>NW_026125506.1:7957500-9157500 GCF_943737965.1 Phodopus roborovskii | reverse complement strand
GTATAAGAGCCAGAAAGATGTTGTGTGAAGGTGTGCAGACCCAGGCACCTGCCCTGTTAGGGACAGTAAGAAAACTTAACTCTTGGAGGCATGCAGAAGCCTACTGTGGAAACCCTCTTCAGGGTTTATTAATTTATTTATATTGATTTGTTTTATGTTCACTGGTGTTTTGCCTGCATGTTTGTCTGTGTGAGGGTGTCAGAGTCTCTGGAACTGGAGTTACAGACAGGTGTGAGCTGTCATGTGGGTGCTGGGAACCAAACCTGGGTCCTCTGGAAGAGCAGCCAGTGTTCTTAATTATTGGGCCATCTCTCCAGCTCCCCTCCTCAGAGTTATTAAGGAGACAAGCCTTATGGGAAATTTGGTCACAAAAAGGTTAACCAGTGCTTTGTCTTCTAAATGCTCTATGTGTTACTTAGGTGTCTAGCAGGGCACATGACTAGGCAGTCAGCCCTCTATATGTGACAACTTGCCTGTGTGTGTGTGTGTGTGTGTGTGTGTGTGTGTGTGTGTGTGTATGGGTGAACTGCTGCTACCCCTGACTTGACCTCTGCTGTCTCAGAGACACCGTCGGACCTGGGAACCCTGGTGCCACCTCTTCATCTGGTCTTCTCAGCCCCTCCAAGCCTCCTTACTGCAGGGTGTCAGCCAAGTTTATGGGTTCACCTCACAAGAAGTGGGTTTCAGAAGAACCAGAACTCACAAAGTAAAACCGTTTGCAATAAAAGCTGTATTGGGGCTTGAGACAGATGGTGCTGCATTTCTTCTAGTCCCTTCTCAACCCTGGCTGTTATCTTCTTACTCCAATCTCTGTAGGTTTTTCATTAAGACCAATGTGGCCATGCTTTTGGACTATGTACCTTCAACCTCACAGAACACACAACCTTCTGGTGTCAGGGCAGGTGCCTTTGACCTTGGCTGGCAGAAACTAAGAATAAAAACAAGGATATAGTTATTGAGTGTTTGTGTGTGTATCAGTGTGTGTGTGTGTGTGTGTGTGTGTGTGTGTGTGAGATTTCCTGGGCTTTGCTTCAGTTTAAAGTTCTGTGAATGTTGATTATGTCCCCATGATCAACTCAAGAAATGTCTCAGAGATGCTGACAGGCAACCAAGATTTGTGATTGTAACTTTATACCTGATTGTTCTCTTAGGAACTGTGTTTTCCTGGGGACTTCAGCTAGTGGTTACAATGCTAATTTTTTTCATTACCATGGTCCTTCTGGCTTCCTGGACCTCTGTGGCCTGTGGTTTGGACTTATGAAGTCGGTATAACTAAGTACTAACTTTGAAACAAAGCATATTACTCTGCCAGGGTTGGGGAGGGTGTTTCACAGGTTGGGAAGCAAGTTAGTAGGAACTGTCTCTTGGACCTCCAGCTTGGAGTCATCTTTAATCCTCTCTCTACTGCCTTGACTCCAATACATCCGCAAGTTGGGCTCACCGCGCCCAAACCGTTCCCAATCATCTCCTTCCCTCTCCGTTGTCAGGCTGGTTCAGGCCACTACTGCCTAACCTGTTTTATGGTAGCAGCATTCTATCCAGACTCCAGACTCTCCTAGCTCCCCCACCCCCACCTCTTCTTTACAGCGACTGAGGTTATATTTTAGAACCATACATTAGGCTTGTCATTCTGCCTCTGACCCTCCAACAACTCCTCAGTGCGTGGAGAATAAAATCCATACTTCTGGCCCTGCTGTGCAGGGCCTTTTGTGAAGGCTCCTGGCTCTCACTCCTAACCCTGCCCCCTCCCTGCGTCTGCACCGGCCACATCAGCTCCCCTGCTGTGTCTCACACAGCCCAGTTTTCTCACCTCAGGACCTCCTCACTTGGCTGGCCCTTCTGCCTTCAAATCCTCGCAGGGTTGGCCCTGCCTTTGTCATTCAGCTCAACTGTCAGTTCTTACAGCCCGTCTTCCCTGATCAGTTTATTAGAACCGACCCACCCCCAGCCACTTTCTACCCTGCCTCTTCTCTTTGTTGCCTTTATCAATATATGCAATTATCCTCCTGTTGTGTTTAGCTGCATATTGTCTATCTTCCTTATAATATCAGTTCCACGAGGCCGGAGAGACTGTGTTCATCTTCTTACAGTTGAATTTCCCATGCTTGACTCGGTACCTGGAACCCAGCCGTTCAATGCGTATTTGTTGCCTGGGTGTACGATGAACACGTGCACAGATATATGGGATGAGCTCCAGAAAATGAGTGGATATGGATGGGCAGACCTGAGGAGGGGCTGACATATACACTGCCCATTTTCTTGGGCCTGTGGTGAAGCAGCTGGCTGGCTGGGAACCCAGTTTGGGAAAAGGGGGACAGAATAGATTCTTGGGGGCCCCAAGAGCATGCTTATCAGATAGGGGACCAAACTGGAGATCTGTGCTCTCGTGGCTTAGGTTTTTGTTTTGTTTTGTTTAATTTGTTATGGTTGGATCTCAAACCTTCCCTTGTTTATATAATAAGTAAAGGGGTGATAATAGGAGACACTGTCATTGGGAAAACATTGACATCAGTCGCTTTAGGGCAATGCTCCCCCCCACCCCATTCAGGATATGGGATCCATTCCCTCCTGTAGACTCTGGTGCCCTTTTACCAGCTGCGTGACACAGGAACATCATTTAGCCTTTTTGTACCTGGAGTTCTGCATCTGCGGGATAGAGACAGGAGCATACTCTATGGTATGCTTCAACACTGCTACTGCCCTGGATAGGAGTGGAGAAGGGAGGCAGAGGACCAGAGGAGGGAGGTAAAAAGGGTGTTCAGGTTTAATGGTCTCCTTTGCTCCTCCATGTCTTTATTTGTGGGGGATGAGGTTCGGGCTCCGGGACAGCTCAGGGGAGACTGGGAATGAATCTGCCTTCTCGTCTATCCAATGGGACAGAAATTGTGGCTGCCTCACAGGGTTGTGGGAGCCCCTGGGAGATGCTGTGGGGACACTGGAAAGTACAATGCTTGCCAGATGGATTTCTTTGTGTGTTCTGTGTCGGGGTGGGTATGAGTATGCACACATGTGTGGGTCTAATGCATGTATGTGGAGGTCACTGTTGGATGTCTTCCTTGGTCACATTCTACTTTATTTCTCGAGACAGGATCTCTCACTGAAGGTGGAGCTCAATGACTCCACTAGACTGGCTGTCCAGCAATCATGAGGAATCTGCCGTAACTGTATCTCCTGGGACACTCACCGCTGCTGTGAATTATTTATTTATATTTATGTATTCATTTACATGAGTGTTGGGAACACAACTTGGGTCCGCATGCTGGCACATCAAGCACATTCCTAAGCCAGTGCCTCCTCAGCTCTTGGAGTCTCCGGTCTGCTCTGGAGCTGCCTTCCTTTCCCACACAGAGAAGTGGAGCAGGGGAACTCGGGTTCACTCTGCCGGGCCTGGAAGAGAGGGAAGGGGAGAAAGGCTGCCTGTTTTCTACAACATTCTTTGTGAGCTATGTGCATGATGTCATGAAGGCTTGCTTGAACCCAGAGCTGGGGCTGGCCCCGCTTTGCACTGAGCTCCCCCCTAGGGGTTTCCTCTGGCTCACTGTGGCCACTGTCACTCTGCAGGGGACCTTCTTATAACACAATTAAAATGCTCTACAGGGATGTGACTTCAACCCTTGTCTGTTGTTTCTTAGTCCAGAACAAACCATGGTGACACAGGGCTCTAACCATGAGGTGGGTTGGGCTCTAACCATGAGGGCGTGGCTTATGGAAGCCAATGAGATGTGTGCAAAGCACAAGCACCTACTCTGTGCAAGGTACTGTTCTAGAGGCTGCAGACGCTGTAAGCACCCACTGTGTGGAAGGGAGTGTTCTAGATAGAGGCTGCAGATGTCCCTGTGAATGACCACAGTCTTCCATACCTTAACTGCTCAGAGCTTGACAGGCAAACCCACATGCCAAAATGATTTTTCACACAACATTCATGTGTCACTGCACTTTTATTTTGTAGTTGCTTGTTTCATTGAGATGCAGTCCCACTAAATAACCCAGGCTGACTTCGAAGTTGTAATTCTCCTGCCTCAGCATTCCAAGTTGCGGGATTACATGCGTGAGCCACCAGACCCGTCAAAGATTTTTTTTTTTTTTTTCAAGATAGCATTTCTCTGTGTAGCTTTGGAGCTTGTCCTGGAACTTGGTTTGTAGACCAGGATGGTCTCGAACTAACAGAGATCTGCCTACCTCTGCCTCCCGAGTGCTGGGATTAAGGGTGTGTACCGCCACTGTGGGGCAGCTTTATTTTACATTGTATTTATTTTTGAGACATAGCCTCATATAGCCCAGGCTGTCCTCAAATTTTCTATGTATTGGAGGGTGACCTTGAACTTCTGATTGTCCTTCTTCTGGGTGCTGGAATGACAGACATATAGCACCATGCCTCATTTATGGAGTTCTGGATGTCAAACGTCTTTGTGCATGCCAGGCAGGCTTTCTATCAACAGAGTCACATTCTCAACACATATTATTTTCTAATTCTATTATTTTACTTTTCTGGCAGTGCTGGGATCAGGAATCAGTTCCATATTTTTGCATATGGTGGGTAAATGTTCTGTCACTGAGTCATAACCCATTCTTCCTTCCTTCCTTCTTTCCTTCCTTCCTTCCTTTTTTTCTGAGACAGGGTTTCTCTGTGTAGCCCTTTCTGTCATGGAACTGCTTTGTAGGTGGCCTCGAACTCACAGAGATCTGCCTGCCTCTGCCTCCAGAATGCTGGGATTAAGGGTGTTCGACACCACCTGCCATCTTCAATGCCAGTTTTCTATGTGTCGCTGTGGGTATCAGGAGACGAAGAGGTCTGGACTCCTGGTCCTAGCTCCTCTCCCCCCACCAACCCCAACCTTCTGTGTTCCTTATCCATCTCCTCTGCTCCTCCCTTTATGGGAAATTTGAAAGCCCAGTGACTTTAGCTTAGGTGCTAAATCTCTCCAAGGTTCACATTGTTTGGAAACCAAGGGGGAAAAAAAAGCAGTAACAGTGAAAGAAACTCCTAACTGTATGTGGCCCCTTGAGAAGAAACTCCTAACTGTATGTGGCCCCTTGAGAATTGATAGTGATGAGGAGGGAGAGGACTCCCCATAGTGCCTTGGACCTGGTGAGTGCCCTTTAGTGACAGATGACAAGTGGGACACCTGGATAAATAATAGGCATCTGGAATTGTTGTCTTGTCTAGAAGGAGAAGACACATTGATGATTTCTGGACTGGGATTAAACCCTTAGGAATAAAAGCCAAGAAGGATGGTCCTTCAGTGCAAGGAGCGAGGAGCGAGGACCCCGAGACCCCTGGGGCCCTGGACCAAGTCCTCATCCTGGTAGAAGCCAGGCTCCATCACCCAGGGCACTGACAACCTAGCTAGGGTAGGGGGCAGGGCCACTCCCCTGATCTTCCCACTCAATGGGAGTCAATGGGAAGCCCCAGCTGGAGGAGAGAGGAGAGCTCTAGCACCAGGACCAAGAAGTTTTCTAAGGGACATTGTTGGCAAAGGTGTAGTGAGGTAGTCCTTCTGTAGCACTGACCACGCCCATTGGGGGGTGGAGCCATGGGCGGAGGTGACCTGTGGAAGGAGGTCGGAGGGGGCCAGGAAGGCGCTCTCTTTCTGGCGTGACTCGGACAGGAGAGGATCGGGTTGAATTTCCTGGTGTTCATCTGTCTAGGTTGTAAGTTATTTCTCCCTGAATAAACATCTATTCGGCCTATTTGTTTATCCTGACCCTTATTTACCGCAATACAAAGGCTTTTGAGAATCTCTTTTGTCTTCTACACAATATCCATATGTCACTCTGCCTTTATTTTGTTGTTTAAAAAACAAACAAACAAACAAACAAAAACATTCAGGCGGGCATTAGTGGCACAGGACTTTGGTCCCAGCACTCGGAAGCAGAGGCAGGCGGATCTCTATGAGTTCGCTGCCAGCCTGGTCTACGGAGTTAGTGCCAGGACAGGCTCCAAAGCAATACAGAGAAACCCTGTCTCAAAAACCAACAAAACAAAACAACACAAAAACATTTTTTTTTGACACAGGGTCTCACTGTATAAGCCTTGGCTGGCCTTGAACTCACAGAGATCCTTCTGTCTCTGCCCCCACCTGAGTGCTGGGATGAAAGGCTTGTTCTACCAAGCATGCATTTTTAAAAAATATATTTTATATTTATTTATTTATTTTATTTTGTGTTTATGAGCAGTTGCCTTTTAAATGGATGGGTACTATGTGTGTATCTAGTGGCCAAGGAGGCCAACAGAGGGCCCTGGATTACCCGAAACTGGAGGAAGCCACATGTGGGTGCTGGGAACTGAACCTGTGTCCTCTGCAAGAGCAAGAAATGCTAATAACCACTGAGTCGCTTCCAAAACTTCCAAACCCATCATAAACAACTGGGGCCTGGAGAGATGGTCCAGTGGTTAAAAGACCTTGCTGCCCTTACAGACCTGGCTTCAGTTTCCAGCACACACATGGTGGTTTCATAACTGCAAAAATTCACACTAGCACACACATTCACATAAATAAAATACATAAATCTTACAAAGGGGAGAGATAGAGACATGCCATGGTGTATGTTTGGAGGTCAGATGTCATCTTGAGGGGATGGCAGAGCTTGGAGGCTCCTTTGAGGATGGAAGTACCTTCTTTGACCCCTAACAGAACAAGCCAGACTCACCAGGGAACCCTGGGATACAGGGGTCCCATGCATCCTGGTCTTTACTCTGAGAGGGTCCCCTTCCTGCAACCTGCAGAGTAGTTCATCTGTTGTCCCATGCTTCCAAAGTCCTCTGAGTAGGGGATGCTCATGGGAGCCAAGAGGCTGACTGGGAGACCTTCGATCTCAAGGAATTCTGGGGGCCTTCCAAACTCCCAAGCAGATGTCTGGCCAGCCCTGAGCCTACTCAGCTGGGAGGTTCCCCAGGGACATTGGCCATCAGTGTCATCAGGAAGAGACCAAAGCTGTCCTTAAAGACAGCCTCACCAGGTCTGGTTTCTTGATCGCCAAAGATGCCAGGTTAAAAGAAAGGAAATGGGGGTTAGAGAGACAGCTCAATGGTTAAGAGCACAGGCTGCTCTTCCAAAGTACCTGGGTTCAATCCCCAACACCCACATGGTGGTTCACAACTGTCTGTAACACCACTTTCAGGGGATCTGAGACCCTCACACAAACATACAGACAGGCAAAACCCCAATGTACATTAAATAAACAAATCATAAAAAAAAAGAAAATTAATGGTACTGGGAGATGACTCAGCAGATGAAGTTACTTGCCACCAAAAGTGATGACCCAGGTTTAATTCCCAGGACTCACAAAACGGAAGAGAGAATGGGCCCCTGAAAGTTATCCTCTGACCTTTATGGACTTGCCATGATGTGTGCATGTACAGGCATGCATAAGCCACTAATGATAAAATTGAAGAAATTAGACATATAGAAATGTCGTTTGCCCTGATTTTTCCCTCATTGTATAGTGTCCATGGACTGATTTATCTTACTAACTCTTCTAATTCTGTACAATTCAAATAATAATTACTAAAAAAAGATGGTGTCAGTCGGGCCGTGGTGGCACACACCTTTAGTCCCTGCCCTTGGGAGGCAGAGGCAGGCAGATCTCTATAAGTTCAAGGTCAGCCTGGTCTACAGAGCAGAGTTCCAGGAGAGGTTCCAAAACCACACAGAGAAATCGTGTCTCGAAAAACGAAACAAAACAACACAAAAAAGGACAGTGTCCTCCCCTGTCCCATAGTAACTTGCCGATACCTTCTTCTGATGAAACAGTGTTGATGGCCTCAGGTTGCCCAACTCCACCAGTCCCTTGCTGTGAGAGCTGAGGGGGACTCACTCTACCTGTCTGGGCAATAGTCTGGACCATGGAGAGAGTGGACCCTCAGTCTCGGCTCCAGGCAGTTGTTTTGAACTGGGCCTTTGCTCTGGGGGCCCCGTGTCCTTTCTCGGCTGTGGGGTCCTCTGCTATTGGGTGTGTGTGTGTCATTTTGGGCTGTGGGAAGGTTTCTGGATGCTTCTCTCCTGACATGAGGACCAGTTTCTTGGTGGGAGCTTTACTGTGGGCTGTGGCATTACTCAGCCATCACTCATATCTTCCCTCCTTTGGGGGTTTCCTCCCCACCTCACCAAAGAATCAAATGGATCAGCAGATATTTGTTGAGCCCCAAGGCACTTGGTGAGGCGCAGGGGAAGGACCAATCAGACCCCATTCCTGCCCTGGGGGTTTGGCAGAGGGAGATTAAACATGGAGCCAGGAAAAGATACAGAGCTGCTTGCTCAAGAGGGGGGGGGTTGCAATTGGAGGCTGGGGGATGGCTGCTGGTGGGGGGTGGAGGGAATTCTGCTACAGTGAAGAGGTACAGAGCTATCTTCCTCCCCCTGAGACTGTGGGCAAGTCCCTTCATCCTCCTCTGCATCTGCTGTTTTTTCTAATTGGAGACTGCATTTGTCCTCAGAGGCAGGTGTTGATAAGGTTAGAGACTATGCTAGAAGGAAGATGCCCACACTAGAGGCTTAACTTCTGCCTCAGGGTTTACTGTGTGGCCTTGGGAGAGTGTATGATGTTCTCTGTCCTCTTCTGTCTGCAAGCTTGTAATTATTAGCTGCAATACAGTTTACATTGATCGGCTCTTCCTGGAGAACTGCATGAGAGCTGCCCTCCCGAGGTACTGTGGAGACCTGGGCCATGTCCACGTAGATGCTCTTTGGATCTGGGCAAACTCAGAGAAAGAACTCAGCAGTGGGTCAGTCAACAAACATCTATTAGGAAAGAAAATAGGTCAGGCTTGATTGTAGCTCGCTGTGTGCTTTGGTCTCATGTTCTCTCTTCCTTCTTTCCTCCTCCCTCCCTGGCGTGCATGTGCATGAGCATGCTAGGGATAGAACTCAGTCAAGCCTTTTGGGTTCTAGATAAGTGCTGGACCCTTGAGCTGTACCCTCTATGTGGCACTAGTCTGATTTCTGTGGTTACAGCAACGTAACCAAGCCAGGGCAATCTATAAAGAGATTTTATTTTAACGAGAATACTTTTGCCTGAAACTTCTGGAGCTTCAGAGGCCTGGCACTTGTACCAGCCATTCCTGACAAGGCGTAGGGCACAAGGCTCAGTAGCAGGAGAAAGAGGGAGAGATCCCACGATGAACTTTCCGACCTCTGAGAATTGACTCTGGTCCTATAGACTCCCATCTCTGCCTTTTAAGGGCTCCCCAGCAAGAATCCAGCTCCCAACATATGAGCCTTGGGGGACAGAGCATCTCCAAGGAAACTTGTGGGTGGCCCTTGTCTCAGTGGGCGGGGGGGCTGTGGGAACACTGAGGCCATTGTCAGTCATCTACCCAACTGACCATCAAGCAGACGCCAGGGGCTCAACCACACTAACCCTTATGGAGTCCTCCTTTCCATTCGTAGGCCTGCTTCCAGCCCTCACCGCAGCCCCTGGATTCATGCCCAGTCTGTGACCCTCCTTCTTGTCTTTCCCACCTCTGCCCATCCCCCGCTGGGTGGTGTGGCTCAAGCCAAAGCTGCCTTCCATTGGCCTTTGCTCCCACCCTTTCTTCCCTGCCCATCCTTGACGCCTTAGCCACAGCAAACTTGACTAACCCAGTCCCGAGCTTGTAGTCACCCAGGGTTCTCCACTGCCACCAGAAGCTATCCCCCCCCCCACTCCAGATCTCACCTCCTTCCCCCCCTCCAGGCAGATGTTTGCTGAGAATCCGATGTCCCTGCAAGTCTTTCCTGTTTCCTTCCCGATTCCTCCCCAATGGTGGCCTCCTCTGGTCCCTGTGTTTTCACATCAGACACCACTGGGCATAGTTCCCATCCAACCCCCGTCTCCCCCCCCAAACCTGGCCTCTGGGACTTGTCCTCCCCTCCCTTACCCAAGTAAATGGGAGGGAGAAAGAGAATTAATGTGAGCAGGGAGTGGATGAGAGGACAGATGCAGATGGGGAATGAATGAGAGAATGGATGAGTGCAAATAGGGAAGGGCGAGCAAATGGGTGGGTGAAGCCAGCAGAGAGCGAAGGAGTAAGTGCAGGCGTGCTGACAGCCAGGGGCATGGGTGTTTTAGGAGCTAGAGTTTTGGCCTGGCCTCACTGAGGTTCAGGGATGTGTAATAAGCTGTGTATGCTCAAGGCTTACGACTCCGTGACTTTGTTGGGAGAGCTGTCCTTTCTCCCCCATCCACATTCCACTCCCAGATCCACCATCTGTCCCTACAAAGCCAGTGTTTGTATGTCCTAACTGCAGCATGAACGGAGGTACGTGGTACCCATTCCTTAGTGTCTGGGGTTAGTTTTGGGCTGTGTTGTTCTAGAAGGTTCGGTTTTGACTTGAAGTGGAGTCAGAGACCACCAGTGGGCACAGCTCAAAGGCTCAGAAACATCAGGTCACAAGATGAGCTGGCTGGGAGTCACTTGTCTGCTTAACACACATGCCTGGGTCTCCAGGTTCACACTGGGCATGGGGTTTGGTGCTTCAAGACTGGGAGCTCTCTCTCTCTCTCTCTCTCTCTCTCTCTCTCTCTCTCTCTCTCTCTGCCCTCCACTGGGTGTGGCTGGTGGGGACCCTTGGACAGAGGTGGAGGAGGTCAGAAGCCACCCCTCTGTCCTCCCCACCACAATCCCATTCCAGTTGCTTCCCTGGGCATTTTTGTAATGTGGAGACTTGCTTCTTGAAAATCTGGTAGAAAGCACTAGAAACCGGGATGGGTGGTGGTGGCAAAGATAGGCTGGTCTCTGAAGGTCCTGTGTGGATAACAGTGAGCATCCCCAGATGACTTGAGAGCATTTGTGTGTTGTTCAAAGCTGATGCATCCCAGCACATAGGGAGAGCCATTTCACAGTGTGGGGCACCGTGGACATCTGCCTGGACAGCTCCTAAGTCGTCAGAGATACTGAAACTCACCCCACTTCGTGTGGGTCCCCATGCCTGCCAACCGTGCAGCTGGCCTTGGTGCTCAGAACAGTGATTCCTAGCTTGTCTTTTGAAGGACTGGGTGCACGTGTCCAATGGAGTTGATCTAAGGTTCATGGTCAATATGGTTCCACCAGGTCAGGGCCATCCAGTGGACCTAGAGGGATGGATGTGCCTGTGAGTGGACTTTCCTTTCCAGGATACCAGTGCCTGGGGGGGAACAGTCCCTATGTGCTGTCCCAATGTTGTCCAAGAATATGTTTCTGCAGGCAGCCTTGGCTAGAGTTGCTTACATTCTCTTCTGGAAGGAATTTCAAATCATGTGGAATGCCTTGGAGAGGGGGCCACAGTTTGTCAACACAGGATGGGATCACGTCTGTGAAAGTCCTTATAAAAACAACAATTACTTTTAATTTTGTGTATGTGCATCTGTGTGTAGGTATATGCACATGAGTGCAGGTGCCCCTGGAGGCCAGGAGAGGGCATCAGATGCCCCAGAGCTGGAGTGACAGGCGATTGTGGGCCAATCCAGAGCAGGCGTCCATCTGTTACATTCTGAAAGGAGGATGGAGTGCCTGAAGATCTGAAGTCTGAAGATTTTAAGTCTGATGCAGGATTAGGTCTGTTTGGAGGAGGCCTGAGGTTCAAAGGGCGTTTGGGCGGAAGGTATGGAGAGGCAGATACAGTGCAGGTCAGTCTGGCCAACTGTGGTTCCACTGATAAAGCGGATGCCCTCCCTATCACCTGGGGGCGGGGGTACGAAAACCATGCTTAACTGGGCCTAGGGCATCCTAGCTGACACCCAACCAGACTACTGGCTCCTGAGCACCTGTAGATGGGTGACCCATTTGTTCCTGGATGTAGTAGATACTAGATGAACACCTACTAAGTGCTGGACACTAGGCTCAGCAGCAAGGCCTTGAACTTCACCCGTGTTGTGCTTTTTTCCCCTACACACCCTATTGTATATGGAAGTGAGGAGGCTCACAAAACTCCCCCAAAGTTACAAGATCCAGCCCTTCTGTGAGGTTCTATAAACAGTGACAACAGCCAGGGCAGGGAGACTCTTGAGTACAGCTGCCTGCAGTTGGGACCAGGAGCCTCAGAAATGCTGGGCTGGGCTTCTGGAGATGTGGCTGCCTTTGACTCTCCACACCAGTAAGGAACTCCAGTAGACTCATTGGCTCACTGGCCTAGGCTTGGATGGAGGCATTTATTTAGTGTGTTCTTAGTGCCCTGTTTAGGGTGAGACATTTGTTCACATCTCCCCAGGAAGAGCCAGGCAACACATTCACGTACATATGCCAGGGGAAGGTTTACTTTGTAAATGAGGCATGGCAAGAAATTAACAACAATAACTAATGAACCAGAGCAATTAAAACAGTGTGTGATAGATAAAGCTCTGTGGATACAGTTCTGCTTTTCTCCCCGCACCTTGCTCAAAGCATCTTCCTTCTGCAAGGCATGGTGGGGGCCTGTAGTTGGTGTCTTCCTCCTTCGTATCTTACTGTATCTACAGATGCAGGTTCTCTCCCCAAACCCAGAGTTTGCCAATTCAACTAGTCCAGCTATCCAGCGTCCCTGGGGACCCTCTGCCTCCACCTCCCAAGTGCTAGGGTTATAGGCATCCTTTATACGGGGCGCTTGAGATCTGAACTCTGGTCCTCAAGATTGTGTGACCACCCTTTGAGCCACCTCCTAGCTCTCAAGGGAATCTTGAATCAATGATTGATTCTGCCATGTATGAAGTGGCTGCATCAATCCCTGGGTGGGGCCCAGGGACAGGGCAGAGATGGGGATTTGAGGGCAGCTCTCCCCCAGTATGGACTTGCTGGATGGGGTGGGGTAGATGCTGAAGGCCCTGTGGCTGGAGATTGGGGTGTGATGAGTGGATAGCGGACAGGGTCTTGGAGGAGAGGGGAGGGTACAGGATTCTTGAGAGCTGAGGAACAGCCTGTGGACACTTCAAGTGAACACTGGCCCAGGGTGAGGCGTGAGGCCAGGGCTGCCTCTGAGACCAGATAGCTCAGCACTGTGCATGTGTGCCAGCGCATGTCTGCAGTGTGTGTCCATGTACACAGTGTGTGTGCTTTTGTGTACACGTGTCTGTGGTATGTCTGTGTGTGCACTTCTGTGGCCTTTGTGTGTATATATATGTGCTTTACACCATTTGTCTTTGCATGTGTCTGTCTGTGTTCATGTCCCTGTACATATTTGTTTAATTTCTTCAAGACAGGGTCTCTCCATGTAGCCCAGGCTGGCTTAGAACTTGCCATCCCCCTGACTCAGTTCCCTTGTGTGTCTGGCTATTGTGTGGCTGAGCTAAAAGCTCCTTGATCCATGACAGAGCTGCTTGGGTGATACCAAAGCCAGGCCCAGTGGGTGAGAACTCTCTGTCCATGTATCCAGAGGAGGATGGGGTATGGCAGCCACACTAATGATTGACCACTAACCGAGGTCTCAAATGCACCCTGAAACCGAGAGCCGTGGTTAATCTCATTTGTGCACATAGGGAAGCTCAGAGAGGGCGTCATTTGCCTAAGATCACACAGCAAGTGAACCCAAGAAGGAACTCTAGAATGCAAATGTGTTTTGATTCACACAAAATGTCTTTGTTAATGAACCAAAGGCCAATCACTCAGTAGTAGTGATTTTTTTTTGAATTTTCAAACATCTTTTGATTTTGAGAAGCAGTTAAAACAACAACAACAAAATCAGAGTGGTGGTGGCAATCACCTTTAATCCCAGTATTTGGGTGGCAGAGGCAGAAGGATCTCTGAGTTTAGGGCCAGCCTGGTCTACAGAGTCAGTTCCGGGACGGCCAGGGCTGCATAGAAAGACTGTGTCTTGAACAACCAACCAACTAACCAAACCAAAACAACCCCAACCCCAAAACAAATAAACAAAACCCCCAAACCTACCCAGATCCTGGGTTAGGGATACAGCTCAGGGGTAAAGCATTGGTCTCCTGTGCTCGGGGTTCCACCCCCTGCTCTGAGGAAGCTGAAGACAAAGTCACTGCTGGAGTCATCCATGGTCACATGTGACTGTGTGAGGTCTGCTGGTGTCCCCTGCCCACAGACAGGAGGAGGTTTGAAGACCAGCAGGGCTAGGGAGCCCAGGGTGAGGTGACTCATCCCTGGAGAGTCCTGCAGAAGGAGTTCAGGGTGGGCTGCATCAAGGCGCTCCTTCCTGCAGGAGGCAAGGAATGGCCAAGCCTCAGACCAGCTGGTCAGAGTCCAGCTGAGGCAGAAGTTCCTGGGACAGTGACTCAGCCTTGGTACCAATGCGTGGCCTGAGGGGGAAGTCATCCAGTTTCTCCTCCTGTCCCGGAAGGAGAACATTTGGAGGTGTCCCTAGACTGGCTTATCTTTCAAAGCCACAGGCCTCCTTATGTTGCTAAGGGGCATGTGAGGGAGGTTTCATGGAGCAGGTCACTGTCCCCTGCCTGCTCTTGGTATGTATCCTAAGGGTCATAGGGAGCTCTCCAAGGTTCTTGAGTGGAGGAGGAACTATCTTTTTTTTTCCTCTGGTATTCCAGGGAAGGCTGGCTGGCAGGAGGGAAATATAACAGTAGGTGTGTGTGAGTGTGTGTATGTATGTGTGAGTGTGTATGCGTGTGAGTGTGTGAGAGTGTATGTGTGTGTGAGTGAGTGTTTGCATGTATTGTTTGTGTGTTTGTATGTGTGTGTATGTTTACATGTGTGTGTATGTTTACATGTGTATATGTGTATGTGAGTGTATGTGTGTTTGTGTGTGTGTGTGTGTGTGTGTGTGTGTGTGTGTTGGGGAATGTGTGATATATACACAGAAACCCTGACAAGGGTATCAGGGCTATGGATGGGGACAGGGAAGTCTGGGAGAAGACAGAAAGCCACCCCTTCTGTCTGTGAGGCTGGAGAAACAAGGGTGAACTGTTATTTCCTGTGGGGGAGATGGGGCAGATGTTCCAGCCTGGGGGTGTCTTTAGATTTATAACTCTGTCAACCCGAGAAGGCTTCCTGGAGGCGGTGATGCCGCCCTCAGGGAGAGGCAAGCCAGGAAGACAGATAAAGAGATGAAGGCGAATGGGGCCAATGTTTAAAGCATCCTCCTCCAGAGGGGTCTCCTGCATCCCTAGTGAAGCTTGCTGGGTCCCCCGAGAGTCCCCAGAACCCCTCCTGGGTGTGCGTCCTCCATCAAGATGTGGACAAAGTTGATTAGCGTGGGCGGCAGCCAGGAGTGGCGTTTCTAATTAACACGCAGGCGGGGAGAACGCTCTCTCTTCTTCCCGACTCTGTATTCAGCTGATTGAATATCAGGGCTGAGGCTAAACTACGAGTCAAAAAAGAAGCCCGTGCTTTCCTTTCGTTAAAGAGACAGCGTCCCATTTCCAGAGCTCTGCTCCTCCAACAGCCCGGGATAGGGAGGGGACCGAAGCCTTGGAAAAGCCATGAAGCCAGGCTGGTTTAGTGACTTTGGGTTCCAGGCAGGGGTCAGAGAAGAGAGGCTGGGGGTACAGAAAGGCTGGGATGGAGGGAGGTAGAGGGGGTCCCCGATGGGTCTGGGGGAATCCCAGATAGGGGAGAGAAGGGAAGAAAGATGGGCTGTGAAGAGAAAAAGGCGAGAGGCGGCTTGCTGTGGCAGGGGGGAGAAGGGTAGGCAAACACGGGTTCATTAATCTGTAGTTCGTCTGTCTTTCCTGTGAGGTGGACGGACTTGATGGATTAATTAAGTCGCAGTCTGTAAAACCAGTTTATTTGCATAGCAAACTCCTGGGCCAGTGTGCGGTGAGGTGAGTGTGCGCAGCGCAGACAATTCGGGGGAAATTACAGCCTCATTAATATGCTAATCTGGTTGCAGGCCTGGAACGGAGTTTTGGGTTGGTGGTGCTCCGGGGTGGTGGGTGTTTGGTTGCCTAGCAACCCTTTTCTCCAGGTAACCCTTCTCTGGCTTGCCCTTGATATCCCCAAAGGAGCGCCGCTGTGGAAGAGGAGGTAGCTGGGAGCGCGCTGCTGTCACAGAACAGTGGGCAAAATAAAAGGCAGGCGAACACACATCCACACGCAAGGCCCCATTGTGCGGGTGTCTTTGCAAACAGACTGGGAAGGAGGGGCGGGGGAGGCTGCGTGGGTGCAGGGGACAGACGCCAACAGGCAGAAGCAGTGTGGGGTGTCTGCGGAGACAGACGGGGTGGGAACATCCTTCATACACACGCGCACACATGTGTGCACATATGTGCGTTTTGTTTAACAAACAAATCCACATAATGAGACACTCTGTGTAGGTGGTACACCCCTCCCCAGGCACCCAGACCCCCACCGTCCTCACCAGTGTCACCACAGACACATGGGCATGGGATGGAGTGATGTTCAGATTATATAAATGATGAATAAACAGCTCAGAGTGTGTGCAGACAGTGCACACAGCTGTGCTGACAGGTCCTGGGGGCCAGGCGTGGTAGGTGTGTGCATTGGTGGACACACAGAAATATACACATATGATGCACACCCCCAGCCCAGGGAGACCTTGGGTATAGTGTCTGATAGCATGGACACAGCATCCCACATTAACACCAACCATCTCCAGGCTCACAAGCAGTAGGTGTGGAGTATATGTATTTAGTCCCAGAATGCAGAGTTTGAGGCCAGCCCAGGCTAACCGGGGCTACAGATGAGCACACAGAGCACAGGTTGCTGGGGCCCCTCACCCTCATCTCTGAACTAAGAGTGCATGTGGTACCGCAAAGGCCTTTCTGCATCTGGACACTCAGTGACTGCCCAGTTTTGTTCTTGCTTCACCAACCTGGCAGAAAGTCTAGAGAAGAGAGCTTGAGAAGAGGGTCATTAGCTGGTTGAGACGTGTGCATGGAAATGGTAGCAGTACGCTATGCTATGTCTATGTATAAAACAGAGTCAGGGCCAGTAAGGACCAGTGCAGGGGTAGGCTGGGGCACAGCAAGGCTGAGGAGCTGGAAGCTGGCACTTTGTGACTTCACAGCTGTGAAGTTCAGAGTGTTCAGACGGGGCTTTCTAGGGTACCAGCTGAACCATCACAGGCGTACACAGAGAATGCATGGGCTCTCTCCCACCTGTGAAGTGCATGTTGGCAAACAGGCAACTGATGGTCCATCATCAGGTGACCGGGAGAAGAAACCACGGCATGTGGCTGTGCACTCAATCTCGATGCTGGAGAAACAAACAGCCCATTGCAGCTTCTCAGAGAGCATAGGTTACTATGAACATATCATAGACGATGAAGAGGCAGGGTAAGATGGGTGAAATGATGTCTTCTTTCTAGTTAAGAGGCAATGCCATCCCTTATTAGCTGTTTAGCAGATGAATGCATCTAGATCCCTGGGGCTCTCTGCTCATCGCGGAGTACTACTATGCCATGGACATGAATGTGTGGATTTGGCAACAGCATGGAGGATGTCAAGAACATCCTCAGAGAATGGAGCCAGACATAAGAGAGCAACAGGGGTCACTTTATTTTATTGTAACTCTCCCTCCCTTCCTTCCTTCTTTCCTTCCTTCCCTCCTTCCTTCATTCTTTAGTTTTTTGAGACAGGGTTTTTTGTAGTTTTGGAGCTGTCCTGGAACTTACTCTGTACCAGGCTGGCCTCGAACTCACAGAGATCTACCAGCCTCTGTCTCTCAAGTGCTGGGATTAAAGGCATGCACTACCACCACCCAGCAATGTTTTCATTTAAAAAATTTACGGGTGTGGCTGATGTGCCTGCACATATGTCTGTGTACCACATGTGTGCCTGGTGTACAGAGAGGCAGAGAGGGAGTTGGGTCCTCTGGAACTGGAGTTACAGACAGCTGTGAGCTGTTATGTGGGTGCTGGGAACCGAACCTGGGTCCTGAGGAAGAACGGCCAGTGCCCTTAACCACTGAGTCAGCTCTTCAATCCTGAGGGCATCATTTTGTTGACACCTGCAATAAAGTTTATTTAAAACAGTATTTCATTGTCAATAATTAAATGAAATATACATAATATCAATCATCTATCCAATGACCATTTACACATTTATCCTCTATGTAACTCTGAAATATTGACATCAAATATCATGTATATCCATTTAACCATCTATCCATTTCTCCATATATCTATGTATCATATCTATCTGTCTGTCCGCCCATCCATCTACCCATCCATGAATCCACCCACCCATCCATCCATCCATCCATCCCTCATCCATCCATCATTCATTCATCATTCACTCATTCATCCATCATTCACCCATCCATCCTTCCTTCACCCATCCATCTGTCCATCCATCCATCCATCCATCCATCTATCCATCCATCCTTGTCCTAGATGACTTTCTGTTATCTAGGTGATTGACACTGTGACCCAAAAAATCTTGGGGAAGAAAGGGTTTATTTCATCTTACAACTCTTAGGCCATACTTCATCACTGAAGTCATGGCAGAAACTCAAGGTGGGAACCTGGAAGCAGGGACTGAAGCAGAAACTAGAACTGCGGAAGAATGGGAGGAAGTTGCTTTCTGCTATATGCTCAGCCACTGTCCTTACACAGCCCAGATCCACCTGCCTGGGGTGGTACCCGACAGTGGGCTAGGCCTTCCTACATCAACCACCAATCAAGAAAATGTTCCACAGACCAATCTGATAGGAGCAATTCCTCAATGGAAGTTCCTCTACTTTGTGTCAAGTTGACAAAAGATGACAAGCCATCTGTCTGTCTCATTGCTCTAGCATCCACCCATCTATCTATTATTTGTTCATCTGCCTTCCATGTTTGTATGAAGTTTTGGGTACAATGTAGTCTGCAGCTCCTTCCCCTCATTATAGAATTATGCTTCTGGGTCCTTCCCATGAGTCTTGTGTGGATGGGGGCACTCTCCTGGCTATTGGTGGTGAACTTGACCTATTAACTCCTTTTGACCATTGGTGTGTTAAAGGGTGTGCCTCAGGCAGAGGCATTAATGCATGTGTGGGTGGGTGGGTGGGGTGGGAAGGATGTGTAAGCTTTTGCATGTTTGTGATCTTTTATGACAAGCTCACATGGGGTGGTGGCTGACCCTTTAGTCTGTTACTTGTGCGCTTCAGGATCCAAGCTATGCCTGGCATCCTGGATGATCAAACCACAGCAGAAACTACTGCAGACTTGCAGAGTGCCAGGAGCCGAAAAGCATGGTGGGTGCTATAAGTTCCAGGAACTGCATTATCTGTTTTAATCAGTCTTTTACATTTATTCATTTATTTGTGTGTGTGTGTGTTTGTCACACTAAGTGAGTCCACCACGTGAGTTTTGGGTATTGAACTCAGGTCATCAGGCTCTGTGGTGGCAAATGCATTTCCTAGCTGAGCCACTTTGCTGGGCCGTGCACGGTTATTTGTTACACAGCACTATTACAGCGACAGCCAACTGGTACGGGAAGAGAAGCAGATGGGTAACAGGCTAAGACGTAGAAGCAGAGCCTTGCTTGGCTGCCTGGACCCGTTCCTTAGGAATGGGGATGAATCCCCCGCCCCTAGGGATAGAAAAACTTTTGAGATCTCCCAGGATTCCCTCACTTCCTGGCAACACAATTAGGTCCTGGGTTGCCTTATCTCATGCCAAGCTGGATGGCCCTGCCTTCCAGCTTCTCCCCTGAGGACCAGATCTCCTGCAGAATAGAGGCAGGAGCATGGTCACATTGGCTCTGAGGGCAATCCTTCAGTCACCTGTCCCTTCCTCTCTAGGGCCCTTGCCTATGCTGATTCCTCCTGCCCCGTATGCCCTTGCCATGGTTCTTTCCTGCTCACTTATTAAGGACAGACCCCAGAAAATGCTGCTCATCAGCTTCCTACCCAACTTCATCACAAGCACACTGCGGGGCCTTCCCACAGGTCACCCCACTTCATCTTCTCAAGAGCCTTCTGGGTAATCTCACTGTCCCGTTTTACAGTGCCGAGACTCAGAGAGGGTAATTGACTTGCCCTGAGTCACACAGTAGCCGAGTGATGTCAACAGCCTGGTTCGGGTCAGGGCTGTTTCTCTGGGGCGAATGTCCGATCTGCCACTCTGTTGGGCCTCTGCCCGGAAATGTCACCTCGAGTCAGGGAGGCTGTGCTCTACCAGGAGCTGTAATGCGATTGGACCTGAAGCTCTCACCTTGAGGAAGGCCCTCATCTTGTGAGAAGTTATAAATATTTCATTTTCCTCTTTCTTACAATCCTGTCAGACCTGAGATGGAGTTATCGACGGATGGCGGCCATCTGATGGACAGATTGGCATGGCTCTGTATTGATGAGTTTGGAGATTGTTGGCTGTTTTTCTTTCTTTTCATTCTCAAGAACAGAAGAAATCTTGATAGCGATTTTCCCTGTGCTGGGGTGGGCTGGGGGTGGGAAGGGGCAGCCGCATGGGAATGGAAAACAAGACTGAGGTCAATTCCATCAGCTGGACCTTGAACGTTGACCCTGAACCCCAGCCCCTCCCACAGTCTCTTTTGCAGTCCTCAGCTGAAGCCCTGGAAATCTCCTGACCATGCCCCACTGGCCTTCCTGCCTCTGGGCTCAGTCGCGAGTGGCTTGTGTCGTCTTTGGACTCCAGACCCCCCCATATCAGCCCATTGTGGCTGAAGCCTGACTGATACCTGCCCTGTAACTCTGGGGCCCTTTGTGTCCTCCCCGGTCTACATGGGCCCATCTCATTCTTCCTGCTGTTTCTCCTATGCTGCAAATGTGGTCCTGCTTCTGGGTGTTTTGCACTTGCTGCTTCCTGGGTTAAAATGCCCTTGCTGTTAGCCTGAGAGATGGCTCAGCCAGTGAAGGTGCTTGCCACCAATTCCGAGGACCTGAATTCAGTTCCTGGAATCCCGTTGTGGAAGGAGAGAAGCAAGTTGTTATCTGATTCACACATACAGTGCTATAAAGATTTTAATAAAGAAACAAATAAAATGTGATTCCTGCCTCCCAGACTCACCGCCCCCACCCCAAACATCTGTACAAATGGTCCCCCGCACCAATGTTTCCCCTGTGTTTGCCGGAAGCTCAAGATGCCAAGGGCTTTGGATGGATAATTTGTAGGCAGTGGTGAGCTTATTGCAGGCTCTCTCTCTCTCTTCCTCTCCTTCTCTCTCCCTCCCTCCCCCCGTCTCTGTGTATATGTGCATGCACATATATGTACTTGTATTTATGGGTGCACACGTGTGCCTTTGAGTCTGGAGACCAGAAGGTGATGTCAGAGACCCCCTCAATCTTTCCCCCACTTTATGTTGGGACAACAGGTGCCGGGGCTGGCACTTCTGATTGAGCTGGGCCAGGGGGACTCATCCCAGGATCCTCCTGTGTCTGTCACTGCTCCAGCTGAGGGTCCAAGCACACATCACTACTCCTGGCCTTTTCCATGGGTGCTGGGGACTGAACTCAGGCCGTCAGGCGTGTGTAGCCAACACTACCACCCGAGCTGTCTCCCCAGCCTCATGACTACTGTTTATTATTTGAACAGTCCCTGGACAAAGCTGACACCCACTTGTGCTTGTCGGAGTTCTGCCAGAAGCCATTAGTGCCTGGTCCCTTGGATGTTGTCTGGAGTGCTTTTGCTCTGCAGGTGCTGAGTGGGACTTGGGTGACCACCAGGGCTGGCGAAACTAAGAGTCTACAGTCTGTCTATTCACAGAGGAGCCCCCTTCCCAGAGGGGGGCTCACTAGCTACAGACAGAGTGACACAATGGCTTGGAGAAACTTTGTGCTTTAAAGATCAGCCACTCACAGCCCCTGCCCTTTGCAGGCGGTGTGTGTGTGTGGGGGGGCTAGATCCTGAGGTCCCAGATGGAGGTCTACATTCATCCAGCATCTCTCCAGGGCGCAGAAAGTACACTTTTTTTTAGTTTAGGAACTGGTGCATGACTTCAGGCCCAGCTGGATCCAGAACCTCCTTCTCCAGGCTTCAAGGCTGGCCGAAAGGACAGTCCACAGTTTCCTGGAAGTGGGACTTTAAGTGGCTGGACATCAAAGGGGAGGGTGGCAGCCCTTCCCTCACTGGGTAGCAGAGGGAGAAATTAGTTCGCCAATGTAGGGAAAATAAAATTGTGACAATCAGAACCAGCACAAAAGACTTTATATATGGTACCAAGGAGCTTGAGATGGGACTTCCTGAATTTCCTGGGTGGGCACAGGCATCCTTAGGATCCTTGAAGAGGATGGTGGGAATGTCAGAGTCAGATGTCATGTTAGGAGGGGATCAGAGTCACTGTGAGACAGAGAGGTGATCCTGCAGTCTGTTCTGATGATGGAGGAAGGAGGCACACACCAAGGGATGCAGGCAGCCTCGAGAAGCCAGAAAAGCATGGAGGAAAGTAGTTATAGGAGCCTGTGGGTAAGACACCATCGTGATGACACAGGAGCTATGTGACCTACGCCAGACTCTGAACTCCACAACTGGAAGGTGGTACATGCACGTGACTCGAGCCCTGGGTTTGTAGTCCCCCGACAGCAGCAGGAACCTCACACCACAGAAGTGCTGTGGTGGCCCTGGCTGGATCTTACCACTCTCCCATCTTTGTATTGTGGTCCCTCCAGCCAGCTGTCTCAGATGGAGCCCCTTCCTGTGTGTGTGTGTGTGTGTGTGTGTGCGCGTGCACGCGCGCGTGTATGTGTGCTCTCAGTTTTCCAAAGTGTACTGTATCACCACAGTGTCACGACTGGGGCTGGCTTCCCAAGATCCACAACTAACCCAGATGTGCTCCCCAGCCAGCCAGACAGCGGGTTTCCATCCACACCTCCACCCTTCCTTTAATCCCCTCCCTACTAAGCCATTTGGAACAACTCCCCATTGATCCTCAACCTGTTTCTCCCGCAATGCGCTTTGTGACAGGGGCCCAATAAATTCACCAGGTCTATTGTTACCATCTGTGTCTTGGTTCATTGAGGCCAGCAGCAGGGTCCCAGGTCTGTGAAGGCATAATCCCTATCCCTGTTCCTCTGGGGAAGCCTCTAGAAACTCCCTTTCTCACTATGGAATGTGTCTGAGGCTGGATCATCTTTGTATTCCTAGGGTGAGGACATTAGGCAGTGTTTCTCTGGGGACAGCCAGCCACACACCAGTAGGGTAGGACACAGAGTAGGACCACTTCATTGTTAGGTAAGCAAAACACACAGTTTGCTTTATTGCTGCTTTTCTGGCCAGTAACATGTTTTAGGTAATGTCTGAATTTAAGCATCTCTCTTTCTCTGTGTGTATGTGTGTTCACTTGTGTGTGGATGTATATATGGGCACATGCAATACAGGGACCAGACATCTACTATCTGTTTTCTGAGGTATGATTTCTCACCAGGACCCGGGGCTCACCAATGAGGGTAGGCTGGCCAGCCCTGGAGCCCTGAGGTAGCTCTGCCTCTGTCTCCCCAGTGATGAGATTACAGGTGCATGCTAACACATCCAGTTTCCTCCTTCATTTTTATGAGGGTGCTGGGGAATTCAACTCAGATTACATTTGTGTGGCAAGCACACTACTGTCTGAACCATCTCTCTAGTCCACACTTTTTGTTTATTAAATTGACAAGTAAAATTAGACACAGGCATAGTCATTTCAAGTATGTCTAGGTTATAAACGGCTCAAAAGAGCTAATTTGCAACTTGTTAGATTTCTCAGAGCAACCCTGTGATGTCTATATGATTATTCTCTCCATGTTTAGATGGGGAAAGGGAGGCACAGAAAGGTTATGGAACTTGTCCAAGGTCACGAAGTTATTCATGCTGGGTGGAGCCTGGATTTGAATCCTAGAAAGCTGTGTGTAGCCACTCTGATGTGCACCTCTCTCCCATGGCTATAAGAGTTAGCATTATCAAGGGCCAACTTTCACGTCCATTTCCTTCCTACACCCACACTGCTGTGTCCCTCCTGGGTGGGTCTCTATAAACCCCTGTCTGGGAACAGCGGCCTAGAACTCACATGTACCTTCCAAGCAACCCTGTAAGACCCATGCTGGCATCTGGAGCACCAGGAGGCAGGTGCATAATGGGATCCTCCAAGTTCCAGGGGAGAAACCGAGGCTCAGAGAGCAGAGGTTGTCACTTGCCGTGACAACCAGCTGGGAAGTGGCTGGCTCAGGACTCCACCATGGTTGACTTTCTGCTGTGAATCCCGGAGCTGTGGACATGTGCGGTTAGTGTCTTCGGGTTGCTGTCCACAAACCAGCTAGCAGCTAAGGACGATGAACATTGTCTTAGACCAGATGCAGGCTGAAGCTCACAGAGGAGTCTTCCTGGCTTCCCTCAGCTGTTACCCATTCGCTACAACCCATAAAGAGATACCTTTTTCACCTGATATTCTCTCCACACCGTCTCCCCTCAGTCCTTGTGTCCAAATATTTATTCCCTTTAAGGTAAATAAAATTTAGTGTGTGTGTGTGTGTGTGTGTGTGTGTGTGTGTGTGTGTGTATGAAGGTGCACATGTGGAGGACAGAGGATAACGATGTAGAGTCGGTTCTCTCTTTTCACCTTTACAAGGGCTCCCCAGGGGGTTCCAGGGATAGAACTCAGGTCTGCAGGGCCTTCGTAGCAACCCATGGAGCCATCTTGCTGACCTAAAAATTATTTTTGAGATAGAGTTTTGCTATGTAGCCCAGGCTGGCCTCGAACCCAGGATCTTCCTGCTTCAGCCTCCTGAACTCCAGGATGAGGGTCCTGCACAGCCACGCTCAACTCTGTTCGGAGTCCTGACCCTCCCTGAGGCTGAGTTGGCTGCATTACAGCACCCCACCCAGCTGCTGGCCCAGCAGTAAGAGTTATTAGGCCCCATTATGAATTGGATTTTAATCTCTTATTAATAGTCCTGCTATTATAGTGTCATAGAAGCAATTAGGACCCCTCCCCTCCTTCTCCCAGCTTGAGACTTTCTGATCTCCCCAGCTGAGATGGGGGGCTGCATACAGGGATGGGGACAGACACTGCAGGAGCTTAACCAATCCAGCATGTCCCTACCCACCCATCCACCTCCTGGGGACAACTCAGGGGTCTTTTATAATCAGGTCTCTTAGAGATGTTGAGGAGTCTTGGGGAAGACAGGACCACAGCATCACAAAGCCCCAGTGATGGATGTTGACATGTGGCTCTCCTCCCCACTGGGCATTGATGTCCCCAGACTACACCACTGTCTTCTCATGCATTACAACTCAAGTCACCTTCCCCTCTTTGATACCCTCAGTGTGGCAGCCAGGGACAGCTCCTACTCACAGTCAAAGGCTGGCAGAAGAGGAAACCGAGGTGGAGAGTCATTTCCATACCTTCAGGTAGGGTCGTCAACACTCGAGAAAGTCACAAACAGAGGCTCCTGAATCTCACTTGTAGCTTGTGTCCTACCTCTTCCCAAGAAAAGATGCAGGGGCTGGAGCCAAATAACCACAGCAGGATCAGGGACCTTAGATAGTAAGGGCTCAGACACCAGGGAACCGGCAAGACCCTTGGTCATGACCTTGGTAGGGTCAGTTCTAGCTCCCTCTCAGCTCGTCTGGAGACTTCATGCTTTCCTTACTCTAGACCTCCTTTCCCCACCCGAAAATAATCCAGGCCTAAGCATCCTTAGGGGAAAGGGGAAGGAGAGAGGAGGGTGTTCCTGTCCTCATCCACCCATTTTCCGTGGAGATTAAGGCAGAGCCATGTTTCTATCTCCCGAAGAGTGTTAAAGTCCAGATGCTGTTGGGAGAATATCTGGGGCCAGAAGGAGGGCCCCCTCTACTTGACCCAAATCACAGCCCTCCTGAGATGGGGCAGGGCAGGGGTGAAGGGGTTAATAACCCCCTCCCTGGACTCCACCCGCAGGGGGCTCTCCTTACAGGCCAAATGGCCACAGAGGCTCCATCTGGTCTCTGGGCCTTGCCTTCAGGACTTCAAGTGACTGACAAGTCACAGTTGGCCTGGCTGGGGTCTGCACCGAAGGAGGCATTAGCTGTGGGGTGAGATCTGGGGGTGACAGAGATGGGGCTGGGGTTACTTTCAGGAAAGAATGTTCCTGGGAGTACTGGGGACTAGGAAGTGGATGTGTCAAGTCAAATGTATTATCAATGTGCTCAGTCATTCATTTGCTAGCTCATTCATTCATCAAACACAAAAGGAGACTCTGCTATGTGCTGGATAGTCTGTGAGGGGCTGGGGACCCATCAAACCTTCTTTCTTGCCTCCCTCGTCCTCCTCTTTCTTTCCCCCTTTTTATTCCCAGCCTTTTGGTCACTGCTGTCTGTAAGATCTTACCATTTCCTTCCATGCTGCCTGCTGTGGGTGTACGAGCAAACCACATCAGCTTGATTCTGAGGTTCACGTATATTAGTGTGTACCCCATGTTAAGTTCTAGTGATCTGCCTTCTGGACGCCATCTCCTCTGCCCACCTCACCCCAAGGCCAAAGGTTGGCCCATAGGCCAAACAGGATTCCACAGTCCCCTATCCTTGAGAAGTCACCATCCTTTGCTGCTCCCGCAGGCCTGTGGGGTTACAGGATCTTTGACTCTCGAGCAACCGCAGAGGGTGGGAGCCTGTGGCCTCCCCGGGCTTCTCCAGGCATACCTCTACAGACCTGGGGTCCAGGCAGGTGGAGAAGGGGGCCTAGCAACCTCAAGCCAGGAAGCAGCGCTGTGTTCCATAATTGCAGAGGGAGAGCCGGCGGCGATAAAATGATAATGGCGCGTTTTGACCTGGGGACCGACTCTGGAGCTGCAGTAACTCCGAGATGTGCTTGGAGGGTGAGGGCCACCGCCCGGGCTGCAGCTGAGATGGAGCGTTCACAAACAAGACGTAAATTGGATGCAAACATCTAATTAACCTTCTCCCTCAGTTCTCTCCCTGAGGCAGCCCTCCCTGGGCTCCTGGTGCGGTCTTCCCTCAGGGATGGATTTGGGGGAGAGAGGAGGGGCAGGCAGGGAGTGGGCGGAGGGGAGGCAGCCAAGGCCTTTGACTTTCTTTTCTAACCTCTCTCTCCGCCTCTCTCTCCTCCCTTTCTTTTCTCTCTCCCCCTCCTTTCCTTCTCCCTCCCTCCCTCCTAGCTATTTTTGGGTTGAACAACTCCCTACTCTTCTAGGTAAGGGGCCCCAGCCCTTGCCGGGCCCCACCCCATTCTCAAGGTCTGCACAGTCTGGGGAGACAGCAGCGTGTGGAGTTACTTTGTTTCCTATCCTCAGCTATCTCCTCCTCGCCCCCCCCCCACTCCCTTTGCTCCCAAGACCTCTTTCTTATGGAAACTCTCTGGGCCTCTGAGTCACCTGGGACCCAGCACTGGGGCCAAGGCTGGAGCTCCTCTGTCTTTATTGCTCCCTGCAGCTCCTGAAGTTGGCTCCCTGTACTTCATTTATGCAACAGATATTTAGTGGGCGCCTACTATGTACCAGTCACTGTTTTAGCAATGAGGGTATAGTAATGAACAAGCAGATGACACCCAATCTCCCTACAAACGACAACCACACAATCCTAAACTGTCCTCTGCCAGACCTTGGGTGGGAGGTTTCCAAGGGTGTGGATGCTGGCTGGGACCGAGATCTCCTCACAACGGCACCCCCCACCCCCGCCACTGGAATTGGTTTGTCATTTTTTTTCCCTTCAATTTCCAAACACCACCTTGTGAAGAACTTGAAAAAGCAATCCCAAGCTCCCTTGGAACCATCAACATTGACACTTTCTTCTTCTGTGGATTTTTCCTAAAGCTTTTTTTGTGAGTTGCAGGTAGTATCTACCTTCTTTGCTTCATTCACCCCTCAGAGGATCTCACTGTCCTTTTCCTACTACACAACACAAGGATATTTCTCTATAAAGTTCCAGAACAATGGTCAGAGCTAGGCAAGACACAGGGAAATAGCACCGAGATCCCACGCCTTGTCAGGATCTCCAGCAAACTCCATTCTTAGAAGCTGGGTTTGGAGCCAGGAGGAAGAACATTTGCTTGCTGGCTCCATGCCCAGTGCCCTGAGCACTTGCATGTGTGTAGGCACAGACCTCCCCGTGTCCTGTCCAACAGGACATACCCAGTTGCCACGTCCCCCCAGACTCCTTAAGCTGGACTCTGTTTTCAGTCTCAGAGTTTCATACTGTTCAAGCCTCCAGTCCACCTGCTTGGGGGGATGCCTTTCTGAATGGTGTATCTGGGACCAGGACCGGAACTGTGGCTCAGTGGGTAGAGAGGTCCCCTAGCATGTGTGAAGCTCTGGCTTTGATCTCCAACTCTATACACCCAGTGTGGCAGCACACACCTGTGCTATCAGCACTGTGGATGTGGAGGCTGGAGGATCAGAAGTCCAAAGTCGTTCTCAGCTGGCAGTGAGTTCAAGGCCAGCCTGGCCTACTCAAGACCCTGTCTCAAAACAAAACAAAGAAATTGTGTTTGAAGTCACTGCAGTCTCTAGCTCTGGTGACATGTCTGCAGTTGTCTTGCACAATGGATGCCATGTTCCTCTCTGTGCAGAGTGTCAGGAGGCCTGGGCTATAGATTCTGTATGGCTGGGGATTAGCTGGTGCCTGCTGGGTTCCTCAAGGGGAACTTTACTCTTTTTCCTTCTGAGGTAATGCAAACATCTAGAGGCCCTCAGACTTGGAGGTACTCATAGCAGTTTGAATATTCTTGCTAGGGTCAATGGCCATATCTCCTGAAAGCATTATTTGCTCCTGTCAACCTCCCTTCTGGGTTTATCAGTTGGCTTTTACACTGTAAAGAGGAAAATTACCCACCCACCCACTCATCCATCCATCCATCCATCCACTCATCCATCTGGCCAGCTATCCATCCATCATCAATCCATTTATTCATCAATTCATCTACCTATCACCCATCCATCCATTTACCCATCTATCTATTTGTCTATTCATTAACGCATGTCATCCATCCATCCATCCATCCATCCATCCACTTACTCATGATAGCAGAAATTCTCTTGATGACAGTCTTTGCCTATGACCACTCTGATGATTAGTTTGCCCTTTCCCATTCCCTCCCCGTTCTTTGTACACACCCCTATCATTTTTTAGCATCACCTGCTGATATAGCACGGGCGCTACAGTTTAGGCTCTCCTGGCACTGTCCCTGGGGCAGTCAATCCCGCCATCAGGCACTTCTCCAAGGGTCCCTTGTTCTTGTAGCTTAAAATGATGTCGCTGCACGTAGGTCTTTCCATGTACCTAGCTGGGGTCCTCCAAGTCTTCAGCTGTGAAATATCACATGACTGTCCCCATTTCCTGGGTTGTATGAAGAGTCCAGGCACCAGCACCTGCTCTGCCTCCGTAACCCAGCCAGACAGGGTGCTACATGCTTGTCACAAGCATAACATACATACATTCCATGCATGCATGCAAACATAGGTAGCATATATACAGTGTTAGATCGTGCTCTATGCTCTAGAGAAAAAGAAACTGGAGGTACAGCAATATTGGGGAGCTGGCTTAGAACTCCCCCCACCAAAGATGATGCCGGAACAGAGGGGGTCAAGGGGTGAACCACGCCTGAAGGAAGCAGAAGGGTAATGGTGCAGAGCACAGTGGTCCTCAAAGCAGATGCCACCTCCCCAGGCTCCAGGAAGCCATACACATTTCCAAGCAGAGGCATGTCTCGTTTCCACAATTGTCAATATTGTGGTTTTTACGGGGACCTTCGAAGACCACATAGCTTTCTTGAATCCAAGACTTCCTTAGTACCTGGGCCTACCCAGCATGCCCTTGGCCTCTGTACTGTCCTTATCAGCAGCCTACTTGAAGACTGAAGGAGTAAGTTGGCCAGAACTCAGCTGGTAAGTGGGGGGGGGGGCGATGGGACCAATGTCTGACTCCAATGACAGCGACACCCCGCAAAGAGCCTCGGGTGCACAGCTTTCTTTCCTGTTCCTAATGTCAGACCAGGCAGGCCTCAGTTTCCCTACCTGCTCACACAGCTTGTGCTGGTTGAACTTAGGTCAGGTGCTCAGGGTAGAGATAGCTAGCTAGCTTCCCCAGCGGCTGCCCCTCCCCCACGGCCCTTCCGACGGGCTGCCCCCCTTCCTCTTTTCACCCCATCTTCCCCAGGGGCAGTCAGCCAGGAAAAAGAGTCCCTCGGCAGCGATGATGAAGATGGATGTGTGATTGATTCTGCGCCCCCCTCCCCCTGCCCTTATGGTAGAAAATTAAAAGACCATTTGTTAAGGGGCGCAAGTCCTCAGGTGCGTCCCCCGGCTGGACAATCTGTCTCTATGAAAAGGATGCTATTATGAGGGAGGTTGGGTGCAGGCGGAGGGCGGGCCGCAGGGGTGGCTGGGGAGGGGGAGGCCCAGACAATGGTGGGGGGCACACACAGAATAAATACACCGAGGGAGGGAGGGAGGGAGCATGCCAGCCGCGGGGCTCCTGGCAGGAGAGGCTGGGCGGGCGTTCTCCGGGCTGGCTGGCGGAACTCATGTGCTGAACCTCCGCAACCAATTCCTTTTTCATGACCCTTGTCCGGGACCAGAAGGGTGTCACCCTGGAGCTCTGCCGCCTTCCATTAAGGGCCCTCTTTAAGGAGCCAGCATCTCTTACAGACTTCTGTGCAGATAGGCTTGGGAGGAGGGGTCTGTGCCCGAGTCCCCTTCACCCTCTTGGGGGTCTTTAAGTGATTAGAAGAAAGGGGCCAGGGCCCCAGCGCCACTCCTTCTGGAGGAGGGCATTTGTCATTGAGCTGTTACTGTGTGTGTGTTTTTTAAAGGGTTGCTTTGGGCTCTTCTCCCGCTGTCTGCTGAGGCCTTTGTGTGCCTGGCTTTTCTAAGCAAGGTGTCCCACCCTGAGTCTGGCTCCCTATCCTCCGTGGTGCTCATCCCCAACCCAGCATCATGCCTGCTGGCTTTGCCTCTGCCCCTCCTTCTCTACCTTGAACCCAGTGCAGGATAAGGGCTCAGCACCTTTCCTGTAACACACTTCTCCAATTGTGGCTCAGGAGGGCGGCTTGGTGCCTAGTGCCTGGTGCTTGGTGCCGGGTCTGGAGAGCCCAGAGAGTACTTGCTCTCCTTGACCTCTTCGGGAGTCAAGAAACACCACCCTCGTGGGACTGATGGAAAAACTGAAGCTCAGTTGTGTTGAAGAGTTGAAGAGATTGTTGGATTTGGAGCTAGTATTCAGGCTGGTGAAGGGAAGCAAGAATATTTGTAGGAAGGAATGTCTATCCAGCCATGGGATTCTAGAAAGTTCCAGCAGTCAACTTGGGCAGTAGGGATTGATGTCTCCATTTTTCTTATCCTAGAGGATGAAATGAAGATATCTATCTATCTATCTATCTATCTATCTATCTATCTATCTATCATCTAACTAACTATAGATATCCATATAGTTTTTGTTTTCTTGTTTTCAAGACAGGGCTTCTCTGTGTAGCCCTGGCTGTCCTGGAACTCTCTCTGTAGAGCAGGCTGGCCTTGAACTCAAGAGCTTCACCTGCCTCTGCCTCCCAAGTGCTGGGATTAAAGGTGTGCAACGCTACCACTCAGCTCAAAGAGGTATTTTTGAAAAGATGATCTAGCAGGGTGTGGTGCTGCCTGCCTGGAATCCTAGCCCTTGAGAGCTGGAGGCAGGAGGGTAAGGAGGTCAAAGGCTAGCCTCAGATACATAGTGAGTTTGAGGTTAACCTGGACTACATGCGATCCAATGTCAAAAGCCAACTAAATTGAACAAACAAAACCTAAAAACAGCAGAATTTAAATGTTTCTTTCCCTGGCTGAAGAGCCAGGCCGTCCATAGCCTCAGAGTTGTCCTCAGTTGGCCCCTTTGACCCGCCCTCCCTTCCTTCTAGTCCCTCATTGCCTCAGTCATAAACTTCTGTTGCTCCGGGCTTTTTGCTGCCATCCACCCCGTCTGTATGTCTTCTCCTTCCGTGTCCATCATGCACACTTGACCCACCCCCCAAACATTAAGGAGGGGGAACACTGTGTGTATATTTCAAAACTCGCCAATGCCTGTGATGCCCCTGAGGATTAAGGAGTCTTGGCCCAGCCAGCTGTGACACCCCTGGGACTGAATGGGCTCACCCTGTAGTGTGCTCAGGCACAGCACCCCCCCCCTCCTCCTTGTGTACTGGTCACACATGTGAGGGACATGCACCTTGGCATCCGCCTGATTCCCAGGTGCATGCCTGTGCTCAGCACTTCATGGGGCCGGTATGCAGGTCGACTTTGCTGAAAGAAAGATTAGCAAAGAGAAATGACCTAAGAGTAGAATCTACGGTGTGTGTGTGTGTGTGTGGGGGGTTGGTAGTGTGTCACCAGCTTGCCCTTTCTTTCAGGGTGGAGGCAGGGGGCTTTCTCGTGAGAAGTTCTCTTACAAATACAAGTTGGCTTTCAAAGTCGTCCCCTCTGAACCCTGTCTCTCTCTGCACTGTCCTTCCCGCCCCATGCTCACCTCCATCCTTTGTAGAGCTACCCCTGCCCCAGCGCCCTGTAAGCAGACCTTCCATGAAGGCACAGTAGGTGTCTTGGAGACACCTGTAGCTCAAGGCTACGGCAATACCACTTCACATGTGGAAGGGAAGGAGGGAAAAAAATCTCAGCAGCAAGATGGAAACAGTAAGAATTGTTGAACCCTCGGGGTTCAAATCCTGTGCGACCACAGGGGAATGACTTAAGAGCTCTGAGCCACAGCTTTCTCATCCTAACACAGAGGCAGCTACCCAACAGGGCTGCTGTTACAGGATGCTGCAGAGGTCACATGTGGTATGTTGTGTGCCATTGACAATGGTCGCAAGGCTGTCATTAAATGAAGTACCCCACAGAAAGTCCTTGCCATAGCGCCTGACATACACAGACACTCAGTAAACTGCAGCTGTGACTTCCATCATCCCTGTCATCATTGAGGTTCCACAGCTGGACTCTCTGGGATCAGCTCCTACCTCTGTGACTTGTCTCCCTCAAACTGGCACCAGGGTGCACGGGGAGGCGGGCCTTAGTTGCCTTTGTAGAAAGATTCTGGTTTCTCTATAGGGTGCGGGGTGTGCAGGGTTTTCCTCGGGGTCCTCGGAGGAAGGGGGAGAGAATGCAGGGGAGACAGACAGGAGCTTTGCACAGAGCTGATTCGTTCATATATGGACATTGGACCGCCTTTGGGGTTTTAGTTCTTTCTGATTTTTAAATACTAAAATGTCCACTGTATTATAAAGTTACAATAGGAAAAAGTAGGTACTTGACATATATTTTCAATCTTGGGAGATGGAGGATTGACAGTCTTGTAATAAACCCTTATTTTGGGGGGAAGCCCAGGGCAAAGGAGAATTCACAAGTCCGAGTGAGTTGAAGAGATGTGTTTGTTCATTCATGTGGTCTGTAATCTATAGTACAGGCAGAGCAGTTCCAAAGACCCAGGGAACAGGCACGTGAGGCTCCCATTTTCTCATGCCCACCTTTTAAACAGGGTCCCCCATTGGTCTGGAACTTTACCAAGCAAGCTAGCTGGCTAGCAAGCTCCCTGTTTCATCACCACTGGGTTTACAAGCATGTAGCAAAGTACCTGGCTTTTTACGTGGTTTCTGGTGATTTGAATTTAGGTCATCATACTAGTGAGACAAGTATTTTATTGACTGAACAAGTATTTATTCCTTTAGTTCGGAGACACCCAGGCTGGTCTCCAGCTTAACATATAGCCAAGGCTGGCCTCCAACTTCTCATCTTCTTGTCTCCCTCTATACCCTAATTGCTGGCATTAAAGGCATGTACCGGTGTGTCCAGACATGCCTTTGCATGTCTCTTGAACTAGAAGTTGGGTCTATGAGACCTCAAGAACCTTGGCCCTTGCAAGCCCTCTTGTTAACTTGCCTTTATATCACTGGGTTCTGTTGTTCTCCAACCACACTCAGTGAAGCTTTATCGCGGGGTCTTTGAACATGCTGTTTCTCTGCCTGGCATGCCCTCCCTGTACTGATGGAAGCTCCACCTCAGCCTCTGGCATCCATATACCCGAAGAGTCTGAAATGTTCAGATTGGAACTTCCACCTCAATACCCTTCCCCCATCTCTCTCTCTCCCCAAAACCTTATCCACCCAGAAAGCCCACCAAACAGGGATCCTCCCCCCTGAGATACTCAAGATCACTCCCACAGGGTATTTAAATTGATCCCCCCCCCCCGAAAGCAGGCATGTGGTTTTCTGGTTTCTCTTTTCCATCTCCTCTCTGGGGGACTGGAAAATCATCCCGGAACGTTTCATCCATTAAACATGGGCTTTTTTCTAATTTGGGTTGATTTCATCTGATTGGATTGCTGTATCAGAGGAGAGGCTTATTGGGGTGCAAACTTTTCACTCCCTTCATGGGCACCCGACTCCTCTCCATCCAGTCCATAGAGAGGCTTCTGATGACCTCTCTATGGAAAACAGAGCCCCTGGCATCTTCCCCATTGGCTTTGGTTACATCACCAGGTTAACATCTCTCAGCTCTGAAAATGGCCTGGGATTGTGTCTCAGTTGGTAGAGGGGTGGCAGTGTTGTATCAGATGAGTTGTGGTGGCACGTGCCTGTCATCTCAGGACCCTGGAGGAGGAGGAGGGAGCATCAGAAGTTCCCAGTCACCCTTATTGACACAACAAGTTAGAGGCCAGCCTGGGCCGTAACCTGATAGACTCAAAAGCCACTCAAAGGCCGAGATAGGCTGTCTTGCTTGACATCTCTTGTTTGCCCTTTGTTCACCCCAAGTCCACAGGCCCAGCTTGCATAGACAGATCTCAGGTGCCCAAGGCATGCTTGCCAGGGACACAAGGAAGAATGTCTAGAGTTGGACTCTTCGGGATCCTTCTAGAATATAGGCAGAAATGTCGTGTTCTGGAGGCTGCTGGCCCTCTGCTCACCCCCATTCCACTCTGTACCAGGAGCTGTTGCCTGCAGGCTGGGAGGATGGTGAAGCCACAATACACCACCTCCGTCCACCAGGACAGCTTTCTAGACAGTTAATCTCTTCTGTGGTACCATCCTCTTTTGGGCAGCTGCCAGCTATCAGGCTTGATCCAGCCTCTCAGCTCCAGCTGAGGTCCCTTATGTAAGGGTGGAGCAGTGTCCTGTCCTTTCCAAGGGTCCATGTCTCCTCACTGCCTCTGCTTGAGCTCCCGGCTTCCTCAGCATCAGGAATAAGTTCTGGCCTCCCCTACTTCACAAGATGGATAATGGTGGTGCCAATGTCCTCTGTGAACCTACCTGGGATTTGAGGGTCTAGATGGGGCTGCATGTGAGGCAGGAAGCAGTAGAGGCTCCTGTAAGTGGAGCCTTGCTGGCTCCTGCACCAAAGCTACCTGTTTGGGTCTTTCCCTGTCTCCTCAGATGACAGTTCCTCCCTGGGTGTCTGTCTTGGCACTGTCTGTCTTTCTGGGATGTGGGGCTGTGCAATGCACTGGAAGACGGTGACCAGGTTCCTGGCCTTTAACCAGGATGCTACCCCCCACTCCCCAAGCCGTCATCACCTAAATCTCTCCACATATCGCCTATGTCCCCTGCAGGCCAAACTGTCCCAGCCACAGTGTCCCAGCCACAATGAAGAACTGGCTGGGACGGATGGACAGCTGAACACTACCCTGGGTGGCTGTGGTGGGTCCGGCAGGAGGACTGCCAATGGGGAGTTTTGCATTTCCTAGGGGAGTTAGAGGCAGTGCAGGGTGGGGCAAGGGCAAAGCATCCAGTAACCCACTTCCTGCTTATTTCCTGATTCCACGGAAGCTGAAGTAAATGCTGGAAGCTCACACCCGAGCAGATCAGGGAGTTTGACACCGGTCTGGGCTACAAAGCAAGACTTTGCGAAAAGCAAAGAAGAAGAAGAAAGAAAAAAATAAAGTCGGGGATATAGTTCAGTTGGTAGAGGGCTCATCTAACATGTACCAAGCCCCGAGTTCGAGCCCTAGCATGGTAATGTCAGCACTCAGAGGGTGGAGGCAAGAGGACCAGAAGATCAAGGTCATTCTCCACCATATAAAGAGCTGGAGGCTAGCCTGGGCTACATGAAACCCTGCCTCCAAAATAAACAGTACATGTATAAATAAATAAATAAATAAATAAATAAATAAATAAATAAATAAGAAAAAAGGATTCGGGGAGGGAAAGAGAAAGAACCTGAGGCTTAACCAGGCCAAGGCTGTGTTAACAGCAAATGTGGGAGCAGCTCAAAGACCCAGCCTGTGCTGAAGTGCCTGTGGCAACCCCAAGAAGCTAAAGAGCAACACACACTCACAACCTTCAAACAGATCCATGCTGAGGAAAAGGCAGAGACAACAAACCTTCTCCATGCAAATGACAGGCTGGGTTGAACCTCCCTCCCCAGCTCTGCCTCCAGCTCCCGACCCATTTTCTACCCGGGAAGAGCATCTGTGTCCCTCTCTCCCTCCTGGGACCTGTGCGGAGTGCCAACGGTCTGGAGGCATCACCAGCGCACATCTGCGATGCTAATAGCTTCGGGATATTGTAGCTCCCCCACCTCCCAGGGTCCTGTTACCAGCCAGCTAGGACTCTTCAGCTCCTTCCTCTCAGTGGGGCTAAGTTGGGTTTCTCAGCAGAGCTGGGAGCCTCCCGGCTTAAGTAAGAAAGCTAGAATCTCTATTTTTACACACTGGATTATTTATTATTGTTTGATCTTGCAACATAGCCCAGAGTGGTTTAAAACTCACGGTGCTTCTCTTACCTTGGCCACCTAAGTGCTGGAATGATAGGCATCTGCCATTGTACCTAGATGTTCCCAGCTTATCTTAGGCCAAAGCCAGCAAATGATAGTCCTTATGGCTAATCATCTGTCTTTGTAAATAAAGTTTTATTGGCTCATACCAACCCTCTTTGCACAATGTGTTGGCTGCTCCGAAAACACTATGACAGAATGGAGGCTGCATGGGTTGCAGGTTCTGACACAATTCTTCACAACAAACCTTTATGGAGTAGGGATGCAGAGGAGGCTGCTCAGGGGGTAAGCACTTGCTGTGCAAGCATGGGGATCTGAATTCCATCCCTAGAACCCAAGCCAAGAAATGGAGCATGGTACAGGGCACTTGGAACTCAGCACTGGGAGGCAGACAGGAGGATCCCTGGGGATTGATAGCTGGTCAGCTTAGCTTAAGGAGTGAGCGTCAGTCCAGTGAGAGACTCTGACTCAAAAACCAAGATGGTGAGAAGGATGTTTCACGGTTAAGAGAACCTGCTGCTCTTAACCAGAGGATCCTGATGTCATGCCAGAACTCACATAGATGGTTCATAACAGCTCCAGGGGATTTGATGTCTTCTTCTGGCCGTTGGCACCTGTACTCATAAACACACACACACACACACACACACACACACACACACACACACACTCCCAACGGTGGTGCACACTTAATCCCAGAGCTCTGAAAGCAGAGATAGGTAGAAATCTGTGACTTTCAGGCCAGCCAGGGCTACTACAGTTCTACAAACAAACAAACCAAGTATATAGTGCCTGAAGTTCTATATCAGAGTTCTATCCCTGGCCCCAACACACACACACACACACACACACACATACACATTCTCTCTCTCTCTCATACACATGCTGACACTCATTTACTCTCTCTCTCGCTCTCTCTCGCATACACACACAAACACACACTCCTACACATGCTGATACTCATGTATTCTCTCTCTCTCACACACACACTCTCCCTCTCATACACACACTGGCACTCATGTACTCTCTTACACATACACACACACACACACTCTCTCTCTCTCATACACACACTGGCACTCATTCTCTCTCTCTCTCTCTCTCTCTCTCTCTCTCTCTCTCTCTCTCTCTCTCTCCACTGCTTTATGACCCTTGCTGATGGTGACTCGGGGCTCCTGGTTTTCTGCAACTCTCTGGGAATTCAGGTCACCATCTAAGTTTTTGCTCCCTCCTTTGGGCCTCAGAGTTTTTGTTCTCCTTGGCTTTTATCTCCAAACCGAATTCCAGGTTCTATACTTTTGTCTGTTTCCATTGGTTCAAGCTGTCATCTTTTCCCCTTGCCCTAAGACATTCACTTCCCACCCTGGTCTCCCGCCATCCCCCAGCAGCCTACCAAAGGGGCCTTGGCGAGCCATCAGTTGGGTTATATGTTACTACTCCTCACACCTTCCACACTTCCTCCCTCACAGCTACGCAGGCCCAGTCTCATCGACTGACATCTCCTTCTCTGATTTCTCACATGATGATGTTGCTGCCATGAGCCAGCTGCCCAGGCCTGTGAGTATTGCTCAAGCTGTTTCCACCCCAGGGCCTTTGCATTGCCTTTCCTTGCCCTTGTCCACACTTCCTCCTTTCATGTGGCTTTTACTCTTCGTCCTACTCAAATGTCACCTGCTCGCTCATTCTAGAGACTCCCCCAGCCCCTGTACTTACGTTTATTTCCAGTGTTCCCTGAGTAGATTAGGAAGCCCACAAAGGAAGATGGCTGTGTCCATCTAGAAACAACACCCGCAGCTCCCCAGGATGGAGGACAAGGCTCCTTGTGTGGGTTTAGGAATCCTTATAGGGGTGAATGGACACATGAGCACATGAATGAATGTGTATTTTGCAGCGGTTACCAGGAAGATTAAATACTGCATGTAAGATGTTTAGTATTCTCCCTGGCACAAGATAGGCGGTCGCTGGACAGTGACTCATGTTGGTAACTATGCAGGAGGGACAGAGCTGGTCCAGCTTGGGTGGGGCTCCCGGCCTTGGCTCCAATCTTCCCACTCCCTAGCAGGAGAAGGGAGGCTTCCTCTGATGTCCTGTCATTGGCTCCCTGCTTCTTGGAGTCCAGCCTGACCGGATGTCTTCCATGCCAGCTTCTTTCTGTGTCTCTCCATCTCCCTGTCAGGTGTTGTACTCATCCTGGGTCCTAATTGAGACAGCAAATTCCAGGGACAGGGCTTGCAGCCAACCCTGCCAGCCTTCCCAGCCAGGAATGGGAAGGATCACGCAAAACTCCAATATTGCAGGTGACATGCAGATCCCTGTCCAAAAGCAGGAAGTGGTTCTGGAACCTCTTCAGAGGAGCCCCTGCTGGCTATAGGGATGAGTCCCAGATCCCCCCTGCTTCTGCCAAGAAGCACCCAAGGGCTCCCTGCCACCATGATGCTGCAGCTGCCCATCAAAGGGACAGCTTTCTGCAACATGTACACCAGCTGGGTCCTAAGTGATGAGGAGTCCCTGTCCTGGGGTCAGGTGTGGTTGGTTGCACATGCTCCCAGCTTCCCAAGTTCTCTCCCTGCCTTGGTTTGTTTGATTTGGACTGTGGGGGCTTGAGCAGAGATGGGCCATGAATCCCCATTTTGTTTCCATCCCGAAGGCTGGGATAGAACCAATGCACAGCCACCTTGTGAACCAGCGGCATCTCCACACCCCTTCTGTTCACTCACAGAAGGTTTGATCAAATATTGCCTCTCATGGTTGCAAAGTGGCTTCTTGTGCTTGTGTACTGTAAAGGCACCATGTATACTACAAACATCTGAAGGTAGAGCCTTCCAGATGTAAAGAAGGTAGGTGCTAAGATCTTAGAGGTCGTGTGGGTCACCTGGCCTGAAGTTTTGGGGTGTGGCTGTGACCATGGACTTTGCGGTGAGATGGCGAAGTGTATTTGAGAAGAACCATGACAGTGAAGAGGCTGGCCCCCTCTTATGGGTCAAGAACAACTTGCTGTGATGGCTTCCAGTGATCGTGTGAGCCTGGATACAAGATCCATTGGATAATGACAGGCCCACTTTGTATCCTCACAACCTAGTTGAGGGAACCAGATCTAACTAGAAGTGGTTAGATTATAGCAAAGATTATAGAGGACAAGGTGCCCAGGCAGTCAGTTGTAGATGGAAGTTTCTATCCTCCCCAGTCCCACAGCCATTCCCAAATAAACACACAGAGGCTTATATTAATTATAAACCGTTTGGCAGATGGCTCAGGCTTCTTATTTGCTCTTAATTATTAAGCAATTTCTATTAACCTGTATATCTCCATGTGGTCTTGGCTCACCGGTGATAGCTGTGTCTCTTGCTTCATTGGCAGCTACATGACATCTTCCTGACTCTGTCTACTATATTTCTCTATCCCTGCTTGGATTTCCTGCCTGGCTAAATCCTGCCTGTCTATTGACAGAAAACAACTTTAGTCATTAATCAATAAGAGAAACACATTCACAGCATACAGAAGGATCAATCAGTTACACAGATGCTAGAATGACATTAGAACCTGAGCCCTGCATCGCTACTGCTGTGCAACCTCAGGAAAGTTTCGTTACCTCTCTGAGGCCCCATACATGGGATGGTAGGGCGTTTGTGAAGGCTCAATCTCCTGGAGTATTGAGAGGGCTTAGACCAGAATCATACAGATGGTGTGAGCATCAGAAGGTACCTTAATGTTGTAACCCATGACAACAGCAACAGCACCAGCCACTGAACTTACTGCCCTGACTGCCATGACTACCTCAGAATCCTTCAGCCATAACCAGGGGCACCTGGCCTGGCCCCTGCCCTCCCTCTCTCCATCACCCCTTCTTCTGTCCCCTCTTCCTATCTATCCACCTTCCTTAGTTCTTCTTATCATCAAGCACCCATTCCATGCTTCTACCCATCTAGATGATTCCTTCTGTCTTTGCTTCCTTCCTTTTCCATCCACAAACTCAGCAGCAGCCATTTGTAAGGCTCACTTCACCCTCCCCTCTATCTTTCCCCTTCACCACTCAACTCTCCATTCTTCTGTCCTCCATCTGTTCATTGGTCCACTCATCCATCCATCACCCCAATTCACACATTTACTCCCTACTTGGAGGAGTTTCTTTCAGGTACATATTAGGGGAGGTGGGGAAGCCAACAGGGCCAGGTATATTCTTCACACCTGGCAGTTGGGACCCTACTGAGTGACACCTGGGATCAGCTGACCAATGCTCCTTCCTGCAAGCTTTCCCTCGAGGAAGGGGCCAGAGGAAGAGGAGTGGGTTACTTCCCTTTGGTGGGTCCCTAGGGGGTCTATGTTAGGTGATGATATCATGATCACAGCCAGGTATCATGGTCCACAGGGTCCATTGCTGGCTTTCTCACTGACTACCCCTGCCTGTCTAATGAAGTCTTGGGCTGAGTTTTCCAGTGCTAGTCCACTTTGCCTTGACCCGTTTTCTGAGTCCAGGTCCCTTCTGTTGCTGATGGCTTCTGGAACTTCTCAGTAGCTGGGATGTAATTTTCTTTTGGGTTAAGTTAGCTAAAAGAAGCATAGGCTTCTGGATAGGGAAACCCTTGTAAGGCCACTTGTTGTTTATTTAATTCTATGATCAAGTGACCCATCCACCCACCATTCATCCATCCATTATCTATTCGTCATCCATCCACCCATCATCCATATCTATCATCTATAAACCCATACATCATTCATCCACATATTCATCCATCTATTAATCATCCACCATTCATCTCATTCATCTGTTTTTTCATCTGCCCACCTGTCTGTCCATCATCTATCCATCATCCATCTACCATCCCTCTATCCATCCATCATCCATCCAACCATCATCCATCTACCCATCCATCATCCATCTATCCATCCATCATCCATCCTTCCACCCATCATCTCTCTCTCTATCTATCTATCCATCCATCCATCTGCACATCCATTCTTCATCTATCCATCTCACCATTCCTCTCATCCATTCGTGCAATTACCCCCCTCCACCTGTCTGTGTATCTCTCCATCCCTGCATTCATCCACTCACCCAGCTTCCCCAGGTGGGTGACCTGAGGACTCTCACAGGGTTTTCACTGCTACGTGCACAGGATGTCACCTGGTCCTGAAACAATTTTCTTTCTAACATTCTGAATTCTGCTAGTATGAGTCTTGGGTTTGTATTACCTGTCATGGGGCACTGCATCACCTCTAGTTACAACCACGGTTTACTCAGAGTGAAGCAGAGCCAGAGTGAAGCAGACCCTGCATGCACCTGGGATCTGTTCTCACTTTACAGCAGTGTTTTTTATTAGTGACATCGCCTTCCTCTTTCCTTCTTACTATGGTGTTTAATCAGGAGGAGCAGTTTATTTACTTGCTTCTTTAAAAAATTATGTTTTATTGTTTATTTGGGAAATCTCACACTGCGTGTCCTAATTGTGCTCACCTTTCATCTTTCCGCGTCCTGCCCTTTGACTCCTCTTCCAAAAAGCAAGTTTATTTTGTGTTGCCTATATATTCACTGGAGCATGGTCAGATTCCTAGTGGCAAGCCCCTCCCCAAAGGAAGATGAGTCTTTTCCACCTGCATTGGCACCGGAAGCCATCAACCGGGGAGAGCTGGCAGTGGCTGGATGGTTGGACAGTGGGGAGTAGTCTGATTTTTTTCTTTTCTTTTTCTTTCTTTCTTTCTTTCTTTCTTTCTTTCTTTCTTCCTTCCTTCCTTCCTTCCTTCCTTCCTTCCTTTCTTTCTTTCTTTATTTTATTTTAATTTTTTTTGGTTTTTGAGACAGGGTTTCTCTGTGTTACCCTGGCTGTTCTGGAACTTACCCTGTAAACCAAGCTGTCCTCAAAATCATAGAGCTATGTCTGCCTCTACCTCTCCAGTGCTGGGATTAAAGGCATGTGGCACTCAAGGATCTCAGGTAGCCCATGTTGGCCTTGAACTCTCAAAAAAACTTTTTTTTTTTTTTTAATTTATGTGTTTGTGTGCACCTATGTAAGTTTATGTTCACCACATGCACGCAGGTACTCATGGAGGCCAGAGGAGGGCGCCAGATCCCCTGCAGCTGGAGTCACAGGTGTTTATGAGCTGCCTGACATGGGTGCTACGAACTGAACCTAAGTCCTCTGCAAGGGCAGTAAGTGCTCTTAAGCACTCTCTCTCCAGGTCCCTGACCTTGAACTGTGGGTTCTCCTAGCTCAGTCTCCCATGAACTGGGATGATAGTTCTGGGACACCATATGCAGTTCTGGAGTAAACAAGTAAAAATCTACTGAATTAGACATATTAAATAAGTTGTGTCAGAAGCAATAGGGATTTTGGAAATGACTCATGTCGGGCATGGTTGCCGGCACCTTTAATCCTAGTTCTCTGGAGGTAGAGGCAGGTAGATCTCTGAGTTTGAGGCCAGCCTGGTCTGCAGAGCTAGCTCCAGGATGGCCAGGGCTACACAGGGAAACCCTGTCTCAAAAAAGAAAACAGAACAACAGTAACAAGACTGTAGTCTGAGGAAGCCTCACTCAGGTCAGCCTCGCGCATGCTGACTAAGGAGCAGTCCCTGCAAGCCCGCTGGGGTTGGCAGCGCTGCAGTGTGGTTTTCCCTCCCCAGCACTGGAGACCGAGCTGAGGTTCTTGCACACGCACAGCAAGCTGTCCACCACTGAGCTAGCTCCCAGATCTCTCTTTGCTTTTTATTCTGAGATAGGGTCTCCTTAAATTCTTCAGGTTTGCCTTGAACTCACTCTGTAGTCCAAGCAGGCTGGGAATTTGTAATCCTCCTGCCTCAGCCTCCCTGAGTAGCTGGAATGACAGGCCTGTGCCAGGGCTGTTTTGCCATGTGGTAGCTATGTGAGAAATAAGAGAATGGAAGCCTTGTCCCAAATCCCCAGCCTGGGGGACTTGAACCTGGGGAATTCAACCCTAGAGATGGTGCAAGCCATGTCCAGGCTGTAGTAAAAGTACACACAACCTTACCCATGCCCGTGCAGGGCTCTTTTCTAATTCCCTTTATCTGGAATCCCCTGCTTTGTGACTCAGGGCCCTTCATTCTGCCTCTGCTGTTGCCTCCTGGCAACTTTTTGGTTGGGAGCAGCTTCCCCACTCTGCCATCCCTGTCCTACAGTGTCAAGGAAGGTGGGCCAGGCCCATGATGGCCCTATGCTCAGCCACATCAGAGTCCTGCCTCTTTGTCTCTCTACCCTTGGGACAAATGTCTCATTCCCCAGGGTGTCAAGGGGAAAATTAATCACCCGGGGGAGCTCAGTCAGTCCGCTGACTTGGCAGGGGAAAAAGACAAAGAGAAATAGGGTGTCTTGCGGATTGGTTGGGTCCCCCATTAAAAGTGGAAAACGCTTGCTTTGCGATTCCAAATGGGCAGCATTCGAGCGGTCAACTCCTGTCCCCGTCACCTCGGGAAATCGCTGCTCCTGCGCTTCTGAGAAAGGTGGCTGTCTCCTTTCCCAGCTGTCCCCACCCCAGCTCAATTAGGCCCTGTCCTTAGATCTCTGTGCCTGCCTTCCCTTTCCAGCCAAGCTCTTGCCCTTAACCCAGTTCTTCTCCACCTGGAGCCTTTGCCTAGGAGCCCGGCTCTTGAAGGTTGTCCTGGCCATCTCTGCTACAACTCTGACCCTCAAACTCAAAGAGGTTAAACTCAAAGAGCTTGCCTTTGCAAGCATGGGGAACTGGGTTCAAGCCCCAGAACCTGCATTACAGGAGCTGGGCTCTGTGGCTTCATGTGCTTGCTATCCCAGCCCTGGGGAGGCAGAGGCAGGTGGGAATCCTCAAAGGCAGCCTAGCTTGATGAGCTCTGGGCTAATGAGAAACACTGTCTCAAGAAGCAATATGGACAGCATCTGAGGAGGAACATCCAAGGTAGACCTCTGGCCTCCACACATGCTCTCTCTCTCTCTCTCTCTCTCTCTCTCTCTCTCTCTCTCTCTCACACACACACACACACACACACAGGTCTATACATATATAACTTCTTGACTCCTTTGCTTGTGACTAAGGAACACAGTTCCACAAACACAGTAAGTAACGAGACAGTAAGTAACGAGCCTGTCACAGGAGAGCCCAGCCTGATTTGTTCAGACCCCCCCCCCTTGTAGTCTTTATGCTGGCCTACTTTAGATAAACCAGTTAGCCTCTCTGGTCTTCAGTTCCTTCAGCTGTTATACAGAGGTACTTTCTAGTCACATGTCCAGGGCAATGGTGTGGTTAGAAGGCACCAGGCACTGAGTGTCTCTCGACAGGACATCTGATGTCACTGTCCCCAGAGGAGGGAATGGGAGAGTGTCTCTGAGCCTACTTAAGAGTCAGGCACATTCCACCCCTGAGCTTGCAGGGAAGCGGCTTTCTGGGGCCCCTGCCCTTCTCGTGGTCCAGCCTGGTGGAGGAGGTGTGATGGGGTCCTGATGCAGGGATGAAAGGAAGGTGGGGGGGGCATCTGTATAAAAGCAACCATTAGAGCAGTGGGAGGGGCTCGGTAGCTCCATCCGGGAGGGGCTTGCGAGCCAGGAGTGGGGAAGATTGATGTCTGTTGGAAACAGAGGCGAATGGGGGAGGGGTCCCCAGGCCCGTGCCTTCCACAGGTTAGAGACTTGATGGGTAGCCGGCTGAATGACAGATAATTTCAAAGTGGCGTCAGCGTGGCTGCAAGCACTCTAACAAGCATGACACCAGTGTGCAGGGGAGATGAGGGGCTGATTAGGAGACAAGACAGCCACAGCCAGAGTCCCTTGTGAAAGGCAGCTGCCTTGAGTGGACACAAGGGAAGGAAAATACCGGGAGATGGACGGGGCCCCTGGCTCTGACATCGAGCGGCCTTTGTGTGTGGTTTTCGTCCATTTGCTCAACAGATACTTACTGAGCAGTTATTGTGTGCCAAGGGCTGGAGAGGGTTCTGGGAGCAAAACAAACCAAGTCCGCAACCCAGGAAGCTGTTCTCAGTGAGCGAATGGGAAGCTTAGAGGCAGTGGGGTGGCTTGGGACAGCTTCTGTGAGAAGACAGGGGACTGGATATAGAGTGTAAAAGGGAAACTGAGACAGGGTTACGGGGGGGAGGGCCGGCCTGTCCAGAGGTCCTGGGGTAGAAATGACCCTGGCTAGTTCTAAGTGTGTGAGTGTGTGCATTTATGCATGTGCTCCTCAGATGAGGTTCTTCCCTCTGCTTGTTTTTGTGCTGCGTTCTCCTAACTAGCTGATGTGTGAGATTTTAAGAATTCTTCCGTGCCCACCTCCCATCTCTCATAGAAGTGCTGGGATTACAGATGCTCACACTCCATGTCTAGCTTTTCCGTGGGTTCTGGGGATTTGAACTCAGGTCCTCACACCTACAAGCCAAGCACTTTTCACATGCTGAGCTGTCTCCCCATCTGGGATGTGGCTAGTCCTATGGGCTGAACTGCATTCCTCCTAGGACATTCCACTAGATCATCTGCGATACCACTGTATTTGTAACTGTGAAGTCAGGCGGTGAAACCGAGATCAGAGGTGAGGCTGAAGAGGTTTGAGAGATTCCTACCCCCATGGTGACTGGGACCTAGCTCTGTGACCAGCAGAGTGATATGACTTTGTCAAGCAGGTCCCTGGGACTGGCCTCTCAGGAGAAGCCAGCTGCTGGGCTGTGGGGATGGAGATGGCTTTGGAGAGGTCAGAGCCCTAGGAAGCCAGCCCCTCACTCCAGCCCTGCCCCCAGCCAGCATCTGTGCCAGCTTCAGCCATGTAGGAAGCAGACGTGGGCCAACCAAGCTTCTACCACATCAGGTGACTTTACGAGGGACCCAGAGTCCATTGTCTCTCACATTCAAAGCTACAGAAATGTAAAGATGAAGGACTGATACTGTGGCTCCACAGTTAAAGAGCACTGACCGCTCTTCAAGAGGACCTGGGTTCAATTCCCAGCACCCACATGGCAGCTCATAACTGTCTGTGCCTCCAGTTCCAGAGGATCTGACACCTTTACACAGACAGACATGCAGGCAAAACACCAATGCAAACGTAATAAAAATAAATAAATCATTAAAACAGAAATGTGGGGATAGGATGTGTACAGCTTAGGGAAGGCTTGCCAGACACAGGGGATAATTTATACAGAATTCCAGAGGAGGATAGGGGTCCTATGGTGACAAACCCCCTATGGCACGCACCCCCTTCCCGATGAACACACACACACACACACACACACACACACACACTATTTAAAAAAAAGAAATGTATTTGAAGCCAATTATTTGGTTTACATACAATTTTACCATTTATTAAAGATGAAAGCAAATTTGCATACTAATGAGATGAAAGTGCTGGTTAATTTTTACATGAAGAATCAAATCTTGCCTGAATATTTGATACTGCGGGGCATCACGGAACATCTTTAATGCATTTCAGAGTTGATTAATGTATATATTTTAATGTATTTTATTTCATACTTACTTATTATTTGCATGTGTGTGTTCATGTGTCTGCAACATGTATGCTACAGACCATGTATGGAGGCCAGAGGAAACCTGCAGAAGTTGGTTCTCTCCTTCTACTACCGTGAGTCCCAGGGATTGAACTTGGATATTCAGGCTTGGCCACAAGTACCTTTACTCAGTGAGCCCTCTTCGCTGGTCCTGGATTGATGCTTTAATTTTATGATCCTCAGTGCTGATTGTTCAGCTTTGCATAAGTTTAAGGAGACTAGAGCATCCATCATTTGCCGCTTCCTGCTGTGCCAACCCAGGACCTGACGGAGGTGGCCCCCTGTAGGGATGAGGATGACTGAAGACCTGTGGGAGCTGGGGCTGGGCCATGATGAGGGAAATGGGGACATTTATGACATTCTGGCTTCCTTGGTTGACACTGGGGCTGAGGGAGGACATGGGAATGCAGGGTCAGGGTCCCAGAGTGTGTTGGGGTCGGTGACCACATGAATCTGAACCATAAGCCCCAAGTTCTGGGGATGCGTCCTGCACTGTGGGTTTTCCCAAGCCCTGCAGAGACCCCTGATGCAAGCAAGTTCAGGTTAGACAATTCAGTCCTCAAATGGGACTCCTCAGAATAGGACAGAGTCCTGCCACATTTCTGACTTCAGGTGTTGGGTGGCATTTCCTTCCTTCCTTCCTTCCTTCCTTCCTTCCTTCTTCCTTCATTCTTCCTCCTTCCTTTCTTCCTTCCTCCTTCCTTCCTTCTTCTTTAATTCTTCCTCCTTTCTTCTTTCTTTCTTTCTTTCTTTCCTCTCTCCCGCCCTCTCTTGTTTTGTTTGTTTGTTTGTTGAGATGGGGTTTCTCTGTGTAGCCCTAACTGTTCTGGAACTCACTCTAGACCAGGCTGACCTCGAACTCAGAGATCCACCTTCCTCTGTCTCCTGAGTGCTGGGACTAAAGGCATGTGCCACCACCACCCAGCTTAGGCAGCATTCTCTTAGCACTGAGATTCTCTTCCTCGGGGTGTTCTTGGGCAAACCTTGACTCTGATCCCTTCCCAGAGCCACAGCACTCACAGCCACAAAACACACGAGCAGATAATGTCAGGCTCCATCATGCTTAGTGTGGGGCTGGGCTTTGAAGACTATGCCTGTGGCTGAAGCTGGATGCCATGGCAGGAATGTGTGTGTGTCTCTTGTTTCTTCTCAAAGAAACCATCCTGGCTTGTGTAGGTGATGAATTCAGAAAGCCACACTCTTTTTTTTTTAAAGGTTTATTATTTATTATGTATACAGTGTTCTGTCTGCATGTATGTCTGCACACCAGAAGAGGGCACCAGATCTCATTACAGATGGTTGTGAGCCACCATGTGGTTGCTGGGAATTGAACTCAGGACCTCTGAAAGAGCAGCCAATGCTCTTAACCTCTGAGCTATCTCTCCAGGCCCCAGAAATTCACACTCTTAAGAAGGTTCATCATGTGTCTGAGCCGTGGAGATGTGTGTCTGAGCTCATAGGAGACTTTTCTCTTCCTTCCCTCCTTCCTTCCTTTCCTTTCTCCCTGCCCCTCCCTCTCTCCCCTTCCTCCTTCCCTTTTTCCCCTCCTCTTCCTCTCTCCCCTCCTTTCCCCTTTCCATCTCTATTCCTCCCTCCCTCTCTCCTTCTCTTTCATTTCTCTCCTGACTCAATAAGAAGTTAACCCTCATATAGCTTAGCAGTTAAACCCCATGCTCCACGACTCACAGAGAGGAGCCCCGAGTCCAGAAGTGCTGAAGTTTGCATGAGGACATCCCCTCAAAGCCAGGTCCTGACAGGCAGTGGGACTCCAGAGCCATGGACACGAGGACCGGAAACTGGGGTGGGTGAGCTGACTTCAAGTTCAGCCTGCGTGCTGGGCTGCTGCTCCCAGGGAGAGAGAACCAACCTCCCGTGAGCTGATAGATATCACTCGTCCATGTCCCTTGCACAGTGCCCAGAGGTCCCCTCATTCTTCTCATCTCACAGGTGGAGAAACCAGGCTCTTGGAGGTTGAGTCCCTTCACGTGGCTCATTTATAGAAGTAAATGGCAGAGGTGGGATTCAAACCCACATTTCTAATTTTGTCTAATTCCTTTCCCCTAACTTTCCAGATCTAATGGAATCAGGGTCTAAGGGGCAGAGGGGATTCAGATCTCGCTAAGCCTTTATAGTGATGTGGGAGGGAATCTGGGGACTCACAACTCTATGAAGAAAGTGTTATCCCCACTTACACGTGGGTCCAAGGAGGCCAGAAGAGGCTACTCTGAGCCCGTTAAGGCTCCAATGGTTGATGCCTAGACTGCTGTATCAGTCAGCTAATGATGCCCCAAATACCATGACTTTCACACAGCAATCGCTGATCCCAACTGGCTCACCTGTGCACTGGCTGGGTTCTATCCAGTGTGGCCGGCACTTGGTGACCCAAGAGGGAGGAAGCCTCACTCTTCAGTGGCTCATGATTCACTACACCAGCACACGCAGCACATTTTTACTTATGATACGTATATATATTGGTTTTTCGAGACAGGGTTTCTCTGTATTGCTTTAGAGTCTGTCCTGGAACTCGCTCTGTAGACCAGGCTGGCCTCGAACTCACAGAGATCCACCTGCATCTGCCTCCTGAGTGCTGGGATTAAAGTCATGCATCACCAATGCCCAGCTGACTTACGATATTTTTTAACTTGTGGTAGGTTATCTGAAAGTGACTTTTCCATAAATGCAGGTGCATCCATGTGGTGACAAGTCTCAGCCCCAGGAAAATGGTGGGAAGGAGTGCTGTCCTGGTTGAGGCCAGAAGGTGCAGGGATTAGAAGAGGGGTCTCATGGGGGTTTAAGTGGATCACAGGGAAGGCAAGACAAAAAGGAGAAAGGAAATAAATGCAGGGGAGGCTCACCCATGGAGGGCAGAGAGCTCGTCCACAGAGGCAGAGAGCTCGTCCACAGAGGCAGAGAGTTTGTCCACAGAGGCAGAGGGTTTGTCCACAGAGGGCAGAGAGTTCATTCACAGAGGCAGAGGGTTTGTCCACGGAGGCCAGAGAGCTTGTCCACCATGGGGAGAGGTGGGGGGTGCAGAGAGCTCATCCATGAGGGTATGGAGTTTGTTCGTTGAGGCAGATGAGGTGGATTTGCTCATGGAAGCAGTAAGTTTGTAGCGGACACCCAACAAATATGGTTGCAGGAGTGAGCAAATGAATGAAATTCAGCTACACTGTAACTAGGTACTATTCTAGTTGTCATTTCCCAGATGAGCAAACAGGTTCAGGGAGTTCCAGAGACTAAGCAAGGTATGTGGCTAGGATGCGGCAGGATGCCTGACATCAACGGGCCAGGCTCCCCTCACTCTCATCATCTCCAGCCTCCCCAGCATGGCCGGCGAGCGTGAGGAAACCCCCATCTTGGCCCCCACACCATGGTTGCCTTCTGAGACCCAGGCAGGCCCTGCCTCCATGAAGATTCCTTGAGCATACTGGTTTTATTCCACCCACTGTGAGCAGCTGTCTGACTTGCTGACACAAATATGACATTTCATGGCACTGACAGTAGCCAGCCCTTTGGGGCTGTGACAAAATTCCCGGGAAAAGAGACATAAGGGTTTGTTTGGGCTCCTGGGCTCAGTGGTGTCAGCAAGAATCTCCATGTGGGTTCCTCACCTCACAAAGGCTTGGAGGGGTTCGATCTTCCAGCTGTGAGATGTTATACTTGTTCCTTCCCTCCACTCACAACACCGTGTTCAGGTATGAATCCATGCACAGTTTAAGGACCCAGTGAGGCCGTGGGTACGATCCAGTCACTTCTCCACCTCCAATTCTGAACCCTGTGCCCTTAGGGAGCATCCTGGAGAGACCGAGCATCCTGCCTCTTGCTGAAGGCTTGGCTTGTGGCAAGTGTGCTGAGCTCAGTGACACTTGTGACTCAACCCAACAAGCTCACTGCTCTCACTCCACAAATGGGGAAACCGAGGCATGGCATTTTGATTACCTCTGTGTTGCGTGTCATGCGCACCTCTCTGCTTCCTCCTCCCTTCCACTGTCCTCTTTGGGACGGATGTAGCGTCCGGGGGCGGCTGACCTCTCCCTTCATCTGCTGCTGAACCTTGGCAAGGAGAGAGCCAGCATGGGTTGGCTCAGGCTACCCTCCCCAGGCTCCCACCCTCTGCCCTTCCCATGTCCTTGACCCTGTGTGCAGGGAGGTCACCATCTCATCTGTGTGGCTCCTGCTGAGAGCCTGAGATGGTTCCCAATGCATCACCAAGTGGCGGTCACGCCAGTGCTGGGGTGTCATTTCCATCCATCTCTCTCCAACTGTGGCTGTCACCGAGCAAAGGAGGCATGGTGGGGGAAGGGAGGAAGAAGATGGATGGGATGGGGTGGGGGGCTCGGAGGAGGACATGGGAAAGGCTGGGAGAAGGTGGCATGTGGGGATTTGTTCTCCGTGTGCAGGGAACTCTATAGTACACAGCCCTGAGCATCAGGTTGTCTCCCACCTCCAGAGAAGGCCAATGGGAAGGAGAAAATTAAGGAAGGAGCTTTGAACCATTATGGATTTGGGGCCCGAAGAGGACAAGTTCAGGGTGCCTCCCTCAGGACTGTCTGCTAAAACTCACCTGGGAGGTCTCCTGGGAGAGGGGTCGGGGTCCTCCTCTGCCTCAGGAATCGACATCTGATTTAGCCATGTGGGGGAGGTGCTGTCTCAGCTGAAACAAACGTGGACTCCAAGGGGAAGCGAACCAAGAAGTTGATGCAGGGGTCACTCAGGGCAACAGGGTGGTGGGGGCTGTGGCAACAGAGATGTATATGAATGTGGGCCAGGCCCATCCTCAAAAACCTGGGGGAATGTCTTTACAGAGTGATGAGTTGCCCTGAGGAGATGGCTCAGTAGACAGCCTGCCACTCAGGCATGAGTCACAATCTGCAGCATCCACTTGAAACCCTGGCATGGCTCACACCTGTAGCCCCAGCCCTGAGGGGAGGGCAATCAGATCCCTGGAGCTCACTGGCCAGCCAGCCTAGCCAGTCAGTAAAACCCTAGCTCAGCGAGAGACCCTGCCTCACGAAATACATGTCCCTCATATAGCATGTACACACACACACACACACACACACACACACACACCACCACCACCACCACCACCACCACCACATGCACAAGTTAAGAAGACATGAGAGGTTGGTGGAAACCAGTGTGCCAGATCATCTCTGTTGACGAGTCAGCATTATTCAGCTGTGGAATTAGCTTGGAGGCCAGAGTGCACAGTACAACATTATGGCCTCCTTTTTAGTCAATCAAGTCAATGGAACAGGATTTTTTTTTTTTTTTTTTTTTGTAAGAAATGAGTTAGTGAGTTAGCCTCAAGTCACCAGCAAGGTGAATGCATCAGTCAGCTTTTGCTGTGTAACAAGCATCCCTAAAACTATATAGCACCTACAAATACCACTATTTTAAGTGAGCTACTGAGGCTATAGCTTGGCTGGGCTGACTGGCTGGCTGGACTGGCCATTCTGGTCTGGACCAGTTCATGTGATGTTGGGTGGTGGGAGATGTCATCTCACACATCTCTCAGCAACGGCTACTTGTCATAGCTGCTCGTGGTCTCTAATCCTCCAGGGGGTTGCAGGATTCCAAAGAGCATCAAGATGTAACTCTGGTGCACGAGAATGCTTTAAGTCTGTGGGCACATCATACCAATCTCCCATTGGACAGGGAAATCACATGGGCAAAGGAAGACATCTGAACTTGATGTTCTGGGCATGCTGCCTGCCTCTCAGCTCACTTAAGCATGGCAAGCTTCATAATTCCTCATTGTTTGAAAAGGTTTAGTTCTGGGATGATTTGTTACACAGCGTGAGCTAACTAATACACTTCTAAAGCCCCAAACCTTTCTGCCTCAAAACTTTTGCCCTGGATATTCCTTTGCCTGGCATGCTCTTCCCAGGGTTCTAGTTGGTTCCCTGACCCTCATCTTTCACTTCATGCATTAACCAATGCACCTGGTTGCAAAAGCCTCCCATTTAGTTTATCACCAGCCTTGCCAGGCTTTGCCTCTCTGTCTCCATGGTACCTGGAATGCCACAGGTGATGGACTGCTATTTGCTCAATGGGAGGAAGGATGTGTAGCAAGAGTAATAGATTCTTTTTTTTTTTTTTTAAAGATTTATTTTTATTATGTATACAGAGACTGCAGGCCGGAAGAGGGCACCAGATCTCATTGCAGATGGTTGTGAGCCACCATGTGGTTGCTGGGAATTGAACTCAGGACCTCTGGAAGAGCAGTCACTGCTCTTAACCCCTAAGCCATCTCTCCAGCCAAAGAGTAATAGATTCTTAAAAGCCAAGTGCTGTGGCCCTTGTATGTACAGAACCACTAAGGCTGTGGGGGGAAGACTGTGACATTTGGTGACTCCTCACTGCGTTTAGTGGGAGAAACATGCTGCATCCCTGGCTGAGGGATCATGCTGAACAAGTGTGCTATGGACAGTGGCCAGCAGTCAGCGCTCTGCAGGAATCCCTCTGGGGTCACTTGTCCAAGTACACAGTCACCATCTCTTTGTCTCTCATGCGAGTCCTGCCAATCTCAGAGAGAGCTTCCATTTCCAGTCCATGGGGCAGAGCCATAATCCCCCAACGGCTCTCCATACCACTAGAAATAACACCACATTTGACCTCAGTCCACAAACTCCTTGGCAGACTGGCTGCTGCCTGCCTCTCCTTCAGTCAGTACCTGCCCACTCTTTCTGGTGGTTCTCTCCATCCCTGTCTTCCAGCACATTCCTGTGCTGACCTCTCCCACCCCCCAGCCTTGTGCCTGTTGCCCCTTCTGTGGAACCATAGTTCTTTGACTCCTGGAGTAGAGAAGTCCATGCTGTCCTTTAGGCTGGCCTTTGTACAAACATCATACCTTCAGAGGGGTCCTCCCTGTTCACTCTGATCCTCTTGCTGTTATTTTTTTTTTTTTAATCTTAGCACCTGCTTCTCCCCATCAAGGTGTTTATTATAATTCAACACTTGATCTGTGTATTCACTTGATTCCTCTCCACCTCTTCTCCATAGACTACCAGCTCTAGAAGGCCAAGAGCATTTCCTTGTTGATGCATAGCATTCCTAGTGCCAGAGATAGCAGGTGCTCAGGACACGTTGCTTGGGTGGGTGGATGGATGAGTGGATAAGTAGAGGTAGAGATGGATAGGTGTATAGGTGGATAGGTGGATAAATGGATGGGTGAGGTAATGGATAGATGAGTGAACAAATGGGTGGATGGATGAATGGGTGGGTGAATGGAAGGATGGATGGTTGGGTGGAAGAATGGACGGATGCATTTCCCGTGTTTTCCAGCGGTGGTACTCATTCCTCCAATTAGAAACTCTATTTCTGGGATCCATCAGGACCAACTCCAAATCCTGGCATTGCTACTGGCTTCATGTGGAAGTTGGCAAATCTAATCTCCCTCATCTGCCAAATAAAAACAATAGTTCATCCGTGACAGGGTCGCAGGGAGGTTACAGGGAGACACTGCATGGGAAGACTTAGCACAGGGCCAAACACTCAAATGTTAGCACTCTGTTGTCCCTGTCCCCATACCTACTCCCCACCTTGTCCCCAGCTCACAGAGCAGGGCAGCTGAGCCTGGGATGTTAAGTGCCTGATGTTTACAGGGTCAACTGGAGGGTTTGAGGGACTGAAAATAGTGGTTGTCATACCCTCAGGGTTCACTAAATATTGACTCTCTTCTCTCCTCGGCCCAAGCCTAGGTAGGTGATGGGACCTATGGAAAGCTAGCTAAGGGACACAGAGACGTGGCTGAGGGGCAGGGGCTGGAGACAGCTGAGGTTCATTAAGCTCATCCTAGAGCTTTAGATGACTGCCATGTTCTAGCTGTGTGTCATTGGACAGTGACTTAATCTCTCTGGACCTTACTCCTTCTTCCTTGAGGTAGGTTTAAGGACAGCCCTTCTGAGGCCTTTGAAGCTTAGGCACATTTGATTCCCTCTAGGGGGAAGGAGTTGTTAGCTCAGGAGGCCTGGGTTTCCAGTCCAAGACCTAAGGCAGCGTTGGCACTGAAAAGCTCCGCCCTAGTAATTGTCCCGATTTTCCCTTTTCCGTGGGGGGGGGGCAGTGATGGTGGAAGTGGAATGTCATTTCTTGATAGGACCTTTCCCGCCCTTAGGGCAGCAGTCTCTGGAAGCTAGCCTGGACCCAAAGCCCTGCGATTCAAGTAGAAGATACTCCCATCTGGACTGTCCTATAGTGTCTGGGGACTCCTGGGGACTCGTAGCAAGGGTTATTATGTGTTGGAAAGATTAAGAGACAGAGATAGCATCCTGCAGACATTGGGTGTCTTTGTGCCTTTTGTGTATCTGTGCTTGCCTTCTGAGGAATTTCTTCTTTAGCATTGTCAGGCAGGTTTCCACGCATGGCAGGAAAGGTTCCACACATGGACCAGGCACTGATTGGATTGCTGAGACCAGCTGGTTTCCTCTACCCTGCCCAGGCCTCTGAGCTGCAGGTTCTGTATTTCCCAGACTCCCTTGCTTCATGAAGTTAGCTTCCATATGCAGGTGGCTGTGGTGGGGATTGGGAACTTCTCTTCCCCTCCCTGATTCTGCAGCATGGCTGGGACCTCTACCTCAACTTTCCCACAGTATATTTTTTCTTCTCCTCCTCTTCCTTCTCATTTTCCTTCTTCATTTTTTGAGATAGGATCTTTTTATGTAGCACCAGAAGTCCTAGAATTCACTGTGCAGGCCAGGCTGGCCTCAAACTCACAGAGATCTACCTGCCTTTGCCTCCCGAGTGCTGGGATTAAAGGCGGGCACCTCCACACCTCCCTCCCTCCCTCCCTCTTTTCCTTCCCCTCTTTTTCCTTCCATGTTTTCCTTTCCTTCTCTCTCTCTCTCTCTCTCTCTCTCTCTCTCTCTCTCTCTCTCTCTCTCTCTCTCTCTCTCTCTCTCATATAGCACCTTGAGGTATGAGGAACTGAGGACAGCTGTTGGGGAAATGCTGTGCTACATGAAAGCCTGTTCTTCACACTCTGGAAATGGGAGTTGATGGCTCTGGAACTGTGTGTCGCTTAATGTCTCACTGTGCCAAGTTTCCAGGAGAAGTCATCACCTTGAAATAGGAGAAGGGCTATTTTGACTCACTGCCTCAGAGGTCTCAGTTCATGGTCTGCTGGCCCCATTGCTGTGGGGGTGTCATGGAAGAAAGGAGGGGAAGACAAACTGATTTTGATCCTGGAAACAAGATATAAACTTCAAAGATACATTCCCAGTGACCCCATGACCTAATTCCTTCTACAAGACCCCAGCTTCTAATCACCCACTCAGCTATATTTGTCAATGGATTAACCCATTGATGAAGCTGGTGTCTCAAAATTCATAATGCCAGTAGCTGGGCAATGAAGGCTTCAGCTTAGGAGGTAGAAGATGGGGGTACTTAAAGAGACAATACAGGCAGTACATCTGTCCCATGTTCTCAAGGTGTTGATGGGAACTTCTTTCCCCTTGAGTCATCTGGGTTTTCTGAGGCCTTCAGAGGTAACGATGTTACTGACACTAGCTCTTGTAGTGACATTAACTCAAATATTTAACCCTTGCTATAATCCCCTGTAGTAAGTCCTATTATTTCCCCTTCACAGTCACCAAGAGATGCATGATTTATACAAGTTTAACAGATGTGTAATGGTAGGGGTAGGATTTGAACTCACAGCAGTGTGTGCTCAAACATTATACAACAAATTACCATAAAGGAAGTAGCTTTCAATAAGCATCTATTCTCTCACCAAGTTTTTTGAGCCATAAATTTGCAAGCAGCTTAGTTGGGGCCTCTGTATCAGGGACTGACTGATGCAGGCTCCAATCAGTGTCAGCTAGGACAAAAGTCATGTCACAGATCAACTAGGGAGAGGCTTGCTTCCATGTTTTCTTTTGTGGCTGGTAGTGGAGGCTCTCACTAGTTTTGGGCTGGGAAAAATCACTCCTTGTCACATGGATCTAGGATTACCCATAATCCTGCAGCCTATATCTCCTAAAGCAAGGAAATTGGAAAAAAACAAAAACAAAAACAAACAAACAAACAAAAAAAAAACCACAAAAAACTCAGAAACAATAGGTTTTTTTTTTTTAAACTAAATCTTGGAGTGATCCCTATCTCCTGTGTTATAGTCTATTAATTAGAAGTGAATTACTAGGTCCATTCCACTCTGTGAGAACTACTGGACTATGTCAATGGCAGCCATATTGAAAGCAGCCATTTTGGAGGCAGCCATCTTAAAGTAGCCATCTTAGAAATTGTCTGCTACCAACTTGTATACTATGGCTGCCTGCAGTGATAATCAAGTTGCTTAAATGTTCTGGTTTTCCTCCATATATTAATTATAATTTTCTTAAAAGCCAAAGCAGGTACCCTGAGTATTACAGGGTTCTCTTAGTTGTGGTGACTGTCCTTCAGCTGATAATAAGCAAACATGGATACTGTATTTGGTTATGGATAGATCTGATTATTGGAATCAAGAGAGAGGTAAGTACTGGTTGAAAAATCACTAGCACTAGAAAAAAGCTGAGCACAGTGTTTTTCCTCACAGTCCATGGAAAACAAACAGAATCTCCTTTCTTTGTGAGGGTATGGAATGGCAGGGCTTGTGGATCAGCTTTCATAAATTCTTGTGATGGGGGTGAGGGAGAGTTTTTTTTTTTTAACCAAAAGCTGTCTCTCTCTCACACACACACACACGCACACACACACACACACACACACACACACACACACACCTGGAGTGTGAAGTTTTTCAACTTGCTACTGCTGATTCCCTTTGCTTCATGACAAGATGATCCCTCTCAGCTCCCGGACAAGCAGCCCTTGCTCAGCAGGGTCACAGGCATTTTCTGATCTCCTTGGTTCTCAAACCTGGGGATAACCATGGAGGGAAGGATCTGTTTGTTCTGATGAGACAAACCAGGATCCTTGCAGGGAAGTGTTTTCAAGAAACTGTCCCCATATCCCAAGGATGATGGTCTTGTATTTCATTCTGGAAAGGTTTCCTCATGTAGAACTGACCTTACTGTTGGGAGCATAAGCTTGAGGTTGTTTCCTCTACTGACCAGATCAGTAGGAGTGTTGTCTTCTTAAGCAATAACCAACTCTTGAACTTTCTCTGTTTTACATGGTAGAAAGTGGTGTGGGGCTGGAGCCGGTCACAGTGGGTCCAGAAGATAATGAATTTTGACAATAATACCAGTCTCTTCCCTGTACTGGCATGTAATCCTGATGGCATCCCATGGTTCCCATGTGTCCTGGGACGGGGAGCTATGGAGAAAGGTCATGGCTTGCTCAAGGACTCAAATGTAGTCTCCTGTGATGTTGAGGACAATTCTGCCAGCCATTGAGTGCCCCCTCCATGTCTTTTATGTAGTCTGTTTGGGTGGGGTTAGCACATCTATTCACAAAGCTCTGTTCCCTGATAAAAATATGAACTTAGCCCTTGCTTTTCCTGTCAAAGGCAGCTCATGTGACCCACCATTTCCCCCGCCTCAGCTCTTAGGAAGTCTCATTTCAGGTCTCAGGGTACAAGGCTCTTTTCTCTAGGTCAGTATCCTCATTTCTGACTGGTTGGGTGTGAGTGCCATGGTAGACAGCTGTGTTGTGCACTGAGGCAGATAGTAACGTGTTGGTACAAAGGGTCACCTATGCCCAACACCCATTTCTGTCTGGAGGTGGGTCTGTGCGTCTGAACAGAGTCTATTGCCATGGAGGAGGCCAGGTGGGCATTTCTACATGGGTCCCTGGTTTGGTTTACACTCTGGACCTCCGTCTAATTCCCATCCACAGGAAGCTACCCCACTCCACCTGCCCTCACAGGTGAGTGGGACAGATCTCAGTTACAGCAGATGAAGAGGAAATGACGTCATCCTGTGACACTCTTCCTCCTCAGCTTCCACAGGGCTGCTGAGAACAGCTGGTGGGGGTTGGGGGGGGCAGGGGCTGAGAATAACAGAGGCCGGTCTTACACGGCCTCGGCGCACTGCTTTGGTGAAATAGTGAAGGTTTGCTAAGAGAAGTGACAGAGGCAGGGCATGGAGGGGGAAAGGGAGGGAGTGGAGGGGGGATGTTGCAGGTCTACAAAGCAGACCGGCACATATGCCAATCAGATGCCCGGCCATTGTGCCCACACTGGAGCCATGTTTGAAGGTCTTCAAACAACACGCCCCCACTCACAGAGACATACACAACACAGTGGTGCACATGCGGATTGGCTTTGCCTCCTCCCTGTAAAATCTGCCTTTTCACACAGATCTCTGACCCTATGCCTCTCCCAGGGCCAGTGACTCAGAACATTTGAAACTAACATGGCCCCGAGGGTGTGGAGTGTGGGGGTTGCTTTTCAGACACACGCCAAACATATTCCATGGGAATCTCCCGTATAGATAATATTTCCTTCTGTCTTCTCTACCCATGACCACCGTCTATTTTCTCTTCATCGGGGCACCCACACAGGGGGAAGAAATCAGATGGAACCCACAACTGGTTCAACTGCTCCCTCCCCCTCCCACCGAGGGACACACAGGAGCAGCATCCTCCACCTTTTAAGCCCAGGCTCACAGGTATGTGCTAATATAAACAGGGTACACAGATAGACATGTGGAATGCATGACTCTTACATACACCTAAATGTTTGTGAACACAGAATGGAGGCACAAACACAGGCACACTATATGTATGAGAACATGGGCATGTGCACACACACACACACACACACACATACACACACACACACTCTACAAGTCTTCTCTTGACTAATTACACACACACACACATACACACACTCACTCTACAAGTCTTCTCTTGACTAATTACCCCATCGTGTGTGTGTGTGTGTGTGTGTGTGTGTGTGTGTGTTTCCCAGCATCCCCCTAGCAGGCACACGCCGGCCAGCCACCACTTGAATTAGCACCAAAGGATTATGGGACCCTGGGCCATTAATCTAGGTGACAAACAGGACTCAGAAGGCATATTTGCACCCCGAAATTGAAAAGATTAGGACATATTTGTCAAGGATTGGTAGGGCTTTATCGCCTCCACGGCAGATGCTGTTAAATATTCATGAGCCGCATGAGTGGGAGAAACCCTAGCTAGACCGGGCACTTTCAGAGGCGCAGGGAGAGGAGGGAGAGATTTATCTGAACTCAGCAAGGGCTGAAAGGCAGGGGCTCCTGTCCCTCGATTCTGAGCAGGGTGCAACATGTCAGGGGAGGGCCTTGCAGACTTCTTTGTGGGGGAGGAGTCAGGGGCTCAGGTGGACCAGGCCAGGCTGGGTGACAGGAGGGATGTGGCTCTTCCTGGGGCTCTCGTGTTGATGCATTGTGATTATTTACCGCCTTCTGCCAGCCCCAAATAGGCAAGGAGTTCCTGGGGGAGGGCGCCCCTGTCTTCCTCAGCTCCCATCTTTCTGCCTTCCCACTGTCCGGCTTAACACTAATGCAGAGTCAGTGGTGTGCAATGCTTGGTGTGCCCCGCCGAGGAAGGATAGAAAAAGCATAGAGGTGTCCTCTCTGGATCATAAGGTTGGCTCTTCAGGTGCTGTAGAAACCAACCTGGACATGTGGCTGTGGGAAGAGCAGGAGCTCAGCCTGACCCAGCCACAAATCCTTGGTCATGGAGACCTGACCAAGTCACTGAATGCCCCGTACAGTACTGCTTCTTCTTCGCCTTGAAGATAGACGGAGGGGCAACACGGTTTTTAAAGGGTTAAATCAACCGATTGGGGCCTGGCATTCTGCAAATGCTCAGGACTCAGTAGCCTGTGGTCTGTGGAGGGAGGGTTCTTCGTGCCAATCACTTCTACTGTGGAACTCAGGCGCTGAACAAAAAAGGTGAAGCTGTTCTGTCCAAAAAGCTAACTACAAGCCTTTAATTCAGAGGTGAATGAATTAAAATTAGAAATGCTCTCCCCCATTTTCACTAGCCTCATCTCAACTCTTCCCACAGCACTGTGGCTGCCATGGTGGACAGCCTGGAAGTGAGCTGGGCTGCCATATTGGATAGCCTGGATGTGGACTGCCATATTGGGTAGCCTTGATAAGGGCTGCCATATTGGGTAGCCTTGATAAGGGCTGTCATATTGGGTAGCCTGGATGTGGACTGCCATATTGGGTACCCTGAATGTGGATGGCCGTATTGGGTAGCCTTGATAAGGGCTGTCATATTGGGTAGCCTGAAAGTGGGCTGCCGTATTGGACAATTTGCATGTGGACCCTTGCTGTGGTTGCGGTATGTTCTAGTGGGAGGTTTTCAGAATGATCCCATTCTAGTGACCTGCCCAGCTCCATGACGCTGGGTTTAAAGGTTTGGCAAACTATGCTATAAACAGGAAACCACTTGCTTTTCAGAAGTCTTTACTGTTGTAATGACAGCATGTAGAACTCTTCACATGATTTGAGCCCCTGAATGGTCTTTGCCCTCAGAGAATAATAACGGTGCAGGAGTCCTGGAAAGCGGCAAGGAAACTCATCAACACCCCAGAAGACATTCATGGCTGATTATAATGGAAACTTTGGGTGTATGTACTGGGATATTTCATCATGGTCATTTGTGTGGCCATGTACCTGTACCTTTCATGTTGGCATGAGCTTGTTAACCATTTAAATTATTTCTAAGTCTTCAGAGCCCAGCCCAGTGCTTGATACCCAGGATGCCATCCACCTACCCACCTACCCGTCCACTCATCACCCATCCATCCATTCACCCATCCACCCACCCATCCATCCATTCACCCATCCACCCACCCATCTATCCATTCACCTATCCACCCACCCATCCATTTATTTACGCATCTATCCATACATGAATGCATACATACATATATGCATACATACATCTTTCCATCCATCCATCCCCTAGCAGACACCATCATTCTGTCTACATCCATGCAACCTTCACTTCTAACCAGGAATGACATACTGTACCTCTAAGAATTCTTCCTGGCTATGGACCACGCTGCTTACAGCCGTTGCCTGAGCTGCACTCAGCCTTTTATCCGTATGTCCAAGATGGCCTGTTTCTTGTCTTCCTGCTTAGCCAAAGCCTGTCATCCAGGCAGCTCCCCACTATCAAAAGCAACCTCAAGGTGCTTGTAGGTCCTGTCACATTCTTGCTTGGATATCTACTAAGTTCCCAAGCCCACGTCTGTCTAACCCCAAGAAGCCAGGGCTGGATTCTAGCTAAATGTAAGATCTTTGTATGTGAAATGGAATATTGGAGCTTCAGTGAAGGGGTGGAGCAGGAAAGGAGCAGACCCACAGCGGGGTGGATGTGGGCCCTGTGGTAGGTTTTCCAAAGAGTTTCTTCCCCATAGAAAAGGTTGCAGTTTGCCTGGGATTTGGGGTGGATTAACAAAGCTTCCAACTGAACACAAAATGAAGAAGTCTGAGACAGAGATCCTGAGATGGGGGCCCACCAACCATCTTTCTCAAGGCCCTGGGGACTTGTGGCAGCTCCTGAGGATGGACATGACTGCCCCCCACCACGACCAGAAATGACCAGATCTGTCCCCACACACAAATTACACACAAATGACCAGAGTCTTATGAATCAGAGGTAACACAAACCTCTCTGTCGAGTACCTAAGTGTCGGGTGGCATGATGCCACACTTTGGTCTTCAGGACCACTTGGATTTAAGACAGGGTCTTGGTCAGGTCCCCAGGGAGGGCATGGTGGGGAGGACATGGTGCAGAGAGTGACAGAACAAGGTGAGGAGGGATGGAGGGCCTTGTGGTACCGAGCAGTGGCTTGCAGGATCCCAGGGACAGAAGCTTGGTGCAACCCTGCCTGGCCTGAGGCTCTGCTCTGCATCCTTCCACCCACCACTGTGTACCACAGACCACACTGTGCCTCCGTTTCTGTAAGGTGTGGGCAATGGTAGCCCCTGAGTGTTTGGATTTGTATTCTATAAAGATAGGGTCTCATGTAGCCCAGGCTGCCCTCAGACTTGCCGTGTAGCAGAGGATGGGTTTGAACTTCTAAACTTCTTTGCCTGCACTTCCAGAGTCTTGGGATGACAGGCATGATCCGCTATGCACAGCTATGCCATGCTGGTGATGGAACCCAGAGCTCCGTGCACATAGGCAGGCCATCTACTGACTGAGCTGTGTCCCCAGTCCTCAGAACCTTCTGGTGAGGGTAACGATCGAGGCCACATGAAATCAAAACAGTTGCAGCCCAGCCTATCTCTTGTGACTCTTCCAGGCATTTAATGGATATGATTATGATTATTTTCATTTAATCTACTTTAGCCCTTTGGGCATAGGCAAGGTGACCAGATTCTACAGATGAAAAAAATTAAAGACGCACAGTAGATTTAAAGACTTTCCCAGTGGTCACACAGTGGGTGACATTTGTGTGTATGTGTCTGGCTTTCAACTCAAGAATTGGCAAAGCCACTGTGGATTCCTCAGTACCACTGGGATTCTACCGACATGGGAGCAGATTCCATGGACAGAAACCTTGCCTCCTCTGATGTCCTCCACTGGGGTTCTTTCCTTACAGGAAGAGCATAGCAGAGAGTTTTGAACCAAAATGGCCCCAGAGGCTATGGGATGGCTTTCGAGACCCATTCCAAATATAACCTCAGTAGATGGCACTTTGTTTTGGACCCTCCTAACCTGTGACTGCCTCTTCTTCATCCTTACATGCAAGGGGAGGGCGGGGTCAGATGAGGTAGGTACTTTATAGGTTTTCATCTTTCCCAAAGCAAGAAATGAAGCCGGAGGATGGGAGGATAAGGACAAAGCTAACAATAGTTCCCGTCGGGAAGCTATAGCGTCATCGGGTCTCCTCCATCCAGCGACCCCTGCCTTGTATCCCTTTGAGTCCACCCAGCCATCTTGGGTATTCTAGGGAAGCAAGGAGCACGGGAAGAGAAAGGCGGGAGACTTTCCCCTGCAGCTCTGTCTGCTGTGACATCTGCAGAGCTCTCACCAGCAAAGTGTACCTTGATCTATTTCCCCTGGTAGTGATTTCAACGCCAGCAATAACAGAGATCCATCATCGCCTTCGCGGGCAGTGGAGGGTGGTGGGGGTTTGTTTTTCTTCTGGTTGGAGGGAAGCTCTTTATTCTCTCCTTGTTTGGGGTGATGTCTGTCCAGAGAGGACCATCGAAGCTCTGGGGAGAGAGATGGCCTGAGGACTGGGATAGAGAGCTGGGGACAGGATGGAGCAAAGGTTGAAGGCATCTGACCTTCGGCAAGGTCATACCTCAGTGTGTTCCTCTCAAAAATGGGGGAAATACTGGCCATGGTAGCCCGTGCCTTTAATCCCTGCACTCTGAAGGCAGAGGCAGGTGGATCTGTGTGAGTTCGAGGCCACTCTGGTCTACAGAGCAAGTTCCACAGTCAAGCCAGTCAGGGCTGCATAATAAGACCTTGTCTAATATAAATAACTAAATAAAAAAGAAAATAAGAGTGTGTGGAGGTGGGGGAGCATCCCACAATGACACAAGCAGCTTTGGTCAAAGTTAACACATTGTCACTGCTTATGTAGGATCTAATGACTAAGCTTGTACAGTGTGTGTGGCCATCTAAGCACAGAGTTCATATTGTGGGCAACTTGACGGGTGCAGGGAGTTTTTCAGCTTCTGAACTTCCATTCATCCACAGGCTAGAACCTTCCTCCTTCATCCATTTCCAATGAAATGGAGGTTCAGAGAGGCTTGGCAACTAAGATCACACAGCATGCAACAGGTGTTGTCGGGTTTTAAAACAGGTGTCTTTGAATATTGACCTTGTGCCCTCAGCCACTTGGCTTCCAATTCTCAAAGCGCAGCCCCAATGTCAGCAGCAACTCTGTCACTTAGAGTTTGGAAACGCAAATTCTCAAGTGTCCCCAGACCCAGTGAACGCTAGTCTCGGAGGGTGGGAGCCCAGAATTGTATGTCTCAGCAGTCATCAGGGCGGGGTTCTTCAGCCCTAAGGCTGCTCCGATGTGAGGCTCATGGGAGCTAAGAATGCCGAGCCAGCAAGAATGACAGACCCAGTGGAAGTGCTTCCTTCGGATTCCCATTCTTCCCCTCCCTATAGGAAAGTGGGTGATGGGATCCGATGGGCCCAAACTTGTCCCAGGGCTCCATGCCTTCCCGTGCCCCTCGAGATGGAGGTCTCGCTCACGTGGTGTCCTTCCTCATCGTTATTGAGTCAGGGTGTGGAACCAATGAGCATCCCTCAGACATTTAGTTGAAAAGTGTGTTTTTGACCCTCTGACATGAGATCATGTAACTCAGGCTGGCCTGTGTCTTTGACCGTCTGAGTGTTGCGATTACAGGCACGCACTACCGCATCTGGTTTGGGGGTGCCGAGGAATGAGCACGGGGCCTCATGGACGCTAGGCAAGCTCTCTACCCACTGAGCCGCACCTCCAGGCCTTCTCCATCATGCCCTTGACTTTCGTGTAAGCCTTCTCTAGTCTGGGCCTCAGTTTTCACATCTGTAGAGTGACCCTGATAAAGGTTTCATTTCCACTCCTATGTTTAGAAATCGTCTGGGTTTTCTTTTTCTTTTTCTCTTTCCCCCTTTTAGAAGAAGGGCAGGAGGGGCTTGGACTTAGGAGCTGAAAGGAGCCGACAGGATCTAGTGGCCTCTGCCAAGAGGAGCAAAGAGATGACAGGAGTCAAGAGGGGCAGCGGGAGGGAGGTGGGAGGTGGAGAAGGGGAAGACAAAGGCACACGGTTGTGAGCAGGGTAGCAGATGGGGAGGAGTGGCCCCCGGTGGGACGCAGGAGAATGGCTGGCCACAATCACAGACCCAGCAGTGGAGCGTGAGGCCACAAGCAGAACTCTAGCTTTCGGTGCAGAATGAGACCCAGGGGCTAATGAGCCCGGGAGGTGCGCAGCCGCCTTCTTGTTAATTCCCCGCTCCTTGGGCAGCCGGGAAGGCAGTGAGGGCCAGGGCGCGAGCTGGACAGCTGGGCCCCCACTCAGGGCTGGGCCAGCTGGTCAGCCCCCCGGCTGGGGCTCCACGCCAGGCCGGCAGCACACCGTGAGTCTGTTCGCCCACCTCATACCCTGCTGCCCCTGGCCTTGGGCAGGAGAACTGGGGGCCTTCTTATGGCTTTGGTCCCTGGAGCAAGTGTGTGACAGCTGTGTGCTCACCTGGATAGTGAATCAGCCCAGTGGCTTCCATGAGGTCAGTGTCAGAAAATGGACTACATCCTGGAGGTTTGAAAAAAAAAAAAAAAAAAAAAGTTCAACTTTGGGCTGGGGACGAGTAGTTTTCCAGTTGGTAGAGTACTTGCCTGGCCTGCAGGAAGCCCCAGGTTCAATCCCCAGCGTCTCACAAACCAGGCACTGTGGCACATGCCTGTGATTGCAGCACTTAGGTGGTGGAGGCAGAAGAATTAGAAGTTCAAGGTCATCTACCTGGTGAGTTCAAGGTCAGCCTGGGTGGAGACCCCGTTACCTTTTCACAGTGTTCATGATTTTCTGATGACAGTGATTGCGATAAGAACCTCCGGCCTGGAAGGCTCTCACAGGTGAAGGTCAATATGTTTCTGCCTTGGACATTTTGAACAGGCTTCTTTGCTTGCTTCTTGAGATGGGTACTGGCTAAGTTGCCTAGACTGGCTTTGAACTTACGCTCCTCCTGCCTCCACCACCTGACTGGCTAGGATGATAGACCCAGCCCTGTGTGGCTGGGATGAATGAGCCTGTGCTGTGGGGGGTGAGAAAGATATGGCAGGATGCCAAGCAGCACCCTGACCTCCACTAACCAGATCCACTATGACAGCCAGCATTTCTTCAGAGATAGCCAGATGTCTCTTTGGGAGTTGCCACTGAGTAGGCCTATTTACGGATAGGAAAAATGAGACCTGCAAAGGTACATACTATACTTCTTATAGAATAGACTCTATATTCCTTACCATTGTTCTCAGCCTGTGGGTCACGGCCCCTTTGTGAGTCATATAGCAGATATCCTGCATATCAAATATTTACGTTCTGATTTATAACAGTAGTAAAATTACAGTTATGAAGTAGCAACAAAAATAATTTTATGGTTGGGGGTCACCACAACATGAGGAACTGTATCAAAGGAAGGTTGAGAACCACCGCTCCATACTATAGAAAGACCCACTTTGGCTTTCAGCCTCCCTTCCATTCCCACAGGCTACTTACTTATTTTTCCAATATGGAACTTTTCCCCCACATCTACTTAGAGAGTATCACATGATGTGTGCTGTTTTGTAAGTAGCTTGTCTCATTTAGCAACCTAGCACGTACATGGATGGGTGAGAAAAATTGCATATATATATATGTATATATATATATATATATATATATATATATATCGTGACTCTCGTGTGCTAATACACACACACACACAGAGAGAGAGAGAGAGAGAGAGAGATACACCCAGAAACATCCCCAGATACTCCTTCTGAGGAGTGGCATTCAGGCAATCAGTGTAGGTGACATGGGACCCAGACCTCATTTTGCATACTTACTAGTTGTTTGTAACGTCACTCATGTATTGAGTTTTCATTGAAGATCTGATAAAAATGGGTTCAGGACTGGCACGATGGCTCAGTGGGTAGAAGCGCTTGCCTCACAGGCCCAAGGGTCAGAGTTTGATCCCCAGTGTGACAGGCAACTCTGCAATCTTGCCCTCTGACCTCCAAATGTGTGCCCCTCCCCAATGCACATACAATGACAATAAAGAAAATAAAGTTGATAAAACAGGCTCTGTGATAGAGCACTTGCCTAGTGTGTTCACAGCTCCAGATCCATCTCTAGTGTGGTCCAAAGCCAGGCGAGGACAGTGATATACCCAGTAAACTGTATGGATATCTTTCTTTGCAATTAATCAATTCAAGCAGCATGTATTGAAAAGACATTGCATGAATCTCGTGGGCTGTAGCTCTGTGGGTCACTGTTTAGCTGTGAAGAATGCAGCCCTGAGCATCTCAAGCTCACATTGATGGTTGGAGGCTCTTGGAGTGCCCCCAAGATCTTTCCTGGATTTCACAGAAGCACTAGGCAGCAGCATCTCAGGTAGTCATCCGGGCAATACTGCATTTTCACTGTATATACATCACGGAACCGAGAGAGATCCCAAGAGGCCAAGACTTTACTCAGGCTCACACAGGGCATTGTGACCATTGGAGAAGTGTCTCAGGACACTTAATTAGGAGTTCTTGCCCGGAGGGATGTTTGGGACAGACTGAATATGGAAGAGAGAAATCTCTTGGTGTTTGGTTCTCAGCCATGGTGTGTGTGTGTGTGTGTGTGTGTGTGTGTGTGTGTGTTGCCCAAGTACTGACTGGGAAGAAGACTATGGAGAAAGAAAGGGAGGAAGGCAGGTGTGGCTCTGAAAGCCAAAAGAATCTTTGCTTGACTATCCTGTCTCCTGACTCCTGGGGTGTCTGGACACATGACTCTGTGCATTCGCTAAACACGCACAGAACTAAATGTGTCCACAGACAAGGGCAAAGAGAAAGGGAAGTGTAGCCCCTTTGGCCTGTGCAAGGCCAGCAGACTGCATTGCAGTCACTTCCTGCTTGTATTTTTGTCCTAGTATTCTACAAGACGTTCCCCATGGGGACTTTGGTGATAGGCATAGCAGCTCCCTGTGACAACTCATCGGGGCTGTCCAGTGCTTTCGACATGCAAGGCTGCCTGAAGAAGCACAATTCGATACAGGAGGTCTGTGGTAGAGGCTGTGCTAGCGCAAATCCAGCAGCTGTTCCTTCCACCCATGGGCCATCTAGCTATTATCTATCTACACCTGCCTACCTGTCTGTCTATCATCTGTCATCTATCTATCTATCTATCTCTAGTTGTCTTTTTATTATTTACTATCTATTATCCATCTATTATCTATGATCTATCATTATCATCATCTATCACTTGTCTATATATCATCTACCTATCCATCTAGCACCCATTTGTCCATCTGTCCTCCATCATGTCTATCTACCCATCTATCATCTACCTATCATCTTATCTACATATTTATTATCTGCGTATTATGTATCTGTGTATCTATCGTCTTATCTATAGATCTATCTACCTATCTGTGTCTATTTTTTTGCCATTCTGGGAGATCCTAGGCAAATGCTCTACTACTGATTCTTGTCAATCCAAGCAAGCCAGTCTTAAAATACTTTGTCCTTCAGAGGAGCCAAGCAACAGGGACTCTTGGCCTCATAGAGCTCACAGTGTGGAGCAGAATAAGCAACAACCATGGGTAACCCTGGGAGCAGAAGCAGGTGTCAAGAAGGGAATGTCAGCATGGGTGTTTGTGGGGACATCACAGCTCTCTTTCCAACTTGGCTGTAGACAGAAACAGTTGCATGCTGAAGTTGGTCATTTTTTTCCCAACCAGGCAGCAGGCAGAGTGTATGAGTCTCTTTGAAGAATCAACCAGCCAACTCCACCAAGCTACAGACAATAGTACAGACAACAGCCTCACACCAGAGCTGTAAGAAAGAGGTTCAGAGAGGGGTGGGGTTGGCCTTGGCTTGCACAGATGGAGGGTAGCCTATCGGGGATTCAAACCCAGGCTTGCCCACTCCAGGTTTCCTGTGCTTCATGAAGGCAAGAGTCCTTTCCTCGACAGGTGGTGGTGGTGTATGCCTTTAATCTCAGCACTCAGGAGGCAGAGACAGGCAGATCTCTGAGTTTGAGGCCAGCCTGATCTACAGAGTGAGTTCCAGGACAGGCTCCAAAGCTATAGAGAAACCTTGTCTTGAAAACCCAAAAATAAAAAAATAAAAAGTCCTTTCCTCTCCTCATCGAGACACAACAGTGCACAGTGGCACAAACCCACTTTTGTAGAGATCTCTCCTTAAGAGGCAGAAGTGGGTTACCAAGTCCCCAGTGCCCCCAGCCCAGTCTTCATCCCAAACTGAGCCCCAGCCTTGGCCTGTTCCTATGGCTACTCCTCGACTATTGGGGTGGGCGTGGGATGGAGTGTGGAGTGTGCAGCCCCAAGGGCAGACTATCATCAGAACTCAGGTCACCTCCACCTTCTGTCCCCCTTCCTCTTCCTCCCACTCTCAAGGCCACCTGCAAGCGGTCCCCGAACCCCCCTCAGCTTCCCCACAATTTAATGTCTCCCGAGCTGTCCCTATTTGACAAACAGGTGATTTTGTTAACGAGAAATAAACGAGATCCACAGGATGGGTGAGGGCGTTCAGCAGCTGGTGTGAGGGCAAGATGTGCTGAGCTTATTAAAATAATATCTGGCCACATGCTCAGAGCACAGAGCCAGTGTGGAGGGGTACCTGCCATCTTTCACGCTCTCCTCTGCTCCTCCCTAGACACTTCCCCATCCCTGTTTCCTTCCAGAGCCTGGACAGGCAGACTGGCATGGGGGGGGCGGGATTTTCACTGGAAGGTGATGAAATGGGATCTGTGCACGTGAATGTGGGTGTGATGTGCCCCCAGGTGTGTGAGTGTGCGACAGCCTGCACACATATGTGTCTGGGAGTGAGGGTGTGTGTGGATCTGGCTTGTGTGACAGAAAGGGGGGCAGAAGGGAGGAGGGAGGGGAAGATGCAGAGGAGGGAGAGCCAGGGAGGGGCACACCTGGAGAAAGGGAGGGGGAGGCACAGGGGGTTAGGGGTCAGAATGTGATGGGGGGGATATTTGGGAGAGAGGAGACGGAGACAGAGGAAGACAGAGGGAAGGCGGGGCTTGGACTGGCATTTAGAATCCAGGAAATGCCAGGGATGCAGTCAAAAGGAGAGGGCTAAGGCTCAACCACTCTGGGCAAGAAGGGAGAAGGAGCGGAGAAAGGCGGCTTGGGATGGAGCCAGAGACTGGAGAAAGATGGGAAGGGTTTGGAAGGAGGGAGGAGGGAGGAGAGGGCTGGAGAGCTGTGGGTTTACTGAGATCTGTGGATCTGTGTGGATGACCCTTCCTTCCCCAAACCTAAACTGGTGGCTCTCCACAGAAGATGGGAGACAGGCAGTGAGGTCTGCAATGAGGGAGCAAAGGGTTGAGAGGGAGGCAGAGCGTGGATCAGAAGCCCCCTTCACGCTTCCCCCTCCACAGGAGGCCGCTTCCTCCTTGGTGCCTGAGCCTCCTGGTTGGCATTGGGGCCTGGTTCCCTCTACCTGCAGCATCCATTAACCTAGCATTGTTGCCAGAATCAGCCTCCTTACCTCATGCTGTGTATTTCTATTTCTGGGCAACTGAGGTGTCTTCATGCACCCGTCAGGGACCTGGCAGCCATGTTCTCGTCTCAGGAGAAAGGGGACAGGAGCCTCGGTGGGTGGGTGAGGATGGGGGTCACAAAGATGGGGTGCTGTGATTGTGTGGAGGTGGTAAGCCTTGAGGGTGTGGATGCCAGCAAGGAAAGGAGCATGTCCACGATGGTAGAGGCGGAAGCCAGCCCCATCCCTGCCTCTGGCCAGCCCTCTGTCCTCCATGCCCCCCACCCCGTCTCTGCAGCCCCCGGAGCATCCTTTCTCTCAGCGATGCCAATTTGTCCATGGCTTTTCCATCGCTGTCATCTCCCTTCTGACCCCTGCACACCTGGCACACAGTCCTCCTCACTCTGTGATGCCCCCTGGCTTCTTCCCTCCCCCCACCTTCATCTCTGTCTCTCTCCCCCTTGACCCCACCTTCCTTAGCGGCTGGAACCCTGTCCCCATCTGGACCCCGAATTCATACATAGTGACTGAAGCTCACACATACCCCTGGAGCCAGTCTCTCCCCGAAGGAGGAAGCAGCGTGTGTCTCTGAGCCTGAGCCCCAACCATGGTGCAACACATAGTAGGCTCACACTCCAGCAGATTCACCTGGGTGCCCCGCCTGGAGCAAGGAGCTGAGGCTACCAGCTGCATCTCCGTCTCCCACATCCCCATCCCCATTTCCCACACCCTTCCCTGGCAATTCCCCTGTCTTGGGATGCTATTCCTCCCATCCATCATCTCCCCATCCCTGCACCCTCCTCCAACCCACCCCCATCACCCTCCCAGGGACCCACACCCTCCTCTCCAGGTCTCCAACACAGGGTCTCTCAACATCAGCCACCATCGGGCTGATGATGGGGAGCGGGGTGTCCTGAGACCCAGGACTGTGCTGGCTTGCTCAGCTAAGTTAATAGCCAGCAGCACCTCTCCCCTACCCTTCAGCTTGAGTGGGGGCAGGGAAACAGAATTTCCATAGAGATTTCTCAGAGCTTTGCTGCTCCTAGGAGGATCACACACCTGGCTATAAGGATTTTTTTTTTTTTTTTTTAAACCTGGATTTGGGAGTATAGCTCCCTGGAACTGTTTGCCTAGCATGTGTGAAATGTAGCTCCCATGGAGGCAGGAAGATCAGGAGTTCAGGGTCACCCTCAGCTTTGTAGCAAGTTCCAGGACAGCCTGGGTACATGAGACCCCATCTTTATATTATTATAAATAAAATTTTTAATTTAATTTTTTATTTTATTATTTCCCCCCCCCCTCTGTGTGTGTGTGTGTGTGTTGTAAGTGCCCACAGAGGTCGGAGGGCAACTTTGTGGAGTCAGTTTTCTCCTTCCACTCTGTGGGATTTGGGGACTGAACTCAGGTCATCAGGCTTGGTGGCAAGTGCTTTTACCTGTGGAGCCACCTTGCTGGCCCTGATGCTGTCTTGACCCCCACAAAAACAACAGAGAAAGACTGCTTAGCTACATACCACAATGCCACACCATGAGCCTTTTACTCAATTGCAGTTCTTTCAAAAGTAGTTCCTAAAAGTCTGACATAAAGTGACCCAAATTATGAAAACAAAACAAACATCTCACGCACAATAGACTTGGAGGAGAGCTGCTAAGAAACTCTTAAGTGTTTGCCTTTGAGTGGCAGGACTGGAAGTGAAAGAAATAAGTATCCACACGCTCATATATCCTTCTTAATGAGCGTGTTAAATTAATCCATTGTTCTCCAAGGCGGTTTGTCCACAAATGCTGCACGTCTAACGTGTGGCCCTGACACACCCCAGCTCTTCTGAAGCACTGTGTTTACATGTTTACACTTGGTTTCTCTTCTGTGTGGGAAAGCCTTCACACGATTTATGATGGCAGGACACCAAGGACAGGTGATCTTGTTACCTGTGCCCACACTCCCTGTCCTCCAGCTCTGCTTCCCAGACAAAACAGTAACACTGCTTTCTTGCTCAGGCTTCCAGGGGGCAGTGTCATACTGGGGAGATGATGTTCATCTTGCTGGCAAGGACTCTATCCTGGATGAAGGTTGGAATGTTCCCAGTCTGGGCAGGTGGTCTCTCTGGCCAGGGTCCTGTTCTAGAACTCTCTTGCCAATCCTTCTGGCCTCTTATACTGGCCAAGACCCAAAGTATGGCTTCCCTTCTTCCCCCTCTATTATTCCTGAGTTGAAAACAGTGTAAATTCAGATATTATGGACTCATTGTCATATAGCATATTACTGTGTCTCACTCTCAGCCAGAGCTGGAAGAACCTTCTGGAATGACTGTGTAGCTGGGAGAGCCAACATAGTGACACTTAATGATTCTCCTTGGGCATAAGTGTCTCATCTGTGGAGTGTGTGTGTGTGTGTGTGTGTGTGTGTGTATGTGTGTGTGTATGTGGACCTGCCCACATGCATCAAGAGAGGAGTTAGGACTAGCCAGACATTTTGCCCAGCTATTCTGATGCTATCAGACCCTAGAGCCACCTCACAATGGCAGCTCCTGTCCTCATCCTCACTAAACAGTAGAGGATCCTGAAAGGGATATGACAGCTACCAGGAAAGCATCCAAGTGATGATCTGGAATGGGAACAGGCATTGTCTCCTGCACAGCCTAAGGTGGGCCTCTCCTCCCAAGGTCTCCATGTCACAGTGGTCCTTCCAGTGACTAGTTGGGAATGTGAATGACACCCTAGGGAACCCGATTCTACCTTGGACACTGTGTCCTTGCAGTCCCTGCCTTCAGACACCATTGACCTTGGAGACATGGGCTTGGGTCTAACTCCTTGCCTCTCTTGACTCTTATGCCTCGAAATGGATCAGAGCCACTGGAGGGATGTTCGCAAGCCAGAATGTGATCATGAAGAAGTTAGGGGCTGCCCTGGGTGCTAGGGATGAATGGACAAGTCACAACAACAGTGGTTTTCTAAGTGTCACTCTCCTCCAAACAGCCCTACTGTGCTCTGAGTTAGTATATATAGTTCAGAGAGAGCAGAGCACACAGTGACACAGTGCTAGGGTAGGGATCTGAAGATGGCTCTGCCGTGCTCCAAAGTGCCGCTACTGACTAAATATCTCCCCCAATCTCTGGTTCTAGGTGCTTGTAGCTTAGTTCAGTCAACAGGATACAGGTGTGAATACAGGTGTGAGGACCAAGAAGGATGAAGGCATTTGGGGGAGCCATGGAGAATGAATGGATAGAAGACACAGTTTTCATGAGCATATGAGTCAGAGAGCTCACAGAGGCTGGGGAAGCAAAAGGAGTAATCCTAACTCAGTACAGGATTACATGTTTTTAAACGTGTGTGTCTATGTGTGGGTACGTGCCCCTTGTGTGTGCAGTACCCACAGAGGCCAGAAGAGGGTGCTGTACTCCCTGTAACTGGGGTTATAGGCAAGTGTGAGGTGCCACACATGGATGCTGGGAACCAAACTCTAGAAGAACAGTGCACATGCTTAGCTGCTGACCCATCTTTCTAGCTGATCAGTACTTAATTTAAATGGAAACCTTTTAAAACGTGTCACCAAGAAGTAGGCTGTGTGATGAGTTTTTATCGGGAACAGATCCAGGTGGATTTATTAGCCTGGTTAGATTCTCTGGGTCTTACACACTTCCTGGAGCCAGGTGTTTGCTGGTTTTGTTGAGTCTCTGGACTGCTTTGTGGGCTCATGTGATTCTGCCATCTAGGGTTCATCAGCAAGGGCTGAAGTCTATGGTTTCTCTGCCATTTCTGGACTTAGGAGAAATGGTGTAGCATAGAACATGGCCTCCTCGCAGCTGTCAACAGGGGCAGTTTACCCAGAAGGCAGGGTAGAAGCAAGGCAATCTGTGTTTTGTCCTGTGATGTTGCTTAGAGGCATGCCCACCCCCCAGGGGATGCCACACAAGGCTGTGCTTTCCCAAGAGTCAGGAAGCTGCCTCAATTCCTCTCTTCTCATGTTCATTACCTTGATTCCACACCTTTTGAGGAAGACCTGTTTTCTGGAACCTGAACCAGGATGTGTTTAGAATGCGTTGTCAGCATAAGTGTGGGTGAGTCAGCCATTTTCCATTGGTGTTAATGCCTTTGTTCCCGGATAAGCCCTATGAAAAGGGCAGGCCTCTGTCCACTAACCAGCCTCTGGGAGGTAGTTCAACATCTCTGGTGTAACTTGGTATTTCTGAGGTAACCCAGTCTCTCTCAAGTGAGATAGCCTCTGTGAGGTGACCAGGTCTCTGTGAGAGATGACCAGGCTTTTGTGATGTGATCAGGCCTCTATGAGGTAACCAGGCCTCTGTGAGGTGACCAGGCCCCTGTGAGGTGACCAGGCCCCTGTGAGGTGACCAAGCCCCTGTGAGGTGACCAGGCCCCTGTGAAGTGACCAGGCCCCTGTGAGGTGACCAGGCCCCTGTGAGGTAACCAGGCCCCTGTGAAGTAGCCTAGTCTCTGTGAGGTGACCAGGCCCCTGTGAGGTGACCAGGTCTCTGTGAGGTGACCAGGTCTCTGTGAGGTGACCAGGCCTCTGTGAGATGACCAGGCCTCTGTGATTTAATGCAGCCTTTCTGAGGTAAAATGGACTCATCAACGTTGTCAGGTCTCTCTGTGAGGTTGCTAAGCCAGTGTGAGGTAACCTGGTCTCTCTGGGCTTCCTGCTGTGTTTGTCCTCTGCCAATAGAGCAGGAGGCAGCTGGAGGTGATGGTGGCTCTGGAAGAACTGGGAGGGGAGGGAGTTCAGGGAGGGAGGTAATTAGGAACCAGGCATATCGCAAATCTCCCAGCCGCTCTGACACCTGGAGAGAGTGATCACACACTTGGAGTCAGCCCAGACAAGTGTGAAAGCCCTCACTCCATCTCTAGGAAGATCAGGGAGGAAGGGCCCACATGACAGCCCCACACCCAGCACTGCATCCCAGAGCGCCCTGAGGTCATCCTCGCCTGCTCCCTGTCTCCCTGCTCCATGACCTGGGTCAGGGAGCTGTGACTCAGAGGTGCAGAGGGACAGTGGGGACCCTGAAAGACAAGGGGAAGGGCCTGGGATGATGCACCCTGAGAAGGAGAGCTGAGGGAAGGTCTCGCCCTGGCAGGCAATCAAGGCTAGGCAGATTTTAACAAGCCCTACACGGACTCAGGCCAGCCCTCATCAAAAGTGCCAAAGCTAGCTTCCCGGGGTTGAACAATTAGTCCCCAAGGATGCTGGGAATTAATATGGGCTGAAAGGGTCCTGTGTAGCACAGACAAGGTGAGAGTTACCACTCAACACTCCTGCCATGTGCTAGGTGAAGAAGGAGGCTCAGAGAGGCTGTGCCTCTGGCCCAAGGCCACACAGCTCTACAGTACCTTTTGTTTTTGTTTTTTGTTTTTCAAGACAAGGTTTCTCTGTGAAGCAGCTCTGGCTGTCCTGGAACTTACCCTGTAGACCAGGTTGGCTGCCTGCCTCTGCCTCCCGAATGCTGGGACTAAAGGCATGCGCCACCACGCCTGGCTATAGTACCTATCTTGGATACCTAGCATCCTTCACACCATTCATCTTAACTTCTCCTGAAGGGGAAGAGGCCGCTGCACTTCCTTGGAGAGGTTCTTAGAGACCTAGGAAGGGGGAGTCCCTTGCTATCTAAACAGGAATATGCCCCCCCACTCAATGGAGCCGGCTTCTTTTGAGGAGTGAGGTGGGAAGCCGGCTTTCTGGGCCGCAGACTCTGGCCCTCTGGGAAAACATGGGTACACTTGCCTCTTTTCTCTCCCCTGGAGAGGACATCAAGGGCTGGATAAGGAGGCGAGGAACATGAGAAAGGCCCCCAAAGTTCCCACTGAGCTCTCCCATCACCCTACCTCTGGCTCTCCTTGTTTCTAGAATATTCCAGAATTGCCCTTGCCTCATTCTAGAACGTTCTAGAACACAGAGCAGGCTTTTGAACACTGAGGTCTCAGTTCATGACAGACCCTCTAGAAGGGAATTCCCTGTCTGGAAAGGTCCCCATCACTCTGCCCCCTCAGTGCCCTTGCTCCTCCCCTTAAGCAAGGCAATTGATAAATAAACACAGTATGTCTCTCTTCCAGTCCCTGCCTCCAGAAGACAAATGATCAAGATCTTGGCTGTCTCAGTGATGCCAAGATCTGGCTTATAGTAGATGAGCAAGTGACTTAACAAATGGGTAACTGTTACACAGGCTCCAGAGCCAGATAAATCTGGGTTTCAAATCCCAGTTCAAATCCTAGCTGTGTGACCTAGGGCAAGTTGCTTAACTTCTCTGTGCTTTCATTTCTCCAGTTGGAAAACAAGGGTAGAGCCATGGCTTCTATACAGCTGCTGCTCTGTGCCATGGGTGATGCTGGCAAGTCCTGAGCACTCTCCAGCTATCATGATTAACATCTTACAAGAGAAAAAGCAAGGCCCGGAGGAAGGTGGTGCTTGATGGCACAGCAGGGAAAGGTACTTGCCAGGAAGCCTGAAGCCTCTAGTTCTGCCCCTAGCGCTCACAGGGTAGCAGGAGGGGAACAGCGCCTGAAAGTTGTCCTCTGACCCCCATGTATGTGTCCCTTCACAAAAATAAAATATTGAAAATAAATAAAAGCAATTTTTCTTTTTGTTTTTTTTTTTTTGAGACAGGATTTCTCTGTATTTCCTTAGAGCCTGTCCTGGAACTCCCTCTGTAACCCAGGCTGGCCTTGAACTCACAGAGATCTGCCTGCCTCTGCCTCCCGAGTGCTGGGATTAAAGGCGTGCGCCACCGACACTGGACAATAAATGAATTTTTTTTAAAAATGGGCTACAAGAGGGATAGGGGACTCGGTGGCCCTGGCTCCCAGCATTCCTTCTGTGGGGAGCTGGACTTGGTTCAGGGGTCATAGGATGCTATTTAGGGCCCTGAGTCCAGGCACAGATGGGGTTTAAGTGTGGGAGCAGATGGATGCACGGGTCCCGGACAAGCCTGCACCTGTGCTCCCGGCAATGCCGTCCCCAGCCGCTTTGCTTATAAACAACAGGGCAGGGGGATGCCGTGAAGGCCCCAGAGAGAAGAGTCCACACCGTGGGAGCCATGCTGCTGTGGATCAGGATGGGGCTTTCTCCAGGGTGAGCCAGTGAAGGCAGTGAGAAGAGACAGCCTCAGGCATCCATGCTCTTCTGCCCCTGTCTAAGGAAACATGAAAGTCTGGTTCTGGCTGTCCTAGCGGAAGATGAGCATCGTGTTATGGGCATGTGGTGAGCAGAGAGCAGTAAAGCTGCGAGAATCCTGCCATCACAGCACAGCTCCCTCCCCAGGTAGAGAAGCATCTAGCCCTTGGGATCAGGAGCTCTGCAGTGGGAAGGCATGTCAAATGAGTGGTGTGCTCCATGTCAAAGGAATGATGTGTTCTTCGGGGCTATGCATTTTGGTGGTGGTGGAGCAGGGGAACAGAAGTCTAAGGAAGTCCATGGGGCTTTTGGGAGGCCGTCCACAGCTTGAGATGGCCTGTGATTGGATAATGTAATTAGAGATAGGTGTAAGACCGGGCCACAGGGTGAAAGATTTCTGCGTGCGCGTTAAGTACTTCTTTATAACAACAGCATGCAGTCTTCTGGTTTGGGAGAGCAAGATTGTTAGGTCTGGGGATGAAACCCAGGGCCTCAAACACACGGGCAAGCTCCGCTGAGCTAATCATGCAGCCCTTGTCTGTGTGTTTGGATACTCTGTCCCATGTATCCCTGGCTGGCTTTGAATTCAAGAGGTAGTGGAGGATGACCTTGAACTCTGGACCCTCCGGTGATTTACAGGCACGTGTATGTAAATCACCACATCCAGTTTATGCCATGCTGGGGACGGGAGCCAGGGCTCCAAGAAGGCTAGGCAAGCTGAGTCACCGTGACAGAAAGCTCTGTGAGGCTGCATGCTCTCACACTCTCCCCTCCCACCTCTCTCTCTCTCTCTCTCTCTCTCTCTCTCTCTCTCTCTCTCTCTCTCTCTCTCTGTGTGTGTGTGTGTGTGTGTGTGTGTGTGTACCTCACCATTTACATAGCCATGGTCATGAAAATGTGCGTGGGTGTGATATGGCCTCTCGCATGTGCACAGCCAGCCCTCATGCACACCCACCTAACCATGTCTCCGTATCTGCATAGGTGTGGCTAGGGGCGCGCGGCACCTATATTTTATTAAAGACCCTGTCCCCTTTTATTCCACTCATCTCCCCTCCCCCCCTCGGTCCTCTGGTTCAGGTGTGCTGGAGGGGCCACCCCTGCAGATCCTGCAAGCTAGCTCTGGGCCTGCCCAGCAGGTGGGAAGCAGCTTGGGGCAGGCTCCTAGCAGGTGAAAATCCAGTCCCAGCATCCCCTCCCTCCCCACTGAGCCCCGATAAGAAAGGAATTGCCCCCAGGCTCTCCCCTAATCCCCGGCAACACCCTCCCCCTCACCTCTGTGTGACAACAAAGGACGGTGCCTGTGGGTGGTCACAACCTGACTGGGGGGGGGGGCAGGAGTGGTACTGAGTTAGGAGGAGCAGAAGGATGCTCTCTCCTGGGCCTCAGCCCCCCCCCCCCCAGAAGGGAGACAACACACAACAGAAGGACCAGTGGACAGAAACGATTGCTACCCGGCCCAATATGACCCCCCTTCCTAATGATCAAGGATCAAGGTCAGCCTTTAGAAAAACCAGGAGACCTGGCTGGGGGATCCTTTCTCCATCCTGGGCAGGCCCTGGCAGGAGTTTCCCACTTCAGAATGCTTCTGCTGCTCAACCCACCTGTTGGTCAAATCACCATGTCCTTCCATGGCATAGAGGTCCTGTGTGACAGGGCCAGGGTGAAGGACAACTTCAGGTGGGCGCGGCTGTGTGAGGGACAAAGACACAGCATGTGCGGGGTGAGGGTGGGGGTGGGGTGGGGGTGAAGATGTCAGGGCGGGGCCTTTTGGAAGAGAGGTCACAGACGAGGAAGAACCAGTCTTGGTCCTTGAGAGCCCAGAGCTGTGGGTTCCTCTTGGCTCTGTTTGAACTTGATGTTCTTCTTTTTTTTCTTTTAATGAACCAAGAAGTGCCCATTTCCCCCGTATCTGCCCCACACACCCGTTCTCCGCTACTGTCCCCACCCTGTAGATACATGTGTGCATCCATGTGTTCATCCATGTGTGCGTCCATGATGCACCCATCCATCTGTGAATGCACCCATTCATCTAGGCATGCATGCGTCCACACAGCATCTATCAATGTCTTCCTCTCTATCCACCAGGTATGTACTTACCCACCAATCCATACTTGAATCCATCCATCATCCATCCATCCATCCATCCATCCATCCATCCTTCCATCCATCCATCCATCCTTCCATCCATCTCCCATCCACTATCTGCTCCCTTACCTACGTATGCATTTATAGCTTCACTCCACCCCACCATTCATTTCCAGCTCACTGCAGCAAATACAACTGCTCTAGCCCATGCCTGTTAGCCAGTCCTTTATGTATCTACCCCGTCCATCTACCCATCCATTGCCCGCCTCTCTACCCACTCATTCCCATACCCACACAATTACCGTTCAGCTCCAGACTCATCTATCTAACCACCCAGTCAAAGATTTATGTAGGACTCAAGGAACCACCTTCCCTATCACCCACTCATCCCCTCCACCCTTCCTGAGGACAGACTCTGGCCCCTCAGGTAGCTGGTGGCTGGGTGCCTGTACTGATGTCAGGATTCAACCCGCCCCACAAGGAGGCCTGCAGGTGCGAGGGTGGCTGATACCTGGCAGTAATTCAGACATAGCGTCCTTTAGGGGTCCAAGATCAGCCCCTGAGTGAGGGGAAAAGGGAAATCTGAGAAAGGGATAGAGAAGAGAGAAGAGAAGAGAGAGCCTAATGAGCAAGCTAAAGAGAAGGGGGGAGTGAGGAGGAAGAGGAGGAGAAGGAAGGGGAGGGGAGGGGAAGTGGGAGGAGAGGGAGGGGGAGGCCGAAGGGGGAGGGGGGAGAAGAAGGAGAGCAGAAGGAGGAGCAGGAGGAGGAGGCAGCATCTTAGGCCGCAGTGTGGGCCACACCCTGAACTGCACCATCAATTACCGATCCTGAGTCCTGGTGAGCCCTGTCCCTGGAAATTACCTTTTAATTCTTTAATTACATTGTCCTCACCTGCCTCTCAGCCTGCATCCTCAGTCTTGGGAGCTGTAAATTAGGAGCGCTGGCCTGGCTCACCTCCATGCCCATCCCTGGCTATTTTTATCTGCCTCAGGACCTTTATCTGCCTCAGGTGCTTCTGCTGGTTCGCTCTCTCAGAGTGTCTCAGCTCCTTTACAATCAGACCTGGTTCTGTTTCCTGGGCTTGGAGGAAGCTGAGCCTGGGAAAGTCTAGCGGTGTGACCCTGGGCAAGCGTCTACACCTCTCAGAACCTCAGTTTCCCCATCTGTAACTTGGGGGTTGAAAAAATGGCCTGGGGATGGCTTGCCTGGCATGCATAAACCAGACATGGTGGGGTACACCTGTCACCTCAGCATTTGGAGGCGTGAGGGCAAGGTCGTTCTTAGTTGCACATAGAGTTTGGGGCCAGTCTGGGCTGTATGAGATACAGACTGCCTCCATTTATCTGCATTATAAAGCTTAACTGAGCTGTTTTGAGAAGTGCTTAGTTCCCAGGCCTTGCTTCTAGGAGGCTGTGACGGGTCACAGGTGGATCTAGGTCCTGCAGAGAAGGATGGGGAATGGCTTTGGTCCAAGGTGCCCTTACAGGGGCCTCTGGGAGACCTGACCTTGCCAAATGAGAGCATGACCTCCCCAGTACACCAGCTGCTGTCAGAGACTGTGTGGGCTGTGCCAGAGCCCATGGTGTGGCTCTGAAACCAGGGCCAGGGGCACGGCAAGGAACACCTTAGAAATCCAGCTATCATGCCCCACCTGAGATCTCCAGGATCAGAATCTTGGGTTGAGGATGAGGAAATGGAGTCTTAACTAGTTCTTTGGGGGTTCATGATAACCCCTGAAGTGGGGACAGTGCTGTTGTGATGCCGGTGTGCAGGTGTGTATGAGTGTGAATGTGCGTATGTGTGTGCACATGTGTCTCTGTGTATGTGTGGGTGTCTGTCTCTGTGTGCATGGATGTGTATAAGCACGCATGTGTGCGTGTGTGTGAGCTGTGTGTATGTGTGCATGTGTGCATGTGTGTGTATGTGTGTATGTCTGTGAATGCATAGATGTCTCTCTGTGTGCATGCATATTTCATGTGCTCTTGCATGCACAAGCCAAAGGAGGACACTAAGGGTCTCTATCATTTGCCACAAAGTTTTGCTGAACTGATAGCTGATGCTTTCTGCTAAGGGCTGGTCATTGACATTCTGTCATCCTCCTGTCTCCCGCCTAAATGCTGGGGTTACAGATACACATAGCCACGCCCAGTTCTTATATGGATGCTGGGGATTTGAACTAAGGTCCTCATGCTTGCACAGCAAGTGCGCTTACCCACCGAGCTGTCTCTCCAGCTCCTGAGTACCCTTTTTTAGGGTTACATTATCCACAGTAGTTATCACAGAATCAAAGTAGGTGCCATAAACAGATACAGAAAATGTGATGTATATATTTATATGTATAGTTAACATGTGTATGTATGTGTACATGTGTATATGTATATGTTTGTGAATATGTGTATATATGTGTATATGTATATATATACATATGTGAATGTGTGTATGTGTATATGTGCTTACATGTACACACACCCACATACATAAACCATAGAATAATACTCAGTCATGAAGAAGAAGGAAATTGTCATTACAGGGAAAATGAACGGAACCGAAGGGCATGACACTAGACAAAACAACATCAGGAACAGCAGGTTTTCTTTCATACATGGAATCTAGGATTTATACAGGGATTGCTACCATGTGACTCTCTTATGTGTGTTATATTTTCTTTATTCCTCCCTCCCACTCACATTTGTATTTTGTTTCATTATGTTTAAGCTGAATATATGACCCTTCCAAATGCTTTGCAGAGCCACACCCTGTGCTAGACTCTGGAGATGCAGGGACAGAGGCATGAGCATAGTGGTTAGATGCCTCTTAGGCTCAAATATTTTGTGTGAGCCGAGAGACTCACTGGATGCTTCCTCTCCAGCTCCGTTGTGACTGTCAAGTCATTGTAACCCAAATATCTGTCCTCCAATGAACAGGTATCAAAGTAATGCACACACATTGCATGCATTCAGCAATGAAGAGGAGTGAATGATTAACTTACACAGCAGCATGGGTGAGAATGAAGTCAGGAAGGGGTTGGGAAAGATAGCTCAGTGGTTAAAAGCACAGCCTGCTCTTGCAGAGGACCTGAGTTCAGTTTCCAGCACCCACATGGAGGCTTACAGCTATCTATAACTCCAGTTCTAGGGGATTGAATGCCCCCTTTTGGCCTCATTGGGTACTACACACATGCTGTGCATACACACACACACACACACACACACACACACACACACACACACACCACATAAAAATGAATGTTTTAAAAAGGAAGAAAAGGCATTTAAGTGGCATGATTCTATGAATACAAAAGTGTTTAAAAGTCACAGCTAAAGTGATCTGGTGGTCTGGTATAAACAAAAAGGGAAGAGGCTGGGTTTCAAGGCCGGGCTACTGGATCCTTGATGATGGCAGCACCCTCTATCCTGGACACACTGACTCACACACCTAGAATCAGTTAGTTTCCATCATCCCTCGATCACAAGTCAAGGAAGCAGATGGTTAGAGTACCCATGTCCTCCACCTCTGTCGTCTTCCTCCTTAGAAGGCATCCCAAGGAATTGTTCAAGACACGGCAAAGACTTATACAAATTATTGGTCCTCAAAGACAGTATATTATGGTGAATAATTGCACATAGGTGAAATGTGCAGTTGTAGGAGTGGGAGAGGTGAGTGGCAGGACAAACACAGGATCTATGGCTGTGGGAGCTGCTAAAATAATCTAGCAACACGGGAAGCAGCCGCAACTGTGCTCATACTGTGGGAAGACAAAGGTTGGCTGCTGTGGCTGGAGGCCGGGCACCTGTGTGGGATCCAGGCTTGGCCACATGCCAGCTGGGGACTGGCTTCCATCTTGTCATATGCGCAGTAGCGACGGCCTACAGCCACCGTGTGGGTGGCTGTCAGAGTGAAATAAGAGAACAGCAGTGGACACTTAGACCAAGCAGAGACCAGCAGACGTGAGGCTGGCTCATATTTTTCTCCTTTTCACTGTATTTCCCAACCATTCTATAATATGGCTGCAGTACTTATGGGCTTTGCATTTTAGAAAGTAGGACTGGCAATATGCTTCAGCAGGGAAAGTCACTTGTCACTGAGCCTGATGACTTGAGTTCCATCCTCAGGACCCACAAGATGGAAGGACAGAACCATTTCACAAGTTGTCCTCCGATCTCCACGGGCTCACTGTAGCTTGCCCGGTGCCTACACACATACATATTTACATACACAGAACTGAACAAATAAATGCAATAAAAAATTTTAAAAAGTATTGTGAATATCTATGCATTCTTTTTGTTTCATTTTGTTTTGAGATAGCATTTCATGTAGCCCAGGCTGGCCTCCAACTCTTCATGTAGCCAAGGATGACCTTGAACTCCTGATTCTCTCTCTTGCCTCTGTTTTCTGAGGGCTGAGATTGCAAACAGCACTGTCACACCCCCTTTGTGCAGTGCTGGGGGGGATAGAACCAAGATCCTTGTGCCACTGAGCCTCATCCCAGCCTCTGCAATCAGTATCATACTAGGAACACAAAGGTGGGGGCAATATCAAATTCTTCCTTTTTGAGGATGTGTAATGTTCCTGGGGATACACAGCAATAAAACATATACGTAAAGAACCCTAGTGTGCGATGGAAAAGAATGACACATGAAGAACGTGACACTGGAGTTGTGGATATATCACAGGAGGGAGTATGGCTGGCACTGAGGAAGCTATCCCACAGGATGGATGGCCAAGATCAGCTGGGAGGCAGGGCACTGCTCACAGTGAGCTGAATGTCTGGGAGGAGGCAGGCCACCAGAAGAGCCAGTTGTCTGTCAAGGCTATCTAGGGTTGTCTTTGATGCGACTAGTGGAGGACAGCTCCCTCTTGAAGGCCTTGGTTCATTGCGAGAACTTTCACCTGGCTGCTCCGTTCCAAGTTCTTTGTCTATATCATCCTCACTCAAACCCAGAAACCCCGAGGAAGGCTCCATTCCAAACCTCATCTACCGAGGAGAAACCCAAGGCAAAGAAGTATGGAAAGATCCCACCAACATTCTCCCAGCTCATGGCAGAATCCAGACTCAAGCTGGGCAGTTAGTGGTGGCACAAGCCTTTAATCCCAGCGCTCTGAAGGCAGAGGCAGACGGATCTCTGTGAGTTCGAGGCAAGCCTGGTCTACAAGAGGGAGTTCCAGGACAAGCTCCAAAAGCCACAGAGTAACCCTGTCTCAAAAGATCACAAGAAAACAACAACAACAACAAAAACAAACAAAAAACAAAGAACAAAAAGAATCCAGACTCAAGCCCAGGTCCCAATTCACTTTTGTACAGTAAGCTTCAGGCTGGGAAACCAGTGTCTTATCTCTCCAGTAGGAGCTATAGGGGTTTTCACTAAAGAGCTTGAGTGTGACTTCGGCCAAGAAGCCATCCTGAAATCCCGGAAGTTAGTTTCTCTTTTTCAGAAGGTATTTGGGAAGGAGGTCAAGGTGACCTCCTAGGCAGTGAGGAGTCTTGGATTTTCAACTCTGACCGCCTAAGAAGGGTGAGACACATGCTCTGTAACATAGGTCTCTTGTTTTAACAAAGATGGGGCCAGGAAGGGAGGTAGAAAAGATTGCTTGTAATTGAGGAGAGAGAGCAGGGAGAAAAGAGAGAGAGAAGGAGACAGAGATAGAGAGGAGAGAGAGAGATCTAAAATTTCATCTCAGACTCAAGTGGAGATTAGCCCTGCCAAAATAGCTGTCTTATTGATAACGATAACGACGGCGATCACTGTGTTTTATTTTTCGATCGTAATTATTGCACGTTAAATCATTAACGTTCATTATCCCTACAGTGTGTAATTAGGACAATGGCAGAGAGCTTGCTCTCGACTGTAATGAAAGTTTTTATAACTGTGATTTATTGGCGTCAAATTGCCTTTCTTAAAATGAACCCGCACATCACACTCCTCTTAGTTCTGGGGAGGGAGTGGCGATTATTTTTAATTAATGTTTTGTGTTTCGCCACGCAGGGGAGAGAGCTTCCCTACCAATCTGCTTTAGTGCCTGCCTCCTCATCCCCAACCCAGTTTCCATCCTATCCTTGCAAGCTGCAGCTGCAAGGGGCCACAGATACCAACACCATTAGCCCAGAAGAAATGGCATGGGTGACTTAAGCCAAGCTGTCACTAAATGTGACAAGGATGTGTGTGTGTGTGTGTGTGTGTGTGTGTTTCCCCTCCTTCAAAAATGGCTGAGCCTCTCCAGCCTCTGCATTGAGAACAATGAATGATGAAGTAAGATCAGCTCTGGGTATCATCCGTTCACAAGGCAAGAAGTCCTTGCCCCTGACTTCTCCATTCATGCTGTGTCTAGTTGAGGGTGTGTGTACACGCGTGTACACTCACATGTAGAAGCCAGATGTCAACCTTGGGTGACTCCCTCAATCACTTTCCACATGGCCATTGTCATTATTGATTTTATTTTGAGACAGGGTCTCACTATATATCTTTGGTTGACCTGGAACTCACTGTAAAGATCAGGCTGACCTTGAACTCTCAAGAGATGCTCCTGCCTCTGCCTCCCAAGTGCTGGGATTAAAGGTGTGTGCCACCAGCCACCACTGCCTGGCTTTGCTTTTGCTTTTTAAAAATAGGGTCTCTCACTGAACCTGCAGTTGGCTAATTTGTCTAGACCAGCTGGCCAGAGAGCCCCAGGGATCTTCCTGCCTCTGCCTCCCAAACCCCAGAGGTATAATTGCACACCCCTAGCTGACTTTAACAGTGTGGGTCCTAGGGGACCAGACTCTGGTTCTTATGCTTGCACAGTGAGCATTTTAGGGGCAGAGCATCTCCCCAACCCAATATCCCCCCAAATCCCCATGTTGTCTTCCTGAAGTTGAGGCTTAGCATCTTGGTTCTGGAAAGCCTACATGGAGAGGTGGAGGACATTTGCTTCTGCGCATGGCTGGTTCATTTCCTGTATGTATGTGTTTCGCCGGCATGTGTGTTTGGGCACCATGTGTGTGTCAAATGCCCGGGTATTTGAGTTACAAGTGGTGGGGAGCCACTATGGGGGTGCTGGGAATTGAACCTGGATCCTCTGGAAGAGGAGGAGCCAGTGCTCTCAACTGGCTGAGCCATCTCTCTGGTGTCTAGAGATGGTAATTTAATGGCTCAGGGGAGCCCACTTGGTGGTGTGGTAATCAAGAATCTCCTCCCCGAAGAGGGAGAAAAAGGCCGATGTTTGAGGGGTGACTGGGTGAGCTAGAAGTCTGTTGTTTAGAGGGACCCTGGCTGGGAGCAGACTGAGGGCTACTGTGGAGAGGAAGTGACCCAGAGAAAGGACTGCTCTTGCGTACCTGCTCATGGTGGTGGGTGGTACAACCCACAGTAAACTTTCCTGATCTCAGCCGCCTGCCTGCTTACTCCTCCACTGCCCCCCCCCCCCGCGCCCCACATCAATCCCTTATCAGTCCCTCGCATGCTAAACTAAACACATGGCCAGCCTTACCTTTTGGTTCCTTAGCTTGGATGTGGCTTTTGGTGACATGTATGGACTTTACACTCTGCTTTGTCTTGACCCAGGGTGGCAGCTGGGGTCTGTGTTGCCTTGGCAGGAGGGCACTAGCCTCTCTTTGAGGAAGGCTACTGTAACTCAGTTGCCTGGTTGGGATTCGGGATGGACCCTCCTGTCAGATGGAGTGTAGGTGAGGCTCTGAGTCACAAGCAGGACTCAAGGGACAACTGCTGCACTAGGGTTCAGGTAGGGCAGCTGGAGGGAGCTGTGGTATCTATCTTCTAGGGCCCTCACAGCCTCTGGTTCTGGTTCTGAGGCTGCCAAATGGCTGCACCCCACCCTGGCTGGAGGCCAAGCACGTGTTCCTTTCCATCTCCTTCCTTACTTTCTTTTCTCCATCCCATCTCCCCTTCCTGTCCCCAATCCTTTGTTGCCACAGGCCCCAATCTGGGTTAATCTCATCTTCATCCACCTCCTCATTCTATCAGGGATCAGACAGAGACTCCAAACCTGAACCCTGATGTGTCCTTGCCTTTTGGCTCTTTGCATCACACTCTGGCTTAGGGTGGGCAACTGTGTACTCTGGTGAAGGAAGACAGACCCATACTCCAGAAGGATTTTGAGGAATTAATTTGGTTCATTAGCTGGCATCAGACCCAGGACAGTGCACTATGAGATTCACCCCTCAGCAAGCACCTGAGAGGCTCTATCTTCACAGTCTACCCTGAGGACTAAATGCACCAATCTACGCAAACGTACTTACATCCTACTCAGCCCACCATAGAGGCTAAGAAAATTCACTCCCCGCCTCCTTTCACTAATGAATCTCTATATTTAAAGTGGGGTCTGTGGCCCCAGAGCAGGAGAGCTGGGGGGGGGGGGAGGGAGAGGAGGCTTCTTTCCTGATGGGGGGGAAGGTGGGCGGTGTCAATTTAATTTCTCAGCTAAAGCTACAATTTGCCAGCCCTTGTAATTATTATTTTTATTATGGATACAAATTAAAAATAAACTGAGTGTCGCAATCACAGCAGGAATTAGAGTTTTCCCTAATTGTTATCTTTGAATCATTCCAGCTTCCCTCCGCTCTGCTTGCCCGGGTATAATTGAGGTGTGTGCGCGTGCGCATGCGTGTGTGCAGGAGCACCTTGTGCTTTGAGCTAGGCTCTGACCTCTGTTCAAGGCACCTGGTGTCTTCTCCAATTCCCTTCTTCTTTTCTTTGTCCTTTTTTGGAAGTCCCTGAGAGGCAGGAGGGTCAAGGTGTCTGGGGAGATCAAGTCCCTTCTCCCATTCACTATTTCTAAGTTTTTAGCCTCAAAAATCAATGCTGTATGTATGTGTGCCTGTGAGTCTGTGTCCGAGTGTGTATGTGTCTGTGTATGTATGCATGTATGTGTGTGACAGTCAGCATCTGTCTGAGCACCTTGACCAACCCCACAGTGGGCTTCACTGTGTAAAGGACTCCAGGTAAGAAACACCCCAGTGCAGGAAGACAAGTGTAAAACTCTCTTAGAGACAGTGCGGGCGAAGGGGATGACAATGAGAAGCCACTGAAAGTCTTAAGGCCGAGAGATGGCTTGGAGGATCTGGGTACAGAAGACAGACCCAATGGCTGGAGGGAGGAGTCCTGGCTGCTGGCCACTGCACCAACCCAGGAAAGCTACAGGGAGGCTTGCTGTGGATTGGCACTGTGAAGGTGGGGAGACATCATGAGTCTGGATGTAGATAGAAGTTTTTGCGCAGTCCAGTCCCACTGCCGTCAGTCCCAAATAAGCACATAGAGGCTTATATTAATTATAAACGGTTTGTCCAATGGTTCAGGCTTCTTATACGCTAGATCTCTCTTAATTATTAACCCATCCTATTAAACTATGTATTTCCGCTAGGCTGTGCCTTACAGTAACGCTCCAGTATATTAGCCTTCGGCGTCTACATGGCATCTCCCTTGACTGTCTCTCTGTGTCCCTCTTCCCAGCATTCTCCTGGTCTGGTAGCCCAGCCTATACTCCCTGCCTGGCTACTGACCAATCAGCATTCATTCCCCAACTGATAAGAGAAGCATATACTCACAGCTTACAGTAGGACACCCCCCATCATCTGGAGGTGTGCCCACAGGTGGTGGAATGATGAAGTGGAAACATTAAGATTAGAGGAAGTGAGCTGGAGTGATGGCTCAGCATTAAGAGTACCAGCTGCTCTTGCAGAGGAACAGCTAGAGTTCAAACCCCAGCACCCACATGGTGGATCACAACCATCTGTAACTCAAGCTTCCAAGGGGAGATCTGATGCCCTTTTCTGGCCTCTGCATGCATACCTGCCCAAAACCACCCAGGCAGTAAAAAACAAACAAACAAACAAACAACAACAACAACAACACAACTCTCAAATTGTCATGTGAAGTTCTAGAATAGGCAGGGAATATAGAGGCCAGAGCAGGGGCACACTGGCTGAGGTACTTCTGTGAGCAGTGTGGCAGCACCCACAGTCCCACCTGCTCAGGAAGCAAGGCAAGAGCTGGAGGCAGTAAAGAGCCAGCTTGATCTACATAGCAAGTTCTAGGACAGCCAGAGCTACGTAGAGAGAACCTGCCTCAAATAACCCAAAACAAAGAAATTAATAAAATACATTATATTTGGAGCTTTGTATTTAGCTATAAACTGTGTGTATGTGTGCATGCACACATATGAGCAGATGTATGCATGTGTGTATGAGCATAAAAATCTAGGCATTAGTAAGAGCACTGGCTGTTTTTCCAGAGGACCCTAGTTCAATTCTCAGCACTCACAGGGCAGCTTATCACCACCTATAAAACTCTAGTTCCAGGGGCTGTGATACTACCTTCTTCTGGCCTCCTTAGGCACTGTATACAAGTGTATACATGGTCACACACACATAGCCATAATTAAAAATATAATGTTTTTAAAAAGCCAGGCACATACTAAGTTAGAATATGATTGCTTGTCTCCTCTAGTAGATAGGATTATAAATTATATTTCGTGTTATTTTGTATTTTCTGTTTCCCCTGCTGACTGTACATTGTTTTAGAATTAGTCAAAATTGCTGCAGGTTTAAGATAATTGCATGAACTTAGCATTAAATGACATACATGCTCAGAATGGAGGCCAATAGTAGAGAGCTTGTGATGCGGAATATCCTCCTGTATATATATTGCTCTTATTGGTTGATGAATTAAACACTGTTTGGCCAATAGAGGCAGGAAAATAGGTGGGACTAGGAGACGAGGAGAATTCTGGGAAAGGTAGGCAGAGAGAGAGACTGCAGAGAGACTCCATCTAGCCACCAAAGGAGTAACAGGTCGGAGCATTCTCTGGTAAGCGAAGACCATTTGGAAATACATAGATTTACAGAAATGGGTTAATAATTAAAACAGAACTAGCCAATAAGAAGCCCTAGCCATCGGCCAACAGTTTTATAATTAATAAAAGTCTTTGTGTGCTTATTTGGGGTTGAAGCAGAGGCGGAACCTGGCAGGAAAAGAAAGCCCCAGCAACAAGCTTGCACAGCACACGTGGTCCTCAGAAGCACTAAATTCAACAAACGAATGAATGGGTCAATATGTTGCATAGGTATCCTTTGTGTTGCATGTCTAAGTTATTTCTAAGTTGTTATGGGAAAATGCCTGACAGAAACAACTTGAGAGAAGAAAGGTTTGTTTGGGCTCACAGCCTCAGAGGGTTTCAGTCCATCATGGGGGCCAAGGGAGGGAGATGCTGGTAGAGGATCTTCATGCACAGCAGCCACAGCATACGGTAGAAGCTGTTCACATCATGGCAGACAAGGCCTAAAGAGCATGGTAAGGACGAGGGTGCAGACATAACCTTCAGAGGGTTGACTCTGGTGACCCACTTCCTCTGGCAGAAGTGGCTGCTGTCCTTTGCCATCCTGTGGTTGATCAGCCGGATCTTGAGCAATTCCACCAAGAAATAAATGTTGCCTTCCCTCTTCTTCACACACGCTTAACGCATTTACACTCACGGCCATACATTTATTTATATCTTATGAACCTTACAGTGTGTCACACATAAATTGTAACATCCCATTAACTGTGAATTGCTGGGTCTGGAGGGCTTTTGAGAGAGAGCTAAGATCAAGGGAAGGTGAGGTGCTGTAAGGGGGTGGGGGCGTGGGTAGGAAGATTTCCCACCAGCTAACCCTGCCAAAGGGGTGGGAACAGCACCCTAGGCTAAAGGCTGGCATATTCAAGGGCCCTGAGGCAGGACGCAGGGAGGCATCTAAAAAGATACTGGCTACACCCACCACTAGCTTCTTGGTGACTTTAGAGAGCCACTGCAGAAGCCCCCCAACCAACCATCCCAAGAGGATGCTGCATACTCCCAAGTCTTCAGCTTCCTCCCAAACAGTTCACAACCTCGGCCACCCAGCTCTGGGCACAGAGAGGACAAGCCGGGCTGGTTTGATTAGATCACTGTCAGCCAGGGGACAGGAGGTTAATTACTGTTCTCTTGTGAGTTTGTAGCCTTGCTCACAGGCCCTCACGTGTGTCCTTGGGTGCGTGTGTGTGTGTGAATGTGTGTGTGTGTGTGTGTGTGTGTGTGTGTGCGTGCGCGCGCATGTCTCCGTGAGTGTGTGTGGTTGGTTCCCAGTCTGCATTGGTGTGGGGGGGCGTGTGGAGGCTGAAGGAGCAGGGTGGAGGGGGCGGGTGCCCTGGATTTCTCTTCCAGTTCTGAGCCTTGTCTTGTCTGGTGCACCTCAAAGACGAACGCTTAACAAGCATTACGGGACGCAAATAATTCCCCTATTCTCCTGTCTCCCTATTCTTTCCTCCCTCTTTTCTTGTAAATCCTGCCCCTTGCATGTGAATGGAAGGGTGGCTTCATGTGGGACCTTTAATCAGACCCCCGGTAGGGTCCAGGAGGGCAGAGTGCTGGAGGATTACCTTTTATTTTAGGGGTTTGGGGCCCTAGTCCTGCCGTCCCCCCTTCCCCTCCCCCGCTCTGTTTTCCTCCCGTGCGTTTGTTCTTGGCTGCAGTGAGGAAGGGAGGCTTAGGGCGCGGGGAGGGGGTTTACAAACTTAAGGGGATCGGGGCCTATTCAGCCGGCCTTGCGCGCAGACTTTCGCCTTTTGTTCTCAGCCCATTCTTCATCTGATTTCTTCACTCCGGTAAAAGCACTTTAATTCCCCTTTAGACACAGAGAATCCGTCCTCTTCCCCTCCCGCCCTGCGCCCCCCCCCCCCCCAGTTCACTCTCTCAGCCCCTTTATGCTGCGCCCTCCTCCGCCCCAACAAAGACCCAACATCGCGGCAAAGTATTTCTTTCAGCGATGATCCGGGAGGCTCCTGAGAATCCGGAGGGGGAGGGGAGGCCAGGGGAAAGCGGAGGATAGTGGCCTTCCTGGGGACCAGCGGGCCCTCCCCATCCAAACAGGCCTGGGGAGGAGCTGGCTTAGGGCAGCACCCGCATTTGGCCTGGGGAGGCTTTGTAGAGGTGGCACGTGGGTGGGTAGGGAACAGGCAGGTGTGAAAGTGGCCGGGTGACAGGCGCCTGGTGACAGGCAATAGAGATGTTGCCGCTGGGTGTGGGCTTTGTCAGCTTTCTTGAAAGGACCGGGAAGCAGTCTGAGCGAAGGCCAGGCAGGAAAGGCACGGGGGTCTGTCTCTAGCTTGACTCAGATGTCCCAGGTCCAACTGGAGACATCCCTGCTCAGCATCCTGTCTGGACCATTGCATTTCCTGAGACTGGGGTCCTGCTTGGGAGTGTCAGCACGCATTGAAGAAAGATGTTGACTTGGGCAGGGAAGATGGCTCAGCCTGTAAAGGCACTTGTTGCCAAGTCTGCTGATCAGTCTGATCCTTGGGACCCACATGGTGGAAGGAGAGGAGAAAGTTCTGCAAATCGTCTTACTATATGGCCATGGCGTGCATGCCCATTCATACGAATGAATGAATGAATGAATGAATGAAAGTTTAAAAATGTTGGGGACCTGGCAGAAAAATGAAACTGCAAAATAGCAAAGAAGATCCCATATTTCAAAATTAATAAACACTGGATATCAACTATATTACAAGTTATTATCATTATTATGATTGGATCTCATTGAGATAGGATCTCATGCTGTAGTCTAGACTGGCCTCAACTCACACCAATCCTCCTGCCTCAGCCCCTCAGAGTTAGGATGTCAGACAAGGCACCAGGTACCCCAGCAATGCAATATATTTTATGCCAGGTCCAGACTGGCTTGTAAAGATCTCATGGGTTGAATTCCCTGGGTTGACGCATTTCCTTTTCACCCCAGTGACTTGCCCCTCACTTCTTGCTCCCCCTCCTCCCATCCTGTAATTCTATAATTCATTCCATAGTGAATCTCTGTGAACCCACCATCATCTCACTACTAGGTAGCACCAGGAACTTGTAGGAATGTTTGTGGACTCTGCTCTCTTCTGGCCCCTTCATTCTTTGCAAGTGTCACTGGGTTCCTGAGTATAATCTTTTTATTCAAAAATCATTTTGATACTGTTCACAGTATATCCTTCAGTTGTTTTTGTAACTATTGAATTTATTTATTTGTGTGTGTGTGTGTGTGTGTGTCTGTGTGTGAACACAGGCATGCTATGACATGCATGTGGTAATCAGAGGGCAACTGGGGGCAGGTCGGTTCTTTACTTTCACCATATGGGTCCCCGGGGTATTTAACTCAGGTCGCCAGGCTTGGCAGCAATCGCTCTTACTGGTTGAGCCAACCTCACCAGCCCTACCTCCTAATATCTGGTGGTAGGGCTGGTGTTTTTGTGATTAGAACAATTAACCATTAGCCTTGGTTTCACCATCTACCATCTATGAAATGGGAGCAACAGATAAGCGAGAGAGAGAGGGGGGGGGGAGAGAGGGAGAGGGAGAGGGAGAGAATATCACCTTCCATTCCGGACAGACAAAGCAAGCCTGCCTATCTCCTCCTTCTACCCAAGTCTGAGACAGGCGAATCTTCTCTTCCAGAAAATGCCAACAAATTGTGCAGGAGCTATTTAAGGGAAATCGGGCCAGGGCAGTAATAGTCCAATTGGGAGTATGAACAGGGAAAAGGCCAGCTCCTCTCCATGTCCGAGGATGAGCAATTACTGCCAAGCATTTTTCGGATAAAATAGAAGACAGAGAAATCGTAACCAGGAGCCCCAATTATGGGGAGTCATTCTTGGGCCGAAAAACTGCTGCCTCGTTTTTCAGGCTGCGTACTTCAGTGGGGGGTGGGGCGGAGGATGGGCTGATGAGGCTGGCGAGTCATCAGAGGGGAAGGTGAGAATTTAGCAGGGTTGTGTCTAACCCATTTGAGCTCCAAAGCTGGGTTCAGGGAGGATGGGGGATGGTTTAGGAGTTCCTGTGGGTTCTGCTTCCTTCTGGAGTTGGATGAGTTCATAACAGTGACTTCATCATTCAATCCCTGTACTGTACTTGCTGCCCAGCCACAAGGTGTCTCCGAAAAAGGCAGAGAATCCCCACTTCTGTGAACATCGCCATGCATCTGAAGCCACCGTGAATGTTTCTAGGAAGTGAAATGCTTGTATACATCCAACAATGCCCTAAAAAAATAATCCCAATTATAGAGCTGCCAGTTCCCATGGTGCAGTTCCCATGATGCACCTTGCCTGATAGCCAAGAAGAAATGGAAAGGCAGAAAGCTTATAGTAGCCTACACATCTACAGTAGTGTCATCAGACAGACGCCACGGGTATGTAGAACCCCTCAGCGCAAACCACAGATCTATGAAAACAACAACAAAAAGAAAACAAACACACATGTAGGACCTGGTTTATAAGGGTGCAAGCCAATGGAGAACCATGGTGGCAGGAAGACAATCAATGATAGCTGACAGACAGGTAAGGATAAAGGGAGGGGAACAGAGAAGAACCCTGAAAATGGGAAGTAGGCCTTGGCTCTGGGTGTTCCGAGTGACACCTTTAGCCACATTTTAAGGACCTAGGTGATGATTAGCCTAGGAAGCCTTGGCCACCCCCTGCTGATGCCACAGAAGGATCCATCTAAGACATTCTCAGGAACACCAGGGACCATCCATGCCCGGATGCCAAGCCCTACGGTGGGGGGTCAGGTAAGGCTACCCAGGTTCCCTAGGGGTCCAGTTGCTGGCATAGATTCAGCATAGAGGTGATTTTGAGAGACACCCCGCAACCCTGACTTTGTGTAAGGTCTGTGGCCTGGAAATATCATCGGAGAGGACAATCAGGTCTTCACTAAATACTTAAGTTTGGAAAAATCCAAACTCAGGGTTGGGAGGTTGGGAAGGGATTTGGCGACTTTTCAACTGGCTCCAGGTGGTCGAGCCCAGCAGGAATAAAGCCATGGCAGGTCAGACTTGTGAAGACCCAGACACTGCATCCCACCGACTGAGAGGGAGACTGAGGCATCACAATCTTTACCAATGCCTGTTACGATAAAGTTCCATGGCGGATTCCATGACCGAGGTGGAGGGACAAACTCTCCAGGCAGACAGAGCTTAAGTGAGAAGTTTTATCAGATGGGGGAGGGAGGAGGAAGGAAAGAGAAGAGAGGTGAAGAGACAGAAAGGACAGAAGAGGAGAGGGAGACAGGAAAAGTCCTGTCTTCTCCAGGGGAAAAGGGGGGAAAGAGCAGGGAAAGAGAAGAGAGAAGAAAGAGAGCTTGAGTGGGCAGGGGTCCGACTTTTAAAGGGGTCCTTAGCACCTGTGTACAAACTAGTACTCATGGAACCCTGGCCTGACCAGAGTACTGCCTGAGTGCATTCTGCCAGGCGACAGGGCAGGCCAGCGTAATGCCTGAACCCTTACAATGCCCAGGTGTCTGGCTTCTGGATTACTTCTTGTTACCAAGTACTTAACATGCCCCATGAGTCTCATCCCAGATCCAAGAATGACCTACCGACCCATGAGCTTCCCCCAACTTCTGTATTGTTGATGCTGAGTTTTATCAGCTCATTCCCACTTCAAGTAGAATGGTGTCTTCTCTATGGAAGATATGTCTTGAGCTCTCATGGCTGACATACTCCTGGGTCCATTGTAGATACTCAAGAAACTGTTCTTAGTCTACAGACGAAGGAGTAAATGCTCTGGAGAGAATCTGAGTACATACACATTTAAGGAAACTTAACAATAGGTGTTTAGAGAATTCGGGTTTGACTCTGAGCAAGATGCATCCCTAGAGTTGGGCCTTCCTGGGTCCCTGCTGTTAGGTGCTCAGGTGGGGGTGGAGTGCAGAGGGCCCTAGGAGCATGGGGTGCAGTGTTGGTTTAATGGGGTTCTGGTGGGATGGTGGCGATTCCTGTCTTGGGAGGGGGTTTCTGTCTCAGGGTCATGTGATTCTAAAGCTGTAAGAACTCCAGAAGAAGACAGAGGGAGCTCATGGCCTCACTCATCCCCAGCACACTGACGTTTTTTGTAGAGCAGGTCAAGGACTGACTGACCCCAGAGGTGCCCATCAAAGCCACCAGCACTTCTCATAGCAAATGTGGGTGGCCCCCCTCCAGTCCTCCATTGCCGGTGTGAGCCTGGTCTTCACGCAGCCTTGAAGCCTCCCAGGGTCAAGTGGGAACCTCCCCTTTCATCTTAGTGGGCAGTAGTCTGGGGTATGCTTGAAGATGGGCAAACTGAAGCCCCTAGAATAAAGGTTCATGATCCACGAAGAGCCAAACAGTGGCTACCTGGCTGGCTTGACACCTGGGAAGAGGGACCCTCATTTGAGGAGTTGCCTCTATCCCATATGCCTGTGGGTGGGTCTGTGGAGCATTTTCCTAATACATGATTGGTGTGAGAGGGCTGGTTCACTGTGGGTGGGTCCTATAAGAAAGCAGACTGAGCAAGCCAGGGGGAGCCGGCCAGTAAGCAGCATTCCTCCATGTCTCTGCTTCCTGCCCCGGCTCCGTCTGATGATGAACTGAGGCCTTCGAGATGAAACAAGCCCTTTCCCACCTGTAGCTGCAGTTTTGTTTTTATCACAGCAACAGAGAAGCAGACTGAGACATCCCCCTTGTCCAGGAAGCCATCTGATGGTCCCATAGGCACCCTGGCCCAGCCCTGGGCTTTCACTGAGGTGGCACCCAAAGCTTGGGGTGAACCTCTACAGAGTGATGGCAACGACTTCCGTCTGCTCAAAATGAGGATAACAGCAACAATAATGGTCAACATAAGAGCGTTGATCCAGGCTGGAGAGAGGCTGGCTCTTTCATAGGATCCGAGTTTGAGTCTCAGCACCCACATCAGGTGACTCACAATCACCAGTAATTCTGCCTCCAGGGGATCCAATGCCCTCTTCTGGACTTCGTGGGTACTGCATGTACATTGTGCCCACACAGATACATACAGGCATACATACGTAAATGAATTAAAACAAAACCTTATGTGATGTCTGTCAACAACAGGTGAGGGACATGTCAAAGTCCCTGAAAGCCATGGTTAGGAAATCCACATGGAAGTTCTGGGCACGAGTCACCACAGGACTGCAACTTACAAATGACCCCAATGAAGAAAAGAAAGTAAGAAATGGGCGGGCAGATGGCCAGGTGGCTAGGGAGGACCACATAGGAAAGAAGGAACAGGAAACATAAGCATGCATGTGCCCATCTCCTGTCTCCCTTGTTGCCATCCTTGAAACAAGCGCAGTAAAGAGGGGAAGACAAGCTTAGGAGTATGGCTGTTGTGTTGTCCCCACTTTGAAGAAACTGAGACTCGGGGAAGGTAGTGGCTGTAGGGCATTTGTTCTAGAATACTGGGCAGTTTGGTTACTTGTGTATGTTGGAGTATGACCAGGAGACAGCAAGAAAATGGGCCGAGCTTGGCTTTGGGGGGCCCTGTATGTCTGATCCAGTCGGGATATTTGAGCCTGAGTCTGCCTCGGATGGGGAGGAGCTCGATGGTAGATATGAGCGAGTCCTGTTTCCTGTGCCCTCCCCATCCCATCTTCAGGCATGAGTTGGAGTCTACCTTTCCCCATCCATTTGGCCCCAACAGTTTCATCCTCAGGCCTGGCTGGCTGGAGTATTCGCCAGCAGACGCCACGTGCGTCAAAGCCCTGTGACAGCTTTCCCACCCCACAGTATTTACTGAGCAAACATCACTAATTCCCCTCCTGGCCTGGAGTTCCCCAGAGCAAGGCATGTTCATCAGCTCCCTTGACGGCCGGAAACCTCCTCACACTAAGGCCCAGGAAGATCTAGGAGAGAGAGACAGAGACGTTCTCGGCTTCCTAAGCAGCCTCTGAGCGGCAGGTTCCAGTGCCAGGGTGCTGGGGTGCCAGTTGATCTCACAGCCCTGAAAGGTCTGCTGGTCCCCATGGCATCCATCTTCTGGGGTTCAGGGAACCTGTTTATTCCAGTGTGACATCATTCCCTCCTCTCATTCATTCATTCACTTATGGCTTGTGTCAGGCAGGGCAGGATGTGGGGAGGCTGTAGTATGTACGCCTTACCTCGTACGTGAGCCTTGTTCCCCTGGAGTTTTCGTACAGAAGCAGGCAGCAAATTAGCCAAGAAGGCCAGCCGAGGTGAAGGACACCAAGCAGGATGATGGATGGGTGCTCTGAGTGGGGGTGTCCAGAGAGGAGCCCAGATTTCAGGCAGGAGGGGGCACAGGATATGACAAGCCTTTCTCTTCTCACCTCAGGCTCTACAGCACCTCTGTGGGCTGTCACAGGCCCTGTCTTTATTTAGATGGCTCTGTGGGTGAAGGCCCTGCGGCCAAGATTGATGCCCTGACTTTGATCTCTGAAGCCCAGCTAGAGATGAAAGGAGAGACAGGGCTCCACAGAGTTGCCCTCTGACCTCCCTCTGTCCCTCCACTCTACCACTCCGTCACGTACTACTGCTAATAACAACTTTAAAAAATATTACATAAGGGCTAGAGTCATAGCTCAGTTGGTAAAGTGCTTGCCACACACACACACACACACACACACACACACACACACACACACACACACACACACACCAGGCCCCAAGTTCGATTCCCAGCACCAACATTAGAACAAACAAACCACAAACCCAGGCCTGGTGATATGAACATGCCTATAATCCTAGCACTGGGGAGGTGGACACAGGCAGATCCAGAGCTCACTGACAGCCCACTCTAGATTCTGTTTCAGCAAACAAAAGATGGAATGCTCCTGAATAACAACAACTGAGGTTGCCCTCTGACCTTTGTCGTTGGATTTTCTTGTCCCACCAGGTCCGGCCGCCCTTCTCAGTCTCAAATAGGTGCACAGACTCTATATTAATTATAACCTTGTTGGTCAATGGTTTGGGCTTCTTATTGGCTAGCTGTCTCTTCATTATTAACCCATTTCTATTAATCTATGTATTTCCACGTGGTCTTGGCTTACCGGAGAATGCCCAGATCCGTTACTCCTTTGGCAGCTACATTACTTCTCTTCAAGGTCTTTCTCTGCCTACCTTTCCCAAAATTCTTCTCCTCTCCTAGTCCCACCTATCTTCCTGCCTCTATTGGCCAAACAGTGTCTTATTCATCAACCAATAAGAGAAACATATATATGGAAGGAGATTCCCCCATCTGACTTACACACACACGTGTACCACACTCGTAAATGTATATGCACAAGTGTGTGCATGTGTGGGTGTGTGCGTGTGTATACAATTATGTCAAAGTTGTGCTGATTTGTGGAAGATGCTTTCAGAGAGAAACAGAAGGGAGCCTGAGAGGGTCTTAAGGCAGGGATGGGAAGGGATCTACAAGCCGAGGGGCCTACAAGAGCAGCTGTTCTGAGGCAGAGGCATACTTGGGGGCGTTGAAGGAGCAGCAAGAGGCCCCAGCTCTGTAGAGTGGGAGTGAGTTGGGAGGGGGTCTAGGCGGTGATAGAGGGATGTGGGTGGGGCCTTGTGAGCCAGGGAATGGTGTGAACCTTCTAAGTGTGAGCAAAGCTGTGTGTGGTTTTAAGTTGTCAAAGCTGCGTGACTGTGTTTCAGAGGGGCCCTAGGTGCGGCTGACGCAGGAGTTTAGGCAAGGCACTTGGAGGTGGGAAGACTAGCACCGAGGAGGGAGGAAATAAATACCCTGAGTTGGTTCTCAGGGCCCGGCCTCTAATCTGCCCACACAGTAAGCAACTATGGAACACCTACTGAATGCCAAGGGCTGCTTGGTCCCAGGATTTAGTGGAGACAAAGCAGAACCAAGTCTTGACCTTGATGCAATTCAGAGACTCCAAGCTCAGACAGGACAGACATGTGGGCCAGGTGGTATGGCTGTTTCTGGAAACGGAAGCCATGGGTCAGAAGATCTATCCATAGGTGTCACACACGAAGGGGATGTCTCTCTGAGGGTGTCCTCTAGAGAAGAGAGGCTCCTCAATCTTGGGATGTGGATCCATACCCTTGGGATGAACTCATGGCCTCCCATGATTCCCCCTTCTAGAGTGCCATTCCTTCTTGGATGGCTGAGTTTTGGGCTGTGTTAGAGAGAGCCCAGGACACTCGCTATTACTAGCTCCTTCCTCTCTCTTTGGTCTGTGGCAGAATCCTGAGGCCTGCGGGAGGCTGGCGAGGCCCATTAGCTTGCTCAGTCCCTCCCTCTGGGTTCTCAGGTGGTGGCCAGCTCCCCCGACTGCCCATGAGCATGGCAGGGGGCAGACTTGGAAGCAACCGTCTAGAAGACCCCTCCACTCATACTCTGGGGATGCCCCATTAATTCTTAACAAACATGAAGTTCCACGGGGCCAGGCCTCGACTAATGAGGCCTGGTTTCTCAGGATCCCCCAGGGAGGAGGAATTAGCCACCACTGGCTCCCAGAGCCAATCAGAACTAGAGAGGGCTGACTCCCAGCTTCCCTGCTTCCCATCCTCTAGTCTGGACCACCTTTCCATGTCCCTATGGGTACAGCCCCTAATGCCATCACTCCATACCTGTGTCTCTCAGTAGCTCTCTGTGAAAAGCAGGCTCCCTGAGGCAATTTTGATCTGTAGTAGATAGTGGAGTCAGGGCCACAGTGGAGATTGCTACACCCAGCCACCACTAAAGACCCCTCTGTGAGCCTCCCTCAAAACCCCACCCCTCCTCCCATTCTCACTCGGCCACGGGTCTCTACATCACTAGGCAGGTGCCGCCACCTGCTAAAGCATTACGCGGGTGGAAACGTTCCAGTACGTGGCTGTGGTTTTGTGCATATGGGGGTAATTCACACAAGTGCACATATGCATGTGTGTATGCTTGCATGTGGAGGTCAGAGTTCGCCTTGGGTGTCTTTCCTCAGGATGCCATCCCTCTTGGTTGCCTGAGGCAGGGTCTTTTACTGAACCTAGGACTCCCAGATTAGGCTAGGCAGGGTGACCAGCGAGCTCCACGGACGGCTTGCTCCATCTCCTGATACACATACCAGCACACCAGCTTTCAAAATGGGAGTTCTGGGACTCAAACACAGTTCCTCATGCTTGAGTGCAAGGGTTTTACAGATGGAACGATTGCCCTCACTTCTGTACTTAACTTAATATGTTAATGATATTTTTAAAGATTTATTTATCTTTCTGGGCAGTGGTAGCACATATCTTCAATCCCAGCACCTGAGAGGTAGAAGCAGGTGGATCTCAGTGAGTTTAAGGTCAGCCTGGTCTACAGATAGAATTCCAGGACAGCCAGGACTAATACACCCTCTCTTGAAAAAACAAACAAATAAAAAAGATTTATTTATTTATGTATATGAGTGTTCCATCTTCCTGGAAGTCTGCACAACACAAGAGAGTATCAGGTCTCATTACAGATGGTTTTGAGCCACCATGTGGGTGCTGGGAATTGGACACAGGACCTCTGGAAGAGTAACCAGTGCTCTTAACTACTGGGCCACCTCTCCAGCACATTAATGGACTTATTGTGATAGGGAGTCTCATTACAGAGTCTCAATATACAGCCCAAGCTCGACTTGAACTAGAGATTCTCCTGCCTCTGTTTCCTGAGTGCTGGGATGGCAGGCATCATGAGGCCATACATCTTTTCTTGGTGTCTTCTCCCTTCTACATGATGCCTAAAGCTCTGTCATGTCTCTCCACACTCCCAGTCCTTCCTTTTAAAAGATTTATCTATCTAGTTTGTGTGTGTGTGTGTGTGTGTGTGTGTGTGTGTGTGTGTGCCTCTGTTGAGTTTATGTGTACTGCATGCATGCAGTTGCCTATAAAGGCCAGAAGAGGGAGTTCAGATCCCCTGGAACCGAAATTACAGTAGGTTGTGTGTAGGATGTGGAGGAAGCCTTGTGTAAGTGAGTTAGTAATTATGCATTGTTGGCCTGGACACATTCTGAGGAGGACTCTAAAACTCCTGACTCTGAGATTGGTGAAGCAATGCCTTGCCCTGTCCAAGTACAGAAGGGATTTAAAAGATTGACCAGTGTGAACAGAAACTAGCAACTTTTAGCCTCTTCCCTGATGTGTGCAGTCTGAGATTGCTCAGCTATAGGGCCCTCCTATTGAGACTGTCTGCCCCCCCCACCATGTTGTACATAATAAACAGGCTGAGGTTCTAGGCCACGGAGGTTCTAGGTGTCATTCCATCAGAGTGTGACCCCTCACTGACACATCTAGGCAGGGGCTCTACGACTGGGCTCCTCCTCTTTCTTCATTCGATAGGAATCACTCCAACATCCCCTGTGCTTTGTTGGCTCAAGTTTACCACGAGTTCTCACTGGTGTCCTCAACTCTGAGACATTCGTGCTCAGATCTTTCTGGCTTCCTTGCCTGGCCTTTGGGAAACCTTCCCCGTCAACAGAGAGGACCTGGCTCCCACCATCTGCCACATCTCCTTTATTGTTTAATCTCAGTATACCACGGATTTACCTCAGAATCATCCCTGACGGTCTTGTGGGAAAACACGCTTATCAAACAAGAGTCTGCTCATGGGGAGTCCCTTTGGCCATTATGAATGCCATTTGCATCAAATGTTGCTGGGATGCCATGTTGCCCCCCTCCCAAAGCCCTCCAGAATTGTTTCAGACATCTCTACCCGGGATTATTTTGTCACATTATGCAACCTTTATTCCCCAATAACTTTAAAATGTGCATGCACTGGGACTCTATTTTGTTCTAGAAAGCTCTACAGGTTTTGCATAGACACAGTGTTTTTACTCACCAGCCCAGCATCCTATAGAATAATTCTACTGTTGTAAAACATTCCTCCCTTCATAAGTGAGCTCTCACTCTGAGCCCTGAGCCCATGGTGAACCCTGAGATTCACTCACGGTCTCCACACTTTTGTATTTTCTAGAACACCTCATGAGTGGGGATTCTCTGACCTAGACCCTTCAGGCTGGCTTCTCTTTCATTAATTAATACACTCTCAACACTTCTCTGCACCAGGCAGGAAGATGGCTCAAAGGGAAAAGTGTGCCCGAGGACAGAGTTTGCTATCCCAGAACCCACGCAAAAAGGTGCTGGCATGTAGTTCCTATGGAGGCAGAGGTAAGAGGATTCTTGAAACTCACTGTCCATCCCAGATGAACCGGTAAGCTATAGTTAATGAAGAGATCTGTGGGTGGTGAAGAGATTGTCTAGATCATAGCAACGCAATGGGCAGGCTTGACTTGACAATGAACTCTTACCCAAAGCTGACAACAGTTATTCATTCAACAAACATTTGTTGGGCACTTACTGTTTCCTAGTATCTTTCTCCTTGAACGGTATCAGGCGTGTTATTAAAACAGCTACATTAGCCTGATTTTTTTTTTTTAGCATTCATCCCCTTTTTACCCTAACACATTTTTAATTTCTTGTCATCAATTTCATATTTTATCTGACTCATGAACCCTAATCTTTTAGGCAAATTCACTCATCCATCCAACATTCATCATTCATTCGTGATGTGTTTGTACAGGTGTTCTCACCCATCCATCAACACTAGGCATCTTCCTTTACGGCTCTCTCTCTTATTTTAAAGTCCCTTTAAATTACACTTATTTGTTTGTATATGAGTGGCCATGTGTGCCATAGTATGCTTGTGAGGGTCACGATGCAGCATGCAGGAACTGGTTCTCTTTTTGCATCATGTGGTTCCCAGGGATCAAACTCTCTTTGTCAGGCTTGGTGGCAAAACCCTTTGCCTGATGAGCTGTCTTGACTCCACTGTAGTATTTTTATGTGTATACGCTTGTGTGTCTTGTGTGTCTTTATGTGCATGCAGGTTCACAGAGACCAGAAGAGGGCATCAGATTCCCTGGAACTGAAATTACAGACAGTTGTGAGCCTCCGTGTGGGTTCTGGGAACCAAACTCAGGTCCTCTGCAAGAGTGGCCAGTGTTCTTAACTCCCAAGCCATCTCTCTGGCCCCTCCCCCTTCTTTTCTCCTCCTTTAGTCTCTTACTATACCCGGGGCTCGCTGATTCAGCCATTCTGGTTGGCCCGGGATCCTTCTGTCTCCATCCCACCCCAGAGATGGGACGGCAGGCATTTCCTACCACGGATAGCTTTTTACATGTGTGCTGGGAATCCAAACTCACATTTTAGTGTTTGCACGGGAATGCTTTTACGTACAGAGCCAATTCTAAGTCTCTTTTTTTTTGGGGGGGGCACATTTAAACCATTTACGTTTATTGTAATTTGCAACAATGAAATAATTTCTGCCATTTCAGTTTCCACTGTCTGGCAACTACATGAGCATGTTTTGAGTGGGGCCCCCTTCCCCCCCCCCACTTCTCTGCTCTCTGTGGGACAGACTGAAGTCATCAACAGCATCTTGCTTTCTGGGAAATTACACATTGTATTTTTCTTATTTTAGTGATTCTGCTTTAAAAGTATATTTGCTGTCTCTACAGAGCCCCTAGTCGGAGCTCTCACAGCTGTCTGTATTGCTCAGAGCTAAGAGCCTAAGGTACAATGAGTTCTCCTGGTCTGTAATTCTAGGATTTTAAAACTCCAGCAATTCTCACACTTTAGATTTTACCCTGAAATTTCATTAATTTGATATTCAATCCAATATTCTGTGTTTCCATGACCTCATATAACTCTAAAACTTCAGTGATCTGTTACCTGATATCCTATATGCATCAATTATTTAGCTTTGTACGCTAGAACTCTTTTATTCTAAGGCCTTACTCGGTACATTGGTTAACATTTCATGAGTGTGAGAGTCCACATACTGGCAGCTACTAGGCTTCATGTGTTCCATTTTAAAAGACATTTCCAATTCTGTAATTCTATGGATCTGAATTTCTGTAAAGCTGTGATTGTAGGACCTCTGGGTCTAACCATGTAGATTTCTATAATTCTCATTCTCCACCCCACTCAGGTTTGCTTCTTTTTCTTTAAAGACAGAATCTTGCAATGTAGCCCCAAGCTGGGCTCAAACACAGAAATCTCTGTGCCTCAGCCTCACCAAGTCTAGGATTACAGGTATGTCTCACCATACTCAACTTAGAATTCTATGATTCTAAAGCATTAGTTACTACTGTTTTAAGGATAGGGTCTCTCTATTATTTATCCCCAGCTGTCCTGGAACTCACTCTGTAGACCAGGCTGGTCTTGAACTCACAGAGATCCACCTGTTTCTGATTCCCGAGTTATGGGACTAAAAGTAGGTACCACCATGCCAGGCTAGTATTATTACTTTTTTAAAGGTGTGTGTGTGTGTGTGTGTGTGTGTGTGTGTGTGTGTGTGTGTGTGTGTACCTGGGTGCAGTTATTCATAGTAGTCAGAGGAGAGTGCTGGATATCCTGATGCTGTTGTTATAGAAGGCTGTAAGCTGTCAGCTGTGGGTGCTGGGAACCAAGTGCCGGTCCTCTGCAGGGGCTCCTAACCACTGAGCCATCTCTCCAGCACCAAGACAGATCCTTGAGAGACTAGGACACAGGAACAGCAAGGGCTGTAACTTGCAGGTTGCTTATTTGCAAATTTGGGAACCTGGTTTGGATGGAGGTATGAGAGGTGCTACCTACATCTCTTTCCACCTTGAAATACTACCTGGAGCAAAGCTTGCTAAAAAGCTAATTTTGTTCACATCTCTTTACAATTTATGGCCCTTCTGAAGCTTGCTGTCTTTGCTAAGAAGTAGAGACGACAGAGCACAGTGGGCGGCCATCTTGCAGCAGATAGGGGCTGCCCGGAGCTGCTCTCTCCACCCTCATTTTCTCTTTCTTGTGGTCTTCCCATCTCTCAGAGGCGGGGACATCAGACATGGGTTTTTCAGTGGCAAATGTGGGGGACCTTCATTCTGTCCCTTGGAACTGCATTTGGCTGCAAGTAAGGGCAGTGCAAAATCAGTCACACAAATAAACCCGGAGGTCTTCCCACAACTAACTAGAAACTAAGAGAGGAGTAAAGGTCTGCAATGCGGATGGAGGAGGCAAAAGGAGAAAACACTGTCCCTAGGGTCCTTGCCCAGGACCATGAGGGGTGACAGCTTACTGTTATAAAGAGGTCTAGACATGCTTTTTGCCTAAACTGCTGCCTCTGACAAAACCAGGACTCTGTCCTGAAGGAAGAAGACAGTGAAGACTGGCTGGCCATCAATAAATGGTAAATGTCACACCAATAGAAACTTACATAAAAGGAGAAGGAACTTAACTAGACTTGGGCATCAGGCATAGCTGTGTTCAGGATCTAAGATACCATCATCAGATACTGTGGTTCTTCTGTGAGCTCCATGGTGGCGACGTCACTCCCAGCAAGTTGAAATGGGTATCACATCAGCTTCGTAATCTAGGCAGTGAGAGCAATTTTTTCCTGATAATTCCAACAAGAAGCCACAACTTCAGTGGCAAGTGTCCTGGCTTGGGTCCCAGTTAATCTATTATATCTAGGGCAGAGCTTGTGTAGCGAAATGGACTCTTGACTGCCCATTCTGGTTGGCGCTCTCCTATGGAACTCCAGGATAGGCGGGGTCAATCTCGTTGGTGTTACCGGTACCAACAGCAGCTATGGGATAATTAGGGCAAAGGGAAGGACTTGAGTCTTCAGACACTTGGGTTCTCTGTTATCATTTGTTCATTCATTGATAAATATTTATCCATGAACAAGTATTATCCTTACTTTGCTTGTGTGCCATCAAACTGGAAACAACCCTTTCCATGGTTCTGGTGTCCCTTAGAGCAAGGGGCAGACTCTTACAGAATCACCAGATCCTTAAGATGGACAGTGACTTTTGGTTCCTTTTAGCTTTGCCACTTTCCAGGAAAGTGAGCTTGTAAGAGTCACTTCCCCTTGTGCACTCCAGTTTCTCTAACTTCCATGTCCCCACTTACTCATCTGCTAGACAGATCATGAATGTAGAGACAGTAGCTACCTGTAACTATCCCCTAGCTAGCAGTCCAATCTTGGTAGTAGCCTTCACCATCATCATCACCACCAACAACATTATCATTACCACCACCAGCATCATCACCACGACCACCATCATCACCACCACCATCACCTCCACCACCACCATCACCTCCACCATCACCACCATCACCACCATCACCACCATTATCACCATCACCACCATCACCACCATTATCACCATCACCACCATCTACCTACCACTGTATTTACTGTATTATTAACCTGCCAGAAGACTTCCAAAGAATCACAAAATATCCTTGTTAAAAAGCAAGATCCCAAACACCCGGGCTCAACTCCATTGCCTGTCCCCTTTCTTGTCCCCAGCAACAAACCTGCTTCAATTTTTACTTTTAATAAGTGTGTGTGTGTGTGTGTGTGTGTGTGTGTGTGTGTGTGTGTGTGTGTGTGTTGGGCTATGCGAAACACATGCAACTAATCCTGGCACCCAGCACCCTGGAGCTGGAGGCAGGAGGACTGTCCTAGCTATATAGTTAGTTTGAGGCCAGTCTAAACTACAGGGGAACCTGTCTCAAAACAAAAACAAAAACACAGGAAAAAACCCCAAGGTCTCCCTTCCTAGACCACTCAGGAGCAGCACACTGACCCTGCCTTTAAATCCATCTCCCTCCTGTTCTAGGTCCATCCCTGTTGGAAAAAAATGACTCTCACAAAAGATCCCTCTGCAGCAATTATCTAAATGGGAGGCTGGGAGGGGGGGAGCCATTTAGAATCCACTTCATTGCGGGATTACCTAATTAATTAACGGTTTCGCTGACAACTCGTTGGAGAAGTGTGTTAAACAGGAGCGCAGTGGGCCGTGATTTATAGACTCTGACACCCCCTTCCTGGCCTCTCCACCTCCCTCCTTCCTGCCCTCCCACAGCTCCCACCTTCCCACTCGGCCGGCACAAGGAGGCCCATGAGGACCCTCTCCCAGGCTCCCTCTGGAGTTTGGGGCTGGGGCACACGGAGATGACAGAAGGGCGCCAGGGAGGGGGTGGATCCGGGTGATGAGGAGACAATGAAGAGATAAGAAGACAGCTGAGATGAGGCGGAAGGTCGCATCTGCCCCTTGCCCCCAGCCCAGAGCCACTCCATCTGTGCCGGCCCGGCACGCAGGGCCTGTGGACACCTCCTGGTCCCGGCTGCTTCCCCTTGAAACTTGGGAGTTTTCCAAAGATAGTGTCCCCCTCAGCTCGGAGAAGAGTGAACCGTCAGGGGGCTCAGAAACTTAGCTTTGACTTTATCACAGAAAAGGGTTTTCCAACGTCAGTCCAGTAGATGAAAGACGAAGGCTGGGGTGTGGCTCAGTTTGCCAGGCCCCGCATGCGCAAAGCCCTGGCTTCGATCGCTAGCATTGCATGAACTGGGTATGGTGGTGCACACGGGTAATCCCAACACTGGTGAAGTAGAGGCAGGAGGATCAGAACTTCCAGGTCAAGCCTGGATACAGGAGACCCCATCTCAAAACACCAGGGTGAGAGAAGGGGAAGACACCTGTATCATGGATAGTGTTGTATCAACACGAAAAGGTCACCCATCCATTGAGACCCAGCCCTGGGGTGAGGCAGGGTGTAGGTCATCAACACCAGGGCTGTGCACTCTGGAGAAGTTTAAACAAAGCACTTGACAGGCAATCTCACTAATGAGACTTGATGCCAGGAGTCTGAGGCTAACCCAGCTCTGCTGTCTATCTGCTCTCTGCCCTCATGTTTGTGGGTGATGGGGCATTGATGGCAGCGGCCACCTGAGGCTTTAAGTCAAACCTTTAAGTAAACAAGTCTTCCGGGAAGGGAGTCTGAACTTCAGGACATCTTAGAGCAGTGGTTCTCAACCTTCCTAATGCTGTAACACTTTAACACAGATCCTGATGTGATGGCCCCCAACCATAAAGTTACCTTCATTGCTACTTCATAACTGTAAATTTGCTACTGTTACGAATCATAAATATCTGACATATGCAGGGTGTATTTTCATGATAATAAATTGACCTAAAGGGGCCCGGATCCACAGGTTGAGAACCCCTGTTCACTCAGGGATAGACAACTCCACAGGCTTCCAGTTAGTTCCCCTGGACTTCCATTCCAATCTCTTCCATTATTCTAGAAGGATCCTCCCAAGTCTCTCACACCAAGAGCAAAAGGGATCAGAAGTCCCAACAAAAGGACAGATGTTCTGCTACACAAGCACCTTCTACCCTTCCTTAAACTCTCCCCCTTCTTAAGCACCTTCATATTGATTGATTCTGAGCACCCCCCCCCACACACACTCACTAAAGACCTGGTCAGGAGGGAGCTGGGGGGGGGGGAACCCAGGAGCCCCAGTAACTCAGAGAGATTCTTTCTCTCAAGAAATAGGATTTATTACAGAAGTCTCGATAGAAACATCCTGCTAGGGACTCCTCAGGGTCGGAAGTAGATGGAAAAAAAGATAAGAGTTGTGCGCAGCAGTCAAGAGTCCAGCATGGAGGCTTCTGGAAGCAGATTCTTTGCAAGAGAGTTCACTACGCCTGTGGGTACAGAATCCCTGTTTCCATGTTACAGGTGAACAAAGAGTCATTAGAAAAGTAAATAATGGCACTGGGTGTTGGTGGCAAATGCCTTTAATCTCAGCACTCAGGAGGCAGAAGCAGGTGGATCTCTGTGAGTTCGAGACCAGCCTGGTCTACAAGAACTACTTCTAGAACAGCTTCCAAAGCCACAGAGAAACCCTGTCTCGAAAAATAAAAATAATAACAAACAAACAAACCCAAAAACAAACAAAAAAGAAAGAAAAATAAATAATGGGGTTCAATACATGTATGGAACAAAATTCTGTAAATGTTTAAATATAAAATTAGTCCCATGCAAGTATGAAGGGCCCAGCCAGGGCTATTATGCTTTGGGGTTCTTCCCCATGTGCTTAGACCCTGCAAAGATGGGCTCCATGCCCCCTAGCTAGTGTTTTCTAAGACAGGCTAGGCATCAGAGAAGGTAGACCCTTGCCCTAGGAAACATTACTGACATTATGTAGCTGGTTTGGGTGAAAAGGCAGCATGACCTGTGGCCACTTGGGGAACAGCAGAACCCCAAGGCTGCTCAACTTGTCACACGTGGTCTTACAGTTCCATTCTCCCTGGAAGAGAAGCTCAGGGAACGCTGTGCTTTTGCCTGGGTGTCACCTTGCAGGTCAGAGGCCCCTGGACAGAACCTTGACCCGTTGCTGCACCCCTCACCTCCCGCGCAGCCCAGGTTCAAGGCTGCCAGGAGGCCGGGAGTGGGTTAAACCGTGCAGCCCCGCCCGCCGGGCACAGGAACAGATTTCGCGGTTCACACGGGCACAAAGGCCGTGTGCTCAAAGACGCCGCATTGTCCCCGCCGCGCCGCTCCCACCGCCGCGCGCGAATTAACCCTGTCACCCGGCCATTGTCGCCGCGCACTTCAGGGCGGCCACAAAGGCGCCAGAATACCCTGCCGTGTTGGCAAGGAGGTGGGAGGGGGAGGTTGCAAGAGGAGACACTGGAGGGTGGGGGACAGAGGCGGGGGAGTGGGGGCGCAGGGGTAGGGTGCAGGAGAAAGGGTGGGAATAAGGATAGGAGTGAGTGCGGGGGTAAGGTGGGGATGGGTAGGACTGGGGTCAAATGTCGAGATGCGGTGCAGGGATATGGGTGGGGTGCAAGGATACAGGGGCCTGTAGGGTGCTGGGGAGGGGGTACAAGGGCTCAGGAAAGGGGTGCAGGGGTATCAGTGGAGGTGCAGGGTGGGTTGATTCTGGGTATGGGGCGTGAGCAGAAGGCAAAGGGTTACAAAGGGAACTGAGGGCTGAACCTGAGGTTGCCTGAACAGGGAGGGCTAAGAAGCACTTGGGGTTGGTCCTGTCCCTGCTCTGCCCGTGCCCTTGGCAGCCTCCTTTATCCACCACCTTCCTCTGTCTCCTTTGGCTGCCCTCCCCCCTTTCAGCCCCGCTTCCCTCTAGCTTTATCTCCTGTCTCTGTGTCTCTAGTGATCTCTGTTGCTTTGTCCCCGTCTCTGCCTTTTGAGATCGCGTCTCTTATCCACTACTCTGTCTGGATCCAGTCCTTCGGGTGCTGGGTACATTTTCAGGCATGCACTTCTGAGTATGGAGGATACACACACACACACACACACACACACACACACACTCACACGCACTGACAACTGGCAGTGTGTGGGCCCCGGGTACAGAGGGCATCTTAGAGAGGGCACAGCTGCCCACCCAGGACGGAAAGTCACTTAGAGTTCTGACTCAGTGGCTGTTTTTGGTGGGGATGGCCAGTCTTGGCGACTGGAAGACCCCTATACATCCAGCAGACCCAGGGGGCCCAGGGTAGAGGGAAGAACCTCTCAAGAGGTGACCCGGCTCAGAAGATCCTTGCCAGGCTGCACTCTAACTCTCTGAAACCCGAGGGACCTCGTTCCCTTCCCAAAGATTGAGCCTCAGGGCGGCCCCCTCTCTTCCCCGTCTTCTGCCACCAAAAGGCCTTCTGGGAGGAGCCAAGATCACCCTCACCATGCCATTCATACTGGGGAAACTGAGGCATAGCTGGGATGACTGTGCCAGGCAGACCCTGGGTGCTCACTGGCCCGTTGAGCCAGTCAGTAGGCTCCAGACCCATGTCCCGCTGAGCCATTCCTCAGTGACCTCTCTGTTTTCTACCTTCAGCTGGGGTCAATGTGAGCAAGGCATTATGGGAAGTGATCTGCTGAGTCAAATCTGGGTTTTGGTCTGTCTGCCCTTCTATACAGAGGGAGAAGGTGGATGCTTGCTTGCCCTATGACTCATGTGGGGATTGGGTGGGAAGTTTGGGGTCCTCTACTGAACTTTCCATCCTTTCCAGCACAGCCCAGACCGAGTCAATATTCACAAACATCACCCAGCTGTTCAGTGTGACTTACAGCATCTCAGGACCAGAGTATCACCCTTTACACTAGAGCTGGAGTCCTTGGTCCCCTCGGCAGACAGGGGCTCCTCTGCTGTATCTATCCCAGAACACTCCCCTCCTGCTGGGAATGACTCCCTTAGCTGCCCTGTCCCCTGGTTGGCTCGAGCACCCTGCACTCAGCTGGGTAGGTCTTGCCTGGAGCCTCCTGCTACACTGGGGTGGGGGCAGGGAGGTTCTGACCAAGCTCTCTCCTTTCCAGAAAGCCCCCCAGCCAGCCCTGCTGGGGGGAGATAAGAAGCAGGCAGCCAGCTCCGCCCCTGTTTCTGTAATCACCTTCTCACCACCATCCCCCCCGTGACACCCCACTTTTTATATATATATATCATCTTTATGACTGTGGAATGATCTGGGCTGACACTGCATTCATTTAGCCAAGGGCAGGTGGGGTCGCGAGAGACAACTCACTCATCTGTGCACAGATTCACAGATTCACCCGGGGGCTAAGGGGGATGCTGCCCTTCCCCCATCCTCCCCCCCTCAGAATGTGGGCTGGCTAGGGAGACATTGGGGACACTGGTGACAAACATTGCTGGCAGGAAATGGATTCAGGAGTGCCAGAGACCTTGGGGCCAGTTCTCCGATGGCCTTGGGGGAACCTCTGTCCTCAGGCCTCAGGTTCTGAAGCAGAGCCTTGGGGGGGGGGGGGTCGGGGGACCCAGTTTATCCACAGATAGCCCTTTCTCTCTTTCCCTCTCCTCTTCTATCATTCCTTCCTCTCTCCCTCCCCTCTTTCCCTCGCTCCCCCACAGCTTCTCTCCCTCCCTTCTTTCCTGCTGGAGGTGAAATGGAAGCTTCCATAGATATCCCGGGCATGCTGCCTGGCACACAGGGAGGTGCAATTGCAGTGCCTTCTTTATGTATTGCCTACTCATCAATGGGGCACAGGCGATCCTGCCCTCAAGGGTGCCCCTGCTGTGCCAAACTCCCTCTGTCAGCAAGCCTGAGGGACAGCAGTGAGGCCAGAGTAGTGAAGAGGCTGAGTTCGGGGCTGATGCTTCCCCTATGCCCCCCCCCCCCGAAATGATGAGCGGCATACTGTCTGTGCTCCGGGGCTTGAGTTGTTCTCCCTATGAAGAGCAGCTAATGGTGACAGCACGGCCCAAGACTGGTCACGTTGGGTCATGTGTCTTCAGTTCAGTGCTCTAGGGCCTGTCTCCACTGTTGCCACTCTGGACACTAGCTTCCCTGTTGACCTCTGGTTCTTCTTCCTACCCCTCCCCTGCATTTGGCCTCTCCCAGCCCCTCATCCCAAGCATCATGTGTCAAGGTTGTCCCTGTATCGTCTTTCCTGTCTTAACTGGGCTCACATCACTCTCAAGTCTTCTGCTGGTCCGTTTGCTTGTGACTGCCCTCCCAGAGAATACCCATGGTCGGGCGGGGCTTCTCCCATTCTGTCATAACTGTCAACTTATCTCTCATTCCCTGTTGGATTTTCCTGTTCCTTGTAAAGTGCCTAGAGCATTGAAGGGTTTGGAAGGTCTTATTAACCCTTGACCTTGGGCTCTTGTTTGGATTCCTTTAAGCTTTGTGTAGGTGGGTGAGAAATCAGAAAATAAACCATGGCATGAACCTCATCATCCCAGGGAGTCTCCTCGACCCCCTCCCCACCGCGACCCTGCTTGTAGGCTGGTGTACCACCTTGTCTCCCCACCAGGCCCAGTGAAACGTACCCACTGTAGGTCAAGTGCAGGTCTGAGCCCGCTCTCCATGAATACCACGACAAAAAGCTGATCATGTGTCTGTGGGGCTCAAATCAACTAAGAAAGTGAGGGAGGTTCTGGAACAGGCTTCTGGATGGGCGTGAGCAGCAGGCTCTTTGCTTTGGGAGATCAGGCTGGATGTAGGTTCACCTGAACTCAAAAAACACTGTATCAAAGTGAGTGCTGAAGGTGGTCAATGCTTTCTGAAGCCTACTGTGTGCTACAAATACAGAGGGCCTACTATGTGCGAGACCAGCTCTATCTTTCTGTCTCTTCTTCAGGGAAGCCAAAGACAGCTAGGTAGTGACACCCTCATTTCAGAGATTAGGCAACAGTGGCCCAGAGAGGTTGGGGGACTTATCTAAGGACACACAGCTGATTAAGTTCCCGAGCTTGCATTAGAACTCAGGTCTGAGTTCAGGGCAAGTGCATTTTTTAGTGTTACTGGTTACTGTTACAGGTGTGAAGATGCTGGTGGTAGGGAGAGGGTCAGTGTTAGCCAGGATAAGATCTGAGACTGGAAGGCACCGGGAGGAAGGTTGGATGGGTGGGGTCCAAAGGTGGGAAGGAAAAGCGGTATGTCCCCCCACCTCAGTCCCCTCCGCCCTGACCCAAGCCTCGGGTGGGGGACGCGGAAGGAGAGCTAAATATCATGTAATTGCCCCGCTCTTCTGTGAAATTTGTTTCGGGACACATTAGTTCCGGTGAATTTAGCCGAACAGCAGGGGAGTTCTGAGAAGCGATTTGCAATTAGCTGCAGCCCCATGGCCCCCCATTGGGACTCCAGGCTCTGGCACCTAGTGGGAAATGGCCGAGGGGGTGGAGTTACCGCCAGAAGAGGGGAGGGATACAGGCAGAGCTTCTGAGTGTTCTCACAGCTGAGTTCTGTAACCTGAGGGAGCTCGACAGGGGTCAAGCGGGGGCCCCCCCTCTCACATTCAAGACCTGGGCAGGCCTGAGGGGTGTTAGACACAGCCAGTAACAGCAGGATGCCGAGTCCGCTTCCATGCTTCTCTGCTGACTGCCCACCCCACCCCACCCCTGTTTGTACTTAGCTCATCTTGTATGCTCATCAGTCCCCCTACCCACAGGGAGACAGGGATGGGACCTCCATTTTGCAGGGAAAGAAACTCCTAGGGTGGGGAATGAAGGGATTCCTACTGGGTCACCAACTTGTGGCATGCCAGGTAAGGGCTCCACCATTGAACTGGACTCCTAACTAGAATGTTACCATGGTGACAAAAGGACTCAACTCATGGCAGCCACTATTACTGAGGAGAGCACTGGTCGGGCTGTTATTGTCCCAGTTGAGCCTGCCAGGAGAGTGGCATTGGATGTGGTGTCAAGGTGAGCAAGCAAGGATGGCTCAACCCCATCCACGACTTCCCCATTTCTTCTGGAAGAAGCTGGGCGTTTGTCACTCTGAACCTTCACAACCGGAGTTCTCTGCAGACCAGAGCAATCAGGGAGGGCCCCTGAGAGGAGGTGCTCTTCATGGTATCTCTCCTAGTATGGGAGCCGTCAGGCAACCTAGTAGCTCTGACTCAGTCCAGGTGGTAAACCCTTGCCAAGGGACAGACATATTCTAAGTGGTTTTTTTTTTTTTTTTTGTTGTTGTTATTGTTATTTGGGGGTTTTCTGTTTGTTTGTTTTCTTTTCTTTCGTTTTTTTGAGACAGGCTTTCTCTGTGTAGCTTTAGAGTCTGTCCTGCAACTCTCTGTAGACCAGGCTGGCCTCAAACTCACAGAGATCTTCCTGCTCTGCCTCCTGAGTGCTGGGACTAAAAGCATCCGCCAGCTTTTTATTTATTTATTTATTTATTTATTTATTTATTTATTTATTTTGTTTTTAGATGTTGATGTCCATCTGGGACCTGAGATCTGAAATGATGTCATGTTTGGTGGCAAGCACCTTTACCTGCTTTCCGGACCTGTCTGTCTGCTTTGAGATGGGTTCTCATGTAGCCCAGGCTGGCCTCAAACTTGCTGTGTAGCCAAGGATGACCTTGAGTTCTTTATCCTCCTGCCTCCACTGCCCAAGTGCTAAGATGACAGTTGTGTCCCACTATGCCTGCTTTGTGCAGGGCTGGAGATGAAACCCAGAACTTCATGTAGGATGGATATACCCACCATGTAGTCAGCCTCCGGGGAGTGAATTTGGGAATCCCAGGAATACGAATCAGATACCTGGCAGGGAGGCCATGAGACCCATACTTCCAAACAAGTAGGGAAGAAGGCCCTGGGTGTCCTGACTAGTCAAACCTGTGCCGCTGCCTTCTAGAATGAGGGCCTGAGGCTGGGATGGGTGGGAAGGGCTTCCTGGAGAAGGCAGCCTTGGTCCGGAGCTGTTGTTGACCTACTTAGGTGTTCTGTGGGGGCTCTAACCTTCCTCTACCCAGGCTGGGGCTGGCCCTCACCTCAGTCACCCCTTCAGAGAAAGTCTGGCTCTGCTACCTAAGGCCGCAAGGCTGAGATGTGATTGGCTCCCTGGCTCGGCTTGTCTGGGATTGTCTGGCTTTAGCATCAAACCCTTCATATCCTGGGAAACTGCACAGTGCTGGCAAGCTGGCCTGGCTGCCCATCCTATTTGCAGGGATTGTGACTGGTGCCCACAAATGGTGTCCCATGCAGCCAGCCCCTCATCCTCAGCATCAGCTCACTGTCTTCCATCCCGCCCCGCCCCCCTCTTCTGCATGCACCAGCATCCTCCCTGGTCCCCTAGGACAGCCCTGCCGCCTTCTACAGATCCCCTGGTGCTGCTCAGGCTGCATTTTCTCTCCCTCTGGTTTCTTATCTGTGCTTGTCCTCTGGTTCAGGGGGAGATAAAAGTAAGTCTTAAGGCCGCATCTCCACCAGAGGCGGCCAGCTCTGACCCTCTCCTGTCTCATTCCCTGGCCCGGCCAGATAAAGGGTTAGACCCAAGCACATGTCATTTTCTTTGTGTGGAATCAATATTCACCAAAGTTTATCTGGCCGACATAGCAGGAAGTGCTAATTTCATCCGCGCCAATTATTTTGATGAATGCCCATAATGCCCAGGGTGTGGGGAGAAGATAACAGAATTACTGTGGGCATGCACACACACGCCTTGCACACATGTACAGTAGAACACGCAGGGCACACAGGGGCCTGGTCAAGGGGAGGGAGGTGACGCACAGGGGTTCCAGTTTGATGAGTCATAGCGAAAGGAAAGAACCTGTACAAATCTGTATACGTTTTTTAAACAATAGTTGTGAATCCTGGAGCAATTTTTGATACTTTCCCACCCAGGGGACAGTGGCAGTGTTGTAGCCCTTTTTGGTTGGGGAGAAGGGAGATGCTAATGGCCTGTCATGGGTAGAGACCAGAGATGTTGCGGATGGCCCCACAGTGCACAGTGCAGGGGCATAGCTTGCCTGGCTGGTGCAAGACCTGGATCCCATTCTCAGATCTAGGAGGTGGTTTGGTTTGTTTATTATTTATTTATTTATTTTATGTCTGTAAGAATATATTTCTGTTTTCTAGCAATACTAACAAGGAACTATTTGGGGATTTGCACTTTTTTTTTTTGGTAAAAGATGGGCTTAAACAACAAGATGTGAAAATATATGAACAGAATTTTTTAAAAAGAGCTGGTTGGTGACTTAGGAGTCTGAGGTAGGAGGATTATGTGTGTATGTGTGTGTGTGTGTGTGTGAGAGAGAGAGAGATTATTTTTTTTTTAATTTTTAGAAAGATTTTATTTCTGCCTGCACACCAGAAGAAGCCACCAAATCTCATTAGAGATGGTTGTAAACCACCATGGGATCGCTGGGAATTGAACTCAGGACCTCTGGAAGAATAGTCAGTGTGCTTAACCTCTGAGCCATCTCTCCAGCCCTGAGAGAGAATATTTTTAAATTTTACCAGCTAAACAGCTGAGTGGAAATGGGCGGCAGGTACCCAGTACAAATGGATTCTGGGGATCCTAAGATTGTCTCTTGGAAGTGTGTGTGATGCGGCCCTGTGGGAGGTTCTAGTTGGGTCCCAGATATCCAGGCACATGTGCTTGTAGTCACAGACCATGTGTGTACACTTCATACGTTGTGTACATTGTCGGGTAGGCAACGCTAGCCTCAAACACACCATGTAGTTGAGGATGACCTTCAGATTTGGTCCTAGTACTTCTATGCCGGAAGTACACTGCCCACCATGTTGGTTTTATGATTGCTGGGGATAGAACCCTGGCCTCATGGATGCCAGGCAGGACCTTGGACAGTAGAACCACGACTTCAGCCCCATAGTACTCTGTTCCCAGACTGGATGGAGTCAGAGGGCCAGAGGGAGCCAGCCCAGGAGACTGCATCTCCAGCTCCTTTCCTCCGTGCCTGGCTGTCACTGCTCCTCAGAGCCTGTTGCGCTGGCTAGCCCAGCCTCAGGGACTTGTGGGAAACTCTTCATCTTTGAACAAGAGTCACGGCACTTTTTAGACAAACACACCTGAGGATGCTCCTCTCAGGGGGAGATGCTGGGTGTCAATCACTTAAAATATGATGTTGGGAGCCGATGTCATGATATATGATAAAATATGATGAGCGGATGATCTGCTATTTATTACAGGCGGCTGATATATGACGCCGCATTACGGTTATGGATGGTGATGTATCACACACTCCAGCCTGCGCTAGGGATTATGGATTCACACACTCCGGCTGCAAAGGTCTGATTTAAGAACTCCCTATGACTGGCCTACCCCTGCCAATCAAAGTCTCTTTGGCTAGGTGGGACTGAGGATCAAATGTCCTCAATCCCAGGGACTAAGTCATGTATGGATTTAAGATTTCCAGGGATTTGGGGCCCACTGGCCACAGATTCTGACCAACTCAAGTGGGCCCTGGGCTTTGGGTCTGCGAGAGTTTGCTCTCAAATCTGCCTGTATCTGAGACTAAGACAGCCAGGGCCAATGGGCAGTCAGTGGCATAAGGAGAAAGCCGGTTATACTTAGGATCTTGAAATCGAATTAGAAGGAGCAAAAATGAATCAAGAGGGAATATCCCAGGGTAATAACAGGGACTCTTGAGAGTTCGAATCGTCAAAGCCAGGCAAATGGCAATGTAAATACTCTACAGATAAACAGTTACCCTCGCTGTTTCTGAGGGAAGGAGCTGAGTCAGGAAGAGGAGCTAGCTGGCTTGAAATATTCACCAAGCAACAGAAACCTAGGTCCTGAATTCTAAGTAAGGGCCCAGAGGATGGCTAGGTGGGTAAAGGTGCTTGCCACAAAGGCTGACAACCTGGGTTCAAGTCCCACATGGTAGAAGGAGAGAGCTGACTTTCCTTTTCCTTGAAGTTTTCCTCTGACCTCTGCTTTTATGCCATTGGCAATATGCATGCGTGCGCGCGCGCATGCGCACACTCACACACACACACACACACACACACACACACACACACACACACACAAATGAATGTAATTAAAAAAAAAAAAAGAATAAGATGGGGATCAGTAGAAAGAGAGACACCCAATCTCAAACTCTGCATGAACATGAAGGTTTGTTCATGTGTAGCCATTCATACACATGTGTTCACACATACATACATACATACATAGACACAGCAAGGTGAATGGTGACCATGGAATGCCATCCAGGTTGTTCTCTAGCCTCCACACACATTCACACACCTGTGGTGTTGAGCATGGCCCCCTGGCTGTGGTCATTCCCATGTCCTGTGACCAGCAGCTCAGCCCATGCCATCCTACCAGTGTCTGAAAGGTTTGTAGCTCTGCATGGAGCTGCTGAGGCCAACCAGGCTGCAGGAGCTGTAGGGTGCTAGGAAGGCTCACACAGTGGCAACGGCTTACTCTAACTGACTGGCACCTCAGCTGGGATGGTCTACAGCAGGCCTGGCTTGGTCCTCCCCACTCCACCCCCATCCCACACAGAGCCTTGGTTCCCTTTCTCCCATGTGTGATGTCCTTCTGGAGGCTGTAAATATATGTTTCTCTTATTGGTTGATGAATAAAGCTGTTTCAGCCAGACAGGAAATCCAAACAGGGATAGATAAAGGTAGTAGGCAGAGTCAGGGAGACACCATGTAGCTGCCAAGGATGCAAGAGACCTGAGCATCTTGGTAAGCCAAGACCATGTGGAGATACACAGTTTAATAGAAATGGGCTAATAATTAAGAGAGAGCTAGCCAATAAGAAGCCTGAGCCATCCTCCAAACAGTTCATAATATAACCGTCTGTGTATTTATTTGGGACTGAACAGCTGCAGGATCGGGAGGGACAGAAACTTCTGTCTACACATGTGCTGCTCTCTCTAGCAAGAGAATTAAAGTTCTCAGACAGGACGGGTTTCCAGGGGGTACAAGCATGCAAACACAGGCTCCCTGGACTCTCAAGGCTCAACCAGGAAGCCACACAGTGTCACTTCTGGCTGTCATGTGGTCCCTGTAAAGTGTGGGCCCTGCCTGGCCTCCACGTAGGAGAAGAACTCTGGAATGTCTTCCAGGGTAGGCTTGCAGGGTGTGGAGCAAAGAGCTGACCCCATGGACTGCTCCTCAGCTCGGTTCTAAGGCACATTTTTCTGGAACCTTCCTATTGCCACATCAGTCTCTCTGGTCTCCAGCTCTCTGCTATCAGGGCCACAGGAACCAGCACTCAGTTTCCCTTCAAACCCAAGAGCATCTTGTTCAATGAGGAGGACACGTTCTTAGCTTTTCCAAGTGAGGGACTGATGAATGTCCCACAAATGAAGAAGTTAGCACAAAATGCAATTGTAGCCCTGAACAATACTCTAAATAAACAAAAAGAAAAAGAAAAAAAAAAGAAAGAAAAAACAAAGAAATTCAAGAGTCAACCATCTCCTGAAGAACAATGCCACTGAGCAAAACCCTTTAGAAGTAAATAATTATTTTCTTCATTCTTCTAAAAGAAATCAAGACCCGCTCGCAGTGTTTCAAGTGTCTCATTGTGCTTACTGGAGAGGAATCTTTTTGTAAGGTGATGGTGGCTGCTGGTTAGAGTGACATGTCCCTTCGCTAGCAGAGAGGGGATGTGTCCCCTGGGATGTATTTATTTCTTTTTGCATCTGTGTGGACTCGGCTGTAAGGCTCTGGACTTGAGTCCCAGAGAAGAAGGCTCCACTGGGGTTCATTCTAGAACTGCTGGTTGGAGCCTTCATTTCCCTCTGCCTCAGCTTTGTGCTGGATTCCATACAAGTCTGAGGCTCTAGAGGCAAAGAAAGACAGGAAGTTCTTGGAGGCTCTGGAGCTGATCGTTCAGCACTGTTGTGGTGGACAAGTCCAGATGATGCTTCGGATTGCAGCATCCAGACAGGACTGGATCGTACCAGTCAGTACAGGTAGGGTCATGCTGCATAACAAAAAGTCCAACGATTTCATGGTTAAAACAGGGAAGGTTCATCTCCCTTGTCTGGTGTGAATCAGCTGTGGCACTCCTGCTCAATAAAGTTGTAGAGGGACCCAGCTTGAGGGTCAGTCACCATGATATCACACTTGTGTTACAACAGATGTTTCTAGAGCAAATGAGGGTGGGTACGAGAACACTGGCAATGAAATATTTTACCAGGAAACAAAATGGTGACATCAGCATACATAAGTGCAAGGGAGGGAGATCTTGAAACTGCCCAGAACTGGAAGTTGAATTCTGTTGTTGGCTATTTAATGAGATGTACCACACGGAGAGACGGCAGGGAGGCAGGGGCCTTAGGGAATCCTGGGAAATTAGGGATGTAGGAGTATATTTTGTCAGATAAGCAGCTGCTAACTTGTTATTCTCACCACGAACCTTGTTGTTGTTTTAACCTGTTCATATTCTATAAAAGACGCTCACTAACATCTTGCTGGATCTCATCAGCACTTAGTATTTTTAGCTGTCACAAGGCTCCTTACATATGCAGTCCCAATTCATTCTGTGACTATCCAGTTACTCCAGTTACAGACAGAGCAACTGAGGTCTTGGGAGGTTAAGCGATCTGTTTGAGTTTGCACTGACAGGTACACGTCAGACTCTGGTCTTGTCTCTGAAGAGGAGGGAGGTTGACACACTATCACCTGGCCCCAGAGCCTGTCTGCTGCACAGTCCCTCCTCCACCTGGCATCCAAGTGACCATGTAAAAATGCAAGTAGGAGCTGGAGAGACAGCGCAGTGGTTAAGGGCACTTGGTGAGAGGATGCAAGTTTGGTTCCCAACATCCACATTGAGCGGCTCACTACTGCCTCTAACTCTAGTTCCAGGAATCTGATGCCTTCTTCTGGCCTCTTCGAGCAATTGCAACCACACGCGCATCCCCCCCCCCCATCAATTTTTAAAAATGCAAATAGATTGTGTTTTTGTCTCTTATCAGGGGACCATGTCCCATCCCTGTCCCACCTTGCTTTCCTACATGATTTCTTCTGGGGAACCCTTAGCATCCTCACCCCATCCTGATTTAAAAAAAAAAAATCACCAAGTAGCCATGATGGTGTCTTCATCCCATTTTACAGATTAGAAGATTAAGGTTCGGAAAGGTTGAACAAGTCGCCTAAGTGTGTCTGTTTGTCTGTTTGTGTGTTTGCAAGGGACACAGCATGAACCCAGAGTGCACACGCAGCCTGGCCTGGCCTGGCCTGTTCCTTTCTCACTCTCTACACCCAGGAAAGCTGTGGGAGAAACAAATAAGAAGAGATGAAGAAGAAAGAGGTGGGCATGGGTGTCAGACAGAAGCACAATTCCAAGCGTGGAGAGGAGATTGAGGGAGAGGTTCGGTGGGGAGGGACCCCCTCCCCATCAATTAACACAAGCTTCAGAGAAACGGAAAGCATTCTTGGAGCCTTGCCCTCTTAAAACCTCATATCTCTAATCCCTGCGGCCTCTGACCTTACCCATAATCCCTCCTCTTTTGTACTGCTGCCTAAAACCTTCCTACCCCAACCAAGCCTTCCATGGCACCGAGATCCTGAGACCCGGGTGGCCGAAGCTGGGCGTGTGGGGGAGGTGGGGACATGGGGGAGGAGGAAGACATCTTCCTAAGTGTTTGACCAACAAAATCTGGCTGAGTCCCCCTCCCCCCTTGTAAGGCTGAACACCCTCCTGAAAGGCCGGGGAGCCTCACCTCCTCCCTCCCTGCTCCCCTCCTGGCTCCCCTGCCTTAGCCCAGACACAAAGCTAGGCCTGGATTATCTTCATTTCCATATGGAGAGCTGTGTAAGCCAGTTCAATGCATGGCCAGTCATTTTGTTCACAACTTTGCAGCAAGCCGGAGCTAAAGCCCCCGGGAAATCAGCCATTCAGCTGGGCTCACCTCATGTGTGCACGCAGAGATCAGTAAATACGGGGCTTGGGGGGGGGTAGGGGAAACCGAGGTTCCTTTGTTAATTACCTTTGGGTCCTGACTTGTAGGGGTCTGCACCCCACAAAAATCACCGTATGAGAAGGGAATATACATCATACATATATACATACATTCATACATACATACGAATGTACATTTGCCTTGAAGTGGCACTGGGCCAAAGTCTGGTGTGTGTGTGTTTCTTGGAACTGTCTCTCCTTACACACACACACACACACACACACACACACACACACACACACCTGCCCATTCTCAGGCTGCCTATCTCTCCCTCACTGCCCAAGCAGGAGGCCTCTCTCTCAAGATCCTTACCGAATTCCCCGCCTTTTTACATCTCCCCAGGTCTTAGTGTGCCTCCCTGCCAATCAGTCCACCCCCCAACCCCCCCCCCCGCTGCCTCCAGGCCTGCCTTTCAGCCCCCTCTGCTGTCCCCAAGGCTTCCTGCATCTCATTGGAGCTGGATACTTCCTGGGTTCCCTCTCCCTGCACAGGAGGTGGCTTTAGAAATGACACCAGCCATCCTTCCCTATCTTCTAGGGACTTCCACATAGGTTTCTAGAGTTTCCCTCATCATACTCAGAACCAAGGTGTGCTGGGCCCAGGTGTGTGTGTGTGTGTGTGTGTGTGTGTGTGTGTGTGTGTGTGTGTGTGTGTGTGTGCCTGTGTGGTGGGGAGCACCAGCGCTTTGGGAGCACCAGCGCTTTGGGAGCACCAGCGCTTTGGGAGCATCTCTCTGTGACTCCTGTCCTGCCTTTGAGTTGCTTCTCCCTGGAGAGCCCCTATCTCCGTCTAAGTTCCACTTTTCCTGTCTGAGAAACACACTGAATATGGTCTCTATCCAGCCCACTGCTGTCCAGCACCCCAAGGATAGTGGGCAGGGCCTCTGTGAATGGCAGCTGCTCACCTAGCACCCAGCAGGTCCCTGAGAGGGGCAGCTGCTATTAGCTTCTGCCATCTGGGCCTCCTGCTTCTATATTGGTAGGTTCTATGTCCACAGGCTCAACCAAGAGAGTGAAAACATCCTGGGGAAGTTGCGTGTATATACTGGCTGTGTATGAACTTCTGTCTTATTTTATTTTTTGATTATTTATTTGTTTCTATTCTACATGCATTGGTGTTTTGCCTGCATGTATGTCTGGGTGAGGGTGTCAGATCTTGGAGTTACAGACAGTTGTAAGCCGCCATGTAGGTGCTGGGAATTGAACCCCAGGTCCTCTGGAAGAGTAGTCAATGCTCTTAACCACAGAGCCATCTCTCCATCTCTCCAGCCCTGTGTATGTGTGAGAGTTTAAATCACAATGTCTTGAACAATGCAGTGACCTGTGCACACTACTTGCTGCTTCATGTGTGGAAAGTCCCAGGGGCAGTTAATATGTACAAGGGAACATGTGTGTTCTGGGTAAGCACTGGACCATTGCACATCTGGAGTTGATATCTTAGGTGTCTGTGGGATATCCTAGAGCCATGTCTGCTAGGATATAAGTGGCATACACACACTTATATAAATGCCAGCCGACCTCAATAGTTCATGATAAGAAACCCAAGAGAGCCAGGTGTGGTGATGCATGCCTGTGATCCCAGCACTTGGGAAGCTGAGGCAGGAGGCCAGCCTAGCCTACACAGCAAGACTCTATCCCTGAAAACAAATGGCCAGGAGAATGGCCTCAGTTAAGAGGCCCTAACACAGGAGTCTTTCTTGGGATTGGGGACATCTCAGTTGGGCTTTGTAGGATGAATAGGAGCTGGTTGATAGACTGACTTTAGGCCTTCCTGATCCGTTGTGGTTTGGGAGAGAGGACCAGGTGAAACCACTAGAAGGGTAGAGTGGGAGATTTCCCATGTGGCTATGGAGGAGGAGTGGACTCCTGGGAAAGCTCCCTATACCAGGAAATCTTAGCTTTTTGTGGTTGACAGAAGCCTGTACTCTGAAGTCTAATGGCGAGGAAGGGTTTGACCTCTCAGAGCCTCGTTTTTCCTCATCTGTAAAGTGGGGGGGGGGAGTCAGAGGACTGCCTTGGGGTTCCCGTGGAGACAGGTTATCCCACTTTGATCCAGATGGAACTGCCCTGTTAGAGTTGCTTGGTTGGTGTGGGGGTGGGGCTGACCCATGATGCACTGAGCCTTCCCAGTGACCCCAGGATAGAGACCTCTCCTTATCACTATAGGGAAACCGAGTCACGGACAGGTGAAATTGCTTGACTCAAGCCATGAATTGGAGGGGTGGAGCTGAGGGAGCTGGCCTTGCTCCCAGAGCCTATGTGGGTATCGGTAGCCACCATACTCTCTCTTCTTTCCGTCTGCCCTCCTCCCCCCCCCCCCCGCCCCGCTTTTCTCATTCTGCCACAAACTCCGCAAAATCCCATGGAATTCCAGGTGGAGACAGCGCCGCTCCCTGCTTGTATGTGGGACATCATCCCGTGTCCTAGATATGCAATAGCAATTTCTGGAAATATTGGGGCAGATAAATCTGCCCCCACTGATACCTCTGATTGGAGACGGATGACTCGACTTGGAGCCTCAGTTTCCTACCTTTACAACATGGTAGAATAAACCCACTTCCCGCTCGGGCTGGAGTGGAGCGTCAGCGAGGCAGAAACTCGGGGCTTAGATCCATGCAAAGAACCAGAATGAGCCTGTGGGCCCTCTGGGTCCCCCATCCTTAGTCCCTGACCTGTGGGTACAGGGACAGAGTGGAGGAGATTCCAAGAGTGGCCCGGCGGGCTTTCTGTGGCTGCCAGTGCAAGGTGTCAGGTGGCGGGTGATGGATCGGCCAGGACACACTCCACAATAGCTCACAGACACTCTATTAGCCGGTGATTGTCTGCCCGGCGGCCTCACTCGGGCCGAGCTGCCACACATAATGGCCTAGAACAAAGATGGCAGCTGCTTTGTAGAGGGACAGATTTGTGGCAAGTTGAGATAAAATAACAAGGAGAAAGAAGAGAGGAGATGCAGGGTGGGGGGGGACAGGAGGTGGGGGGGATGTGAAAGGAAGAAGGGGCTGGGAAGAGACAGAGGGAGGGCAAGGGGAGCGGTGGGCAGGACGGAGGCAGAGGCTCTGGAGGATTCTAGGTGCTTTGTCCTTCCATCTCTTGGTGTCAGGAGAAGCAGCCCTGGTGGCTTAGACTGAGCTGAGATTTGGTGTCCTTGATGTGACAAGCGGCCTTGAGTCTACCCCTCACCTGGCTCTTTGGTGGTGGGTGGGGTCTGGGCCATGAGCTCATGCTAGAGACCAGCTCTGAGCTCTGGGAAGGTTGAGGGTGGAGGACAGGACAAGAGGCCCCCTCAGGTTGTACAGCTCCCACTCAGCAGCCTCCTCTGACATTTCCTTGGCCATTCTCACTGCAAGGAAAGCAAAGATGTCCTCGTGGGCCCCGGAGCTGCCCGGGACAAAATTCCATGATTCCAGCCGGGTGTGGTGGTGTACATCTGTAAGCCCAGCCTTTGGGCGCCTGAGGTAGGAGGGTTTGGAAATGTGAGACCAGCCTGGGCTACAGAGTGAGGGAGAGGGAGAGAAGGGAGGAAGGACAGACCAACCAGGACCGGTGGGTCAAGCATATAATCGCTGCTACTCAGAAGGCTAAGGTGGGCCGGGCAATTTAGCAAGACCCTGCCTTAAAATAAGAAGTTTGTGTGTGGTGTTGCACGCCTTTAACCCCGCTACTCAGGAGGCAGAGGCAGGTGGATCTCTGTGAGTTCGAGGTTAGCCTGGTCCACATAGGCAGGTCCAGGACAGCCAAGCTACATCTTGTTTAGTATATGAGTGTGCCCTGGGCTCTGTCCCCAGCACTGCACAGGGAGGAGGCAGCATGAGCACATTCTATAGAGGGTACTGAGGGTCTGAGAGGCCTCATAGCCAGGACAGAACTTGAACCCAGCCCTGGGTGGGGCTGGGTGGCAGTGGCTCTGATGGTGTGTGTGGGTGCAGGGGTGAGGGGCACTGAGATGATGACATTTCTATACTTAAAAGAGAGGTACAAGCCTGGCCCAGCCTTTTTTCTATGTGGGGCACCTCCCCACAACTTTCTCCTTGCTTCTCAAGACTGTCAAGATGCCCCTTCCTCCAGGAAGCCTTCTCAGCTTCCTCCTGGGACAGCAGGAGCCCTGCACAGAGGTTACATCCGTCATTATAGACTGGCCACCCCATGTCCCTCGGTATCTCCTGTGCCTAGTCCAATTGTATCTTATGGGTCTGCAGGAGTGGAACAGGATACCTGCCCCTGATGACTTAGGGACACTTGGTGGCTCCTCATTTCCATTGCAGCCGGGAGGCAGGCCTTATGGGTACAAAATGCTACCAGCAGGAGGGACCTAGGGTAGATTATTCCACTAAACTGGCCTCAGTTTCCCCCAGTGGCTAACGCAGGGGCAGATGCCCAGTCAATCATACCCCAAGTAGAACTCTAATACCAACGGCAGCACATGGCTGGCCCCAAAGCGAACCCCCAGAGAGACCCCTGTTACCAAGCCATCTGTGCCCACCGTGGCATTTGGTGGGGCTGGAAAACTCACAGGGCTGCACATGGAGGTTAACATGAAGTGGTACCCATGGCCTTAAGAAGGCATAGATGAAATTAGTGTGTGTACACATGCAGATGGAGGCAACCGAGAGCTGCCACCTTTTTTATTTTGGAGACAGTGTCTCTCATTGCCCTGGAGCTCACCTATTGACTGGACTATCCGGCCGTTGATCCATCCACCTGCCTGTTTCTGCCTCTCCAGAGCTGGGAGTACAGCAGGTTCCGGACACCATGCCTGGCTTTCTTAGTGTTTAAAGTGTGTTCTGGGAGTTGAACCCCAGTCCTTGGGCTTGCAAAGCAAACACTTCACTGACTGAGCCACCTCCCGACCCCCAGATTAACTGTAGTAGTATATATTTTAACCTCTGAGTAACCGATATAATCTTGTTCACCTGTCACGAAGCTAGAAAAACCATAATCTAGTTCAGCCTTTTGCAGGTTTGAGTCTTTGAGAGCCACTAGACATTTAGTGTTCAAGGATCAACACAGGGCCCAGCACCATGCAGACACCATGCAGAGGGCTACTCTACTGGCTGGTGCAGGTCTAAGCAGAAATGACCTGGGCCAACAACAAAGGAACTGATCCTTGGGGGATCTGGGCTGGAGAGATGGCTCAGTGGTTAAAAGAACTTACTGCTTCTGCTGCTCCCAGTTTCAGTTCCCAGCGCCCACACTGGCGGGTCAAAGCCTCCTGTAACTCCAGTGACTCTAACGCCCTCTACTGGATTCTGTAGGCATGTGCACGCATACACATATACACCCAATAAAGGAGATCTTTAAATATGCATATGATTTTTGCTGGGGCTAGTATCATCAACAGCCCGATGTACAAGGTAAGGACCTGAGCTTTACCCCCAAGCCCGTGTAAGAATCAGGTGTTGTGGGATATACATGCATTCCTGTAATGTGAGACAGAGACACATGGGTCTCAGAGCTTGTCGGCCAGTCAGCCTGGAAGAGTCAGCGAGCCCCAGCTTCAGGGAGAGATCCTGTCTCAAAAAGCAAAGGGGTGATGCCTGAGGAGCAACCTCCAAGGTTGACCTCTGGCCTCCACACACATGCGCATACACAGACATGAGCACCTGAACATGCACGCATGTGCATCCAAGCACTAGCACACACAAACATTTGCTGTGGTCTATTTGTCGGTCACCCAGGCTGGCTTCAGACTCCTGGCAATCCTCCTGCTTCTTGGGAATGCTAGGATTACAGGTACACTCTACCTACACGTCTCGCTTAAAAAATAAAATTGTTTCAACCACAGAGTGCCAGGCCCTGGTTATGTAAGACAGTCTATGTTTACATTTTAAACTGTTGACCCAGAACATTCTTTGAAGCGACCCTAAATTGTGTGGGTGACTTCCTTGATCCAAAGGACAGCATCAACGGGGGATCTCAGCCGAGAGAAACTGGGGCATCCTTGTCACCCCTCACCCTCGCCCACCACCCTCCTCCTCTCTGGGAAAAAAAGAGGAGAGAGAGAGAGAGATAACTCAGAACGCTGTGAAATTTGCCACTGTGAGAACAGTTAATTTTTCACACCCAGACGAACTGGCTGGGTTTGTTAAAGCCCAAGATAATCAAATAATCATTGTAACTCATGTCCGCCCTCCTGTCTTTCGCTCTTTGTACCATTAATGTCCCAGCGGGGGGCGGCTCTGGGTTAGTTCAGACGTAGCCTATTTAGATAACCTTCCGGTTGGTCTTCTGAGAACAAAACCCCCCTCCTGGAGCATCTTACAACAAATGAACCAACCGGCTCTAATCTGCTTATCGCTGTCACCTCTGCTCCAGGCCTCAGCATCTCCAGGGCCTGCGGGGCGGACGGAGCCAGAGATTTATGCGGGATATATTTCTGTTTGGAGCGATGCATATATGTATCTGCATGAACTGGCAGAAAAGAGACGCCAAACCAGAGTTGCGGGCCGCCTTCCACTCCCTTGGAAAGAGTCTGGGGAGGGGGCAGGACTCGATTTGGGGGTCTGGTGTGGGAGCACTGAAGGGGTCACCACCTGGGAATTAGCGCTGAGGTTCCCATATTTGTGATTTCCTGTCTCTTCTCTTTGGTACCATATTCACAGTCCTTCCTCATCTTGTCTACCTTTCTTGCCTTTTAAAGATCTATTACTATTATTTTTCCATTTTGTTTGGCTGGAAATTTCTCTCTTCTGCTCTCTCCCCCTCTCTGACATTTCCCTCTTTCTCTCCCATTCTCCCTTACAGCCCCCCCAACCCAAGTCCCCCCATTTCTCCTTCCCACACCAGCTGGCCCCTCTCCCACCTCCCAGTCTCTTCACCCTCCTTCACTTCCCTCCCCACCATCCCGGCACCCTCCCTCCTCCTCCAGCTTTAATTTCTGATGAATGTGTTCCGGGGGTGGGGTTGGGGGGAATCTTCACGATAAATCACTTCTCCGTGGGAATAGCTAATCTGCAGGCACCGGCCACTGTCCCCGGTGCTTAGCAGCACGTGTTAAACAGCGATATGGTGGTGACAGGAAACCGCCCATCAGAGAGGCAGGGAGGGGATTTTGAACTTCAGCGCTCAGAAAGAAAAATAGTGAGGACAAAGATAAGACTCCACAGAGCCTCGGCCCCAAACTGGGAGCTGCATCAGCACAGCAGGCCTGCCGAGCCTGACAGGGGCCAGTTTCCACCTCCGTGCCTGACCCCTGTGGGGCTCCCTTGCACCCCTTTCTTGCACACCATTTGAGAAGTAGGGTGCAGGCCTAAAGATGGAATTGTGGGTGGCGTGGGTCTCAGCTACCATCACTCAGCTGGTTTCGCCTGGCAAGAAACTTTGTTGCCCGTGCCTCAGTTTCCCTGACTGCATCCCGCAACTGTGAGCAACTGAAGTGGGGTGGCAGATTCCTCGTAGAGTAGTCTCTGGGGGTGGATGTAGGTCCTGCAGCCCCAACCCCACCCCACATATGCTGTGGACCCCTGGAGCTCCTCCCAGGTGCCCCCCCCCACTGCTCTGCCTCGCCAGAGTGAGGCCCACTCCCTCCACCTGGGCATGCGCTTTCCCTGAAGGAGTCTGAGCTTCACTTGGCCAGTATATTTATTTGCTTGTCTTTGTTTGTTTGCCTTTGTGCCTGGATGCCGAGAGATCAGGCCAGGCCCTCACTGTTGCGGAGGAGCACAGTGTTAAACAGAGGATAGCTTGGTCTAGAAACTCCAGACAGGAGCCTCAGTGCTCTAAGGAGTCCAAGCTGCAGGGACTGCAGGTCTGGAGCTTGGGATACTCCTGCGAGCAGACATCCGCAGCTGGAGCTGTCAGCAGTGAAATGACATGTCGGTGTGATAGTGAGACCTCCATCGGCTGGAGGCAACCAAGCTCAGATGCCCTAAGGGGATTCCATTGTGGGGGTCTCACTGCTCCGGGATGGAATCCTAGCTCTACCACTCGCTTGGGGGAAGACCCACAAGCCTGTGCCTCAGTTTCCTCAGCTGTGAGATGGGGGAGCGGATTTGAGTTTATGCCAAAGGCCTCGAAGGTTGAGCTTCTCAATAAGTCACAGAACCTACCACTTCTGGTCTGTCTTCTGCCCGCCACTCTCCCAAGGACTGGTGGAGGGCAGCTTGCAGGATGGCCACCGACTCTGTGTCTCGCCCCTGCATCTGGTTCCCGCCTGTTTTCTCGCCATGGGTCCACTGAGCCTCCGTTTTCTCACCTGAAGATATATTTGACCAGGGCAGAGGTGACCTACAGGGAGGCAGAGGGGTCACATAGATAGAAGGACAGTTCTGGGCTGGGTGCTGATGAAGAGAGGTGTGACATGGGCCCTGGCGTCAGATCTCAGTACCGTCTCTTATTAGGGGCACCCTTAGGAAGTTGACTTCAACTCTTTGCACTTCTGCATCATATCTATGGAATGTGCCTGCCTCTCTGGGGCTCCAGGCTCGGCTTCCTCAGCCGCAGTTTCCGATCAAGGGACAGACAGCAGAGATCAAGTCACGGGCGTGCTTCTCTGTCTCCTTCAGAGGTCAGGGTTGGACGCACAATCCAAGTTACTAAACAGTGTTTGTCGACTGACAGTTTTACAACCATGTAAATAACAATGAACTCAAGAAGCCACGGCTGTGATACTGTCAGTGACCATAGGGCACTTTGTCCTCACCCGGCAGTCGGGAGGAGGGACAGCTCTTAGACATGCTGACAGCATGCTACCTCTGCCAGCCACTCCCCTCAGCTGAGGGCTGCCAATAGCCACAAGTGTGAGCTTGACCCCAGTCAGAAGTGTCCCCAAGTTTGTGTCCCAGGAACAACTTGGAACCAATGGCTGCTGGAGAGAATGTCTGTAGACAAATGACCCAAACACTCCTGTCCCCAGGCCATCCCTACAATTTGGTCCTAGTGATACTGAGACCTAGCTGCCCACAGATGTCATCTGTTCCCCAAACACCTGAAGTGGCTTTTTCTGTACCTCCCTCCGGAAAACCCATTCTCTAGCAAGCTCACTTTCTCCCATTTTTACATTGAAAAGGAGGTAGATTGAGAACACTCAGTAGACAGAGGTCTGTCTGAGGTTGTGGCTCTGGGGGTGGATTGTCTAGCATTCAGGGATCCTTGGGCTTTGTCCCTGGCACCTCATGGCACCAAGCGCACACCGATAATCCCAGTACTTTAGAGACACAGGCAGAAGGATCAGGCATTCAAGGACATCCTCGGCTACATACTAAGCCCCTTAGATGGGGAGCAAGGGATTCTTGTCAGGAGGGAATGTTGAGAAGAGATGTTAATGGAGGGTTAACAGTGTGTCAAGCAGCTTTCTGCTGCTGTAACAAAATGCCCAAGCTTTTCAACTTAATGAGAAGAAAGGTTATTTTTGACTCACAATTTCAGCCTCTGAGACTCCTGATACTTCTGGACTGTGACAGCTGAGTGCAGCAGGAGCATGTAGAGGGACAGTCGGAGAAGAAAACAGGAAGAAGTGCCCCTTCAATAATAAGAACCCCTTCAAGGGCACACCCCCAGTGATCTAATGTTTCCTGCTAGGTCCTACATCCTAAGAGGTAAACGTCCTCCGTGGAGGGCTGGGTCCCGAGCCTTCCTCATATGGGGCTTTGGAGGGCAGTTGAGATTCGAGGTCCAGCAAACAGTTTTTAAAGAAGTAGGGTAAGGGGTATGCCTGGCTGGGAACAGCCTGTGCAAAGGCCCTGGGGTGGGCAGCATATGCCCCCTTCTTGATAGAGTGGGAGTGAGTGATTCAGGAAGTCGCACCCCACCACAGAGTCTCAACTCCTCCATGGGTCAGGGGTCCGAAGTGACTTGTGCCCTCCTGTCAACACTGGAGAAAAGAATCCAGGAGCACACAGGCTCAAAAGGTGATCATGGGGGGTGGTAAGATTAAAAGACAACAAATCAACCAACAGAGTTTTGAGGTGGGTGGATGAGTTGGCCAGGGAAACACTGGGGGAAGAGGAAGGCAGAAAGAGACCACAGCAGATGCCAAGGTCCTGAAGCATGAGGGATTTACTGAGGTAGATCCAGGAGGGTGGAGGAGGCTGGGCCATTGCTGGCAAGTGGAGTGGTGGGGAACAAAATGAACTCCCCATGCTCATGTGATAATTACACTGCTGTCTGAGTCATCTCCACAGCCCGGAGTTAAGCTTTTAACCAGCATAAACCAGGACCCAGAGGAGGGATCAAAGTTGGCATGATTCATAGCTCTGGGGTCATTCTGGGCTCTGTTTGGAAAAGGGCCCTGCAGAAGGCAGAGAGGGAGGTAGGCATGACTGACAGCCCCTCTGTACTCTGTGGCAACACAGCTGCACCTGTCTGTGTCTTTGCTCTGGTGCCCAGTCCTCCGGCCAGGTTGCCGCCAAGCCAGGGATGGAGGATCTGCAAATGGGTGGGCAGGAACAGTGGGTAAAGTCTGTGGTGATGTGCAATTAAGGCCCGAGCTTCAGAAACACACTAATAAGAGAATGTGGGCCGCAGCAGCAGCCTGGCAATTTAAATGATAGCCAGCCCGAGTATGGAGCATCTAAATGTTCTCTTCCCGAGATTTATGTCTGCATAGACCTGCCTCGTTCATTTCTCCAGTTAAGCAGCTAGTCATTGGTCCCACCTCCCAGCGGCTCTCAGCTAGAAGAGACAGTGACTCTGCTGGCTGCTGGGGACGAGGGCTGGCCGGCTGGCCAGAGAGGCTTCATGACCTCAGTCATTCCTGGGCTGTGCTGAAAGCCTACTGTGCACCTCATAGCCCAAACATCTATCATGGGGATGTGAACAGAAGCCCATATGGCTGAGTGTGTTGCCTGCCCACCAGCGCAACATCAGGACCACGGAAGAGGACTGATCAATCGAGAGTTCAGGGTGAGTCTGGGCTGCATAGTGAGACCCTGGCTTGCAAAACAAAACAAAAAAGAATAAACGAAAAGATGAACGACAGGGACCGGAGAGATGGGCTCAGTGGTTAAGAGCGCTGGCTGCTTTTGCAGAGAACCTGGGTTCCATTCCTAGCACCCACATAATGGTTCAGAACCGTCTGTAACTCTAGTTCCAGGGAATCTGACACTCTCTTCTGGCCTTCACAGGCACTGCACACACACACACACACACACACACACACACACACACACACACACACACACACGGTACATATACATACATGCTGTCAAAACACATATAATACACATAAAATAAAGCAAATCAATGAAAGATAGTTCTTACAGGAAAGCAATCAGGAAATGCTGGTGAGAGTGGGCAGGATGCTGGTAGATGTGAGTACGGCCCCTGAAATCAACATGGTGGGTGGTGGTTCCTCTAAAAACTGAAAATAGACCCACCAGCTGTGAGCCAGCTGTGCCACACCTGAGTATTTACACAAGGGCCCCCAAACTGCCCAGACCAACCCAACCACAGACATGCACAGAACCAACATCACTGCCCGCCAACAGAGGGACGGGTAAGAAAATGCTTTACAAGCACAGAAGATGTCTGCTGTCGTAAAAGACAAAGCAGGGGTGTTTGCAGGAAGACGGATGCAACTGGAGATAACCGGACTAAGAACATTAACTCATGTTTGTATAGATGGCAAGAAAGTACAAACAAAACCATCCAGGGGATACAGGAGACCCGTAGGAGGCAGAGGGAGGTGGGGCTGCGTGCCCAACATAGCAGTGTGTATTTGTTTGAGAAGGTCCTTGGGGAGCCCAGCTTGCATGGGTCCATATGAGAACCCTCCTGGTGCATATGAGGAAACTGAGGCACAGAGAGGAGAAGGGCATGTTCAAGGTCACCAGGCTTGGGGAACTCAGGTCCTCTATTGTGAAGCCAGGGCCTTGCTGGTGGCTTGAGAGTGCCTTAATGTGACTTCTTCTTTCCTTCCTCCCTCCCCCTCCCTCCTTCCTTCCTTCCTTCCCTTCCTTTCTTTCTGAGGCAGGGTCTTATATTTCCCAGGTTGATCATGCACTTGCTATTGGCTGAGGGTGATCTTGAACTCCTGATCTTCCTGCCTTTCCTCTCAAGTTCTGGTATTGTAGCCATCACCATTGCACAATAGGCTGGTACTTCATCACCAGAGGCCTGCCTTAGCTCCTGTGGTCAATTTCTCATTCACCCCTGACAGGCATGCACCCTTAGAACTTATTGTGGAGTCCCGTGCACACACCTATCACCTCATCCAGGCTCCAGCCTGGCCAGACTCAATGAGCCAAAGAGGACCAGAACTCAGAAGCTTAGAGCTTGGGCCACATCATTACTTACCATTTGCTGAGAATAGATTTTGAACTAATTCCTTTTTATTTCCCACTCAAAAGTGCTCTTTTGAAGGCTGGGCTGTAGCTGATAGGTACAGAACTCAACATGCAGAGAGGAAAGAGAGAGAGACAGAGAGAGATTAAACTCACCATTGTAAAGGACTCTTGGAACCAACACTATACACACAACATCCTCCTTTTTATATATGGTAATAGAATAACCAAACATAATGAGAGATAGTGATGTCACATTTACAAAAGATGCAATTAGCCACAATCTCCAGGGAGCCCTCGCCAGTTAAAAATCTAAACTAACACAGAGGGTGGCACCTTAGCAACTCCACACAAGGACTCAGTAGAAGCAGTTGCCAGATGATCTACACAAGACCACCCAAAACGGCAACAAAGGTAATGGGAAATAAATAATATTATGCTGGAGTGAAAAATTCATGAACACAATACAGCATGGATAAGCTCCAGTGACCTAATAGCAAATAAAAGAAATTTTAAAAAGTTAAACATTTATCTATCCACTGAGGAATGGGTACGTAAAAATGTGGTATGTCCATTCAGTGGAATATTATACAACCACAAAAGAAATAAAGGACTAGTCCCTGTTATATGATGAACCACGTAAGAACATGGTAAGTGAAAGAACCAGGCAGAAAAGATGAATTGCGTGGCTCCCCTGAGAAGAAACACCCAGATGAGGCAAACCCACAAAGCAGGTTTTGGGTAGCCAGTGACTTGGGGCAGGGTGCCAGGTATTGGGGCAGAGGGACAGATACACTTTTGAGGTGGTGAAATGGCAAGCAGCTTCTTGCAGTGGTGGCTCCACTGCATTGTGACTGCATTAAAAAGCAGGCTGAAGTTCATGCTTTGAAGAACCACGCTCAGGAGCACAGGGGTGGGAGAGTGGGCACTCTGGGGAGAAAGGCAAGGTAGGCAAGGTCTGGGAGCGGACCCTGGGTGGGGGGTGTTTGACAGCTGTGTGCCTAAAGACGTGTGTGCCTTAGTGTGTGTGTGTGTGTGTGTGTGTGTGTGCACATGCGCGCACGCGTGTGCGTATGTGTTACACTTTTGTGTGAAGAGGAAGGGAGGAGAGAAAGGAGGAAGGGGAGGAGGAGCAGGAGAAGAAGGAAGAGGAGCAGAAAAAGAGAAAAAGGAGGGGGGAGAGAAGATGGGATGAGGGAGGAGGAGGAGGGAGGAGGTGGTGCTTCCCTCCTGGAGCACTGGACCCTAGGCTCAGGGCTCAGCACTTCTCACCTTGTTCACAGGTCTTCTGGGCTACAACCGCAATGCCATTTTTCTGAGGATGTGGAAGCTTGGGAAGTTAGGAACCCGCAGGTTCTCCTGGCTTTTCAGAGCTGAATCCCAGCAGCCAGGGGTTCTGGATGCTTCTTTTACTCCTCCAAAGGCCCTGCCAGGATCCCTGAATTTCCCTTGGCAAAGGAAGCTCATAACTACTCCAGACAACTAGTTCCATTGCTGGACAATGAGTGTCCCCTTAGCCACCATGAGACTTAGCCCCATAACTTCTGGGCTCCTCTTAGTTATTTTAGTTTAGGATAAGCTCTCACTATGTAGTCCAGGCTGGCCTTGAATTCATGACCCTCTAGCCTCAGACTCCTTACAAGTGGTGGCTACTAGACCTGGCACTGATGATTACGTGAGATACCCCAACTCTGGTGGTCTCTGTGGTCACCAACTCCAGCCACACCTTACCACATGCTTCTGCCTTGACCTCTTAGGCCCTTTGCTAAGATGGAGCAAGGTGTCTTTCTGGTCCCTCCAGACTTTTCCTCAGGGTTAATGGAGGGGGTGGACAGGACAGCAGAGCCTTGGCCACTGCACTCAAACCCCCAATACAGCAGACATCCATGTGGTTCCTGGAGATGTCCTTTCTCCTCAGGTCCCCCTGACCTCATGGGGACCTTGAGGAGAAAGCTGGTCCATTCACTCAGCGGCAGATCACAAGGTTGACTGCGGTGCCCGAGTAACAGAATATGACACATGCTTCAGTCATAGCGGAACAGACAAAACGGGAGACCCTGAGATCTTGCCCATGAAGAACTTGCTGCATCCCTACCCAGGATGTGTGGAGCTATGACCAGTGACCAGGGAGGGAGCAGAGAGCATTTTCTAAGGAAGGGCAGGAGTCAGGGTCACTGGGCAGAGACAGCTCTGCCTTCATAGTGAGGCGGACAAAGGATCTGCAGGTAGAGGCCTCCACCGGCATTCCCTGGCACTGAGGTACACCATAGGTGCTCAACAGGTGCACGTGATGGGATGCAAGACTCAAAGACTCGACATCTGTTTGCCTTTGCACTCCTGTCTTTCTGGATCCTTCTCTGCCTCCCTTCCCGCCCCATGCCCAGCCTGCCATACACACTGTTTCCTAACCCTATCTCCTGAAGAAGGCAGACCCTGCCTCACTCCTCCCTCCCAGAGCCCCCCCCAGTCTCATGCCTGCTCACAGGGTCCGTTCCACCCCTCCGGACACGGGCAGCTCCTTCTACCCATGCTGCCTCTGGTAGGTTTGGGGAACAGCTGCCAGCAGCGGAGTCTAATGACTGCCTGGAGAGTCGTTAGCAGATAATTAATATTTGCTGCACAGAGCCGGCTGCTAAGTTGTTCCAGTGTGCACTCGCTGGCCAGCTCGCAAGGAGTGGGGTCTGCAGCCCTGCTCCACCGGAGACCTCAGACCCTGAGGGCATCACACCCTTAGGGCAGCGGAAAATAAAGAAGGAGAGGGGATCATGGAGTCTGTCTTCAGGGAACAGCTCTGCTTCTGCCCAGCTGCTAGAGTCAGGGACCTCTGAAGGCCACCGGGTTGGATACATCATCATGCATGGTCAAGGAGGCACCAGAGCCAGGGCTCAAGGTGGCCCCAGCCCCTCCTTGCACCTGAGGCCAGCTGGCCTTTGGCGGTTGTCATGGTGATGGTTGGCCCCAGCAGTTAGGCAAGGACGTTGTGACAACAGCATCAGCAACAGTAGCAGCTGTGTGTGTATGTGTGTGTGTGTGTGAGAGAGAGATGTGTGTGTGTGAGAGAGACTCTTCACACCTTTCTTTAGCCAACACCTGACCCAACCCACACGCAGAAACCCACACACAGATGCCAGAGGACCCACAAACTATCGAGAGCCTTGGATTCCATGTCTCTAAAATGGACTAGCGACACTAGAGAGGCATGTGTTCATAGCCACACCAAGTTCCCTTTGGGAACAGAGTCCTGTGGCTTCTGGGCACTAAGTCCTGGAGATTTAACAGGGGAGAAACTTGTGTGGTGTGGACGCATATCAAGCGCCAGCTGCTTGTGACTCCCTTCCTGTCTGCCCGCTGTCTCATATCAGTTATACCGTACTCATTCACAGACACTCGGCCTTATGGTCCCCACTCTACAGATCAGGAAACTGAGGCTGAGGTCCCCAAAGTCGCACAACAAAGACCCGGAGTTCATACCCCCGAGCCGCTTTGTCTCTCAACAGCAGAATTTTAAATTGTTTTGGGTTTTCCAGGCAGTCCTGTATTCAAACCCCGGCTCTCCTAGGCCCTTGTAATGTGTGGGTCTTGGGTTAAAGATGCCCCTGCAAACTCAGCTGTTTTTGTGCAGCTTGGAGTATAGTTGGAGGCTTCGGTTTTAGATCTTGGTTTATTATTGTTTAACCTGTGGGCTTATCTGGTGTGCAGGTGCACTCGTGTGCACATGGCTGTGGAGGTGCCTGTTCACATCCTCTGAGAAAGGGTCTCTCACGGGCCCAGGGCTTGCCAAATTGACTAGTCTGCCTGGCTAGCAAGCCCCAGACTATCCTCCTGCTGGGTAAGGAGGCCACTGCCTCCATGCACAGCTCTTTGTGTGGGTACTGGGGATCGAACTCGGGTCCTTGTGCCTTTAATGCCAGCTCGTTACTGAAGAGACAGCTCTCCAACCCTGATGCATGCCTATCTCACAGGCTTCTGCAGGGACTGAACCAGCCCTGTGGTGTTTGGTAAATAGGAAACGGCTTCCGTGGCCAGCTATTCATTTTCTGTGAGGGTGGATCTCAAGCCCCCGCGCCTCAGCTCAGGCACTCTTCATTGTGGGGTGAAGTACCCCTAGTCTAGTTTTTGCCATTTTTGGGATTCAGGCTGGCTCCTGTGGCACGGGAGGGCCTGATCCAGTGGGCGGTGCCAGGAGACCCTCTGCTGCTTCCTAATCAGCCTGCCCTGCCACGCAGCATTAGGCCGGCTGTGTGAGTGTGCAGGGGGCTGAGGGAGGGCCCTTCCCTGGGAGGCCGCCTTCTGTCACTTAGACAAACAAACACACAGCACCCAGGCTCGCTCGGAAATGGAGCGAGGCATTAAATATAAGCACACAGTGGAGGCCTAAGGCTGAGGCACAAGGAAGGCTTCCTTGGCTCGAGCTGGCCACACACAATGCTGTTCAAGAGGCCACTCACGTTCCCTAGTGCCTGCAGCTTGAGCCAATGCAGCACCAGTGCATCAGTAACTACAAGGCTCCTGGGGCTTCAGTGTGTACCTGGCATCTGCTACTGCCCAACTGGAGGACAGAAAGGCCCCCAAAGGCATCTTGGTGGTCCCCCTTTTCCAAGGAGCGTCTTCAGGCCTGATAGTGGCTTCTACCTCATTCCCCTCTCATACCACCCCTCCCCCAGTCAGGATCCAGATAATGCAGTCCATCACTGCTTGGCCTTGGGAGACAGCGCCCTGTGCGACCGCAATGCGCGTATGGTGTGTATGACCCTGGACAAGTGCCTGTGGTCCTCTGAGCCTCTTGCTTACAGCATCTCGTCATTGGGACATTATGCGGTCAAGACAGGGAAAAGCCCGGGTTCACAAATAGGACCTCACCAATAGCACGGGAATTGTTGTTATCTTTAACTATTCTGTCTCGCTTGCAAGATTCAAGATGCACTTTCTAATCTAGCCTATGTATGGTCATTACACCTCCTTCCCTAGAGGTTGATTTAAAAAAAAAAATGGGGTCTTTGGAGAGTGCTGGGGTGTGGGGTGGGGTGGGGATGGGAGATGGGACTGCCAGTCTAGCCTAACTGGTGAGCTCCGGGCTAATGAGAAATCTTGTGTCAAAGAAGGTGGACAGCACTCTGGAGGGTGACACCTGAGGTTGTCCTCTGGCTTCCATCATCATCATCATCATCATCCAATACGCACTAGTACCCATTGTCTTAGTTAGGCTTTCTATGCTGTGATAAAGCCTCACAATCAAGCTGGCCGGTGATGACACACGCCTTTAGCTCTAGCACTCAGGAGGCAGACACAGGCAGATCTCTGGGGGTTCAAGGCCAGCCTGATCTACTGAGCAAATTCCAAGACAGCCTCCAAAGTTACAGAGAAACCCTGTCTCAACCCCTGTCCCCAAACAACAACAAAAACAAAAAACTTCATGACCAAAAGCAACTTAGGGGAAGGGTTTATTTTGGCTTACTCCATCATCCAGGGAAGTCAAGGCAAAAACTCAAGGCAGGAATGGGGGCAGAAGCCATGGAGGAGGGCGGCTTACTGGCCTGCTCCCTGTGACCTCTGTTTCAGTTCCTGCCTCTAGGTTTCTGCCTTGAGTTCCTGTTATGACTTCCTTCCATGACGAACACGGTTGTGGAATTGTAAGCCAAACAAACCCTTTCCTGCTCCATCATGACGGAGCAGGAAGATTGAGTCATGAAAAGACTAGAAGAGAGCAAGAAAAGAGATACCATAATAGAGGGAGCCATTTTAGGTTTTAAGAGAAATCTGGCACTAGGGAAATTCCTGGAGATCTACAAGGATGACCTCCAACTAACAATGTAAGCAATAGTGGAGAGGCTACCTTAAATGCCCTTCCCTGATAATGAGATTGATGACTACCTTATATGCTATCCTAGAGCCTTCATCTAGTAGCTGATGGAAGCAGAAGCAGACACCCACAGCTAAACACTGAGCCAAACTCCTGGAATACAGTTGCAGACAGAGAGGAGTGATGAGCAAAGGGGTCAAGACCAGGCTGGAGAACCCTATAGAAAACTGCTGATCTAAACAAGAAGGAGCTCATGGACCCCAGACTGATAGCTGGGAAACCAGCATAGGACCAACCCAGATTCCCTGAATGTGGTGTTAGTTAGGAGGTCTGGGCAGTCTATTGGATCAGTATTTATCCCTAGTATATAAATGGACTTTGGGAGCCCATTTCACATAGAGGGACACTCCCTCAGCCTAGACACATGGGGGAGGGCTTGGGCCCTGCTCCAAATGATATGACAGACTTTGAAGACTCCCTATGGAAGGCCTCACGGGGGGAACAGGGGAGGACGGGAGGGTGCAAGAACTGGGATTGATACGTAAAACAAACTTGTTTCTAATTTAAATAAAAATTATATAAAAAAGGAAAAAGAAAAGAGAACACACACACAATAAAGCCTTTCCCTCCCAAGTTACTTTTGGTCGTGGTGTTTGTACCAGCAATAGAAACCCTCAGACAGTTATATACATAGAAATACATACCTGCACACACATATTTAAAAAGAAAGAAAGAAAGAAAGGGAGGGAGGGAGGGAGAGATATGAGCTAAACTGACTAGGCAGGTAATGGGACTTGCCACACAAGCCTGGAGACCTGGCTGTGTCACTTGGATCCACACTGAGGAGAAGCAAACCCATTTCACAACATTGCTCTCCATCTTCTTCACAAACACCACAGTGTGCATGCACCCCACAACAACTATACTATTTAATAAGTAAAGCAGAAATGCTTATTCATGTTGCTGAACATATGTGCATTTGATTTCCTCCCCTTCCTTAGACAGAATCCAAAAAGTCATAACCAGCCAGGCGTGGTGGCACACACCTTTAATCCCAGCACTCAGGAAGCAGACGCAGGAGGATCTCTGTGAGTTTGGTCTACAAAGTGAGTTCCAGGACAGCTACAGCTGTTACATAGAGAAACCCTGTCTGGAAAAATCAAGTAAACAAACAAACAAATAAATAAATATCTATTTATGTGTGTGCTTACAGTACACTTGTGGAAGTCAGAAGACATTTGTGGGAGTCCTGGGAGTTACCAGTCCTGATTTTTCCTGTCTATCTACCTATCTATCTACCTACCTACCTATCTAATCTATCATCTATCTTTATTAATTTATTGTGTGTGTGTGTGTGCGCGCGCACACGCATGTCATTGGTGTTTTGCCTGCATGCATGTCTCTGTGAGGGTGTCAGATCTTGGAATTACAGACAGTTGTAAGCTGTTGTATGGGTGCTGGGAATTGAACCCAAGTCTTCTAGAAGGGCAGTCAGTGCTCTTAATGACTGAGCCATCTCTCCAGCCCCCTATCTCTCTCTCTATCTATCTATCTATCTATCTATCTATCTATCTATCTATCTATCTATCTATCTATCTTGCCTCTTGTGGCTCAGGCTGGACCCAAACTCACTATGTAGCAGAGGATGGCCTTGAACTTCTGCTCCTCCTTCCCAAGTGTTGAGATTCTGGGTGTGAGCCTCAAAGCCTAATTTCTGTAGTGTCCAGGGTTTTGTATAGGCCAGTCAAGGGCTCTTCTCTGGAGTCAGATCTCCTGTCTCAGTCACTGCTTACTGAGATGCGGTCGCTGGCCGGGAGATGTACCTTAAACAGTGTGCTCACCATTTCCCTTTGCTGTAAGAGTAGAAATATTCAAATATCATCCATGACTCATGTTACAGGGTGGCTCCCATCCATCCAGGTCCTATTTATGAACCATCTGGTTTCAGGTACACAGTATCTCTCTCCAACCCCCCACCCACTGCCCTCTCTGTGGCCCCCTCCATCCCCCACATTCGTTTCCTGGTCACACTTCTCTCCAACTAGAGGACAAATTCACTCCAGCCAGGATCCTTGGCAGCTTCATAAACAACCAGCACTGCCTACGCCAGCCAGGAGATTTGTGCACACATGTGTGTGTGTGTGGGGGGGCTATTGGGGTGTGCAGGTGCAGGTGTCTGCTCTGGTGTATGTGGAGATCAGGTCAATCTTGGCCATCTTCAAGAGGTTTTCTCCCTCCAACCCGAAGACGAGGTTTCTAGGTGTAGCCCTGGCTGTCCTGGAATTCCCTCTGTAGACCATGCTGGCCTCAAACTCACAGAGATCCGCCTGCCCCTGCAGTGGAGTGAGTGCAGAAGGCCCTTCCTGGAGAGGAGGGAGCTGGGGGTGGAGAGAGGTTCAGGCTTGTAGCTCAGGCTTTACCTAGTTCTTGTAGCTACTCAAAACCTTGAACACTGTCCCAATTTTATTGCATGAGAGAATTGGCGTTTATTTTTGCAGTTCACAGTTCACAGCCCACAGGGCCTCGGAGCCAGAAGGTGACCAAGCCTTCACTGGCCACTGACTGCCTTTTCAGCATGTCTCTGTAAGCTTTTCTTTCCATTTATTTGTTTGTGTATATGGTGCACATGTGCACACTTGGGTGTGTGTACACACTTGCGTGCCACGGTGCATATGTGACGATCAGAGGACTACTTGTGGGAGTCACTTCTCTCTTCCCTCCATGCAGGATGGGGGGGTCGAACCCAGGTTGTCAAGGGCTCCCCCTTAATCCTCTGGACCACTCACTGGCCTCTCTCCCCGGATTGGGTCTTAGATGTTCATGCTGTTTTGGTATCTTCAGGGTTAATCCCTTATCAGTGCTCCGCACACATCAGCTGTGTACTTGTCTGGTACGGTCTGTGGTCTCTACACACAGTGACCCTCGGGACCTGTCAAGTTTTAGATTTGCGGGGTCGCACAGCACCTACATATAGTAGATGCTCAGTTTACCAATGTCCGGCAGGCAGCTTGGTGTCCTCCCTTTCCGCACAGTCATGCATGTGGTGGGCAGGGGACAGGGTGGGAGCTGTTCCCAAACTGGGAGACATTGACAAAGGAGATGAAACACAGCACGGGGCCGCTGAAGGGGCCCAGCTGGACAGCCTGAAGGGTTCACGGACACAGACTCATCACCGAGAGGCAAGGGCAGCGTGGTCCTTCTACATTTCCCCTTCCTGCCCAGAGCTCCGTGGGAGGGAGCTGCTCCCAGCAGACTGCTCTGGCAACTGTTAGGGCCTATTCTGTCTCCCAACCTTTGCAGAAGTCCTTGGCTCAGCCCAGCTGTCTTGGTGGCTGGGGGTCCCAGCTGCAGGAAGACAGGTCTCAATGTCCCTATTATGACTGGAGTGCTTCTGAAGCAGAGGGTGCGGCTGGCCCCAGCAGACAGCCACCTGAGACCCAGTGTGCAGACTGTGTGTGGGTGGCTCCAAGTCCTCTGCTTTCCAATGTCATGGCTGCCTCTTCTGGCGTCCTGCTTACCTTCCCCACCCTCTCTTGTGCCTGTGTGTCCCATGGCCTCACCCAAAGGGCAGGTCGTGTGTCCTTGCTGGTTAGGGGCTTTGTGACCCAAGCTCAATCCAGCTCCAACCTCCCACCATCCCCACCTCTGCCGGAGCAGGAGTTCCAATGTGGGGACAGCAGCTGTGACACTATCAACCAGGCAGGTGTTGCAATACCCCCCCCCAGGCCTTGCATAGACCTAGTAAGAGGACTCTTTGTCATCTGTAAAAGCATACAGGATCCTTCTGGAGGTTGTCCTGGGCCTAAAAGCATGGGACAGGGATGCCAGGTGAGTGGCTTACTTAGGAATCACAAAGGAAAAGACCAGGATAGGAAAAGAATTTATAACACGGTCCAGTCCCCTGGGGTTCCAGAGCTCTGCCAGAACCCCAGCGTTATCCTGGTGTTGTGTCAACTGGTCTGTCTGCAGGGAGGAGCCAGGCACAGGAGCCTCCACTTCCTCCAACCCTAAGCATCAGCAAGCCACTTCCTGTCCTGCTGTCCTGGCTTTGAGTTGAGGGGACTCAAGCCAGTGGTATTGTGTGTGTGTGTGTGTGTGTGTGTGTATGTGTGTGTGTGTGTAGGGCTGGACAATACCCTTCCTGCTAAGGGAAAGCCTTCAGAACCTCAGTGTGTTCATTGATAAAATGGGGGTGACACTCAGCTGTCATGTGTCATGTCAGTCAGTCTGCTGCCCTGGAAGAGGGTTGGGGTGGCCAGAGCAACGCCTTTCTTGGTGGGCTGCTTTTCAGAGATGTTCAGAGCTGAACTTGATACCTTGATGGTGAAACTGAGGCCACAGAGGACAGTGGCGTGTTCAGGGCTCCCCAGGAAAGGAGGGAGGAGCCATCTCACCTTAGGAGAGGGAGCTGGAACTGGAGTTCCTATCTGTGCTAGCATCGGGGGCAGGCGTTGAGAATCTGGGTTTTGAGCTTCCAAGATCCTAGGGAACCATACAGGACAGTGAGCAGCTCATTTTGTAGATGAAAAAACTGAGGCCTAGCTGGGCATGGTGGCACATGCCTTTGATCCCAGCACTCAGGAGGCAGGTGGATCTCTGTGAGTTCGAGATCAGCCTGATCTACAGAGCAAGTTCAAGGACAGCCAGAGCTACACGGAGAAACCCTGTCTCAAAACACCAAAACCACAGCAACAACTTGAGGTAGCTAGGATGTTTCTCCAATACCTTATGAGGCAGCATTAGAAACTGGATTTGATGCCGAGTCTGTGCTGAAAGCCACCTCCCTGCAGCTCTGTGAAGCAGTCACTGTCACCCAGGACCAGGCTGGGGCAATGCCAGGGGTGGGGAGGAACTGAGGATGGTGATGGGGGAGGGGCCTCTTATGGGTCTGTGCATCTGTGCCCAGCTGCCACATGTGCTACGTGGCACTTGGCTCTCTTGCCCTTGGACAGTGAGACTTAGGTCTGCCTCCCTTAGACACCAGAGGTGGCCAAAAGACAATATCTGGTTCCTACTGGGGACAGTGACCTGTTCCCTTGCTTCAAAATGTCAGACTGCAATGCAATTTAAGTGGGATCGGGCCAGGACCAAACTTCATGTCCCATGGCCCCGTCCTGTCCCTAGGGTGTCTGCTGTGGCCTCCTCCAGGAACTCACCTGCTTCAGATACCCACCCCCGCGCTTGTCTCTAGTGAACTTACCCAACGTCCTTGATAGAGTCTTAGAAGCCATATGATCACAGGACATATGAAGACAACATGCAGGAGGTGGCTCTCTCCTGCCCTTCTATGTGGGGTTCAGGAATTGAACTCAGGTCGGGAGGCTGAGCCAGCTCATCAACCCTCACTGATGTTTTAACCAAATGTCCCCTCTGTCACCACCAGTGGGTCCTGAAAAGTCTTAGGGCTCAGAAACCAGATGTCCCCATGTCTGAATCAGGCCAGGCGTGGAGTGACATGTTCCTTACATGTTTGTTGCATGAAAGATTTGAATAAGCAAATGTAGCTGGTGCTGCTGCAGTCATCTTGGGAGCCTGCCCCAGCTCCAGGGCTACTCTGAGCATATTGAAATGCGGGTCAGGTGTTCAGCTATTCATAGCTGTGGCAGGGGCTTAGCAAGAGAGGCTGGGGCCCCTGGGAGAGCCTAGGGAGAGCGGCTGGGAGCTGTGATCACAGCGAAGATTACAAGGCTTGTTAAGCAGAAATCTCCCCCAAGCAGATGGTCAGCAGGCGCCCAGGGCCCAACCTGGACACAAAGCCCTTTCCTGCTGGGAATCCCAACCCCGTGCCTGGAGCTCAGGAGGATTGGGTCCCAGGCCGCAACACGGACAGTAAGTGGTGTGACTTTGCATGCATTCAGCAGCTTCCCAAGTCAGGCACTCCACCCATGCAGTGTTTGCCAGCCTCCTGTTACCTCTCCAAGTCCCACAACTGTCCCCATTTCACAGAGAGCAGAGAAGGGCTAGTGGAAAGAAACACTGTGTCTGCGGGTAGACCCAAAGGTTGAACCCACCCACATGGCACTGGTCCCTGCTCCATTCTAGATTAGTCAGTTGCAGATGGAGAAGAGGCCTGGGGCCGGGGGCATGCTTGTTAGGAAGCACATGTGAGTATAAGTAGCTGATACATGTGGGCTGTAGGACCTCTTCCAGCACACAGAAACAAAGCCTGGCTCAGCTGATGCTCAGGAGACAGTTTGAGCTCAGCTCCCTGCAAGCATGCATGCAAGCAGTTGATGAGAATTTGGTGCTTATGTTTGTCCCCCCCCCCCTTCATCCTTCATTAAATCTCTCTCTCTCTCTCTCTCTCTCTCTCTCTCTCTCTCTCTCTCTCTCTGTCTCTGTCTGTGTGTGTGTGTGTGGTGTGCATGCCGGGTATGTAAATACATGTTCCTATAAGAGATCAGATGACAATTCTGGGTGTCAGCCTCCCTTTCCACCTTATTTGAAAACAGTTTCTTATGATTTACCACAGTATATATCAGGCTAGCTGGCCACTGAGTTTCCAGGGATTCCCCTGCCTCCACCCCCCATCTTGCCTGTGAGTACTGAGATTACAGGCACATACTACTGTGTGTTCTGGGATTTGAACTCATGTTTACTGAGACATCTTCCCTAGCTCCCATCTGGTCATTTACAACTCCACCATCTCCCAGTAAACTATTCTTTTTTCTCCACATTGCGCCACATGGCTGAAGGGCTACTGGTCACAAAAAGCCACTACTGCCCAGTTTGTGCCAGCCACATACTGGGCACTATGCGGAGCACAATGAGCCCAGTTTAATTAGTCAGCACTATCTCTTACAAGGTGGTGCTTATGTAGTTTTCCTCAAGGTATAGATTGAATGTTGAGCTCAGAGAGAGTGAGACAGTTATTCAAGGTCACACAGCAGGCAAATGCCAAAGCTAAGATCTAAACACAGTGTGGATGCTGACGGCATCTGTGTTGTTATTCAGCCTGCTGTGATGACAGGGAGCCTGACACTGTCACCAGATCAGCCGAGCAGAGGCATAATGAGTCCCATGAGGGAGGCAGAACCATCTGAGGATATCAATAAGAAATGAACTGACCTGCTATTGCTGCATGCTGCATCTCAGAGTCAGTCCAGAAGCTGGGAATGTCTGCCCATTCTCTTCCGAGACCTGTCAGTCTCCCATCCCCCACAGTGATGGGAGGCCATGGCATATGCCCACACCCCTACCTCTGAGCCGTTTCTCAACATCTTCCCTCTGTACACATCACCATTTATTCTGAGCACATGGGCAATGTCTGAGTAAGGGAATGTGGGGCTTGGTTAGTAAGTCTTTCATCCATCCATCTATTCATTCATCTACCCTTCTATCCATCCATCTACCCACCCTCCCACCAGTCACCATTCACTCAACAATCCATCTATCCACCCCATCTACCATCCATCTCTCCATCTGTCTGTCCGTCCATCCATCCATCCATCCACTCATCCATCTACCCACCCTCCCACCCAGTCACCATTCACTCAACCATCCATCTATCTATCCACCCCATCTACCATTCATCCATCCATCCGTCCATCTGTCCATCCGTCCATCCATCCACTCATCCATCTACCTACCCTCCCACCCAGTCACCATTCACCTATCCTTCCATCTTTCCATTCATCCATCTATTCCCCATCCATCCATCCATCTATTCCCCATCCATCCATCCATCCATCCATCCATTCATCCATCTCCACCTACTATCCACCCATCTATCTGTCCATCCACTAATTCACCCACCTACCCACCTATCCATTCACCCATTCATTCACTCATCCATCATCTGCCATTTATACACCCAACATCCATCCATGTGTCCATCTATTATTGTATAAACCCATCCATAATGAGTGGGAATTAAGATTCACTGGGCTCAGTATAGGTTAAGTGAGGTTTGTTCGGGGAGAATTTACTTACACATGAAGCAGATGACCGCCGCGGGTCCCCGCTTCACGGTTGCCACCCAGATGCTCTTTTCAACCCGACCAGGAAGCAAGAGCTCGAGCTGGGGTTCGGTACCCCAGACCTAGCCTTCTGCTGTCATGTCTGCACCAGGGACCACACCCAAACGTGCATGGTGAGTGCAACAGGTGCAGGTAGGATGGCTATCTTAGCACACAGCCACTCATCACCTACCTATGTTGGGAGGCTTTCTCCATCTAGTCTCATACTTTCTATCCATCGACTTACCCAATATCCATCCATCTACCTACCTGCCACCCAACTATCTATCCACTTACCCATCCGTCTACCCATCTGCTATCCATCTACCTATCACTCGTTTGTCTGTCTATCCATCCACCATCCACCCACCCACCCATCCATCCATCTACCCATCCACCTACTATGTTTCTTTCCTTTCCTTCCATTCATTCATCTATTATTGCATTCATCTCTCAATATGTCATTCCTTCCCTTCTTCCCACTCCATCCCTCCCTCATCCTTTCTTCCCACTTATTCTAAACACACACACACACACACACACACACACACACACACACACACACACACTGTGTACCCTGCTGCCAGTTGCCTGCTTGAGTCTGGAGGTGTAATGGATGTGAAGTAGATGTTGCTCTCAGAACCCCCAATTTTGCAAACGAGGAAGTCAGCAGTTTACTGATATACAAAAAACTCACAGAGCCAGGAGCCAACTGAGAGTCTGAGTTCAGCCCTGTCTCTGGCTGGCTTCCCCCAGTTGGTGAGCAAGTCTCCTCAATGCTATTTTTTCAACTTTCACAGCTACAATGAGATTTGGTATAAGACAGTTCTCTATAGAGGCTGGTCTTGAACCCTGGTCCAGGGAGTAAGCTGAGCTCTTGGTGGTGTCTGTGACCTGGGCATTGAGGCATACAGTGAGCCTGCACCTGCCAGCTGGCTTATCTCGCGGAGCTGGCCTCCCTGCCCCTTCTCTAACTTGGATTTAGAACCCATTTTTAATTCCTCCGGAGGAGCAAGCTTTGGCCGCCAACCAGAAGATCCTGCCTTTCTAATCCACCCCAGGGACCTTGCCTGATTGCCTCTCTCTTATGGCTGGCTTTTCAGAAGCCCCAGCTCTGAGGCTGGGCAGAGCCAGGGTCAGGGAGGCCACGCCCCCGGAGCTCCCACACTTCCTCTCTGTTCGCCCCCTGCCCGCCCCATCGGGTTAACAGTGAGGCAGCTGGGTCCTACCCAGAATGCCCAAGAACCAACACATTGAGCTATGGCCCCCAAATTGGCAGCCCAGCTCACCTCCTTCATTCAGTCTGGTTGATGGCTGTGTGGTCTTGGGCCTGATGCTAAACCTCCCTGCATCTCGGAATCTCAGGCTACAAAAGACCCATCCCATGGTGTCATTTGCTGATGGGCCTCAAAGAAGTTGCTGTATGTCTCTGAACCTCACTTTCCATCAGGACCCAGGAGGACACCAGCTCAAATGTGCTGTTTCTGGGATTAGAAGTCTGTGCCGAGAGGGTTCAAAATGGAACACGGTGCTGGTGTTGACCGAGCCCTATTGTTTCCTTTTTCCTTTACTTCTGCTTTGTTTCATTTTGAGATAGGGCCTCATTCTGCAGTCCGGACCTCAGGATCTTTCTGCTTCAGCCTCCCGCATGCTGCCATTCGATTCCAGACCCCTTCGCTTGTACGTCTTCGCCCAGGTCCCTTTCCTTCCTGATCCCTCCTGCCACTCCTGTCCCAATTCTGGCAATTTTCTAGACTTTGCGGACTTATTTTAGGAAACGCAAGTCCTGGATGGGCCTCGCTTCCCACTTAAGCCTCATCTGTCACTCAGCAGCGGTAATTCTCACGGTAGGGCACAGCATTCCCGTCATGCCTTGGTCATAGTGAGCTTTATTAACGCTGAGCTCCGGGATGTCTGTCCAGCGCCGTTGGACAGACAGACAGCAATCGGACCTTTTCCGCTGCGGTCCCTGTGTGGAGTCGTCGCAGCCAGCAGCATTGTTTCTGCCACCTCCCACCATGCATCACTGTTACACTTGAAATTAATCTTTTCGTGCGTGTTCATGTGTGTGCATGTGCATGGGTGGAGGCTAGAGGTCAGTGTCTAGTACCTTCTTCAGCTTCCTTTAGTTTTTGAGGCAGGATCTCTCACTGAATCTGGAGCACACTGTTGCTACCTGGCTGGCTGACCAGGGAGCCCGAGAAGCCTCTTGCCTCGGCCTCTGTGGCTACGCCATTATGAAGTTCATCTCCAGACCTGGCTTTTTCCTAGGTACTGAGAAATTAAACTCAGGTCCTCAGACTTGCTCAGCAAACACCTAACCCCCAGAATCATTTTCACAGGCCCCCGAAATCACCCTTAAGACTTGAATTAGTAACTTTAACCTAAGTTCTGCTGTCCATGAAAGCAGGTCTCAGTTGGTTTGAACGCTGACCTAAAATGAGGTCTCAATGGCAGGTGGTCAGAGGCACTTGCTGTGACCATGAGCTGCCCTGCCTCTGCTGGACACCATGGACTGATTACTTGCTTTCCTGTCACCTGGGGCTGGAATGACAATTCACTTGGGAGTCTCCAGCTTCCATTGCCTGGAATCACTATCATGGTTTCTCTTGACGATTCTCACGTGCAAGATGGAGAGGCTTTATGTGGTCCTTTATTTTCTTCTCTCTCTCTCTCTCTAAAGATGTATTTTATGTGCATTGGTGTTTTTTAAATATTTATTTATTTATTTATTTATTCCTTCATGTATGTCTCTGTGAGGGTGTCGGATCCCCTGGAACAGGAGTTACAGTTGTAAGCTGCTAAGGGTGCTGGGAATTGAACCCAGGTCCTCTGGAAGAAGCAGCCAGTGCTCTTAACCACTGAGCCATATCTCCAGCCCCTTTGTCTCTTCTCTCAACTTAAATTTACCCTCATTCTAAGAAGTCCTGGCTGAAATCATGGGTTTCAATCTCCTGGTCTTCTCTCCCTCCCTTCAGTCCCCTCTCTCTTCCTCTCTTCCTCCCTCCCTTCTTCGCTCCCTCCTCCCGTCCCTCCTCCCCCACTCCTTCTCTGAGTCACAATCTCACTCTTTAATCCAGGATGACCTTCACTTTGCAATCCTCCTGCCTCAGTCTCCCAAGTATGGGCCATCACACCCTACACAGATTTCTTTTTTAAAGTAGATCATGGTGGCATACATACATCTGTAATCTCACCACTTGGAGGCAGAGGCAGGAGGATCGCTCCTAGTTTGAGGGCCAGCTTGGGCTACAGAGTGAGGTCCTATCTCAGCCCCCATCCCTCAGTTTTTTCTTCTTCCCTTTTCCTGATTGTAAACCAAGCTTTCCTGATAAAAGGGCATTCAAAATATCATACTAGGAACAACAGTCAGATTTCCTTTTAACACACATTGAAGGAACATTCAATCACCATGTAGCGTTCCTCTGGCTGTTGCCAGATCAGGCCTCCCATCTCTCCATCTGCCAGTGAAGATGCACCAAGGGTTAACTTCCATCTCCCATTCTTTTTGACATGGCCCAGCTTGAGTTCCTGGGGACGATCTGCAGATTCCCTTGAGCGGTGACCTTGGGCCCCCAGCGAGGGGTACCAGGAGACAGCTCCAAACACCTCCAAGCTCTCAACCAGCTTCCCTAATTGGCACCTTTCTGTTCTGCCTTAAATTAATCAAAGCCAGTCCGATATTAATACTGTAAGGGGAATTAAAATCATGCATCGCATTAAAGATGTAATTTAAAATTAATAACTCATAATTATTTATCATGGCGTATCAGTGGAGCCATGAATTTTCCCTTCTAACCCAGCACACAGTCCCCCTGCCTTCGCTTTTAATAGCATCTAGACCCTTGCTGCATCCAACCTCCGGTCCTGCAGACATCCAACCTGAGAGGCGTAATTCATTTAATTTAATTTTGGGGGGCTTAATTGTGGTAAATCACTACTTAAGAAAAGACATCTATTTGAAAGGACAAATTGGGATAATTTAATAAAAGCTGGAGTGGGGAAGTGCAGGGCTTAATGAAGCTTTGTGGGTAGTGACGAGAGAAGCCCCTCCCCCTCCACTCATCTATCCAGAAGGGCTCTGTTCTGTTTCACCATCTCTAAAACAATGGCACAACCAAAATGTTTCACAGTAGTAGAAAAGCCCCCATGCCTCTGTCCATATAGGATCCAGGCTAATAAACATTGGTTTCTCCACCCAATGGAATACTACGCAGTCATGTAAAAGAAAATATCAATATTTGGTGGTGTGCATGCATCCATTCTGGGCTGTAATTCTGCAGTCAACCCTGCGAGTTGGGTCTCTCTGACAGTCTAGAGCTTTATGGTAATGTGTCTGACACAAAGGCACAAGAGCCTCAGTCAGAGCAGCTCACAGCCAGAGGCACTTGGCCATCACACTGTCATGCATCCAGCCCACTATCCCCTCAGTCCACGTGTTTTGATGCCACTGAAGGTGCCTGCAGATCTCTCTACATCCTGCCTCACCAAGCCCGCTCTTCAACCTGTCCCTCCCTCACAGACGCCATGCATGGCTTAAAGCAGCACAGTTCCAAAGAGGACCTTTTTTTTTTTTTTTTTTTTTTTTTTTTTTTGAGTTCCAACAGATGCCTAATCTTGAGCAACCAAACCCCCGCCTCCCTGGAAGATACCCCTCCTGTTTTCCTTCCTTCTCTGACAGCCCCCAGGCAGCAGAAGTAATAACCAGTCTGGCTGTTTTACCCACAGACTCAGCTCTTTAAAAGAATAAAACCTCACCAGGAAGTGTTCAAATGCCCATTTCCTATCTTCCTCTTCCTCCTCCTCCTCTTCTTCATTCTCCTCCCCCTTCATCTTGACAGAGTCTTGCTGTGTAGCTCAGGCTGGCCTTGAACTCACGGTTCTCCAAACTCAACAGGTCAGAGAGCCAGATAACACGGGCTTTGGGGCCTCGAGGATGCCAAGCCAGAAGCCTCCCCCTTCCTGGCATTCTCTTTGCAGGGGCCCTTGGTCTGTAAGTGGCAGGACCCAGCCCCATTGTCCCCTCTGTTCCTGAGCCTTCATGCCACTCCAGGAGCCCTTGCTGTTTCTAGATTCTGAGTCTTTGTTTCTGCCATTTCCTACCTGACTGCCTTCTGCCAGGCTGCCACGTCCCCCGAGGCTCAAACACCCTTACTTCCTCAACACCCATTGCCAACCCCCCCCCCACACACACAACACTCACTAGGTTCCTTAGGTTTCATGTGACTCTTTATATCCTTTAATCAGCTGTCTCCTTGTCTCCTGCACACAAGAGGAGATTTCTGACCCCCATCTGACTGCCACAGCTGTATCTAAATCAGAGGGGGTTGGTACCAGGGCCCCCTGTGGATGCTAAGGTCCATGGATGTCAAATCTTGGGTAAGAGTGCATAGTGACACATACAATCCTTTGCCATGTCCTGTTGTTCTAATCACCCCAAGGTGACTTACCTCAGTGTGTCTTCATAGGGGACATCTGCATTCTATTATTTGGGGAATAAAGACAAGAGAGGGATCCATGTGGATGGAAGATGGTGTGATTAATTTTATTTGTTTGCTTGTTTGTCCAGGGCATGCTGGGGAGGCACACTGCACACCCAGACTTGAATCTGAGGCTACCGGGGACTGACTACAATCCAGCAGCTCATTTGGTGGTAGTTGTCTGACTTATTTCCTTCTGTATTTTCACATGTGTGTGTGGGTACATCCTTCACTGCTCCTCCTTATTCATTGAGGCAGGGTCTGTCACTCAAACCCAGAGCTTGTTCTTGCTGTCCAGCTTGCTCTGGGGATCCTCTGTGTCCACATTCCCAGGATGGAATTTCAGGCGGTCTGCTACACCCACATGGCTTCTGGGGATTTGAACTCAGGTCCTCATCATATTTGATAAGAACTTTAATGCTGCAACATCTCCCAAAGCCTAGATTTAATGTCAGCAAGGTGCTCGGTACACAGTAGGTGCTCAGACAACGCTGTGGATGACTCACCCAGCTCTCTCCCAAGTGGCTCCTATAAGAGAATGGGGTTTGTCTGTCTCCAGAGGCCTGGGCCTTGCAGCTGGCAGGGGCAGCTGGTGGCAAGGCTGGTCACACAGGGTCTCTAGTTTGTAAGCAAAGCTGACACAGGCAGACTCTCTTTCACCCTGAGAGCTGCTGCAGGAGGGGGAGGTGTGGGAAGTATAAAGTCTGGTTCGGGGTAAGGGAGAGGAGGAAAGGGGAGCGGAGGGGAGAGGATGGGGGTTTGACCCCTTGGACTTGGTGACCCTGCCGCAGCTTCTGTCTGCTCCAGGTGGGAGGGAAGGAAGGGGGGGGGGAAAGGTTTGCTGGGACCTTGGTGCAAAGCAAGCGACAGAACTCAGCCCTGGCAGGCACTGCAGGGGACCGAGGGTCAGTTGCTGCTGAGGCAGAGTGGGCTCCAGAGGGGGAGGGGGAGTGAGAGAGAGACAAGTGAAAGAGGCGGCTGGGGAAGATGGAGAAAGCGGGTCGGGTCGGCAGGTGGTACCTGGTCCCTACGGCTCACCTGTTTCTGGCCAGGATGGTCAACACAGGGAGTATTCGCCTTTGCTCACATGGCGAAAATCCCTTTACCAATTAACAATGTGCTCCTTGGGGAGCCCGGGGCCCTGGAGTGGATGAGCAACAGTGGGCCCTGTGGTCACCTGACCACGCCATTCTAGCTACTGTTAATAGGGTGAGTGTGGCTTGGCGCTCACAGCTTTACTTCTTTATTGCTTGCCTCCTGTTTACTTAGATGTGGCCCTCTCTGTTTGCTTACTGATATGCCTGAAGCTCAGGGATCAAGCGAGTGTCAGAACCAGGCTATGAATCCGATTCTAGCAGCCTGAGAACGACCTCCGATTTGAGGTGCCGTCTACTCCGGGTGTCACGCATGTGTGGGTCATTCCACAGGCTCTGGCTGAGAACAAGATTGGACTGAAACTACAGCATGTGGGATTGGAGTCAGTGCCGAGATGAACTTCCCGACAATCTCACAGACTCCCGAGGAGAGCTCTGGAGGTGTCCCTGGAAAAAACAACTGCTCCTTCTTCAAGGCAGGATAGTGACCCACCTGCATGGTGAGTTTGTCCTCTGAGGTCTGCCAGTGGCCATCTCCTGTCCCATTCTTGTGATCCATCACAAAGGCCGCTGTAAGTAAGGTTAGTGCCTCTTTAGGTGACAGAGAGAGTTCAAGGGCAACCTAAGGAACTTAGAGAGAGCACACTCCAAACTAAAAGCGAAAGGAGAATAGTGGGTAGAGCTCAGTGGAAGAGAGGGTGCCTGGCATGTGTAGGGCCAGGCATGTATAGGGCATGATGTGTGTAGGGCCTAGCATGTGTAAGGCCTAGAGTGTATAATTCTCTGGGCCCCATTCCCAGCACAGTGAATTAATTAGTAATTAATTAAGCTTTAAAAAATGAAGAAAGCAGTTTTGGAGGGGTCATTCATTCTCTCACTCGTTCATTCACTGACTATTACTGACAGTGACCACTGCATACAACACTGTATTCTGGGAACCAGAGGGTCTGCAGGGAATGCCCCCCAAACCTGGGGCCCACATGGAAGGGCTGGTGGAGGAAAGTAGGATGAAGGGGAGGGAGAGGAGGAAGTGGACAGCTGGGTTTTTATGTACAGGGCTCAGGATGGCCATGTAACTGAGCGGGGTTTGGGGGTAGAGTCTGCTATGAAGAAGGAAACAGCCAGTGCAAAGGCCCTGGGGTGCAAGCCAGGAACAGTGAGGCAGCTCACTGGCTGACCACATTGAAGGAGGGGAAGGAAAGAGTAGTGGGTGAAGGGATGGGAAGCAGAGGAGGCAGGAGAGACATGGGGAGGACTCGGAGACAGGATGGACCAAGAGGGACATGGCATCATTTATTAGTTTGACTGGAGCCCTCTAGTGGCTGTGGGGAAATGACCTCTAGGTGGTGGTGCGGGATGAGAAGAGTGAGCAGGATTGTTTTGTGTGTGTGTGTGTGTGTGTGTGTGTGTGTGTGTGTGTGTGTTTGTTTGTTTTGTTTTGTTTTTTGCTTATCCATTCATTCATACTCTTATTTATCTAATCTGTCAATCGTTACTGAGAAGCAGGAAAAACAAGCCTTAAGTGAATAAACTAGATTGCTCAGGCCATGTGGACATGCGATGGAGGAGCCCTAACAATTCAGTAGGTATGTCATTTTATCATTACACAATGGCAGGGCCTGAGATCTGAGGAGATTGTCTAGGCCCTCACCAGACATGTGGAGAAACTGAGGCACGAAGAAGGCACTGGGCTGGTTCACAGCGCATCCGTGGCAGAGCAAGGGAAGGAACTCAGCCTGCAGCATCTCTGCTGGATTTCCCTAGCTTCCCTCTGCAGATGCTGTAGTTTATGACCCCTGAAGCCCCTTAGAGCACCTCATCCTGTGGCCCCTGGCCCCTGGAGCCAGGCTTCTCCTGGCCGAGCCAGCGGCAGCCGATCGATAGCGTGTGCTGCCCCGATATTCCATCTCATTAAGCCTTCGTTTTCATCTCCCGGCTCCCTGGCAGCCTTCAAATTATCCCATAAAATTTATTTACTATTTCATGAATACATAAGCAGCAGGCAGGCACAAGCTTTTTATATATTTACACTGTATATATTTCACGGGAGACTTATAGCTGTCTCTAAGGCAGAAAGGGGGAGAGGAGAGGAGCTAGCAGACGGAGCCGGCAGCTGGTGGCAGAGGGAGGGAGGCAGGAAGGAAGCAAGGACAGGGTGTAGAGTTGGAGCTCAGGTGCCCATGGCCACACGCAGCACAACCAGGGGGTCTGAGTCTGCCAGGCCAGGGAAGGATGCTCCTCCTGGAGAAGCAGAGGCAGGACAGGGGACCTGGACCTCGGGCGAGGCAAAGTTAGTGCTCAGCACAGAATCTAGAGTGTGAGCTTCCAGCATCCAGAGTCTGGTAAGTGGCTAGTCCTGTAGCCCTCATCCTGGCTCCACAGCAAGCCCCTACCCTTGCTGCAGCCTGAACCACCCACCCCATCCTGGTTATACATGGAGACCTGTTCCCTGGTTATAGACTGAGCCCTGACCCTGGTTATAGCCTGGGCCCTGATCCTTGTTTCAGCCTGAGCCCTGACCCTGGTTATAGACTGAGCCCTCACCCTGGTTACAGCCTGAGCCCTGATCCTTGTTGCAGCCTGAGCTCTGGCCCTGGTTTTAGACTGAGTCCTGATCCTTGCTGCATCCTGAGCCTGATCCCAGTTATAGACTGAGTCCTGATCCTGGTTGCAGCCTGAGCCCTGATCCTTGTTGCAGCCTGAGCCCTGACCTTGGACACAGACTGAGCCCTGGGGGTCCCCTCCCTCATCAAGCCATCCTCCCTGGCCCAACACCCCATCCACCTCAAAGATGGGAGGCTTTTCTGTAGTTTACATGCTTACTGGTCCTTGAGGAGAAAAGAACCAAAGGACCAGCAGTCCAGGACTATCTGTCCTCAAGCTGGTGAGAGGCATGGGCAGAAGGCTAAATTCAGCCCCCTGAGCTTTTGAGGGTTCCCACGGGCGGGCACACAAGCGAGGAAAGGTGTGTGAGAGGGTACATTACCATGCTTCATTTTCTCATGTTCTTATCTGCCTGAAATATCAGAGACCCACATGACTATGAACTGGGCATTTCTGCTTATTTCCTGTTTCTTCTTTCTAGATGAGAACTTCCCTGCCTCTGTGATGTTTCAAACTGCTTGTTTTCATAGGTGACCCTCCTTTGGGGGCTCACAGTCTAGGATTGAAAAATGATCTCTTCCCAAGCACTTAGGCTGTCTAAAATCCATCCATCCGTCCATCTACTCATCTATTCTTCTATCCATACACTCATCTACCCATCCACCCACCCACCCACCCATCCATCTTTCTATACATCTATCCTTCTATATGTCCATCCATCCATCCACTCATTCAACCTCCATCCATCCATCCACCCACCCACTCACCCACCCATCCATCCACTCATACACCCATCCTCATTGATTCACTGATGTAACACTGCTGTGTACCAGGCTCTTCTGGTCATTGCACTCCGTGCAGGCAATGCAGATCTAATCTCTGCCCCACAGGCTGGCATTCCTATAGGTCAGCATTCCCATAGCTCAGCATTCCCACAGGCTGGCATTCCCATAGGATAGCATTCCAATTGCTGGCATTCCCAAAGGATAATATTCCAATAGGCCGGCATTCCAAAAGGCTGGGATTCCCATAGGCTGACATTTCCATGGGCTGGCATTTGAGTGGAGGAAGACAAATCACAGACAAGCTAACAAAGGGCCAATATCAGTTCAGTTAACACTGATGCCACACCGAGAGTGAGACACGGCGATACACTAGATAGACAACCAACCAACTGAGACGTCACCACACTCTCCGAGGGAGTGGCACACAGCGAGACCGCCATGGCAAGTGGGAGGCTGTCCCACACAGGTCATTGCATGCGACTGATAGTTTCGAAGCGGTGCACCGGAGCCACGGTAAAGCCTTGTAGAGTGTCGTCTAACATCTGGGGGAGCGGCTGAGGAGATGACACAGGGGTTAAAACATTTACTGCACAAACATGACGACCAGAGTCCCGAACCCATGTCAATGCCAGGTGGGTGTGACGGGGGCCACCTGCAATTCCACAATCAGAGAGCAGAGTCAGGGGTCCTCGGAACCAGCTGGCCAGCAAGACTGGCCACACTGGGTTTGACTGACTGACCCTGCTTTAGTGAAAAAAAAAGGTGGAGGAGCGGTGGAGGGTGCCTCCCAACATCAGCCTTTCATATGCACCCACGCGTGCATGCACATATCCCTACGCGACCTGTTCCCATACCATGCAAACATGAATATACACACATGACCACTGCACACAAATGAAAATGGAAAAAGGAAAGCTAGAACCTGGGGCTATTTGCAACCAGACCCCAGTCTATAAACCAGGATGGTCTTCCAGGTTGATGAGAAGGGTGGGGCGGTGGTGGCGCACGCCTTTAATCCCAGCACTCGGGAGGCAGAGGCAGGCGGATCTCTGCGAGTTCAAGGCCAGCCCGGTCTACAGAGCTAGTTCCAAGATAGGCTCCAAAGCTACACAGAGAAACCAACCAACCAACCAAACAAGCAAAGAAGTATAGCAGGCCTTTGGTATAGTTTCCCACTGGCATCAGAAGCCAGACACTGACATGGATGTCAATAACAGTGACCTTTTCTATTTGAGGATGGGGTTCAGTCTGGTGGGAAGGCTGTCCCTCCTTCTAAACCTCTACAGCTGTCCTTGAAAGTCCTTCTGTGTGAATCTGTAGGCAACATGGCCCTGAGAGATCAGAGCTATAATTCTGTAGTAAAGAGGAGTCGAAATGTAGGACCAAGAGGAGTAAGAGGTCCGAACCCTTTCTCCAGTAAGATAACACCATTTAGATAGATAGAAATGGGTTAATATTTAGGACAGAGCTAGCCAATAAGAAACGCTAGTAACCAGCCAACAGTTTCATAATTAATACACTGTCTCTGTGTGTTATTTTGGAACTGATGCAACTCTGGGACCAGGATGGCGGGAAAGTGCTCATAAGTGCTCATAACATCCTTATATCCTTTATATCTTTTGTTGTTTTTGTTTGTTAGCTTTTGGTTTTTTGAAACAAGGTTTCTCCCTGTAACAAACAGTCCTGGTTGTCCTGGAACTCACTCTGTAGACCAGGCTGGTCTTGAACTCACAGAAATATGTATGACTTTGCCTCCCAAGTGCTGGGATTAAAGGTGTATGCCACTACTGCCTGGCAAAAACTTTCTTATATCATTAATTCTCAAACATGTTATCCCCTATCTTGGTTTTTTTATTATTATTATTATTATTTGCTTGTTTTTGGGAGGAGGCGGTTCTCTGAAACAGGGTCTCATGTATCCCAGACTAACCTTGAACTCATTTTGTAGCCAAGAATGAACTTGAGCTTCTGGTCTACTTGTCTCTGCTTTATGAGTGCCTGGATTGCAGGCATGTACACCTAGCCCAGTTTGTGTGATGTTCAAGATGGAGTCCAGAGCTTCAAGCTTGCCCAAAGGGCACTCTACACACCGAGTCACATCCTCAGACTCAACCCATATTGTAATGCTTCTAAAATCAGGGAGGATTTGCAATCAGCACATTCATACTTCTGTATCCACACATGTCCAATGTGCACAAACGTCCCCTGGACACTCTGCTCTGTAGTGGAATCTTCCAGTTTCCCTGGTCATATTTTGTCTTTGGGCCACCCTCAGCATGGGCAGAAAACACCTGACCCTTATGTTCAATGCAGTTTTTATTAAGCTGAAGGAAGAGGCTGCAGTGGCTGGAGTTTTCCATCTCAGGAAATGTATTAACCACATGCTGCACGCCATCCCCCCAGTTACCCCATAAAATGTTTGTAAAGTGCCCAGTGCATACCCGGTACATGGCAAACATCCGTGGATGCCGACTCACTCCTGTGGGAGCCTCCCGAGCCATGCAGGCTGTGACAGCAGACGCTGGACTTTGAGTCCAGCTGTAATTGGATGTGATCCCCACAGGGGGCCCACAGAAGAGGCAGTTTAGGATGCAGGCTGGCTCTGGTGGAGAGAAAAATATGAATTCCTCTCTCTGGTCTCCACACCTCCCGGCTCAGGGATGTGTTTGATCAAGAGGTCTGTATCAAACAATTATTTGAAGTGAGACAAAAATCTACATGTGGAAGACACAAGGCTGTCTGAAGTGGACCCGTCTTCACATCCGAGTAGTCCTCACCCAGCCTGTTCCAGACAGACCCATGCTGTGTAAGTTCAAGCCACAGAAACAAACATCTGGACAGTGGTGCTCTGCAGAGGGAGGGAGGGAGGGAAGGGGAGCAGGAGAAGGGCTGGATTGAGGGATCTGGAACTTGGGGTGGAGAAGCAGAGAGGTCCTGCCTGGGTAGGGAGGAGGCTGACACAGGTTTTGCCTCAATGAAGACTCGGGTGGTTTCTCACATACACAGTGTCTGAGAGTTCGAATCTAGTAGTCCTTTCTCCAAGCACAGTTGGCACCAGGACTATGATGAAGCTGTAAGAACTTTCTCACCTTTACTTTCCAGAGGCGGGAACTGAGACAGGCAAGCCTGAAGTGGCCCACTTGCTAGTGTGGAACACGATTTGGTAGACCTTGGGTACCAGGGCTGAGACTGTGTTCCTCGTAGCCCTGATGTGTGGACCTTTCGGGAAGCAGCGAAGACACAAACCAGGAAATCCAGGTCCCCCAACTCAGAACTGAGCATTTATTCTGCCCACAGGTATGGACGATGAGGATCTCTCCCTCCCTCCCTCCCTCCCTCTCTTTTTCTCCCTCCCTCCCTCCTTCTCTCCCTCCCTCCCTCTCTTCCTTCCTCCCTCCTTCTCATGTGAGGACAGTGCCACAGAGCAGGTGTCTTAAAAGAGTGGCAGTGGACACCCTCAGTGTAAAACACACCCAGCTGCACAGGAGTGGAGGTGTGGGAGGGGAGAGGTGGGGTAAGGGGAAATGGAGGTTAGTCAGAGACTTGCCTGAGGGGGAACAGGGGAAGAACAGTGGCGGGGGTGGGGGTGGGGGGTGGGGGGGGAGGGGCAGGAGGATTGAAGGAGGAAGGAAACAGATAAGAGTGTCAAACAGAGGCAGGAAGTAGAGAGAAAAAAGAAACAGACGCCCGCCCGGGGACCTCGACAAACAGGTAAAAGAGAGAGGGAGTCAGAAAGAGAGGCCAGAATGAAGAAAGGGGTGGGGAGAAAGAGGGAGGCGAAGACGAGAAGAGGGTGAAGGGAAGGAAGACTGTGTGGCAGGGGTCCCTGGTCTCTGGCACTGCCCAGGCTGCGCACATTCCCCTCCTCCGCCTTCCTCGAATCCTCGAAGTCACACACTCAGCGGTATCCGTGCCAGCTGCATCTCGCTGTCCAGACGGTCCCCTGTCTCCAGCCCTGGGCTCTCAAGAGCAGAGCCGCCTTCTCCACAGCCATCTGTCTGGGACCCATCTAGATCCTATCCTGTGTAATTGCCATGGATGGCCCTGACCTGTCCCACACCCCTGTCTGCCCCACCCAGCACCCCTCTTGGCCATCGAGACTATAAGTGCCCTGTTGCCTTTACCTGTCCTTCTTACATGCAAGACAGAGGGGGACAGGCTATCAGATCTGATCTCTAAACCAGTGGTGGGGACAGTGCTCTGCTGGAGCATGACTTGGGGACCACAATGCTCCCAGACCTGGGTAGCAGTGGGGTCTGATGAGCTAGCCAGCCATCCACACGTGCACTGCTGTTCACCCACCGTCGATACTCCCCAGAGTGGCTCCATTTATGCAGGGCGATATATAGGCCCATCAAGGTGTCACTGAAGTGGGCCTCAAGCTCCACTTCCTCCTCCTGCTGTCTTCAATGTCTGTACTGTGGGGGAGGGAAGACAGTGTGGTTCAGCCAAACAGCTTCCCCAGCCTTCTGCCTACACCGGGGCTGGGACCATAAGTGTGGCCGCAGTGGTTCCAGAAGACACTTTCCCCAAGGCTCATGTTTGCCAGGGGCACTGGGTCATGACCCACAGAGGTGATAGGTCAGCCTGGAGGTGCAAGCCTGTCCCCCCCCCCCACTGCTCTGGAGGCTGGGGTTTGGGGATCATAAGTTCAGGATCTGCCTGAGCTGCACAGGCCACTTCTCAACATAGAAAATAAAAAGAGGGCTGGGACTGTCACTCAGTGGTGGAGTGCTTGCCCAGCATGTGAGAGACCCATCACCACAAGAAAAAAGAGAGGCAAAGGGAACGAGGCCCCATGCCCGCAGCATGACAGGAAGGGAGTCAGCCTCCCTGGTCTCAAGGAGACTGGTTGGGAAGTGTCCAAAGAAAAGGGCAGAACAAAGCAAGGGTTCCTTCCTATACCTCCCGCCATCTCTTGGCAGTCTGCATAAACTGACCATCAGGGATGGGAGCTACTGAATGCCGCCTGGGTGTGGCCACCTGGATACAAAGTTTAGTGCCTTGGACAAGCACTCCTGTGGACCCAAAGGGCTTCCTGTTATCTTAAATTTTCAGGATGCAAGATGCTGGAGGCCTTGATGCAAGCAAGGTCCAGGGTTCCTTGTCTGTCTTGCATACAAATGGGGTTGAAACTAGCAGCCAGTAGTGCCTGGGGGGAGAATGTGAAGTGAGTATCAGCCCGGTTTGCTGTCGCTGTATAGACCCATACCGAGTCAGATGAAGTTTCTAGAAATGTCAGGGCTGGTAGGAAAGCAGACTTGCACTGGCTGCTCCCAGACCTGGCTGAACACTGGACCCACTTGGGGAACTATTTAAGATTCAGTGTCATGGATCCCACCCTGGCAGTTCGGACGTGTGGGTCACCTTGGATGGAGCTTAGAGACCTGGGAATAGGCGAGAGCATGCAGAGGATACAGTGGGATCCACCAATCAGACGAAGGCCAGTGCTGGGTGGGAGTGAGTGTGTATCGGAACTCACCTCCTTGGCCACTGTCAGGTATGACTCTGGGCAGCAGGTGCCTTTGGTCCCCCCTTCGGCCTGGGGTCAGCTGGAGGAGACTATGGCCTCAGAGAAGAGAACATGGATATACAGGCATCTGTAGAAGGCACATCTGCACCAGGGGAGCAGGGCACAGGACATCATGACTTCTGGCCACCCCAATCCATGCCCCAGGAGAGACAGACATGCACTTGGATAGTCAGTGAATTCTCGGCTGCCAGCCAGTTAAGACAGGTCCTAAATGTGGACTCCTTGCCCAGTGTGTGTTCTCCTCCACAGTCTGTCCTAAGCCAGTGTTCCAGGAAGGGCAGGGAGAGGTGAGTGGTTCAGGCCAACCTGCCCTCTGGGATCTGAAGGTGACCTAGGGAGCTGGGTCACCAAAGGCCATTATACCTTCAGGAGGTTCTTGACAGTGCCTGGAGGCATTCTGGTGTCACCACTCGGGCAGGGCATATCCCTGTCAGTGATCGGCGCCATGATGCTTCTACAACCCTTACAGTGCGCAGACAGATGCTGTCAGTGTGATGATGGAGAAGCTGTGGTCCGTGACCTTTCTGGGTTCAGGTGTGAACTGGGTGAGTATGTGTATCTTTTTAATTATGGATTTTCTCAGCTTGGGCTGTGACCCAGACTAGGTTAGGACGGCTGTCCTCTGGGCACTAGCCCGACGGAGCCATCTGCTGCCCAAATCCATCATTCTGGCCTGTCCTTCAGGTTTTGCACTTGTCGTGCTGGCCTGGATTGCCCTTCCTCTCCATCCAGTCCCTCCCCCCACCCACCTGATGCCCTCCACCCAGAGGCACCGAGGCACTCAATACCTTCCCAGGTTTTCTCATTCAATAAACATGGGAGTCGCCCCTGAGTGATCACTGTCTCCATTTAGAATGAAAGGCAGAGACAGGAAGGGGGGCGAACGACCTGCTTCTGGGGTCAGTAACAGCACAGCATTAATTCTGCCTACCCGTGAGCACAGGAGGTCTTTTTGTATTCTAGAATCTTCAAATTCTTTCTTTGGTGTCCTACTTTACTTAGTAGATGTCTTTCACTTCCTGAGTTAGGTTTATGCCTAGATTTGTTTTTAAGGTCTTGAGAATGAGACACACCCCCCCAAACACCCTGACTTCTTCTTTGAGTTCATCCTTTGCACTTAGGAAAGCTATTCACTTCCCTAAGCTGGTTTTGTACCCTGCTACTTTGCTGAAAGTGCTGTCAGCCCTAAGAGTTGTCCCTAAAGAGATGGATTTACTACCAAGTTCAAGTTCTACCAAACCTTTAAAGAAAAGTTAAACCCAGTTGCCCACAATCTGTTCCATAAAATGGAAATGGAAGTAGCACTATCCAAACCTTTCTGCAAAGCCAGAGTTTACCAGATACCAAAACAGGATAACAGGGCTGGAGAGATGGCTCAATGGTTAAGAGCACTGACTACCCTTGCAGAGGACCTGAGTTCAGTTCCCAGCACCCACATGGCTGCTCATAACAATCTGTAACTTTGGTTCCAAGGACCCAACACCCTCTTCTGAGCTCTAAATCTGGGTTCTCCACCTGTGGGTTGAGAACAGGTTACAGTTATGAGGTCACAATGAGACAGCTTTATGGTTGGGGGTCACCACCACATGAGGAATTGTATTAAAGGGTCACAACATTAGGAAGGCTGAAAACCATTGCTAAAGGCACTGTATGCAGGTGGTGCACAGACACAGATGGAGGCAACCATGCCATGGAGTAATCTTTCATTAAAAATAATTGGTTAAGGACACAACATAGAAAGACACCAATAGGCCAGTTTCCCTGATGAACACAGACACAATTCTCAAATCGACTCTTAGAAGTCAAATTCAAGAACAAATTAAGATTAAACACTTTGATCAATTGAGTCCCATTCCAGGAGTGCAAGGTTGGTTCAGTATACACAATAAGCACATAACGTAAAGGGAGAGAGCCCGCGTGATGGTCTCAGGTGATGCATTTTATGGAACAGATTGTGGGCAACTGGGTTTAACTTTTCTGTAAAGGTTTCATAGAACTTGGTAGTAAATCCATCTGATCTTGGACTGTTTTTGATCAGTAGACTTTTTGTTATTGGCTCAACTTCATTGATCATTTTGACTTCATTTAAGCTGTTTGATTCAATTTTAGTAGGTCACGTGTGTCTAGGAATTCATCCATTTGCTTCAGATTTTCTAGATTTCAGGGATATAAACCTTTAAACGTTTTCTCTAATTATTATCTGGATTTCACTGACACCTATAATAACCTCTCTAATTTTATTAATCTGTTCCTTCTCTTTTGGTTAGTTTGGCTAGGAATCCATCAATCTTATTTATTTTTCAAATATCAACTCTTTGTTAAATATATTATTGAGTTTCCATTTCAATAACTTCTGCCCTTATATTTATTGTTTCTGACCATCTAGTCCTTTTGGGGTCTGGTTTGTTCTTGTTTTTCTAAGCCCTCGAGGTGCATCGTTAGGTTATTTATTTGAGATCCTCTTAGAACCACCCTAGCTGTATTCAAAAGCCTTTGCTTTCATTTGATTCCTGATTTCTTCCATGACCACCGGTCACTCAACTTCATTCAGTCTCAGTGTAGTCATTGTTTTTCTTTACTTTTGATTTTTTTTTTTTTTTTGCATTTGTTTTCTAATAGTATGACTGGATACTCTGAGAGATTACTTTTATTCTTTCCTATTTGGTTATGACTGAATTTTATGGTCTAGAATGTGATCTACTTTAGAGAAGATTCCATGGGCTGCTGAGAAGAATTCTGTTGCTATTGGATGGAATGTTCTGTCCACTCATTCATTCACCTATCCATTAATTCACTCATTCTTCCAGCTCAAAGCACACTGGTAGAGCAGCTACCACACACCAATGCCAGCCACCGAGTAGGAACATAGACAATGTGGAAGCAGTTGGACAGGGGTCCTGTCCTCAGGGAGGCGGCAGCCTGTTGGGAATAAAATATGAGATACGCTCTATCAGAAGTTTGTCAATGAATATGTTTATATGGCTCAGCGGCCAAGCATTAAGAGATTTCTTGCAGGGGGACACAGGAGGCCACCTGCACATTCTAAGAGTTCAGTGTGTGGGGGTGGGGGGTTGGGGGGTGGTTCTGAAGATGGGTGGCCAGGCTTGGGATGTGCATGGATGGCCCTGAGTGGAGGGTGCTCAGGTGTCCAGGGCACAGAGTGGGGTGGGGCTGGGCGGGGTGGGGCAGGGCACGGCAGGGCAGGGAGGTCTCAGGCAGAAAGAAACTTGATAGCTCTTGGGCTTTTCAGCTGATGGAGGTGGCGATCTTGTCCTGGGAAGGGAGTGTTGGGAGCTGTAGCTACTGATTTAGAGTATCCCCACAGGGACTGTCTGGTGGCTGTGGGGGATGAGATGTGCAGACAGGATCACGGAGGAGGCTCTTGGGTTGTCCAGGACTAATGCAGAAAGTCTGGGTGCAGGGGAGGCAGGGGCAGCTGGGAGAAGGAAGAACTTGGACTCCCAGGAAAAGGGGTCAGTGTGGGTCTCCTCCCACTTTTCCTTTACAATGATGTAAATGCTCCCAGTTCTAGATGCACTTCTGGGGACCCCCACCACTAAGGAGTTGAACCCTGGGAGGCTGGGTCAGTTTGGTTGGTATTTAGTCGGTAGCTGACATCAAGTGACACCAAGGATGTGGGGGCCAGCATGTGCACCCCTGGTATGAAGCTTCATCTATCGGATGACTTTGGCTAGCCGTCTCTCCACATGGGTCTTCTGCACCCAGGGGTGCCAGGCCTCAGGTACGTAGCTCAGTCCCAGCTCTGCCACTCACAAGCTGGGTGACCTCTGGGACAGTGATTGGCACCTGTCTGTGCTTCAGGCGTCTCCCTGAAACTAACCTAGGTGAGTCAAGCATCCTTCCTGTTCCTTAGGTTGCACCCCCAACATCATCAATCCAGCCTTGTTCCTAGAGCCTGCAAATATGTCACCTGACACACAAAGGTCACTTCGTGGATGTGGCCAGGTTTCAAGTCTGGAGATAGGGAGATGGTCTCTATTTATGTGGGACAGTCTCCTGTCACTAGAAGTCCTCACGGGAGGATGGAAGGGAGTGGGGTTGAATCCATGACTGGGAAGCTGAGGCAGGTGAATTGTGAGTTGGGGCCAGCCTGGGATACATATTGATACTTTGCTTCAAAAGGAGAAGGAAAAAGCAGAGAAGAAAAGAGGGAGGGGGAGAAGGATGGAGGAGGAAGAGGAAGGAAGGAAAGAGGGGGGAGGAGAGGAGAAGGTTCCAGGCCAGAGCAAGTGATGTGCCAAAGGCAGCAGAGAGATCAGAAGAAGCAGCGTTGCGGACCTCGAGAAGAGAGGAGGAGACGTCAAGTCAAGAGATGCGGGTAACCTCTGGCAGCTGGGATAGACGGGGAAATGGACTCCCCTTGCAGCTCCTTTGGGAACCAGCTGACACCTTGACTAGAACTCAAGTGCATTACGTGAGTCCCAGCTCATGGCGGCCACTCATTACTGCAGCAACGGTGTCTCCGGTGTCTCCTGCAGCTTGGGACGACTCGGCCCACTGCTGTTTCCCAAGCTGGAAATACATTACCTGTGTGATGAGTACCTGTGCCTGTTGACAAGTGCCAGGAATCTGTGGACACCCCATCTTAATGAGAGCTAATAGTTCTCCATCCCTCGGCCAGGGCCATGCACCCCAGGCTAATGGCTTCATAGCTGTCGTTTGGTGTGATCATTATAAAATGTAATTATCCCCATTCCATAGATACAAAAACCAAAGCTCAGGGAGTTTGAGGACACACCTAAGCCACTCTGCTAGACAGTGACAGAGCTGGGATTTCCAGCCCTCACACCTGCTCTGGGGTCCCCACCTTCACCGTAAGCCCCCCTTTCTCCCGTTTGTTTCTTTCCATCGTGTGTGTGTGGGGGGTGGCGGCTCCCATACACTTCCTTGGCTGTCAGCTCCCCCCCACCCCCCGCCAAAAAAAAATCCTGCTTTCTCCACTGCCTTCAACAAAAGACTCTTTCTTCTGGAGGTGCCGACAGCCTGGCATTATTTGAGAGGGACTTCATTCCCGTTTGGCTTTCCCTCAGCTCTGTAGCCAAGAAAATAGAAATTGCAAAAATTTAGACAAGCTCCCCGACTGAAGATTTCTGATCCCATGATTCCCGCCTCCTCCCCAGCCAGGGGCGGGTTGGTGCCACTGGCTGGCAGCAGGTCTGGTCCAGACCCAGGCCCCATTTGCTGGGCGGCCCCTTGTCTCCCATCCTTTTACTAAAAATGAACCATATGATTTTGCCTACACAAGTCTGGGCTTCCCCTTTAATCCCCTCTCAAGTTCAAGGCACCCCAAATTTCTTTAGGGGAACCGCGGCTCACTCTCTGTAGACTACATGCCCTTGCTGGGACTGGTTCCATTCCCAGATGCCGAGACAGGAAGTGACCCAAGGTTTGCATTTCCACTGCCTCCATCCCTCCACACAGTGGTAGGCTCAACCACAGGACCCAAGATGAGCCAATCACAGCAGAGGACCAAGGACACCTGGTGCTTTTGCTGGCTTTGCTGGGTTAGGGCTGTTCTCATCTTTTGCTGTGATTAATGTGAGGGGTCCAGCTCCTCCAGTGAACGAGAAGACAGCCATAGGGACAAGGCTGCCACAGGAAAGCAAATTGCTTTAAAGCTGTGCTGGAAGTCATAGGTAAGACCGAACTTTTCAGCCAACGAGGAAACAGATCGCTTTTGTGTAAGCCGCGCTTGGCTACCACCGACTGAGCACCATCTTAGTTCAAGTTCACCTGAAAGCAGAGGATCAGGTGCAGAGGGCTAAGCTGAAAGTTTATTGCTGGGTTTATCACCACACTTGTGAAGAGTCTCTGGAACCTGCCGTGGAGCGCAGAGGTTTCTGGAAGCGGCTATGATCTACAGACCACAACACTGCTCACTGGCTGACACCACCCCTGCTTGAAGCCCTGATCCCTGGGATAATATGCCATTCCACCCAGTGATGCCCACAGCAGGCATCACTAATCAATCATGACATCCTTGCTCACTGAGTCTCAGGAGGCTGACACATCTTTTCTCAACAAGGTTGTCTGTGCAGATGTGGCCAATATAGTTGGATCTGCAAGAGCCAAAAGGCTCCATAATCCCTATGGCTACTTCCTGTATAGGAGAGCCTCATAGAACTCATAGCAGAAATGGGAAATGGGAGGAGCGTGTGAGCCAAGACAAGGTCACAATCATCCACACGCACATCAGGGGTTCTTCTCTGAGGATTCACTATGTCTGAGTGCCGCAGCTACAGCACTTACCATACCAGATGCGATGTCTCTCTTCACAGAGGCTGCAGTGTCCTGGGGAAAGAGACACCAAGCACGTGTTCCGACAGCTATCAGACATACAGATGGTGAAGGAGTCTGGTGGGTGCCGGGAGGGTGAGACGGGAACTTCTGGCCACCTCTTCCACAGCAGCAAGGCCCTTTCTTATAAATATCTTCCATCTGATGCCTAGATTCTTCCAGCAGATCGTGTGTGTGTGTCCTGTGTTCATATATCTGGAGGTAAGAGAACAACTTTGTGTAGTCTGTTCTCTTCTCCTGCCTTACATGGGCTCTGGGGATTGAACTCGGGTCATCAAGCATGTATCTATCTGGCAAGCACTTTACATATGGAGCCATTGCCTCATCCATATTTTGAGACAGTATCTTTCTCTACATGACCCTGGCTATCTTGGAATTCTCTCTGTAGACCAGGCTGGCCTCAAACTCACAGAGATCCACCTGCCTCTGCCTCCCAAGTGCTGGGATTAAAGGCGTGTGCCACCCCCACCCTTAATTTTTTTTGAGGCGGGGCTCTCACTGGGCTCTGGGGCTCACTAATCAGGCTAGTCTGGTTGGTCAGTGGGCTCCAGGATTCTCCTGTCTCTGCTGCCCCAGGGCTGAGGTGACAAGCACACACCACCATGTCTGGCCTTTCCCAGAGGTTCTGGGGATTTGAACTCAGGTCCTCAAGCTTGCATGGCAAACACTTTTCAAGTCATGTCCTTGACCTGCTAATCAGATCATTTTTTTTAAAAATAATCCTTGGAAGAACACTTTTTAATGTTTTATTTTATTTAATGTGTATGATTGCTAGCTTCCATGCATGTCTGTGCATCACAGAGACTAGAAGAGGGCGCTAGATCTTACAGAGCTGGAGTCACAGCTGGTTGTGAGGCGCCATGTGGGTGCTGGGAATGGAGCTCATGCCCTTTGCAAGAGCAGCCTGTGCTCTTAGTCACTGAGCCATCTCTTTAGCCCCACTCAGATCATTTTAATCCTGGTGGCGTGTGTTTTTGTCTCATAGGTACTAGCTCGGCCATCCCATAATGGTTTCCAATTCAGGGTCCTTGACCATGTTAGCTCCTCTTCCTGTGCCCAGTAAACAGTCACAGAGCATCCGCTGTGGAGCTGAATACAGCTGTATCCTTTGGAGGTACCCGTCTTCCACTGTGGTGACTGAGGGAGAGGTCTCCAACCCACGTGAGTGGCTTGCGAGTGTCATGAGAAGTTGCAGGTCATTTTCAGAGTTGTGGGTTCAAAGCCCATAACGGGCAGGCAGGAGTCACATATGTGCGTGAAAGGTGGAGTGAGGTAATAGGGCAGAGTGGGGACTGGTGTAAACCAGAGACCTCATACTCTGCTGAAAAGGGTGACCACTCGTCATGTCCAGCACATACATGGCTGCCATGAGAAATAGGGGTCAGCAGGCAGAGAACTACCTATTGTTAAAAAAAAAGAACCCAGAGATTAAATATTAATATTTCTGTGGTATCTTTCGGTTTCTAAAGGCCAGCAAATAAATCACAAAAAGAAAAAACAACAACAACAACAAAAAAACCCAAAGCTAGACGGGGCGAATTGACTGATTACTCACAAGCAGCAGCGGCTCACAGGTCTAGCTTTATTTTTATTAATTTATTTATTTGTGTCTTTGTTTATTGTTTATTTATTTATTTATTTATTTTTGAGAAGTTTCGCTGTGTAACCCTGATGGGCTTGAAACTCTCTATATCAAGCAGACTGGCTTCAGATCTGCCTAACATTCCTCCCGCCTCTGCCTCTTGAGTTCAGCAAGAGGTTGGTTTAAGGTTTTCCAAGGCAGCTGGAAGACTGAAGCTGAGGTGCCTCCCTTCAGAGTCCCCCATGACTCTGGGGGTCTCACTGGACCTTTCCCGCTGGGGAGCCAGAGAGAAGGAGGTGGAGGCTGAGGCTCCCAGAGGCTGGGGACTAAGTGCTGACGGGAGGCTGCTCTCTTAGTCCCGGGCGGGCGGGCTGCTCTCCCCGGGCGGGCTGCTCTCTTAGTCCCGGGCGGGCGGGCTGCTCTCCCCGGGCGGGGTGCTCTCCCCGGGCGGGCGGGCATCTCCCCTCTCTCTGTTCTCGGTCTCCTTCCCTCCCATCCTGTCTCCTCTCTCTTCTATCCACTCATTTCTCTTCCTTCTCTCTCTCCCTTTCTCTCCCCTCGTATTTCTCCCCACTTTCTTTACGTCTCTCCCATCCTTTCCATCTCTTCCTCCCCTCGCACCCCGAGGGCCCCCCCAGGCCCCTGCTCTCCTGCCCTTCTTGTCCCTGAGGCCACTGTGGAAAGGTTACAGTAAACGGGAATGAAGCCGAGGGCAAAAGTAATCAACCCGGACGACCTCACTGGGCTCCACAGCCGGCACCAGGACCTGCGCCCCTCCCCCTGCCCGCCCGCCCCTCCCCCAGGCCCCCTTGCTGACAAAAGGCCTATCTTCTCTCTGCCTAAATGATTTAAATTCTAATCAAACATCATTTATAGTACATCTCGAAGCCGTCTCCTGGGAGCTGCTCCCACATGAGTCGTTGCCATGGCAACCGGGGGGTCTTGTTTCAGAAATGTCAGATTGTGTTATTGTCTTCACACTCCTCTGATAACCTGGTCTCTCTCTCTCTCTCTCTCTCTCTCTCTCTCTCTCTCTCTCTCTCTCTCTCTCTCTCTCATCACCATGCCCAGCATTGCATCCCTCTTCCTTCTCCCTCTCTCCCCTCCACGCCATGGTGAGACCCTTCCCAGGACCCCCCAGTCTAGCCTGCAGCCCCCCAGTGGAGAGCTGCCAGCAGTGACATCCCACCTCTCCCCAGGCCCAGGGCCCCCCCCCCACTCTAGGAGGAGGTCTCCGCCCTCATCTTCCACACACGCGCTCCCCTCCAGGGGCCAGAACGTTCCGTGTCATTTTATTTTACTAGATAGGAAAATGAGACATAGATTTTTCTGGGTGATGCCATGTGAAGTTCTAATCTGCCCCTTGCAGACTTCTTTTCCTTTGTGGAGGGGGAAGAGGGCTGGGAGGAAGGGAGCCCCTGAAGGAGGCAGAGCCGGGACAGGCTGGAGTTCATTCATGCATGTGTGGGGTGTGTACATATGAGGAGGCACATACACATATGTACCTCATACGTGTGCATGTATGTGTGTGAGAGAGAGAGGTGCTGTCCCCAGCCTGGTTGCTGGTGCCTACCTGTCCCTGGCCTCCCATTTGCCATGATGTCCCCATTCAGTCCTAACTTCCCTGAAAGTGGCCCCAAGAGACACCCCAAACCCATTCTTCCCACCACTCCACAGCTGGGTAAGCTGAGGCTTCAGGATCAGCAGAGGCAGCATGTGCATGGCCCCTGGTCACAAAGGGACCAGAGGTGACACTGGAGGTTGCATGTGTCCCTGCCAGGCCATCAGCAGACTGGCGAGATGTAGGGTAGGGACAGAAGTCATGCTGTCTCCCAAAGGGGACATGACAATGCACAGGCTGAAGATTTTGACCACAGGGTCAATGTGTGCCGGACAGAGCTCAGGCACTTCTAAGAACTGTCCTTCAAGCCCGAGACCTCTAGAAGAGCTATAAGCCCCCATCTTGCTGATGGAGAAACCGAGGCTCAGACAGTGACACAAGGAGCCTAAAGCCGTAAGGTGTAGATTGCCATTCTCCTGTCTCCTAGCACAGGTGGGGACAGCTCAGTTTTGTTCCCGACAGACAGCCTCTACATCGAGAGTGGAGAGCTGCCCCAGAGTTAGATTCAGTGTCTCCTCTCTCTTTTATAGCGGGGAAGCTGAGTCTTAGGGACAGTTGGGAACCTGAGGACAGAAGTATCCTATAGGCAGATCTGAGTGATAGGAGACTTCTGTATGTTATGGAGCCAGCAGGCCAGCATCCCAGCTCTGCTGTTCACTGAGCTCAGCACATGACCTGTGGGAGCCTCGGTCTCCCCAAGTATAAAACAGGGACCTAAGTGATTGGTGCCGCCTAGGGTAAGACTCTGAGGATGTGCGGCCAGCATGAGCATCCCCTGTGAGCCAGACGACCTCCCCCCACCACACACTGTGGCTCCTTCTTTCCAGCTACTGCCTCTGTCCATGTGGTGACCCCAGAGGAGCCTCCGGCATTGTCCCCACTGCCCTGAGCCTGTGGGATCAGGTCCACCAGAGACTCTGACATTCTCCAGTCCTTTGACAATGTTAGAGACTTCCCACACCCCCACACCTGGCACCTCAGTCACCCCAGCCCCGTGAGCAAATGTATTGAGAGGGGGGTGTATTACTCTGTGCCAAGCAGACAATGCGGATGCAGACACAGGCAACTCAGTCACCTTCCTTCTCCCTATTAAACTCATTTTTAAGGCTTTATACATGTGTACATTGTATGTTAAACGCATCTCCACCCGCCTGTCCTCCCTTCCTCCATTTCCCTCCCCCATTAGTCCCCTTTGTTCCCCCCCACAGACAGTCTTACTTCAACTTTAAAATATACATTCACTCATGATTTTATGTGTCTATAAAATCTAGGCGGCAGAGATGGGAGAGAACATATTTGTCTTTCTGAGACAGGCTAGATTTTCTTCAAAGGTTCACATTTATTGTAGCCAGTTTCCGTGAATGATATCACTTGGTTCTCTATGGTTGGAAAATGCTCATGTAAGGATACACAGAATCCCACTTTGAGTGAGGGACCTACCCACATCCTCACTTTGCCTCAAGAATGTGTTTCTTAATGGAGACCTTCTTACTGCCTGTCTCCCTTGGAATTATCTCTATGCCCTTTGATGTGTCCGTGTCTCTGTCTCTGAGCATGTGACTGACCCTCAGGGCCAGGATATGGCCGGATAGACACAGAGAGACAGAAACGCAGTGGCTGTCCTGCCCTCCAGTGTGAGTGTGTTTGTCCAGGGTGAGGGCATTGATCGCCGTCCCGGCTGCCTCTGATAAATCCCGGCCGTGGTAATGAACCTTCCCGCTCCGCACTGGAAAAGCACACACCAGCCATGGCCCCAGCGGTTAATATTTAACTGAATAAGGGCCATAAATATGGAAAATGGCGCTTTTAATTAAATAAGCAGCTTTTAAAAGGGCCCTTGGGCTGGAGAGGCTTTTGTTTAAATATGATTGATTTGACGAGCCCTGTCCCTCTCACGCGCCCAGGCTCCTTCCCTCATCAACTCTTGGCCCCCTCAGCCCTCAGAGCAAGTGTGTGGGGCAGGGCCCTGTCCTGCTGCAGGGAGAGGGCTGAAGTGGGTGGGAAGGCTGGGGTCCAAGACTCTGCCGGCCTGCCCTCAGCTCCTGGGCAGAGATGTATTCCATCTGCCTATGGGAAGGGGACAGCAGGCTAGCTGGCTCCAGCCTTGGGTACAGGGTCTAATGAAAGCCACACCCCCAGCTCATGACCGTTAGAGGTCCAGTTGGAGGCTGCTCTCTCTATGCCTCAGTTTCCTTATCTGTGACATGAGGATTGTGGCAGTACCTATTCTTTGAGGGGGCCAAACCCTGGGAGCTCGTCCCTATATGCAGAGCCAGCCCCGTGTCTTCATTTTGCACGGGGCCCTCTCTACAGTCTTGGGACTCCCCGATGGTAGTGGCTCACCCAAGGAGTTGGGGTTTTTAACTTCTGGCTTGGAAGGAGAATTCAGGTATGAGGGGCTGTGTTGGCTCCAAGCTAGCTGCCTTTAACAGCTAAAACTTTTCCATAAAGAAGTATTGGACCCTGTTATCCAAGGGTCTAATATTTATAATCAGTATCTGCATGCTACATGCTGAATAAAAGACCAAGCAGCCTGGAGTAGCCCCAGGGGCCCTGAGATCTAAGGTCAAAGCCAGGTTCTGCCACCGATGCTCCTGTCTTACACACCATGATGTAAGACCAAGCTGGACTCCCTGCTTTGGTCCTGACTCCTCAGAGCCGAGGATGTCACCTCTTTGGATAATTCAGATGTCTGAAGGAAGAAGCTGCCAGGCAGTGGTGGCACATACCTTTAGTCCCAGCACTCGGGAGGTGGAGGCAGGAGGACCTCTACAGAACAAGTTCCAGAACAATCAAGGCTACACAGAGAAACCCTTTCTTGAAAGCAAAAACAAAACAAACAAAAAACAAAAGAAAGGAAGAAGCCTAACGGCGACCACGAGCCTGCCCGATTCAAGCGGCTGTCCCACCCTGCACATCTCCCCACCATGGCCCGCAGGAAGCCTTCCGCTACACACCCCGCTTGTTCCGGAGCAGCTTCACCTAACTCTCCAGGGCTGGCCTCACAGCGTGACCCCTGGTCCCAGGGATTAAACTCAGGTCATCAGGCTCAGTGGCAAATGCCTTTACCCATTAGAACATTAACTAAACAGATGGGGTCTCCCATAGGTCGTGACATGCTCCGGCTGTGGAGAGAAGAGCTGTGCCTGGCAGTGCTAGATATGAGGGGAAACTGAGGCAAAGTGGACAGTGGTGCTGGCAGTCGCCCTGAAGTATGTCATCTACTACATTTATTATTTCAAAGCACCCATCATTTTGACTCCCCAACACCTAACTCTCAGCCATTCATTTTTAGGATAAGGTTATGTGCAAGAGTGTCTACCTGTGTGTATATGTCTGTGGCACCACACACATAACGTGTGGTGCCCACAGGGGCCAGAAGGGGGTGTCGGAACCCCTGGAACCTGAGTTATAGATGGCTGTGTGCTACCACGCGGGTGCTGGGAACTGAGCAGTGTGTGTGTGTGTGTGTGTGTGTGTGTGTGTGTGTGCGCGTGCGCGCGCGCGCGCGCGTGTGTGTGTGCGCGTGTGTGTGTTGCATGCATATGAATGTGTGGATGAGCATGACTGTGCACACACATGTAAGAACAAAACGAGAAGCCACTGCTCTCAGCCTTGTTACCTGGGAACATGGCCTCTCAGTCCCAAGCTTGCATTTTTGTCTAGGCTGGCTGCCACCTGTCTCTGGTCTTTAGTGCTGAGGTCACAGGCATGCGTGGTCATGACTGGCATTTTAGGCGGGTCTAGGCTTTGAACTCATGTCCCCAGTTCCTCGTGCTTGCACAGCAAGTGCTCTTACCACTAAACCATCTCCCCAGGCCCTCTGATATTTTGAGAAAGGATAGTATGTAGCTCAGGCTGGCCTTGGGCATGCGCTGTCTAAGGCTGATCTTGAATTTCAGGTCCTCTTGACTGCTGAGATTCTAGATGGGATTCACTCTACCTGGCTGACACTCTATGGCTCTGGGGCAGAAATGTGTCCCTTATTCCCAGGGATGGGGGAAGGGAGGAGTCTGTGGCTGTCATGTCCTGTTCTAGAATTCTTTAGTAGTATTCATTCAGTCCTCCACAAGCCCATAAAGTAAGTGCTCATGGTCAGCCCCAGTTAGTAGCTGAGAAGATGAGGCCCAGAGATGTTCAGCAACCCGTTCAAAGTCACACAGCAGCAAGTAGCAGAGGCAAGGTGAAACCCAAGCAGTCTGGATCCTGAACCCTTGTTCTTAACATTGATTTGTTTCTCTTTTAATCCCTTCTCTTCCTACTTCAGAAGTATTCGTGAGCCTGGGTATGTCACAGGAAGCAGCTTTGGCTCAGCACCAACTGAAGTAGAGAGAGTCTGAAGTAGAAACAGAAGCAGAAAGGACCAAGGACATAGAGAGATCTGGAACAGCCAGTGAGCCTATGACCTCAACTCCTCCATGGTCATAGCTATGGGCAACCCTCGCCCTTGGCTGATGTGTAGAGCCTAGTACCACAGTGGCTGCTCCAAGGGCAGGGTGCAGTTCATGTTCTCTTCTAAGCAGGCATCTGAGGGCACTGGTCAGCAACCCCCCCCCAGCGGCACATCAGTTGCCATAGCAACTCCTTCTGGGTATCACCCCGTTCCTGAGTTCGGGGTTGGGGGGCAGGCAGGGCTGAGGCTGGCATAGCTTGGGATGGAGATGCAGAGATACCCAGTCCCTGAGGAGGTGCAGCAGACAGGGCAGTCCTTTACAGCATCCTACAATAACTGATAACAATTTGTCCCTACCTGTCCCTCCTCCAAACAGCAGCCACTGGCCCATCCAGGCTGCCTTCCACTCAGTCCAGGCTCCATCCACTCCATCCACCATCAAGCTCGGAAATACCGGAAATCAGAAAAGCAGGGAGCAAAGGTCAGGGTGAGGCCAACTTGTTCTGGTGACAAAGAAGATTATGAATCCCGGCTCTTGGAGCTGAGGGCTAGGGCCGAAATCAGCCTGTGATCCCAAGTGAGAGGAGGTCAGAGGTCGCCAGCTGGCTCCTTTGTGTGTCAATATTAACACAAGAGTCACCTAATTGGGGTGGGTCAGTCAGCAGACTCCGTCCGGAAGCACATCAGAAGAGAGGGTCTGATGGCCCCCGCACACCGCTTGACATAAGCTGGCTCCTGCCTCGTTCTAATATTGCTTCTAATGCTGCCATGCTATGATCCCAGAAGGGGCAGCAGCAGCAGCCGCATGCTTTGAGTGCCTGTAAATAAATTCCGGCTTGGTGGCTGCTCCTTAATACATTAAGCTGTCTTGCTGTCCCTTATATGTCCCATTCCCTGCGGCCTCCTCCTGCAGCCCAGGAAACAAAGCACAGAAGGGTTAGTCGGGGGTGCGGGGTCACACAGCTGGAACTGAAGGTTGGGGTTGGGCCCAGCCAGTCTGTCTGTGGATGCGGCTCTGTTTTCTCAGTAAGGACAGCTCAGAGAGGATGCAGAGTCACACAGCAGGTGAGGGACAGAACTGAGCTGTACAGGCTGTCACTTCTGTCCTAGAGAGCAGCAGCCCTCAATCTACTATCTATGTCTGCATGTGTGCATCCATCTATCTTCTATCGCCTACTTATCTATCATCTATCTATCTACTGTCTATCATCTATCTATCTTCTATCTATCATCTATCTATCTATTGTCTATCATCTATCTATCTTCTATCTATCATCTATCTATCTACTGTCTATCATCTATCTATCTACTGTCTATCATCTATCTATCTTCTATCTATCATCTATCTATCTACTGTCTATCATCTATCTATCTACTGTCTATCATCTATCTATCTACTGTCTATCATCTATCTATCTTCTATCTATCATCTATCATCTGCCTATCTTCTATCAATTACCTGTCTGTCTATCATCTATCTATCTACTGTCTATCATCTATCTATCTTCTATCTATCATCTATCATCTGCCTATCTTCTATCTATCAATTACCTGTCTGTCTATCATCTATCTTCTATCTATCATCTATCTATCGTGTATCTATCTATCTTCTATCTATTATCTATCTATCTATCTATCTTCTATCTACCTATCTGTCTATTTTCTATCTATCAATTATTTATCTATCTTTTAAACAGGGTCTTATAATAGTTTATCTAGGCTATGCTTGAACCCAACCATCTATCTATCTATCTTCTATCTATCATCTACCTATCTATCTTCTATCTATATTTATCTATCTATCTTCTATCAATTATCTATCACCTATCTATCTATCTTTTAAACAGGGTCTCATAATATCTGTCTGTCTGTCCATCCATCCATCCATCCATCCATCCATCCATCCATCCATGTTTGAGACAGGGTCTCATGTAGTCCAGGCCTCCCTTGAACTCAATATGTAACTGAGGGTACCTCTTGAATTTCAGATCCTCCTGCCCCACTGGGACCTCAGGCATGTGCCCTCACTCTGGCTTTGTGAGTGCTGGGAACAGATGCAGAGCTTGCTGTTCACTGGACAGGCACATCTCAGCCCCCACCCCTTGCTCCATGTATGTTTTGGATTTATTTTTATTTTATTGTGTGAGTGTTTTTCATGCTACTACTGAACGATATTTCCAGCTCCCCGCCCTTTTACTTTTCTTTTAAAACAAGGTTCCACTAAGTTTCCCAGGCAGACCTTGAACTTGTGACCCCCCCCCACTACATGTAATTGGTAACTCAGGCCTGGCTAGCAAAAGAAATCTTTACTCCCTAAGTCGTTGATGTTGGGTGTTTTGTCACAACAATGAAAAGCTGCCACACACACCTTACTTCATCCCATCCTCATCAAAAGATTCCCTTTGGGGCTGGAATGATGGCTCAGTGGTTAAGAGCACTGATTGCTCTTCAAAAGGACCTGGGTTCAGTCCTAGCACCTACACCCACATGGTGGCTCACAATCATCTCTAGCTGTAGTCTCATGGGATTCAGTGCCCTCTTTTGGTATGCAAATGTCCATATAGACAACACACACACACACACACACACACACACACACGCACGCACGCATGCACACACACACACACACACACACACGCACGCACGCACGCGCACACACACACAGGATTCCCTTCACCAGTCAGTCAGTCACCTGTTACCCCGACACTGGTGACAAGGGAAATGTACTTATCCTTGGAAATGAAGCCTGCATAGGTATCAGAACCATTAGGTCCACAAGGCAGGGACAGAAGCCATCTTGTGTTCAGCCTCTTCTGCAAACTGTTCCCAGTGCTCTCAAAGGCTGTCACAGTGCCTGATTTCTTGGTTCTGCCTTCAGTGGCTATAATAGCATACCCGAGGTTGGGCACTTTATAAGGAAAAGAGGTTAATTTAGTTTCCAGCGAGGCTCGCACAAGAGCATGGTGCTGGCTGAGGCTTGGCTCTGAGCGGGCCTCTTGGCGGACAGTGTCAGGTGGGGGGAGGTGGGGATCGCTGAGAGTTAGTTACCAGGACTTGCTCCCATGGCCACTAGTCCACCTCATGACCTTGTTACCTCCCCCTTGAAGGTCTGGCCTCCTGGTACAGCTATGTTAAGATTCACCTTGGGTGTGTGTGGGGGGGCGGGTTGTGGGGCAATCAGATTCAAACCAGAATGGGGCATAGGCCTCTCAGCCCAGCTGCTCAGGAGACTTGGGCAGGCGGATCACAAGTTCAATTGAACCCAGGAGGATCACAAGCCTGGGCTACCTGTTGGGTCTCTCTCAACAAAACAAAACAACAAAGTAGCTGCCTTGGATGGAGAATGAGGAGGAGAAAAGTGAGTTATGTGGCAGGGCTGGGGTTTGAACTTAGGTCCGTGTCTACCTCCGAATAACTGTGACCTTCTGCCTGCTTGCAGCCTATTTTGTTATACATTGCTTGTTTTATTTTTTGTTTATTAATTTTTTTTAGATCACTTATTGACTTGTGTGAGTGCATGCATGTGTAGATCAGAGGACAACTTTCAGGAGTGGGGATTGAACTCAGCTCGTCAGGGACAACAGCAAGAACTATCTTCTTAGCCCTATAGCTGACCCTTTGCAGATCAGTTCTTAAATGGTTCTAGGTCTGCAGGGTCTGCAGGGCTGGGCGTTTCTGTAATCGTGAGAGCTGCCTCTTCCTCTGGCCCCTGCCTTAGGCAACTCCACCTACCTCATCTGCCTCAGACCCATCTTGTGGTGTAACAGACAAATCATGGCTTTACGCGTTACTACTGAACACCTAACAACCTCATGCAAGAATGTCATGCGTTTTTTTTTGTTTGTTTGTTTTTTGTTTTCCAGAGACCAGGCTGGCAGGAGCCTGTGGGATGTTGGGGAGGTGGGGTGGATGGAGAGGAAAGGATTTGGGAAAAGTGGCTCTTCAGCTGGCCTTAGCCTGGTCCCTTCACCCCACAGTCACACCCACCACCCACAGCCAGGGGATTTAACCTCCTTCACCAAGGGCTCTTCATGTCTAACAACCTAGAGACATCACTGGCTCATTTGAACAAGGCCCTGGGTTCGATGCCCAGGACAGCCTAAATCTGGAATTATGGTACACATCTGTGATCTCAGCCCCCAGAAAGTAGAGGCAGGAAGACTGGAAGTTTGAGGTTATCCTCAGCTACAGAGGGAGTTCAAGGCCAGCCTGGGCTACATGAGACTCTTAATCTGGAGATACTTCCAAACCAAACACTTCCTGTGACCTTGTAGGCAGATGTGCTCATTTAGCTTACAAGGAGGACCAGGGATGGGAGCTGCTACTCTCCCATTGTGGAGAATGTAAAAAGCCACCTCTGGTCCCCAGGCCCAGGCAGCCCCTCCAGCTTTGCTGTTCTGGGACTTCAAGGTCGGTAGGGACAGAGAACCCACCCAGCAGCAGTGGTCAGGAGCTGGGAAGATCACAAGGCTAATGGTCTGGGCATTGGCTGACATTTTTGTTTCAGGCTCCCTGGGAAGTGCTAATTACTCCACTGGAAAGTCTGACTTCGCTACACTTGGATTTTATGGACTGCTTTGGGGATGCCATTTCCATGTGACTTCCCGAGACCACAGTGACCCTGCCTCTTCCCGTGCTTCTGGTGGCAGAGGCTTTGTGCCAAGAAAGCTGAGCTTAATGCTTCTGTGTCTGGACTGCCAGGAAAACAGAACCTAGAGGTAGGCTCCTGGCATAGCCTAGCTCCACCTGCCTTGGAGGTTCTGAGAATCCTGTGTGGCAGTGGCAGGAGGGAAACTGAGGCTAAGAGCCATGGGGCAGAGAGGTTTAAGCACAGGCTTCTTTGAACTTGGAGTCTGGCTGACACTCAGTCATTGATAAACCTGCCATGTGTCCTCAGCCACACAGGAACTTTGTCTGGATGATGATGGTAGGAGCTAAGGACAGCATGTGCACATGGTGACAACTCCAGGGTCACTTTAGGCCACACTGATGCTCAGATCTTCCCAGGCTCTCTAGTTCCCCACCCAACTCCAGTCTGCTCACAGTTCCCAAGCATTTCCCCAAACATCCCCGTTCTAAGACGCTGTGCCACTTTACATGTGCCTTGAGTCCCGAGGCAGGGATCTCTGTATAGACAGCCATCCCTCAGTCAGAAGGCAGACCAAAGAATGACCTCAGGAGAAAATGGAGCATTCCCAGTCTCCACAGAAATCACATGCTAGAGAGCAATGACAGGATGTGTGGCTAAGTGTCCCGTACCCCACTTTATAAGAGAGGAGGTTCAGAGGGTCTGTGTTGATGGATGAATGAATCATGCATGCAAAGAGCCAAGGCAATGCAAGCAAGCTCTGGGCCAGAGGCTGGAGCAGGCAGAGAATGAACGACTATTATTAAGATCACACATCTTGGGGTACCCTCAAAGTGGACCATATTTAACACAGTCCTTGCTTCCTGGGAACTCATGGCTGTGTAAGGATGAAGGAGGAGGAGGAAGGTGCGCCTACCGTGTGCAAGGCTCAGCTCTAGGTGTTTTGTTCAGTCTTCTTAGTTACACTGTAGGTGGATATCACACACACACACACACACACACACACACACAAGCGCATGCGCATACAATGAAGGCTCAGAAACGTTAGGTCATTTGCCCTAAGCCACACCAGAGGCAGGTTAGAATCCCAGTAAATTAAGCCCTGCGCTGGTTCTGGTTCGTTTCTTCCTTCTGTCCCAGGGAAGGGGCTGAGTGTGTGGGCCACGACGACAATGACAGGGGTAGTGAGTCTTTGAAACGGACAGGGTATGGGCAGCTGGAGGCCCTGCTCTGGAATGTGGGCCCCTGTGGGCAGCAACCCCAGCGGAGTCCACAGAAACTTCTTAGTGGCCTGACCTGGGGTGGACTGAACATTGCTTTGTGTCCCCGGAGAAGATGCCTCCTGGGGGCTCTGGCTTCCGCCCCACTCCTGCTGTCCTGAATTCCAAAAGCATTCAGGTCCCGCCAGGCCCTGCAGACAGTGACATTTTACACGGTTCCCCTGTGGTCAGCACTGGGCAGTGATAACAGGATTAGGCTGCCAGGCAGATCACTTAATTAAACTTTGGAAAAGCTGCGCGCTCCGCGCTCTGGCTCCATTGCAGCTGGAGGGGAGGGGATGGCGCCTGAGGGGCCAGGTGCAGACCCCACCCATCACCTTCTGCCTCAAATCCAGCCTCTGGGGACTGAAAGCCTGGCGAGTGTGATACAGGGAGGACCAGACTCCATCACTCCCTGTCTGTTACCTGCCGCTGGTCCCTCAGCAGTAGCTAGGGAGAGCCCGGTGGATCCCAAATGACTGCAATTTGCATTTGCACTTTAAAGCCCCTCCCACTAAAGGGTGGAGCCTGTTTCCCACCCCTTGCGTCTCAGTCCCTCCCACCAAAGGGCCTCATCAGTTTCCCTGCCCTTGACCCATCCACCCTAGATTCTGGACCTGCTCCACTGCAGAGATGACTATGTGACACGTGACCTGGTATGGCCAATAGAACGTGGGGAAAGCCAATGAGCTCTCTTGGCGCCTAGAGCTTTCCAGACCCTGAAGACCAATGGCTGTCTCACTCCCACCCCTAAAGTAAGCTGGGACTTGACCCGGGGAAACCATATTCCCCACAACAGAGGCCGTTCGAGACCACTTGTTAGCCAGTCGATGGAGCTCCCAGTGTTGGCTTGGTGCGGAGGGTGTGAGGGGGTAGGATTTGGTTGAGCCCTTATTGTTTTGTGATTTGTGTGTGTGCGCGCGCATGCGCGCGCCTGTGTACACACTCATGTGTGTGAATGTGAGCTTACGATGGCACAGTGTACATGGAGGGCAAAGTACAACTTTGGTGTCCACTCCCATTTCCACCCTGTTTGGGGGGGGGTCATTTGTCCTAGCTGCACTTGCCCGGTGAGGGGGCCCATGAGCACCGGTACTCCACCTGGCTTCCCCTAGAATACTGTGCATCCATCCCTTTTTATGTGGGTTCTAGGAATTTGAACTCTTCAGGACCCCAGGCTCCCACAGCAAGCACCTTATCCACCGAGTCATCTATCTTGCCTCAATTTTGCGTGTCTGAGTGTGTGTGTCTGTTAAGTGTGGTGTTTATGTGTGGGACAACCTTGGGCATCTGTCTTCAGACACTTTTCACTTTTTATTTGAGACGGGTAGGCTGGCCCATGACTTCCAGGGATTGACCTAACCCTTTCTCCCATCCACCCCCCTGAGACATCAGGCTCATGCCACATGCCCAACTTCTTTTAGGTGGCTTCTGGAGATCTGAATTCAGGTCCCACAGTTGCCAGGCAAGTGCCTTATGGACTGAGTCATCATCACAGCCCAATCTCTGGTGTCTGTCATTTTGCCACTGAGCAGATACAGCATGCGGGCCACACTTAACCCGGGAGCTGGGTGGCTCTGATGGATCTATGCTTTGATGTGAACCCGAGGTCCAGCCAAGTTGTGATGTTCTTACATTCCTGACTCCTTCGGGTCCCCAGCCTGCAGTTTTCTCCTGCCGGGTGGTGGCCACCCACGCAGTGCCCTCCCACACCATGCAACCTCAGAGCAGGAGGGCTCAGGCAGCCTGTCTCCTCAGAAGGGAAACTAAGTCTGGCTGGGATAACAAGTCAGGGCTCACAGGGACTGGGTCCTGCCTCCCACTGCTCATCGAAGCCTCCCTCTGCTCCTCCTCTCTCTGACGCTCATCCCCCCCCCACACACACCCCAGGGAGAAATGAGAAGGACAGTGATGGATTCCGGCTGGGCCTCATTTTCTTTCTCCCTCCTCACTTCCCCTGCAGACAGATGACAAGCGAGAACGCCTGTGACCCGAAGAAATTATCTCCCTTTTCCTTTGCCGAATCATTTTCTGCCCTCGCGTCTGGACAAGCCTGGGTGATTTTTAGCTACAAAAAAAAAAAAAAAAAAAAAAAAAAAAAAAAAAAAAAAGGGAAATTATCATTCAGGGGGAAAAAAAATAGAAGTAGGCTCCGAGTTCTCTACTAGACAGGCTGTCTCAGGGCGAAAATGAGAATCTCCCATCGTGTGAACTCGGGGGGATGCAGAGGGGGGTGTTCACACTTGCAGATGGTGCCGAGCACCCCGGGGGGCTAGGCCTGGGCCTCCAGCAGGTTCCAGTGGTTAGAGGCACCTGCAGACTTTTCTGGGGGCACCATATGTGGGCGCACACATGGCAGCCTTGGGGAAAGGCAACAGTCCTGAACTGCCAGCCACACCCCAGGATGACTGAGCTCTCCATTCTAGTACACCCCAAAACTTTGCCTAAGCCTGGGGCTTTATGGGAATTTCTCTTCTACCCCCCCATGCCATATTCACAGGGCCCTTGCTGCAAGCCAGTAGGATATATAGCCCGGGCTGGTCTGGAACTCATGACCCTCCTGCTTCAGTCCCCAGTGCTGGAATGGCAGGTGCAAACAGTGTGGTTTTAAAAATGCTCCTGTACACGAGAGCGCGCGCACACGCACACACACACACACACACACACACACACACACACACACTCAAGAGTGCACGTGCAGGCACGCACCCTCCGTTCCTCCTCAGCCTGCCACTTACTGTCTGTCCTTAGGCACATCTGGGAGTGATGCTCATGACATTTCAAAATTGATGGCTTAACAGGGAGGATGAATGGCAGGAAGGGAGATTACCCTGTAGGGAGGTAGGTGGGGAGTACATAAAGGCTTTGTGAGGAGAGGGAGAGCCAGGCAGGAGTCAAAGGAGGGGCTCCTGGCTGGATGGAAAGATGGTGGGTTCTCTATATACTACCGAGACCCGCCTAGCTCTTGGCTTCCCCGTGTGCCATTCCAACCTGGACCGCTTAGTTCATTCTTCTGCTTGAGTCTGGAGCATTTGGCTTGAGGCGTGGTGTGGTAGTATGAATAAGAATGACCCCCATAGGCTCACGTGTCGGAATCCCTAGTCATCAGGGAGTGCCACTACTTGAGAAGCATTGGGAGGTGTGGCCTTGTTGGACACTGTGTGTAGGGGGCAGCGTTTGAGGTTTCAAAAGCCCAAGCCAGCCCCAGTGGCTTCCTCTCTTCCCGCTGCCTACAGTACAGATGTAGAACACTCAGCCCCTTCCCAGGCAGCACATCTGCCTGCATGTGGCCATGCTCCCCTCCATGATGATAATGGACAAAACCTCTGAACTGTAAGCCAGCCCTAATTAAATGTTTTCCTTTATAAGAGCTGTTGTGGTCATGGTGTCTCTTCACAGCGATAGAACCCTGACAAAGACACTTGACTTCAGCAGCAAGCCTTTTCTTCCCTGACACCAGATCCTTGCCCACCCACCCCTTTCTTGAGGTTTCTTGGAGGTATAAGCGATCCCAACATTTAATTCTTTCTGCGATCTTGTCCCTCCTCATAGGGAGAGAGATTGGAGGCTTATTCTTGAGGTGAAGTCTCAGGGCCCAGAACAGTTTGGGAACTGAGGTCTCCATAGAAAGCTGTGGGCCGGCTCATCCAAGCAGAGATTCTGGGCTACAAGTGGTGGCACAAGCCTGTCATCCCAGCCTTCTGGGGGCTGAGGAAGGAAGGTTGGGAGTTCAGGACCAGCCTGGGCTACATAGAGAGAGACTCTATCTGAAAACAGAAAAATACAACACCAAAACCAAGCAAAATAAAGAGGTGCCACTTTCCATCCCAGTCACCCCATGACCTTACATGAGGTGATGTGGCATGTCACCAGCATCTGGCACGCGGGCTTCTCAGTCTCAACGGTGAGGCTGAACCGAGGGTTTGGAAGAGCACCTCCAGGTGATGCTTCAAGTACAAAGTGGATCAGTGTCTGATTCTAAGCTGGGGCATACATCCAGATGTCTATCTGTGTCCCTCCTAGTTCTGAAGCTGAACACATTATATAATGTGCAGTTTATTTATTTATTTTTTTATGGTCTCTGTCCTAGTTAGGTTTTCTATTGCTTTGATGAAACACCATGACCAAAAAGCAACTTGAGGAGGAAATTATTTATTTATCTCACACTTCCACATCACTGTTCATCACTGCAAGAAGTCAGGACAGGAACTCAAACAGGGCAGGGACCTGGAGGCAGGAGCTGATTCAGAAGCCATGGAGGGAGCTGCTCACTGGCTTGCTTCCCATGGCTTGCTCGACCTGCTTTCTTATAGAATCCAGGACCACAGCCCAGGGATGGCTGGTAGCCCTGCCCACCCTGGATGTCCTGGGATGGCCCACAATGGGCTGGGCCCTCCCCCGCTGATTACTAATTGAGAAAATGTCTTACAGCTGGATCTCATAGAGGCATTTCCTCAGCTGAGGCTCCTTCCTCTCTGATGACTCTAGCTTGTGTCGAGTTGACACAAAACCAGCCAGCACATTCTCCCTATGTAGCCCAGGCTGGCCTGATCCTGCCTCAGTTTCCAAAGGGCTGGGATAACAAGTGTGTACCATCACCCATTCACTTATGATGATGCGTCCACACCAGCCTGCCCTTGACCCCATAGGGTTCTAGATCCTGCAGAATGGAGCACCATGATGTTAGAACCTTCCACCCAAGAGATACATAGTGACTTCTGCAAACTGTCCTCTGACCTAAGCATGGCTGTGTCTCATAATGAGTAAATATAGTGTAACACAGCTACTGGAAAGAGAGACCCTGAACTTTAAATGGCTACAGCAGCTCCATTGTTAAGACTCAGGGGGCATGTGCTCACGTATGGGCATAAGAGCACACACATACCCGCTTGAGCATGCATGCATACACACACACACACTCATACACATATACACACTCATATATACACACTGACACATAACTTGCAAACACATGTACACTTATGTACACACACAGAGACACACACATAACTTGTGTATACATATGTACATACACACACTCACGCATAACTTGTAAAAACACATACACATACATATATGTACACACACGGACACTCACACACATAACTTGTAAACTCACGTATACACATGTATACACACACAGAGACACGCACACACACACACACCACACTCCAAAATAAAGTAGGTATGATGGGGAGAACCCCAGGGATACTGGCAAATGGGAAAATGCATGAGGACACTTTTATACCTCAACAGCACCCTTTCTGATTTGTTCCCCCATCCTGGGGACACAAGGCTGGCAACAGCTCCCAGACCAGCAATCAATTGGGCTCACACGGGGGCTCAAGGCTTTCTTTTGATGTGAACTGGGTGTTGCAAACCCGTGATGATCCAACTATGGGGAGGGATCGGACTATCACTTCACATAGCACCCATGGGTGTCTTTTACATAAGCCGGGACACAGACCTCCGAGCTCTGCCCAGCCAGAGGGTCTCAGGGCCTGTGGGAAGGCCACTTTGGCTGACCCTGGGCCACCCTGGCAGCTCCCACCTTGACAGTCCCTTCTGAGCAACGGCCTCTTAGTCGAGGTCATTTCTAGTGAGGCCTGTGTGATGGACACCGCGTCCGGAGCGTTTGCTAACTGCTGCTGCCTCTGGTGTGCTCACCTCTTCTCATCTTCACACCATGCATACCCCCACTGGGGTGGATTTCATTCACTCATGTCCTCAAAGGCCCTTCAAGCACAGGCTCTGTGGCTCTGGGGGGGGGGGCTGGCTCTCAAGGTGCCTGGCCATCCCCGCCCTGTGTGTGACCAGCTGATGTTCTTGGTGAGTGAGGTGAGAAGGCGTGGGAGGCAGGTCTGACCCCTACTCCACAAGCCTCCCTGTGCTCGATACTCTACTCTGTGACACTCTGGTTTGGAGCCATGAGAGACGTGAGACAGCAGGGACACAAGGGAGTGAGATGTCCTGCAGAACTCCTTCCAAGGCCTCCTGGGTCAATCCCATGGCTTTCCTGCATCTCCCTCCTCCATGGCCCTCCTTGGGCCATGAGCCTTGTATGATGAGTGCACTCTGTTCATAGCCATGGCTGCATCTGGGCAGCCTCCTGGCAAGCCCTGCTTGGCCTTTGGGGTCCTGGGAGGGCATAGGGCATGCTCATGCCTGGCTCCCCAGACCAATGCCTGCTGGTCACTGAGCTTTATAAAAGCTCAGGCCACAAGTCTTCAGGTCTCCACAGGAAGCCCATGGAGGGGGCCCGGACAGATCTGCATAGCATCTTCCTCTAGGGGATAAGGACCTCCAGCCCAGTGGTGCTTATAGAGGAAGGCGGGACTTCCCCTCTCCAGCAAATGCTATTATGAAAGAGAATTTGAATAAGGAGTATCATCCCCCACCTCCACCCCACGGTTTCCAGGCGACATGGTGTCTGTTGTGGTTCACTGTCATACAAACCCTTTCCCCGTAAGACAGCGGGTCCCACAGGGACAAGGGGCGAGGTGGAATATTTTATCAGCCGTGTACATGTGTAAGAAAAAACAGGCCTGAAAAGCCAAACCTCGTCTTCCTGAAAAGGAGGAATGTGGGAGGGGGTGGTGGGGATGGAAGGGATTTATTTCCACACCAGGTACTGGCTTCCACACTGAGAAGTGTCACCAGGGAAGATGGCCACTTAGAGGCTGTCTGGGAATAGGGTTTAAAAGGAATTTGGGGGAAATATAAATATTCATGTAAAAAGTGAAGGGAAAGAGAACATTTTAAAGCTGAGGCTGGGTGTTGGGTGTGGTGGTATGTTCCTGTGACCCCAGCTCTTGGGAAGCAGATGCAGGAGAATTGTCACAAGTTCAAGGCCAGCCTGAGCTACATAGAGAGTTCTAGGCTAGTCAAGAATTTAAAGCGAGACTTTGTCAAGAGAGAGGACAGAGAGAGAGAAGGAAGGAAGGAGGAAGGAGAAAAATGATTCAAAAATCACACATTCTTGGGAGAGAGGCTTTTCTGAGACTGAAACCATTTTCTTAGTCACTTAGTCACTTTGGTTTGTATAGAGCTTGACCACGTAGCCCAGGCTATCTCTGAATAGTCCTCTCACCTCAGCCACCCAAATGCTGAGACAATGCGTGCGCCACTGAAACCCGACTTTACTTGAAGACTTCCAGATCTTTGGGCTCCTGGATGAGGGAGTCTGAGTAGGGGCAGCCTGGCTTCCACTGGTTGTGGATCTGAGTTCATCTGGTAACCCAGGTGACACTGATCTGAGAAGCATGGCCCCCCTTGCCAGAGAAAGCAGGGTCGGCCTCAGAGTCACTGCCGGAGGACAAGTTGGTGGGTCCAGTTTCAGCTCTGAGCCTCCTGCCTAGCTGGACACCATTCTCCAAAGGCCTACAGAACAGTGAAGTGGTCACCTTGAGAAACGCTTGCTTTGTGGGCTTGCCCTGTGAAGGCTGACACCTGCCAAGTGGGGAGCAGAGTGGCCGCTCACACACCCACACTGTGTCCCCAAAGAGCCTGATCCATCGCCACCCTGCCTGTTAGGCTAGCCAGGCTGGGTAGGAGGAGCCCACAGCATGGCTATAGATCAGGTCCGGGTGGCCGGAGGGTCGCCACACACCCCTCAGTGCTCTGCGCATTCGTGGGGTGAGCCCTCTGCTCATCTAGAAGTTGGTGAGGTTTAAAGAAAAATAAGTGAATCCAGGAGGGTAGGAGGAGAGAAGGGAAGAGCGTAGAACCCATCTGGGCCAGGCTGCACGTTGAAATTGCCCCGCATTAAAAATTCAGCGGCCAGAGAAGTTTCCAGGGATTTGTAGTAATTAGATGACAGAATGCTGGCGAACCTCAGGCTTGCCAAAGATGTTACACAGGGGTCAAAGACTCCACACTTTCGGCGGGGTAATTTGTAAGTGTCAATCACTCCGCAGCCATCAGAGAGAAGCTGATCCGAGGGCTGCATTCTAACGAAGCCACTGCTGCCAGACCCAGGCCTGTGACACCAGCTCAGTGCCCACGGTGGCTGCTGCCCTGTTGGGACTCAGCCTCAGGGTCTCCAACTTTTACCTTGAGTTTCCCTTCTTTGTGGAGAGAGTCTTGCTGGTACCACCCGAGGACAAGGGACAAGGCTCTTAGACTCTGTATCAGGGTGGCCACTTGGGTCAAGGATGCGTAGCTCTGTACCCATACGCTGTGTGACAGTCTTCAGGCCTCAGTGTTCCCATCTTTGAAGTGGGGGCAGGAGGAACATGATGAAGAAATATCCTCTGCATACCTAACCATCCACTCTCCATCTATGCACCTGGGTTGGGTAGCACGGAGTCAGCCTTGACCATGAGAGCAGACCCAGTCTTTATGGAGCACTAGAAATGAGGAGATGGGCAGTGAATTACAGTGTGTGTGAGGTTGGTTGGTGTCAGGAGACCCAGCCAGGGTGATGGGGTGTGGGGACCTTGCTTCCCATTCATGCAGGGAAGGACTCCCTTAGAGGGCATGTAGGAGTGGAGGATCTTTGATGATGGGCAGTAAGACTAAGTCCAAGCTCTGCGTGTGTGTGTGTGTGTGTGTGTGTGTGTGTGTGTGTGTGTGTGTGTGTAGGGGGCATCGAGATGACCCAATGGCTAGGACAGAGTGAAGAATCAATCTGGGGTAGGGCTCTGTGGCAGAGCATGGGTCTGCTGGCCACAGTTCCATCCTTAGCAGTTAGTTCTCATGGGGCCGGAGGATGAGGGATAGGGTTGGCAGGGATGGTGTAGGCTTGGCGCCTTTGAGAATGTGAGACTCCAAGAGACAGGACCCGGTGAAGCCTAGCTTGGGTGATGGGGCCAAAGCTGTGAGGCCTGGGTGGGGTGGGGTCAGTAGTGCTGAGCATTACCCTGGTGGTCCAGCAGGTGTGAGCCACAGAGGCAGGAGAGTTCTCTGGCTACACCAGTCCTCAGTGAAGCCACAAAGAGACCCAGAGAACCTGAACGAAGGTCAATGCCGTCACAGCCACTTGTCACACCTGACACAGTATCTCTGAGAAAGAGCACTGGATGCGGAGTCCAGCAGATCTAGGACCCGAAACCTGACTCTGCCCTTCCTAAGCTGTGTGACCCTGGGCAAAGCTATAGCTCTCTCTGAGCCTATGAACACCACTAATGAGTCAAGGGCAGGTGTGAGATGGGCTGTGAGCATCAAGCCCTCTGGGGTCACAGGGTCACAGCCTATGATAGAAGGGTACCTGAGCGTCCCAAACAGTGAAAGAGTTAGGAGACCCAACTTGGGTTTAGGAAAAGTAACCAAAATGCTTTGAAAGGGAAGGGACCCGAGCCCATGCTTTCGGCCTGTGTCTCACTGTGACACGGCTGCTCTCCAGCAGGCTCCATGCCCTGCTTCATCCTGTCTCTGGGAATGTGGCAGGGTGAGCCCCTGTAAATTCCTCTCCCAGAACCCTCCCTGGCTGTTCAGCCATTCGTCCTGGGGGAGGGGCATGGCAGAGAGAGAGGGAGGGAGAGAGGTGGCGTGATCACCCCCTCTCCAGGCCTCCAGGTCTCCATTCCAACCTCTGCTGTGGGTCCAGCCAGGCCGAGAAACCACTCAAGGGGAAAATGAGACCCTGCGGGGTTTCACGGGTGGCAGCGGCCTGCCGAGCAAGGCCTCTCCAGCTGCTAGCCTCAGTGGAGGGACAGACAGACAGGCATGGGGATGGGAGGGGCAGAGGCTCAGACTAGAGGCAGGTGCTTGCCGTCCCCGCCATATTCCCAAGGCATCGAGGCCGCAGTCTCGTTGCAGGTGCAGATAAAAGCAAGCCTTTATTGAGCACCTGCTGTATTCGTATTCCTGTGGGTCCCTGAGAAGCTTCATCTTTGTGCTCATAGAACCCAGTGAGTTCTATGCCATCACTACTCCCTGTCAGGGAGGCCATCACACAGGGCCTCCTGGGAAGAAGTCCTGCCACTGGGGGCCCTCCCTTGCTCTCATCTACATACACAGTGTGTCTGCCGAATGCAACCGTTTCACGTTCCCAAACTCTGTCTCCCCACACCCGCTGGGACATGGGGGGGTGGGGGATTTGTGTTCTGTCTCCTCTGTGCTGCATCGCAGAGCTGGGTGGCTTTCAGTACACATGGGTCACACTTCCCTTGAGCATGCTTTGGTCCCCACCATCCTCTGTGAGGACTCACAGGTAGGACATATATGCTGCTGCTGGAGACAGCTCTCATTCCAGCAACGAGGGGCCGGGGGCCACCATCATAGACCACTCCCCATAGACGAAAGATCCATTCACTCAGTCCTGTCTACCTGTGTGCACTGGGAAGGAAGGTTCCACCTCTCAGAGCCGCACCCCTGCTTTCTCAAATAGGCTGGGTGGCATTCTTGGGTCTGTAAGATGCCAGACAGAGGCTGTCTGGGGTGGGCTGGGGGGCACAGTGGAAAATGCAAGCACTCTGCCTGCTTCCAACCTTGGCTCACTTGCGAGCTCTGTGGTCTTGGGCAGGTCTCCTAGCCTCTCTGGTTTCTGAAGTCAGCACTGGAGCTGAAGAGTAAACGGTGCATGGTGCCTGCCTTATGGGATCCTGGTTATGAGGTGGGTTGACATGAATGTACACCGTGGTGATGTCATTTACAGATGTGGAAAAGCCTTGTCTGTAGTGGGAGAGGTGGAGGGTGGTGGCTCACCCAGTGTCCACGATGTGCTGGGGGACACCAAGTGCCATCTTTGTGTCTGGAGCCGGTCCTACACATGAGGACTTGGCTCAGAGAGGTTTGGTGACACACATAACTTGGTGGCTAACCCCATCCAGGCTCACTCAGTGGGTCTTTGGGGAGTTGTTTCTGACCCCATTTACATAATAAGAAACTGAGGCATGAGATAGCTCAATAACTTTCCTGGGGTCAGAGCTTTGTAAGCAACAGGGCTAACCCTCTAGTGACTCAGATCCCAGAGTCTCCCAGAGTCTCGGCTGTGATGGGAAACTGGGGTTCCAGGGTCACAAGAAATGCTCAGAGCAGTTTGAGGGTGGGTAACCCTCAGGGACCTGGGCTCTGAAAGCACCATTGCCCTCCTCCCTTGGTGAAGGTCCAGCCTGGTGGGACAGCCTGCCCAGATAACCCACTTCTTTCTCAGGGACATGAGTGGATGCAGTAACTGTGGCCATGGACCTTGGAGACAGTGGCCCTGGTTTTCAGGTAGATCAGAGATGACCTGAAGGGTCTTCCCCATGACCGATATTAGCTGGATGCTGGGAGCATGTCTCCAAAACATTATACACACACACACACACACACACACACACACACACACACACACACACACACACACGTGCACACACACATGCACACACACCTGGAAGACCACAGCATCCCCCACCCTTCCCCCAGGCCTGAGCAAGACTGAGTTCTTCACATCTCACACTATGAATGCTCTGGGCTGGGCTTCCTAGCCTGCTGCCGGTGAGGGACACCCACTCCTCAAGCTGCTTGGCGGCCCCCTACCTCACTGCCTACAGCTCTGCTGTCTGGCTTTCCAATTCCGGTCACATCATGCCCACACCTGCCCACTGCTGCAGCTCTGCTTCCCCGGGCCCGGTTTGGGGTGAGAGCATTGCTTATTAGCCAATCTGGACTCCTCTTTCTGTGAATTACCCAGCCTGATTGATATTCATGAGCCCACACATCTGAGGCCTCAGCCAGCTGCCACGTGACTGCTCCTGGCCTCCAGGATGACAGGGGGATGTGTGCAGCCCTGAAACACTGCCATGGTTCTCAGATGGGGATGGCTGCGTCTTGGGAGCAGCCCCTGGCTGACGGCATACCATCTTTGCAGTGGCAAGGACCTGGGCGGCAGCAGCAGGCCTTCCAGCCAGAGTGACCGAGGGCTGGGCAGCCATGGCCTTCCGCCAGTGGCACCTCTTTCCCTGCTATAGAGGCTCCCAGCCCCCCACCCCACAGGCATTCCATCGTTCGTTTCCTTTTACTGGGGATCAGGGTAGGAATTCAGAATCACGATCTACCACTGAGCTGGCCTCCCCCATTATACATGCTTGCCACACTGTCCTGGCATATGTCACATAGGTATCATTTGCCACTTAGTCCCCTAATCTCTGGGGACCAGGACACGGTGACCTGGACTTCTTCCCCTGGCTCACTGTCGCTGCCTATGACTGGGCAGTGAGCCACAAAAGTCTGCAGAATGGATGGCTGCCACGTTTCCCTTGGACCCCATGCTTGGTTCTGGCTTGATAAGCATCCCCTGGCCCTGTGGAACCATCTGGAAGGAGTGGCAGACCTGGGGACATTTTCATCCATCAGTGTAGGTGGTGTGGGGTTTCCAGCCTGTGCTTTCAAGTCAAAAAGTGGCCTTTAGCCCCACAACCTGAGGATGGGGATTCTTGGGCGTGGTCTCATCTTGGCTAAGAGGACAGCTTTTGCTCCAGAAACTGACACTCTCTGGCCAGGATAGAAGGAAACACGGGACAGAAAAACAAACAGAAAACAAAACAAACCCATAAAAACCAAAACCAAAAAATCGACGCCAACTGCCTCTGCCCCAGTATCTGATACACTGTGAGCTTCGGGGCTTCGAAGGACAGCGGTGGCTCACCCAGAAGGACAGGAGATGGCAGAGTTGAGACTGATTTTCAGACCCGGCCTGCTGGGGGCACGAGGGAGGTGCTGGCTCCTCCAAGGGTCCCCTAGAAACGAGGCCACAGCATTGGGGAGACAGGCAAAGTGGGGCCTCTGCCTCTGATTCAGGCTCCAGAGTGAGGGCGGCCAGGCCTGGGGAATTGCAAAGAAACCAGAACACAGAGAAATGAGGCCACATCCCAGACGAAGCTATCTAAATTCAAAGCTTCCCCTGGGGCATCCGGGTCTGAAAGGACAAGTCTGGGGGAGTAAGATGAACTGGATCTGGCTGGTGGGGTCCCTGAGTCTCTTCTCAGCCAGGGATGGGCACCCTTTGCCACCCCCAGCTACCCCAGGGAGGCAAGAGCAAGGGCTCGGGGCCACTGACCTCCCTGGCAGGGGTGGTGGCTCCCCTTCCCAGTAGAGAGAATTAACTGGAAAGTCCACCCACACCCCAGGGGCTTGGGAGCACCACTGGGTCCCTGCAACACTCCTGCTCCTGATGTTGAGAGACAAGCCGCTTGCCTGGCCAGCACTTGCCTGGGCTGGGCAGGGCAAGCCTCACATTGGTAAGAAAGGAATCTGCCGGGCACCAGCAGAAGGCAGTGGGGGCCCTCCTGACGCAGCAGCAGGGAGCAAGAAGACACCATCTTTGTCCTAAAAAGGGCTCACAGCCAGGTGACGGAGGTCCCAGACTATGGGACAGTGAGGGGTCAGGTGATGCAGCGCTCTGAGGGGGTGGCGTCTAGGTGTGAAAGACAGACAGGAAGCAACTGGGGAAGGGTGGGGAGAACAGTCTGGTTCCAGAGCAGGGCCCAGGGAGACACATGGGTGGGCGGTGCACTAAAATGTGTGGGAGACAGTACACCCGTGACCCCGATTTTCATGTCTTTCTCCCCCATATCCATGTCTGTGGACACGGCCACTCTCATGGACTCTGAACGCTTTTTAAAGTAAAGCTGGAGAGTGAACCTAGAGCTTCGTGCATGTTAGGCAAGCACTCTGTCACTGAGTTCTACCCCAGGCCCCTCCCGCTGACTCTGGGTCCCCCCATGGGACTTATGGGCAACAGCAACTTGACCCAAGAGGCTTTAAAGCAAGCTCTTCTGCTCTGCCTTCCCCATGAGGAGATGCCCTGGCTGGCCTGCGGGAGGGATGAGGTCACACGGAGTCAGCTCAGACAAGCAATGAGCCCTGACACGGACGCGGAAGAGGCCAGCCAAGATCTGCAGAGCCAGCTAATGAACCCACAGTTAAAGGCAGAAGCACTAGAAGATGGATCTGAGGTAAGAACAGGCCACCCACAGCCCTTGACTACCTGCTGTGCCTTGAGCTTGGTGATCTCTATGCATTTTCATGGCAGTGGTTCAGGAAGGGATGCCGAGCTGATGTCACGGAGTCATATGGGATCTGACTTCCCTAGACAAAGCTTTCGCTGTTCATCTTCAGTGTCAACTCGGCAGGATTTGGACTCTCACAGGAGATACACGTTTGGCTGTATTTGGGCCGGTGTTTCTGTCAGTGTGTAACTGACACCCTGAAGGTGGAGGGCACCATCCCATGGGCTGGGAGCTTGGACTGAGTAAAAGCGAAAAAGGAGAAAGCAAGCTGGGCACCAGCATCCATTTCTCCCCGATTCCTGACTGTGGATGTCAGGTGACCAGCTGTGTCATACTCCTGCCCACCATGCCTTCTTTACCTCAATGGACTTTCCCCCCAAACTGTGGGGAAAGGAACAAACAAACAGCCCTCCCCCAACCTTTCTGTCCTTAAGCTGCTTCTGAGTCAGGTATTTTGTGACCTCTTTGTAACCCACCAAGTAGAGACCCTCTTCTCAGACATATTAATATACACTCATTTGGTCCAGTTAATATCATAATCAGAATTCAGGATGCCCTCTCCTCCCCAGATTCCCACAGGGACACTGACAGCTCTTTAACTTTTGTGTCTGCCTGACTGTGGGCAGAGAAAAGGAAAGCGAACTTCCCTGCCCCGTTTTTTTGCTATCAGCCTCTGACCTTGGCCAAGGCTCGCTGCCTGTCTGCTCCTCACTTTCTCTGTCCTTCAAGCAGGGCGCCACAGACTCATCTCTTCAGATTGCTGGGAAGGCCACTTGGCTTACAAGGCCTGGCCCAGAAATGGTGACCCGAAGGAGGTCTTGCCATTATTGAACAGCCCCACGCCCATGGGGACACCTACCTTCCTTCCACTGAGGAACTGTTCTGGGAAGCTGGGAAACATTTGGGATATGGGGGCTGGCTGGAAGAAGTAGGTCTTGGAAGTGACGGCCTGGCCACCATGACATGACTACTATGCTGGGCTAAAAAATCCCTTACATTGTCATAACAATGAGGACAGTATCAATCTAATTCAGGACTGCAGGGGCTCCCCAGCCACAGGGAGACATCGGAGTGGCTTTCTAGGCAGATGGTGGGCACACTCTTTGTGAGAGATGGCCGAGCTCCACGCAGGGCATGGAGAGGGAACCAGGGAAGGTACCATGGCAGTTCCTTCCTCGGGAGTGTGGTGGGGAGGCATGCCACTGGGCGTTGGGGGTGTTAGAGTTGGGTTGGGATTGGCTGCAGGCAGAAAGGCTACTCATGGGGCTTCAGAGGCTCCCTACTGTCCTTGGGCATCCACCCCTTGATCTCATGTGCCACCTGATTCCCAGAAGGCGGCACTTTTACAAGTGGAGCCTTGTGGGAGTGGTGGATCACGGGGTGGGAGGAATTTTGGTCCATAGCTGGGCCCTGCTTCTTGGTCTGTTAAGATGTAAGCGAGAGGCGTGTCACATCCATTGTCACACTCATCAGCCACTCCCTAAATGATGGACTGCACCCCCAAACCACGTACCGAATTAAAGTCTTCCTTTCCTAGGTTGCTTGTCAGGTGTTTGGTCAAGGTAATGAGAAAGGTAACTACCACAGACTGTTTCCCAGAATCCCTTGCAGCTAGGTTACCATGTCCTGGGCAAAGGGATATGGCAGGAGCCACGTGTGGACTCCAGGCTGTGTGCCTGAGGGGCAGGGTAGGAGTTCTTCCTCCTCCGTGCTGGTGGAGTGAGCATCCCCTGGGCTATAAGAGGACACAAGCTCCCCTATGGGCAGCACCTGCCAAACCAGTGAAGCTCACCTTCCCACGGTCACTCTGGGGACTTGTTCCCCCCCCCCCCCCCCCGCGGCCAGGGCTGGTCACAGAAGCCAGCATACACCCTCACCTGGGCTCAGACTCTCAGGAACCATTGCAGCTGGGGCCTCCACACTGGAGTCTGCAAGATTCTCTCACTGAACACCGAGTTACAAGGCTGCCTTGCATTTTAGGTTCTGCAAAATGGGCCATGCTGAACCATTTCCAAGAAATGCTCATACTGGGAGCAGAAGGGCTTTGGGGGTCTGGATCCCATCTCTCTAGACCCATCCCCCCAGCACTTCTGGGGGTCACAATCTGAGACCTCATGACAGGACAGGTGTTTTCTGTCTGCTGTCTGTGGATGGTCACGTACTAAGACTCTTCCTCCCATAAGGCAAAGGGGAAAGAGAGGCCCAGCCCTTGATCCACCACGAGGTGTGACCTGGGGAGAGGGACACTTGCCTTCCCCTGGCACCTTCCTGGAATATTCATCTCTCCAGTCCATTGCTCCTTGTGTGACAGTCCCTGTCTATGATTCCCGTGAGTCACTCTGAGAACTGCAGATGTCCAGGGTGGTGGTGGTACCACCTGGAGTCGTGGGAAGGGAGGACTCTCAAGTGCTCCCAGGAGGAGGCAGGAGCTGCTGCGGTGTGGGTCTGCACAGATGGATGTGTTTATCGTTGGCTCCAGCCCAGGGCCGGGGCATCATGGCCCCAGCGGATCACTGTCAGGAAGGCTGCAATTAAGGGGAAGTGGGGTCTATTAAGGAAGCTGGAGGCGAAGGCATCCTGGGTGTCTGGCGATGCTATAATGAACTTGTAGGTCCCTTTTATTTTGTCACTCACGGGGAAGGCCTCAGCCCAGGGCTGCTAGGAGGCCGGGGTGGGGAGTGGGGGGTGTAGCCTGCCAGGGGTATAGGATGAGAACATTCTCTTTGCACTGGGGGATGAGACAACCACAGATGAGGTTTTATAGTGCATGTGTTGGGGACCTTCCTGAGCTCTCGGTATATGCTGGCTAATTTTATTTCAATGTGACATGAGCTACAGTCGTCCGAGGGGAGAGAACCTCAATAGAGAAAATGCCTCCATCACGTAGGGCTGTAGGCAAGCCTGTAAGGCATTTTCTTAATTAGTGTTTGGTGGGGGGAGGGCCCAGCCCATTATGGGCGGTGCCATCCCTGGGCTGGTGGTTCTGGATTCTATAAGAAAGCAGGCCGAGCAAGCCGGTGAGCAGCACGTTTTCCTGACCTCTGCAGCAGCTCCTGTCTCTGGGTTCCTGTTTTGTGACTTCCTTCGATGGGCAACAATGACATGCAAATGTAAGCCAAGTAGACCCTCTCCTCCCAAGTTGACTTTAGTCATGGGGTTTCACTGTAGCAATAGAAACCATTAAGATGGCATCCTGTCCACCCATGTCTGTCCTGTTACTGTCTGGAAGGGCACTGAGGCACCAGGAGACCAAACAGCCAGTGCCAAGACATAGAATCCGTATGTGACAGAGCTGACACTCAGCTCAGGTTGTCTATGGTGGTGACTGGGCAAGAGTGGCCATAGAATCTGCTGTGGTGACTCAGTTCTACCATAGCAATCTGTGTAGATGGTATGGAATGCCAGCTGGCACAGCGGTGTTTGGATAAAACTTTATGTGAACATACCGTGTCTAGATCTGGCCCTTCGACTGTCAGTATTTATATTTAAAATAACATATTTGCTTAGGAATTATATATACATTTGTGTGTGGGGTCGGGTGGTGCCACGTGTGAATGTCAAGGGGCATGTGTGAAGGTCAGAGGACACTTGTGGGGGTTCGTCCCCGCCTTGTCCCATGTGGGTGGGTCTCAGGAGCTGAACTCAGGTTGTCAGTTTCCCGGCAAGCACCCTTACCTAATGAGCTGTCTCACTGGCTGAGGACACTGCGTGGGAATGAATTATGAATTGAAAGGTGAAGTAAGTGTGAACTCATGGCATCTCCCCCTTGCCTTGAGCCCACACGTCCTGTTTCTGGGCCTAGTTTCAGATTGGTGTTTTTCCAACCACTGAGGTGTTAGGATCATGGGAAATGGCCCTACTCCTCAGTTTTGGGCAGGGCAGCCTTCACATGGGCTTGGATCGCTTGTCTCCGCTTGTTGGCCCATGTTTGGGGCCTTTCTACCTCGTCATGGTTGCTGCGGTCACCTCTACCTTCAACTACTGAAAACCTAGCCCACAGGTCCCTGGAGGCCTGCCCACTAAAAGCTCTTTGCCACTTCCTTCTCAGACCACGGGCAGCGCTATGACCTTCCAGACTCAGCGCTGCAGCCCGGTGGTCCAGACTCTGCCACCTCCTCCCGGGGCTCCCTTCTGCAGCCACTGCAGCTTAGCCACTGCTAGATGGGTCTTTAGGGCTCTTTCTGGGTGGTGGCCCCGAAGCCTGCTTGTCCCCACTGCCTGATGGGAGTTGGTGCCAACCCTCTGTGCAGCACTGGTACCCTGGGGGATGTCACCCACCTCTAGGAGGCTCTGAGAGAGAAACCGGGGGTCCTCTCCTCTTCACCAGGCCAGGAGGATACTGCCCTGCTGGGACTCACAGTCAGGATGGGGCTGACTCCAAATAACCCACTGCAACAGGAGCAAGGGGTGGGCACAGGGCCCTGCACTTGTCAGCGGGGTGGGTGGTGGGGTGTGGGTGGGCGGGGTTGCATGATGCCAGGAGTGCAGGACTAGAATAAACGGAAACAAGGAGGTACACAGTGCCACTGCTCTGATGGGGTTGATGTGTCCCAAAGGGGGTGGGAAATGTGGGGAGCAGTTGAAGGTGCTCCTGTCAGTAGGCCCCCAACAGCAGGGGTGAATACATTACCGGGAAGCAAGCATCCTGCTAAGCTTTAAAAAGCGATTCTGCAGGGAAAAAAAAATGCCTAGCTACTCCCAGAGAGGCGGAGTGAGAGGGACCAGGCAGACGGAGCCCGGAGGGGAGGCTTCATTCCCAGGACCGGAGCACTGGTTCCATTTCCTCCAGGCCTTACCGAAGGGTTAAAGTCATTTTCATTAAAATTTAAATTCCAGCAGGCGCTCTCTCCCTCCTTCCCCGTCCTTTGAACGTTTTGACTGGCAACCATTTCATATTTCAATCTCGGCAGAACAAATTGAATTAGATGTTGAGCCCGAGCTCGGCTCTGTTGGGCAAAGCCTGAGTGCACAGCCCCAGCTGATCCTGCCCCAGCCAGCCTGAGTAGCAGTGGTGGCTGGAGACTGTGGGGAGGGTGGATCCCCTACATCAGGACAGGGGGTGGTGGCGGCGGAGGGGAGGGGACACATGGGGGAAGGGGGCTGGGCCACACCTGATGTGAGTTGCATCTCTTGAAAACATGCTTATTTTTATCGATGCCTATCTTTTTGTGTACCACGTGAGTACTTGTGCCCGTGGAAGCCAGAAGGCTGTGGAGTGTGGCTCACTTCAGGTGGCTGCTGAGAACCGAATTTGGGTCCTCTGGAAGAGCTGTGCTCTCCCAACTGCTGAACCATCTCTCTAGTGCCCTGTGTGTGCATCTCAAAACCTGGGACATCCACTGGAGTTTGCCCACCGAGGAATGCCATTTCTCAAGAAAAACGTGGAGGCACCGGGGTTTGTCCTCAGGTTTGTCCAGCACGGGTATGATGACTGGATGCATGAATGAAGGTCAGGTATTGCTGACTCTGGCATCTCCCCATCCCCATAGGATGGCTGTTTTGATATGCCTCTTACTGGAGTGTGACAATATGCTGGCACACTTCCAGAGTCAGGGAGCCCGTGTTGGAACCTGCACTCAGAGCAGTGGCCAGCAGGACAAGGCACGCTCCATCTCAGAACTCCATGCTGGCTCAGACTCCACTCTGCTTCCTGGATTTCCCTTCCCTGCTGGCCCAGGAGCCCTAGCTGGGCTCTTGAGAGGACTCTAAGGCCTAGGGACAGACAGTAACATAAGGGTATTCATGTCCCAACCACCAGAGCCTGCCTGAGTGAGGAACCAGGGTCTGGGTGATTGAGTCTAGTCTCCTGCCCCCGTCTGCTGATCAGAAACCATCTCCTCCAGGCCCTTGCTGGCCCCACAGACTCCTGTTTGCTGAGGCTCAGTGAGGACCCGGGCTTATTCCACCCACCTTTTCCAGGCTCCCCAGCTGTGTCGGACACTGGCCTCCCTCAGGCTCCTATTTGTGTGTGTGTGTGTGTGTGTGTGTGTGTGTGTAGGGGGCACACATATGGAGGTCAAGGCTTCATTGTGTCTTCCTCAGTCGATCTCCACCTTTTATTTATTTTTGGACTCAGGTTTCTTATTCAACCTGGAGTTCACTGACTGGCTGTCCATTGAAACCTGAGGACCTGTCTGTCTCTACCCTGAAAAATCAGGGTTTACAGATGCACCTCGTCTGGCTTTTGTACAGTTGCTGGGGACCCAAAAGCTGCCTGCTAAGCTCTAGGGCTTAGAGGGTCACTGTCACAGAGGCCAGGCTGGCCAAGCATAGGTGCCCAGTCCCTGTGGACCTTGTTTTTGGGGAGCTTCTAGTTGCTCCTGGGGAGTTTACGTTGGTGACAGAGAGCACAGCTTTCTGCCCCAGGCTGGCCGTGACAGGTGGGCACACCTTGAACTGGTGGGTTGGGGAAGATTCCCATCCTGTCTTTTTAATGACCCACAGCAACATGGGCTACGGCTTATGATGGTGGAGCCTTGGTGTGGCGAGCACCATCATGAGCCCTCTGTGCTGTGTCACTGGTGGAGGCTGGTGCAGGGTGTCATTTGAGCTGTGTGGCAGAGGGAGTCTAGCCACTCCAGGTTGACTTTCATTGCTTTATTCTCAGTGTCCTTGGACTGTAACAATGTGTCTGCCCCCACCCAAGGCTTCAGTCTTGGCTTTGCTACAGGCCACTCTGAAAAGCAGGGCCTCACTCCACCCCCTCCCCCAAACCGCACAGGCCAAGATTCTCATACAAAGTCAGAAGGCCTGGTGCCCCTGCTCAGAGTCCTGTCCAGCACCTGCAGCCCGTGGTGGCGGGCAGCTCAGAAGTGGGAGGAGAGTCTTCTCAGGCCTTCCTGGGTTGGATGGTTGAAGATGGTGTGGCTGGCCGAGACCGCCATGCTAGCTGCGTGCACTGAGTAGACAGCACTTGAACTCAAAACCAAGTGGGTCTTAAGCTGCATGCTCAGAGTGGTGGTGCTGGGGCTGGAGAGTGCCTTGCTCCCTGCTCGATGCCATGTCCTCCTCTGGCTTTTGGCATTCATGGAGAGGATGTATTGGGTACCCAGCTAATGCTGAGCTTGTAAAGCCTCTGGCCTGGGGCGAGGCCTCCACCATGAGATGCAATGGTGATGGCTGGCACACACACACACACACACACACACACACAGTTCAGCCTGTGGACCTGGCATTGGGGCTTGGAATGTGATGCTTCAGAAGGTCTGGGGAGGGCCCTGGGTGATGAGGTGGCGTCCCCAGCTCCATCCCTTGGCCAGCAGCCCTGCAGAGGGTGAGATGGGCTGCAGGAGTCTGGCTGGGTAGGGCCTGGGCGGCTGCAGGAGTCTGGCTGGGTAGGGCCTGGGCGGCTGGTGAACAGGGCCCGCCTGGATAGCAGCGTGTTCCTTCCACGGGCTCTACACTGGCTGTGCACCCTGCCATCCATCCCAGAGTCTCTGCTCCTCTGGGACAAGGGGCTGGGTGTGCAGGAACACTGTATCAGAGAAGGATGCCAGGTCTGGGCCCTGTGAGGAGCCACCACGTCACTGGTAAGAAGCCTGCAGAAAAAGATGTTCTGGCATCCAGGTACTAGCCACAGGTTTTGTCTCCCTTGACCCCGACTCAAGGGAGACCTCCTGCCATGGCCTGCCTGGCCCCAGGGCCCGGGAGCCACACACCCTGGCCATGCTAGATCACAGCTGAAGAGCTTGCTCGCCGTCGTCGTCACCGCCGTCATCGTCGTCCCTATCTTCCAGCTGCTCCAGGATCCCATCCAACACCGCAGACCGCTTTTTCTTCGGGGGCTCTGAGCAGATGGCAGAGAGGAGAACAGAACCGGAGAGGGTTAAATGTGTGTGGTGTGTGGGTGGGGGAGCAGGGGTGTGGAGGGGCAGGGGGGTGTGTGGGGGCAGGGGTGTGGGGGGGCAGGGGTGTGGGGGGCAGGGGTGTGTGGGGGCAGGGGTGTGGGGGGGCAGGGGTGTGTGGGGGGGGCAGGGGTGTGTGTGGGGGGCAGGGGTGTGTGTGTGGGGGGCAGGGGTGTGTGTGGGGGGCAGGGGTGTGTGGGGGGCAGGGGTGTGTGTGGGGGCAGGGGTGTGTGTGTGGGGGGCAGGGGTGTGTGGGGGGCAGGGGTGTGTGGGGGGGCAGGGGTGTGTGTGTGGGGGGCAGGGAGGGGTGTGTGGGGGGGCAGGGGTGTGTGGGGGGCAGGTGTGTGTGGGGAGCAGGGGTGTGGGGGGCAGGGGTGTGTGGGGGGGGAGCAGGGGTGTGGGGGGCAGGGGTGTGTGGGGGGGAGCAGGGGTGTGGGGGGCAGGGGTGTGTGGGGGGGGCAGGGGTGTGTGGGGGGAGGGGTGTGTGTGGGGGGCAGGGGTGTGTGTGGGGGGCAGGGGTGTGTGGGGGGAGGGGTGTGTGGGGGGGGCAGGGGTGTGTGGGGGGAGGGGTGTGTGTGGGGGGCAGGGGTGTGTGGGGGGGGCAGGGGTGTGTGGGGGGAGGGGTGTGTGTGGGGAGCAGGGGTGTGGGGGGCAGGGGTGTGTGTGGGGGGCAGGGGTGTGTGTGGGGGGCAGGTGTGTGGGGGGGCAGGGGTGTGGGGGGTAGGAATAAGGAGATTGCCAATGGGGATGAGGAGGAGAGAACAAACACGGCCTTGGTTAGTCCAGCCTCAGCCAGGTGCCCCCCTCCAGCTTCCCACTGAGCAAAGGGCCCACTTTAGGGAGCCAGTGGCCACCCGAGAGCTGCCTCCTTCCTGCCAGCCAAAGGCCTAGTCGACCCAGGCAACAGGTGGGCAGACAAGCAGGGGCCAGCTGTTTCTGTGGAGGCCATGGACTCCCAGGGTGTGGCTGAGAGACTGTCAGCCAGCGGATTCAGCCAGTGCTAGGTATGTAGTTGCGGCGCCCAAGGAATCTAGAGAAGCGATTTGGGCTCTGATGAGTGCAGAGGAGTTTTCTATGAGGAAGGGGCAAAGGAGGACTTAGACACACAGCTTTTCCAAATGTCACTGAGTACCTACTGTATGCTGTGGCGTCCTCAACAGCCCCACAGAGGAGACATGGAGGCTGGCTCTGAGCTGCTTGCTCCAGCAGTCTCTGCTAGCCTAACCGTCCATTCACGAGGGAAGTCCTAATTTATAAAGAGGCTGCCCGCCCAGACCTCCGCCTCCAGAAGACTCTAACTCCTTGTGTGAGCACCCCCCCCTTTGCACTCGCCCAACCCTTTACTTCACACTTGGACCTTGGCTCCCTCTTGGGGGTGGGAGTGGTCCCTGGATCCCCTGTCCTCCCATGCTTATGAGGATATGGACCCTGGCCACCTCTCCCATGGTGTCCTGACCCAGCCACCCTCAGCCCTCCCTATCACGTTGCCTTTCCCTAGGGGCTCTTGCACACAAGAGCTGCCACCGCCCCTCGAGGAGATCCGCGCCCACGGGCATTCCTCCGTTGATACCACACTTCCCTGGCAACCGATGCCTTTCCTCTCCCATTATGCAACGGGCCCTTCTGCTGGGGACACGGTCTTTTGCTGAGGCTCTCATGAGGCATCCAAGTGGGAGATATATGGACAGAGCCCAGGGCTGGGGTGGAGGCTGTGCTGTGGGGAGGGTGGGGAGGGGGGGCACTTGGCTGGGAGCCAAGGTCTGGCAGCTATGCCCATCATGGCCAACTGTGGAAAGGGAGGAAGCGGCCGGGCTCCCTGCCGTGTCCTCTCCTCACTCTGCGCCTCATCCCCGCTGCACAATGGCCTCAGGAAATTGAATCGTGGGCAGGTAATAGGGCTGGAAATAGACAACAACAAAGCAGTTCCCAGCCTGTGTCTGACGCCCCTCCCGCTGCTACCTTGGAGGCAACAAGAGAGACCATCAAGCCAAGGCCAGGGCCCACCTCCCAGGCTGCAGCACCTCCAGTGGACCCTGTCCCTGGGGGGAGCTGAAGCTGCCATACTGCGGGTGCCGTACTGGGGGTGAACGGTCCACAGGAGCTGATGCGGGCACCCACTCCTGACCCCAGGGCCTTTGCACTGCCATGACTGCTGCCTCTCTTGCTGGGGCTGCCCTGGTACCTGGCAGCCCACAGTCCATGTCTGCTGAGTGACTGCTGACTGAAGATGGCCAGGGAACAGGAGGGCCAGACTGTGTCAGGAGGGCCAGAAAGAAGGGTGCATGCGGCCAACAACACGCTCCATGAATTTTCCCCCGCTGACTTGTCTCACGCCACAGAGAAGTGGGCAACACTTGCTTTCGGAGCCACAATCAGAATCCAACTGACTCCTGGCTGGGACCTCAGCATACTGTGCTGCTACAGTCCTCGGTGAGGAAGCCTTGGGGACAGCTTCATGGCACCCATTCCTTAGCCTGGACTCATGGAGCCAGGCAAACCAAGTCTCTATCTTGCCCAGGCCTTTGTCGCGTCTCTGAACAGCTGCTCTCTCAAGCACCCAGATGCAGGGTTATTCCCTGAGCCATCAGGTCTGATGGGCGGTGGATGCTCCCCTTTCTGTTTGTGACATCTGGCCCTCACCCCCACAGACCCTGAAGCTCATGGGTGTCCCTTTTGCTGGCCGGTACGAACCACACTTGTATGTACCACTCTGCTCACACTCAGACTTTCAGGGAAGAGGGGGTCGCGGTGTAGGACCAGGTCCCTTCTAGAGGCTTCAAGGGTCTCCACAATAGGGAACCAGACCCTACGAAGGCCTGGCCTCCCCAAGGAAGTGACTGCCTTCAGCTTCTGGTGAGTCTCTGCTTGGCCCAGTCTGAGTGACCACCTGCCACCTGCAGAGTCAGTAAGAGGAGCCCAGGGCTTGGGGACCAACCAGCCATTCCTTCAGTCGTAGGTTAGAAAATGAGCTGTTGGGCTGAAGAGATGGCTCAGAGGTTAAGAGCTCTGGCTGGTACTCCCAAGGACCTGAGTTCAATTCCCAGCAACCACATAGTGGCTCACAGCCATCTGTTATGAGATCTGGTGCCGCCTTCTGGCCTGCAGGCACACTGTATATAATAAATAAACAAATCTTTTTAAAAAGAAAACAAGTTGCCCAGGGAGGTGCTGGGGGCCTGGGACACAGGGGCCAGGCAGTGACCAAAACTCCAGGATCCCAGACCGACAGACTCTGCCATCAGTGGCAGAGTCACCCTGAGCGTGTCACTCACTGCTCTCCGCCACCTCCCGGGGCAGCTGTGAGGATGAGGGAGTCAAAGGGTGGGTGCTCTTGCTGAGGATCTGGCTCAAGTCCACAGCCGGGGATTGGGGTCGAAACCCCCATTTCACCCTGTAGGACACACTGAGCCCTTGTCTTCGCTGCTGTCACCCAGCCCCCAACTGGCCTGCCTCCACATGGAGTGGCGGCTCGCCTGGCAGGGACAGCTGTGGAAACCCCACTTCCCCACATCGGAAGCCTCGGTGGGTCCTCACCAAACAAACACAAAGCAGAACCCGGGGAAGGTGTGAAATAAACAAACCAAACAAGCCGTGCGTTTTCTTTCCACAGCGCAGCTGCTCCTGAAGATAAACAACTAGTGACTGTCACCAAACATCAATACCGAGAAATGAACTTGACAAAAAGCTCGGCCGGCCCCCAACAGCCCCCCAGCCCAGCCCTGCCCCCTCCCCCCAACCTCCAAACACCGCTTCTGCATTTCTCCAGTTCCCACCTAATGGGTTTATTTTTCAATTAATTCCTTGACAGAATGCCAGCCCATCTCTCCCTTCCCTGGCTGGCAGTGTCGCCTGCATGGAAGGCGCGGCGCGGGTGGGGGCCTGTGGGAGGACAAGAGAAAGCGCTTCATGGGAGGAGAGGCAGGCTGGAAGGGGCCCGGGAAGAAGAGGAAAGACAGAGGCAGCCGGCCGGTTGCTTACCCTGTCTTGCTCTGTTACTGAATGAAGACAAAGCTGCTTAGGAACACAGTTCCTAAGTTGCTGGCCATGCCTGGAACCCCAGCACCAGGGAGGCTGGCACAGGAAGATGACCTGAGCCTGGTGGTGTGAGGCCAGCCTGCACAGTGGAGAGATCCCATTTCAAAACGAAAAAAGTGACTGGCCACAAGGCCTTCAAGACTTTGGCTAGCAGGAGGATGAATACTCAGTTGTCCACAGGCTTGAGCCAAGACGGGCAAGAAGTGTTAAACGCACCATCTAGTGTTTACGGCCAGCACCAGGCAATCAGCGGGTCTGGGCTGCTACGGTAAAGAGGGGACACAGGCAGGAATGGGACTTGGTAAAGAGGGGACACAGGCAGGAATGGACTCGAGGCACCTGTGGGCTTGTTGCAGAGGGCTGAGTGTGGGTTTTTCTTCTAGGAATCCCACAAGTTGGGTGTATGCTCTCTGGGCTCTGGGGAAGCCCTCTGGGTACATGCTCTCTCCTTGGGGCTGACCTCCCTCTGTGGCCTTTTCCTCATACCACAGCCAAGCCCAAGGTCCATGGACACTTGCCCTGTAATGGGTCCACCCCCTGAGGGTCTCAACAGATGTAGGAGCAGAGCCAGCCACAGGGAAGCATTCACACAGATACTGACCCAAAGCCTAAAAGACTTACTTCAAGGAACAGGAATGTGGACCCTGTATTCAAATGGCCCCTGTGGGCATTGGGGCTGACTTATCACAGCCACAATTCCCATTGTTATTAGCCAGAGGGAAGGACCTAGGTGGTGGGAGGTTGCAGTGTGGCCACAGGCTAACCTATCTCCAAGTGGCCATCCTGGGCATCTTGCTGGGTGTAGGTTCAGATAACCGGACTGGCCCTGTGCATGGGGAGCCTTGATCTGGACCATGGCAGGCTAAATCCTAAGGTAAGGAAGGGGTACTCACTGGCCTGGGCTCCTCTGTGCTTGGTCTATATGAGTGCGGGAACCCTGTAGAGTCTGGGGAGAGCAGCAAGTATCGAGGAAGGGAGACTTGCTGCAGAGAAGGCAAGCACAGGAAGAGGGAGGCTGGCAGGGGGTTTCCTGCAGCGCAGCCCTGCTTGGCCTGGAAGCCACATTCTCCATTATCTTCCTCTTCTACTGGGGTCCAAGCAGAGGTAACACAGAGGGACATGCCAGGGTTAGGGCCAGGTGGAGTTATCAAGGTGCCACACAGGGCGACCGAGTCAACAGGGAGTGCACGTGTCACATAAATGCATAGCGGCTCTTCAGACCTCCCTGTGGGAAGTGGGACCACGGTGGCCAGACCTGATTTCCTAAGAGTGGCTTGAACCCGATTTCCAGGTCAGATCTTCTAGTGGCCAAACAATGATGAATCCAATACTGTTTTGTGTTCACATGTTGCAGGCAAGGCACTGACGGCTCAGCTGGTGGCCTCTGGTCTACGTGCTCTTCACTGCCTATCACCAGCACTGGAGACAGCCTTTGAAGCTGTTTTCCCTGGCTTCCTCCCGTTGGGCCAGGCTGCATGTCAGGTACATTGGCAGCCTGTACCCTCTGGGCCCCAGGCCTCCAGCCCCGCCCAGGATGGTGGCCAGGCCCTGCCTCTCCCACACCGCCCTGCGGCGCTGCCGTCAGTTTAATTCTGTGATCGATGAGAAGGAGCAGGCGAGATGGCCCAGCACAGCTGGCTTCCCCGTTAGCCCTAGCAGGGATTCGTGGGCTTGCCGGCGACGGCTGAGTGAAATGTTTGCAGAACGCACAGAACACAAGTCAATAACAATTTAGTGGGATTGGGAGCAGGTCCCTTCCTCGCACGGACAGCAGCTCCCAAGGGAAGGCGGCAGAGTGTGCAGGATATTGTCAAATCGCTTGGAGTGGGAGGCTCGGCTGTGTGTGGGGTGAGAGGGAGGCAAGGGGCGTGGTTGGGCAACACCTGCCCCAGTTGGTCCCGAGGACCTGTGGGCTCCCAGTGCACCTTCACTGGGAGATGAAGTTGCTGTCTGGAGGGCCCTCTACATCCCCCATCCATCTGCATTCTGGCCAGGAGCTGCCTGGTCCCACACGGTTCCACGTGGCGAGTCTTGGTGGCTCCTGACCTCTTCTGGCACAAGCCATCCATGCAACCAGGAGCCAGGAAGAAAGCCCTCTTGTATGTCTGCTCTTCTGGGACCCTCAGTGACAGCCTGGGGTGTCCAGAGAAAGGGCTGACCCACTAGGTCTTACGGCGAGAGGGGCCCAGATGAAGGAAGGGTTGAGATGCGGAGCTTACACAAAACCCCCATCTCCAGGGAGCTGAAGGAATCGCGGCCAGGGGATATTTTGAATAATAAATTCTGTGACTTCACATACTTGCTTGAACTTTCAGCCTGTGATTTTGAAAGCCTGATGATTATGTCTTCACGGCTAAGATCAAGGAGGCCCATTTTCAGGGGCTGATGGGGGGATAACGGGCTCTCGTGGTCCCTGCTCTTTTGAAAGTGTGCCATTCTGCTGCTGATGAAGGTGTGGACTGGGGGTTTGTGGGAATGGTGGCAGGCTTTAAATATCATCTGTATGCTGATAACTTCAAATTTATATTGCAGCTCAGCCTTCGCCCCTGAGCTCTGAACTCATCCATCTATGTGTTGATATCCCTCAGACATTGTGGCTGACGTCAGACAAATGTCTTCCCGACTCTGCACCTGCTCTTGGCTTCCAGGTTTGCTCACAGCCTGGGCATCACCCTTGACTTCTCTGTCTTCTCCATGCAGACTTAGCCAGCTCTCCTTTCTCACAGAATGACCCTGCAGCCTTTGGCTGTGGCCTTGGCCCCCACCTTTGGATGACCACAGCGTGCTCCTGAGCCCTGCCTGGTTCCAGCGCTACCTGCAGTATCCCACACAGCAGCAGCAGTGATGCAGTCTGGTGAGGTTAGTCGGGCGGTGTTCGCCTTCCCCTCCAGTTTTCCAGGGCTTCCCAGGCAGCGTGAGGGGGAACTGGGTTCCTGCCACACCTGGCCACACCCCTGCTGGCTTCTCCTGTGTGTTTTCCACTCTACCCTGTAGCCCCAGCACCAAATGTCCTTCTGCCCCAGGGCCTTTGCACCTGTGGGTCCCTGGGCTTAGAATGTTTCTCCTGTAGGTCTATGGCTGGCTGGTCCCTTGCAATCACACAGAAATACTGACTCGCCTTCCCTCGAGGTATACCGTGCCATCCGTTCTAACTGTCTTCCGAGAACTGCCAGCACTGGGATCCTTCTGTTTTCTGGTCACCGCTCTCTTCTCCTCAAACGCCACCTCCGTGAGGGAATGAAGTGAGAGACGATGCCACATGCCTTCTTCCTGGGAAGCTTCCGCTGAGGGAGCTAGCTAGGAAGTATGTGCATACCACTCGGGACTCGGGAACCCTGGGCGGGAGGAAATGGTATTTGTTCTACACGGGTCCAGAGCTGTGTGCTTTTAGCAAAGTTACCAGACCTCCCTGGGCCTGCCTGCACCTGTAACATCTCTCTGAGTGTGTCAGGCTAAAGTGCCACTGGGCTGTGTGTTGCTGCCACATAAAAGCCCTTGACAAAGCTCTCTCTGGCTTCCCTGAGGCTGATCTCATCTTTAGCAAGAATTCACAGGGCTGTGTCTCTGCAGATGCACAGAGCCTAAGGAACAAGGTGAAAATATCAGGCTCCAAACAGGGCCCTGGCTGCATGTTTCAAATCTAAATAACTCCAGGCTGGGGTCACTGGCTGTGCTGAGCCGGGGTGCCTACGCCTATTGTGGGGTGGCTGCAATCAGCACCACATGGGGCCCAGAACATGTTAGATGCTCAGCTAACATCAGCCACACCCATAACTGGTTGTTACTGGGGCTCAACTGTCTACTCTGTGGACAGTTACGAAGCCAGCTTGATGCTTGATGCAAGGTAAATTAGGGCACCTGGATGGTTAAGCTTGTAGGGAAAAAGGACTCAGCGGCATGTGAGGACACGTGTGTGTGTGTGTGTGTGTGTGGTGTGTGTGTGTGTGTGTGTGTGTTTGGGGGGGTGGAGAGGATCCCTACATGTCTAGATTGAGGCCTGCTTCTGAACTGAAGGGGGCTTGGGACTCTGTCCCTGTCCTGTGAGGCTTGGGACACTTGGTTCAGAAGCCAAGCCAGTGGCTGACCGGTCAGGACTGTCTGTGCCCACGGGCTCTCATTGAGTGTGCTTTCTATCTACATTTTGCTCTGGCTAGCGTTGCCAGGCCCAGTGGGCAGGGGTGGGGGGTGGGAGGGGGGAGGGAATGAGGCACCGCCAGCCACTTGCCATGCTGCTCATGTTGCATTCCTGCTCTGGAGGTGAAAGTTGCAGCCGCTAAGCACAGCCCATCAGGCCTCCCCAGCTGGAATAAGACAACAGAGGGAGCCTCGCCTCGCTCTGGGCCAAATAAAAGCCTATGTGCCGACTTCTCCGGCTGTGAGTGCGGAAGACAGGGCTGGGCGGCGCACTGCTTCCAGGCCATTTTATTCTGTCGCCCGTACTCGTGGTGACCGTGGCCTGCCAAGCCCTGAAAGCTTCTCGATCCCGCAACCCTGCTGGTTTGTAACATGCTCGGGAAGAAAGGGACGCAGCCAGAGGCGGACTTTCTTCTTTCGTCCCCCACCCTGGTGCCCTCTTTTCTCATCCCACATGCCAGGCAGAGAAGAATAACACTTCACCTACCACAGGGCCAGGGGCTGCAGACCAGAAATCCGATTCCTGACCAGGCAGGGGTTGGGGGACAGAGAGCGAGGGGAGGGCAGGAGTTGGCCGGATGGGAGTGGGGAGGGGACCAGATTGGGGTAGTTCAGGAGTGTGTGCTGGGGAGGGGGGGAGGGGACCAGATTGGGGTAGTTCAGGAGTGTGTGCTGGGGAGGGGAGGGGAGGGGGGGAATGAAAGTAGGGAACCGGGGGAGGACAGCGGTCTCCCTTGCCTGCCTGCTAAGGCCCCGGACTCAGGGTGACTTTCCCTGCCAGGTCCAGAGGCCTGGCCTGTACTGTTGGCTTACCAGGTGCCTCCTAAGCACCAGCTAAGCGAGGGACACTGCAGTGCCCTGCCATCGCCTGAGACAAAGGACAGCATGAGGAGTATCGCATGGGTACACTGGGAGCTGGGGTTTAAAGCAAATCTCCTTTGGTGGACACCAGTAAGTGGAAAGCCTGTGGTGGGCGGAGCCTGGGCCCCTCCGTCTATGTGCCAGGCCCAGTGCCCAGGCTGGAGACTCAGGAGCATCGGCTCTCCCTCTTTTCTACCCAATCACATCCCGTCAGTGCGCTAGTCTAAGCCTGGGAGAGTGGTGGGAAGGATCCATGTGTTATCTCCTTGGAGCCACAGGCCTCCAAGGCGCTGGCACCCTGTGCCTACTGTGCAGATGGCAAAGCTGAGCCTGAGACTCACCAGAGAGCAGAGTGGGTAGTAGGACATGCACACACACACTGAGTCTAACATAAGGGTGCCGACCGGATCAGCCAAGGCAAAGGCTTGGTCAGGAGAAGGGCTGACTACCTAGGTTTGAGCTCCAGCTGTGCTATGTGTGGCTGGGTGCCCCTCAGTAAGTCACTTGCTCTGGCTGAGCCTCAGCCTTCTGAGCTGTTAAATGGACAATGACAGTACCTGCCTCCCTGAGCCCTGTGGGATTAAGAAGACAATAGCCTATAGTTATGTGTGGTTCCTGGCGAGGCCTAGCAGGGGAAGAATGGCATCGCGATGACAGTGTGAGCTATGTCAGTTAGCCTGAGCTACAGTTCACCTGTCTACTTTAACCCTGGGTTTCCTGTGTCCACCGTCCCTTGCAATGTCAGCCGCAGGGCTGTGGACAGGTACAATTCAGGGCAGGAGCAGGAAGATCCCCAGTGTCTGTCCTGGCTATAGCAAGCCTTTGGCCAGTGCTAACACTCCTGTGTAGTAGCTCTGGCTACCCATCACTAGCCCCGAGAAAGGCTCAGGCCACAGCATTGTGAGCAAGCTTGTGGCTGGGCCCGGCCTTTGATGGCATGGCCTGCAGTCCTCAGGGAGCCTTTGTGGTAGCCAGCACTTCAAGGCCTCCACCTGAGGTCTGAGTGCCTTCCTGGCAGAGCCCAAGGGCAAGTGGGACTCGTGCCCAGCTCTGGCCTGGACCCTGGATGCTCAGAACAATGCGGGCTCCGACACAAATGAGCCAGTACTTTTCACCGCAGGGAAAAGGGCAGAGGAAAAAGGAGGCCCAGGCAGCTCCGAGGCCCGCAGCACTGTTCTGAGGACTCTGGCTGCTGTGCATACGTGGAGGACAAGGTAGTGGGTGGGCGCTGTTTCCTGGGCATCTGTACACCTGGCAGCCTTGCACCTGCCCTAGGGCCTGCAGGGCAATGCCTGATGGGAGTCATAGCCATGCCCGGAGGCCGTGGTCCTTGTGGCCATCTTGGGTCTGCTGGAGAGGCAGACACAAGGTGTCTTCATCAGTTTCATCACTACACCTGCCCATTGGGGCCCTGCAGCTGTGAGCAGCCATGGAGATGCCTGCCCACACCAAGGCCCGGCTTCTGCTGCATCCTCTCACCTGGGAGGAGAGGATGCTGTTTTCAGAGCGCAATTTATCGAAGGGGCTTCTGTCCATGCAAAGCGGAAGTGCTGAGCCCGCACTGCTGCAGGCCTGGGCTGGGCGGTAGAGTGACCACAGGGGAGGCAGGCCCCGCCTCGGTCCCAGGAGAGCACCTTCCACAAACATTTGCCGACGGGTGCATTTGGGCCTGTCGATGCCTGTCGATGCAGACAGGTTCTGTCTGCCCATCAGGACTTGGGATCTTATTGAGTTGTGAGCCCGCCACTGAGTATGCAACCTCCCCCTCCTCCAGCTTTGCATTCGCTTGGGCTGGAACGTTCCTAGCCCTGGATGGAGAGCCTGAGCTAAAGACGGACACCAGATGGGACCTGACCAGTCCAGACACAGGCACACAGCACACCACAGCTGCTGTGGGTGGAGGCGGTGGCGGCTGGGCCTGGCCAGAGTATAAAACAGCGAGAGCATAAGGTGCAGAGGCGCACAAGACAGGCAATGACTGACACCTGATACCCGGAGGGCGGGCAGGGAGGGAGCGAGTGGCTGCACGAAGTAGCATCAGGCTTTTGAACAGGTCTCCACGCCACTCACAGTACGAGCAAAGGCAGAGAGAAACGAGCTACATCAACACGGAACAGCATGTATGAGAACACAAGGCCCTGCCCTACGCTGGGGGACAATGCACTCTGTAGGACAGAGGTTCTCGACCTAAGGGTTGCAACCCCTTTAGAAGGTCGAATGACCCTTTCCCAGAGGCCCAGTGTCAGATACCGTGCATAGCCGATATTTGCATTTCAATTAGTAACAGTAGCAAAAGTACAGTTATGAAGTAGCAATGAGAATAACTTTATGGTGGTGGTGGGGGTCACCACAACATGAAGAACTGAAGTAAAACGTTGCAGTGTTGGGAAGGGCGAGAAGCGCTGCTGTAGGAAGTGTGGTGGGCAGGTGGCATGGCTTTGGGAAGAAGACCAATGGAGGGCCAGGGTCTGTGTTCCAAGGCTTTGGTCTGCTGTGGTCACTGGCCCCATGCTGCCTCTGTGGCTTTTAGCACACTGGGTCAGGACAATCTTGCTGGTTGACCATTCATAACCTCCCAGGAGAATGTCCCTTTATGGTCCTCCCACTATTCCTGGCAAGGAGTAGGGACAGATAGGTCCTGATCCCAGCTCTATAGACACAGAATTCACAGCAGACAGAGGACAACAGTGGCCTCTGAGTGCACTAGCTAGAGGACACAGGTCTCCAAACGCACGACCCCACGCATGATTCATTCCACTGAAGAGTCACTGGTGCGAGGATGACCAGGCAGGAAGAAACTGCCTGTCTCTTAATCACAGCGTCAATGTTACTACAGACAGGGATGTCCCAGCCTAACCCAGAACCTGGCTTTGCTGGCAAGTGGAGGGAGGGACCCGTTCCCAGCTGCGAGACTCTCATGAAACCATGACATAAAGCCAGCAGACAATGGTAGCTGCTGCGCTCTGATTCCTGGGGACCACTGTGAGGGTACCGTTAAGGAAGGTGGGCGTCAAGGTCAAACTTTGATATCGTAGTGAGGGTGCATACCCTATGAGCCCCACAGACTCTAGCTCCCTGACTCCCTCTGTCCCTCAGCATCAGGCACAATGGGCCTCCTGTTTCTCAACTCTGGGGACCTTCTGCCTGGGCTATCCACAAAGGGAAATGGCCAGCCCCTTCACCTGTGCCAAGTCATCATGGTGTCCCAAGTATGAGGTCAGCAGAGCTCAAGAGTTCCTGGCCATCAGCTCAACAGTCTTTAAGGCCACAGAGTGTCACCTTGATGAGTCAGCTCTGTGAGTATAGAGCTCAGGCAAGAAGTAGACAGCCCTTAAGAAAGACATATTGGAAGCTGGTGACCCCCTGGCTCCTAGGGTCTGCCTCCAGGACCCATTGCCAGCTGGAGGGAGCAGTTTTGGACCCTGAATCAAAGACCACAATGCGGACAGCGGCGACAACTGCTCTCTCTTCTTGCTTGCCTGGCCCCCATTGCCTTACCCACCTGCAAGACGACAAGGTGGCTGTCCTGACACAAGGGGGCTTAGTGACAAGATGCCTTGGGGGCTGGATCCAAGTGAGGGCAGCTCTCCTGGCAGTCCCTGTCCCAAGTCCCAGTCCCAGAAGCCCCAAATCAGCCAGGCGAGTGCCAGGCCACTCCTACCTTGGAAGTGCCTGGCTGTCTTCCTCCGGAGAGCCTGCACCGTCACCTCCGAGTCTGCCCATTCCAGAACCAGCCTCCGGCCATACAAGTGGGTGCTGTGACACAGAGCATCGAAGGCTTTCTACAGGGGAGAGAAAGCAGCATGAGAGCTGTGTGCGCCACACAGCCCCCTCCACCCCTGTGACTCTGGGCGTCTGGTGAGGCACGGGGGTGCTCTTGGCACAGCTACTTAATTAGTGGGAAAGAGCTGCAAGCAACTGAGCAGTCAATAAATACACCCGCCGCGGGGCCAGGCAGGTCACCTGTTTCCCATGTGAAGGGCAACCCCACTGACACGCTCCTCTCACCCACCTCTCGGGTGAGAAACCCAGCTGCCTGGTCACCAGAGGACACAGTCCCCATGGCTACTCGATGCCACTTTCTTTAGCTGTCCCTGTGCCTACCCGCCATCTCTTCCTTGAATGTGTCCTGTCTGTTTCTGCTGTCTCCTTACTGGTCCCCTGTCCCTTCCACCACAGGCTCCCGTGCCCAGGTCAGCAGCACTGGCCCCAAACAGGCTCTTCCTCTTTAATCCATACAGGGTCTGTGTATTTATATGCAGTCATCAGCATAGGGATTCTAGAACATTCCATCAACACCTCAAAAGAAACAGCGCTTGGCCCAATTCTTCTCCCTGCTCATAGAGACCACAAACTCACTTTCTACAGCTGGCTGTGCCTGCCCTGGGCATTCATATGATCACCAGACAGCACCGACCAAAGCCCTATGTAAACATGCTGGCTGTGAGGCTGAGTGCTCCTGAGTGCTCCAGTGCAGGGATGGCCTCCAATTCTTCCGGAAGGAGTCCTGTCACTAACACAGGACTTTGGTGGCCAAGAAGTCTGCTGACTCTAGAGTCACCATGTCTGGAGCTGAGCTTCCTTTTTACAAGGGGTGAAGTGAACCTCCTGGGCTCAGCATCGAGCGGGAGGGTGAATACACCTAGGCCTAGGACCCTGGAGGACCTGCAGTGACACAGTGTGGGGACACGGCACGTGCGGCCCTCTCCTGTGCTCCCAGACAAACCCCCTTTGCAGCTTTCTTCTCTCTGCAGGGCCCTGAGGTGTAGAGCTCTTGGGGCTCCTGGGAGGGGGGCGCTACAGGGCACCCGGGCTGGCAGCTGGAGGACAGTGAGCTGGAGGACCAGGAGAAGAGCTGTGAATCTGCTCCTCTCACGGCACTGATGCCCAGAAGCACTGGTCAACCAGTATAGTGAGGCCCGGAAGCAACCACTGTCCCTTGCCCATGATGTGACCGCTATGGTTGGAATGCGTCCCCTAGAAGATCCGCGGGATCCTGACCTTGGGCACCTTGGGAGGTGACTGTGCTGGAGCCCAGAGGGTGAAGGAATCAGGCCACACTGGGGTGAGGTGGCCCTAATTCAAAAGGAACTAGCATCAGACACAGGTACAACATCAAGTGGAGATGGAGATATGGCCTGGGCAGGTGAGTCTACCGACCACCCAGCACCAAGCAAGCATCTCCAGCTGTGGTCAGTAAGTGGGAGGCACGCTACCTTGGTTTGGGGCCCTGTGCTAGTCACTGTCCCAGTTGGGTCATGCTCAGAGCAAGCTATGAAGGCAGCACCCAGTGTGTCCATTTAGGACAAACAGAATACGGAAGGACAGAGGGATGGCTGGGGTGGGGTAGGAAGCATTAAACAGCCGTGTGGTCACATGGAGAGAGGGAAGGTTTTCACGCTTTGTTCTCTGCACTCTTGAGAAGGGCCAGGTGCAGGCCCCCCCACTCCCCACCCCACAACACTTTTTTTTAAGTTTAATTTAGAAGCCTCTCCTGACTGCCAGCAGAACCCCTGCCATTTTTTCCCAGGCAGATATAAAAATGCATCTGGCCCCCGAGCCGAAATGGCTCATTCTGAGCTCCGAAGCGCGAGCGCTCAGCTGGCAAGGCAGGGAGACGGTGGGATTGGGGGAGTCAGCCCCTCAAGACTGGGAGAGGAACTGGTAGGGAGTCTGGTGAGGGTCCCCGAGGAGCTGCATCCTGAGGACACGGCAGTCTGGGACAGCCAGGGCTGCATCTGGTGACTACTCCACTCACACTTACAAAGCAGAAAGAGACCCTGGCAGGGAAGCCCAGGCAGGCTGCCCCCACCCCAGCCTCCATTTTCCTTCTCAATGTTTTGCAATCTACTTCTCCTTGTGCTCAGAGGGCCTGGTGAAGTCTCTGCTCACTGTAGGAGCTGCTAACAGCCTCTTCCTGGTGCTCCCTCTCTGTACCCCTCTGGCACTTTATTAGCTCTTCTTCAGAGGCTTGGAGGTGTGGGGGCTGTGGTTGTGCAGCTAGGCTACCTCAGTTCAAATCCCTGTTCTACCACTTCCAAGCTATGCTGCGGGCCAAGCTGCTTAAGGTCTCTGAACCTAGGCTTCATTACACGTAGATAAAGCAGCAACAGAGCTGGGGATGGGTGGGGGTCTACAGGGAGCCATTTAGTTGCAGCTTAGAGGACTGACTGCCTTGAGGCAATGCTGTTGGGTACCACTTGTGTCTGCATACAAAAGCTCTTCTTTTTTCTGGAACACAATATGGGATTCTCCAAAAATAGCAGAGCCCATCCCAGCTCTGACTGCTGAGGGCTGATAGAGACCAGGTCATGTTCCACACTCTGTGCGCCTACTTCCTGAGCTGGAGTGCGGCATTCTGGAACTTTCCTCACAGGGTAGAACAGTGACTGGAGGCTAAAGCACACGCTTCCTGAAGAGGTGATGGGCGCTTGTCTGCCTGAGGCATCTTAGGGATAGAGTGAGGAGGGAGGGAAGGCCCACTTTGGGGGAGCTTTTAGGTTGTAGCAAGGGCACACCCAAGACGCATGGAAGATTCTAGGTGCTTGAGCAGGAAGAATGCGGGCTATTGGCAGCTTCTCCCCTATACCTGGTCACAGAGAAACCATCTCACCACCTCCCCAGAGAGGCAAGGCTCAAGGGACTCACCTTTGCCAAACAGCCTGGGGGCTTGTCCCTTGAGGGACATGCAGTCCAGTGGCTGCTCTTTGCCACCCCTGAGACCAACAGTGTTCTTTCTTGCTGTGCGGCCCAGGGAGTGCCCAGGTTCCACGGCTCCCCAACCACGTGACTCCAGCTGGCTTATTCCACTGAAGAGTCACTGGTCCCCCACTTCAACAAGGGACAACTGAGGGACTGCTATGTGTGTTCCATCTCCTTGCATTGAAACAGTGGCCTAGTCTGAGAAAGCTCTGCCATCCTGGCCTGGCACACCCTGAATCCTGGAGGGAAGGCACCCCATCCCTTCCTTAGTTGGTACACTGCTCTCAGAAAACCAGAGTCCCTGTCACTGAGGGTCCTGAGAACATGTCTCCACCCTGGGTAGATGGTCAGGGTGGCTCAGCCTTAAACATCCCATCATAGCTTTCAACTCTGTTTCAGAACACAAATGCACAGTGAAAGCAGAGCTAGGGTCCACACACACCCAATGAAGAGCAGCTTTGGTCTGGCTCTGCACCCATACACACCCAATGAAGAGCAGCTTTGGTCTGGCTCTGCACCCAACACACACCCAATGAAGAGCTGCTTTGGTCTGGCTCTGCACCTAGTACCCATGGCTTTGGGTCCCTGCTGCGCAGACACAGTAACCCACCTGCTGGCACAGGAAAGACATAACAACCTTCATTCACCTTGGCCTGCTAGGAAGCCTACAGCCCAGAGTGCATGCAACTCAGGGGACTCAACGATACAGGGATGCCACACTCTGCCATTCTCTGGTGGCCATGCCTGGCTGCCCTCAGCTCCATCCTCTGTACTTCAGGAGCCTCTTCCAAGGGACACAGCCAGGGCTGTCTCTCTATCTCTACTAAGGGGATGCAGATGGGAGGCCTCGCCCCTCTTGCTAAAGTGTGCTGTCTCCCCTCACCATCTGATCCCGGAGACCACTTTTCATGCTGAGTCCCTCGGTTTCTGGGGTTTAAGTCTCTTTACCTGAATCCTGTGAGGTGGACCTGCCCTGGCTGGACTCCAGCTCCCATTGTGGGGCTCTGTCTCAGGCAGCTCCTCTCCCAAGTTGTGAGCACCTACCCCAGTCCCAGGCTACCACCCTCCATATCTCTGGCTTGGATGCTCTGTGATTGGAACCTCAGCCCCTAGGTCCAAGGCCATGCCCTCCTGTCTCCTCGTCCTGATCCCACCTGGAAGCCAACCTGCTCAGGCAAAGTGGGGAACCAACACGGGTTGCAAGGAGGCTGGACTTGGTGGCCATCTTTTAAGACCATGGAAGGTTCTGGAATGCTGCCAGTGCAGTGCTGGGTCCAACCTTACCATTATCGGTTTCCCTGAAGACAACATTTCTCCCAGCAACCAAAGCCATTTTGTGCCCTTGGCAGGACTCTAGTCCCAAATGGTTACAGAGCACTGGCTGATCCCCAGCTGTGGGCAGGGGCAAGGAAGGGCCTGACATTAGATGTCAGCAGCCTCCTGGCCCCCTCCTCCTTGGGTGCCAACCCTGGCACAGCCGGAGGGCTGCAGATGCTACAGGCAGCCAAGCACTGACACCACTAACCTGCCCTAATCATCTGTGGGAAAACCTGAAGGGGAAGGGGAAGAGGAAGCTAGGAGTGGCCATGTGCATGCAGGGCCCAGCCATTGGGCACAGGGGACAGAGGAGCCAAGTCTTATCAGGCTTGGAAGGAACACTGGGTAGGGACCCCCAGGGGAAGACTTTGCCTCTCATGGAGCTTTGCATTGCCTCCTTGTGGCCTGTGCGAGGGGTCAGCACACATTGCCAGTTTCTTCTGTCCTGCCCAGAAGTTGCCTTTTAGGTAGGAATGTGTCCTAGCTCTTTGTGTAACATGGAGTGACTTCCACAGTTCATTCAGAGAAGTAACACTGTCTTAGTGTTCTGTTGTTGAGAAGAGACATCATGATCAAGGCAGCTCTTACAAAAACCAAACCAAACCAACCAAACAAACAAAAAAACCCCAAGCATTTAGCTGGGGGCTCGCTTACAGTTTCAGAGGCTTAGACCATTAGTAGCATGGTGGAGAGCATGGTGTTGGAACAGCGGCTGAGAGCTATATTCTGATCTGCAGGTTTGCATGGGCACGTGCGCATGCACATGCACATGCACAAACAGACACACGTGCGCGCACACACACCGGTTTTTGAAAATTCAAAGCCCATCCCTAGTGACACACTTCCTCCAACAAGGCCACACCTTCTAATCCTTTCAAACAGTTCCTCTCCCAGGAGCCTACAGGAACCATCCTCATTCAAACACTGAGGAGTGGAGGGCAACCACCCAAGGCTAAAAGCCACGGGCCCATTGTAGACTGCACCTGTCTATATGAGACAAAGAGATGCACCACCCCCAGTCACTCCATCAGCTCAATGCAGTCAACCTGACCCCCAGGACCCTGCCCGAGCAGAGAGGGGTCAATCAGGGAGGGGTTCCACTCCTGTCTCTACAGTTCTAAAGTACCCTCAGGAGGGCAGGTGTCAGGTGGCCAGGGTAAGAGGTGACAAGCAGTGATGACTAGGCTGGGCCCTGCACTGCCCAGGAACCTACTAGAAGACCCTCTATGCGCCACTTCCTCAACTCAGTGTGAGGCCCCGTGAGCTCCAGAGGCAGTCAGTGACCTAAGCAAGGCAGTGGCTGCTCCTTGACACTGCACGCCTTATGGCTGGGTTTCTGCCTTCTCCTGGCTCACATTGTACTGTCGCCAAGCCTTTGCTTGGGTCTACAAGGTGCCTGGCAGGCCCGAGTCCCCTGCCTTGAAATGCAAGCTTGGCTAGAATTTGTACCTTTGGACTGTGGTGACAGAAGCCTGGCAAAGTGGCACCATTCAAATGCCGGTGTGATCTAGCCCACAACATGAACGCATATGCACAGAAGACTGGGGGGTGAAACCCCAGCGCCTGGGTTAGCTCTGGCGGCACCCTGGCAGACACAGAACAACCGACCACTGCAGGCTTCAATGCAGCAGGGGACCTCAGTGCCCAGAGACTCAGCTGCCTCCCTGTCCCCAGCACATGCACCACACCATCTGTTCTCTCAATGCTCTGCCACTCCCGAAGGGCAATGTCACCAGCTCCTGCTGTGGGGAAGGGTCACTTGGGCTCAGGGACCCACGTGTGGAACAGGAAGGCAGCTCTGATCCTACTTGGCACTGCTTGTTTGGAAACGGGGGTGTTTCTTTGGGGGTTCATCCCCCGCAGACCCCACTGGACTGACACCTCGTTCTTCCCCCTTGCACACCATCATGCAATTGTGTGTTAAGCACAAAGCTCTGTCCTGTTGCTCATCGCTAATTCCACTACCCCATATCTCACTGAAGTGCCCGCCGTACCGCATGGCATAACCAGCCAGCACGAGCTCAGGCCTTGCAGCCTGACGCTCGCTCCCTGGGCGTCCACCCACCATGGTGAAGTGGGAAAGAGGAAGGAGATGCATGCAACCCTACAATTAAAGCGGCGGTTGTTTATCACAGCAGAACTCTGCCTGCCAACGCCAGCCGCCATCGCATCTCCGGCTGCCGGCTCCCCCCGAGTGTTTATTTAAGCCAACACATTGCTCTGCTAATTGGATAACATTCTATGTGAAAATAGGCCTTTTAAAACAACAGTGTCGGTGGCTAAAACAGCTGCAACCACAAAAGTACAAAGGAGCAGGGCTCGGGAAGGAGAATTAAAGGCACCTCGTGTGGGGAACAATTAATATTCTGGGTTCTGGGTGTCTGCCTGCTCCTCCCTCCTTCCCCTTCCTTCCTCCAGGGCCAGCCTGGGCTATGTAAGAAAAGGAAGGTGGGGCCTGAATGGAAATCCAGTGCCTATTGGTGGCTGTCTAGCCAATGGGGGGCAAATCCACCTGCCAGACTCCCCCCTGGCGGTTCAGGTGAGAGCTGCACCATGAGCTGGGGTGAGCAGGAGGAAGCTCAGCAGCACAGAAGGCAGCTGCTTTTCAGAGGTTCAGGGAACCCTAAAAGCTGTTCTCGGGACCTCGTGGCCTCTCTGTGTCTCTACCCAGACAGCCCTCTTCCAGGGTGAGGTGCTGTAGCTGGGTAGCAGGGCTGGGTGTGAGGGGTGGGGTTAGCGGAAGGACAGCACTTCGGTAAGCCAATGCCTGACAGGAAGGAGGGGCAAGGCTGTATTACACTGTCCCCACCTGTCAACCAGTCCATCACCAGCACCCTGGGGGCATTTCAAAAATGGGGCATCAGTAGGGTTTCATCATCAGAGGTATCTGAGAGAGGTCCAGAGGAGGCTGTGTAGTGGTGATGGGCCAGGGGGGCCAGCACGCAGGGGACCAGCCCAGAAAGACCCCACTGGTAGGTCCTGACTTCCTGCCCCATGCTGCAGTGTCCTGGTTGACACGGGCTTTCAGTTTTCAAACAGGGCTAGGTTCCCTGAGAAACGTGGAGGTTGAGATAGTGCCAGCACCTTCAGCAGGACTGGCATTTACTGCCTAGAACTCGGGCTGGTCAAACGTCCTAGACAGGGAGAATTCGCCTGCATGTCTAGCCATGCCTGTGAGCAGGCAAGGTTCAGGTCAGCAGTGCCTGTGACTGGGTAGGTAACCCATTTGCCTGAGCAAGTCAGTATCAACCAGGGTGGGCCTGGGGCTGTGCAGATGTGCAAGGTCAGGAGAGGGAGGTTCTGTGCTAATCTCTACCTGATGAGCTACCCTAGGCTGGGGCAGGCGATGTGCCTGAGGGGGTCACAGTCCCTGAGACTATGTGAGGTATGAGGTAAGGCCTGGACAGAGAACCAAACCCCTCATTCCAAGATGAGGAGTGGGCGCTTGCCAGGGCTCAGTGGGCCTCCGTGGGAAGGGACACCGTGGCCCTTACTGTGGGGCCAGGGTAAGAGCCTGATGCCAGGGGTTGATATGGTAGGGTGGGTTGACGTGGGGTGGGGACTGGTTGCCCACCCCTCCAGGAAGACCCGAGTCTCTCCGGGCCTCATGACCCTCCATTTAACAATGAATGTAGCCCCCTGCTTCAGCCCTAGTGGCTGTCATACTCTTCTTCCATCCCTCTTCCCTTCTGGTTTCCTTCTGTGTTGAGGATGGCTTGAGGCGGCCTCCTAGTTTATAAGATTGCAGATACCTAGTGACAGGCTGCTACTCTGCGAGGAGAAGGCATTCAAGAAGGTCAGAGACCATTGGGAGACCCAGAAGTTCCTAAAGGACCCCCTTCTCTAAAACATCACGTCCAAAAAGGGGGAACTTGTTCCAAGAGGTAGGGGCCCGAGAGGCTCTTTCCAGCTTGGTTGGGTTCTACCCTTTTTCCGCTGCAGAGCGACCCCATTCCCAAGCCTTATCTAGACAATGACTCCATGTTCAGAGTGTGGCCACACTGTGTGCAAGGCGCATGCGTCTATGGCAGGTGAAAAGTACCGGTTTTGTTACTTAGCAGGCAACCCAGCTCTGCTGATAGTCAAGGGGACCAGGGAGAGAGACACAGCTGCCCCAAGAAACAAGAGCAAGGGACTATTGCAGGGCGGTGGGGGAGGGGGATTGTAGCTCGGTCCCACCGGGGAAAAGACTGTCTGAGTCCTGCATGGAGGGCAGGGCAGGGGACTGCTGCAAGGATGGAGAGACTCAAAATAGCACCCGGTGAGGGGAGGCCACAGACAGCCTCCAGGGCTGTGGGCTGAGCCCTCGCTGTCCTCAGCTGCCCTTTCTCCCGGAAGGAGCCGAGAAAGGAAAAGGGGGAGAAGCCACCACCTCACCGCTGAGGGGCCGGCTTGGGGTCGGGAGCGACACTGGATCTGGCCTGGGTACTGTTCAGGCCAATTGGGTGCAGACTGTACTTCAGTACAGAAGTGAGGGTGTGGACATCCACCCTGAGCCTGTCCCTTGAGGCCATGTGCCAGGTCAGCTGCGACACTGACCTTGCCTGTGCAGTCACTATGTAGAAGGGGCCAGCGCTAAACCCCGACAGGTCACAGCCCCTCCCTCCCCCACAAGGCACTACAAGGAGCTGGCAGGGCCAGGCCTGGTCTCAGAGCATCACCCCAGCAGCCCTGTCAGAACTGAGAGGTCCAGGGAGGGAGTCACTTTTCCAGGGTGGAACTAAGGAGAAGAATCGACCTTGGCTTCACGGGTGATGAGCGCAAATCTGGGGCAGACACTGGTGAAAGACCCTGTCAGGGGCAGAGAGCGAGGCCTTGCCCTGCTTATCCCCAGGACGGCCCTTCTGGGACAGGGAACTGACAACAGCACTTCCGCCTCACCCACCTGGCCGTCCCATGCCCGGGAGTACAGAGGTCAATGCAGGGCACACGGTGGTCTGGTTTGTATTGCTGCTCTACGGACTGGATGTCACAGGTGTGCAGACCTGAGAGCCACGGACGGATGGCTCAGGGCCCCTGGGTTATGGCAATGAGAACTAAGGTGTGCTGGGCATTTGTCATGTGCCAGCGAGCCGGCCTCACAGGTTCACCTGTCACAAACCGGGTGCGGCGGCGCTACCGTCAATCCATTTCACCGGTAGGAAAAGCAAGGCACAGGGCAAGGCTAGGGAAGGCCAAGCCACCTTCAGGGTCAGGGTCTCTCCGGTTGCCAAGACCTAGCGCTTGCAGTGTGTTGTCCCTTCTGTCACCGATGGAGGTGGCAAAGGAAGGGCAGGCAGCTGAGGAGAGGGGACAAGTGCCTAGGCAATGAAGCAGGCACTTGATGGGGGTGGTGCCATGCCCTGGGCACTGGTTCCCTGTGCCTGTGGGGTGCCGGGCTGTCTGGGCAGTGGTTATACCCTTCTGTTCCATGCTGTGCCCCGCCTCTCGGGCCCCTTGCAACACCAGGGTTGGCTCTCGACTCTGCTGGTCAGCAGGATGCCCCCTGGGGATGCAGGAGCCCTGGCCACCTGGGAATTGTCCTGGATGCTCCGTTCTGCAGTAGGAAAGCCAAGGCCGCACAGGCGGCACTCAGTAAGGAGTACAGGATGGCCCAGCAGCCCTGTCCTGCACAACCTGTCCTTTTGGGGCTTGAGGCCATGAGAGTGGTTCCTAGACACCGGCCTGAAGGCAGAGCAGCCACCGAGCTTCAAAACCCTGGATGGTGGTGGTTACAGGGGTATGGCAGGGTGGCTCAGTGGGTAAGAGTGCTTGCCTGATGACCTGAGTTCAATCCCCAGGACCCATGGTAGGAGAGAACCAATTCCTGCAAGTTGTCCTCTGGCCTCCGCATTTACACACACCAAACACATATATAATAAATACACAAAAATAACCACAACCCCCAAGGCTGTTCTGTCCTCTGCCTACTAGGGAAATATCTGCACATGTGCTGCAGGGGTGGCCCTTGGTGTCACTAGCACAGAATGGAACTGGCCACAAGTGGAGGGAGGAGGGAGGGGAGGAGCCAGGTCCCACCCCGTGCACTGTTTTCTGGACACCCTTTCCAATCCTGCCCAAGCGGTTTTAAACAGTGCTGTCTACAACGCTCCCCCCCCCCCCCAGGGTCTTTTCCCTGCCACAGAACAGCCTGAGAAACAGGTCAAGCTAGGCTCCTGCACAGGTATGGCGGACACATACTGCCTGGCCCTCCAAACCCCACAGTCAGGGTTCTTCCTCCAAGGATACTGGGTAAATTAGCAGTCAGGGAGAGAGAGTCAACAGCATGAGGTGGCGGCACTCAGAGGCTCCGTGTTTCTCAGGGCGGCAATACTCACCTTTGCATCCTGCTTGGTGACGAAGTCCACGAAGCCGAAGCCCCTATGCACGCCGGTCCCGGCCATCTTCTTTGGCAGGCGCACTGTCTTCAGCTCTCCAAAGGTGCTAGAGACAAAAGGCCAACATCAGAGACTAAGGACGGTAAGGACTGGGACGGGGGTGGGGGGGGTGGGGGGGGACGGGGAACAGACACACGACAGACTGCAAGGGAGGAAGAGGTTCTGGGTTGAGGCTCAGGAGCCAATCCCTGCAGGTTACCAGAGATGGCTGGTTTTGGGAACACCAACCCCCCAGGCACATTCCTGTGGCTTCCTCCTTCCCCACTGTGGCCCTCACTCTGAAGGCGTGGCTTCCCTCTCCCTGCTGGCCACCCAGTGGGGAAGGTGCTCATGGGAAAATCTGGGTGCCTCTCCTTCCTGCCATCTGGGGGACACCTGGACACCTGTCCTTTCCCCACGGGATGAGTCTTGCACACACTGTACCAGGCCAGGAAGGCCCCAGCCACGGCAAGGGATGTCAGTGGGGTCCCCTGACCTTTCCCAGGCGGCCTCCACATGTGGTGCCAGGGGTATGCCAAGCCTAGGCGGACTGACAGACTGACCCCAAACCATAAAATCCTTTCTGTCTTGGGGTGTGGAGATGCCCGAGGTCTGAAGTCATATAGCCACTGCTAGCCCTGTGCCCTCCACAAGCTTTCCTTATACCGCTAAAGCCAGTCAAAAAGCACTCGGGAGCAGACTCCTCAGGGAACTGTGCTGGCCTGGACCACCCTTGGGGTCTTCCCTCTCCTCTCCACCAAGATAACCCCTGAAAGATTCCAGGACAAAAGGAATGAGCTTCCTCCAGGTCCCCTGGCCACATGTCCCAACCCCAATCTCTCTGTAATGTCCATTTATCAAATATGTACGAGCACACTGCCACTGATAAATACTTAATGTGCTCAGCATCTGAAGAGAGCTGTTATTTTTATTTGAAAATCTACACACTCTGGTGGCTGCTGGGTCCACACAGCCACACACCATGGTCTGGGATGCTCCAGGCCAAGGACCGATTGGGTAAAGAACACAGCTCAGGCCGTAAGCACTCGTGAAACGATATAAGTTAAATCTGAGGTGTTAACCCGCAGCCCTGGCAGCATGAGCAGGCATCTGCTGGCCCTATTTCTGAAGGCAGGGTGGTGTGTAAATGCAGCATTATGAAGCCTCAAAATGAATCGGCACGTCCAGCTCTCCCCGGCAGGCCCCCCACCTCCTTCTGGGCAGGCCACTGGGAATGAAGCTGGTGACAAGGCCAGCCTCCCCAGGATGGGAAGGAGGCAGAGGGGAGCCTGGCCAGATTCTTTGCTGAGAGGGAGCTCTAAGCTGATTTGGAGGGGGTCCTGGGCAGGTCAGACGAGAAAGCCTGGAGAGCTGATAGAGGCACGCAGCCGGCAAACCCTGCTTTATTCTGCCACCTAAAGGCCTGCACATCCCACGACATGGCCTTTGGTCCCTCTCCTCAGTCCCAATGAGTCTGTGGTGCTGCCTGGGACAGGGACAGCCAGGATGCACAGGCTTGCTCCCAGGCCGGTCCACAGACATGGCTCATTGGTCACTGTTGCTGGCAATGATACCTTCGGAGACATTGAGAGCCCAGGTCTGAGGGCTTTATACCCGATGCAATAAGGCTAGGAGCTGTGGGGAAACTAGGCCAGTTGTCCCTTGACAGAATGGAGGGTGCCAACACCTGGCTCTCCAGATCCTCCCCATCTCCAGCACACCTGGAAGCCACCTTCACAATGGCCACTGTGTCCCAACCAGTCCCCGAGGGTGTGTGTAGGGGAGGGGAGCACTGTGTTACTTTAGCAGTGGGAGAAACCACGCCAATCTTACTTGTGTCTGTGCCTACAGCCGGAGCCCGGAGCTTGCCGTGCCCAGGTGCTGCTAGGGCCACATGAACCAACAACGGGGGTGACTGAGAAAAGAGCTTCAAGTCTTTCTGCCCTATTTTACAAACCGATAGAGTCCTGGAGAAGCGGCTTTGTTCTGGGTGGGAAACGGCAGTGGGTGAGCTCCCTTGCTCTGCCAGAGGACAGTTCAAGCCTGGTCTGTTTCCCCATAGTTACCAGCCTCTTCCACAAGTGGGGCTTCTTTCTTCCCCAAACCTGACCAAGTCCTGAGTGAAGCAGGAGCCTCTGTGTGTGTTCTGTGTGGTGGTGGCTGGCCTGCACAGAATCTAGGGTCCTGTCAATCCACCCAGGATTGGGGGGGGGGGCATGTGCACCGTCTGTCTGTCTGTCTGTCTGTCTGTCTGTCTGTCTGTCTGTCCTGTCCTGTCCTGTCAGGGGTTTGGGGAAGGGAGACAGAGGAGGGGGTGCTGTTGAGGTTAATTCCTCCCCTCTGCAGCTTGCTGTGAGCCGTGGATGCTCGGAGCATGGTAAGCAGCTGAGGGGCCGGAGGAAGTGAGGAAAATAATTAAAAGGTGGAGAAAGAAGCTGGTGAGGAGGCGGAAGGGGCTGAGCGGCTGTGGTCTAAGGACGTGCATCCAAGTGTGGTGAGGGAGCCATGGCAATTCAGAACCGCTGTGGAACCGGGGTGGGGATGGGAGCTGGTGGCCTTTGGGGAAGTTCAGAGCCCTGGCTTGAGGCTTCTAGACTGCCAACTGAATGGCCAAGGAAACATGTGCCTGAAGACCCCAGGGGCTTCAGGGGAATGGCTCCCTGTGAAAAGCAGCTTCTAAGAACAGGGCAAGGCTGCCAGGCTGAGGAAGAGCTGGAGAGTCAGGATCAGATTTTCCCAAGAACTTGCCAGGATCTGTGGGCATTTCTAGAAATGCACAGCGGAGGCTCCAGGGCACTGTCAATGCTGCCATCCATCACCCTGGCTACAAAGGAGGGCCTGCCGGCTACCTGTCGGGTCTCTGGGACCTGCCACTCCCAGATAACAATGTTGGAGTCAACACTGTCACCACCGCTGGTTGACAGATGAGAAAACCAAGGGGCAGAGGGCAAAAGTGACTGGGTCCAAGTGAGCTCCTGCCCTTGCTGCTCAGGGGCAGAGCTGGCAAGAGACTGGCTCCCAGTGCTTGTGTGATGTGGGATCGTAGGAGGCCAGCACCAAGGACTGCAGAGACATAGCTGAGGAGAATTAAAGAGAAAAGGGAAGGTTGGGGGAGGAAAAAAATCAATGAAGTACCTTTCGCTCCAAGGAGATAAGCGACATATAAATGCCAGCCATTATGAAGGTTCTTATCTGCTGGCCAGGTCTGTGAGGGCAGTTTTTAAAAGAGGCCTTTGAAGGGAGTTCCATGTGAACCCTGTCTCCTGGGAGCCAAGGCCACGGTCAGTGGGGAGAGGCTGGGCAGGGCCACCAGGGGCCAGAGAGGGGGAGAGAGAAACTGCAGCACCCAGGGATGCATCCAGCCCAGCACGCTGGGGGACAGAGCTGCGCACGCTCCCCACTGTGTAGATAATAGAAACCACAAAATAGCAATTACTGTATCAGAAGCTGTGAATAAAGAGGCCAGAGCGGGCTTTTAAACACAGCCCTCCTCCCCTCCCCCACATGCTCACACTTCCCTAACAAACTCACACCTCACTTTTCCAATTATTTCATTCACCCTGGGTTCACCAATTACTCCTGCACTGCGGCCCCACCCCCCTGCCATGCTGCCTCCACCAGGCTTGGTGGCAGGGTCTGTGGGTTTTCAATGACAACTGAAGTTTGGGGTGTGTGTGTGTGTGTGTGTGTGTGTGTGTGTGCGCGCGCGCGTGTGATTCTGATTTCTTCAGGTGTGTGGGGTGGGAGGAGGCACCCATGGGCCAATTATATCTGGTTAGGTGTGCAAGGTATGTTTGCATACACAGACCAAGGTCCCCTTCCCATGCAGGCCGTGTCCCCTTCCCCTCAGACTCAACTTGCATAATCCTGGCCAGGAAGATGGGCTCAGTGAAAGGAAGAGAGGGGAAGGTAAGGAGAGGACCCTGTACAGATGTCGAGCTGAGCAACACTGCTGCTCTAGAGCTTGGCCCTGGGCTTCGTGGGGAGGCTGGGAAGTGGGCCTGCCACAGGAGTGGTTGGGGCACATCCTGATCCCAACTGTTCCTGGGGCCCAAGTCCTCAGGCTACTTGGAGCTCAGACTCCCCGGCTGAGTGTGGAGTCACGTGGGAAATTCACTAGCAAGCCCCTTCCCCATGTGCACTCCGGGTTGTTGAGGAAGAGTCTGCTGTCACCAAAGGGACCCAGAGAGCAGCACTGCGACATGAAGTGGATGAAGTGCAGAGTCTTCTTGCCACGCAAAAGTCCTTCAGCTATGGCTCCAGCATTAACTATCACAATGCACACACATGTGGCACAGCACGTTTAGTTCCGTGTGCCTTGCAGTGTGTGTGGGCAGTCTGGGCTATGGACTCACAGGGCCCTGGAGACCAAGGCACTGTTATTTCTGCTTCACAGAGGGAAGAGACTCAGGCTGGGAGATCTTGGTCCTCTTAGGTGACAAGGAACAGAGCTGGGTCCATGATGGGCATCTATCTGGTCCCCAGGCCTGCAGCTTGGCTAACAATGTCCACAGCTGAACCTAGGGTGAGCATCCAAACAGTCCTCTTTTGTTGGGATACACAGGTTGTCTGATCTCTAGCCTTGCAGATAAGCCTAAGGCGGCGCACAGCATATTTGGGGGCCACATCTACCCTGGATCTCATGTCTGTGTGCCAGACCCACAGCCTCAATGCCGTGGGACCTTCACCTCTCTTCATGTCCAATCAGCTCATTCAGCTCATTCCCTGCCCCTTCCTGCCTGTTTTTTGTTTTTTTCTCTTTGAGTCTGCGCCAACCCCTGGGCCTTTGTACTAGCTGGTCCTGTTACTTAAAACCCCACCAACCCAGATGTCTCCTCATTCTACTCTACCTCTCTATTATCTTCTCAGTTCAAACTCTGCCCCTGCCCCTTAATGCCCCCTCTACCCTGCTAGCTCTATGAAGACTGATCACCATCCGAATAGCTGATCTACCTCCCTCTCCTTAGCTAGAAGTACGGCAGGGTCATGTCACTCATCCGACCGAGTCCATGGAGCTGTGCCCAGCACTGAGGAGTAACCCCACCTCTCTCTAGTTGCTGAGTCAACCCTGCACACTCTCTGAGTATCAAACACAGCCCCACCCACTGTTTACTCAGGCAATCGCACGTGCAGGCACAACACTCAGGTGACCCAAGAGTTATCCTGCACAACTCACCTCTCCTCTCTGAATCCAGCCACAAAGTCACAGCAGGAGCCAGGGGGCCTGTCCCACACTTGTTGCGGAGCTGTCCCCAGACAATGACCTTCTCAACAATGTCCTGGTTAGCAGGGAAGACAAGAGGCGGTCCCTCCAAAGATGACGCGGGCTGGGTGTGACACCTCAGTGGGATGTGTCCACTCCCACCACTCCCACAGAACCACAGACAAGCAAGCGTGGACAAGCAAGTACGCACACAGGAACGGTGGCGGAGGCCTGCTCTGCAGCAGCGGTGGCGCAGGGTCGTTTATGGAATCTTTCCCTCTTTGTCCCCACACTGGCTCTCTAAAGAGCGCCTTTTACACCGAGCCCTTCCAATTACCCGGCGCTTCGGCCTGGTGAGAGCCGACGTAAAAAGGTTACCCAGTCGCCATCAGCCAACACTCCCTTTCATTTTTGTCTCTTGAAGGCTGAAAAATGGCCTGGTTTCCAAGCAAGTGAGAGGAGCGGAGGGCAGCATTTAGCGTCTCTCAATAGCCTTTCACGGGGCTCTTGCCAGGCAGGTGCGGCCCTCTGTATTTTCTAGATGGGAGATCCAGGGCTGAGTGGTTAAACAGAGTCTCTGAATCTGAGCTGGGGCTAGGTTCCAGGGGCAGCTCAGGGTCTCTCCTGAGGAGCTCCATGGAGGGCACACTGGAAGGTGGCCCTTGGCCTGGCTGCACCTCCGGGGGTGAGTGTGGGCAAGTCACTGCCTGGCTGTGCTGATGGACAGAAGGGGTGGGAGGCTGATCATGCCTAAATTCATGACTCACAGGGCAGGTGGATGGCAGAGTGGGACAGGATCACTAGGAGTCCTAAGTGAGGAGCAGCAGTGGCTGAAGCTCCAGACTCACCTGGTCACTGAGCGAGCAGCCCCCACACCCCACCAGGTCACTGAGCGAGCAGCCCCCACACTGCCTGAGATTGTCAGAGGAGGGAGCCCCTCATCTTTCTGAACCAGCCATGAGGGGTATCCCATGACATGAATGGGAGCATGCCCATGTTGAAGGCCTCTCTCTGTTCTATCAGGGTAAGCAGGCAGGGCCCACTTAGCCCAGCCTTGGCCTCCAGGGGGATACTTGCACTACAGGCTGGCCATGCTTCCCTTCTAGAACAGGAAACTGGTCTGAGAGATTTAAAAGATGTCAACAAAGCCAAAAATGCCACTCAATACCTCAGACGCCAGCACCACCACCAAGATTGATTTCTGACCTGATTTGGTCCAAAGAATCCCGAAGGGCTGGCCCCCTTTCCAGAGACTGGCTCCCACCCCTCCCCATCGCCTGAGTCTGGGCCTTCATGGCCTTACAGGAAGAGTTCACACTGAAACAAGAGATTTCCTGCATGTCCCAGGAGGACACACAGGGTCTGCCCCAGTGGCAGATCCACCTGCAGTGGGTCCATTCAGTGAGTTGCCTTCACCACCCTTTAGGTTTCAGAGTTAACTGTGACGTCCTAGGGGGATCCCCTCCAGACCTGGCCAACACCTCCCTGTGCTCTCTGAGCAGGCTGAGCTCTGCGTTGACCCCCGCCAGGTGCCATCAGTAAGTTTGCGGTCTTTGCTCTCCTGGGAGATGAGGACCTGAGTCTGGATCCCAGAACCCAGAGAAAAGCTGGCACGGAGGCATGCTACTGCGATTACACAGCCTGTGGGGCGGAGACCAGCAGGTCCCTGGACTCAATGAGAGCCCCCTTGGAAAAGTGAGAGACTGTGTCTCAAAAAATAAGATGGAGAGCAACCGAGGAAGACTCTGAACATCCAGGGACTACACTGTGGGTCGCTCTGCAGAGGGTCCAGTTCTGATTGATGGGGGAAGCACCTCGGCCTCAGAGGGAGATCCGGAATCAAGTCTCAGCCCTGCACCGTGCCATCACACCCACCGTCGCTAGGCTGTCAATCCATCTATGGCCGTGTCACCCACCCACACCTGTGCTGGCACCAAGCAATGAGGCCTCCCTGGGGACCACATGTGCCCAGCAAATCGGGAGACAGCAGGAGGGGCTTAGTCACTGCTCACGCGCTCAGACAGGCAGGCCTGCATCTTGACACGTGTCTCACGGATGTTGAAAGACACTGTGAAGAAGTGTCGCCATGACGGTGGCCCAGCACCTCTGCTTTTCCTGGGCCAGATGAGCCCATCTGGAAAGCCGGTCCCTCTTGCAGTGAGAGGGACGGGAAGCAGTTCCCTCTGGCCCAGGGTGCACACTCAGCCAGTCCTGCCCTCTACCTGATGTAGCAATGGCGCACACCGGCCCTCTCCCCTCTGTTCTTCAATGGCCTGGAGAGCAGCTAATCCCATTACGAGAAAATAAAGTGGATAATTTAGGTTAATGAAATCGTTACAAGCATGCAGCGGCCAGAGGTGGACGCCCAGAGCCAGTTCAGCACCCTCCGTTGTCATTATCCTCAAGACAGGAAGGGACAGAAAGGGAGGACAGACGTTTAAAGAGACAGTGAGGGGAAGGAAAAAAACAAAACAAAACAAAACAAAACAAAAAACTTGGCCTTTTTTACCGGCTGAAACCAGCAAGGGTTTGCTTTTTTTTTTTTTTTTTTGGCTGTTATTTCTACCCCAGTTGGAGGACACCTCGGAGGCATGGCTCTATACTGCATCCTCTGCCAACCCTCTCTTGCAGAATGACCTCAAGGATGAATGCTGGGCCCCAGGGCATACCACGGCTGAGCTCAGAATCTCCGGCTTGCACTAAACTGTCCCAGGGTCGTCATTATGAGTGGGGTCTCCAATGCCTCCCTGTGAGCCATGGTGGGCAGTGGAAAGGGGAAGGTGGGGTGAGCAGGGGCTGGGACCCACAAGGGGAACCCAGGGCACCGAGCAGGGAGACAATCCTGCCGCTGGCCCACAGCTGCTCGACGGGGTCACCACAGCTTGCAACATGTCACAGTGGGCTCTGGCTGGCCACTCCACTCTCTGCCCCGCCCCTCACGCACAAACCGCTCTGACACTCAGAATGTAATGACAGCTGCACATCATCAACCACACCACCATGACACAGGCCTGCACTCTTCTCCCGAACGAGTCACTGCTCACCCACCCTAATGTCTCACGTTAAGGGCAAAGAACCTTCCAGTAAACGGGATCCTAACCATGATGGTGGCCAGGAGGATGGGAAGGGAACAGGAGAGAGGTAGGTCTTCTGGGGCAGGTGGAAGATGCCCCACTGAGAGTGACAGCCAGGTCACTTCCATGACCTACCCGACAGGGACCAGGGACAGTGAGGAAGGAGCAAGAAGGAGGCGCGTGGCTACCTGGTGCTACCTGCTCTTCTCTGCAGGGGTACAAAGTGATGTACCCCAAGACTCAGACAGGAAGCCTCTATGGCTTCCTGACACTGTCTCCAGGAAATAGACCCTTGCGGTGGCAGGAAGCTCCCCCACCCCATGTGGTACCAGGAAGCAGTCACTTGATGTCACTGTGGTCTGATTCCCACAGTTGCACAAGATGGCGGCCTTCCTTCATGTAGAACCCAGGGACTCCAGAAGGAGGGACAGATGCCCAGTCAGACCCTTCCTCCCCTGCTTCCTTTTTTTTTCACAGAATGGCTGACAAGGGCACAGGGTTAACAGTGGCAGATTCCAAAAGGCTTTAGGAAGTGACAGCTGGTGGCCACCGTTACAGTGGGGTACACACACATTTTCTATAAAGGTCAGATTGTAACTGGCTTGGGCAGTGTGACTACTCAGCTCTCCCTGTACCTGGAAAGCAGCCAGGACTGTAAGTGTACAGACATGGGTGACTGCTGATAAAACTTTATTAAAATACTGGAAAAACATAGCGCTGAGGGGCTCTGTGGCACAGAAGCAATGGTTCCCCTGTGCTGGATAACCTGGAAGTTCCAGAGACATGCAGAGAAGGGCAGGGGTAGAGTTCAGGGCAGTCTCTATCAAAGACTGAGATCTGCAGAATCTCAGAGGGCGGCAGGCACTTCAGAGGAAACCTCTTCTCCCCCAAGCCTTGAGCGACAAGCTAGGCTGGGCATGCCTGCTCTTAGCACAAGTGCTGGTCCCTGGAGCCCTGAGCCAGACAGCATCCTATCCATCTGGAGACTTTCTAAGCAAATATAGGACCTTTAACTCTGGTTGTCAGACAGCTAAGGGAGCAGAGTGCAGGGTGAAGGATCACCCCAGGGTGGCCTCCATGAACATACTCAAGGGGCCGGCATCTATAGGCCAGTTCTCTTCCTGCATGTTCTCTGAGTATACTCTGGGAAGCCTCTCTTCTATTCATTTATGCCGGGCCTCCCTGCTGATGCCTGGACGGTGCCAATGGCACAGAAGACATGTGCTGACCACTGAGTAAGCCACACGTTACATATGCTTGGCTTTCCCTGGTTTCTCTGTTTTGTGCCCCCCCCCCCGCCCCTATCATAACCAGGTCCCTAACAGGGGGGTTAGCCCCTTCCTTCAGGGCCAGTGTGACCCTGGGTGACACTGCCCTGGGGTCTTGCTGTGAAGTCTCTGACTTCCCCACTTTGCTTCACTGACCCCCCCCCCCGCCCCAACTTTAGACACAGATGCCACACTGTGCCCCTGAATAGCTCCTGTGGGGCCTCCCGACCCTGGGGAGCCAGCAGGCAAACAAAGGAGGGAGTGAGGGGGCAGTGGAGAGAACAGCTCTGGGGACAGTCTGAAGAGCTCTGCCTTCTGGATGCTTCTGACAACTGACTCACAGCACTGCAAGGCCCCAGAACCCCCACCCCCACGGCCCTGGAGGGTCCCGGAACCCACTCAGCCCAACACAGGGTTGTAAGAAAGCCTTAGGAAGTCCTAGGGATGCCAGGTTGACCGCCTGGGAGACGGCCACCCTTCTAGACCAATAGCCTGTAGTATGTTGCTTCAGCCAGCATTTGAGACAGCTAAGGCTGGGGAAGAGATGCCTTGCAGAAGCTGACAGAGGCAATGTCTGGAGAGTGAGCTGGAAGGAAGGCCTGAGAGGCTTCCCAGGGGTGAGGGAGATGGCGGGCAGGGGAACAGGGGTGATTCATGCTGCCATGTCTGCGAGCGCAGAGGGGAGGGCAGCTCGCCCAGCCTGGGGCAACTGTTATTTTTAAAAGTCTGCGAAAGAAAACAATAATAAACAACTGCGGCCATGATGGCTAGTGAGCTCCGAGAGGAGGGGAGAGCGGGAGATGAATCTTCTGTGAGCTGTACCATTTGTTTGGGGCCAAACAAACCAACACAGGACTCCATTCAGTTCCATAGGGGAAGCGGTAGGGGCAGCTGCACGGCCCATCAGTGGCCAAGAATCAAGGGATTGGGACAAAGACAGGACCACAGAGAGCTGTCTTCCAGCAGGTGGGTCCATTGCTAAAGGAGGCAATGATCAAACAAACAAACAAATCCAACTAGGGGCCAGGTAGGATTTAGATCGTGGGAAAACTCAGGGTCTTGTGACTGAGGTGAGGAGGGGACCTGAGAAGGGGAAGGACCCTGTGGCCATTAGTGCTAGCAGTACTCTTCACAGAGGTGGCAAGGAGGGAGACGAAGCCACGGCTGTGGAGTGGGGCAGGCTGGGCTGTGGTGGGTGGGTGCCTCGCCCCCTACACCTCCACTCCATTTGGAAGAATGTGAAGTGTGGCCACCGCTTTTCCCAAGGCACAGCTAGGCACTAGATTCTGCTGGCAGGTCTGTGGTGACATGCACCAAGGGGTGGGGGTGTTGCTAGGGGGACATAATCAATGCTTTGCCCACCCTCATGGGGCAGGATGGAAGGTAATTAAAACCAGACTTGGTTTCTGGCGCTGGATCGGCTTCCCCTGTGAAGCAGAAAGTTCTGTCTGGGCCAGATGTGGTGTCAGTGACTCCCATGGAGAGCAGCTACTTCAAGAGCAGTCTGGCCAATCTAGGAGGGGTTGGGGTGGGGGGGCCCAGGTGGAGGATGGGGGGCGCTGCCTCTACACACGAGCTTCCCCACCGCCACTCTGGCCCAGCCTCCCATCTATGTTAACTACTAAATGCAATAATGTATCTGATGTGTGCTGGCCCACAGTGAGCAGATGGTAAAGTGAATGAAAAGATGAAGGAATGGTTGAATGGCTAGCTCTCCCCAGCTGGCAATGGTGGCCCAAGCCTACAGTCCTAGCATGTCGGGGGGGCAAGGCAAGGGTTGCTGAGTTTGAGGCAAACCTGGGACACTTAGTGAGACCGTCTCACACAACAACACAACACAACACAATTCTCAAAGGCTACGTTCCCGGAACCAGTGACAGGTACTGAGGTAATGGGTGGGGAGAGACCAGAAACCCACTTTGCAGCAGAAGGAAGGAGGCGGCACGTGTGTCACCTACCTACACGATGAAAGCGACCCTAACCCACAGGGACAATCCAGCCGCTCCTTCCCCCACCTGCCTCATTTCTCCAGGCCTCAGGGTCTGGAGACTGCTGGGGCTGGTGAGATGGCTGGGGGGGGGGGGTAGTAAAAGTGCTTGCCGTGCAAACCTGACAAGCTCAGTTCAAATCCCGGGAGCCCATGGTGGGAGAAGAGAATCCACTCCTAAGGGTGGTGTACACACAGACAGACACAGACACAGACACAGACACAGACACACACACACACACACACACACACAGAGAGAGAGAGAGAGAGAGATAGAGAGAGAGAGAGAGAGAGAGAGAGAGAGGTCCACGATCTGCTTTTCCTGTGCCTCAAGTCCTCCCATCCCTGAGCTTCTGTACAAGTCAGATGAACCTTGTGGCCAGGTCTGGCCTATGGCATATGGGCATGAGCCCGACCGGAGCCCTATGGTACTTCCCTCATGGCTGGGGTGAAACCTGAGGCCAAGTGTCTGTGTGGAGCTACCAGTGACTTCACTGGAACTGCACACCTGTAGCTGGAACACAGAGATCACTAGGCCACTAAGTCTAGCTGGGACAGTGGCAGTGAAGCTAAACTCAAGAGCTACCACCCTGGAAGCACTAGCTGGGTGCCAGGCAGGTGGCCAGGGCCTCAGGATGCATGGGAAGGCAGAGTGGAAGCGGCTGTTTCTACTGTCCTGTGTCTACAGTGACTCTCATTTTAAATGATCGGGAAAGAGGGGAAAGCTGGTTGGCTCTTTCATACAGGACTAGCAAGCTGTGGTCCACAGACCACATCTGACCTAGGTGTCACCTGCAGCTGCTTTGAGCCCGGAAACTCCGTGCATGTGACATGGATTACATGACCCACAACTCTAAACTTTATTCTGGATCCTCACAACAGCCTGGCACCCCTGCTTCACCCAGAGGTGTGGCGCAGACGGGTCTCCCCGAGGCCCAGGCATCTCTGTCTCCTCCTTCCTGGTGTCATTTGTTTTCCTTAATCAGGTACTTATGAGGCCTGAGAGGCCAGAGAAGACCCAGTCAACCTGTAATTAGGGAGGTTTGCAGCAAGCCTCATTAGGCCTCCCAACCTTGCCTCCCAGATTCACCTGAGGGGCCTTAATGAGACTGTTTCCGGGTGCATGGCTGAGAGGGCTAAACCATCATCGTCCCCAGTGGAGCCTAGCCCAGCTCTGCTCTACGGTGACCAGAAGCAAGGGGAAGGGTCTCCCCATTCCCTAATATGCACAGACACAGGGGTGGAAGGCAGGCGCAGTGGTTCAGGACCACTCTCCACGGGGACCAAGTTATGCAGCCAGGTGAAAACAGCCAGGAACTGGAGAGCTTGAAACGAAACAAGACCAAAAAAGCCAAACAAGCGAACAACCCCCTTCCCCCCACAAAACCCCACCACAACAAAAAAGCAAGAAACAAACAAACAAACAAACACAAAAACTCACACAAAGTTGAGGGGGAGCCAGGGCCGTGGCTTAGTGGTAGAGTTCTTGTCTAGAACCCCCAGTGAGGGGTTGGGGGGGGGTGGTTCGGTGGTAGAGTGTTTGCCTGGCACTTGGGGGCTCTGAGCCCATCTCCAGAACCACCAAGACCAAGAAGAGTTATCTGTATTTGAAAACAATGTGAACCCACTCATAACCGACAGTCAGAAAGACAGATGGCTCATTCTCTGGCCCCATGGGGGAACATCTTTCAGTGGCTCTAGGTTCTCTGGGGTCACAGGATCTGGGCCAGAACCACTTGTGCCAGGGCACCTGGTATTTCGCCAGCCTAGTCTTCGCAAGTGTAAGGCAAAGCCACTCACTCTCAGGGAGGCTTCAGGTGTCCGCCAAGCCACACCTGGAGGCACCACCTGGTCAGGGCCTGCATTCCTCAGCTGCTTTTTGACTGCACCTGATCTACTGTCTAGCTCCCCACCTGCATGCCAGCTCTGTGACCACAGGGTCTCACTGTTCTGCCCATCCCCCAGGTCCTACCACATACTCAGCCACTCAAGAGGCAAACAGAGGTAACAATCAGGAAAGATTAGGTCCCTCCTTTCCCCTTGTTCATAAAAACATGACAGCTGTGAACATCACAAATGTCAGTCTGTAGGCACCAGTGACCATTTGGTGATCTATAGGAGCACTACCTATACGGTAAAGGCCCCACCCCTCTGCCCAACTACCTACCTACACACACACACACACACACACACACACACACACACACACACACACACACACAGCTTGCCCTGACAGGGTGCTGATCTGATGGGTTTGTGGCAGCAGGAGGGGGCTGCGAGCTCTTGTCCTGCCTCCCCTCCCCTGGTCTGCCCCACAGATAATGACTTCCCTTCAGCAAGTTTCTTGCAGCTATGGCTGCAGAGACAAGTGGCAGAAGCTGAGATGGGGACAGTTGCCATGATACGCACTGTGGTAATTTAGCCTCAGAGCTTTGGCTCCTGTGGAATAATTTAGCGATCTGGTGGGGAGGGAGGGAGGACAGGGGTCATGTGGCTTCACATCCCTACCTCCAAAAAATAATCGAGGTTCCCAGAGCCAGTGGAGGTGCATGACTGGGGAGAAGGATGAGAATGTTTCCCACCAGGGCCCCGAGGGGAGTGAGGATGCTCTCCTCATCACTTTCGTCAGAGGGAAAGAATAGGTGAATTAGGAAACTGCAGAGACTATGTTTTCCTGCCCTGGGTCTGTTCTTTCCCATCCAGAGCCAGCAATGCCATTTCCTAAAGGGACAGTGTGTGGGGGCCTTTGGCTGTGCCCTGCTTTCCCTGTGGTGGTCATCTTCAGTGTTAAATGGACAGGGTTTGGAACACCCTGGAAGACAACCCTTTGGCTGTGTCTGTGAAGCTGTCTCCAGAGGGCTTTGATTGAAGTGGGAAAACCCACTCTGGATGTGGGCGGCTCCATCCCATGAGCTGGGCCCTGGAATTCCCCTTCCTCTGCTTCTAGATGCTCTAGCTGTGGGTCTATAGCCCTGCCCTCCCCTCACTCCACAGCCCACTACAACTGGCTGCAACTTCCTACAGGCAAACAGGCCCTTCGTTTACAATTGACCTTTTGTTAGGTATACGATCTCAGCTCTAAGGAAAGTTAACTAATACAATGGAAAAGAGAGCCCATAGTCTCCAGAGAATGCTGACCCTAGAGATTGCCTAGAGGCCCCGATCACCAAATGGAGCTCACAGTAACAGAACTGGACAGGGTACAGGTAGGGGCCTGAGAATTACAGGTCTAGGGGTGGGATGGCCAGGCCAGGCCAGCCAGTTGGGCTGCATTAGATGCAGGGAAGAGAGCAGTCCTCAGGCTGCCTTTCAATACCAGTCTCCATCTACAGAGCCTGCCGCATGCTCAGTGCTGCCCAGAGCCACATGAGTTCAGTCCATCAGGATGCTCATTTCAGAGTGAAGAAGGTGAGGTTCGAGGCACACTCCCACCCAAGGTCAAAACTGTGGTCAGAGACAGCTGGTATCCAAGCAGTCTGATCCTGTTTCCAGGCCTTCGAGCACGAATGAACACACACACACACACACACACACACACACACACACACACACACACACACACACACTCTTTCCCTGGTGGGCAACCTGACAGGGCACCATCAAGGGGCTTCATGAGATCCGATTTTCACACCAGTGACTCAGGCAGCGGGACCCCAGGGCACTCACTTTCTCTTTGTTGCTTGTTTATCCTTAAGCAAGTATTTTGGGGTACCCAAGATGTGCCCCTATAATGTGTTAAGCACTGTGAAGAACTGAGGGCATTGAAACCCATCTATGGGAGGAAACGAACACCTTCAGGGCTGGTGCCCCGAGGTGAGTACCTCAGGACACTTACCAACAGGGAGCAAGAGTGGCTGGGCCATACAGGGCAAGCCAAGGAAGGCCCCTCTGAGGTGATGGCCCAGTAATGCGGAGACCAAACCACACAAAGGAGGGAAAAACATGCACATCCAGGGAAGACAGCCCAAGCACAGGGAGGAGGCATCCTGGCACTGGGTGGCGAGAGGTCACAGCTGGTGTCGGTGACATGGGCAGAGAGGGGCAGAGAGGAAAACACAGGATTAGAAAAGTCGCCTGTGTCCCCACTGTCACCTAGACTAAGGGTGGCCAGAGACAGGGACAGCCACAGAAGGCCTGTTTGCCTGTCTCCACACAGCGCCAGAAAGAACAGTTTTTATACTGGGGAAAGGTTGAAAAACACAAAAACAAAGACAAAATCTCACAAGAACGTTGTGTGCCATAGGAAAAAGCGACGGCTTCCCATCCCTTCCCCGCAGTGAAAACTCACAGCAGCAGGCGCGGCCCCTTCCCTCCCAGTCTTCAATGCTTTGGAGCTCTATCATCACCATCTGCCCTTCACAGAAAAACCAGACACCGTCTCCGCTCTGGACAGACCCTGTTACCCTTGGCTGTGCCTGGTGCTTATGATGAGGGACATGATGTGACTGTGTGTGTGATATAGGGAGGTGGCCTATGATATGACTATATGGTGTGATCTATGGAGGAGGGGGGGAGAGAGCTGGAGATGGAAGGAGGAAGGAGGGAGGGAAGGGAGGGAGAAAGGAAGGAAGGAATTAGTGACAGGACACAATTCCTAGGAGGCGACAGTCCATCAAAGAGTTCGTGATTCTGTTTTACCAACTTTGTACTTTTCAGCCCAAATCTAGTCTGGTTTTTCAATCCTGACTTTGATTTTAGGGGTACCCAGGTTGGACCTAGAGCCTCACAGGCATGTTCTACACTGAACTACACTGCAGCTGAGACAGTGTCTACCTAGGCGTAGCAGGCAGGCTTTGAACATGGGATCCCCCTGCCTCAGCCTTTCAAGTAGCTGGGCTAATGGGCCTGTGCCGTTAGCACTGGCTTTTGGCTTTATTTATTTAGTTATTTATTCTGAGACAAGATCTCGTGGTTATAATCTGGTGTAGGTCACATCTCCATGCCTGCTGAGTTTAAGGTTCAAGACCTCAAATAGGCTCATCACCACCGCCACGGACTGGGTCCTCCCAGGCACAATGGCTTCCTTCTCCTTATTACAACGTTGTCAAACTCCTTTCCATTGCCCTCTCTCCATCCCCTCTCTCAGCGAGGACTTACTGGGCCTGATTTTAGCTGCAGGCTTGGGATATCGCATTGTGTTCTTGTCTTCCCATCTGTAAAGCCGAGGACTTGGGTCTATACATAGAGAGAGTATAACTAACAGACAGAGGTTTCCATGGGGAATGATGCCTCCAGAGGGCCTGTGGGCACCCGTGGGACTGGTCTGGGCTGCCACAATGACGATCAACACTACTGGCAAGTCTTGGGTGGGCACCCACTCATGCAGAATACTCCCTGGGCACTGGACAAGTTGTCTCTCCATGCCAATCCCACCTCTATTGATCCATTACTGTTCCCCAGCAAATCCCACCACCCGCCTCCAACCCCACGTGCTCCACACCCTGGAGGATGCATACAGTACTCTGGCTTCTACCGAACACTAGGACAAGTAGTTCCTTCCCAGGAATGACAACACCAGTGCCTCTGGACACTGCTAAATGTTACATTCTGAGGCCATGTCTCTCAACTCTGTGGTATTGATAGTCAAGGAAAAGCCAGTACCAGGTCCAATTGCAGAAGGTGAAACCCGGAGGGAGGGAGGGAGGGAGGGAGGAAGACTGGGCCCTCAAGGGGAAGTCTGAGAGGAGCTGGAGGTTCTGGGGAAGGAAAAAGGACGACACATGGTCCTATCGTCTGGCTCACTGAGATTACATTCTTTTACAGCGTTCTGCCTGGAGCACGGCCCCCACGGGTCCTCAATGCAAGGCAGAGCGTGCCTGCCTCCCCATCACCACATCTGCCTTCTGCTGCTGACTTTTTTTTTTCCAAGCCTATAAACAAAACAAACCCAACGACCAAACAAACAGGGAATTTTCAACTGCTCGGGTAAAAGGCAGCAAATGCGAAGCATTATTTATTCCCCTGCCTGGGTGCACAGAGCTTGAAAAGAAACGCACAGGATGTGATTCCTACCACGGAGAAAGGAAGGCCTGTGAGAGATGGGAGAGCGCACATCCTACCGAGCTTCAGTTAGGCAGAGAGGGAAGATGAGCAGGCTGCTTGGTGGACCAGTGGGGCTCCCAAACCAAGGGTACCTCCTTCCTAGGCTCCCTGGCTCCCAGATGCAGGGCTGTTGGTCACCCCTGGTTTGACCAGCTTTCCAGCCCTGGCAGCTGGAAGCCAGGAGTGGAAGCCTCTCTAATTCAATCAATGAGCTCTGACAAGCCTAAATGGTTGTTTGGAAGGGGCCTCTCTCATCTACCTCCCTCGTTGCCCCAAACCTCAAATACAATAAATTAAATAAAACATGAGATACAATCGGGGCCTTTTTGGCCGCTGTTTCTAGTGGGAGCCAGAAACATGTTAATGAAGCCTGCATTTCCCCTCCCCTGCGATGTTTGCTCTTCCTCCTCCCTGCCTCTCCTGGTGGTGGTGGGGGGGGAGGGGGCTGGGGCATTATTCAGAGCACTGCCATAGGTGTCTTCAGCCAATCGCAGGCGATGGCAGCCGCTTGCACCTTGCTGACAGCTGCTGTCAAAATACTCTCTCAACCAGCGGCTCGATAATAACTCGAAAATGAGATACAAATGAGTGATTCCTTGCGTGTGACTGCATCTACTGTCCTGCAGCCCACAGGTCCTTGCTGTGGCCAGGGAACACTACAGGGCTGTTCTGGCCTCTGAAGGGAGGCTGGCTTAAAACAACAACAACAACAACAACAACAACAACCCCCCAAACTCAGATGCCAAATGGCTAGCCCTGGATGACTAAGGAGGATGCTGACCCCTGGAAGGGTCTTGAGAACTGGTCCAAGATCCCCCCCCCAGCACCATGGGGGTGCTCCCTGCCCCCAAGCCCCTCCCAGATATACCTGAAATGTGGAATCTTTCAGTGCACGTAACCCATGAGGTAGTTTTCCCACTATGTGTGGGGGGGGCTGTGTCTGGAAACCCAGGAAGAAAGAGGACCCCACGGCTGCTTCCCAGGACGAGTATCACCCTCTTGCCTCCCCTGTCACCCACAGCCAGGCTGGCCTGACTCTCCTTCAACCATGCCAACCTCTCCCGGCTTGGTAAGAAAGCCACAGATGAGCTCCTGGGAGGATCGGGTGTATCTCCATGGGTCCCTGGGATGATGGGTTGAGCTCACAGCTGCAGGCAGTAGGCCCCTGGGGGGGCAGAATGGTCACCTCTTGCCCATGGCCAGGGCTGGTTACTGCCTCTGCTTGTCAGGGGAAAGATGCATCGACAATGCTTCTTTACTGTTTAATAAACTGCTCGGCACTGACACGGCTGTCTGGCTATGTTAAAAGGAGCTAGGGTAGCGGTGAGGCTGGGCTGGGGAAAAGGCTGTTATTTAATGCAGCATCGTGCCTCGGGTCCAGGGAGGGGCACCCATGAGGCCTGCACTAAAATCTCTTCCCCCAGCTCACTTTCTCCTCCCTCAAGGAGCTTTTATTCCTGGCCTGTGTTGGGAAAACATTTTGCTTCTCCCCCACGTGTGTGACAATGTGTGTTCTCCATCAGCTGCCTGTGTCACCCATCTACTTTAAACAGTAAACGCCAGCAAAGGCAGGCTCAGCCTGTGGAGCTTGCTGTGTGAGCCAAGCCACTGTAGGAGGCTTTTAAGCGTACACTCGGAAGGACAAGAGGCTCTCAGCACACATGAGCAGGGGAGATGCCGGTTTGGGGGTTACGTCCATCAAACTCGCCTATGGAGCTAGGGGAGGAGAACCGACTGGAAGCTGGGCCCCAGGGCCTCCATTCTGGCACTTGACGGCTATGAGACCTCTGGCGAGTCACTTAACCTCTCTGCCTTGCCGTCTCCTCATCTGTGAAGCGAGGATATTAATGCCGACCCCGCCGCAGAGGCAAGTGGGAAGAGAATGGGGAGGTGCCATGATGCACCGCAGACAGTTGCATATGGCTGCTTCTGTGGCTTTTGCTCACTTTCCCACGCTCTTTGGAGCAAGATTCACTTTCGAATGGGGAGAAAGCTTTAAGAGCACAGCTTCGACTTGTTGGCAGGTAACAATCCCAAAGGTGTTTACGTTTCGACAGTATGTGGAGGGCCAGACAGAAACCACGGTGGCCAGTACTATCCTGGCTACATTTACAGCAAGGGAATTGGAACAAGGGGCTGGCCCAGGAGTTCAAAGGTGAAGCAACGAGAAGGCAGAGTCACTGCAGAGAGAACTGGCTGTGGGTCTGATCACAGCAGCTCTGCTACCGGGACATCAACTGCGAGCAAGTGCTTTTCCCTCTGACTCCAAGCATCGTAGCCACACAAGGAGGGAGTCCAGGCCACCTGTAAGTGGACCAGCCCTGACTTGCCTCATCTTTACTCTGTGCACACGAGTGTGCACCTTGTGTGCCTTGTACGTTTGCTCAGTGGCCCCTTCCACACACTTTCTTCCCCTTCACCACTAGGGAAGGCTCTCCCTGCTCGGCACAGCTGAGACCTCCCTGCTGTCCTCAGCCTCTTTGCATGGAGATGGGCACAGGGAAAGCCAAGGGGGCGACGGAGAGAGGAACCTGTGTGCACAGTGCCACCCCACTCTGGCATCTGAGCCCCCACTCTGGCATCTGAGCACTCTTCAGGAATGTCCTGCTGTGTCTCTGCCCCAGTTAGATGTTAAGCTTTGAGTCCAAGGCCAGCTCCCTGCAGGAGGCTCCCTCCACCTACATCTGGGGCTGAGAACAGATAAGCAGAAGCACCCAGTCTCAGTCTTTCTGGAAGAAATGCAGCAAGCTCTGAAAGCTGGGCCTGGAAAACAAGTGTTCTGAAATTCATCTAATAAGAAGAGGAGGTGAATGGCGGGGAGTGGGGTCAGGGGCAGGAGACTGGAAAGAAAGAAATTTCTGGAAGATGCCAGAAGCCTGCATGCCCTCTGGCTGCAGTTGAGCAATGGACAATGATGTGTTACTGCTCCCAGATTCCTTTGCTCCACAGCACCCCACAAAACCCTCAGAACCTCAGTGAGTTCTCAAGGGATCCCTGAGATGCCCCCTAGTCTGCAGCAGGCCCCATCATGGATGACCCAGGCTTACAGTGTCAATCAGGGCTCCTGGGTACACAGTTTGAGAGCCTCGGAGTTAGTACCAGCACCTATGAAACTGGAGCTGTCTTGCTGGTGAGGACCGCTGTGCTTCCCACAGGCATGGACTATGGGAGGCAGAGGCTGACATGACTTCTCTGGAGAAAGGAGACAGGCCCCAGAACCAAGACTCAGAGACTCTGCTCTGGTGCACTCCAGGGCTGCCTGCCCTAAGAGGCTGTGCAGGCTGAACACTGCACAGTTCTTGAGGAGGCCACTCCCACAGCACTGTGCTCATGGCCCCGTATGGCCAGCTTTACTGGCTTCTGCTCCCTTTTCTGAGCCACCTATCCTGTGACTTCTACGGTGACCTCATGGCCATATCCCACTGCCACACACAAGGACTGATGCCATGCCACAGAGAGCCAGAGGCACCATCGGCAATAGACCAAGGTTAATCAGGAAATCGCACCAAAATTAGAAGGAACACAACCACCTCTGAGGCTGATAGCAAAAAAGGCGGCAGGTTTCAGTGGACCCAACAAGTGTGTTGTACTCCACATTGGACTAAGGTGAAGGGCCAGTGTTCTGTAAGGGTTCTTTGATCACAGCGCGCTGCCTGGAGAGACTCTGTTCAACCACAAGACTAACCAGGACAGTCCTCGCCTCTCCAAGAGCTGACTACCCTGTGATGAACCAGGGGAGGGCCTGCCCCTTACGGAGGTCCACAGAATACTACTCACTTGAAAGCTCTGTGACATGCGAGGGGCCAGAAGATGCTCTGGGGACTACTCCCAAGCCATTTGGTTCCCACTGCCTTCCATACCCAGGATGCCAGGAGGCAAGTCAGGCAGAGCCCTGTGCTGGCTCCAACGGTTATCTGTGAGCAAGACCAAACAGAGCGAGAGCTGGAACAGCCACTGTGCGCAGAGGCAAGTCAGTGAGCCAACTGTCCCCTGCGGAGGGAGGAACCATCCCCTGCAGGGTTCCCCACCTCAGTCTGAGCTCTATGTCTTTCCTGGCCATCTCCACCACGGAGGAAAAAAAAAAAAAAAAAAAGAGGACACAAGCCAGTGCTGGCTTTCCTACAAGCAGGGGACTGAGCGCTGTCAGGGTGGCAGTGGAATACCCCTGTAGTAGATGAATAACATTATCATAGTGCAAACTGTAGTTACTCACACTCAGTGCTGCCCCTCCCACAGCCACAGCAGACATCGCTAATCAATTGCAATGCCACTCTCTGTAGGGCCTAGGCAGTCTCCACAACCCCAGTACAGGATCCTAGACAGCCGCCACCAATGGGTTTTGCTGCATTGGAAGGTATTATCTCTCTGCCATAACTGAAAAAAAGTGCATTCAACCAATGCAGGCCAAGACAGGTCAAGCAGCAACCTGAGTTTAGCCTTCTTGGTGGTTCCCTGTCTACTAGGAGAATCACACTGCCTCCTTCCTAAGCTCACAGCCAACTTCTGACACCTGAGAAAGGAGATGCCAGATAACCCCCAAACTCTCCTCTTAGCAAGGGGCTGGGCCTGGGGGAGCAGCAGAGGGACCATCATTTGGTATTGTTCTGAGTTCTGTTTTGAAGGGGGGGTGGCTCACTAGGAGAGGCAGACTTAGAACTGTGGCTCTATACACCCACACCGCAGACCCCATCCTATCTCCAAGGAGGGTCTAGAGACACCCCCAACCCACTGTGTTTGTTCCTTCACACCACAGATAATGAGGGTTGTACCTGCCGGGTTCGTACCAATTAGCATTGATTTAAGTACTACAGTTTATGAAGCGTATGGAAATCTGGGTGACTTCTCCCTCCTGGCTTTCTTCCCCACTGTCTGCTGACCATGGAGGCAGATTTACTCCTGAGCAAAGACCGGTCTGGCTGTGACTGACCTGGGCCTGGACCTTCTTGGGTCACGTACAGCTGCTGCATGACTCAGTAGCTTCTCAAGTCTTCCCAACAGAGAGCCACCACAGATACTGCTTGCTTACTCCTGTGACAGGCAGCTCACTACTGCCATCTGTCATGGTTTGGGGTATTGATTTCTGAGTTGAAACGGGAGTCATGCACAGATTTACATGAAGCTGGTCTCGAACACATTACACAAAGATATGGGGGACAGAGTGGTCTTGCACCCTGCTCTGCTGTGGGACCATCATATTGCAAGCCTCAGTCTCCCAGAGAGGAATCAAGGGGACCCCAGGCATAGACTGCTTCAGGCTTGGCAGGGGCTGTGGTCAGGAAACCGTCCACTGAGCCCTCTCCCATGGCAGTAAGGATCAGGGACATAACAAATGTTAATGTCACACCTAATGCCCATGGATCCACCAGGAATGCTCACCACGAGCACAAACCTATGCCAATAGTGGATAGAAAAAACAAAAAAACCCAACTCTGGATTGTGGCCCTGGCTGAGGTTCTCTTTAATGCTTCTGGAAAGCAGGGAGTGTGTGGAGGGAGGGACTGATGGGCACTGCCAACCTCACTGGCTCCACCCCAGGGATAACACCACTCTGTTGGATACATGGTGCCTCAGTTATCAGTTATGGTCCTAGATTCCCTCTGTCCTGGCCCTCACCAAAACCACTTGAACATCCCAAAGTGGCCAGCACCTCACATCCAGAGCTGCTAGCTGGATCAAGCCACAGCAAACCCAGGTTCAGGGGACACAAATGCCCCTCTTGGCCACTTTTGCATAAGAGGCTACATTCTCCCCAGAGGGCCTTAAGTGGCCTTAGCCAATAAGATCCAGAGATCCGATGGAAGTGCAGAGAACCACAATGCCCAGTGGGGTGGGAACAAATACTCCAGAATGTTCTGGAAGCATGTAAGGTCTGCATGGATGAGCCAGGCTGGCAGGGCAACACCGTCACCCAGGTGGGCTAACTCAACAGTTACAATGGGGACAAAGCCTCTACCTCTGGCCAGTACAATGGGTTCCAGAGGGACTGTGTCCAATGCAAGAATCTTCACAGGAGAACATGGGGAGGAGGCACAGACTCCAGGGAAGAAGGCAACTGAGTGACAGCAATATGTGAGTGGGCACTGAACTGCCACGGGACCACAGACACACTGATCATGTAACGTGGGATACGGTTCCAGAATGCACAGAATGATAGAGCCAATTAGAAAGTTAGTAAGAGAAGTCAGTTTGAAGATCAGACAACTGGGGCTGGGGAGAGGGTGGTACTCTTCCAGAGGATGGGGTTCAGTTCTCAGCACTCACATGGCAGCTCGCAATCACCTGCACTGCAGCACCGTCCCGCAGTGAGACGCATGACAGCACTGCCCCATGCACTGCAGCACCATCCCGCAGTGAGACGCATGACAGCACTGCCCCATGCACTGCAGCACCGTCCCGCAGTGAGATGCATGACAGCACTGCCCCATGCACTGCAGCACCGTCCCGCAGTGAGACGCATGACAGCACTGCCCCATGCACTGCAGCACCGCCTCCTGACAGAGTAGGACACAGCAATAAACAAGCAAGCAATGGCTCACCCGCCCAGCATGGATGCACCTTAGCACAGGAGTCAGTGGAGGGGCCACTCTCTCTGGGTGGTAGCAGGACCAGGGACTGGATTGGTCAGCTAGGGTACAGATGCACAGACACCCAAGCTTATGATCCACATACACCTCTGCCTCTGGTCACCTCTGTCAACCTTCAGCACGTCACTGGACCAAATGTCTGTCTTTAGAAACCTTTGCTATCCACCCATAACCCACCATCCTATTCTGATACTGGACCTCTGCAGACAGAGAAGGAGCCAGTGTGAGGCCCTGTCAAGAGAACCACACACTATGAGGTGCACCGGTGGGCCCAGCAGCGAGGAGGGGCACCGCTGGTCCAGGGTGTGGCATCCTTCGGAAGCCAGGAGAACCCTAAGGAAGCCCTCTCCCCTCATCCCAGCCACTCTGCGCAGGGCAGCTCAAAGAGCTCGAAGCTTCTAGAAAACACTGCCAGGAACCAGGGATGAATGCAGCAGAGCCTCCAGTCCTGGGCAGGGGAGGGGAGGGAGGCCATTGGCTGCCCTCAGTCTCCCCTCCACTGTCACGGTGGCTGTGAGAAGAAATGAGCCCACAGGGACAGACTAAGCTGTCCACAAAGTCAGCACAACAGGTGTGCGGGGGCACTGGAGACCCAGGCGTGTAATTAAGGGCTTCGGACACCTGTTGTGAATTGCCCATTCACACCCTAGCAGGTGGCTCACACCTCTGAGGAGGAAATAGCAGAGGAAAAAAAAAAAAAAAAAAAAAAAACCCAAACTGTGTTCTATTGTGTTCTATCTGGAGCAGAGCCTGGCCAATCTAGTGGATATCCCTGACCTTCAGAGACGTTCCAGGAGGATGGTGGGCTCTAGAGTCGGCGCTGACTGCACTACCACAGGGCTGTGTGACTTAGGCAGACTGCTAAACCTCTCTGAGCTTCCCAAGTTTCAATTTCATCAGCATTCTGGAGGAAGGTTCTGCACAGTATGTCTCCCGTGTATACCTGTGACTCCAGTGGCATGTGACCTTACAACCTGAAGGTTTTTGTTCAACAAGCAGGTAATGGAGTGGGCTGGAACAAAGTGGGAGAAAGGGACAGACCAAACAGAAGGGAGCCAGCCAAGGGCAAGCTGAAGGGTTTGGCCTACACGGCCATAGCCGCAGAGGCACTCATGTGCCTGATCTGTGCCTGGCACGCGGTAAACCCTGGGTTTCAAACTTCCAGATGAGACTCAGACACAGAGAGACCGGGTAACAACACCAGGTTACATAGCTAGGGATGGTGGCACTGGGCTAGGTCCCCAGAGGCCACCCCAGGCTGCGCCCTTTGTTTACTGTCTTGAAGACCAGTGGCATCACACCTGACAATTCTAGGATACAGGAGACATCCATGTGATAGTCAGACACCTCTGTATGTTTGTGTGGCCACTCAGAGGGGAAGTTGGGGGAGAGAAGGAAGGGGGGAGGAGAAGATAGAAGGGGCTACAGAGTCTCAAATCTGGCAAATGCTCAAAGCCCAATGCCTGTTGGTGGGGTGAGGTGAGAGAGAGGGGCTGGGTGGGGGACTTCCTGGTAAGAGCTGTGTAAACAGGGTGGGGGTTGGTGGAGCTGTGTGGGAACGGACGCTGACGGGTCTTCCTACCCTCAGAGCCAGGGCCGTAGGACCCTCACTACAGTATGCAACTCACCACTCCGATGCTGGTGGCTTCACAGATGGCCTATAGTTTGTCAGTGGTATCTCAGGTTGGGTGTGGTAAGCCAAGTGACAATGATACTGCAACAGCCAGGCATTGGGAACTCAACAGACACAGGCCCCGCCTCTGAGGGGAGGCTTTCACGCCCCAAGGGCCCTGTTGTCCCATTAGCTATCCAGTCTGTAGCATCAGTGTGGTGTCTCTGAAGACACCTGGTCCTTTCAGAAGGGAAGCAGACAGCTTGCAGGCCTGGGGACAACTCCAGTGAACACCTCTCAGCTGAAGTCTGTCCTCACAGACGGTCACCTGTGCCTCATGGCTAGGGAGGCAAAGTAAAGGACCTATATGCAAGGGACAGAGAGGGGAAGTAGAGGGAGCCACTGTGGGCAGGAAAAGGGCCAGCTTCCTTTCTATACCTTGAAGAGGAGGGTGGAAAATTCTGAGCAGAAACTTCCCAGGGACTATGTGGAGGCCCGTCAGAGGCTGTGGCTGGCTGCACATTCTCCCTGTCTGCCACCCAGGCCTTCTCTCCCACCTTGGACCCATGACACTGGTCTTCCCAAGCCTTGGGCCATGGCTTTATGGAATCTACAGCAACCCGAGGGGATGCTCTGGCTTCTCTCTCATGCCTACAGCTCTACTGGGCATGCTCTCTGTCTCCACCCTAAAGTGAGGAAAGCTGGGGCCTCCAGGGCGCTACAGTTACTCAAGAGGAGAAAAGGAGCCTCTGGGAAGTCTGGTCTATGGCCAGGGGGCAGTTCTGTGTGGAGTATGCCTTCACACTGTGTGAATATGTGTCACTGTTGATAAAGAAGCTGACTGGCTAATAGCTGGACAGGTAAAGATTAGACGGGACTGGCAGACAAAACGTGTGGAAAAAAAGGAGACTTGGGAATCACATAAGGAGATGTAGAGGAAGCAGAAGATGAACTTGCCTTACTGAGAAAAGGTACAGAGAATATGGCAAAGTGAAGTTTAGATATATGGGTTAATTTAAAATGTAAGAATTAGCTAGTAACAAGCCTGAGCTATTGGCCAAGCATTTATAATTAAGAGTAAGTCTCTGTATGGTTACTTGGGAACTGACTGGAGGAATAGAAAAGTTTGCCCACAGGTCTGAAACATGCCTACCAGACTGAGGATGACGCTGGCCACCCTCCCTCCCCCCCCCATCTGTCTGCCCACCGCTTCCCTTGGCCATGCCCTTTGACGGCAAAGCAGGCATTATTTATCAGGAGCCCAGTTATGGTTTCCCTTCTATGGATGAGAAAACTGAGGCTTGCTGGCTGTCCAACTGTGCTCTGGCTCCAAACATCCTCATCTTTCTGCCACACACAGCTGGCGGGTCCCTGTGCCCCACGAAAACCACTCACCAGATTTCACCACAGGCACAAAGCCAGATATGGAGCCTCATATGACTCTGCAGGCCAGGTGCCTACAAGGCCAGCCCTACAGAACCTCCTTCCTGGGAAGAGCTACTCTTGCTTTCCTGTAACTGGGGACTCCAGGCGAGACTTCCCCAAGGAAGACAATGCGGTCCTTGGAGCTTGTGCCCATGGCTGCAGCAGAGCCTGAGCAGCAATGGTGTGCACACACACGGTGCACAGACAGTCGGCAGTACCCCCTGGTCCTTCTACGGTAGTGGTTCTCAATCCCTTGGATGTATGTATGTGTGCAAGCGCAACAAACCCTTTCACAGGGATCACATATCAGATATCCTGCTCATCATATACTTACATTATGATTCATAACAGCAGCAATATTAGTTATGAAGTAGTAATAAAATAATTGTTGGTGGGGGGGGGTCCACCATGACATGGAGAGCTGTATTAGAGGGTCAAGGTTGAGAACCACTGCTCTACGGGGTGGAGGGACCTGAGCAGATGGATCCCTCAGGCATCCCTGCGGGCTGATGGGGCAGATGGAATGGCAGTGTGGGAGAGTGAGAAGAGCTACAGAGAACCTTCGATGATTCTGCACTGTGGGTAACGACACAGGCTCTGTCTGGAGCCAGGCCCGGGGTTCAAATCTTGCTCCTGTTTTGGTGATGCTGAACCACAGTCAACACTCAGCCACACACTGTGACTGCTGCCTCTGGATAAACTCACAGAGCCTCTAATGGCCCTTGGGGAAGCCACCTGGTTGGGGAGGGAACTGAGGCAGCGGGAGGTACTGGACAGGTGGGCGGCTCGGATCTGGACTTGGGAGCAGTTTCTCCTCGGAAAATGGATGCTGTCATAGCGACTGCAGACCAGTGCCTGGTGCCTGACTATAGTGACATCATTGATGTTGTGACAGCACAGTTATTATATACACACCACCGGCATCAGCATAGTTATTATATGACAGGACACTGAGGCCCGGAACATGTACACCACAGAGGCACCGCTGTCCTCACCCACTGGCAGCTCAGCCTGAGGTGACCCCTAAATCACTCCTGATGAGGCTTCCACAGGTACGAGCCCCGGCAGTGCCTCCTGCCCAGGTACTGTGGGAACTGAGAGAGTCCAGGGGCAGGGGGACCTCCAGAAAGGGGCCAATGAATGCTGCCCCAGCCTGGCGGGTGGGGTAAAGACAAGCCACTCAGGCTGTGTTCTTGTATGCCTCGTTCCTGGCCCTCGGCAGGCAGTGGCAGAAGAAAGAGGACTCAAGACCCTCCTGATACAGCTGCATTCCCTGGCATCTAGCACAACGCCTCATACAAACCACGCATTTGCCACAAAGTAACCCGCAAGACAACTTGGAGGTGACAAATCCTACTAAACTTGGGAGCACAATAGATTCAAAAGGTGGAGTTCTGAGTCAGGGCCCTGAAAGTCATGCCGGCCAAGGAGTGCAGTCTTGGGTAGGCCCTGTCTTGAGTTTCCTTTGGGCATAGCAAAAGCCCTCCTATGCCCGGGGCTGCAAGTACCGAGCAGATCCAGCATGGCAGGCACCAGGCACAGAGCCCAGCACACAGGCACATACCTGGAGCATGGGTTGTGATTTTGGTCATAGCTACCAGGAAAAGCCCCCCAAATCCTGCCAGACACAGTAGGTCAACCGGCTCTCCCAAACCCTGAATTCTTCCCTTAGTGACCTTTTGCTGGCCAGTGGCTTTGTCTAGATTCAGGCCTGAGGCTCAAGCCTTGCATCCCTGGGAAGGCTCACAGTGACCCCTGCTGTCCACCACTGCAATTGGCCTCAGATCTCAGTCTGCCAGTAGGCTAACAAAAGCAAGGCAGGGCCTGTCCTGGAGGAGGCTTCCAGCTTCAGGGTTTATGACTGCTCAGACAGAACAATGGCAGACAGGAAGAGAAAGCCACATGTAAGCACATTCAGCAGACACTAATTCCCTGTCTACTACATAGTCATATAATACACAGATCAAACAAAGCTCCGTCTCTTGCCTTGCTGTCTTTTGTTTCCCTGGATAACCGTGGAACCAAGTGACACTGTCATCTCCGAGGGATGTGGTGCCTGATCAAGACGCACTGGTCTTAGGCACTCCTTTTGATGTGGCAGTGTGAGACTGGGCTCCTTTTAGAAGCCGAGTCCCGGCAGGCAAGCACTGAGCCAGTGCTCACTCCCCTTTTGGCTGCTGCGCTGGATCAGGGAACGTGAAAAATGGCCCCTCACCCCCAACTGTGGCCTGTCTCATCAGGTGCCACAGCTCAGACCTCAGAGGGGAAGGTATGCTGCCTCAATTCAGCTGACTGCGGCTGTGAACGCCCCCACCCCAGGGGATGATGAAGACCGGAGAGAAGGGAAGGGGTTTTGAAGCTGACTCTCCAAACAGCACCCTACTCTCTTAACCTCACAGCAAGAATAAAGACGAAAGTCTCACAAAGACAAATCCCTCTCCAACTCCGCGCTCATCCTGCAGCCACCGTGCCGCACAGGAGGCTGGCGGGTCATTCTACCAGACACATCACCTGAGAAAGTGATAAGCAGGGGCCGAGTGCTGGTGACTCGGCTCTTCCCTGGGCCTCTCTAGCAGTGGCAGAGAGAGGAGAGGCTGACTCAAAGCCCATACGTACTAAGACCCCAGCAGAGCCTCAGCAATCTGCACAGAACATGTTCTGAGGGCACACAGCAGCCCCTTCTCATAGGGTCACAGAAATGTCTCCTTCAACTTGGGGCTCAGCGCAGGGCCATCTAAGCAACTTCAAACCATGAGCAGAATGGGCCTAACTAAATCTAGGTTCCTGCCTGGCGTTATGGCCAGAAGGGAAGAGCCGGGTTGTCTCTGAGTCTTACCACCTGCCTGACCCTCAAGTCCTGTGCTAACAGAGACCATGGCCTGTGTTCTGTGTGTAGGACATTCACTGGCCTTTCCCAGGGAGCAACCGAGATCAACAGTCTTAGTCCTGTCAGGACATTAGCCTACCTCCCCCCCAGCAGAGGGGCTGAGGCGAAGGTCCCACTGCCTGGGCCGCTCCTGGAAGGTACTGACTCTCTGGGACAGAGCCTACACATAGGGACATCAGTAAATCCCACGGGAGAACCACAGGCTGCAGCCACTAGAACTGCTGTCCCTCCTGAAGTCTGGTGACAGCCCTGGAGTGCAGGCACACACCTGGTCAGCCTCTTCCCCGCCTCCAGGGGGTGCTGTTCCCACAGCCCAGTGCTAGGACCCACCTGAAAAGCTCCCGGATCTCCCTCTGGTTGGCCTGGAAGGGGATATTCCGCACCAGAATCTTGGAAGTTGTCTGCTTCTTGGAGACCTGTTTCTTCCGAGTGGATGTCAAGGAAGGCCTGGGGTGGAATGGCGGAAAGAACAGGTTATTTGGGGTGTCAGTTGCTTGGGCCTAGACCAAGCCTGCCACCTTCCCCCACAAAAATGCCTCCCTGTCACTTCAAGTGGCCGTGATGGAAGCAGCTGGTCCTCCTCTGGATAACAAGGATTGAAGTTACCTTTTCTCCCTAACTGCCATGGCTCCCTAGTCAACAAAGCCCACTGCTGCTGTTCATAAAGCGGACTGAGAAAAAGAACCCTAAGAGGGAGGGCCTGTGCATTCCGGGCTAGCACTCTGCTCCTGAGCTACCTACCCTCCCAGCCCCACCTGCTCCTTTATTATAAAACCATGTCTGCATGCTGAAGCTCTGTACCCAGGGGTTGGAGACTGAGCCATCCGGTTGGGCTGGGAAGTGGGTATCAAAGCTGACAATGAAGCCTTAGTTGGGAAGAACCCCAAATGGTGGCGGAACTGGGGTGTGTGGAGTCATTTAACAGTCAGTACCAAGGTTAGACAGAGAGAGCTGCCACCCATCCAAGGACAGATGAGACTTACTTAGTGGCCCGTTCGGAGATTCGCACTTCCAGCTTATGGCCGTCCACAACGTGGCCCTAGAACACAAAATGACCAGGTCTGGTCACTTACCCATGCTTGCCCTTCTGTAGCACCCAGTCCCTGGTTTGAGGACAGGGATGGCTTGTTCCAGACAGAGGGTTTGGTGGGAATCAAGGACAGAGATGGCTTGAACAGAAAGGCTGTCCCTGTGCCAAGCAGCAGGTGGCCAGGGACTCAGCTTCCTGATGTACTCCTCATCTCCTGGCCACCCAGGGAGCTGTTTCTACCATTAGAAGCATTCTCAGAGAGAGAGAGAGAGAGAGAGAGAGAGAGAGAGAGAGAGAGAGAGAGAGAGAGAGGAGAGAGAGAGAGAGAGAGAGAGAGAGAGAGAGCGAGCCCACAGGTCTAGCTTGCAGACAGCTTGCTCTAGCTCACAGGCTCTTTACGGAACGCTCTAACCCACCCGAGCCATGCATAAGCTGGGCTCTGACTGCAGTCCCCAGCTGCAAAGCTGGTGATTAGCAGAATGACCCTGGGAAATCCCTCAGATATCCCAGGAAATACAGCGTGGGGGCTTTGGACGCTCGATCCCTGACAGTGATGTGCACACACGTTCGTGCACAGAACAGCACACAGCATGCATGCAAATGCCTGGCTATCAACTCTTGAGAAACATGAAGGAGAAAATATGGACCACTGTTTACAACGCCAAATATGAGATGCGGAAACAAAGTAAGATTTCTAGTTAAAAACAAAACAAAATGAACAAACAACCCCTCCCCAAAAACTTCACAAGGCACATGCTGAGCTGTGTCCTCTGCCCTGTGTGGCCTGAGATGACTGCCAACGCAGAGAGCTCTACTATGTAGCGCAGGCTGGCCTATGCCCTGCTACACAGACCAGGCTGTTCTGAACTCAGGTCCTCCTGAGTGTTAGGCCTGAGGCTGTCTTATTAACAAAGGGCGGCCACAGGCCTCAGCCCACCTCTTTGTCTAGACACTTCTCAGCCGCGCTCCTGACTTTCACCTTGTTCCAAGCTAGGGTAATGTCATGTGAGGGGTACAAGGGTTCCCCGTCACCTCCGGACTTCCATGACCCTCACGGCAGCTCAGGAAACTGTCCTAAAACTCAACTCAGAAGCCCAGCCTCACTGAGTTTGGGCCAGAAGCTAGCCCTGCAAAGGACCCATCCGAAGGTCTAGCCTTCCTTCCACACCTCTCTCCTCCCCTTCCTCCCGGAACCCTGCTCCTACCCTGGCCCCATCCCACCTGCCTCTCTCTGCTTCTCCAATGTACAGAGCTCCCTCCCTCCGCAGGCTCTGCACTCGCTGTCCTCACCTCCCAGCTGCTGCCTCCCAGAGCTCTGAGCAGACCACATCTCTGCCACGACAGCTACCAGCTCACCTGCCACCTCCTTAAGGAGCCTTCTTTGTGTTCTCTGGAGTATCCCCCTCCCCAGGAGCGCTACTTTCACGGAGCACCTTGCACATCTGTTCAGGTCAGAAGCCTGTCTTTCCCAGCAGAGGAAGGCGGAGTCTAATTCACGCCATGGACCCATAGACCATCTGACAGACAGACAGACAGCCTGCCTGTGCTGCATTTCCTGGGATATCTGAGGGATGTCCAGGGTCATTCTGAGAATCCCCAGCTTTGTGTCTAGGAACTGCAGTCAGAGTCCAGCTTCATGAGGCTCTGGTGGGTTAGAATGTTTCGTAAAGAGCCTGTGAACCATGGTAAAAGAATTGACCACGGGGCGGGGTAGGGCAGGGGTGGGGTGTGGCGAGGCAGGGCGGAGGCTTAACTTTTCTTGGGCCACAATCTCACGGTGATGGCCCAGAACCATTGGCTTACCTGGAGCTGCTTGAGGGCTTTCTGGGCCTGCTCCGGCTTCTTATATTCCACAAACCCAAACCCCATTGAAAGCAGCACTCCTGAGGGAGAGAAGGGGAGAGAAGGGAGTGGGCAGAGCTCAGCACAGAACGGACCACCCATGAAGAGGCCACAGAGGGACCCACACCTAGTGTCTCCTCCCTTCCCACACCCTTCTTTCTTTAAAAAAAAAAAAAAAGCCCCCAGCTGGTGCTAAGCCGGCATGGGGCTGCAGAGTTGCTACCGCCTCCTTGGCTACTTCCTAACAGATAACTGATATGATATTAACTTCCTAATCGGAGCCTGCCTTTCAGAGCGATAGAAAGTAACAGGGATGACCATGGCTGTAATAAGCAGCGAAGCCTCAACCTGGCCAGGGCGCTGCCCTGCCTAAGGCTGACTGAATGCCAGTGTGGACGGCACGGCCTCTCTTCTCCTCCATGCATTTGGCATTTGATCACACCTGGGTCCTGGGCAACAAAGCCCGGACAGGGAGGCTGGCCATAGCTCTTTCCTGTTCAGGTAGCAGGAGTTCTCAAGGATCTTCTACCAGACATGCCTTCAGGACAGACGTGTCTGTGTGTGTACACTGCTGTACGTGCTGGTGTCCCACACTTGGTGTGAAGCTCCTGAGGACCGGGCATGGCAGGCAGTACTGGGTGCCCTGGGCCCTCTTGTAGAAGCCCATGTTCCTTAGAACGGGACTCTGCTTGAGTTCTTGACTACAGTAATCGAATAAAATGAGGTCATCATAGTGCACCCAAATCTAACACAGGGTCCTTCACAAACTGGGGAGAGGCCAGACATCGTTAACACATGCCTATAGTCCCAACACTTGGGAGGGCAAGGCAGGAGTGTGCATTCAAGGCCACTTGGGTTACACAGAGAGACCCTGCCTCAAAAACAGGCTAACATTTGAACCCAGGACAGGCATACACAACCAGAATACCATTATGGATCTGGAGATGGCTACCCACAGGCTAGGGGGTGGGGCGATGGGGACCTGGAGGACTGGAGAGCTCCATCCCCTGCCAGCAGGCGTACTGAGCTTGGATTTCCAGGCGCAGCCATGGTGAGACGATACATTGGTGGCTTTGATACCCACACTAGGGCTCTGAGTGGAAGGGTGTCATGGGCCTCTGACCCTGCTGTACGTCTGTTTACAACCCACGGTTTACATGCCCGCTAACATCTGGCCACTGCAGACTTGTACAGGGCATATGCGTCACCACATCCCTTTGACTCCACTCATCCTCCCAGACGTCCGCCTACCGCTTCCTTTACAAGTTCTCAGAGCTCTGAGCTTGAGGCCTCTGCCATCTGATGGCTCTGTCTCTCTTGAGCAGCTGTCTGCCATGAGCGCTGCTCTGCAGGGTCTCTGCCCACCACAGCCCTTAGCATGGTAGTGTATTCACTGCCTCCTTCATCTCCAGAGAGTCTGGAGTATCCTGGGGACCGGTACCTTATAACTAATGGTCTGTTCCCCATCTGTGGGGAGGATCCTGGGACCTGTCTGAGGGACACCAAGCAGGTGTCATGGCTCTCTATGGCTATCCAGGAGCATGCTGAACCAGCCCACATGGTATCCCCATCAATCCTGCCTAACAAAGGGACTCAAGATGGGGATGGCCTGGTCCTTCCCAACCCTTGCAAGAAGTCAAGAGGACCTCCAGAAGACTAAGGATAATCCCTGGGCCAAAGAAAAGAATGAGGCCTCCCTGGCCAGGGAGGCACAGGATTAATGAATCAGTAGAATGCTCTAGAACCTGTCTCTGGGTATTTCCCTTGGAAAACAGAAGGGAGAGCTCAAGGCCAGCCATTCCTTGACATGCCTGGGAAAGTTCCAGAACACAGAGGTAAAGGAGGAGGCAGAAGCTTCTGCTCTACAGTGCTGCCCCTGCGGAGCTGCTTCAAACCCACTCATTGTTGGGGAAAGTTCCAGAACACAGAGGTAAAGGAGGAGGCAGAGGCTTCTGCTCTACAGCACTGCCCCTGCGGAGCTGCTTCAAACCCACTCATTGTTGGGGAAAGTTCCAGAACACAGAGGTAAAGGAGGAGGCAGAGGCTTCTGCTCTACAGCGCTGCCCCTGCGGAGCTGCTTCAAACCCACTCATTGTTGGGGAAAGTTCCAGAACACAGAGGTAAAGGAGGAGGCAGAGGCTTCTGCTCTACAGCGCTGCCCCTGCGGAGCTGCTTCAGACCCGCTCGTTGTTGGGGAAAGTTCTACAGACAGAAGAGCCCAGTGTGCTCAGCTGGCTCTGCCAAAAGCAGGGGGCCTGCAGCAGGCCAGGGGCCAGTTTAGACAGGGGGCGGGGACACTTGGGAAGCCAAGAGGAGAGAGAAGTCTTGGTGGCAGTCCTGTTCCCTCCCTCACTGGCTCCTGTAGGAAGCGCTCCTGCTGAGTCAGGGGATAAATACCTGCTTTACTCTTCTTCTTGGACACGGTGGCGCTCTTCACAGCTCCCACTCTGGAAAATACCTGCAGAGACAGGGGACTGTCACTGGTGCCTTCTAGAGAGACAGTCTGCAGCTGCCACCACTCCCTTACGTGAGGGCCAGCCCCTGAGGTGAAGGAGGGGTCGCAAGAGTTACAGGCAGGGCCGACAGTATGCTGTCATCAGGCCGCAGACTTGGGGTTTACATCCCTCTGCCTCCCCAGTTTCACTCACTTCCTTCAGTGTCTCCTCTGTGGTGCTGAAGTTGAGGTTCTTAATAAACAAAGTGCATCCTGGGATGCTTTCTTCCTCCTCATCTTCCTCTTCCTCCTCTTCCACCTTGCCTGTGGGGGCCTCTGCTCCTTCCCCTGACGTCTTCCCATCTTCTGGGGCGAGTACTGGCCCCATCAACAAACAAACCGGTACATTACATGGAGTCATTGCAAACGTACAGAAATCTCATTGATAAATAAAGCTCAGAACCTGCTAGGTTAAAGGGATCCTGCAGGCGCTCTTGGGCCTCAGCAGGGGGAGGGAGAGGAGTGAGTATAAGACGGGCAGGCAGACACACAGACACTCTACTGTTGGCCTCGTTTGAGAGAGAACAGAATACTGAACACAAAACCCCGAGTGCTCAATGGGCCCAGGCCACACCAACTTAACTTTAAATTACCATGTGAACTCTTTTCTTTAACCAAGAAGCTAAGCAAAATATTATGTTTCCTCCAAAACAACAATAAACAAAATCCAGGCTGCTTAATGAACTTTCAGACTAAAATCTGATTTTAAATTTCTCCAAATTGCAGAATGGGGGTGAAAGAGACCCTTCTCAATGACCCCAGACCCAAGGGGTTCGACTCAGGCTCCGGAAGCATTGCTGTCAGAGATTGGAGCCCAAGTGATAGACTCGGGAGAAGCACAGCCTTGGACAGAATGACAGCCACTAGTTCGCCTCAGCCTCATAGGAGGCTTGTGACATCTCTAACACATCTGCCGAGACCTTGAATGAGGAGTTATATCAAGAAACACGAGAGCCTACAGAATATTCTGGAGGCTTCTTTGTCTGAGCCCTAACCCTCAAGCAGACCCAGGCTGGCACAAAGGCTCATCAGAGTCAGGAAAGACAGTTCCCCAGGGAAGGAAATGGTAGGGAAGACGATGGCTCAGAAGGTGTGCAGCCCACAAGAGTGGGTGTCCCTTCCTGGAAATGGCCGATGTCTGCCACTTGGGGAGGTCACCTCAGTGTGATCAGAAAGGTGGAGTTTTATCAATTCTTGCACTTGGCCAGCAAAGGAACCAACTCACTAGCCTCATGTTCTATGCCCTAATCTGCCCACTGCTGACCCTGCCCTCCTGCTGCTGCTGGTCTGGAGTCAGCCAGCTCTCAGCATCATCCAGTGGACAGGAGCCTGGCAGCCCCTGGCACGTGCACCTGGGGCTCAGCCCTGACCTGTGCCTCAGAGTGTGTTCAGATGGTCACAGGGAGATGGCTCTCAAGCTTTTGGAACACGATGAGCTAAGAAAGACTGGTCAGTATCCAAGACGGGTAGGTGCCTCCCTAGCGGGCCAGCTGCTCCTAGTCCCAACCTCAGGAAGTAGGGGACTTCGGAGAAGGGCTGGCATCTACTCCTGGGTGTTTAGCTGGTCTAGTGAGAAGAGAGTCAATGGCCTCCCCAACTTCCAATGAGTTGACCTACACCCTCCGCCAACATTAGGAAGAACGCTCCACTGGGGATGCAAGTCGTGCTTTGGTGCTGCAGGCCCTCTTCCCACAGCTCCAGCAGGGTTACCAGGCTCCCTACGCTCATCCTGACCCACGCGGTACTGGAAACTGAGGGTGGCGTGGGGCCATGACACATGTGCAGGCCACACTGGTTCTGCCATGCACTAGCTGTGGCGGGACCGGTGGCTGAATCCCTACCTTAGCACCCCGTTTTCAGTGTGGCATTTAAGGAGAATGAGCATAGTGCACAGGCATGGGGCACACATGCATGCATACATATACACATGCTCACAGTGCACACATGTGCACACACGCCCGCACCCAGCACTGGGCTGTTCTGAAGTACACGTGCCCATGACCTCATCAACATGCCTGAATATTGTCACTGGTCACCTGGTTGCTGGTCTGTGTCGTCCCCACCCCCCTCCTCCTGGGGCTGGCTCCTGGCTTATCAGCTCCTCAAGCCTCATCCCTGGCTTTTCTCTGCTCCACTCACACTAACTGTGCTGGCCTCTTTGCTGACTGCCAGGCCTACCAAATCCACACATGACCGGGACCGGGACCTCTGTACATGCAGCCCCTACCTGCTCTATTCATATTCCTATTCATCTTCTAGAGCCCCATCAGGTCACAAGCATTCTCCCCGAGAGCTCTCCCTGCCTACTGTGCTACAAAGGACTCAGCTAGTCTCCATTACAACCCTCTTTTCCGAGCCCCAGCCCCACTGTGAAATCACCTTCCCCGCTGGCTCACGTCTGTGTGTCTCAAATATGAGGGGAGCTCACCAAGCGTGGGCTGGGCCTGGGATAATGATCTCCACTCCCAAAATACCCGTGGAAATGAGTCTGTCACACTCAGCTTGTGGCTAGAACACAGGCTGACAACCACCGCTGACCGTTGCTTCCGAGCAGCTGTGGGGCCACAGACACAAGCTCAGATACTGGCCTGATTACCTTGAGTCACACATATGTCCGCACATATGTGACCTTACACAGGCCCTGCAACCTCTCCAGGTTTCCCTCTTTCTCACTGTCTATAAAGTGGGTCAATAGAGGCTCTGAGAATGATCAAGGAGGGGCCTGGGGACCAGCCTGCCACAAGCATCCAAGATGACTGCTTCCTGACCCACAACCTCACCTTCCCTGTGCACACTGTATGTTGTTTGGTGGGTCCTCCTGGAGCTGCCAAAGGAAAAGCTATGGGTCCCTATAATTCTCCTCTCTGTGGGAAAACCTGCTAGCATCACATATCCAGGGACCTGACCTCATCCCAGCCACCTTATGCCTAGCCACCAGCCCTGCAGTGGTCTGCACCTGGACCCAAGGGAGGACTGGAGATGGCTTAAGCACCGAGGCGGGGGGGGACGACAAAAACTAGGTCTTTTAAAAAATGTTTCTGCTTTAATTCCAAGTGACAAAAGAAAGACCAAAAAGATTGGGTACCATGAAATCCAAACGGATGATGCCAAGAAAAGCAAGAAGAACCAGAGAGGGGGGAAGGGAGCAAGAAAGGTAGAGGGCTGGGCAAGGGCTGGTCCGGGTGAGAGGCTAGATGCACGATGGGCTGCAGGGACCGGGGGAGCAGGGAAAAAAACCGCCTCCACCTCAGTCAGTACAATGACAGTCAGTCATGGGTGGCCACGGGGGGCATCATTATAATCAGGCTGCAGGATTCCCCAGCCCTCCCCACTCCGGGCTCCTGTGAGGCCCACAGCGACAGCCTGTTATCAGCAGCAAGCAGCTTTGTGGGACCTCCCCTGACTCGCAGCCCTTTATCTGGAGGTGAGGGTCTTGGTTGTGGGAAGATAAAACACGCTGTTCCTCTCCCTCGGGACCCATGCAGGGAACAGAAGCTCACTGCAGAAAAGCAGGGGGGGGGGGGGCTGGGGAAAACCTCCTCATCCCCTCCTCCTTGCCTGTGAAATCCTAGCCTGGGTCCCCAGTACTCTAGGTCCTCACCCAAAGGGATGGGAGAGCTGGTGGTACCTCAGAAACCATGTGCAATGGGCAGGGGGTGAGGTGGGCAGGATGGAACTCAGAGGACTGGGGACAGAAAGGGGACTGTGTAGTAAAACAAGGATGAAAATCGCCACAGGAAAGTTCTAGAAAGTGACAGTAAGAATGATGCAGGTGCAGTGGCCCAGGCAGGGGCAGCTTCCCAGTCCAAATTTGGGTGAGCAGCTGGGCCATTCTAGATCTGAGGACCTAGGTGCAGGTCACAGGCTGTGACCCTAGAAACCAACCCCTCCCAGGCTCAGGGCCAGGTGGGGACAAAGCAACATCGCACCAACTCCAGCCCCCGGACACTGGTGTCAGGGAATCTTTCTAGCTCTAGAGAAATGTCTGCACCCAAGGCCACCTCTGGTACTACTCAGCCCTCAGTCCCTCCCCCACCCACCAGGCCAGAGTGAAACTCTGGGGAGCAGGGCCTGTGTGCGTGGCTACGGGAGCCTTGGAATGATGCCACTTGGCTCTCAGCCTGTGTGTGTGACAACAGTAACCTTGGTCATCCTGGTGGCCATCACCCATGTTACAGACATGAAGATAGACCTCAGAGAAGGAGGTGGCTCCCCCAGCCACGGCAAGGAACACAAGGCTGCTCACGCACCGGACAGCTCGCACATCTCCCGGGGACAGGGACACTGCTCTAACGGTCACTCAGCATTCCACTGGCCACTTATAGGCTCCGGCCACAACCACCTAAAGTCACCTTCACACCTCAGTGTCACTGACTATTCATTGGTTGGGGCCACCAAACACCTGAAGCCATTTGCAAACCCCATGTGCACCAGAGGCTCAGGACACAAGTGCCCCAGTGTAGCCCAGGCCTCCCTGCAGAGGGAGGGGGTCACACCCTTCACACAATTGTTCACTGCTTTGACACCTACCCTCGCAGCCTTCCAGCCCCATGCCTACAGTTGCACTGGGTGCTGAGCACCCGGGGTGCAGTGACAGGTCTGGCCAAGACAGAAATGAAAAGGGAGATACAGTGCAAATTCCAGTGTTTACCAGTGTCACCTGGGTGGGGGGGGGGGGTAGGGACTGCATCAGGGCAGGTGAGCAACACGACATCTTGGGTGATCCAGAGCCTCCCAGGCCAACACTGCTGCCCAGCCAGGAGATGGGCCACCTAGGGTGTGTCTTCAGGAACCATGGCTCTGCCTGGCTAATTTTCCTGCTTGACAATGAGTATTGGCTTTATGCCACAACGTATCACCCAGGTTCAAGTGTAGTACACTGCCAAGAAGGAAGGCTAACCCAGGCAGAGGTGGGCGGCGCCAAGCTAAACACTGGCAGCACACCCACGCCCTGGGGATCCAACCCACACCACTAATGGAAAAGCAAATGCAGGGTCACGAGAAGGGACGGCTCTTGACTTAGAAGCAGGCTAGAGGGGAACTCTGGCCTGACAGACAGCCATGCTGCCTCCTAACACGCTAGGGAGGGGTATGTACAAGGTCTCGCCAGCCACACAAAGCTGACAGTCACAAGGTGTCAGGGTCAAAGGGCAGAGATAGAGCGACATCCCATCTGGAACTATGGCATGTGGAGGACCTTCAGTGGGCAGTGAGCAGAGATGTCACTCAAACTGGGCAGGGATCTGAGCCCTGTATCTGCCAACCTCATTACTCGCCTTTGCTTTTCTCGCTGCAATACAGTCCTACACCTACACTCATTAATATACAAAGACCACAGGGGATGGGGTGCGGTGGCCCACACCTGTAACCCCAGCCTCTAGTCCTGGCACTGAGGAACGAACGGGGGCAGGGGGCTCTGACGCACAAGGTCATCCCTGAGCTACATACAATGTCAAAAACAAAACAAAACAAAGGACAATAAACTCCACACACCATGGTGACCCCTACTTCGCAGCAGCCTGACAGTCCTCAGGCTTGCGGGCTCTACTGCCCAGGGTGCAGCTGTGACGTTACCTGGATGCTTCCGGTTCTCAGGGTGACTGAGCCCTCAGCCTGAACGAGGGAGTTATCCTGGCCCTGACGTCATGAGCCCCCACCCCCACAGTGAGGCACCAGCTAAGGGGACCACTGCCTTTTCCTTTCCTGACCATGCAGCCACTGGACACCAGGGGGCACTGTGACACCCAAGCTGCTGCAGAGGGACCAGCTGCCACCTTGATGATGGAGACAAGGTTCCCATAGTCTTTTCATCCCTAACAACAGATTCAGAGATTCTGTCCCCATAACCTTCCACCAAGAAACTAAAAGCTGGCCACCTCATGTGACAGGATCCCGGTGGCCTGCTTTCTAAAGGGCATTTGACAATCCTATGCACTCTTATCTGGAGAAAAGATGAAAGGTATCTGGCCGGTGGCCTAATGACGCCCTCAGCTGCCCCGGCCCTCCTTCCACAGGTGCCACACACAGCACGGTGACCCCGGCTGTGCTCTTACCCGGCTCTGGCTCGGCCTCGGCCTTCTCTGCAGTCTGTGCAGGTTGGGAATCTTTCCTCTGGGGGCCTGTGCTGAAGACACCGATTGGAGCCCACTCCAGATACAGGGGGACATGATGGAACTGCAGAGACAGGGATGCAAGGTTGTAGGTCGCCATCAAAGAGCTGCCTTTGAGACTCAGTGCCATCTGAGAAGGGCCTAAGGGGCAGAGGTGACAGAACCAGAAGTCAGACACAGAGTCCTTCCTGCATCGGCAGGGGCCAGGGCCCCGGTACAGCCAGATGTCAGGGTACAGCCTGCAGAGATGGATGTGGCCAGGGCCCCTGGTCAGCCAGATGCCAGGGTACAGCCTGCAGAGATGGATGTGACACTGAGGTCTGTGAAACACAAAAGTCGCAGACAGACAGACAGAAATTCCTGTACTGGGCTGAATGGTGGCTCCCCAAGACATGGCCACATCATGACTTTGAGCCCCGGAGCCTGTAGCTGTGACCTTCTTTGCAGTATATGAGGCAGATCCTGGAGTGAGATTGCCCTGTGCTGTCTGGGTGAGCTCTAAATGTAATAAAGAAGTCCCCGCTGGGGGGTGGTGACATGCATCCGTAATCCCAGCACCCGGGAGACAGAAGCAAGTGGATCTCTGTGAGCCAGGGCTACACAGAGAAACTGTCTCGAACAACAAAAACAAGAGAAGGTCCTGAGGGAGGGAAGGGATGAGCACAGGAGACTGGGTGAGTCTGGGATGACTATCAAGACAAGGACTATCAAGACCGGGGCTACCAGAAGAACAAAGGGGACAGCCTGTCCTGCAGCTGGCAGAGGGAAAGAACCTGCTGCTTGGTGGCTTGGGCTCCTGGCTGCCAGCTTTGGAGAGCCCAGACTCAGCTGTCTGATGCCACCAAGCTGGTGGCCACTTGACCCAGTAGCCCGGGAAGCTCACACCTGCTAAGCCGGGGAGGCAGCCCCGGCCAGCTCATGGCCAGCACAGGGCAGCAAGCTCCAAGAGGGAATGTGGGTTTGGGCAGAGCCAGTGTGTGCCAGGCCCATGCCAGCCTGAGGGCAACTGTAGCTCTTGGTGTCTCTCTAGGGCCCCACGGAGATCGGCAGCCATACCTTGGAATAGGCCAGGTGTCTGAAGGCCTTGCGGGCTTCCAGGGGCTCCAGGAACTCTACAATGGCCGTGATGCCACCTTCAGGCAGCAACACACGGCCCAAACTGCCAAAGCGGCCGAAGATCTCCTGGATCTCTGCAGCCAGTGTACCTGCTGGAAGGTTTTTAGCCAGGATCACGGTCTTACTTCGCTCTGCTGCGGCCTGAGAAGAGATGAACATGTGTGGGGCCGCAGGAAGGTAATCTCAGCACGGCTCCAGCACTGACCGTTGGTGGTGGCCTTCAGGAGAGAGGCCCCAGCAGGGCGCCTTGGAGACAGGTTTGGAGAGCAGAGCTGAGGGGTTGGGGGTCTCACATGCTGATTCCCTGCTCACTCCACAGCCCCCGACAGCTCCAGAAACACACCTCTCCCAAATCACCCCAAGCTACACAGACTCCAACAGTCCCCAGTCTCAACCCAGACTGGAACTCCTAGGGGGGTCCCTCGCGCTTCCAAAGGACAAGAGTTACATCTCAGTGCCCAGGTTCCTTCCCGGCAGCACAGACCTGCCACCCAGGTGTGGAAGGCAGGAATAGCTGGGGACTTTCACCCCTGGGTACACCCTACCTTCTGCAGGGGACATTCTGAGGGGCCACTCCTGCAGGCCTCCTCTTGGTGAGGGCTACTATCACCCACAGGATCCACACACATCTCTCCAGTCTCCTAGGAAACCCTCTCCCAGCTCTACAGTGGCCACTGGTTAGAGCATTAAGAGACCTACTGTGTGCAGTAAGGACTCACCTGGCTGAAAGAGTCCAGGCTGACGCCATTGTCGATTAGGAAGCTGCGGACCTCCTGGACCAGCTGGGTCTCCCCCAGAGCCACACGCACAGCCACGCTGCCCTTGGTCTCCTGTGGGAGGAAGACACCTGGTGCTGTCAGGAAGTGGCTCAGAGGGAAATGCCTGTGGTATACACCCATCATTCTCCATCCTGGAGGCTCCCAGGACTACCTGGGGCTCCTGGACCCCCGTGGTCCTTTTCCAGCTTTGCCTTGTCTCCATGGCTCCCAATGCCCTTCCCTGGCTTTCATCACATAGAGGGCCCTGGTGTTCTTCTTATAGCTCACTGCCTGCAGAAGCTTTAGACTCAACCACCTCAGCCTCTTATGTCTGTTACCTGTCACCTTGCTGAGCAGCTCAGTGTGGCTGTGACCTCTCATCTGTGTCTCCCTCCACTAGAGGGCACCGGAGAGCAAGTCCCCTTCTGTCCTGCGCATGGCTGGGTTCCTGACAACTGAGCCACAGCAACTGTCCCTCAACTTCCATCAGGTTGTGGCTGCTCAAAACAGTGGCCAGTGTCACTAAAATGCAGCTGGCTCAGTGCCATGCAAAGTGTTAAATACACACTGGAGAAGGAAAAATGGCTCGGGTGGTTTTCATAATGGGGGCGCGTCATAACAGTAGTACTTTAGGTATGCTGACTTTAAATGTCACGAAAATTAACTCTGCCTGCTTTCCCTCCCTTCTCTGAAACACGATCGCCACCTCACATGTGGTGCTGTGTTCAGTGTCCAGGGACAGTGCTGACTCTGCCCGTCCCTTCTGGGGCAAGGGAAAATACCAAGGGAGGGGTAGAGCTATGAGTCAAATCAACAGGCCTCCTCTGCTGACAGGCCACGAACATGCTCCCACCTCCGGTTTGGCCTAAGATAACTCAGCAGCTGTCCAGGTCCAGACACCTCTCCTGGGAAAGAACTGATATGAAATGAACCACACATGGAGGTCCTTCACTCACGTGATCAAACACTTGGCTCTTGGTGGCGTTGTACTTCTGTGCAATGGCGTCAGCTACAGCATTTGGTCCCATAAACAGCGTGTTCCAGTTGTGAGAGCTGAGGAACAGAGGCAGAATAGAGGTCACGTGGTGGCCCTCTCCCTCCAACTCCCTACCATGGGTCAAGCCCATGAGGCCTGGAAACCAGGAGGCGGAGCCAAGCCTCAGCCCTAGCTCTGGGCAGGGACTGGGAGCACATCTTATGATGCACTGTGCTGTAGGTGATGGGGAGATGCTGCTTCTGCTCCCCGCATCCTGCAGACGGGAAGACTGAGGCCCTGAAAAGGCATGGACTCGGAACACCAAGAAGAGGGAAAGATGGGGCCAAGGGCAGCGGACCCTGGGACTGGGGCTCAGCAGCCTCTGTGGGTTGATTAGGACCTGGAACTGTTGGCTTTATCCATGGCCTCCTTCTTCTTCTTGTAAGAGGATCCCGGGGTATCTGCGTCCTGGCTGGCTTCCTTCTTGATGGTGGAAGGAAGGACATGGAGCATCCTGCCCTGGAGGGAATGGAAGGAGGATGTAAACACAGGCCCCGCCCTCTGGTGGCTAAAAGGGAAATGGCCCCCAAAGGGAGTGGCGCTATTAGGCGGTAAGGTTTTGCTGGAGTAGGTGTGGCCTTGTTGGAGGAAATGTGTCACTGTGGGGGTGGGCTAAAGCTTCCCTGTGTGACATTCAGTCTACTTCCTGCTGCTTATCAACATGTAGCAGCCAGCTCCTTCTCCAGCAACATGTTTGTCTGCACACCTCCAAGCTCCCCACCATGAAAATAATGAACTAAACTCCTGAAACTCAAAGCTGTCACCGCAATTAAATGTTTTCCTTAGAAGAATTGCCATTGTCTGGCCAGGTTATGGTGGCGCACGCCTTTAATCTCAGCACCTGGGAGACAGAGACAGGTGGATCTCTGTGAGTTCAAGGCCAGCCTGGTCTACCGAGCGAGTTCTAGGACAGGCTCCAAAGCTACAGAGAAACCATATCTTGGGAGTGTGTGTGTGTGGGGGGGGGGGGGGAGTCGCATGGTCGTGGTGTCTCTTCACAGCATTAGAAACCCTAAGACACCACCTCTGATCACAAGTGGGCTAGAACCACATCTAGGCTCATATATGTTTGGTCTCCAGTTTGTGGAACTATTTGGGAAGGATTAGGAAGTGTGGCCTTGTTGGAGGCGGGCTTTGAGGTTCCAAAAGCCCACACCATTTCCAACTAGCTTTCTCTGCCTCATGCTCGTGGATGGAGATGTGGGCACTCAGCTACTGCCTGCTGTCACGTTCCCAACATGATGGTCACAGACTTACACTCTGAAACTGTAAGCCCCCAATAAACTTTCTTCATAAGTTTAGGAATCCATGTGACACAGGGACCTGTCATTGTAGTGAGGCCAAGTGACACCAGTGCATGCAGGAAACATTGTTCGTGTTTAAGAAAAGATTTAACTTTAGTTATGGACACGTGTGTATGTCCAAGCCCGAGCCCACATATGTGCACCATATGTGTCTGGTGCAATCAGAGGCCGGCAGAAGGTGTTAGATTTTCTGGAGCTGGAATTATAGGTGATTGTGTATGGTCTGACATAACTACTAGGAACTGAACTTTGGTTCTCTGGAAGAGCAGCAAATGTCCATCTTTTCTGATCTCTTTTTGTTGTTGTTCCCCTGCTTATGAGACAGAGTATCACTGTATAACCCCGGCTGGCCTTGAACTCACGGAGATGCACCTGCTTTTGCCTCCTGAGTGCTGTGGGCCCAGGAAGTGCTCTTAACTGCTGAGCCATCATCTCTCCCGCTCTGGAAACTATTTCCTTTACAAAGACAGCTGCAGCTCCTCAGCCCCATCCTGTCCTATCTGTTCCTACACAGGGAGAGAACGCGAGGCCTACACAGGTGGGCACAGGGCTTGTCTGATAACAATGACATCTATAAACCAGGAACAAACAAGCCCATCAGGCAGCCTGGGACTCGGGCAGGTGTGTTGTACAAACTACCTATTGCCAAGAGCAGATAGCTTGAGGTGTTTGCGGTTACCATGGCTACCACGCTTCCCACCTCACCCTTTGCCAAGAATTGTTTCAGGAGGCAGAGGGCACGTTTTTCACTGGACACATTTCTATAAGTGCCCAGTGGCAAATGGAAAGTCCAGACCCTGGCCTTTAGAAATTCCACCCTCTCAAAGTTCACCGGAGGTGACAGCATGGCAAGTCACTGTGGGCGCTAAGGCCTGGAATGTATGTGCGCGCGCACAAGCACATACTCGTGCAGGTCCCCCCCCCCACCTGTTTCCTTGAACCCAGCAGTCCGACCAGTCCAAACTTACCTGGAATACCTGCCCATCCACCTCAGCATAGGCTTTCACCGCGTGCTCAGGGAACATGAAGGTGACGAAGGCAAAGCCCTTGGGCTTCTTGGTCAGGCTGTCAATGGGATAGTGGAGTTCTGACAGGGGACCTGGAGATGGGGGAAACGCCAGTCAGCTGTGATCCAGAGCCCTGGTGCTGCGCCCTGGCCAGGCAAGGGTCTGGACTGGTGAGATCAACAACCCAGGCGGCTGGGTCCCACAGAACAGCAAGTGCCAGTCAGTTTACCGGCCCAGCGTTAAAGGCACTGTGAGTGTCCATCTTCAGGAGAGGTGTGGGCTATAACTTCACTCTGCTACCTGCTCTACATGTGGCTTTCTCTTGTCCCTATACAGACACATCACTTAACACACAGGGGCCCGTTTCCTCACCTATAAAATACCACAAGTTCCCTGGCTCACAGGACAGGTGTGGGGTGAGCTGTGCTAACGTGAGTGTAGCCAACAGTGCCTCCTACAGGTGGTGACACGTGAGCACCCTGACATCACCACAGATCCGGGTGGTGCTTCCCACTCTGAACACAGGGCATGATCACGTCCTTACCATGAGCCCCTATCTTCCCAAGAGGACATCCACAGTCTAGACAGTCCCTCCCCTGTCCAGTCTGGTGTCAGGCAGGAGGTGGGAGGGTCTGGCTGGCTGTGCACACACTGGGAGATTTCACCACCTTGCCTCCTCTCGGGTCCCCGTTTCCGAGCCTCCACACCCAGACTGTCCTTGGAAGACCTAGCGCAGGCATGCTTAAATCGTCACAGTCTCAGCTCCATTTAGAGCCCTGCTGCCCTCTGTGCAGTAACCCTAACCCCATGGGCAAACACAGCCCTGTGCCCAGACGACTTACTGGTAGGTAAGTTTTCAGCCTAAGAAACTACAACAGGTCAGCCGTCTCTGTGGGTTTCTGTAGCCTGGTCTTGACCCCATGTTCTTATCATTCCTCCCTCTCTGCATCTGGATTTCTGGAGTTCAGCTCAGTGTTTAGCTGTGGGTATCTGCTTCTGTTTCCATCAGTTACTAGATGAGGGCTCTATGATGGCAGATAAGTTAGTCATCAACCTCATTATCAGGGAAAGGCATTTAAGGTAGCCTTTCCACTGTTGCTCAGATTGTTAGTTGGGGTCATCCTTGTAGGTCTCTGGACATTTCTCTAGAGTCAGTTTTCTCTTCAAACCTACAATGGCTCCCTCTATTATGGTAGCTCTTTTTTTTCCCCTCTAGTCTATCTGTCCACCGACTCAATCTTCCTGGTCCCACATGTTCTCCTCTCCTCCCCTTCTCTTTCTCCTAACTCCCTCTCCACTCACTGCTCCCCCCCCCCACTCCCAGTATGCTCAGGAGATCTTATTCCTTTTCCCCTTCTGTGAGGGACCTTGTATGAATCTCTTAGGTTGCTCCCGGGGAGCTCATGGACCCCCAGACTGAGAGCTGGGAAACCAGCATTGGACCGACTCAGACTCCCTGAACGTGGGTCTCAGTTAGAAGGCCTGGGCAGTCTAAGGGACCTCTGACAGTGGAACCAGGATGTATCCCTGGTACACGAAAGGACTTTGGGAGCACATTCCCCATGGAGGGATACTCCCTTAGCCTAGAGGCAGGAGGGAGGGCCTAGTCCCTACTCCAAACGACTTGACAGATTTTGATGATCCCTCCTGGAAGGCATTGCCCTCCCTATGGAGTGGGGGGTTGGGGTGGGATGGGAGGGAGGGAGAGGGAACTGGGACCGATGCATAAAATAAGAAAAATATGTGTGTGTGTGTGCGTGTGTGTGTGTAAAAACTACAACAGCAGCAACAGTAGTAGGTACAGTTCCTCTGCACTGGGGTGTAGTTTGGTGACCAAGTGCTTGCCTGGTACATGCAAGACCCTAGGTCTAGTCCCAGCACTACTAGGAATGAAGTTAGCTCTGGGAGGGACTAACCAACAGTCCCCAGGACAGAACACAAAGGACATAGTGGTGGGGTGGGTGGCCCATGAAAAGAGGGTGGAGTAGATGGCCATGGCCAACTAGCTGAGACAGCTCAAAGTGGCTTCAGAGACGCCAGGGGAGCACATGTAGAGGGCTGTTAACCTTTCCCCTGTGAACTCTTCAAGCTCAGGGGTACCTTTTCCCCTTGAGACAGGGTCTCACCATGTAGACCAGGCTGGCCTGGAACTCACAGAGATCCACCAGCCTCTGCCTCCTGAGTGCTGGGATCAAAGGCTGGAGGGGTGTGCCTCTGGGCCCGGGCATAGTTGATGCATCTATTTATAAGGGCCTGAGATGCAGGCTTCTGAGGAGACGCGTCCTTTGCCCAGAAGCGCCCACCCTGGGGTAAGCACAGAGGAGAGAACAGTAGAGCAGGGAGCTAGGAGCTGGTAGGACCAGGGCCGATGTGCTGGGCTTGGCTCCTTTATCTGCTGATGGGTATTCCTGCTTCCTGCCGATTGTAATTAAACTCCTGACTGCTTGATGTGCATTGCTGCACCTGAATCCTCCTTTAGTAAAAAAGCAAGAACCAGGTTGAGGCTGGAGGAGGCCTATGGTTCCCTTTAACAACAGCATCAGGCACCCCCCCCCAAAAAAAAAAAAAAAAAAAAAAAAAAAAAACAGCCTCATGCTGGGTGCCTTTAATCCAAGGAGGCAGAGGCAGGCAGATCTCTGAGTTCTAGGCCAGTCTGGTCTACAAAATGAGTTCCAGGCCAGGCAGGGCTACACAGAGAAACCCTGTCTTAGAAGAAAAAAAGGTATCGTAGTACATGCTAGTAATACCTGCACTAAGGAGGCTGAGGCAGGAGGATTGCTGGCAATTCAAGGCCAGCCTGAGCTATATAGCAAGATTTTGTTTCTAAATCAAAAAGGATTCCGACAGCCAGGTGCCTTAGTGTCTAGTAAGGCCAGGACCACAGTGTGGACAGCCTGAGGGAGACCCCACTCTCCCCTCCGCCCCTCTGCCCCACATTCTGAGAGAACAGAGACCGTCCACACGGCAGAGGCGCTGGCTTTCCACAGAGGAGCCTCTAGCTGACGGATGCAGAAACCACCCAGGACCAAGCGGAGGGAGCACCCACCGTAGGCAGAGAACAGCTTCTCCAAGTCTTCCTCGGAGCTGGTGTAGGACAGGTTCCGCACAAAGAGCCTCCCAGAGTCGGCCAGGTCCTCCTCCTCCTCCTGCTCCCCGAGTGTGCGGCCCTGCCAGGGTGTGGAGCTGCTCTTTGGGGGGCAATGGGCCCTGGGGGCCTTCTCCCTGAAGACCTCGATATAGCGTCCACCTGCATGAAGACAGGGGCCATGGCTGTGGGAGCCTGAGGGTGGCCGAGCCTCCCGAGGGTCCCGTTAGCCTCTGCTCTGGGCTGCTCAGAGCCTGCGGTCTCTATGTATGTTCTTGTCTGCGGCAGGCTGTAGCGCAGCGTGCAGCTGGATCCACTGGGATCTTGCTCACCTTGGCAGTGCTGCCGCAGCCCTAAGGAGCTTGCATGGAGTCAGCAGCCGGGTTCTGGGGCCTCCCCATCCCCCATTGGCTGACCTGCCTTGGGAAGGCTTTGCATGGCAATCCAACCTGGGACATCGGGAGAGCGAACCATTGCACGAACAACACACACCAGGTGCCCATTCCACTTCAGCCGGCACCCATCCTCCTCCCCCACTCAGTGCTCCATCAGAAACTCCCAGCCTCCCTCAGTGCGACTCTTCTGTCAACGGCCCTGCCCTGTTATCTGAGGCACTTGACCATGCCAGGATGGGTAAGGATGTGTCCTCCCAAGTCCGACATGTCACGGGCTGTTCTCAAGAGCCAGAGCTGAGGCCAGCACAGCCCGCTCCTCGTCATGTCACTCAGGTGAATGACATTGTGTGTCCACTTCTCCCATCTCCCTGTATTCATCTGCGGCTTCTCAAGGAGAGGGGAGGGGCGGCCGGGACGACTGTGGACTCTCTGCCCCCTGCTGGGTCCCAGGGCCCAGAAGCACCTCAGCTCCACTGAGCGCAGTCAACAGAGGGATGACCCTCACTGGTGTCGCACGCCCTTACCCATGTATTCCCGGTTGCACTTGAGAGCCTTCTTTACTTCTTCTTCGCTGCTGAGATCCACGAAGACATAGCCTGAGAGAGGGCAGAGACAAGGAGAGTCATAGGCAGAGCCTCCAGGACAGACAACCCCACACCCCAGCAGCTTCAGACCATAGGGCTGGCTGTGAAAATGGACATGTGAATCCCAGGAATGAACAGCACGGCCTTCCTGTTCTGGAACATCCTCTAGAAGTGTCAGTAAAGGCCCCTTTACTGAGCCCCCTTCACCCCCAATGCCCCCTTCAGGGTTAAAGGTGAGAAATGGCTTGATAAGATGTGATAAAGCCAAGAGGAGCTCTGGGTAAGAAAGTGACTGGACTACCCCTAATGCAAGGGCACTTTATCGCTCAGTGCTCTGCCCAGGTGGCCTTTTCCTGCCAAGGACCCCTCACAGGATTCCTACACCACAGGGCCTTGGTGTGGCTCTGTGCAATGCAGCTACCTTCCTGCAGCTGCATCTCAAACAGTCTCCTGGCCTGGCTGCAGGGAGGCCCCACAGGCGCTGGCCTCCCCCAGCTCCAACTCTGGCTGATCACTAGACTCTCTGCCTTATGACAGCCCAATCCAGTGCGCTGAGGCCGGGAGACCCTGGCTGACCAGAGTGCAATCCTGGGAAGATGTGGCCCAAGGCCACGCCACATACACTCAACGAGATAGAACTGCCCTCTGTCAGACACGGCCCTGGACAGTGCAGCCAACCCTGGACCCGTTCACATCTACCGACCCAGCATGTGAGTCTGTCGGTGTAATGGAGCTGAGCGGGAGGGACACACAGCTGGAAAGGAGCCACTGTACCAGGTCACCAGACACAGAGAGCCTGTCTATGCAGATGAACTATACGGAACTGAGGGCAACAGACGGCAAAAAAGAAACGGGTATCCCTAGGGCAGCCTCAGTGCGGTGGCTTCTCCGCCTCACCTGTTTTGTTCCCATGAGCATTCCTCACTATTCGAATGGCCACTGGCTTCAGGGGCGCCAGGAACTCTCTAACGTTTTTCTGGAAGGGGAAAAAAAAAATGTGTTTTCCCTTCTTCTTCGTTTTTTTAACAAGTGACATATTTCATTGGACAATCAACAATTTGCACTCAAACAGTTAACAATTATCTAACGTTTTCTCTTGGGATTCCAAACACTTGTCAACCCAATCAAGGACACAGTTCAGTGGCCGAGTGCTTGCCCCCAGATCCTCAAAACAGAAATTAAGTTCCTGATAACTGCTCTCGCCACGCCTGTTAGGTCAGCATTAACATCATGGATCTGGCTTAGTTTTCTCTTTCGTGGGGTTTGACCTGAGTTCCTCATGCCTGCACAGCAAGCACTCTGTCCACTGAGCTATCTCTCCATCCCCATGGCCCCTCCCTTTTAAACAGTGAGCCTGTCCGCCCGCCCTGGCACCAATGCTATGGAATGACATCCTTCACACTGCCACCCCTCTCCTTCCCATGTTGGCGCCTGGGATACTTCTCGCAGCCTCCACGCCCACTTCTAGCGCGTGGCTTCACCTGGCCCTGCCCCCCCCCACCTCTCCTCACCGTCTTCAGTGAACACACACCTCAGTGACATTGAACGGGGCTCCCCGGAGCTTCACGGTGTAGGGGGTGGTGGGCTCCTTCTGGCTGGCTGGCTTCTCTACCTGAGGGATCACAAAGAGAAGACAGTTGTGGGGAATACCTGATACTCACACGGCAGGTGGCGGCGGGGACAGAGCTGCAAGGGACACCTGCTGCTGAGGGAGCTGGACAAGGGTGGACCAGGCAGCTGCAGGGTCTTTACAGGCCCTGAGATGAGGGCTGCACGCAGAGCCTGGCAAGCCATCGGCAGGCATACCAACAGAGGCCTTGGCCCCAGGGAAAAACAAGACATAGCGCGGAGGCTGAGCTTGCCCTGTGCCACACCACACGCTGCTCAACACTTCCGGTGCACAGTTCCACAGGGAGCTGAGATCGGGCCCAGAGTTCTGGAGTTCCAACTCCACCACTCGGGGTTTCTCCTCTGAAGTTCGAACCCGTCCTTACTGGAACTCTTTTTCCTGACCTAGCAATGTGTACCCCGGCTTCCTTCACCACAAGAACCCCAAGGGCTGAAGGACGCATGCAGGCTGACTACACCACAGCTGTCCTCACGAATCTGAATGACCCATCCCTGGCACCATAGGGGGACACATGCCATGGGGCGAGGGGGAGATTAGAGGCTTGTGGGGTGGAGGCACGTCACCCAGGGGTGGCAGGTACTGAGGCTCAGTGCTGCAATGTGAGCTCCGCACTGCCGCGTGACCCGGACAGGGCATGCTGCTTTGAACCGGGAGCGAATGAGATGAGGCGTGGAGGCCTCTCTCCCTGTCGCTGAAGAGCAAAGAGCAGGGCAGGAGATGGGATGGCCCTGGGGGCCGTCACGTGGGTGAGCCACTGGCCCCCCAAGGCCCGCTTCCTCACCTGTGCAGAGCCCAGCCCCCATGCAGTCAGCCCTCCCTGACCTCATCTGTCAGGAGCTTCCTCACACCTACCCATCTTCTTCTAAACACCTGGCAGGACCGAGCTAGCTCATCAACCCCAGCAACAGGCAGCCTCCCCACCCACTTCAGGGACCTAGGCTGCAAGACCCCCACCCTGTGGGCACGTGGCCTTCCCTCCCAGTCAGTCCCCGAGGGAAGGGCTAGTGACCCTGCTGACGCAGGGCTAGTGACCCTGCTGACGCAGGCCCAGCCTCTCCCTCAGCCCTCACAGATGACGCACACACCTTGCCAGCTGCTTCCCGAGGTCTCCGGCTCCCAGGAGCGGCTTCCCGGCTCCCACTCTCCTGCTGGGCTGGGGAGGCAGGCGAGCCCTCCTCTTCCTCAGCCTCACTGCCTTCCTCACAGTTCACCGCCTCGTCTTCACTGTCTTCTTCGTCGTCCTCCTCCTCGGAGGACACCTCGGCCCGCTGCACCATCTTGGATTTCAGGTAGTCCATGTCGGACAGCTCCTTCTGTGTGGCTGCCTTTGGCTGCAGGCCTTGTTCCTCTGGAGACACAGAAGGTCAGCAACCTTGGTGAGCAGAGACAACACGGCCGCCATGGCCATGGGCCCGCACACAAATCGACGCCACACTGACTTTGCATGTCCTTCCACCCTGCCCACGACACATGGAGATGTCGCTCCGTTCACTGCCCTGGCCCTTTCCAGCCCTCCCTCCCCCGTAACATTCAGCTATGTATGTGTCCGTGTGTGGGTGTGTGCACGTGAGTGCAGTGCCTGTAGAGGCCAGATGAGGGCACCAGATCCCCTTGGGCTGGAGTTACAGGCAAAGGTGAGCCACTGTGAGGGTGCGGGGAACTGAACTCAGATCTTCTGGGTGAGGGGTAAGTTTACTCAACTGTTGAGCCGATCTCCCTCGCTCGCTCCCCGAGATCTCCCCTGTATGTTCGTCTTTGGACAAAAGTAAAATGACACACACGACACAGCTCATGGCAGAGGCCACTATCATCTAGTGGTTCAGCAAATTCCACCGAGTGTCGGGTGCAGTCCTTGTCAGATACGAGGCTTCTGCGCGTGTCTGTGTCGGACCCCTGCCACTGTGCCCTTTACTCTTGGTGTCCCTGGTGAAGAGTACAGTTAACACTAATGTACAAGGGACACCTGGTGTGACACACTCCAATGCCAAGGTTTGGGGAAAGGACGCAGGAAAGGGAAGCCTGCCTGAGCAGAGGAGGGCAGCCCTCCCTTACACTGTGGCCCTGTGAGGACACTGAGGAGCTATGGCGTTGTTCAGCACCCTCCAGTGGTTTCCGGTGCTCAGAGTGCAGTTCCAACTGCCTTCCCCTGGCTCCCTCGGCTCTAACCTGTACCCAGGCTGTGCTTCTCCAGCTCGGGGCTGTCCTCTCCTCTGAGCCTCTGCCTCTCCACCCTCAGTCCCACAGTCCTCAGCGCAGAAAAGACTTAACCAGGCTGAGCTGAGTCAGTCCACATCCTCACCGATAAACCACAACTCCTACGGCAGACTGTAGCACTTAGGGCCCATGTCCTGTGCTCTGATTGGCTACTTACCAGCCACAGCAGGGCCCATGGGGAGAAGACGCCTCACCACTATCCCCTAGAGCTGCAGGAGCCCTTCCAGGAAGCCTTCCCACACCCTGTCCTGCCTCCTTGGCACACCTGCCACCACACAAGTTCAACTGGGAACTACCTGCCTCTGTCCCTCTGCTCTTACTGGGAGGCCCACTCTACAGACACAGGGACTGATGGGGTCTTTTCTCACTGCTGTGTTCACAGCCCCCAAATCTGTGCCTGGCACAGCGCACATGCTCAGTGAGTATGAGCTGAGTGAGGTGACCAGATCTGTCTGGGGGAGACACGCCTGTGGGTGGGCTGCTCATCCCCCAGAGATGGCTGGAGGGAACCTGGCTGTCCCTTTCCTCTGTCACCAGACAGCGTCACACAAAGTGTCCTTTGTGTGCTCGTGCCAAGCATGTCTTGCTTGTGCCCATCAGGTCAGGGCCAGGCAAAGGTTTATGTGTACCCAGGGTGAGGTGCACACTCACCTTCAGGTCCCTCTCCAGCCGGCTCCTCCTCACTTTCCTGTCCTGAGTCGGAGTCGGAGTCGAAGTTCAGGTAGTCACTTGATGGCTTGCTCTTTGCTCTTGGGAGCTCAGCGTCCAAAGCATCGTTTGCCCATGTGGCCACCTGGGTCCTCTTCTGGTGAATGGACAGGAACTCCTGGAACTCAGCATCTTTCTTCAGCTGTGACCGTGCAGCCAGGTGGGAGAGGCAGAGGCGGAGAGGTGAGGCAGAGGTTTGGGAGGCCCAGTTCTCCGGCCCTCCAGCCCCTCAACCTTCACAGCCCTCCCTCTCCACGCACGGAACACTCACCTTCTCCAGGTCACCGGGCACCTTTTTCTTCCTGTCATCCTGAGAGTGGAAGGCAGACAGGGTCACAGAGATGATGGCGCAGAGAAGACACAGTGAACTGCCCTGGACGCACCACCCTCCAAAACCTTCAAACTCAAAACTTCCAACTCCCTCCCAGCTAGAGACCGCCCTGCCAACACCGGGCACAGGGATGTGGCAGTGCCTACATACTTTTTTAGTGTCTGAGGGAATAGAGTCTTGTGACGGCTGCTTGGGCTGGTTTGGCTTCTGAGCATGTTTGCTCCAGGCTCGGGGTTTCGCTGGGTCTCCAAAGGACTTGCAGAATTCCACCTGTATGGGAAAGAGAGCTGGCATCCACAGCTGCTACCATACCCACACACATATGCGCACTCCAGCTCCAGGAGCATAGGCTTCCCAGAATGCAGTGCTCACTGACTAGCTGAGTGAGTACATCAAAGCCAGTCACCCAACCTAGACATTGCCCTCCAAAAAGTCTTTCTGGCTGCTGCCATTTACAGAGGGACCAGCTCTGCCTGCCATGCCCCAGTAGAAGGGGACAGGGAATGCTACTGCTCCCTCTGCTCAGACCAAAAGGGTAAAGCAGAGATTGGGTGACCCAGGAAGCAGAGACAGAGCCCGGGGCACATGGGGATTGGGAGTTCACATTCAACTCCTAGGCTAACAAAGGATGTCCGGGAGGGGCCATCTGCCTGTCACAGGGCAACAGGGAGTGATGGCCGTCAGGGTGACAGGCAAGCTTTGTCACAGCAGAAAACAAGCCCAGGGTAACAGGGACAGCAGAGTGGACCACGGGAAAACAGGGTCCACACATGACCTGATGTATCCCTCAGCTCTGGCACCTCAGATACGCACTCAGAGGCAGTCTTTGGGAGGACACTCCCATGAGCCACCCCCAGACATCCCAGGCTGTGACTGGTCAGCAAACCACTTTATCCCAGTGACCCTCTATCCCTTTACAAGGAGCTGTTTCTATCCATTCTGCCATAATTATAATGTGTTCAGGGTACAGAGGTCAAACAGCAAAGGAAAAGTGTCACGAGAGTGAAAAGCTTTAGTTCATCAGACACCATGGAGACGGCCCAGGGGACAGTTGGCAGACTCTCACGCCATGACGCTGGGGTACTTGAAAGCTTGTATAGCCCTGAGGTGAGGCAAACTCTCTATGGAAGGCAGGATGAGACTCCCTCAGACTCACCGTGATCCGGGACGTGTCAATAAAACTCCGGTTGAAATGGCTCAGTGCCGCCTGGGCCTCCTCCTCTGACTTGAACCCTATAAAGCCGAACTTTCGGAACTTGCCGTCTTTGGTGAACTTGAGGCTGCAATCGGTCAGGGTGCCGAAGGCAGCAAATAGCTGCCGGAAGCGCTCTTCCTTCATCTAGGACAGAGGGGCACAATGAGAGGAGCTGGGGACCCCCAGAGCAAAGGGACAGACAAGCCGGGAGTCTGGAGGTCCTGGAAGGTGTCCTGAGATGAGAATTTGGCAACATGTACGTTTTTAGGGCAGCCAGGTCCCGGCTCAGAGCTGATACCAGCTGAGCACTCACAAGCAGGTTATTCCCTTCTCAGATGAGGAAACGGGACCCCTGGGCACCTCAAATGCTCTCTTCCTCATCCCGTCCTGTGGCGGTATCTTTCTTGCACAAATAAAGTCTGCCTGGGGGTCAGGGAATGGAGCTTGCCATTAGCTAACCAGAGAGGCCTAGCACAGACATCCTGTGAACCAGGATAACCTGAAGGACTGGACCACCTTGTCTTGGCAAGGTTTGCAGTCACTATTTTTTGGGGTCCTGGGCACCCATTTTGTATGTTACTTCCTGCCTGTCTGTACAGACCTCCAGACACGTATGGGTAGCTCTGACCCCCCCCCCACCCAAGGACAACCTTCAAAGCAATACAGAGAAACCCTGTCAAAAAAACAAAAAACCAAACCCAAACAAAACAATACTGTTTCAACTACTTTACCAAGGAAGTAATGGGAAATTAACATGCTATTACTATAATATGGCTAACAAGTCCCACAGTGTAGACTGCTGGCTCCTACCAGATGTTTGTGTGTGGCTCTGGGAGAATGGTTTTAACTTGTGGTTCTTGCCCTCCCCCGCCCCCCCCTTGAGGGATGCCTATCAGTTATCCTGCAGGTCAGATAATTAGATTACAATCATAACAGCAGTAACATTACAGTTATGAAGTAGCAACAAAAATAATTTTATGGTTGGGGGGCACCGCAATGTGAGGAACTGTATTAAAGGGTCGCAGCATTAGGAATGCTGATAACAGTGGGCTGGGCCCACGTCAATCACTCACTCATCAATGTCGCCCGGAGGGAGCAGGGCTTTCCGGTTGAGGTGGCAATAATCAATGGTGATGATTATGGCGGTAACAACCACTTTTCCCGCTCTCCAGCAGTCAGAACAGGGTCCCGTCCCATTGGGTTCCCGACCTCCCTAGTCCTGCTTCAGGTTTAAAAATCCCTCCATCCCTTCGCCTCATTTTCCGGACGCCGCCCTCACTTCCGGACCCCTCCCCCGGCTCCTGCTCACCCCATTAGGGAGGTTCTTCACGATCAGTCGCGACATGGCTCCCAGGTCCTCCTCGCTTCTGATTCACGCAGCCCGCGACAGCGAGGCCAACTTCCCACAACTTTCACGCCACCTCACTGGGCGCCGCCATCTTTGGCGAGTCACGTGGGCCCCGCCTGGTTCCGCCCGGAAGTGGGTGTGGCCTCAGTGGCTCTTCTCCAGGGAAGTCACGCCCTCAAGAGGGTGGGGGGAGGACAGAGCGCTTGCATTCTGCGCAGGCGCAATTTCTCCTCCGGGTCCTGGAGACGCCAATGCTCGGCAGGGCCGGCAGGGGGCGCCAGTGGCCGATGCCTGCAGGATGACAGCTGAGAAAGAGGAGGGAGTTTTGCTTAAGAAAAACTTTTTCTTCACCCTACCTGCCCAGGTGGCACTCGCTGCACTCGCGAGGCAGAGGTTGGCGGTGCTCGAGGCCAGCCTGGTATACACAGCAAGATCTCTAGCTGTTACACAGAAAAACCCTGTCCACCTGGTTAATCTCGTGATCAAATTTAGGTCAGCAAAGTCAAATTTGACCTAGGTCAAATTTAGGTCAGGTAGAGAAACTGAGGCTGAGAGAAACTGCTAGGCACTGGCATGAGTACTGACAGCCTGTTCCCAGGGTGTGAGTGTTGTCAATAACAGCCTTGTTTTGCAGGCAGGTGAACCTCGGACCTGATGAGTGGTGCAATTTGATTCAAGCCAGGTAGGTTCTAAGTAGAAAGGCAGAGATTAGAACCCAGAGCCCTATGGAGAGTATCAATAGCGTCAACTGCAATTCTACAGGCATCCTATGCTCTCTGGGGGGCTTTTAACACCTCATGTGCCAGCCCCGGGGGCTCGGTTCTTGGCCAGACTTGCCTCTGTGGGCTTTATGCCTGCTGCAGTTAGTTGGGTTTTATCCTAGGGCCCAAGGGGGTCTTCAGATCTTAACATGTTGTTCCAATGCCTTCCGGAACTTTCTCTGGACCTACTCTTGGGCAAGGGATCTTGTAGATGGAGACCCCTGTTTTCCCTCCAGAAAGGGCAAAATTTATTATCGTTACCCACTCCCAGTGACTCCCCAAAAGCCTTTGGGATTTTCTTATAAAAGACATTTCACCCCACCTTCCCATGTCCTTTGCAGTTACTGTTGGCAGGTTTATTAAGATAGAGTTCACACGCCACACAATTTACTCATTTAAAGTCTGATTCTGGTTGGCAACATGGCTCCTAGGGTAAAGGGACTTGCAGCCAAACCTGTACACACACATACACCTTCAGGAATGTTCTAAAATATCGCTGCCAGGAACATATTCAGCTGATTTCCAAACTATAGCCAGGCAGCCGTCTTGTTCCACGTTTTACTCCCAAAGAGGCTTCATCAGACCCATCTTCCTGAAGCTCCCCACCAGGAGCCGGTAGAGTCAGCAACAGCTGTTTATTGAATGCTAATTGCTGGCGGAGCTCCGTGTAGTTCAGGCATCTGAGCAGTTTGTGCACAGAGCCAGGTGGCTATGTCTGGTCTCCTAGGGAGTGAGGTTAGCAGGAGGCAGGTGTGGCATTCCAAGGGACCCAACCGAAGCAAACCTGAGGGGTGTGAGCTAGAATGTGGGTGGTGTGGTGAGTAAGGATGGCCATCCTCCCGAAAGCTGCCCCTGTCCCGGTCCCCTGGAACCTGTGGGAAAGGGTCCTTGGTCATGTCACAAGGGATTAAAAAGTGAAATCAGCTTGGAAGATCTGGGTGTCCCTAGATCTACTGATAAGTGTCCTTGGGTGGGAAGACGGAGGTGTATGCCACCCAAAACCAGCATGGTAGCTCCAGATACTGGGCCAGGTGTGCAGGGAGCCTTGAGAGGGGCCAATCTCAGGTTTCCCACTTGAGAGAGATGGCAGCCTATTCTGGCCTCCACTGGCACTGCATGGAACTACACACACACACACACACACACACACAGACATGCGCGCGCGCGCTCACGCACGCATGCACGCGTCATTTAAAAGTAAAATGTTCCCACAGCACAGGGTCTGGCAGTCCCCTCTCCCACAAACCAGGCTCTGAAGGGCAGTGCACAGGGCGGGGGCCATGAAAGCTGGGGTGGTTTCCCAGGGGCTATGAGGAGAGAGAGAGAGAGGCCACCACAAAGCTACAGAGGGGTGTGTAGCTGCTTTACACGCCATGTCCAGGCTGCCAGTTCCCCTCCATTCCCCACTGTAGCCGCACACTGGGTGACCCAACAAGAATCTGGGGGCTTCGTGACTGTCTTAGTTACTGTTGCTGCAGAGACACCATGACCAAGGCAACTCTGATGAAGAGAAAGCATTTCAGAGGCTTAGTCCATTATCACCACTGAGGGGAGTATGGTGGCTCAGAGGCAGGCATGGAGATGGGGCAGTATCCGAAAACTACATCCCCAATCACGGGGGTGGGGAGAGGGGCAGAGGGAGATGGAGGGATGGAGAGAGGGGGAGAGAGAGAGAGAGCCTGCGCCTGCTGTGACCTTTTGAAACTTCAAGTCTGCTCCCAGTGACACCCCTCAACAAGGACACACATAATCTATCCACACAGTTTACCAATTGGGGATTAAGCATGCAAATATCTGAATCTATGGGGGCCAGTTTCATTCAAACCACCACTCTGACCAAGGATAGGGGTATGCAGATGGGGCAAAGGGCAGGGTGAAGGAGCAGGGATGGTCGACTAGGGACCAGCTACTAGCAATGGCCACAGGAAAACCTCTAGATACATCAGCAGACAGAAGCAACCAAGTACCAAAGACTGTCATACACTTTTCCTCCACCAGGGGGCGATCACATGCGACCGTCTTTGCCAAGGCGGCCTCACACTTAGCCAGCCGTGTCTCCTGGCTCTCCCCTCCTCCTCACAGCACACGGCTGAGTGTCTCGTGGTCCTCAGTGCTCATCTTTGTTCCCACCTCCCCACGTTGCACTTCATTCTCCTGCACACTGCAAGACCACACTTTACCCCTTCTCCAGGGGGACTGATGATTCCATTTTAACTCAATCACCTCTGAGGCCCTGTCCCCAAATAACGTTCCCCCATGTAGCACTCAACGTTAAAGTTAGCAAGGTCTCAGTTTCTAAGAGGCAAACTCGTTTCCCTGGTTTAAAAAAAATATTCATGTATTTTTTGTACATAAATATAGTGAGATATTCACGTTGCACCTGTGGCACTGACCACGCTACCTGGGGAACTAAGTCTGAGGAGGAGGCGCCCCCCCCCCCAGCTCTCTCTTCCTTGCAGCACAGGGGCAGGAAAGCATCTGAAGGCATCCTTGGGTGTTCATCTATGTTGTAAGTTATTTCTCCCTGAATAGACATCTATTTGGCCTATTTGTTTCTCCAGAAGAAGGAATCTGATCCCATTATAGATGGTTGTGAGCCATTGTGTGATTGCTGGGAATTGAACTCAGGACCTCTGGAAGAGCAGGCAAATGCTTTCAACCACTGAGCCATTTCTCCAGCCAACCCCCCCCCCCATTTGAGACAGGTTCTCTCTATATAGCTCTGACTGTCCTAGAACTCACTCTGCCTGAAACTCACAGAGATCTGCCAGCCTCTGCCTCCCAAATGTTGGGATTAAAGGTGTGCACCACCATCACCAGGTTTATATTCAACCTTTAACAATCTCATTAGCCACCAGGTGTGGTAGCACGTGCCTTTAATCCCAGCACTCTGGAGGCCAGCCTGGCCTACAAATCGAGTTCCAGGACAGTCAGGGCTACACAGAGAAACCTCGCCTCAAACAACAGACAACAAAAAACCTCAAGCAAATCAAAACCAACCAAACAAACAAAAAACAAGCCTAAAAAACCCAATTAAATTAGCTAAGATCTTACAGGCTCATGAGAAGGTGACCATAATTGCTGCTTCTGGGAAGGGAACAGAGAAAGAAGTGTGCAGGTAGAAGACATCTTTTCAAAAGTATTTATATTCATTATTTGTACGTGGGCAAGAGAATATGAGTGCAGTGCCCCCAGAGGCCAGAAGATGGCACTGCATACCCTGGAGTTATGGACTGTTGTGAAGTCACCTGATGTGGGTGCTGGGAACTGAACTTGGGTCTCTGCTAGAGCAGCAAACACTCTTAACCACTGAGCCATTGCTCCAGCCCCAAGAAGACATTTTTCTAATATATATATTGCATAGAGATTTGTCATTTTGATTTTCCCAAACACCGAAGCAACTACTGGTGATTTTAAATTAATGGCAGTGTTAACTACACGTAGATATAGTTATAGTGAAATTCACGCAGAATCCAAGTCAGCAATGAAGATCATGGAGCCCATCACCCACAGCATGGGAGAGGGCACACAAAAGGCAAAGGTTGTCAACTTGGCTGGATTGAGGAGATACACATGGGCTGTATCTATCTATGATTTAATTGACAAAAAGACTTAATCGAGGATGAGAGACTCACAAATGTGGGTAGCATCATCCATGGGGCTGGGGTCCCAGCATTTATTTCTTTCTGTTTCCTGACTTCAGATGCAAGAAGGCCAGCCACTTCATGCCTTCCCCACCACGATAGACTGTCACCAAACTGTGTGTCAAATAATCCTTCCTAGATGCCTTAAGTTGTGCCCATCAGATCTTTTGTCGCACAACAAGAAAACAAACGAATACATGAGTCTCCCTTAAATGGCAGAGAGTGACCATTTCGGGTTTGGTGAGCTATACAATCTTTGAAAAGTTTGCTCAATTCTGCTCAAAGGCAAGTAGCGGGTGTAGACATGTGGATTTGCCCTGATGTGAACACATTGCATGCACAGCTTGAGTTGAGTGTAGACTCTTAACCACTAGACCATGAGACTGTTGCTTCTACATACATCTACTCAGATGTTATACTGTATCCTATATATACATAAATACAACTATCAAGATGGGGAGATGGCTTAGTGGGCAGAGCGCTTGCTGCAGAAGCTTGAGGACAGGAGTTCAAATCCTCTGAACCCATCTGTAACTAGGCACAGAAGCACAGGCCAATAATCTCAGGGAGGCAGACAGGAGAGAATTCCTGAAAGGGAAAGAAAGCAGTAAATGACAAAGGGACCTTGTTTCACACAAGGTGGTTGACAAACACTGAGATTATCCTCTAAACACCATGCATGCCATGGCACCCACACACATGCATGAGATTACAAAATTACAATGATTACATAGGAACTATTATTGTTGCTTTAATTTAAAGCATACCTTTGATTCTGGGGACAACTCGGGTCACTGTGTATCAAAGCCCTTCCTTGACTCTGCCCCATTTTTTTTTAAATGTACTGAAATGTCCTTAATAAGTGACAATGAGGGATGTGACCACGCCCCAGACCCTGTCAGGATAGACTGGCTCGGTCTTCATGGGGGACTCTGGGAGCTTAGTCTTTAAGTGAAGGGCAGGCACAGGCAGCTCCCCAGGTCCCAGGTTCATAGACTTCGGTTTTATTATTTTTCATGAACTGCCATTATTAAAACACACAACTAAATATAGCCTCCCCCAGAGACGGCTCAACTCGGAAAGGTGTTTTAAAGGCATTAAAAGAAAATGGAATGCTCTTTATGAATCCCACATCCCCACGCTGGTCTGGGAAATATGGTTGCCACATGTCCGGAAGGCCGCTCTGTTCGTGGCCTTCTGTCCCCATGCGTTAATAAGCTTGCTCACCCTGGCTTTATTGTGCCCTTCTTACCCTCCTGCTTTCCTGTCCTGCCCCTACCTCTTGCCCCCTTTCCCTCTCCTCCTAGCATTTGGGGGGCATCTGGAATCCCCAGGTTGGCCTCGGGAATTAAAAACAAAAACAACCCAGGGTGGTCCCAGCAGCTCCAGCCACAGTGGTTCAGAAATGAATTCGGGACCCAAGACACCAGAACCAGCCTCAAAGGGCTGGCTTCCCGTTCAGGGAGAGGCTAGCCCTAAGGAACGAACCACTAGAGCAGTGGTTCTCAACCTGTGGGTCACAACTCTTTCTTGGGGTCCAATGATCCTTTCACAGGGGTAACCTAAGACCATCAGAAAACAGATATTTACATTACAATTCGTAACAGTAGCAAATTCGCAGTTATGAAGTAACAACGAGAGTAATTTTATGGTTGGGGTCACCATGATATAAGGAACTGTATTAAAGCTTTGCAGAGTTGGGAAGGTTGAGGACCACTGCTCTGGGAGATGGAGAAAGGCATTACACAACAGCTCTTGGTTTCCTGTGTTGGCTGCTGTTTGTCCCAATGAAGGGATTACCAGGAACCTCAGAGGGGCTGCCGAGACCCCTTGGGTTAGTATCATTTGAAACCATTATTTAACCTGGGTCTCTCTGCGTGTATGTGTGAGCACGTACAAGGACACACACATATAGAGGCCACACAGGGATGTTGGTGTTTTCCTGAATCTCTCTCTGCCATGTTTTTTTTTTTTTTTTTTTTTTTTTTTTTTTTTTGTGACAGGGTCTCACCTCTCACTGAATAAATGAGTTTCCAGACTCAGGAGTCTGGCTAGCAAGTCAGCTCCCGGGATTCCCCCACCCCACCCTGCGCCCCACCCCAAGTTCGGCTGTTACGGACTCACTTGGCCAGCTTTTCCACGAGTTCTGGGAACTGCACTCAGGTCTTGACATTTGCATGGTCACTATCCAAGCAACTTCCCTTCTGTGTGAGGGTCCCAGCTCCCACTCTTAAGATACGGGTGCCATTCAAATATCCAGTGAGCATCTCTTTTGTGACAACCATATTCCACCTTCCCTCCAGCCCACACTCACCAGGAGAAGAGAAACAGAGAGGAGACTGACCTGGCATCAAATTCCATCTCCTACACTTCCTGCTGTGTGACCCTCTCTGAAAACTTACCTTGTAAAACAAGACTACTAACACCCACTTTCATAGTATGGTGTTTGCATGTGAGGACCAGAGATAATGTATTCACACCAGTTAGCGCGAGGCCAACAGCGGTAACAACAAAACTATGTTTTGATGGGTTGGCTGTAGAGACTAGCTCTTCCAAACCTCACAATAACCCCGGGACAAAATGGAAGCACGGATAGGTGAAGCAACTTGTCGGAGCTTGCCCAACCAGGAGCATTGGTTAGGGCTGCAGGACCCAAGTCCTACTGGGCATGCAATCTGAAGTTGCTCATGGTTCTACTCCAGCACCCCCCAGCAACGCTTGTCCAACCTTGCCAGGTTGTTAGCAAAGCTGCCTGCAATTCCACAGAGCTGCCAGCAGGCGGAGCGAGAGGATCGTGGAGTATTGCAAACCACTCCTGCTTTCTTGCTGGGACCATCCAGACCGACACAGGGCACGCTGGCTACAGTTGGCTGGTATAAGACCTGGATACTCTGGGTAGATACCTGGTGGGACTGGAAAGACTAAAGAGAAACAGTGGAGACATAGTTAGACATGGCCTCATCCCCATGAGGTGGTGGCCTGTTCTATTGAGGGGTGGAGGAGGGGGAGCCACAGGAGACGGTTGCCCACACATGAGCAGGGAAAGCCTGACCAGAGCATTGAGGAGTCAGAACTGCTGGATCCAGAGGAACGGATAGGGCAAGGTCCTGTCTGGCTGGGGCTGTGACAACTTCAGATCCATCATATCCATCAGGATCCCTTTGGCCAAATCCACGTGGAGGCAGCCTCGGAGGATGGATTACGGTGTGTCCACCGGGTGCTCAGGGGATAGCAGGAGCAGAGAGGAAGCTGGGTAGGTGAGGATATCGGGCTGCACATTGTCATCTGCTTTGGGGGCTCAGATGGACCCTGGGGGCTCTGAGGTATCTGTAGTGTCAGCGCTAGCTCTTAGGTCAAGGAGGAACAAACTGTTGGCTTTCTGTGCCGTCTTTGGGCCCGAGACTATGGCCTCTGAGCTTCCGAGAGAAGAGAATGAAGTGGGGGAGGGGCCTGGGGAGGTGTCCTGACTTCTCAGCTATCTCCCTGGGGAGCCCCGACTTGCAGGGAAGCCGGACTCCTCAGTCAGAGCAGGACTGGCCCAGGGTATTCGGGAAGGCTCAGAGGAGAATGTTGGCTTTGGGGATTCAAAGTCCAGGTGGTAAATTTAGAAGCTGTGTGGCCATGGGATAATCACTCAACTGCTCTGATCTGCTCTGAAGAGCTAGCCCGGTACTCTGTCCTCAAGACAGCACAGTGTTGTCTTGGAGGCAAACCTCCCCTCTCAATCCTAGGTTTGAACCCCGTCTCAGCCACCGTCCAGCTGTGTGGGGGACACTCCGTCTCTTTGAGTCTCAGTTTGTTCATCTCACTTGGAAAGTGTAGCACCCGCCTTGGCTCTTTGTTGAATGGTGTTCTTTCCAAAGACACACAGGAAGGCTAATTCCTGACATCCATAGTGTGACCTTATTTGGAAATAGAGGGGGGTCAAATTAATGTGTGGTCTCGGCGAGGTCTATAATTACATGGTGTTTTTCTAAGAAGATGGGAGCAGAACACAGGGTCAACAGAGCAGCAAATTTGAGGACACACCTGAAAGACCCATGGGGCTCAGAGGCCAGGCAGCCAGAGACAGTTACTCCATGCGGCCACCAGAGGGCGCACGACCCAGTGCCCAGCAGTTCCTCCTTGTAACCGCCAAGGGGAGCACACCTCTGTGCTTGCCTTTAGCTTGGACTCCAGGTCATTTTAAGCCACACTGACTTTGGTTGCCTGTGACAGAAGCCAACGCAAGATATTTAACCTCAAACTAGAGCTCATTGCTCCTGGCTGTGCATGAGTGACAATTTGTAAGGTGCCTGGGCCTGTTCTCCATTTAGCTCAGATGGCCTCTTTGTTACAGACTCATGTGGACTCCCCCAGTCTGTGGGTGGGCTCCTAGGGGAAGGCCTGCCAAAAATAAAAACTGGGAACAACCAGGGAGGCTGAGGGACTTGTCTAAGATCACATGGTTGGCAAACAGCAGAGCCAGGACTTGAACCCAGGACTCTGATGTCCAAATTTGGCCTTTTGTGCTTCCTCCAAGTGCAGCATGCTGGGGTGAGCCTGAGGCCTGGGCTGGGGTGAAGTACCAAGCCCAGAGGGCATGAGAGAGACCAGTCCAGTTCGCCTCCTTCCCATGCTGTCTCTGTCCCGGAGACGCTGGCTCCTCACACATACACAGCTGCCAGGGATCAAAGACCTCTCCAAGATGTATTTGCTGTGACTTCCAAACAGACGGGTGTTAGCATGTAGCTAAGAGAAACATCGGGAGGACACAGCGTACAAAGCCGAAGGGCCTTTAAAGTCTCGGTGATTGATGGGCCCCGCTTTGGTCTCAGGCTCTCTGGGGGCTAGAGTGGAAGGGTGAGGAGCCTGAGGTTCTCGGAGTGCAGGGCAGAGCTGCTGGCCACTGAGGGAACACCTCCCATGGCCTGATCCGTCTCTTCTGCTTACACACCGAGGGTAAACCAGCCACAGACCAGTATCTGCACAGAAAAATATAAACCCTCTTGTCTGTTGCCAGGCTGTGCCAATCAAGGGGTGGGGGTACATCATATGTGCTGTGTCGGGAAGCCATGCTGCTGGTGACCACTGAGCCACTGAGAACTGGCTTCCAGAGATGCTGGGCTCTGCTCTATGCTCCTGACCAAGACTGTGAAAAAGCCCGTCATGGTGGTACATACTTTTAATCACAGCTCTGGAGAGGACCTGAGGCAGGAGGATTGCCAGTTTGGGCAAGCCTGGGCTACATAATGAGACACCGTACTCAGGCTGGGGACCAGGCAGAGATCTGACTTGAACCATCAGTGGCCTGGTGGACACCTGCTAGGCCCTGATTCTCCAGTTTCAACTTCATGTAGGCCAGGATAGCCTCGGACTTGTTATATAGCCAAGGATGTCCTTGAACTCCTTGATACTCCTTCCTCCACCACTTGAATGCTGGGATTGAATCTTGGCGTGTTCACCCAGTTTAAGTGGTGCTGGGAACCAAATTTGGCTTTATGGGTGCTAGACAGGAACCACAGCAATTGAGCTACATTCCCAGCATGTCTTCCTTCCTTCCTTTCTCCCTTCCTTCCTCTCCTCCCTGGCTCACCCTGTACATGTGCGTACCTCAACACTCACATAAAAGTCAAAAGACAACTAGTGAGAGTCAGCTTGCTCCTTAAAAGGCAAAAGATTTATTTTGAATTGTGTATGTGTGTGCGCGTGTGTTCACATGAATGTGGGTACCCACAGTGGCCAGCAGAGGGCATCAGATCACATGGAGCTGGAGTTACAGGTGGTTGTGAACTGCCATGTGAATGCTGGGAATGAACTTGGGTCCTCTGCTAGAGCAGTCAGTGCTCTTAACCACTGAGCCACCTCTCCAGCCCTTGTTCTCTCCTTCTACCATGTGGGTCCTGGGATCAAACTCAGGCAACAGGAATGGCGGCAATTGCTCTTAATCATCAAACCATCTTGTCAACCTCTGTTTAATTTTGTAAAAGCAGGCTGGCCTCAAATCTCAATCTCCCTGCCTAAGCTTCCTAAGGGCTAGGAATATTATGGGCCATTAAGCCCAGAAAGTTTCAAACTATCAACTAGAGATATTTTTTTTTCCTAACCCTACTCATGTGTCTTGGGCAATAAAATATGTGAAGACTAAAACAGGCTGTTTCTCCCGAGAGGCTAGCTGGGGCACCAATGCATTGTGGGTCTCTTTGCTTTTCCATTCCCAAGGCTCCTGGGTTCATGTGATGTTGGGGCTTTGGGTGGGGAAATAGGAACAGAGTCAGCAAAGCTCCAGTGAGCATCCCAGCATCTGCTAGAAGAGGAGGAAGAGGAAGTTGCCTGCAAGTCTGTACACAGCCTGGTTTACAGGAATGGAGTCATGAGCTGGGCATGGTGGCACAGACCTGTAATCTTAGCACTCAAGTCGGGGAGATCATGAGCTATAGCCCGAGCCTGGGTTATACAGCAAACCCAAATCTCACATCATGAGACAGTGAGGATTCTGGCCTTGGGTTTAGACTGCAGAGTGCTTGCCTTATCATGCATGATGTCCTGAGTTCCATTCCATGTCTAGCTCTAGCCTGGAATGCACGAGACACTTCTAAAAGAAACACCCAAAATCCAAAGCTTCAAGTTCTACACTGAACACATCTCCCTACCCCTGTTCCAGACTCTCACTTGAATTTTTTTGTTTGTTTGTTTGAGACAGGGTTTCACTGTGTAGCACTGGATGTCCTAGAACTATTCTGTAGACAAGGCTGGTCTTGAACTCACAGAGATACACCTGCCTCTGCCTCCTGAGTGCTGGAATTAAAGTTGGCACCACCAAGGCCCAGTTCCTCATTTGAGTTTTTACAAAGTAAGATGTGTGTGAATGTATGCTCGTGTGTGTGTGTGTGTGTGTGTGTGTGTGTGTGTGTGTGTGTGTGTGGTGGTTTTGGGAGTCTTCCTTTATAGCTGTCTATTCCTTTGAGACAGTGACTCTCTGAACCTGGAAATTGCATTTTCTCAGCTAGACTGGAGGTTAATAAGCCTCAGTGATCCTCCTGCCTCTGTACCACTTGGGGCTGGGGTTATAGACATGTGCAGGACAGCTGCCTGATTAAGTGGGTGCTGGGATCCGAACCCTGGTCCTAATGAGTGTGGAACAAGTGTTTGTTGCTGGAGTTTCTCTTGTCCAAGCCTGGTCCCATCGTCCTTCTCAGCCTCAAATAAGCACATGGATGCTATATTAATTATAAAACTGTTGGCCAGTGACTTGGGCTTCTTATTGGCCATCTCTGTCTTAATTATTAACCCATATCCATTTATTAATCTATGTATTTCCACGTGATCTTGGCTTACTGGAGAACACCTGGCATGTCCTCTCTTCCTGGGCTCTACATGACTGCCTGCGTTTCCCAGAATTCTCCTCCTCTCCTAGCCCTGCCTATACTTCCTGCTTGGCCAATCAGCCAATAAGAGAAACAAATACACAGAGGGACGTCCCCCATCAAGTGTCCTTAACCTCTATGCCAGATCTCCAGAAGGCAGGTATCTCCTTCCACAGTTAGAGTTCCATGGACTGAACCTCAGGTCTTTAGGATTGCCAGAAAGTGTTAAGCCATATTGCTGACTCTTTGATTTATGTATCTGAAGGACTTGGTACTTTGTGGCTGAGACAAGGCTTGGTACTGTGTGGTACTCTGTGGTTGAGATAGGTGTGAAAAAGGATGTAACTATATAACATAGTTCATGTCCTGATCCTCCGTGGACCACAGCAGATCTCTGAGGGGACACTTCCTGCCATGTGGGGCTGGAGAGATGTTAAGAGTTAAGAGCTCTTGCTGCTCTTACAGAGAACCCATTTCCGATCCCAGCACCCACATAGGGAGACTCACAGCTGTCTGTAACCAGCTCTGTGTGGGGGGGGGCGGGACCTGACGCCTTCTCCTGGTCTCTGTGGGATGCCCCCTCCCCATACATAAAAATAAATACATTTAAAAACATTTCCAGTGTGTAACAATACTGCCATGGTCAGCCTTCACATGCCCATGTCATTGAATAAGGAGCTGGGTTTCCGAATTCACTCTGCTGACTAGAGTCAATAAAATGTAGTGAAGCAATTAGGACGTAAGGTGTTTGGGGTCATTTCCTTATTTTAATGTAACAGCTGTAAGCTTGTATATTCTTGGGGCAGTGCTGGAGGTGGGACTTGAAGATACTTTGCAAGTGACCCACTACCGAGCTATGCCCCTAACCTCTTATTTTGAATTTTCTATTGATATGAGGCAGTTTTGTGTACCCCAGAGTGGCCTTCTACTCACTGGATAGCTCAGGATGACCTTCAGCTCCTGATTCTCCTGTCTCCACCTGCCAAGTGCCAGGATGGCAAGCTTGTGCCACCATGCCCAGCCTTTCATGTAAATTTTAATAATGTCCATGTTCGATAAATAGCTCTTGGGATTCCTGCTTACTTGGCACCATGCTTGTGGGTGGAGAGCATCATGGCAATATGAGTGTGTGGAGGTAGGGGTTTTAGGGTGGATAGGAAGCAGGGAGGGAGGGGACTGAGAGGGGGAGATGGGTCCCTGAGTGTGTGTGTCCGTTTGTGTCTATGTGTTATATGTGTATGTCCTGTGGTGTGTGTGTGTGTTATGTGTGGGTGTATGTTCATCTGTGTGTTGTGTATGTGTGAGTGTGACAAGATTCAAGATTCTTCCAAGAACCCATCCCCAGTGACCTACAGATTCACCTCCTAAAGTCTCCCCAAATCTTCCCAAATAGTGCCAGCATCTGGGGCCAACTCCCACCACATGATCTTTTAGGGGGCATTTCATAACTAGGTTGTGACACCAGCACCCTTTTCTCTACTTAAATAGTTTATGTCTTTGAGAAAGTTATATCTGGGTAAGCACATTAATATTTGACTCAAATTTTAAGGCTGGAGAAGATGGCTCAGTAGTTAAAAGCTCTGTTTACTCTTGCGGAGGACCCTAGTTCAATTCCCAACACCCACATGGAAGTTCACAACCATCTGTATCTCCAGTCCCAGGGGAATCCCAGGGGATCCAAGCCCCTTATGGCCTCCTCAGGCAGTAGGCATGCACATGACACACACACACACACACACACACACACACACACACACACACGGGCAAAACACTTATTTGCACAAAAACAAAAATTTACAAAACAATACATTGATTGTTCAAAATAGAGAAAAAGCTGAATAAATTTTATTTTATTCTTGTGTATGTGTGAGCATTCATGCACATTCATGCATAGAAGCCAGAGGTTCTAGGATTGTCGCTCAGAGCCAGCCTCTGCCTCCCTGCACTGAGATCAACCCCAGGACCTCGCATATGCCTGGCCAGTGTTCTGCCGCTGTGCTATGCATCCCTATTGGAGATATGATCTCACCATGTAGTGAGGGCCAGGCTTGAACTCACAATTTCCCTGCCTCCCCAGTAAACAGTGCTCACCCTATTGATTAATTATTAATAGAAATTGCAGCTCTTGAAGGCCTACAAGGAAAGACGGATGGAGCCAAGGTCCAGAGGCCGGCTGGTGAGAGAATCATGGCCACCAGGAAGTGCCTGGGAGCCTGCTTCCTGTCTGAGTTCTTGCTTCAGGATTCCTCTCCAGTCAGGGCCCTGCAACCAGCGCCAGCCATCCCTAAGCTTCTCTGACCAGTGGCCTTGCTCCTACTAGGTACCCGGTGATGGATGGAGAAGGCCCCACCAAAGGCCTCACCGAGCCCCACCCAGCCAGGTTCCACGCCTGTCACGTGTCTGTCCCACACGCTCTGGGGAGGGTCTAGGCAGCAGCTGCCTTTGATCAGCCCAACATCTGGGCTGACTAGTGATCAAAGATGGGAACGCTGTGACAGCTGAGACTTGGCAAGGACCCAGCCTGGCTGAATGTGTGGTGGGGGAGGGGAAGGAAAGGGCAGGGGTAGAAGGTGGGGATGACGGAGGGGGGGGCGGGTGGAATAAAACACCCAACTGCTACCTGACGAAAAGGGCAGCAGTTAGGAGCGTCCATAACCTTGAAGCTCCATGCTTCAGTTTCCTTTTCTGTGAAATGGTTGATATGGGAAAATGAGCTAAGACATGTGTAAGGCACCCAGAATAGCGCCCCCTGCCGGCGCTGAACTGCATTGCTATTCTCCTTCCTTCGGTCCTTGGAAACCATAGCAGAGCCTGGGATGAACCCTCATTTGGGGTCTCAGTTTCCCCAGATGTTAAGTGAAGACCCAGTAAAGGACTTTGTAAACAGGAAATGATCATTTATTTTCTCTAGGCAGGTGGAGAAACGGAGGTTTGCAGATGGAGAGCCCCACAAGGAGGAAGCTGTGTTTAACCAGTTGGGTGTGAGCCCAAATGGAGAGCATGGACAAAAGACAGGGACTCAAAATAAAGCCCCTGGAGTTTTGGAATCAGCAAAGAATCCTGTCCTGGTCCCCTACACCTTGAGTGTGTGTGGGGGGTGGGGGCGAGGATAATATTGGCCCATACTTCTCATGACTTGTTCAACTTTTCCCCTCCCCTCTTCTAAATGAAAACAGTGTGTGTGTGTGGGTGTGCGTTTAAGTACATCATGTTAGTGTGTGTCCATAAAGGCCAGAAGAGGGTGTCTGATCTTCTACATGAGTTACACACAATTGTGAGCTACCTGAGGTTTGCTAGGAGCCCAAAGCTGCTCCTTTGCGTGAGCCGCAGGCACTCTTAATGACCGAGCCACCTCTCCAACCCCATTTTTTGCTTGTTTGTTTTTGTGACAGGGTTTCTGGATGTTACAGAGCCTACAACTTAGAGGAAGCTGGCTGGCCAGTGAGTGGGCAGGGGGGAGGGAGCGGGGGCACCCATCTGTCTCTCTCCAGTGCTGGGATTATAGGCGTGTGCCACCACACCCAGTTTTCTTCACGTGTGCGCTGGGGATCAAATGCATGTCCTCATGCTTGTGAGGTACATAACCAACTGACCCATCCCCAGCCTCAGGCTTTTATTAAAGTCTGAGGAGGACTTTTGGCTACGGGTTCAGGGATATTGGTCCAGCACAGCAGGGAAGGCAGGCTTGGAAGCGGAGGCGTGCTGGCTGGGGTGGGTCTGTCCCTGGTGGCAGGAGTTTGCAGTGTAGCTTGTTCACATCACGGTGGCTTAGGAAGCAGTCATATGGAAGCTGACAAGGCTAGCATCCTCACAGGTGAACTCTGGGGACCACTTCTGCCAGGGTTGCCTCCATCATAAAGGTCTGTCATTTTCCAAATCAGTTCCCGTGTGCTGGGGGACCAAGTGTTCAGACACATGAGCCTGTTGAAAACTCATGATCAAACCCTGACCTCAGATGTGGACTCCCACATATCAAACCATGGGCCGATCATTTATATTGTTTAAGCCTTCTAATCTGGTAATTGTTTTAAGGGGCTCCAGCAAGCTGATAAACCCCTTCAGCAAATTGTAGCAATTGGACATTTAATTTTTTCCTTTTAATTTAAAAAAATTGTCTATTTTTTTGTGTGTGGATATTTTTGCTTACATGTATATCTATGCATCTTCTATGTTCCTGGTGCCCTTGGAGGCCAGAAGAGGCGGTCAGATCCCCTGGAGCTAGGGTTACAGACAGTTGTGAGTTGCCATGTGGGTGCTAGGAATCGAATCCTGATTCTCTGGGAGAGCAGATAGTATTATTAACCACAGAACTACCTCTCCAGCTCCAGAACTCTAGTCTTTGGGCTTACTTTTGGTCTCATGTAGCCCAGGCTGGCCCTTGAACTCACTACATAGCCCAGGATGCCCTCAAACATTTGATCCTTCTGTCTCTGAAATTACAGGCATGTGCCTACCACACCTGGTTTATGCAGAGCTGGGAATGGGACCCAGGGCTTCATGTGTGCCAGGCAAACACTCTACCCACTGGACCTCAGCCCCAGACACTATCAATAGTATCTGGAAAGCCCCCATACAGCCTCAAACTTATCCATGGCTTACAGATGCCCCAGAGCTGGTGAACTTCCTAAAGGGGCACCGAGCAGGGTGTTGGGAACCAAGATGCATCTCTGAGCTCACACAGCTCCCAAGCATTGCTATAATTTCATAGATTCATATGCTATAAATAGAAGTACAAATTATGATCTTCCATGAAGGAAGAGACAGGAGGAGCATGGATTGTTGGCCAGGATCCACTGTGAATGGCCACCAGAGTCTCATCTCCCCTCCTGACTCAACCTCCCCTTCCCCTTCTGCTGCCTCCTGGGAAGAACAGGCATTATGTAGGGACCGACAAGAGCATTTTGCAGATTAGGAAAAGCCTCCAGGGCTATTCATTAAAACCCGATCATCTGGAGTTTTTGTTGTTTGTTTTTTTGTTTTTGGGTAAGTTCTCTAGGTTTGGGGCTCCACCTGGGCTCTCTTCCCGTCTCCGTCCGTTCCTGTGCGGAGCTTGCCCTTTCTGGGGCTGTACCATCTTCAGAGGTCTGCTTGTAGCTGCTGCTGCTCTGCCAGCCCAGTGCTGAAGACCCTGGCCATTCTCTCTGATATCCTGGGCTTGGGCTGTCTTCTGTAGCCCTGGTTCTAGATGTTTTCATGGTCCACGGAGGACAAGTTAAGTATTAGGAGATAGAACATGTCCCTTCCATCGGCAGCAGTCACTGAGACCAGGAAAGGCTGTGCCACTGAGCTAGGACGATCCTTTCTAGTTCCATTGGCCTTTGATATTTTCCTGGCATCACGGAACATCGGATCTTTGACCTCAGCTCTCTAGAGGTTAGTGCTGCCCCTTCAGTGTGTAAACAAAAGCGTCTCTAGAGACTGCCTGATGTTCATGTCCTCTGTCAAGGTCTGAGAGCCCTCAGAGGGGGGGGGGGGAATGGCTTGATTCAGCCAATGACAGCTCTTCAGGGAAGGACATGCAGTGTGTGTCTGTAGCACAGCTCTCAGGTGAGGGATGGGTGTGACCAGGATACAGAGAGGCAGGGACAGGGATGCCAGCCACTAGTGTTTGTGGACCACAGGCAGGAGGCTATTGAAGGTTAGCCTGTGACATGCCTGTGTGACATATCTGGTCCAGTCCATGCAGTGATAAGGGCTGGTGGGAGCAGATTCTAACAACTATTTTTTTTTTTCCCTAATGGCATCAGACAGTGGTGACCAGGTGACAGTTTCTCTGAGCCTTAAAGAAGGTGAGACAGTGGCGGAGGGCTGGGATTTCTGGGCACCCTGCATCTGTCAGTTCCTTTATGGAAATACAGGGCCTTGGCTTTCTCCCTCCCCATTTCCCCTCTGCCTATCTCCGAATCTCTTTAAAAACTGAGGCTTCCACCCCAGAGTCTCCAATTTCCAATTCATCTGGGTCTCACCCCGCTGGGACTGACCCTGGCTTTCTTCTCCACCGGCACAGGAGTGCAAACATCCCTTTATAGCAGGATGATCCCCAGACCCTCCTGGCCGACTTTGCCAATGCACACAATCTCCACCTTTCCTCCTGAGCCCAAGGCTGGGCTGTCTGTGGGCTGGGGAACACAATGAGCCACTTGTGAGATTTGGAGGACAGCTTTGCCCAGGGTGCTCCCTTGGCACCTCTGCAAATGGCCTCCCCTGCCTCGGTTGGGCTAGCCCTATCCAGAGCTGACCAGCCTGCCCGGGCTTCTGTTGGCTTTCACTCGGGAAAGGCAAACCCCCCCCCCCCACACTCTCTGCTTGGGGTTTTGCATTTTCTTGGGAGCATTTGATGACGGTTCGTCAAAAACCCTATTCTACTCCTTTCCCAAATAAACACTCTATAAAACGATCGACCTTGGAAGGATGTATGCCCAGGTTGAGGGCTGCTCAAACATGGACAAGCTGGTAAGGGCTGGCTTTTCTTTTGGCTCCAGGCTTAAACATACTCAGCAGCAATGTAGTGTTCTGTTCTTAGCTTAAAAAAAGATTTAAAAAAAAATCTCCCCCTCCCCCGCCCCGTTTCTGTCTCCTCCCTCTCTACCTCTTTCTCTTTGTAACCCATACCCTCAGAGGCCAGAAGAGGGCATCAGATCCCCTGGCACAGGTGCTCTGGGGGGGGGGGGGGGGGTTCTGAGTCTGATGTGAGTGCTGGAAACTGAACTCCAGGTCTCTGCAAGAGCAGCAAGCGCTCTGAACCTTGGAGCCAGCTGCCTTGCCTTCTGTTCTTAACTTTAGGAGATGACTTTGGGCTCCCTGCCCTAAACTGTGCCACTTAGTCTTCTCCGGACTGGGAAATGCTGTAGTGTAACCCCTCTATCCTGGGTCCATTAGTCTGTTACACTTACACCCTTTGAGATTGGGTCCAGCACACAAGTCACAGGCTCAGTGAGGAAATACCAGGAGTACCCAGGCTCTAGGCCTTCATCCCAGGGAACCCAGGCAGCCCGCAATGTATAGAATGACAAGCTCTTTGCTTATTTACAAAGGAACAAGAGCCAAGCAGGCCACATCTCCTCTAGCCAAAAAATACTATGCAGTTCAGAAACAACCTGACCTCCCCTCATCAGTGACCCTGGCAGAGCCCTGCCCAGCCCATCACCTCATGGAGGAAGCAGCATCAGTTCTAGTCAGGTGTGGGCCCAACGGTGCACACCTGTGGGTGATCCCAGCCCTTGGGAGGCTGAGGCATCACAAGCTCAAGTCTAGCCTGGGCTACAAAGCATATTCCAGGACAGCGTAAGGCTACATAGTGAGACTCTGTTTTGAAGACTAGTGACACCTGAAGTTTGGAGGTATCTTAAGCTGGAGCTGAAGTCCTTTATTTGGGAGGTAGTCCCAGGACATACAGTGTGTCTGTAAGTGTGGCTCCCTGGCTCAGATCTCTGCACTGTAAGGACAGTGCAGATCAGTAGGGTGGAGTTCCCACATGAATTTAGCTTGGAGCTATCTGTCTATACAGAACACATGACAGGTGCCTGTGTAACATGGCTATGGCATCTCCTGATGATATAACATCCAAGCCTTCAATGGTTATCATCCTGATCTGGGCCAGGATCCCAGCAATAAGATCAAGTAGGTCCCATCTCATGCACCAGTCAAGGCACAAGATCAAAGGCATTTTCTTGAAGCTCCCAGAGGGAGGTGGAGAAGGGACTATGTATCCACCTGTACCTAAGAGGAGAGGAGAGAAGCTGTCATGGTGTGTGTGTGTGTGTGTGTGTGTGTGTGTGTGTGTGTGTGTGTGTTCCATCCTTTCTACAGATGGTGCCAGGGAATAAATGAGGAGCAGAGAAGAGCCCTGAGATGGGTCAGGCACATCTTCAGGCATCTTGGGAGCATGTTTGGCATCAGGGTACTGAGTACCATGTGCAATGTCATGTTGCAGAACGGGGGCCTGAACCTAAAAGGGACAGATGCAAAGTGTGGGGGGGATTGGGTGGAAATGGGAGAGATTCCCAGGTGTTAGGAGGGGAGTCTGGGTTCTCTAGAGTTATAGAACTGATGGCATGAATCTCTCTCCAAGAATCTAGTATTTTCTCAGTCCTACGAGGCTGGGTGTCCCAGCTGCTCTTCTGAATATGCTGGAATCCTGAAGAGATAGACTTCGATGTCAGCATGGGAATGGATGCACTGGCAAGCAGGCAAAGAAGGAATGCTTCCTCCTTCCATTGTCTTTATATAGGCTCCTAGCAGAAGATGTGTCTTCCGGCCTCACGATCTGGGTAGATCACAGGTACATCTTCCTACCCCAGAGGCCCAGCCCAGAGGGAAATTCATGCTCTTCAAACCAAGCAGGAACTGTCTCACAGGTGTGCCCTCCATTTCTGGGTTGCATTTCATTCCAGATATAGTCACGTAGACAACCAAGAAGAGCCATCACAGAGGGCTTCTTGGAGGTGTTGCCACCGACGAACGTAGGACAAGTGGAGCATGAGGGTGGGGATAGAGAAGGCCCTGGGTAGGCAAAGGGGACAGAACACAAAGAGTTCTTAGACACTGAAGAGGGCAAGAGTCCTGTTCTCTCTCAGAGAAGCGGATGCAATCACATCACAGTCCCCAGATTGTGTGAAAACTACAGATGAGGATTCAGGTAGAGAACTCAGTACACAGTAGGGGTGGAAAAATTAGGAGTTCATTTCTCTCTCTCTCTCTCTCTCTCTCTCTCTCTCTCTCTCTCTCTCTCTCTCTCACACACACACACACACCCTAGGAAGGGCCTTAAAAACTTGTGTAGGTTGTGGCTCTGCCTTAGAGGTCCAGGATCAAGATGCAGACAGATTCAGTGTTTGCCGAGGGCTGCTTCTTGGTTTAGAGATGGACTCCTGGCTCAAAGGATGCCTCCAAGTTGAGGAGGGCACCTTCATGTCCCAGTCACCTCTCCTCCAGGCCCCCTCCACCTGGCACTATGAGCTCGGGAGGAGAAATGTTCAGATCACAGCTGGGATCCCTCGACCTTCATCACAGAATGTCCTTTTCTTGCCAGCCTTGGTTCTCAGTACAGCTTGGCCATCTGATTTAGCTGAAGAACACTCATACTAAAGTGTTTGTGTGACTAAAGTCCTAAAGGTCCCCCTCTTCTTTCTCCTGGTCTAAAGTGAGAATTTGTGTCCCATGTTTTCTAGGAAACTGCCCCCCCATTTATGTCAGAAATCTCCCATAGTTGCAGAGACAGGGTCTTTTCTTAGGACCCTCGAAACAAGTTTGGGCTGGTGAGTCCCAACCTAACAAGTGACAATTTTCTGCCAACCTTTCCCCTTCCTCACCCTCTCCTTTTCCATGAAGTGATATGACATTTTGCCACAAGGGGGTGCCCGAGCTCTTTATGGGGAAAGTACAAGGCTCAATTAGGAGGAAGAGAACGGCAGTTTGTGTCCCCTTGCCATATGTTTCCTTGGTCTCTGACATCCTTGATAAGGGGCTTGGCCTTCCTATGCCTTTGTTTTCCTATCTGAGAACTGGGATGGCATGGTTGCTTATCCACCTATCCAATCTCCATGGCAACCCCACTGAAAGATGCTGAGCATGATGCCTGGCTCCAGGCAGGCCCTGCCTGTGGGACCACTAGGTCCTCCTGCCTCTGAACCTTCTTTTATGAACAGCGGGGTTTATGATGGTGCCACTTGCTTGTGGGATGTAGGGGACAGTTAAATGAGGGTGTCCGTGTGAAGGATCCAGGTGATGATGCCGGCTGATTGGATTTCACCCTCTCAAACCTTTAAAAACTCACATTTACCGCTGTCATTATGACACCATGAAAATGCCCCCATTTTACAGGAAAGGGTGGGAGATAAATTAGGCTAAGCCCTTGACAGGAGCTGAGAAGGGACAATGGCTTTCTTTTGGCACAGTAGACCCCTTAAGTACCAACTACAGCAACCGGCAACAGGACCTGGTTCCTTGTCCATGCTCCCCAAAGGTCAAGCACCAACTCGAACTTCTCCAAGCTGGCCTGAACCAGCTCAGTGTGAATCTATCTTAGCGTTTCCCAAGAGACACCTACTCGGCCGGGGCGGATCTCCCCCACATCCATCTGTCTGTCACGTGGCCATCTTGGGAAGCTTCCCTGTCATTTTTGGAGAAGATTAAACCAGGTTCTCTGCAAGTTCAATAGCCGGGCTCTTTCCTATCAGTCTAAAGATGAATTGCTAACAAGGGCAAGCACTTCATAAACACTGGCCGTGTTCCCAGTTTGGATACAAGAATATAGAACATACACAGGTTGTAAGAGAAGATGGAATCTGCCTTACACCTCCCCCCCCACCCCCCAACACACCGAGTTCTCTGACCCCAGGTAGAAGAGACCATGATCACTTTCATCTGGCAGGTGAGTGAGACAAGGCTTTACCATCAGCCTTTCCTCTTCCTCCCGAGCTCCTCTGGCAGCCAGGGGTGGAGTAGTCTCTCTCTCTCTCTCTCTCTCTCTCTCTCTCTCTCTCTCTCTCTCTCTCTCTCACACACACACACACACACACACACACACACACCGGATCAGGCTGAGCACAGAGCCCAGCACTCATGGGACATTCAGCACACGACAGCTGTTATCACGGGAGGCTCCGAAGACCCTTACTACTAGGCAGCCCAGGGGGTCCCTCCTCTCTGATTTCCTGTGGGAGAGCTGGGGCTGGGTTATCTCAAGGTGCCCTTTCAACCTCTCCGAGGGCCGGGGTCAGGGCTGGGGCAGCAGGCCTGCTGGGAACTGGAAGGCTGGCAGCATGGTGTATGTCAGTGTGAGATATACCAGGGAGATGGTTGGAGATGGCCAGGGAACAGGGCAGAGAGAGGAAGATGGGGACAATTAACAGTGCCCATTGGGGGCAGGGGGCAGAGTGGAGACGAAAGAAGGGTACGGGGCAATGGTGTCACTCCACCATCCTGGCTCTGCTTTGGCAGCTCATGAAAATCTTTATTTAAAAAAAAAACAAAAATTTTTATAGTGTGTGTATATATACATATATGTGTGTGTGGAGGCTAGACATGAATCTTGGGTGCTGTCCCTCAGGAGCCACACATATAAGTTGTGTTTGGGACAGGGTCTCACTATGTAGCACTGGCCATCATGGCTATCTTAGATCTGGTCTTGCTGAAGTGTAGCCAATAACATACTAGAGATTCCCCCTCCTCTTTCTCCTAATTTAAAGTGAGAATTTGTACCATCCCCCCCCCCCCGAAAACCATCCTCCACTCAGCTTTCTGTAGACCAGGCTGGCCTTGAACTCACAGAGATCCTCCTGTCTCTGCTTCCTTAGTGCTGGGATTAAAGGTGTGTACCGCCACACCTGCTGCACAGGGATGTTTGAAGCGGGGTCTCTCTCTCTCGGAGCTGGGGCTTGTTGATTCAGCTAGGCAGCTGGTCAGTGAACCCCAGGGACTGAACCCAAGCTGTCAGGCTTGGTGGCAAGCTCCTTTACCCATTTAACCCTCTTGCCAGCCCCTTAATACACAGTTTGTGGCCTTGAAACCCAGCAGATGAATTCCCTTAAGAAACTTCAGGAAGCTGAAACATCTTCTCAGTGGAGCCCATCAGTCACGGCTGCATGTGATCCCCTGCCCTCTTCCATGCTTACACAAACTCATGCAGCCTTGACTGACTTCTGCAAAAGGCAATTTGCATTGTTTCTATTATTCCAATGCACATCATTCATTCATGTCTTGCCCAAGCCTTCAAGTTAAAAATCCGTGAGCCAACCTTACCCTTTTTACTAGCTGTATGCTATTCCTCTCTCTGTGTGTGTGTGTGTGCTTGTTTACCCCGTCACAGGGTAAACCCTGAGACAAGAAAAGTTTCATTGCTCTTTTGGGAATGTGACTATGGCTTTCTAGTTAATTCTACCTCATTTTGTAAAGGAGAAACTGAGGGCACGTGGGGACATAGGAGGCAGGCAGTTGGGGGTGGGGTTGTGGGGTAGGGTACAGTTCTGAGGGCTCGGGGTAGGAAGTAGGGTGAGGCTCACATCCTGGGATACTTGCTATCTGCTAGTGCCCTGACCTTTGTTCTTAGGATCCCAGTGTCTGAACCCCATTCTCTAGGAGAGAGAGAGAGAGCTTGAGATCTGAACTGTCTCTGTCCTCAGTTACAGATGGAGGGGAGTATGTGGTGCTTGGCCCCATCCTAGAGGCAGTATCCAAGGGGTGGGGGCTGCAGGAACCCAGAAGTTCAGGCCCCAGACCTTGCCCAGCTCGACGGGTCTTTCTGAAGGCATATTCTCGCTGGGGGTGACCCTTGCCATGGCACTTTGCCCTCTCCCTCACCTGTGTGTTGGGCAGAGTCTACTAACACTCCCCCCCCCACTCCACGCCCATCCCAGGCTTTGGGCTTCTGGAGCAGACTCTAAGGTGGTAGCAAATCCAGGAAGTCTTTGTCTGGAGACATTTTTATTTTGCAGCCATCTGAAAGTAGGGGAGGGAGCTTGGATACACACTGCTGAAAAGGAAGTTGCAACTTGGAGTAAGGTTGGGGGCTTCCCAGAATGCACTAGAAGCCTGAGGGTTCAGGTGCTCCTTGTTCCACCTCCAGCGATGGCCCTAAGGGTTCTCAGCCACACCGCCATTGACAGGCTGGGTCGCTGGGTCACCTCCCATGGCTTCCTCCATCTTTTCTGTCCTCCCTTTCACCATCGGGACAGGGCCAACAGTTCTGGAGCTACAAGGCCTTGAGGAACAAGAGTGACGATGCACTTCATGCCCGCCTCCAGGCTGACTGCCCAGAAGACGGACACTCAGCCACCCCTTCCCGTCCATGAGACCTTGCACTACTGCACCTTAGCCTCTCCCTTTTGCACCTGTCTTTAGGATACAGGAAGGAGCACATGGCAAAGCAGGTGCACAACCATGCATAGAGAAGGGACCTAATATGTCACTCTTGGGTCCCAATGGAGATGGGAGGAGAGGTTAGAGACCTACTCACTGGTGGGTCCAGAGAGAAAAGAATAACTTTGTGTGTGTGTGTGATATGTGTGTGTATGCTGTGTGTGTATGCATGCTTGATATGTGTGTGTGTGATTTATGCATGCACATGGCACATTGTGTGTGTGACATGTGTATGTGTGTATCATAAAAATGGAGTCTGTTATTTTAAGATCTTTTGGACAATGTTCCCTTTTATTTCTTGCCCCTGGGTGGGTCAGTTTCCCCATAGCACCCCCCTCCATGCATGTAACCAACATCTCTTTCCCCAAGTATTTCTGTGCTTCACAGCAGACTGCTTCAAAATATCAGGAACTGGGCACGATGGTTTGTGTACTGTAATCTCAGCTATCATGAAGCTGAAGCAGGAGGATAACTGTGAGTGAGTTCAAGGCAGCTGGGCTCTGGAGTAAGAATCTGTCTCAGAAACAGACAGACAACCATGTGATACTGATACTTTTATATTTGCCCATTTATTGTGTGTGCATGTGTGTGCGTGCGTGTGTGTGTGTGTGTGTGCGTGTGCGTGTGTGTGTGTATGCACTCCCACCATAGCCCCCATACAGAAGTCAGAGGACAACGTCAGCCAGTTCTGTTCTTTTACCATGTGTGTCCTCTTCCAATTGAACTCAGGTGGTCAGCCTTGGTGTTAAGTACCTTTACCTGCTGAGTTATCTTGCTGGCCTTCTTTAAAGAAACCCTTACTTAGAAGCCCCTTGTTACAATCCTGCTTCCAAATTGTATTCCTACCCAAGTGCAAGAGGTGAAGAGCTGGACCATATAAATACTTTTATTTGGAACTAACTTCATGTAATAATTTTATGGTGGCGCCCAGTGGCCACATTCACAGTCCTTCATCAACACCAAGCCCTAGCCTTGACACGTTCCTGTAAATGCCACTTTGTTCTATCACTGGGTCCTGATATAAAAGTGATGAGAGTCCTCCCTTCCTGTCCCCAGGTCTTTTCCAGGACCAACTGCATGTGGTCACATCTGCCTTAACCCCCCCCAGCCCCATTAACCCTCGCTGCATGTGGTCTGTGTGCCCCTGTCCCCTCCAGCCCTTGGGAGCCCCCACTGCATGTGGTCAGCATCACTAGCCCTGTAGCCCTTAGGACACTCACTGCATCCGGGATGGAGGGAATGGAGAGCATGGGGAGACTGGGGGATGGAGGGATGGGGGATGTGAGGGTGGGGAGGTAAAGGTGTGGGTGATGAGGTGATGTGGATTATGTGGGGGGTGGGGCCATGCAAGGAATGAGAGGATGGTGAGGGATGATGTGATGGGAACAAAGGGATGGAGGTTAAGGGGTGGGGATGAAGGGAAGGGGGATGGAGAGATGAAGGGATTGGAAGGATAATTGATGGAGAGGTTGAGGAATTAGTGGGTGGTAGTAAGGTACCATTCTCACACTTCAGATGTGAGATCCCTTCATCAGAGAAACATTAGCCTTTACTACAGCAGTGGCATGTCCCCTTCTCTCCTGTTAGAAATGCCAGGCTCAATAGATTATTCACCTATATATTGGGGGGTCCCCCTCTCTTCTTCCCTCTGAGACAGGGTCTGATGTAGCCCAGGCTGACCCTGAACTTTCTAGGTAGCCAAAGATGACCATGAACTTCTTGATTCTCCTGCCTCCCTGCCTCCACCTCCCCAGTGCTGGGATTTGGAGTGTACAACATCATTGAATGCTCTGTTCACTGAGCTCCATCTCAGGCCTCTGGGTTTTGTCCCCCCCCCCCATGACACATCATTATCAATGACTTCAAAAAGAATTTCTCAATACCCACTAAGATTTCCCATTATTCTCCAAAATGATCAGTTCAGAGTGAGTTGAAGGACATCACTCACACTCCAGAGTTATTCAGGTTGTTCTGTGGCATCTCCCAGAGTTCTCAGACGAGGTCCTCAGTGGAGGCAAAGCCTTTTTTCAGAGGTCCCTGGAGACCTTGTGATTGGGAATCAGAACAATAACTAGACAACGTCTCAAATGTGACTTCTCAGCCTGTGGTCTGTAGAGCAGCAGATGAAGCTGGTTAGGAGTGCAGACTATATCAGGCCCCACTCAGACCTCCAGAATCACTCTCCACAGCTGGAAAAGACTTGGAATCACACCTACACTGGGCTGTCTTAGGGTATGGACAGGGGGACAGTAACTCCAAAACCTCTCCAAATTTGGAGGATGGTTAGGAAGTGAGGGCCTTGGAAGGCATGGATGGGGACAGAGGTGACAGCAGGTGGCTTAAGATGAGTGGGTGGGCTGGGAGAGGTGGACAAGTGGTGGCCCATGTCGCCATGGCTGACGGATGAGCAGGCAGGCCTCGGGAAGATGGATGAGAGAGGGGACGGAGTGATGGATGGGCTGCGGGCAGTGGGGGTTGCTGGACAGCTGCAAGGAGCAAAGGGCTTAGCACACAAGACACTGCGCTGTGGGTGGCAGAGAAGCCGGGCAGCCGCGTGCAAGGAACGGGACCGCCCATGCCTCCCCTTCCCTCTTCTAGGAAAACAAGTTCAGTAGCCTCAAGTACATTAACATGGCCACACGGCCATTGCCACCCACCTCCAGAACTCTGTCACCTGCTAACTCCTGTTCCTCCCTCTGCCCATTGGTCCACTTCCTCTCTGAATTTGCCTACCCACGGTACCTCCTATGTGGGGACCTGTGTGGATTGACCTCTGTGATTTCTTTCCGGATCCACAGTTACATCCTGGAGTAGAGAGTGGGTAAAACCACTCCCCTTATGAGGATGAAGAGGAGGGGAATGGTGATGGGGAGATGACTTGTCTAGCACCTCCCACCCAGGGCACCAATAGTCTAGAAATTAGGAGGCCCTTTTGGTCTCCTGTGGAACATTCTGGCCTACCTGCCTTCAACCTTTCCCCTGTCACCTGGTGGACTGAAAAGGAGAGCGCCTGGGTTTAGAGAAGGAAGGAAGTGTGCTGACAGGAACACGCAGGGTTTATGGGGCCACCTCTAAGGCTGAGATGCGAAGTGCATACAGAATGAGTGGTTCTGGCTCCTAGATCTCCCAACACTGCTCCACTTCCCACCCGCGGGAAAGAATCAAATGTCTGAATGAACAAACCCCACTGTTTTCTTTGGTTTTCAAGACAGCATCTCATGTAGTCCAGGCTGGCCCTGAACTGGCAATGTAGCTCAAGGTGACTTTGAACTTATGCTGCCTCTGTCCTCACCCTCCCAAGTATTGGGATCACAGGAGTGTGTGGCCATGCATGGTTTATGTGGTGCTGAGGATGGAATCCAGGGTTTCACGAATGCTAGGAAGGTACTCTACCAACTGAGCTACGCCCCTTACTTGACTATATTCTAACTCCAGGTATTGACGGGGGAGGGGTGTGTGGGGTGGGGTGGGGTCCTTACAAGGATGCCTTGAAATTGGAATTTAGTGGCTTTTGTTAACAAAACGAACCCAATCCTGGCAGCAAATTCAGCAAGTGCACTGGGCCTCGCTGTAGCTGTTCTTGCTCTGAGGAACTGTGCACATAGGAGGTGAGAGGCGCTCCATCCACGTGTCCTGACTGAACTAGGTCCTGCATCTAGATCACTGCAGGAAGGACAGTGTCACTCGCACGGGGCTTTCCATGATGTCCCTTGCTGAACCAAACAAGTAGACTGCTTCCTGATGGATCCGGAACTCTGGGAGGATTTAATGGTACATTCATAGACTCTGCATGAAGTACTTCCCCTGCTAAGTACTCACTAGCCCCGTCCCCCCCCCCAGACCTCCTGCTAAGTACCTCTCATGTACCAGGCTTCACTGCAGGACTTCAATAAATGTACACAGTCTTTAGGATGGGCTCTACGGACCCTTGTCTTCCGCTCCTTAGGCCCTCGTGAATTGATCCCCCTCCACCCCCACCCCGACTGGGAGAGTCTTGTGATTTGCTTCTGGGCTATAGCATGTGGATGTGGCTGTCCTACCCACTTACCAGCATGATCTCCATCTTGCTGGCATTGATGGGCTCAGTCACCATGTTGTACAGCTCCCAAAGAATGGGGGTCTCTGTGTCTAGAGTCTGCAAGAGACAATCCTGCTGGTCACTTCAGAAACATGGGAACAGACCCCCTACCTCCAGTGGACACCTCAAGTGCAAGCTCATGTGACTCCACTCCAGGGGACATTCCTTAAGCACCGTGCTGGTCTGCCCCACGGGGCACAGTGCTCAACTTGGATGGTGACTGTTGAGCAGGGTAACAGCAAGATAATGGTTTCCATTTTGTAGGCAACAAAGACGGAGTTCAGAGAGGCTGTGTGCCAGGCCTGAGGGGCACAGCCAGGGACTGCCACCACAGTCAGACTCTGAAGCCCACCGCTGTCTCCCATGTGCACGCCACCCGGTGCTGTCCTTGGGAAGTGACTTGCCTCTGAGCTCCCTCCTGCTCTGCCCAGCGCCCCTCCTGGGGGCCAGGGTTTGTAAAACAGTGTCCAGCTGTCAGCACTGGTATTTGTCAAAGGAAGTGACTGCTCTTGGATCCTGCCACCCTTTCCCAAAGTGGACAATGCTTTGGTAGAGTGCGAAGGAACAGGCTTGTCAGGCCCGGCCGGGGGAGGGGTGGGAGCGGGGTTCTGACCCTGAGGGACAGATAAGGGAGGCTGAGCCCAGGGCAGAAGTGTCTTTCTCCAGAGCAGTTCATGGGTGGGTGGGGGGGAGAGTGGGTGGTGCGGATGGGCCAGACAGAGACCCCTTCCTCCAGGTCTTTACGGTCGGAGACCCAGCTGGAGAACCAGTGATGAAGGGCGGGGATCACATGACCCATCTCCATGGGAACCGGTGATGTGGGTACAGATGGGGAGAGTCATTTCACACAACTCAGTGGAAGCCAACGGATTCCTCTCCGTTGCAGGGTAGGGAGAATGGGGTACACCCTCCCCCGCTGTAAGAGTCAGGACCCAAGTTTGGTGGGATGGATGCCCCTGGATCGTAAACAGTTGGTAGGTTGGCTGGTGAAGGGGGCAGTCTCAGAAGCAAAGACTACGTGACAAAGTGACCTGTTACTGCTTTCTGGCTAACCCCATAGTCCATGGGGACGGGTAACTGGATGAAGGAGTGCACACATATATGTCATTGCCAGGTGACAAGAGACTATGGATGGGTTACCTAGGAGCTGGAAACACCAGTTTGGCATGGTGGCCCAGGCCTGCCATCCCCAACACTGGGGAGGTAGGAACAGAAGGATCCTGAGTTCAAGTCCAGCCTGGGGTACTTAGATCTGTGAAATTATGAAACCTTCGGGAAAGTGGAGGGAACTCTAAAAATCATATTGAATGAGACAGCCCAGGCTCAAGACAAACTTCACATGTCCCCTTCTATGCGAAGCCTAGCATCTACTTTTATAGATGTGTTTCTGTGGGCATGAGTGTGTGTAGAGGCCAGGACACAGAAAGGGGCCCATGGGCAGTTGTGGGGGTTGGGGTTGGTGAGGGTAATAAAACACGTGGTTTAAAAGCGGAGGGGAGAATACTGGGGTGCGTTTAAGAGAGGTGGAGAAAAGGGAGATGGGGGGAGGGGAAAGGCAGCCAGTTATGTATGTATGAAGATCCCAAACTAATTAAAAATACTAAAAAGGAAAGAAAAACCAAAATTGCAATGGTGACCGAGGCCCCATGCTTGCTCAAATGAATGGCTTTAACAACCTTTTAAGATTCTTAAGCATTTTCTAAGTGTCAGGTTCTTTGGGGACACAGTGGGATCAATCTGATGACTCGGCTAGTTGGAGGATGTGAACTGGAGCCAGTCTGTGACCTCCTGGCTATTTTTGCTATAATATCTCAGGTATAAGTTGGAGAGATTGGTCAAGAACTTTCTCTTGTTAGATTCTTGCATTATGTCAGACAGACATGTCCTCATTTTCAAATGATCTCTTAGCCACTATTTTCTATTTACTTTTGCATTTATTTACTAATTTTTGTGCACTTGTGCTCTGTGTGTGTGTGCATGGCATTAGCATGGTGTTCAGAGGAAAAACTATAGGAGTCTGTTCTCTCCTCCTACCATGAGGATCCAAGGGATCAAACTCAAGTCCACAGGCTTGGCCTCAAGCATCTCTACCCATTGAACCATCCTGCTGGTGCTTAGTCCCCGATTTCTCATCAAAAGCATGATCCCTTGAGATAGCAGGGGTAATTGATAACTTCTAAGTTCAGAAGGCAGAGACTATTGTGAGGTCTTGATGGGATGTGGGTCCAGGGTCCTCTGCTCCATACTCTTGCCATGATATACTGTCTCACTACAGGCCTCATGGTACATTTGATGGTGCCCCTGGCTTTAAGTTCTCAAGTGACTGTCATTAGCTGCAGGGGTCACCTCCTTTTTGTTTTTGTTTTTTTTTGGTTGTTGTTTTGTTTTCGTTTTTTTTTTTTTTTTTGAGACAGGGTATCTCTGCATTGCTTTGGAGCCTGTCCTGAAACTAGCTCTGTAGACCAGGCTGGCCTCGAACTCACAGAGATCTGCCTGCCTCTGCCTCCTGAGTGCTGGGATTAAAAGCATGTGCCACCAATGCCCAGCTAGGGCCATGGTCATCAGGCCTCTTCACAGACAAGTGCCTTGTCTGATGTCACACAATGGCTAACTTGTGACTCCAGCCCAGCACCAACTCACTCAGGCCCCTCCCACCAAAAGATGCTCTGCTGGCCTCAGTCCCTCGAGCCTGCTTGACCAGGAGCGGCAGGCAGTGGTTACACATCTCTGTCACATTAAGCTCAGGTGGTCAGGCTTGTCGGCAGGTCCCAAGCCATCTGTCTTGGGAAGGAAACACTGGTGTCGATGACTGTAGTGGAGCGAGATGGAACTGGACCTTGAGATTTCTCCCAGGGTCTAGTCTGCAGAGGGGAGACATGCTTCTTGCCTGTCCTGCCAGTCACAGCGGTGGGCAGAGGTGGAGAAGGAGAGATGAATATCCTTCACCATGGAGCACAATGGAAAGGGTTGAGTACTGGGGGAAGCAGGAAACTTGACACAATTAAGAACACAGGCTGAGGTGACAGAGTGCCAAGTTACACAGGGGTGTGCGTGTGTGCGTGCGTGTGTGTGTGAGCGTGCGTGCGTGCGTGCATGTGTCTCTGTGTGTGAGCGTGCGTGCGTGTGTGCATGTGTCTGTGTGTGTGAGCGTGCGTGCGTGCGTGCATGTGTCTGTGTGTGTGAGCGTGCGTGCGTGCGTGCGTGTGTGTGAGGGTTGCTGCCTTTGTTTTTGTCTTGGTTTGTTTTCCTATGTCAATTGAAGATGGTGAAACACACATAGGGATGGTTTGAAGGACCAGGTGAAATAAGTCCCGTGTCTCCCTTGATGACTCTGGTCACATAACCAACCATATGCAGCATCTTCAATAGGGCTTCCTTCTCTCCGCTTTGTCCTCTACTTCATTCTCCCAAGCACAGCAGGGAGAACATTGCTAGATAACATCCCAAGGCTCTACTGCCTCTTCCCTGGTGGAAGGCCATGGACCCATCTAAGTGGCTGGTGTGGCTGGTCTGCAGGTTCCCGCTCCACACCATGGTTAGCACAGCAGGGTTTTGTTTAATTTTTAGAATTCACCTCTCTCTGGGCCTGCTTATCAGAAGCGGTGAGGCCCCAGCTGGGGATGGATGCTGTTTGGCACTTCTCCCTGAGTCTCTAAAACAGATGGGGCGGCACTTTATAAAGTAGAGACCCCCCCCCCCATCCATGAGATCTGGAGAGAGAGGAAAGCTGGTAGGAAACAGGGTGGGAATGGACAAAAGTTACTCCCAAGGAAGGACAGACAGAAAGACAGAAAGCCTGCCACATTTGTTATACCATCAGGCCCATTTTCCTGGAAACGGATTTCAGTTCTTTCTGCAAAATCCTTCATGTATACAGCTGTGCCTTGTGCTTACAGAGTCCAGACACACTATGTGCATAGACTTAGCAACACACATTTGGGGAAACTGAGGCATGCAGAGACAAGTCACTGCCCAAAGTCACACAGTATTTGTCTATGGAGCAATAGGAGAGCTATATGAAGCCCATCTGGTTGTCATGGTGTGTGTGTGTGTGTGTGTGTGTGTGTGTGTGTGTGTGTGTGTGTGTGTTTCCTTCCCTTCAAGTTGATATAGGGGCAGAAAGGATAATGTAAGTAGATAAGTCTAGTGGCTAATGTTAACCAAGGCCTGGTATGTGAGGCCCAGTTCTTTTCTATGTGTGGCTATTTAATCTCACCAATGGATGAAATAGACACTGTTATTGGACAGGAGAGAAGCATGGACTCAGACCATCAGGCATGTCTAGGATCCAGTTGTAAGAGGAACCATCCTTCAACCCTGTGGCCCATGTGCACTGTCTTTGGTTATTGTTATAGACAGTCTCATTTAGCCATGGCCTGCCTCAAACTCATTGTGTAGCTGAGGCTGGTCTTGAACACCTGATACTTCTGCATCTGACTCCCAAGTCCACTAGAATTACAGGTGTGTGTCAGACTGGTACTGGGCTCTGTTTTCTTTCTTTTCTGACAATGTCTCACTATGTGGCCCTGGCTGACCTGGAACTTTCCATGTAGACTAGGCTGGCTTTGAAATTACAGAGATCTACCTGCCCTGGTCTCCCTAGTGCTGGAATTAAAGGTGTGTGGTGCTATGCTCAGCCTTATTTGCTCTTTCAATAAAGATCACTGCATGAACTAAACTTCTGAGGAGATGTGAGAAACAGCTACCTCATGTGGGGTACTGATGACAGACCACAGAAGGATTCCATGAAGTCCAACTTGGTCAAGCAATGGATTTATTGGGTTTACTTAGGGAACACGGGGAATCCCTAAATAGCCACAGCAGAGGACTTGGCGTGGAGGCTCAGTCCTGAGCCATGGCCAGAGGATGGTGCAAACCTTACCCTCTTAAAGAAGGAAGGTTGAATGGCCTTTCCCCCATTTTAGGCGAGCAGAGGAGCAGAGTCTCTTCTTCCTGGAGTCTGGCCACCAGCGTTACCTGCTCCTTAAGCAATTTGAATACAAAGGCTGAGACCCAGACAGGTGGAGTACAGCGAATTAAATTCTTATGTTCCCAGTGTGATTATGTTGTGTTCCAGCTCTCTGGAGTTCACCCTACATCATCTCTCACCATCTCCTCTGCTTTCCTAGGTGTATACACTCCCCCTCATCTTTGGAAGATGCTTCATTGTTGGGGTCACATAGAACCCAACAGTAAGGAGGACAGAAAATGCTCATTGGTATGAGCCGTGTGTCAATCAATGCCTCTGAGGCAGGTGGCATGGGGTGGGCAGACACTGTCTTTGCCTTTTACCCCTGTATGGCCTGGAAGTTATTAGCAGGTTGGTGCCATCTTTATTGAGAAGTGAGGGTAGGAGTGGACAGGGGCGGGCAGGGGCGGGCAGGGGCTTTACCTCATTAGGGACTTGCTTCACATGAATGTTGTTATCTTAACCTCTTCTACTTTCTGTATCTCTTTGGATTTTTTTTCTCTACTTGGAATATTATCCATTTACAATTTTATTCTTGTTTGGTAGACTACAGCAGGTAGGAAGCATGGATATCAAGGAGGCTCTATGGTGGGGTTGTTCATATTTGCCTCCAGTAGCTTGTGACTGCTCCTTTTAACAGCCGTTAGCCACATACCTTCTGAGCATGCATGCATAAATGTGAATATACTCTCAAACAATCTCACACGCACACATGGAAACACACATGAACACACACAAATGCTCTCACACACATGTGAATGTCTTCACAAGCATTCACATTTCCCTGTTGAAACTCAAGGTGTGGGTATATTTCTGAGTCATACAAAAAGAAAATGCCTCAACCCTTACATCTTTTCTACTGAAAATAGATTTTCTTCAGACTTTCCTTTCTCATGAATTGGGGGGCATGTGGTGGTCCACCATGTAGTCTAAAAGCCCTAATGGGTATGACATTTGAGGGTCTACCAAGAGCCATGAGCTATATAACCATCCCCATGTCTCTAGCAGTTCAGTATAGTCATGTCCATGTTTAGAAGAGGAGAAACTGAGGCCCGTCAAGCTTGATAATGTTGTCAAAGGACACATGCAACCCAGCCTTTGAAAGGTAAAACCTAAACCACACATCTCATTCCTAAATGTAAGTTCTGCCCAATGCCTTCCTGAGTCTTTTACACAAGAGACTGGCCTCAGAATGATCTAGAACAGTGGTTCTCAAGCTGTGGGTCATGACCCTTTGGGGAGATGATAGAATGACCCTTTCACAGGGGTCACCTAAGACCATCTGCATATTAGATACTTATAATTCATAACAGTAGTAAAATTACACTTATGACATAGCAATGAAAATAATCTTATGTTGGGGATCACCACAACATGAAGAACTGTATTTACTAAAGGGTTGCAGTATTAGGAAGGCTGAGAACCACTGGTCTAGAAGAATAGATGGCACAAAACTGTGCTGTTAGAAATATTTAGAACCGAGGGGCCAGGGAAATGATACAGCCCTCCTGTAATCCTGGCATGCAGCCCTCCCCACCCCCAGCAGCTTGCTAGGCAGACTAGCAGATTGGTGGGATCCCAGAGGGAGAACAGGCCACAGCCACATAGAGAAGTTGTCAAGACATGGGTCTTGAGGAATCCTCACACACTGTCATTGGGAACATGTAGATCACACTGAAAACATTATCATCTTTCATAGAAATAAACATTAAGACCCTTGATCTATGGCACTGTGATTTTGCTCCCTGTACAGAGGGAGAAAATCCAAGGATATCCCCAGCAGCTTAGCTCACAGGTCAGCTAGCTGGGCGCAAGGGAAAGGATACATTGTGACCTGAGAAGGCAACATTGTAAAAAAGGGGAGGATACATTGTAATCTAAGAATGCAACATTGTAAAAAGGAAGGATACATTGTGATCTAAGAATGCAACATTGTAAAAACCCCATTCGAATTAAGCCAGAGAAACAATACAAAGTAACCAGTTGGACCAAAGCCCAGCCAGAGTATAGAGGCAGGGCCTTAGGAGCCCCTATCTACCAGAACTAAGCAGGAGCAATCAAGATGTCATTTAGGTAAAACATACATAGTTTCTTATTGAGTGCCTGGATAACCACCTACCATGTGAGTCTGGACACCAATGTGGGGTCCCAGGAGAGGCTAGAAATGGCTAAGCTCTATACGGTGGCAAAGACTTTCTCTCGGCACCGCTCACATTTGCCGATCCTTTGCTCTTCATTCCTGGAGCCACATGGGTTTTACAAGATGGCAGCTTTGAATCCATGTTGAGCTTTGCTCTCCCCACCCCCTTTAGCCCAGAAAGTTGGACAGCACAGCAGAGGTGGAGTCCAGGGGCTGATAGCTCCGCTCCATACATTGCTCCACACATTGACCTGCTGCTTCTGGGATAGATCACTTAACCCATTATTTTCCTTCTTGCAGGGGCGAGAAATACGTTTCAGGAGGCCGTGAGGGAGGTGGAGTTAGGGTAGATGGTCTGTCTGGCTAAAGCCTGGCACACTCACGCATTTTAAGTCACACTTAGCCCCACATTTTGTTGTACATTAAAATCACCCGGGGAGCTTTGGAAAATGAAACCAAACCAGTTCACACTCCCAAAGAATCAAATGTCTTGCTGTGGAAGTTAAGCATGCGTACCAGTGTGGGCTGGGGGATGGCTTAGTGGGTAAACTGGCTGATCAAAGCAGTTTGATCCCCGAGTTCAATCCCCAGCACCCATGTGAGGGGCCAGCATGGTGGTGTAGACACCTGTAGTCCCAGCGCTGGGGAGGCAGAGAAAAGACAAGGACCGAGAGGGACTGAGAAAGACACCCAGCTTCGGCCCCCCCCCCCCCCGCCAGACATGTACACACAACAATTCATAATATACAGTGGGGACACGCCCATGAGTCCCGTGACCCAGTCATGTGATAGGATTTAGATACAATCCCCACAGCCCAGGCTGCCCACTCACGCTTCCGTTTTCCACACTTAGGTGCATGGGGTGAACTTGGCCTCCCCGGTGGCCCCATTTGTCACTTGGCAAATGAAATCAAAATGTCAAACACCAACCAAACAAACAGAAAGCACCAGAATGTTGGCCATTGCCTCCATTGCACGAGGAGGCACCCCTGCCATGGGATGCTTGTGAACTTGCAATCCTGCCTTCACACTTTCCATTTGTCATATCCAATCATGTCTCAGAGTTTTCTCCAACTTCCCCCTGGTGTCTGTGCAGAGAGCAAGGAGTAGCCATGTTCACCTCCGCCACCATCTTCTCCCCTCTGAACAACAGCAGCTGTCCAGCCCCTTCCCCAGGTACTAGCCACATGAGTCTTTATTTATTTATTTATTTTTTTTGTGTGTGTGTGGTGTACGTGAACAGTTACATTCATGGACCTGAGGAGGACATCAGATGTCCTGTCCCGTCACTCTCTACCTTTTTTTCCCTTGAGATGGGATCTCTTGCCAACCCTAGCAGTCAGCAAGCTCCTACAATCCCACCTCCCCAGCAATGGGTCACGTCTGGCTTTTTGTGCGGGTGCTGGGGATTTGAACTCAGGTCCTCACGCTTCTACATCACTCTCTCACCACTGAGTTGGTTCCTCGGCCCTTTATTCTTTTTAGAGATGGTGTCATATAGCCCAGGCTGGCTTTGAACTCCCTATATATCTGAGGATGGTCTTGAACATTTATTTGATCCTCCCCTATCCTCTTCCCAAGTGCTGAGATTATACCTGAATTACCATGCCTGGTTTTCAGTGTTGAGGATGGAACCTAGGTTTTCATGGTTGCCATGCAAGCACTCCACCAACTGAGCTAAATCCCAGGCCCTGTGTTGGTTTTCTAAACATCACATGCATTCTGTTGTCCTCAGCAGATCCCATGGCCATCAGGACAAAGACCAAGCTTTAAGTCACCCTCCAAGGCTTTGCCAGCAGCTCTTTTCTCATTCTTCTCCACATCCCTGGAATCAGGCTCTTTGGTGACAGCTTTAATTCCTTAGATGCTTCGGCCCCAGGACCTTTGCATATGCTACCCAGGCCTATTTTATCCAGTCTCCTCTGAAATCACCAGCTGTTAGCTACTTCTGTTTTGTTCTTTGCTTTTCTTTTTCTACCTTATTGCGGGTTGCACTCAACACCCCATGGTGGCTGTTAATTGCTCTCATTTGGTTGTCGGATCCAGACTTTATTGCCTTGGTTAATATCTGAGGAAACTGAGGTGCAGAGGAGCTAGGTTGCTTGAGCTGAGGCCACAGGGGCTGAGTAGTCCTGGAGCTGAACTTGAACTCAGGAAGTCTGGCCATGACCTGAGCAAAAACAGGCTACAGCCCTCTGCCTTTTAATGATGACTGTGGTTCAAGCATGGTAAGCATGTGGTGGTTATCACCAATGAGGGGAAAGAACAGAAATCACTTCCCCTCTTTATTCCTGAACTGGCTCAAAACCAGGAAAAAAAAAAAAAAAGCCTAGTAGCCAGGGCCAGAGGCAATCCTAGCACTGCTCCGCCCCCAGCATCAGGTGATGCTAGTGTGCACACAGGGACTTGGGTGTGAGTGGGAGTCTATACAGAGAGCCCCACCCGAGCTAGGTTTCCCCACTGTGGAGGGAATCAGCATCCCTGCCTTCCCTTGCCCCATTCCCAGCCGCCTCCTCAGGGTCTCTGAACAGAACCACCTCCACCAATTCATCAGGGGCCGTCAGCCTCTGGGAGCTGTTTAGGGCATAAATCAAATGGCGGCAAGGAGGAGAGGCTTAAAAAAAGGTAGTGGGGAGAGAAAAATCGGGGAAGGGGGTGAGGGGAGAAAGAGCGATGGAAGACAGGGTGGGGAGGAGTTGAGATCAAAGGCAAAAATTCATCAGAGATAACGGAATTATTTATTTTTCCTGCTCTCCGTCTCTGGGCCTTTGAGGTCACACTGATGTATTTGTGCGTCTTGGGACCGTCTGTTGCTAGAGGTCCCCCAGCCCCCCAAGGCACACTGCTTCTATCAGCAGCAGCTGCCCTCTCTATGTTGCCCTTGGAGCCTTTTGAAGTGGGTCCTGCTGGTGTTTATTCACCCGCGTGTAAGAAACGTGTGCAGGGTGCTGGCAGTACAGCGGGGGGAAGGAGAGACGGGGTTCCCCTCATCCGTCACCAGCTTGTTTATTTGGGTACCACAGTGAGCCTTTCTCCACTTATTACTCAATGTCCCCCGCAGATGAGGGCACCCCCATTCTGGGGCATGGGGCAGGAATAACAAACACAGGGCCACCTCCACCCGAGGCTCCCATTGTGCTCCGGCATCACACTGCACTTGGCTTTCTGAACACAGATGGAGATGACTGGCTTAGAGCGAGGCATCCAGGGAGATGGATCGCGGACCTCAATGCCCGAGTCCATGTGCTAGGTTTGACTCTAGACTCAAAGCCTTCAATCACTCTCACCCACGTTGCAGATGGGGAAACTGAGGTTCAGAGAAGTTAACATATGCAGTGGAATAAGGATGACATGCAGAACATGGCAAGTCTGATATGAACTGTATTGAAAGTTGGACCATTAATTGACTCAGGGTAATGTGGGGTAAACATGGCCCTCATACTGAAATACCAGCTCTCTCCTGCTCTTTTTTTTTTTTTTTGTTTTGTTTTGTTTTTTTTTTTGTTTTGTTTTGTTTTAGTTGCCTGGCTAAAAGCTCATGTCATCTTAGAATTATTCCCCACAATACTGGGGCTAGAACCCAGAGTTTTGAGCATGCTGGTAAGTTGCTGAGCTAGCCTCCAACTCCTATATAATCAATTTTAATAGATCAACTATGTCATGGCTCCCTCAAACTGTAGGTTTGCTTTGGAAAACCTGTATTTCAAATTTATAGGTCTTTAAGAGTAGTCCCCATTATCAAAGTGTAGGCTGCACAGGTTTGTAATGGACAGGGTATTTAGAGACATAGATGAGTGTGGAGGGGGTTAATGTGGGGAGGGGTTCAGGCTGTGGGGCCTCCTATGTCCAGCCACTTACCTGACTCCCCAAATCCAATGTCCATGGGGCCAAAGAGATGGCTCAGCAATTAAGATAGCACTGCTCTTACAAAGGAACCGGTTTTGGTCCCCAGTATTCATGCTGGGCAGCTCATGACCACCTATAACTCTAGCCTCAGGTTATGTGATGCCCTCTTCTGGCCTCTCTTGGCACTGCACTCATATGCAGACACATTTAAATATAAAGCTTGTTTAACAAGCCTATACAGAAGGGGCTGGTGAGAGCTCCCTGGGCATGAGGGGTACAGCCTGCTTCTGATTTAACAATCATTTACTCAGGTCAGAGACAGTTCAGAAAGGCAGATGCTTCCACATGACCCTCAGGCAGCCCTGTGGGAGTTTTCTCGGTGACATGGAGAACCTATGGTCATGTGGCTCTCTGAAGGTAATGTAGACATTCATCAAGATTTCATTTTTACTTGCAAAAAGACACTGGCAGCTTCTGGCTCCCAGACCAGGCAGCCTATTGAGTTTTGCTGCTGTTGATAGAAGGTTCAAGAAACGTCTATAGCTGAGACTTCAGATTTCTTTCTTCCCAGGGTTTGCAGTGTCTCTCTATTCTTATGAAAATGCCAGCTAAGAGGCAGTCAAGGTTTAGGGCTTCTCCTTTTCCTCACTTAACTAGGAAAACTTTCCAGAAGAGAATGTGGCTCAGGTTTGGTCTGACATGGCCGGCTCTAGGGGATCTTTCCTGTGTTTTTCTATACACAAACATATACCTCAGTTTTTAAACATTAACTTTTAAACATTATACACCATCACCCCATGGTCGCACATACTGACCTGACTCATTCATTTTATCTATTGGCGGAATGCTGACGTACCCTCTTCATGAGCATGTAAGTTATCTTCAGTGTCAATACCCTCTTGATGGGCACCCCTGGTTATTTCCAGTGTCCACAGAGCAGCTACACAGCAATCCATATCCATTTTGAGTGTGCCCGGGGTTGATTTCACTCAAGGTAGAATGACATAGGCCAGTAGGAGGAACCCGGCTACTTAAGTACTCTTTCCTAGAACTGGGCTCTAGGTCAGTGAGCATGTCCCGAGGGACAGCACACAGGTAGGGTGTTAGAAATAGCTGGGTGAGCTTGGGGACATTTGAGAGGTGTGGGCCACCCGTAGATAAACCAGTGTGATAATCAGACTAGAGAAATGGCATTGAGCTGGTGCAAGAGGGTTTGACTTGGGATTTGATTGACAGTTACTGACCACACACTAGCAGTCAGTAGTTGGAAACAAAACCAGTTACTGGCAGCACTGTGTACAGACAGTATAGGGGATGTTTAATCCTCCACAAACACACTGACTTTAACCTGTACATGTCACGACTAACCAAATTCTAAACTTCATTTGATTTCCTGACCATGTCCACTTGCCCATGATATAAGACTTGATTCATTTCTGTAGGAAGTAACGAGGGGTGGGTACAACTGTATTCTCTAGTAAGGTTTTATTCAAAACCAGGCAGTGTAATCTCAGGCAGGTGGCACGTGGCTTCCACTCTCAGCCGATTAAACTGGCTTTACATCGGTCTTTGTGTTGCATTGGTTATCGTCTGTTCTGCTGCCTCAACGCAGCCCAGTTCTAGGCACAGGAGCTTATCATCAAGTGACTGAAGAACCCCAGGCTGGAACCTTTAGAAACACATAGGCGAGCTGGGGGCCCATCAAATAAAGCTCTGAGGTGGGTTCTGCAACCCCACTGAGGCAAGTTTGCTGCTGTTGTGTGGTGAGCATCAAAGACCCTTGCATCCCTATCATGCAGGGACCAAGCCAAAATGGATCTCCCTTCAGTGCCAAAAGCTTCACTGTAACCACTGTTCAGCATTTGTGCCCTGGGGCTTCAGACCAGTCACCTGAACATTGTCCTGCAGAGAGAGAGAGAGAGAGAGAGAGAGAGAGAGAGAGAGAGATTGTGTGTGTGTGTGTGTGTGTGTGTGTGTGTGTGTGTGTGTGTAGGGGGTGGGGGCAATGGTAAGTTTCAGAGCAAGGAGCAAAGGCCACCCAAGGCTTATTGCAAAAAATGTCTCTGCCTACATCTTTACATGTTTTCATGATGGATTCGCACTTCCAGGCCTGAGCAATTGCAGATGTGTCTCCTCAGTTGTTAGAGCACGCACATGCACACACTATAGTCCCCCGAGTCATTTAGGACTGTGGAGGGACCCTGCCTGCACCAGATGATTGGGCGCCCGCCTGTAGACTCTTGCTCTCTCTGGGTTGTCAGCCTGGAAGCTCACGTGAATCAGAGCTTTGAAATCTGCCTCAGATGCCAGCCGAATGCAGGCTTTGCATAATCAAGTTGACAGATGAATCGAGGCCTGCCCTGCTCAGGACAGGCACATCTATATCCTGCTTTAAAAGAAATACTGCAGTTTTAAAAGAGGAAAGAAACATATTTAAGAGATAAAGGGAGGAAAAGAGAAGAGTTTTCTGGTCATTAATTATAATAAAATGCAGGGGGAAAATTCACTTTAAAGGCACGGTAAAACCCTGTAATCTTCAAAGAGATAGAGAGGGCTCAGCTGCCCGAGAAGGGAAGTTTGGTTTGGAGGCCACCATTTCTGACTGATTATGAACAACCAAGGTGAGAGCCACAGCCCAGTGGTGGGGTGAGAGCTAAGATCAACTCTCGCCTACATATACTGCTCAGACCAACCCCATGTGGTGGAAAACTTCTCAGCCTGCCAAGACTACAGTGTGTGTGTGTGTGGGGGGGGGGTCTGCCAGAATAGCTGCCTGCTAGGATGCTTAGTCTTAAAAACACATTTTAGAATCTGCTCTATCAGGTCACCAGGGGAGAAGGTAGTCCGATGGGTCTGTCCAAGGATCCCTAAGTACGTGTTTTGATGCCAAATTGCTATTTGCAAAATATGGATATGGCTGACAAGATAGCTCAGCAGGTAAAGGGAGCTTGCTGCCAAGCCTGAGGACCCGAGTTTGATTCCCAGGACCCAAAAAGTAAGGAGAGAAAAGACTCCTTAAGTTGTCTTGTGACTTCCACATGTAAACTGAGGTATTTATGTGTGCATGCACACACAGAAAGAGATGTAATAATTAAAAAAAATGTAATACTGTGGTTTGAGGGTGAAACATCCTCTACAGGTTCATGTGACTCCAGCCAATGGTGCTAATTCAGAAGGCCGTGGAGTCTGTAGGCAGTGGAATCGAGCTGAAGGAAATGGATCACTACAGGAGGAACTCCAAGGTTTCATAACCCAGCCCCACTTCTATGCTCTCTGCTTCCTGATTGCAGAAGCAAAGTGACCAGTCACTTCCATCTTCTGTGTCAAATGCTTCCTCTGCCATGATGAACTGTGTCCCCTCAAACTGTGAGCCAAATACACTGCCCTTCTTCAAGTTGCTTTTGTCAAGCGTTTGGCCACAACAGGACAGAGAGACAGGTGTGCCATCTCTATCTGCCACAGGATCCTCTGCAGACTCTGTGGGGGGGGGCTTTGACACTGAGATGGGCTTTGAAAGCTGTCTCACATTAGAGTATGGAAAGATGGACTGTATGCTACATGGACACATCACTGAGTGACCCCTGTAGAGGTGAAGGATGTCCCACATTGGAGCATGGAGAGATGGACTGCATGCTGCATAGACACAGCACACAGTGGAGTGGCTCTGTAGAAGGAAGCTCCTGGAGGGTGGCAGGTCTGCGGGACACCAGCACCTCAGATTTACAGCAGCCATGGGTATGATGGCTCAATCCCTAAAGAGAAAGTCTTACTGGGGTACCATGGTTTACTAGGATACCTTGGTAGTCCTTATTTGAGTTATGGAAAATGTATTGTCAGCTTGGGAAGGAACCTAAGCTATCCTTCTGGAAAGTGACAGGTCATACAGCTTTCCCATAACCCTGACCAGAATGTCTTAGATACAAACCAATTCCCACGTGTGTGACCCTCCCTCCCCCACGGACCAGGGGTGCATGCATGAGCCCAGCTGAGATCAGAGCTACTCAGCCAGTTCAGTTCACAGTGGCAACATGGTCATCTTCCTTGCTGCATCCGGCATCTATGGGCTGAAGCTTGACCCTTTTGTGGTAACAGAACTGTGATGGGGACCTTGAAGAGGAGTAGAGGGGCCTAGGGGAAGGCAGTTATGTCATTGTGGGCATGGCCTTGCTAAACTTGGGGGAACAGTCCATGAGAGTGGACGGCCATGACAAAAAGTGCTCATTTGATCTTAAATTCCTTTAGCTTCCTGTCAGGCCACTTCCTCTTACACAGGCTTCTGCCATTGGTGCAATCTTGTGTAGCGTGATGGCTGTGAGGGCCCTCACTCAGCAGAAGCTGAACAGATGGGACCAGCTGACTGTCTCCCAATAGAGGGAAAATAATGCAAAGTAAGTTTCTTTATAAAGTCCCTAAACTCAGATATGTTATAGCAATAGCAAAAGAGACTCATACCCTTTCTAAAAATGACAATGGAGACCTGACCTCTTTTAGTCTTAAGTTTTTTTGTATGAAGTCTGTCCACCACTGCTTCCCTCCAACTCCTGCTTGCACCGCAACTCCATTTTCCATCCAACTTCATGAACTTTTAAAGTTATTAATAACCTCATGAATCCAGTCAGTGTTGCCTATACGTGCATAGGTATATGGCCATTCACTGGGACATAGGCGATATAGCAGAATTTAGCTATGGACACAAATGAGAAATCCCAGCTAGTCTTCACAAAGGTACAGCTGCCAGATTTTAAGGGCCCTATGAAGGTGGTGGGATGGAATGGTGACTACCAGGGGTCAGAGGTGCTTGGTGAGACTTTAGTCAAAGAACAGAGAACTTCAGTTGAGCTTGGGAGATGTTCAGTGCGCTAGAGCACTTGCGTAAGCGCTGGGACCGGAGTTGGAATCTGTATGTCAAGCTGTGTGTGCACCCATCACTCTATTGTAGGGGTTGGAGACAAGAGGTCCACTGGGGACAACTTCAGGTTCAGTGAGACTCTTGTCTCAAGGGAGACAAGTGGGGAGTGACAGGAAGGGCACCCAACATCCATTCTGTGGCCTTCCATGTGCACACAAACACTAGCTGCTTCTCCAATCTGTAGCTCTGGCTGACCAGCCCCCTTGGCTTTCCTGCGAGGTCTCCACACTCCAGACAGTTGTCTTATTGTCACTTCATCTGAGGATCTATGGCTCAAGCAGGCATGAAGAACATTCATGCCAGGGCAAGTGGCCTTGTCAGCTGCGGGCAGGACACCCTGGACCAGTACCTTCTAAGTGTCCAATAAGGCAACATGGCTGAATGGCCACATAGTTCCATAGCTTAGTAGAAGTCCTGGCTCACAGCATGTGCTCTTGTGTATGTCCCTGAAGGTTCAGAGTGGATCTATCACAAGCTGGCGTGTTTCTGGAACCCCATGCAAGCGGGTTTCCCTCCCCCCCAATCAGTTCCAGATCACTGCGACTTCTTGTTCCAGGCCTGTCACACTGATGGCTTCTACCTCAAAGCACTGAACCTTAGCATGAAGGTGTACCAGCCACAGGGGCATACCAGAATGCAATCAAGCAACAGCTTAAGCTTGCAGCCAGAGGGGCCCACCCTCACCCAATTCTGCACCAAAGAGGTGCAAGATGATTGAACATCACTCAGCTCCTTGAAGCATTACTCATTCCTAGCATCCCTCAGGGGACCCCTTTCTTACAACACTTATGCTACTCAAAACACTAAAGGACTGAGTTGGCTCAGGTAGCAAAGGAGCCACACAAGCATGAGGACTCAAGTTCATCCCCAGAACAGAGTGCCAGGCATGGTGGTGTGCATTTGTAACCTCAATGGTAGGGAGACAGATGTGTCCCTGGAGCTCACTGGCCGACAGCCTGGATAATGGGTGATCATGTCCCAGGGCCCATAGAGAGGGCCTTCTCAAAGAATGTAAGGGATGACAACAAATGGTGAACTCTTGCCTTCATACATGTGAACACATACAATACGAAATACCATGGATTTGTTTGTAAGCAAGTTTAATTTTGGAAATCTAGGATTAGAGTAGAACAGTTTGAGTCAGTTAAGAGCCTGGTTCATAGATGGTTCCAGTAAGTCTTGAAAAGAGGGGCAGGCTGTTCTCTAGTGTTTAGGAGTGTGTGTGTGTGAGTGTGCACATGTGTGCGAGTGAGTGTGCAGTGGTCAGAGAAAAGGCATTGGATCCCAGGAACTGGAGTTACAGTGACTGCAAGCTATGGGTGCTGAGAATCAAGTCCAGGTCCTCTGCAAGAGCAACAGGTGCTCTGAACCACTGAGTGTCTCTCCAACACCTTTGTGGCATTTCTAAGACACAAGGGATGAAGACTATCTTCATGTCCTTGGGTGATGTCCTGTAGGCTCCATCTTCTGGGGAGGAACATGAAAGCTCATAGCAGGATAAATCCCTGGTGCTCACTGAGGTCCCCTTTCTGGGAGCCACTCTTAACTGGGAGCCATCCTAGGGAGCAAGAGAGGACAGGGACAAGAAACACGAAGAAATAGTTTCACAGGTTAAGGTCTTTGGGAAGACGACTGAGTAAGCCAGTAAGTTGGCTTAACTGATCTCAGGAGGATGGATTGCTGTGTACAGAACCAATATAAAGCCTTATCAGTGGCCATCTTAGAAGCCACATGGACCCAGACAGGAATGTACTGAGCTCTGTGGACCAACCACTTCCATGCGGCCCAAGCAGGTGGGCTTGGGGGCACTTGGAAGTAGGCTCCACTTTGATCCACTTAGCCCGGATGTCCTGAGCCAGAGATTGAAGGTCCCCCGCCCCCCACTTCCCCAAACACACCTGGAAGCCTTTAGAACAAAATCTGGTCCCTTAGATTTAGAAGTTACAGGCTCCTGCCTTGATCCTGGGCTGCTCTCCTCAATCCTCCCCATTCCTGCCTTCTCTACCTGCTCTGAAGTTATTGGAGCCTGGTGTGAATTTAGGGACAATAAAAACCATCAAAGGGCTTGGTTCTGAGAACAATCAGACCAGGAGAGGTTGCAATAAAGGAAAATCCTGCCAGGGAAGGTGTGACTTCAAGGGGAGCAGAGGAGGAGTGACCTCGGGGAGGGGCCTCTGCTGGGGGGGGGAAGTAGGTGAGGTCAACACGTGGGATGACTTAGGGACCATCTGGCCTGGATCCAGGCAGAGATGGGAAGCAAGGCTACTCCGCCGTCCCCAGAACGTCTACACTTGGGACATCAAGGGATCTAGCAATACATGGGCCCAGCTTGGGTCCTTTTCCCTCCATTCCAATCTTACTTGGATACACTTCCTAGACACCTCACATTTTGCTACCTGGCCTTGTGTTTTCTCCAGTCTTAGTGAGTCTGTCCTGTATTTCAAGGACATCTTGTGTCTGTGTGTCCTGCTCAGGGTGCTGGGAGGGAGGAAGACACATGCAGTCTTCTACTCCTGTGACTTCATTGCATGAAGAACCATCTCATCATTCTGTCTTATCTGGTAGTGTCGAAGGCAGGGAAGAGGATCCAGGTAAGGGAAGGACAGTCATGGGCCACTGATTAGGGCTCAGCACCACCTTCTCAGGACATTTCCAGTAAGACACCAGGAGAAGAGCAGTCCTTTGCTAAACTACCTTCCTCTACATGCCTACAGAGGGTAGCAATAGGCCTGGGTCTGTGGCTTTGTCCCCATGTTTACTGAAGAGGCTCCCATATTTGAATACTCCCTTCTGACCAGGCTTTAACCTCAGCAAGGTCTGATGAGCGATTATTACTCAACGCAGGCCACCTTCTCCAGGAAGCCCCATGACTTGCCTTTCTACATCCCTAGATCTCACTACAGCCATAAGCCTTTCCCTCATTGCCTCAGCTGGACAGCTACCTAGCTGTCACTAAGGCCTTACGCCAGCCTGGCTATTCCACTCACTGTCGCCCTTCAGTAAGCCATCTTTTGCTCTAGAACACCTGGGTGGGGTGTGTGGAAACCTCAGATCTGAGTTACAGCTTGAGCACTGTTGTCCCCTTGCCTGGACTCAACCATGGTTAGACCCTGTCACCACCCACCCACACTCTAAAACACAGTTTGCATTTGCTACTGCTGAGTCATCATGCAAGTCATTGCTAAGAGGGGCAGATGCCATTTCTCAAGCCATCTCAAGCCAGATGTCAGCATTGCCAGTGCTGTACAGAAGGGAGCTTGGCACCATGGGAGAGCCTACAAGGGAGTGGGTACCAAGCTGCCTCTAACATGTCTAGTTGCAGCTCATGTACCCAGCTCAGCCTACCTTCCCCACACGAAGACAGGGCTGCTCAGGTGACCCACACGGTCCCAGGGAGGTTCCACCTCAGGTCCTCCTGAAGGATCTTTAAGCCATAATTGCTCACCCAGGCTGTGTTGGTACCCAATGTATCAAGCCTTTGAATGCCAGCATTCTTCCTTTTGGTCTCAGAGCCAAAACTAATGTAAACACCCATTTACCATTCATTACTCTAATTCCATCAGCAAGCTGACCAGCCCTGACCCTGGGCTGCAGCCATCTGATTTATGGCCTCACCAACAGATGGAGTGGACTAAGACCCGAATTGGGGATCTGGGAAGCTGGGAGGAGGCTGGTTCAAGAGCCCCACGACAGATGTTCCAGCCCTCACGCATCAGAGGTGGGAGGGTCATGGTCTTCCTGAAGAGAGACTTAAGCTGGAGGCTTTGCTGGGGGGGGTGAGGGGTGGGAGAAAAGACAGGCTCATCTATCTGAGGCAGTCCTTCTGCTTTCCACCGTTAAAGTCACTTCATCTGACCCTGGAAGAGAAAAGTGATAAATATGGAGATTAAAAAAGCAACTTAAGAAAAGGGTTTATTGGGCATACCAAGTTCTATACAATTCATCACGAAGGGAAGCAAAGGTAGGAACTCAAGGCAGGAGCTTGAAGCAGACACCAGAGGAGCCCTGTATAATGGCTTTTCTCCCAGGCTTACAACTAAGCTAACCTTCTTGAACAACACAGGCCACCTCTGCCTAGGGATTGTTATCTGATGCTCCAGATGAACTTGTCTATTGCATGATACTTTGGTCAACCTCATTTTTAGGCCCCACTCTTCCAGGTTCATGCTACCAACTAGAGGTAAACAGACAAGATGACCTCATGCAGGGGCCCTGGATGTACACATGAAATGAACTCAGGGTTAGGGTTTGGTTCATTTTTAGTTTTTCATGAATCTGGGATACATTTTGCTTTATTTCAATGAACAAGGTTCTTGTTAACTTGAAACAAGGGCTTACCAGGCAGCAGAGACTTGAACTCCGAGTCGTGCCTCTGGCTCCACCAAGTGCTAGATTGTAGGGATGAGCTGCCACCGTGCCCAAGTTCTGTGTAGGTTCATCTTCCCTTTCCTGGGGAAGAACACCAACTATGTCTTGATAAGGGATAGAGTTTTGAAACTTCAACTATCATGGCCAACTTTGGACTATAGAAGTTCTGCTCCTTCATGTTGGAGCAAGAACACTTGGGTAGTTCCGTGGCCTTGGTGGGCTCTATCCCAATTGGTTACTCACAGGCCCAATTTCTAGTATTTTATAGACACATGAATATAAGGTGTATAGGTTTTTTTAAGTTTTGGGGGGACACATGAGTGTTACTTTTCCAGGACAGCATGGTTTATGGTGTCATAAATTTAAGACAGCCTTAAGTTTGGCAAGAGTTTCACAGGTGGTGGTGATGGCCTCAGGAAGTGAGAGCCTGTTAATCCAAAAAGCGATCATGATTCCAGATGGGTCACCCTCTGGCTTGATCCCCACACCCTGTTCCTACAGAAGAAAGCACATTAGCCACAAGAGGGAGGTGAACTTTACCACAGAAAGATGTTTAAGACCGCAATCTGCACTTCCTGTGTTGGCATAACCTGGCCGTGTTTGTACTCAAGGAAGCCCTCATTTCCCTCATGGTATTCACATTCAAGACCAGCCAATTCTGTCCCAGGATGACGCAGAGTCACCGAAAAGGACTCTCATTCACCTTTTAAGTATGTTCAACATCTCAGGGCCTTTCTCCCCTGCTTCACTGTGCTTCCAGGCACACTTTCCACTCCTTCAAGTACCTACCCTTGCCTGTCTGAACAGCTCAGTTTCCATTCAGAAAAGAGTGGGCCTCCCAGGGATTATCATTAACAAGCATTAACAAGTTACAGTAAGACTTGGCACAAATGCCACGTCAAGGCTGGTTAAGGCAACCCAGTAGGATGAGGGTCCCAAAAGCAAGCAAGAGACAACTCCTACTCTCCTGTTAGGAGTCCACAAGATAACCAAGTGACACAACCATAGCATATATTCAGAAGCCCCGGCTCAGACCCACAAAGGGTATGTAATGGTCACTCTTCAGTCTATTCAGTCCTGCTTAGTTGATTCTGTGGGTGGTTTTCTTCTGGTATCTTCTATGCCTCTGGCTCCTACAATCTTTCCTCCCTCCCCCCATTGTTTTGCAGCATTCCCCAAGCGCCACCTAGATTGTGGCTGTGGGTCTCTCTGCATCTGCTCCCATCTGTTGCTGGATGAAGCCTCTCTGGCCACAACTGAACCAGGCTCAAGTCTATGAGTGTAGTAGAAGATTAGGAATCATTTCATTGACTTATTTTGGTCAGCCACATTTGGTTCTATCCTAAGTCTCTGGGCTATCCAGCCTCTAGGCAGTGTCAGGCATGGGTCTCAAGTCGGACCAGTCATTGGTTGGCTACTCCCACAAGTTTACCACCATTACCCTCAGCACATCTTCCAGGCAGGGCAACTTGTAGCTAGCGTTTGTGGCTGGTTTGATGTCCCAATTTTACTACTGGAACCCTTGTCTGGTTGACTGTTCAGGCTCCATAACTCCCATTACTAGGAGACTTCAACTAGGGTCACCCTCAGATCACAGGGAATTTCCACTGTACTGCGTTTCCACATAGCCCCCATTCCATGCCCCCCAATTCCAGTCCTCTAGTGTTTCTTTTCCCTCACTCATGCCTGATCCCCACCTGCCCCCCCAAGTCTATTCTACTCTATTTCCACTTCCCAGGGAGATCCATGCACATCCTGCCTTGAGCCCTCCTTGTTACTTAGCCTCTTGTGTCTGAGCATTATATAGCATGATTATCCTTCACTAAACAGTTAACATACACTTATGAATACATAGCATTATCTTTCTGGATCACCTCACTCAGGATGATTTTTCTAGTTTCATCTGAAAATTTCATAACAGCAAAAACCAAAACAAAAAACAGCCGAGTAACGCTCCATTGTGTGAATGTACCACCATCTGTCTATTCTTTGGCTGAGGGATATCTAGGTTGTTTCCAGTTTCTGGCTATTACGATAAGGCTTATGTAGCCATAGCTGAGCAATTGTCCTATGTGGTAGGAAGGGGCATCCTTTGGATATATACCTAGGAATGCTATTGCTGGGTCTCAAGGTATATTACTGTCCAGTTTTCTGAGAACCACCAATATTTCCAAAGTGGGGGCTTTTTTAGTGATAAGGGATGGCCCAGCTCACTGTAGCTGGAGCCATCTCTGGGCTGGTGGTCCTGGGATCTCTAAGAAAGCAGGCTGAGCAAGCCAGTTAAGCAGCACTCCATGACCTCTGTCAGCTCCTGCCTCCAGAACCCTGCCCCCGTTTGAGTTCCTGTCCTGACTTCCCTATAGTGATTAGTGATATGGAATTGTAAGACAAGCTTCTTTATTCTCATGTTGCTTTGGTCAGTGTTTTATCACAATAGTAACCCTAAAACAGACAAAGTCCAATAGAGACCCTGATATCTCTACTTGATAGGAAACAAGCTGTGCAGAATTCCCTGCTGGGTGGCCCAAGACTCCTTGAAGCCCATCTATCACTTCTGCACATTCCTAGGTGACCTAGTATCTTAAGAGTTTTTCTATTGCTGTGAATCACCCCCCCCCAAAAAAACCCAAAAAGTTGGGGAGGAAAGGTTTATTTGCCTTACTCTTCCAGACCATGGTTTGTTGGAGAAAGACAGAGGAACTGAAGCAGGGCAGGAACCTGGAGGCAGGAGCTGATGCAGAGCTCATGGAGGGCGCTGCTCACTGGCTTGTTCAGCCTGCTCGTACAGAGTCCAGGACCAGCAGCCCAGGGATGGCACCACCCACCATGGGCTGGTTCCTCTCCCATGGATCACTAATTGAGAAAGTGCCTTATAGCTGGATCTCCTGGAAGCATTTTCTCAGCTGAGGCTCCTTCCTCTCTAATTGACTCCAGCTTGTGTCAAGTTGACACATAAAACCATCCAGTACACCTAGCTTAACATGCCTTGGCATCTTTTCCATACAGGTTGACTTCAGCTAAGGCCTTGAACAGAAGTGGTCCAATGAGCTCTTAACTATTACCTCCCATGCACTGTAGTTTGCATTTTCAGTGTCATTTATTTGTAGCTGGTTGCTAGTACCCAGGTACTCTACGCTGGAGGGGGACTTGAGAGCAGGTTTGGTGAGCTGGGTGCAGGAGACTGTTTGGGGTGGGATGGGGGAGGAGTACATCTTGATGTGGGAGTATTTCAGATTAGGGAGAAACCTGGTGCCATGGAAACTCCCAGAAACCTACAAGATGAAGCTAAGACCCTAGGCAAAAGTGGAAAGAAGGGTGCCGGGAACTGGCTGGCTACTGTAGTCAGATTGGTGACTACCCCAATTGTCAGAACCTTTACCCAGTAATGGATAGGAGCAGATGTAGACATTCACAGACAAGCACTGGTAATCTCCCTGAAGGAGTGATTGTATAAGCCACGGGGTCAAGGTCATGACAGAGGAACCCTCAGAGACAGTTGACCAGAGCTCATGAAAGCTTATGAACTCTGGACCAACAGTTAGCAACCCTACATAGGACTGATCGAGGTTACATAGTTTGGTCTGTTTGTAAGGCTCCTAGTAGTGAGTTCAGGATGCATCCCTGGCAATTAGCCAGGTTTTGGGAACCTGTTCCCCACTAGATTACCTTGCTCGACCCTTAATACAGAGGGAGGAGCTTGGTCCTGTAGTGAGATAGTCCTTCTGTGGCACTGACCACGCCCATTGGCAAACCGCTATAAATAGTCATAGGCCTAGATTGATAGTTATGAATAATAGACTGATGGTCTCCTAGACACAGGGATGGATGTAACTATCATATCTAATAAATCTTGGCCTCGAAGAAGTTCATGAGGTAAATGTTCAATTCTTAGGGATTGGAACCCCGTCTCAGGTAAAACAAAGCACGAGATGGATTGAATGTATAGGACCAGAAGGACAGAGAGGGAGGTTGAGACCATATGTGGCTGATGTAGTGATAAATTTATGGGGTAGTGATCTATTACAGCAATGGAATACACAGATTAACATTCCTCCAGTATTAGATAGGAACCAAAAACGACCTAATGATTGTGGAAAAAATATTAAGTACTATCCAAGACAGATACCAAATATCCAGGCAGTACAAAAACAGAATACAATTGCTGAACAAACAGAGGAACCAAAAGCCCTACCTTTAAAATGGCTATCAGAGGAACCTGTCTGGGTAGGACAATGGCCTATGACCTGAGAAGTTAGAAGCTTTAGAAAGCCCGGTTCAGGAACAGCTAAATGCTGTTCAACCAGCACTTGGAATTCTCCTGCATTTTTGATCAAAAAGAAATCTGGTAAATGGAGAATGCATAAGACCTGAGAGCCATCAATAAAGTTATCCAGCCAATGGACTCTCTACAGCCTGGAATGCCCTTTCCTTCTTTGATACCCAAAGAATGGCCTATTATAGTTATTGATTTAAAGGATTGCTTCTTCACTATACCTTTACAAGAACAAGATAAAGAGAAATTTGCCTTCACGGTACCCAATTACAATAATTCTCAACCGGTGAAGAGATATCAATGGAAGGTTTTGCCACAGGGAATGCTAAACAGCCCCATCCTGTGCCAATATTTTGTACAAAACCCATTAGAAATAATTCGTAAACAGTTTCCACAATCCATAATCTATCATTACATGGATGATATATTGTTAGCTGACTCTAAAGGAGAAATATTAGAAAAAATGTTTGAGAAAGTAAAGGAAGTTTTACCTCGCTGGGGATTACAAATTGCACCTGAAATACAAAAAGGAGAGTCTATCAACTACTTAGGATATAAAATAGGTCTACAGAAAATTAGACCACAAAAAGTACAGATCAGAAGAGATAGCTACCAGACTCTTAATGATCTTCAAAAATTACTAGGAGAGATTTCTCAACTGCAAACCATTATTGGAGTAGAAGGGCATGATTTGAAAAACCTGAAAATGGCCCTAAAAGGAGATAAGGACTTGAATAGTCCACGAATACTATCAGCTGAAGCTGAAGCTGAAGCTGAGAATTAGAATTAGAATGGGTAGAAAAGAGGATACTAGAGGCACATGTGGACCGGGTGGATCCAAACCTAGACTGTATTCTGGTTATATTACCGTCTAGAGAATATCCTTCAGGGATTTTGATGCAGAGAGAAGATATATTAGAATGGATATTCCTACTACATAAACAGAATAAAAAACTAAAAACATAGAAAAGATCTGACTTGATTATAAAAGACAAGACTTTGCCAGCTGAGGAAGGGACCCAGCAGAAATTATAGTACCTTTAACTAATGAGGAAATTTCCTCCTTATGGAAAGATAACGAATATTGGCAGAGAGCTTGCAGTAACTTTTTGGGAACGATTAGCAACAACTATCCCAAAACAGAGAATCAAATTCATAAAGAAAATGATTTGGAACCTTCCACGCATTGTAAAAAAAAAAAAACACCTATTTCTGGAGTTCATACATTCTACACTGATGCAAACAAATCAGGTAAGGCAGGATATAAATCAGGAAAAATTAGCAAAGTGGTTCAAAGTCCTTACAATTCTGTACAAAAGGCAGAATTGTATGCCATTCTCATGGCACTTATCGATTTTAAAGAACCTGTCAATATAGTTACTGACTCTCAATACACAGAGAGTCGTTTTACACATTGAGATTGCAGAATTTATTCCTGACCATACAGAATTAATTTCATTGTTTATACAGTTACAAGATACTATAAGAGGACTCATCATATATATATATATATATATATATATATATATACATACACACACACATATATAATATATATATATATATATATATATTATATATACATATCACACATCAGATCCCATACGGGTCTGTCAGGTCCTGTAGCACAAGGCAATGATGTTTCCTATCATTTGATAGGAAACACCACGTGAACAGCAAAGGTTTAAAAAAGGATTTTTCTATCACTTGGGAATAAGCCAAGGAAATAGTAAGGAAATGTTCTACTTGCTCATTCTATAACCAAACTCCTTTACCATCAGGCAGTAACCCTAAAGGTATAAATAGGAATGAAATATGGCAAATGGATGTGTTTCATTTTGCAGAATTTGGAAAATTAAAATATGTACATCACACTATAGATACATTTTCAGGGTTTCAATGGGCTACTGCTCTGAGCTCTGAAAAGGCTGATTCTGTTATCACATACCTATTAGAGGTAATGGCCATTATGGGCATACCTGCACAAATAAAAACTGACAGTGCTCCAGCATATGTCTCCAGCAAATTGAAACAGGTTTTTGAGTATTACAAGATAAAGCACATAACTGGTATACCACACAATCCTACAGGACAAGCAGTGGTTGAGAGATCCAATCGTACTTTAAAAGAAATGCTCCATAAACAGGCAGGAGGAACCAAAACACCCAAACACAGATTACATAATGCTTCATTAAACTTTCTTAATGCTGATGAAAAAGGAAAAACAGCTGCAGAAAGACACTGGACAATAGAAAAAACTTCTGAACTAAATCAGCCAGTGTACTTCAAGGATGTACTGACCTCAGAATGGAAAGCAGGATATGTGTTACGTTGGGGTAGGGGTTTTGCATTTGTATCTACAGGAGAAAACTATGGATACCATCTAAGTTAATCAAGATCCGAGTTGAACAAGAGAAACATCTTAATCAAGAGAAATGACAAGTCATCCAACAAATTAGGTCCCATGAGGTGTGCGGAAGCCTCTCAAAGATAGGGGAAATTTTCTGTTCTTATAGGAAAACCGAAAACCTATCATCAAACAGCAAAAAAACACTGAACATGTAGGTGCCTACAGAAGAGAAGACAGCTCTTCAGAAACAATCACTTAAGGAAGCAGAATCTGATATATGGTAAAAAATATTTAATTGTAGTAAACTATTTCTATACAGAAATCTATTTTTCTCTACTATCTAGTATTCCTGAAGTCCCAATTTATGTAAACCAATGCTGGCTTTGGAGTTGGATTTGGCTTTCCTTCTCTAAATTCAAGCATGTTGTTAAGATTAAATTCATGGTTTCTGCCTTAAATCAAGAAGCCAATTGGTGTAAGGCAGAACAAAATCTGGGGACTCATTTCTTATATGAAATTTTCTCTGAAATCCTAATTTTCTCACATACTTTTAATGCTTATTGTTGTATTTCCCTAATGCATACCTTAAAACTTGTAAATTTTACTTTAATATTGATGTGTAACTTTTCCACAAGGAATAATAACGATTCCTAACAGCAGTCTTTGAACTCTCCGGAAAGATGGGGTCCCACATCATCGTTTCCACTTGACTCAACCTGATGCATCTGAACTACAAACATCACCCTAAAACCGGTTTGAGACTGTTTAGCTCGAGACAACTCATGACTAGCTAGCTGTAATGGTGCACCTTTTATTACACCCTGGCCAGAGTTTCAAATAGAACTACAGTCAAGAATTTTCTGCCACACAGTGACTTGCTACATATGTCATAGCCAGTTCTGTTGAGAAATTTGGTTGCTAAAAATTTTTCTTCCTACAGGATCCATTGGAGCAATCATCGCCCCATTTCAGCAGGAAGTAACCTTAAGATAACGACGCCCCCTTTCCCTACCCTTGGAATTTTGGGATAATAGTCATCGTCTTTGGGTTGGTTTTAGTTATTTAGGGTTGGGTATGGAAGGTGATGCTTACACTCAGGTTTATCTTTTAGACAGGGTGAACATGGCATTTAAATGTTTTAATATTAGTACTCCATTGACATGAGACACTGTTGCTCCTGACAGCACCGTGCACTTTCCTGAAAATATGTTGGACACTGTTGTTGCTCCTGCTGGAGCTCATTCTCGATTCAGCTAATGGCCTGTTGGGCAAAGAATTGCCCCCACCTTGACCACTGATTTGGACATGCGGTCCTATGTGCTTGCAGGAGACAAATATAGAAGACTGCTTGACCTTGCCAAGTCAGGGTAAGACAGCCATTCTACCTCCCTGCTGTTGTGGTCTGTCAAGTTCTCTTGGCCTTAGCCAAAACTGGGTGTACCAACGTTGCTGTGAGACCTAGGGTGATTGTTCAGGTGGCTTGCTGTAACGAGTATGGTTTTTCCGCCCGCCGCCTGGTCTGGTCTTGTCCTGCCGCTGCGCCAGCCCCAAATAACGCACAGAGACTCTGTATTTGATACAATGCTGTTGGCCCGGTTACTTGTTTCTTATCGGCTAGCTCTGTCTTAATTATTAACCCATTTCTGCTGATCTATGTATTTCTCTTACAGGGGAGCCGGCCGGCATACTGCTTTCTCCAGACTCTCCATGTTTACTCCTTACTACTTCCTCTTTCCTCGTCTCCTAGTCCCTCCTATCGTCCTTTCCTATTGGCCAACAGTGCTTTATTATTAACCAGTATGAGAAACATATATACATAATGGCATCTCCCATCAGCTTGCTGTTTCTGTCCTTGCTGCACCTTTTGGAAGGTGTCCATCCTCACTTCCTGTCTACTCTAGTATTGTTATTTTCCTTCTCAAGCCTTGATGAGGTTGAAGATTAAACTATCACAACTATTATTCTCTCTTCCTAGTTAGATATTAGGTACTAGACTTACGTTTTCCAGCTTAGAACTCTATTGTAAATTCCATTATGCCTTCACCCTAGGACTAGATATGTAGTTGTCATTTTGTTCTCGATTTTCCTTTTCTTAGAGCACACTTGTTATTTACTGTTTTGTATATAGTTTTGTATTAAGCCTAAATCTTTTCTTTAGACTAAAAGGGGAATTGTAGTGAGATAGTCCTTCTGTGGCACTGACCACGCCCATTGGGGGGTGGAGCCATGGGCGGAAGTGACCTGCTGGGAAAAGCTCTCTTCTTGGCGTGACTCGGACAGGAGAGGATCGGGTTAAATTTCCTGGTGTTCGTCTGTCTAGGTTGTAAGTTATTTCTCCCTGAATAAACATCTATTCGGCCTATTTGTTTATCCTGATCCTTATTTAACCGCGATATGGTCCTATCCAATTTGAAGTGTCATGTTTTGTTCAAGTCCATGGGAGGCCTGCCCCCTTCTGAATGGAGGAGTAGGTAGACAGGGAGATGGGGTAGGTGGAGTATCGGGGAGGAAACGGGGAGGGAGAGGAAACTGGTCAGTATATAACAAGGGAAAAAATGTTAAGACTCTACTAACCAAGTCTCCCAACAATAGGGAAATAGACTGGCACCACCGTTATGTGACTTATTCTCAACTTGATCCTTCTGACTCAACCTAGGATAAACTTTCTTGGGCTATAAAGACTAACTGCCACAATGGCATTGATTGTGTGTGGGGGCAAATGACCATTTGCATGTACACAATGTCAGGGCTTGACCAAGTTATTCTGGCTTATTCTTTGGTGCCACTGGATCATGTTGCGTGATACTTGGGGTTGGAGTTAGAATTGAAGACATTGTAGTTACCTCACAGGTGCTACTGGTGGCCCGTGGAGAGGAATGAAGCTCAGGAGGACTGCTGTGGTCATGATGGCTCCAGGGACATGGTGGCAAATGGAGACCAGTGAGGTTCAAGGGCCATTGAGTTGAGTGGGCTGGGAAGAGGTGGCAGCAGGGTCCATAGTGGATGGGAGACTCACTATTCTGTTACTTGGATAAACAAGTGCCTATACCAGTGTCCAAGAGGCAGATAGAATGCTGAAGATGTTGGGGCATTCCCTGGGTCCCCTAAAGAGATTCCCATGAATGTCCTTCCCATAATGGAAGGCAATATCATCTCCACCTTCCATGATGGGTATGTTGGCCATGGTGATTCATTCAAGCACTTGTGGCCATTTGGGCCAATGCTGGGGAGTTCAAGACAGAAGTTTCTTCAGGGTGTGGCCTATCTCATCGGGAACCAGGTAGCTTTGGGATCAGTTGTTTACTAGTGTCAGTACATGGGCTGTTGCCTGCATGTGCATCAGGGTTGACTAGCCTTTGAGCGCCCCTGAGAGCATGGAGTTAGACAGTAATCCTCCACACCATTGAAGTGAGAGCAGCGCCTGGCTCCTACATATACAAGCCCCATTTCCATCCTGTTTAAGCCTGATGGCTGTAAGTATAAGCCATGTTTTAAATCTCACATGTTGAAAAGAACCAAAAATTTGCACGTTTCCATGGTGAAGAGACAGATTCTAGAAGGACAGTGACATATATAACAACTCCTGAATGAAGATATAGAAACAGAAAGCTATGTTCCCATCATGGGAACAGAACAAAAACCAGGCTATGTAAAAATAGCAGCTGTCAAATATCAGAACCTTTAATAAATTAATGGTCAAGAATACCTTAAAGTTTTACAAGTTCCTCTTAAATCTATTTTATGTTTTACTTCTCTTTTGTATAGAGAATTCTATTTCAGAGACCTTTTAAGAGAAATTAATGCTGAATTTGAGTTATACACGATCAAGAGTCAGAACAAAAGCATGTTTTAAAAAATGGAGGGATACTGTTAATCCTTTGCCATCTGTAGATGTTCTGACTTTCTTGGTAGTAGGGTGAACAACCTTCTCTGACCAACTATCTTGTCATTATTGCCTGAAGACTATACTGAGCTAGCATCTTTTCCCAGTTTTAAATTTACTATCAGATACAGTAAGGCTTGCTTCTGTGGCAAAGGGCCAATGAATTGCAAAGAAATGAGACCGAGAAAGGAGATGCCCAGACTCCAGCTTCCATCTCAGTTCAAGAGCTATGATCTATTGAGGATTTAGGACATTTCGATACAGTGTGGTCTGCCCCCCCCCAAGACAGTAGTTAACTTCAGGCTCAGCAAGTTCAATGGTTCTCACCATGGAAATATACAAATGTTTGGTTCTTTTCAATGTCTGTACAGTTGTCAAACTTAGATAAGCAGCTCTGTAGCTACCTGGTCACTATGTCACACAAAGGTCTTCAAGCATTAATCTCCTGGTGTGAGATTTTTTAATCTGTGTTTTATTTTCATTTGTCCAAGGTGAACTGACTCCATGCAACTCAGCAAAGTCACGATGGTTAGTCTTGGTTGTCAGCTTGACAGCGCAGAGAGGGGACCTCAATGGAGATATTGCTTCCATCTGGTTGGCTGATAGGTGTGTCTGAGGTATTTTCTCTTAAATGATGCGAGGACAGACTTTGATGGTTTCTGCCCCAATTCCCTCCTATGGCTTCCTCATAGTTCATATTAGGAAACAAACCCTTTCCTTCCCAAGCTGGTTTTAGTCAATGTTTTGCCATGAAACAAGTTATGACGAAAGAGCATGAACTCAGATTAGTTTAGGGCAGATAGGTATCCATGTCTTAGAAGGAACCACAGACACCCTAACTTGGCAAGCGACAGTTTTCCCAAACATTCCCTTGAGTGCCAATAGAATTAGAGAAAGGCACCCCTAGATTGTACCTCCTAACAAGAAACAGTCCTTAATGCAGACCTTCAAAGAACAAGGACATGTGGAACCTAAGTTTTGTCCACTAATATCAGTTGATCAAGATCCAACCCCTTCTAGCTAGCTGAACATGGGGAGCTTGCCCAGCCTCACCATTGGCCAGCTGTCTCCAGCACAGGGACGCACTGAGAACCAGTCCAATAAAAAGGAAATAGGATGGCACACAGGACAATTCAACCCAGCCTTGTCTCACGACTCATTCTGTAAAGTCCAATGATCACACGACCTTTCAGAAAGTTGAAAAGTCTCAAACTTTTGTGTCGGACATGGGTCTTGTTTCTGCTCTACCCTGTGGAGGATGGGGAATTCAGGGAGGGGGTTAGTAGAAGGGAGTCAGTGGGAACCCCAAGAGTTTGAGTCTGTGTCAGAGTTCTAACTCCCCAGTGTACCAGGCATCTCAGCAGTCAGGCATCTGCTTGCACAAGAACCCCAGACACAGACAGCATGAACACATCTGAGAACAATGGCATAGCCCCCCGTGCAGGTCCTACCTGTCCACTTGTTGGGGTCCACCAAGATAGCTTCATTTCATCTTGACTTAAGCAAAGAGAGTTCAGAACTGTCCTTACTCTTCCAAGACTACTACTGTAGGATGCTTGATCTCAGAGTCATGCATGTCTTATCTAAATAAGACTTGGTTTGAGGTGTGGTTACTCTTGACCCTCAAGGCCAAATAAAGAGAAGTTGAGCTAAGGTGTGGTTACTAAATGTTTGGAGAATAAGTCTGTTCCTTGCACATAAGTTTTTGCCATGTTCCCCTTTTGGTTGGGATACTTAATGCTGAATAAACCGGAGGCACCCGTCATTAACTGCATTGCCCTCCCGATGCTCAATCCTCCTGTGTCCTTGTCTTAACATCTTTACCTCCCATTTCTCAATCCACATTCCCCCACACTCCCCCTCTTTAGGTACAAAGTTGGAGGAGTCTAACTGCAGTTCCACAAAGATGGGTAACAGCACCCACTGGGTACTAGAGAACCTCAGGAGATGTCCCCAATTCCTCCAGGGTCTCCCAAGTCTGACTCAGTAAGACACTGCAGGTGTAGGCCTGTCTGAGCATCGGATGTTCGGAACTAGATGCCTGGGGAGGGATGAAGTCATTTACTCCCCATCATAGCGTTCCTGTCCTGTGAAGTGTCAATGTTTGTGCTCAGACCATGGGAAGACAGGAATATTCCCCTTTCCTTTAGTGGAGAATTAACCTTCCTCTTTCAGAAACAGCTAACAGGACAGTTGGGAATTCACCATTTGGGGCAGAAGTTCATGTAAAGCTTCGTATGCCTCCAAGTGAGGGCAGAACTTGAGCTTCCTTCATTGGGGCCACACTGTGTCAAGGCCAAGGCCATGGTCAGATGTTCAGACTTCAAGCTCTATCCTTTGTGAGACTAAACTTCCATCTCCCTCTGCCCATCTGAACTATTTTTTGCAACTCTTTGCTTTACTGGCTAGATCCTCTATCTAGTTACTCAATGACAGGTACTCCTTTTGTCGGAGTCTGCCTCACCTAGTGAGGTTGAGATAAACTAGAGGCAGTTACTTCATGACCATGGGGGGGGGGGCAGAGTAAACCAGGAAAAAGCTACAACCTAGAGTGTTGATTCCTGCCAGAGGCCAGCATGACACAGCCAAGATTCTTAAAGTACAGGTAGACCCCAGAGTCCGGATAAGGGGAACCCCCCCTGCCTGACCAAGGCTCCCAGATTTGGATCTGTTTCAAGGTCACTTCCAATCTCAAAACACAGTTCTGGACATTCTAAGAAAGGGCCAGGACCCATGGAGTTAGGCCTGTTCAATCTCCTTCCTCTGGACTTTGAGGAAATGACTTCCTTCTAAGCACCAGCTGTCTTGTGTTCATATGGGCAAGTCCACAGCCTCTGTGGAACAGAGGTTACAATTCTAACCAAGTGACCAGGAATCAACAGGCCAAGAACAAATGCTTGATTGGGTGGGATTTGCCCACTAGTCACATAACTAGACAAATACCCGACACCCACTGAGGGGACACAGCTGGTGTTGGCACTGATAGCAGGTGTCACACACAGGTGACAAACAGGTGAAGTTGTGGGTTCACCCTCTCTACAACTGTCCTCAAAAGCTGGATTCTCTCAGTTCAAAATAACATACCAGAGGGGCCAGAAACCAAAGAAATAGTGGTCAGTGGGAGTCTGTCTTGGTCTTAGCCCTTTCTTAGGAGTCATGAGCTGTGGTTTTTGAGGTTGAGCTCAAACAGATGAGGTTTTTAAAGTCAGAAGGTGGGGAATGAAGGTAGAAGAGGTGACAGTTCTAACACCATTAGAGAATGGGCCCTATCAGATGTGACCGTTTCCTCAAGGAGGGCCACATCAGACTGAGAAATGCCATCGGCAGACAGCTGAGGTCACTGGCGTGTACCCAGAGCAGACAGCACTGAATCACTGAAGTCACAAGAACAGGCAGCGGCTTCATAGGAATAGTCTAGAGAGGAGATCCAGACTGAAACATTCGAGAATATGAAAGCCATTATTAGGGTCAGAGCAATCAGAAACCTTCAGGGTCTTGGAGCCTGGAGCCCCTTGGAGTTACTGCCTATCCCTGGAGACCTGTTGTTCAGTGTTCACACATCAGGATCATTTCTGAAAGCTTGTCAAAATGAGACGTCATTGGCCAAACAGCATTTTACTAACCAATAAATTACATACAGAAAGACAACCCCCATCATGACAGTATGGAAGACAGTAGGTAGAGAGGTGGCCAAGGGTAAGGACAGCAGTGAAAGTCAGACCTCTCCTCTGGCCAGGCTGTATCTGTCTGAACTTAGTATGGAAAACAAAAATCCAGGCCTGCTAGCTACCAGAAGTTTAGACCAGGGAAGCTCACTGGGAAGTTGGAGCACTTCTTTCCAAACTCCCATTATCTGCACTGTTGTTGGCCAGAAGGATGTGGAGCCATTTGGCTTACGTTGTTGCTGTTCATGACCTTCTACTGACATCTTCAGACTTGGGGAAGCAACACAAAAATCCTTGTGTTGTGGATTTGTCTAATTATGCAAACATGTGTTCACTCTTATATTACCTTTAACTCTGAAGCCATGGTACTTTACCTAAAATACTTGGTCTAATAGAGAGCTGAATGGCCAATAGTTAGGCAGGGGAAAGGAAAGGTGGGGCTGTCAGAAGTAGGAATAATCTGCGAGGAGATCTAGAAGAGAAAGGAGAAGAGGGCATCAGGGGCAACCAGCCAGCTACACAGAAAGCCAGAGTAAGAAGCAAAGAAAGGTATAGAATAAAGAAAAGCCCAGAAGCAAAAGGGAATGGGCTAACAAAGCTGGCTAGAAAACACAGCAAGCTAAGTCCAAGCAGTCTAAGCCTCTGCATGATTTGAGAGCTGGGAGCTGGCCCCTCAGAACCAAAAGGGTAACACACTCTTGGTCTGCAAGACCAATCCCCCCCATTTTGAGATGGACCAAGTCACTCAACAGCCTTCCCATCATTGCTCTACTAGCCAGGCCTCTCCGTCATTGGAGACTTAACACACCAAGAAGGGATCAAATGTTGTTCTTGCAAGATTTCCAGCCCCCTGTCAAGACATGAGTCCTCCCAGGCCACCCACTGTTGGGCCTAAGAAGACCCTGACAAGGCCTAGTAGAACTTCCTGAACCTGGCTAGAGTTTGGCTACCTGTCTTTGGCCTATCACTTCCACATAGGAGTGACTCAGTAAAACTGCCTCTGCCCAGCTACTGCTAATATTATTGGCCTTACACCTCATCCCATTCTGAGGTCTCCCCACCCTCTTTCTCAATGCTATATAAGAGCATGCCTGTCACAATAAAATGAGAGCTCCTGCTTGACAAGGCTCCCAACTCAGTATGGTTCTTTTCAGTGACTAAGAGGCACCGACACTCCAGGAAGAGACCAGCTGGACAGCCCCTTCCACAACCTTACCTGCCAGAGCACTTGGCAACCTAAAACCCAACAGCTGTGAAGCTATGAAGACATTATATCCAGCATAGTCCACTCTTAGACCAACACCCTTGTAGACCAACACCCTTGTAGAATATAAGGTATTCCTCTAAGCAAAGAAGATACAAACCAGGAGGGTGGCCATTCCCGACTCAGACTCCCACTAAAGCTGTACGTATGTGGAATCTCAGTCGAGGTAAGTTGTATTCATCCAGGAGTTATGGACTGCACTGGACACCCAACAACAGAGATTGGGTTCTGTCCAAGAGAGTCTGCCATGCATGATATATATAGAAGCCCACTCACATTTTGAATTGAGTTGAAAGGAGTCTGAATCATGACCAGTCCCCCTTAGTCTCAGCCACTTTCTCCCTGCATGGGCCTGTGGGCACTTAGGTAAAACCTATGCTGACAAGAGAGCAGACAGAGGTAGAAAGGCAATGTTTGGTACTGACCTAGAGGCTAAGTATGACTCCCAGAGGACTGTGGGAGGAGTCTGCTGCAGATTCCTAACAAGAGGATGGACAGGTAAGTTAGAGGCAAGGCTTAAAATTCAACTACAATGACACATGACTAACATGGCACCAACTTTAAACCCATCCTTCCCAACTCACCCAATTCTCCATGAGCCACACCCAACAAGCCTGTAACACTATCTCCAGTGGGAACACATACAACACATGTGATTCCCCCATCTGAAAGTGACACATGGTCAAAGTGCTTCAGACCCTATGATAACTCTTAATAGGACACATGAGTGGCCATGATAGCAACTTAGTTATTTAAGCTCAATTTCTAAGTGCTAGTATGTAATATTTGGGGTCCAATGCAACTAGAACAAGCCACAAGTCTTCTCAGAACTGCAAATTTGACATTCTTTGAAATCTATCTTTCAATAAAAGGAGTTGTCCCTGTCTTGAGAGGTTTCCAGGCTAACTCCTTGCTCACTGAGGGAACCTGGAAAGTATCATTTGGTAACAGTCACTGGAAACTTCAGAGAAATTGACTGCAAAAGCACCATCTTTTGGCCATGTTTTCCACAAAGGAGCAGGACCCACAGAGATCTCATGGCTACCAGGAGGAGAGTATGGAGGCCGATAGCTTACACTGAAGCACAGACTTATGAGTCTCCAGCCCTATACCATCTGAGTGGCACATCCTCAGTTTTAAAGAAATCCCAGTGGCCTAAAACAGGAGACAAGTCAACCCCACAATGAAGAGGTTAATAAACAGGGGTCTGTAACAAAGTTCTAGAACCTATGCTAAGTTCAAGGGCAGAACTCAACTCTTTGACATCAACACTAATATAGGTGTGTGGCTTTAATAGGTCAGGGCTGTGTTGAACAGCTCCTATCACTGCACAGAAGCTTCAGTAGGAGTATTCCTACACATGGTTTACAATTTTACCACCTATGAGTGGAGGAGGAAAACCTGCATAGTTTTTGGACATACTTGTCACCTAGATGACATCTGTTGACACAAGCACATGAGATTTTAAAGCAGGCACTTAAATGGATGACTACTTCAGTGTCTCAAGCATCATAGGAATGACAAGCTATGGGAAGCTCAATGAAAGCTCCTGTTCATTTCAGCATCTCAAGCACCTCTGTACATGTCCCTAGATCATGAATCCATCTTCATTGGTTAAAACACAAGTCAGATCAAAATGTGAGCATCGTGAGGAGAGGTCAGGTGACTTGCCTTATAGGACATCTTGTTTAATTTTAAAGGACTCAGATGTGGGATACAACTGCCCCATTGTCCTCCTTTTCCAGAGATAGGTGAGCCAAGGACTAGGAGAGTTGAAGTCCATCACCATATCCCTTAGCCCATCCCCATTTCTCATGGAACAGTCATTAAAATGAAGATCCTGTTACAGACATGCAATCAAAGGGCTCCATGGGTAGGTGAGTTCCAGATGCACATCTGTCATCCACTGATCCTGATATATGTGCTGCTGGAATATGTCATCCCATGATTATCAGATCTGAGACGTAGGGTGACAGTCACATACCTTTGGTTAATGTCTAAAATTCAAGCCTCTTCTATATGCAAGGCCCCCATTTCAGAGGAATAGATGGAATCTTGTGAAGATACTGGGTGAATTGGAGAGCTGCCTTTGTGTCTTCATAGCACTTTAATCCAACTCCTTAAATGAAGCCAGTTCCTTAAGGCTAGGAGGCTACACACAAAGGCCATGTACATTAGCGCTACAAGTCTGTATGGGATTGTCCAAGTCTACCACATGAGCCCCATTTCTAACATCTTGACAGGATGTCCTACAATAGCACTCTAGTGAATAAATTTGGCCACTATAAAGATAGGGCAATGAGGAGTATCTCCAGAGAGTTTCTAATACTCTAGCATTTTCACAAAGAACTTCCTGAGTTCCACATGGACCTATACCATGGATGGAGAAGGTCACTCGGTTAAGAGCTGTTTAATCTCTTTGGAGAATGAGGAAGGTGTTGAAGATAGTCCACCTTGAGTCAAGAGACTCCTTATGATCCTGTTTGGCAGCCACAGAGGATAACTCGGTCATTTTTAGTAACTGGGCTCCTCAACATGAAAAACTTCACTGCAATCATGTCTTGAACACATCTCTTCACACTGGATGTGGCTTCTGCAATGTATGTGTGTAAACAGTCAAACATTCAGACATGAAAGCTGAAAAGGCCATTGGGCATGTCATTAGTCCAAAGGCCAGAGTGAGGGTGACAGTCACACTGGTTACAGGTGACACCCAAGTGCCTTCCACAGACACTGCTTGTTTTGTCTCCCATAAAGGAGACCAGAACCTGCTGTCCAGAGTTGCAGAATCAGGCTTAGGAAGGTGGAGTCTACTTAGGAGGGACAGAAGAAAACAAAACATCAGGGGATGGAGACTGGGTAGCAACGTTTTAAGAGGGATGGAACACTTGAACACAATGGTACCTGTTTGATAGTGACTAACAAAATCTGGATCTTTTTCTCAATCAGCCAAATTGATCCTTAACAGCTGAGTATTGACCTTGGACTGACTGGATTCTTTGACATGTTCCAGGAGTTAAAATAACAGGGTTTGAGATGCAACACCTTTGAGTACTGCAATTCAATGACACCACTCACCAGTTGAGGGTTAGGAGTGGGTGAGGCCAAGACCCAAGAACTGATTCCTAGTGTCTTAGGAAAGGGGCTCTTCCCTCCTCCAGTAGGAGAGAACTCACACCTAGTTTCTGCATAACTGTGGCTTCTATGGTGGTTAAAGTTAATCCAGAGACCATTTCAGACCATGCCAGTAGTAATGACTGGCACTCATGCCCATATACACCAAGATGTCTGTACCCTTCTTGCTTCATTGAACAGAAGAATATTCTCTGGTCTACTTTAAATGCTCAATTGCACAGACTTACGAGTCCCCAAATTCTATCTTCTGAGGATTATGTCTTCATTTTTGGAAGTGTCAATGAAGAATTGCTAGAAACAAGTAAATCTCATAATGATAGACAAAGGCCCAGCAGCCTACATCCAGTTCAGGGCCAGTGCTAAAGCTCTTCAACTCCAGCTCCACTAAGGTGTATATTAAGAGCTGAGTATGGCCATTGATGAATACCAAGCATTCAGGCAGTGTTCCATACTTGATTTAGAGTGACACCATATCATTTTCAAGAAACTAAGACGTTTAGGGGAAGACCATAGAAGACCATGGATGTCTCAAGTTCAGGATGAGGTGACTGCAACCAATTAAAGAATTCATCAACTCACATGTCTCATTCCCAAAGTACTTTAAAGCAATGGGATGCATAGAGAATGGGTTCATCATGCATAGAGAATGGGTTCATCATGTTAAGATCACAGCCATACTGAGTAGCTGCTATCACTCAGCATCCATGAGTGAGGAGGCCGAGAGCCTGTGAATGATTCTGATATTTGTCACACAGCTGACATGTGTCAATGTGTAAGAACTTTGCATTTAAAAGCTACTCCTAGTAAAAAGCTACTCCTAGAAAAAGATCACATGATCATCTCAACTTCATCCCACATAGGAATGACAAGCCAGAGATATCCCACCTTAAGCTCTGGGCCATTTCATCATCTCTGGTGGTAGAACAATCTCTGTATGTGACCCTAGATGAGTCATCTTTCATTGGATCATTGTCAAAGTTCAGTCAGATCCAAGTATGAGGTTCCTCAAGAATAGTCCAGGTGAGTTGCCTTATAGGACACTCATTGTGCATTGTGGATAGCTTTCTGGCTAAAATTGAAGGGACCCAAGTAGAGCTGAGGCACATCTGCCCTATGTCTTTCCTCCCAGATAGGAGAGCAAGAGATGAGGAAACTCGTTCTTTGGCTTTTGCTCATATCCCCTCTACTTGAAACAAGATGCTTGCTAGCTGTTGCCAACCATGAGAAGGTGAGTGTTGGGATATCTAGGCAAGTGGAAAGTTCCAACCTGCCTTCAAGTCTAGCCATTTCAGATGGCTGAGTTCTCTTCTAGCTTCTTGGTGTTTCTTACACCTTGGAATTCAAGTCACTATTATACTGTTAGAGTTGGAAAAGTCATCTTTAATGGGAAACTTCTATTCCAAGCACAAGTAGGGAAGGAAAGTGACAACTAGCCAAGGCAACTTCTTACTTCACATGTAAGATTGTTACCAGGAGTTGGGTTGTGCTAAGATGAACCCAACCATGTGGTTAAAACATTGGTGAACTGGTGTGTGCAAATTGGCACATTGAGCTAGAAAACATCTGTAGGAAAGAACATTCTGGGTAGAGTTTCCATTTTTCACCCCTCAGCATTGTCATTTTCCAGCATGGAGACCTGGATGATGGTGTAACCCTGACCAACAACAAAAACAAAAACAAAAACCCAACAACAGGGACTCTGGAACTGGGCCTCGGTATGAAAGATTACCTGCCATGTTCTGTCCATGTCTTGAGTACTGAGTCTGAAATAGAAAAGTCATCATGAGCTTATCTGCCTATTGGTGGTAACTTCAACATGGGAGACTTTTGGGCTGTGTACACTCATTGCTCAACTGTTCTCATTTGGCTCTACAAGTGAGCACCTAGACAGAACATATGAAGCCTAACAAGGGCCCATCACCCTTTAAAAATTTTAAAGTTGCCTCAGAATTTGTAAGGCCTCTTGATTCTTAGAAGCTCCCTGTCCTGATGAACTGGAAAGGGTGTCCATGAAGCTGCTCATCTTTGGATTGTAACTCCTATCACACAAGTTTTCTGGCAATTATGGAAAATACTCCACATGTCAAATTCAAATGTCAAGAGTAGATATACCATTTACAGGTGTCAACACAAAGTGAACCCTGTGTGCACAGATGAGCCACAACTTTAAGTATCCAAAGATCTATGGGGCCTATGGGTAGTCTAGAGCCTGCAGAGCTGAGGGATTCTCTTGAGACTAGAAGACTCATCTCCCAGGACAACAGGTACCAGAGCCCACGGTAGCACATTAGGTGATCAGGTTACCCTGTTTGGGCATCTGAGGAAACCCACCTCAAATACATATTTCACCCTCCTTTCAGTTTTGGCCATCACAGGTATTACCAGGGAAGGACTCCACTGACCTGAGATGTGACTATCCCAGTAGCTGGGGAGAAAGTTCCCACTGATTGCTTTAGGAAGACAAAACAGACCCAGAACTCATTTTTAGGGTTGCAGAGTCAGGCTCAGTGGGTGGGGGTCTAAGGAAGGAACTGAAAACATGAGATGGAGAGTTTGGCAGCAAGAAGGATTTTATAGAGGGATTAAACACTCTGGAAGAGTGATCTGTTTGAGACTAACCCTCCAAATTCATGGACCTTGATCTGAGATAGCTAACCTGATCCTCGTAACAGTTTGACTTCAACCATAGATTGATAAAGGCTGGATTCTTTGGGGTTATTACAGGAGCTAAAGGTTTGAGATATAACACTTTGAGTAGCTGCAATGAATGTACTCAGCTCACTAGTTGTAGAAGTTTAGGAGTGGATGAGGCAAGGCAAGTCCGACCAAGAAGTCACTGTCTTAGGAAAGGGGCTCCACCAGCCTGTGGACAAAAGCCCACACCTAGTTCTGTGTAGCTCTGGTTTCTGTGATGCTTAGAGTTAAGGAACAGCTGACCTAAGTGGGAGCTCACGGACTCCAGATTGATAGCTGGGAAACCAGCGTATTAAGACAAAGGTTGGCCCCTCTTAACATGGCTGTCAAGTTGTGGGGCTTGGGCCATCTACAGGGGGCTGCCAGCACATTACCACTAGTACATGAACTGCTTATTTGGAGCACATTTGCTATGGAGGGATACCTTGGCTCAGCCTAGATACAGTGTGGAGGGCCTTCCATCCTTCCCCAAAGGATGTGACAGACTTGATCCTTCATGGGAGGCCTTACCTTCTGAGGGGTGGGTGAGGGTGGGATGGGGAGATGGTGGGGCAGAAGTAGGAGGACAGGAGGGAGAGTGAACTGGGATTGGTGTGTAAAATAAGATTTTATTTTAAATTAAGACAATTTAAAAAGCTAATCCAGAGATCATTTCAGACCATACCATTGGTTATGCCTGGTGCTCATAAATTCATATGCATCAAGATGTCTGTCACTGAATCAAAGAACGTGTTTTCTGAGCCCCCTAATGCACTGGGTTGGCATTCTCCATAGATGTATTCCAGAAGGTTGCCAAGCTCTTGATTCCTTAAACAGTGGTATACCTGTAAGTCCATTGCAATTGCTGATACACCAGGGTGGGCAAAGCCAAGAGCCATTATCTGCATAAACACTGTTGTGTCAGAGAAAAGGCACAGCAGCAGGAAATAGGTGTCCCTGCAAGTATGGAAGCATCATCCCAGGAGGCCAGTTATTCCAGATTCATAGGCTCCTACCCAGGGTACCATATGTAGGAGGTTGATGAAATCAAGGGTAGGTGTACTAATCCAGGAGTGATGCTTTCAAAACGAAACCAAGAATACATGGGAAAGCCTCGTCCTCCCTATGAGAAGGTCTGCTACATGCATGACAGATGTCTGAGTCTCATACATTAGATCAACATTAAAATATCCCCTTATCCTTAGCTACTCCCCCGCCCCCGATGCTGGGCACAGGGTTCATTTCCTTTATTGGCATCTGAGCCTAGAAGAGATAGAAAAGGCAGTCTTCAGTGAGTGGACATATGTGGTTCTCGCTGTATTGTGAGGCATCCACTGCAAGGTCTAACAAAAGCTTCCACGTAAAAAGTAAAGACAAGATTTCAACTAGGGCAACCAATGACCCTCAACACTGTCCAGCGGACACTTGCAAGATCCCACGTGTTCCTCCCCCATCTGAAGTCTTCACGGGACTGCAGAGTTCTGTAGGGCCGCAGTCCATTTTAAAAATTGCTACAATCTCTACTGATCGAGAGGTTTCTAGGCTGTTTGAGGCATTTTATTGGGAAGATCATTGCTAACACTCACAGGACCTCTCAGCAAGTAACCTGTCTTCGAAGGTAACTTTTTAAGTAGGTCTTGCACAAATGGCCACGAGTCACAGGGATTCCCAAGGCTACAGGGGATGATTGGAAATGCAGTATCCTACTCAGTGGCCCAGGTACTGATAAACACATGAGTCCCCAAGTCCTGTCTTCTGTGGAGCAGGTCAAGTTAGGAGACCAATAATGAGGAAACCTGAGATGGAATGATGAGAGTCTATAACGAAGTCTAATAGCCCTGTCTAGTTCAGGGACAGAGCTTGGCCCTATGGCAACTTAAGTGTGTGGCTCACATGCCAAGAAGGACCATCAAGAGGGTAGCAGGGATGCAGGCAGTGTGTCGTACTTGAGAAAATGACAGGGCGTGACTCTTAGTCAAAGATCTGAGAAGACTCCAGGGATGAAGCCCAGAATGTCTTCCCAAGTTTGGGATGAAGTCAAAGTTGAGGCAAACAACCCCAATCCAAACGACAGGTATGAAGGTGCCTTAAAGCAATGGGATACCATGGAGGAAAGGTTCATTGTTTTTCCAAGTCATGGCCATATTGACTATCTGCTATCATGCAGATCATCAGGTTATTCCCATACATGGATTATGATACTATCATCTGACATTTGTTCCATTCCCGACTGTTAATCAGCAGCAGCAAGAACATGGAGGCTTAAAGCCAGTACTGAAACGGAAGGTCTGTGCATCTTGAGTGTCACACACAGGAGTGATAAGTCATGGAAAGCTCAATGTAACCTCCTGAGAGAGGTCATCTCAGTACCTCTGTGGTGGAGCCATCTTCATTGATCAAAATATTCAAGCTGGTCCAAATTGTGAGGATTCTTGAGATGTAGTCTAAGTGACTTGCCTTATAGGGCCTTTATCCTATATTATCTTCTGGCTTATATTGAAAAGGACCCAAGTAGAGCTGAGTACTTCTGCCCTATTGTCTTGTCTTCTAGAGATGTTGACAGTTATGAGGAAACTTTCCAGCCACTGCCTCTTGGCCACTTCTACTGAGATCATGATTAAAAAGGAAATCCTGCCAGAGACATGCAATCAAGGACTCCATGGGCAGGTAAGTTCCAGGTGCTGATCTGGCCCATCCAAGTTTTGCTAAAAGCAAACCACTATCCTGATTCTCAGACCTGACACCAAGCAGTATTAAAGGGATGTGACAGAGCTATATCCCATTGGCTGTTAATTTAACACTGTCCTCAAGGCTCTCCTACATGCAGGCTCCTATTCAGAAAGACAGGTGGGATCTTGCTCTGAAGACACTTGAGTTGATGAAGAGCTATCTTCTGTCTTCATAGCACATCAATCCAGTTCCTTAAGAGTTGACGAAGGCTACACCCTCAAATGCTATGTTATCCCATGTGTCTGTAGGACTTTGTCCAGTTGACCATTGTGTGGATGGTTAGTCAATTCACAATCCAGAAAATGCCTCCATAAAGGTCATATGTAGGCAGGCCTGTAAGGTATTTTCTTCATTAGTCATTGATGGGGAAAGGTCAAGCCCTTGTGAGTGGTGCCATCCCTGGGCTGGTGGGCCCTGGATTCTATAGGAAATCAGGCTGAGCAAGCCAGGGAAGCAAGCCAGCAAGCTTCTGCATCAGCTCCTGTTTCCAAGTTCCTGTCCCGGCTTTCTTCCCTAAGAAACTTTGTGGGAAGTAGGAACCAAATAAATTCTTCCATCATGGTTTTTAATCACAGCAACAGCAACCCTAATTAAGTTGATACCAAGAGTGTGTGGTATTTCTATAACAGACCTGAACATGTTTGGGGGAGGATTTGGGGGAGGACTTGAACTAGAAAAGCCATTTAGTGCTGAGAACTCAATGAACTTGTTTTAGGAGCCTAGAAGAAAAGGATGGGGACTGGAGAGATAGCTGAGTGGTTAAGAGCACTGGGTGTTTTTCCAAGAGGACACGAGTTCAACTCCCAGCACCCACATGGCAGCTGTAACCTTCGAACTCAGTTCCAGGGTATCCTACACCATCATACAGATGCAGGCAAAACGATGCAGATAAAGAAAATTAAAGAGAAGAATTCCAGGGCAATGCAGGAGATAGAGGCTTGACTTACAAAATTTGAGGGAGATTTAAAAGTCTCTACAGGTACTATTTGCTATTCTAAGTTACAATTCTATGGCTCTGGCTAGCTGGGGCTTAAGAATTGACTGATTAACAAGAGACCAGAAGTACTAAAGTAAGCCCTTGTCTTACTGGGACTGGGACAATTGATACCGAGACATTTTGCTGAAAATTGCAACTGAGAAATTAGTGGCAGTTGTGAGACCCACGAAGTCATCCTGAGTGAGGTGACCCAGCAGGACAAACTATGATCCACAGACCCAGAGGCTAAGTGGCAAGGAAGGTTTAAACAGGGGACACAAGAATCTCCCTGGCAAGGGGAAATAGATTCTGAGAGTGGACTGGGGGCAGATGGGGTTGGGATGTGAGGAAATCAAGTGGGGGAGGGAGAAAATGCTGGGAGAAGTGACTGGAATTGGGAGGCATTTCAGGGGAGAGATGGAAACCCCTAGTGCATTGAAAACTTCATAGAATCTACAAGTTATGCTAGCAAAGGTTTCTAGTAATGGACATGGAGCAGGAGTCAACCATCTATAACCAAGCAAGACTTCCAGTGGCCGGATTGGGACACCAATGCAGCCACAAAAATCTGACTTGCAATTTACCCTGCCTACAAGATATGCTAGAGTAAAAGATGGGGCAGAAAGTATGGGAGTGGCCAAACACTTACTGATCCAACTTGAGACCCATACCAGAGGGAGTGCACCCTGGACACTGCCTAGAGGACCAGGACCTAGAGGTAGGGTAGTCCAGAGATGTAGAACCAAGCAGACAAAAGTCCATGAAATGAGTTCTAATCTACTCCCTAATGATATTCTGATACAAAACTCTTGATTTTCAGAGAGGCTTCATCCAGCAACTGATAGAAACAGATGCACAGACCCACAGCTAAACATTAGGTCCAGCTTGGGAAATCCTGTGGGAGAGAGGGAAGAAGGATTGTAGGAGCCAGAGGGGCTCAAGGATATAAGAAAAATTCATGGAACCAGTTAACCTGAGCTCACAGGAGCTCAGAGACTGAACCAATGAAGAGAGTCCTGCTTGGGACTGACCTGGGCCCTCTACATAGGGGTTATAATTGTGTAGATTCCTTAGTTGTAACAGGAGCTATCTCTATTGCCTGCTTTTGGGACCTTTTTCTCCTAACTGGGTTGCTTACTCCATCATCGATAGAAGAGATGCCTTGTCTTAATGCAACTTGTTATGCCATGGCTGGTTGGTATCCACGTGGGAAGGCCCATCCTTTTCTGAAAGGAAATTGAGTGGATGAAGGGGATGTAAAACAACAACAACACAACAACAAAAAACCCACCAGCATCACAGAGGCAAAATTATCTACAGTGTTTCCTGAGAGTTAACACACAGAGGCTGTGTGTGTTACAAGGGTGGCCAAGGTTGCACCTCATGCTGGCAGGTAAACTTGGTAGTGTTAAACTCAGAACTATCTGGGTGACTTAAGGCATGAAGAGGTCCTAAGAGCATCTGATGTTTGGCATCACAAAGCGACCCTATGAGAGGCTATTTGGAGAAACCCAAAGTGCAGAAGACCTCAGGGTTTGAGATGCCTATACCAAGGCATGACCCACCAAGAACAGGAGCAGCAAAGGAGTGGTGTGCTGCAGAGGCTGGAGTAGCAGTGATACAAGCCCCTTTAGGAGCAAAGATTGTTGAGTGAATCCCAGACTGAGTTATCTATACTTCGTTTAGTTTTATTGTGACTGTGCCCTGGGTTCTTTTCTCTTGGAGTTAAGAGTTTACAATTTTGCAGGGAGCCCATAAGAACTCTGGATTTTAAAGAGATTGGGTATTTTAAAGAGACTGACCCAGTGGTTTGAATTAGAGACTGGATTTTTTTTTTTTTAGAGTTGTTTTGAATGCAGTAGCTTGGGGATGAACATGGAAGGAAAACAGTGTTAATGGGGATGCGTTTGTGGTGTCAAGTTGAAAAGGGGTTAATTGGGATGGGTAGTTTTGTCAAGGTGACACAAGCTAAAGTCATCAGGGAGGGAGCCTCAATTGAGAAAATACCTCCGAGAGATCGCACTATAGGCAAGCTTGTAGGGAATTTTTAGTGATAGATGAAGGCCCAGGCTTTATCAGGGGTCTAGTGCCATCCCCGGTCTGGTGGTCCAGGGGTTTAAAAGCAGGCTGAGAAAGGAGCAGACCAGTAAGCAGCACTTCTTCATGGCCTCTGGATCAACTCCTGCCCAGCTCCATTCCTGTATTCACTTCCTTTGATGCACTGATGTGAAGTATCAACTGGAGAAACTTTCCTCCCAAGTTACTTTGGCCATGGTGTTTCATCACAACCAATAGTAACCCTAACTTAAGGCAACCACGTTAGAGCCTGGCTTCTAACAATGACAGGATGTTGTCCACAAGGGCACTCTAGTGACCATGTTGACTGATTCACTGAAGATGGTGATGAGAGGCAATCTCTTCAGATGTTCCTAGTTCTCCAGCACTGCCAGGAGGAATTTCCTGGGTTTCCACATGGAAGGGTCAAATGGCTGTCTGCATAGTGGACACAGGTCACATGACAATAGAACCAAGTGTTGGAAAAGTTCTTCTGCATCAAGACATTGCTCGTGAGCCTGTCTAGCAACCACAGGATACCACAGGGCCATTCCTAAGGAACTGGGTTCCTAACAGGAGAGTCTTCACTGACACGGTCTCTTGCCCACATAGGATATGGCTACTGCATGTACGTAAAAAGAATTCAGACATGACCAAAAAAGGCTTAGAATAGTAACGACAACCCCAACCAGTGTCTTTAAGTCCCTAAGGCAGAGTGAGGGAGATGTCCACACTGGTTAAGTGTGATACCCAAGTGCCTTTCACAAAAGGCAAACTTTAGTATCCAACCCTCTTCAGCTTCCGGACTCAAAGTGTCTTGTTGCAATAGTAGGTCAGATGAAAGATTCAAGTCACAACGAGAGCAGTGTTGATGTCTAGGTATGACTGAGGCACCCACCTGCCTTCCATTCTAGCATTATAGGAGGCAGAGTTCTCTAGTTTCCAGGTATTTTTCTTATATGATGGAATTCAGGCCACCATATTGTACATTCTTAGGAGTTTTATGTTTACTGGAAAACTTGACCCCAAGGACAAGCAGGGAAGAAAATAGTGTTAAAGAGCCAAAAGATTTAAGAGAACTTGAGACTCTTAAGTCTGTGTACCTTACACAGAAAGTTGGTTATAAGAGGAATGGGATTGTACAAAAATGAACAGAATGTAGAGAAAAGACCTAGGTCAGTGCTGACCTAGAGTCCAACTATGGTTCTCAGCAAGATGGGAGATGTCCCACTGCAAGTTCTAACTAGAACTTGGATGAAGTGGGTAGACAAGAGGGAAACTTCTTGAAATTTCATCAACTACAAAGCCGACAGTGAGCATCAACACAACACTGTCTCCAGAAAATACCTCAACATTCCACAGTGCTGTTCTATCTGAAGGCAACACTCTTGGTCAACATCTTCCTGGCCTCATGTGCTGATACAACAGGCCACAGGAATTGTCAGTGTGGAAGCTGAGGTGATAGCAAGTCACAATCTTAGTTACCTCAGAGTGCTCATATGTAGTGTTTGGAGTCATTGCAAACAGAAGCCACAAATCTTTGTGGGACTGCAGAATTATGGCATATACAAAGCAGAAGTCTGTCTTCAATAGGATAGCCATCATCCTCTCAACTGAAGGTTACTTCTAGGGAGTTTACTGGGGCATTGTGGGGAAAGCCCTTAAAAACATGGGACCTTCTCATCACCGGTCTTCAAGGATCATCTTTTAGGCATGTCTTGCAATAAAAAGACCAGGACCCACAGGAATCCCAGGGCTACAGAGGTGAGTAGGGACAGTGTCCAACACAATGATAGTGGCTCAGGTACTCCAACAGACTTATGAATCCTTAAGTCTCATCTTAGGATGAGCAAGCCTTCAAGTTTTTAATTAGAATGTTAGGAGGCCCGAGATGTCTCAAGTTCAGGATGAGGTGACTGCAATTGTTCAAAGGAGAGGCAAACAACCAACTCAGGTGCCTCATCCCAAGATGTTTCAAAGCAATGGAAATGCATAGAGAATGGGTTCATCATGTTAAGATCACAGCCATACTGAGTAGCTGCTATCACACTCAGCATCCATGAATGAGGAGGCCGAGAGCCTGAGAATGATTGATTATTTGCCACACAGCTGACGTGTCAATGTGTAAGAACTTTGCATTTAAAAGCTACTCCTAGTAAAAAGCTACTCCTAGAAAAAGATCACATGGTCATCTCAACCTCATCCCACATAGGAATGACAAGCCAGAGATATCCCACCTTAAGCTCTGGGCCATTTCATCATCTCTGGTGGTAGAACAATCTCTGTATGTGACCCTAGATGAGACATCTCTCATTGGATCATTGTCAAAGTTCAGTCAGATCCAAGTATGAGGTTCCTCAAGAATAGTCCGGGTGAGTTGCCTTATAGGACACTCATTGTGCATTGTGGATAGCTTTCTGGCTAAAATTGAAGGGACCCAAGTAGAGCTGAGGCACATCTGCCCTATGACTTTCCTCCCAGATAGGCTAGTGAGGGACGAGGAAACTCATCTTTCATACCCCTTCTACTCAAAGCAACTGTGATTAAAAAATGCCAGAGATAAGTGATCAAAAGCCAGGTAAGTTCTAGAGACCAATGTCTATCCACCCACTGATCATGATATATCATGTCAACCCCCGATTCTCAAGACTGGAGGGAAAGAAATGGCATCCCTCTTGCACGCAGGCCCTTATTTTCAGGACAGGTGGGAGCTGGCTTGCGGAAGACATTCTGTGTTTAATATCAGACTCCACTCTATTTCCTTAATGACCAGAAAGGCTACACCCCACAAAATTCATAGTAACCCAAGTATCATTTTCTCATGTCTACCATTGTGTATAATTTGACACAAGCTCAAGTCATCTGAGAATTTACAATTGAGAAAAATGCCTCCCTAGAAGAGTCAAATTGTAGGGAAGCTTGCTGGGCATTTTGATAAGTGATGGGGGAGGGCCCAGACCATTTCAGGTGGGGCTATCCCTGGGCTGGCAGTACTGGGTTCAATAAGAAAGCAGAGCTGGGCTGTGGTGGCACCGGCCTTTAAATTCCAGCACTCAAGAGGCAGGCAGATCTGCGAATTCCAGGCCAGCCTGGTCTGCAGAACAAATTCCAGGACAGGCTCCAACCCTACACAAAGAAACCCTGTCACGAAGTGGGATGAGCTAGCCATGAGGAACAAGCCATAGGCAGCACCCCTGCATCACTCCCGCCTCAAAAGTCCCTGCCCTGATGGGAGTTCCACATCCCAAGCTCATATAATCAAAGGACTTGGGACAGGAAGTCTATAAACTGAAGAAATCCTTTCTTTCTCCCTAAGCTTCTCTAGAAGGTTTCATATCACAGTAAGTAACCCTAAGTAACCCTAATTTGAGACAACCATGTTCGTACCATTTCTAACATTCTTGGCAGAATGAACTCAAAGGTCCTCTATAGTAACCAGACTGACTTTCACTAACGACAGGATGAGGCAGTCTCTTCAGATGCCATTTCTAATCTTGCAGCACTGCTGTGAGGACTTCCTGGGTTCCCAACATGAGCCCTTCACCATAGAGAAGCGAGACCATTCAACTTACACTTCACACCACAGTAAGAACTGCTTTTGGACTCCTCAAAGAGAAAAGTGTTGGGATAAAAATCTACCTTGCACCAGCACAATCCTTGTGATTCTGCCTGGAAACTACAGGATTACTTAGGGCCATTCCTATAGAATTTGGTCCCTCAATACAAAAGTCTTTCACTGTCATCGTCTTTTGCCAATGTCTCTTCATATAGGATACAGCTACTGCAGTGTGTACATAATTCAGACATGGTTCTGAAAAGGCTTAGAATAGCAATGACAGCCCCATTTGATGATCTTCAGTCCCTAAAGCCAGGGTGAAGGATATACCCATGTTGGTTATGGGCGATTTGACAACCAAATTCCTTTTGGAGGTTCCATTACACTACCAACCTCAGTTCTTGGTCAGGCTAGAGTCAGATGACTGGCTAGCACAGAGTATGTGACATGGGAAAGATGTAGTTGCATCAGCTAGCAAACAAGGAGGGGGAAAGGGTTGGAAGACAAGGAAAGACTAAAGGTCCCAAGCTACCCTCCAGTCTATCCCTCATAGCAGTCTGGATTTTCTAGTTTCTTATACCATGAATTCAAGACACCATATTGTACTTTCTGGAGGTTTTATCAAAGTCATCTTTGCTGGGAAAATTTTCCCAAAAATAGATAGGGAAGGAAAGCATGTGTGAAACAGTCAAAGGAAATGGTAGAAAAGGAAATGGTAGAAATAACTTTGAGCATCTTAAATTCATACAGAAAAAGAAATCAGTAAAGACTGGGATCACCCAGAGATGCACAGATACTTGTGTGTCAAGAGTTTAAACTCTTGAGCTAGGAAATATCTTGAATGATCAAGAAATAGCTTTAAGGGATGTTCTGGGTAGAACACTCCCATTTTCCAAAATGGAGATCTGGATGAGGATGTCATTTCCCCCACACAGGAGCAAGGACTCTCCTTGGTACTGGGCTTCATGGCACAAGCCTGACTTGTTCTGCCCACATCATGAGGTCTGAGTCTGAACTAGAAAGTGAACTGATCTTTCTGGCGGTGGTAATGTCAACACATGAGGCTTTTGGGCTCTGTACATTGCTGCTCACTGCTCTCATACAGACCTACAGCCACATCTAGACAATATGAACTAGGCAAAGAAAGTCCCAATAGCCAAGTTTAAAGTTGCCCAGGAGGGAGACTGCATCAAGCCTCTTGCCAGTCACCCAAGCTCCCAGTTGATGAACCATCTCCATGGAGTTCCTCATCACCGGGTTGTGACTCCAAACATAGGTTTGATGGAGATTATGGAACCCTCCTCCATAAAGACACACCTCAAGCCCAACTGCTGATCGTTAGGGTATTCAATATGTGCATACAGGCATAGCTACTCAGCCACTTCTCCCAAAGTGTTCAAAGATATGTGGGTATTAATGGTGACTCAGCACCTGCAGAGCTGAGGGATACACTATTCGGGCTAGTAGACATTTTCCAGAGAAATAGGAGCCAGAGCCCATAGTAACATACCAGATGCTCACATTACCTTGTGAGCAAGTTTGGTTACATAAATTCACCCAAAGACAGGCACCTCGTTCAGTGCTGGACACCATGGGTCCTAAGAGATTAGGACTCCATTGGTCACTTAGATATTCTAGTCTCACAAGTTAAGGGGCTGGGAATTTCCTCTACTTGCTTTGTCTTCCTAAAGAAGACCAGAACCTACTGAACTGGGCCACAGTCAGGCTCAGTAGCTGGTGTCTACTTAGGGAGGGAATTGAACACATGAGAAATATCGTGAGATGGACAGTATGGTAGTATAGCAAAAAAGACAGTTTTACAGAGGGATGGAACATCCTACAACATCAGGTCAGTGACTCAAAAATTGAGGTTTGATCTGATCCAGCAACTCCCAGTCCTTACAACAACTCAACTTCAACCTTGGGTTGACATAAAAGACTGAGTTCTACGGGAGTGTTAAAAGAATAATGGTTTGAAATGCAACACCTTTGAATACTGTAATGAAAGGTTCTCAGCTCACTCATTGAAGTGGGTTAGGAGTGGGCAAGGCAAGACAAAGACACTAGGAGTCCTATAGGAAAGGGGTTCTGCCCTCCTGTAGACAAAAGCCCACACCTAATTCTGCATAGCTGTGGTTTCTGTGATGTTAAAAGTTCAGAAACCATTTTGGACCACACTAGTGGCAATCCCTGGTGTGCATGCTCATACACAAAGAGGTCTGTGTCATTGAATCAGGGAAGATTTTCTGGGTTCACTAGAATTCTGGATTTACATTCCTAAAAGCTCTTTTCATTTTGTATACCGACAGTGATACATCAGAAAGTTCAGAGTTGACACAGCCACCAAGAGCCTTCTCTGCAGGACACTCATTCTGCTCTGGAGAAATGAACCAGTAGGAAATAGGTGTCCCTCTAAGCAAGGGATGGATGCTGTACCCCAGAATGGCAGTTACCCCAGACTCAGACTCCTACCTAGGCTACATATAAAGGATATTGATGGAATCAAGGTGAGGTGTACTCACAGGAGTGACGGATCTAACAAGCCAAGAACACATGGAAAAGCCCTGGCCACTTCACCAAGAACATCTGCTATGACAATTGCCAAGTCACTTGGTCACCAATCCTAGTTTGGATCACATTGTCAGTGATCCTTCTGGGTGCAGGGTTATTTGCTTTATTGGCATCTGAGCACAGATGCAGCATTCAGTTTACTGTTGACCTAAAGTCCAAGTGTGGTTCTCAGACTGAAGTGTCCACTGCAAGATCAATCAAGAGTTTTGAGAATGGAACAGGTGAGAAGGAGACTTAAAAACTGAAATCGCTAGAAAGTCACAAACCACAGCTCTCATGGTTCAAACCCACCAACACTCCAGTGGAGATACGTTTTATGTGTGGCTCCTCCCATCTGACAGCAACACTTAGTTAATGTCCTTCCTTAACCTATGTGATAACTCTGACAGAACGTGCCACATGAATGGCTCAGGCTCAAGATCAAGCAAATTACAACCTTAAGTTGCCTTGACTGCTCATATGTAGTATCTGGGGCCATCACTGCAAATTAACAGAAGTCACAAGTCTTTGTGGGACCGCAAAGTTATGGCATATACAAAGGGCAGCAGTCCATCTTCCAGTAGTGTGACCATTTTCTCTGAGCTCTCTAGACCATCTTGTTTGCTGAGGCTTCTTGGGGGGAGGGTAGTCATTGAAAACAGGACATTTTCACTTATCACCCGTCTGCAGGGATCATCTTTTGGACTTGTCTTGCATCAATGACCAGGATCCACTGAAAACCAGGTGTTTCAACTTAGAGGCACACCCTGTGTATCATTTTGAAGGATTCAAGAAGACTGTAGAGAAGTCCTGGATGTTTTCCCAGGTTGGGGATGAGACTACCCCACAAATTCTCACTTAGAGGCAAACAATCACAACCCGACTGATATATCTTAAAGGTGCCTTAGCAATGGTATACATGGAAAATGGGGTCATTTTAAAAAGATCAGGGCCATATTGATAGCTCCCACCACACCAGAGCCAGTGGATCTATTACCATACATGGATTACAATGTTCATATTACCTATAAGAGAGAAGACCGAGAACTCAGAAATGATCTTACATGTTATACAACTGTCATGTGTCCATGTGCCAAGTACTTGGAAGTTTAAAGCAATTTATGAAATCGAAGACGACCTGAGCAACTCCAATGTCATCCCACACAGGACTTACAAAGCAGCAAAAGCTCAACCTCAGCCTTAGACCATTTCAGTATCTTCTGATAAGAGTACAACCTTGATTCAGAGCTATTCACTATGTTCTGTAACTGAGAATTCTAGTTCTTAGGAGAAAACTCCAAAAAAGTAGAGGAGCTATTGCTCCAAAGTAGAGTTGATGTCATTACTATGTACCTACAAGGTAGAGTCAATTAGGAACTAACCCAACTGCCACAACCCAAGGCACCTTGAAGCAATGAGACAGAATAAAGGTTATGTTAGCAAGATCAGGGCCAGGTCAGGGCTCCTAACTCTCCCAGGGAACACAAGTAGATAGTCTGTTAAATGTGTTACAACATTTTTGCATGTTAGAGGAGAGCTTGGCAAGAAATCCCTGATACGGATGTTTGGTTGGGCATATTTATGGACAACCAAATTATCTTTGAGGTTTGTATTACCATAGAAGGTTACCTGTTGTCTCAAACCATCACGTGGAAATGACAACCCAGGACAACTCAAGCTTTGGTCATTTTTATCACCTCTTGAGGTAGGGAAGCCTGTGCCCATGTCCTTAGATAAAGGATCCATATTCTACATTGGCTCCTTGTCAAAAGGTATCCAACTAGAGCCTGGTGGGAGTCCTCATTTGAATGTTCTCGTCAAGTGGAGATCTGGACCATGACATTTTCAGGAAAACAAGGCCTCTTGGAAACTGCTAGGTTTTGAAAAAAAAAATCTACTTTCATTCTTCCTAAGTCATAAGAATTACAAGAATCCTGAGTTTGAAGGACTGCAAAAATTCAGATCCATGGTTAAGAGTAAGATGGGAGGAAACATGAACAAGTTTTAAGTTGCCAAAAGAAGCAATCAAGAGAAACTCCATCCTAACACAATAGAGGGACTTGAGGGTGGGACACAAGCCACTGAAGCCACTAGCCTTGTAAAAAAAAAAAAAAAAAGTGAATTCATTTGAAAGGAAAGCTCCTGAATAGAGAATGCCTCAGGAGAACATCCCTCTTTACAACAGCTGATCAGGCAAGTGGTTTCACAGGACCTTATGAGGATTCTATGTAAATAGGAGTACCAGGCTGTATCTAACTTATCCCAAAGGTTAGTGGGCAGGAAGTGTTCATGATTCAAGAATAAGGATGTCATGAAGGGTGGGACCCCCTGCCTGGATTGACTGGCTCTTAGGGACAATGGCATAGCACAATCAGTGTCTGGAAGGCAGCTCTCAGAAGTCTTTGTTAAACTGAGGTGAATGGTAGGTCACCAAGTAGAGTCCAGGTGCCTAGATGACAGAACCAAAAAGTGTTCAGTAACAAAGGTACATGCACAGAATCAATGCCATGTAACAAACCTTGCCATGCTCCTTCCAACCTGGCCTTTCCCACTAAAGTTCCCCTTTCCACTAAAGTGGAGCCCTTCCTTCAGTTCATCTTGCCAGGCAAACATTGAAGCAATGGAAGAGTTAACTGGTACTTTCAGGGAATACATGTTAACACAATTAAGGGCAATAAGATAGTCAAGGACCTCCAACATTTATCCACACAGCACCATTGTTCCCAGGAGAAAGCAAAATGTTTTTCTGGAAGAAAATCAGTCTTCCTAGAGTGAGGTGTCTGACACACCCCTCTAGAGGCGACACCACAACATCCCTCAACTTTCAAGCAAGACTCAAGAAAACCAAAAATGTAGCATAGCTGGTATGACCAGGTACTATGGCAGGGCCTACCTGCTAGACATGTGATAAGCCTGGGAGACCAGTCAAGCTGATGACCCTACTAGAAGGCAGACCCACGATATCCTTCCTTGCTATCCTCACCTATTAATGTTACTTTGGGTAGGTAAAGACACTAGTTTTATCAAGTGACTTGGATATGGATATGGGGTTCACAGGCGAGGAGGGGTACACCTGCCAACCCCTCCATCAGATGCAGACCTAGTGAACCAGGCTCTGATGTCAGATCTCTTTGGCCAGTGTGATCCCCAGCACTGTCCCCAAGACTCCCTGAATAGCCTGAGCTCAGGGTAGAGATGAAGTCCATTCACACTGTCTCAGAAGCAAGGCCCACCTTGCCAATAAAAGCAATACTAAAAACTGCCCTCTTTGCTTGCAAATTGTCTTCCTAGACCTCTCCCTGGGTCCTTTTCAGATTCCCGTTTGTCAATCACTTACATCTCAACCTCACAAATGCCTCTATTAATCATTGTCTCCTGTACAGCAGCTACCTTCCTCTCAAAAACTGCCTCAGAAAGCTCAAAAAGACATTCACTAGTGACAAGTCCCTGGACTAGGACCTGGGAGGATGTCCCGTATCTGATAGTGTCTTCTTTTGAGGATGCTGGTCATCTTCATACAGCAGTTAAGCATCCCCTACATCCCATTCCTTTTTACTCACTTTCATACTATAAACCTTCAGTGTCCTCCCAGGAATCCAGTTGCTACCACCATGTTAAGTCAGGATAGAGACTCAATATAGCAGAATGAGCCCTTATGGGCCTCTTCTCTGGAGCTGCAATGGGCAATGGGTACCAAACAAAACTACATGTTGGGTATCCTCACCCTACATTCTTTTGCTAACATCCTCATGAGCCATGTGGAGATTTGGCGAGGACACTCTCACCTTATTGTGGGTGTTGTGTATTACTTTAACTGTACAGGTATTGTCTCTGCTGCTTTTGTTAGTGATGCAAGGACATATTACATGTGTTTGATTAAACTTGGTATTGGAAGCTGAGCAACTAGCTGACAGGAAGTGGTACGAAGGAACCAAGTGTAGAGGGCTGTAGTAGGGGCTCAGCAGAAGGACAACCCTGTTTTAGAAAAGACATAATCTGGGAGAGATAGTTAGCTACTTGCTATTCAGCCTCTGAGTGAGCAGAATTTTACCTCAACCTTTTGAATCCTGAGTTCCATAGATGAATAGAAATCAAAAGTTCCCTTTTAGTGGCGTGATAGAGCTGGTGCCTGTGGGAATGGCATTCCCACCTGGTTGTGGTCTGTGTGGCTGAACTGTGGCTGGTAGCTGTGGAGTTGCAATTACTTAAGGGGCAGCCACTATGAATGAGAAACAGGTGAGCATATAAACAGCTTCCTAAAAGCAATGTTTTAAATAACAAGTCAGGCGAACCTTTAAGATGAGGGTAGAGCAATGGCCCATCAAGAGTTGTCACACAGCAAAGATACAGCAATGATGTCTGCAGAGATTGGGTTCTATCTCCAGAGGAGATATCTCTACCAGAAGGTTCCATCCACCTTTGAAATGAGCAAAGTTCACTTCTTTCAAGAACTGCCCCCCCAGAACACACCCTCCCTGCCAACCACAGACCCAAAGACATGAATGCAACATACGATAGTTCCTGTTCACAGTGGCGAGTAAAGCCACCCCAAGACTCTAGTTTGAAAGGAACCTTTTAACTTTCCTATATGCAGCTCCTTTACCCTGTAAACAGGGCAGTGTGTGCTGCACCTTCAGGGTTGGAAAATTCCAGTTGGGTAGACTCTTATCTAGGAAGAAAAACAAGCAGGCAGTGTGCCCCTGAGTGCAAAGCCAAGGCCGCAGCTACTGCAGCAAAGCCTCCATTGCTGCCTAAGGCAATACAAAGCTGGTGCCCAGTGACTGGAGCCTTAACTAGTGTTCCTTTCATTCAAACAGGTCTCTCCTGACTACAGATCAGAATTCTAGTGTCCCCAGGCTCCAAGCTATGGGAAGTCTCTTCCAAAACATTAAATGACATGACTGGTTCAGAAAGCAAAAGACCAGAACTTGGGACTACATCAGAGTTCCTGCCAACATTAAGGTTCTTAGCAAGTAGACATCGAAGATGTAAGTGGTGAGTGCAGTGACTAGTGCAGTGACTAGTTTATGTTAACTTGACACAAGCTAGAGTCATCTAAGAGGGAACCACAGTCAAAAGATAGATGTCCCCAACTAGACTAGCCCTGTAGTGAGTGAATCAGCTCACTGTGGGTACCACTCCGAGATCCTAAGAAAATAGGCTGAGCAAACCACAAAGAGAACAGTTAAAGCTGCACCGGACATGGCCCTCTGCTTTAGTCATTGTTTCCAGGTTCCCATCTTGGGTTTCTTGCTCTGGTTTCTATAGAGACTTACAAAGGTCCCAAGATGAACTAATTCCCTTCCCTCCAGAAGTTGCTTTTTGGTCATGATGATTATCACAGCAATAGAAGCCTAAAAGCCTGCATTCAGAGGGCATGAGGTTTGTATCAAGTCAGTTCTACTTGTAGGGAGACCACATTCCATATTCAGGTTCTACTCAAAACTCTGGGTAATGCACATGGATGAGGTGTGGCAGATGTTAAATGAGAGCAAGGAATTCAGCCAATCACATTCAAAACCATTATATGCCAAGGCCCTTCCCTCTCTATTGAGTTCTAGGCCAGCTGTGGCTGCAGATCCAAGGCCATTTTAAAATACCAATATAGACATACCAAGTCTGTGGCATTGGGTATGCAGGATACTATGAGAAAAACCCCAGATCACCAAAGCCTTCTAAGGACTCTGAAAGGGGAGTCAACTATTCTTCCAGGAATATGCAACCAGCACTGGCCTTGGGCAAGGTTTACAGTTTTGCACAAGCCCTTATGAGGTCTTTCAGAGACATCCAGAAAAAGTTCTCTGTATTAATGGATTTTAACACCCCCCCTTCATACAACTGAATGTCCTTCCTAGTTCATTGACATGCTTATTCTCCATGAGTCAACTGGAGTTTTTGGACTAAAGTTTGCATTTGGGATGACCAGAGTTAACTGAGGACATTCAACTTCATGACCATCCCTCTCTGGGGTATGTTCAAGAAGCTCAGTGGCAAGGATATGGGTCCCCAGTTCCAACAGCATCAACATCAAGACAGGACCTCCATGGTAGTCAGGAGGCTTCCAACAAGTCTGCGTGCACAGAGACACAGAAATCAAACTGAAGAATGGACCTAGTGGTCATGGGGCCCATGGGTCCACACCAAGGGCCCAGTTGCCAATTTGCTTTCAAGATCAGAGTTGATTTCTCAGTTGAGAAAACTGATGACCAGTCACTGTGTGTCTGTTTCTAAATCTTCCCTCTGCAGCAGGGTCCCAAGATCAGATCCTCTTGGATCAATTAAATGAGACTGACTTTTCAAAGCTCCAAGAGGCCAAGTCAAACAGTTTGAGTTTTTTGGAGTTGGTGTGTGGGGGGAGCTGAGGTTCCAGGTTCCTTACTCCTGGCTTTCTCAAATTAATGTAGGCTCCAGGAATTCAGTGTTCCAACCATGAGGTAGCAAGGTGGCTAAGTCTGGCTGAGAGGACCAGTAGTCTGTGTCCCTGTCAGAACTGTACTGCCTTATACGTCACCTTGAGGAAGCTAGCAGAGGGGAAAACCTAGTATCTGTTGAGGGACGCTTCTCCAACTGAGGGACCCTTCCTGGAAAGGTTGCTGCCTATCACCTTCAGGCAAGTGTGAAGACATGGGAGATTCTAAGTGGACATCTTAACTACCCCGGCTCCTCCAATGTTCATGGGAAACCCCTGAACCATGATTTGCATGCCTCATGCACATGTTCCTCTAGTTCAGACTCAGCTCTGATTGGACAGTCAGATTCTCAAGCTTTGCCTAAATTAGTGAAATGCTTTGGCATCTCTCGTGGTACTGGCTGGAGCACCTTATCAGGTCTTTGCCCCAAAAACAAGCGCGGTAAAGAAATCTCAACTCACATCTGTGCATGTACCTCATTCCCTGGCAAGACTCTCAGGCCCTTTTCTCTGGGGACTTTCAAATTGGTGGAGTACAGCATGGATGACCAAGATTTCATCATCAGCTTTGGGGAATCCAAGTGTGGTGGTGTCAACACCTGGCATCAGAACTGCCAGTCACACACAAACCCCCAAAGGCCCCTGTGTTGTATACTCAAGTCCACAACAGGTGGTCCCATCTTGGGAGGTCAAGAGACTGTAGTGGGTAGGCTTAGCTAGAAGAAATTCACTTGAGGGAATCTCATGAGAGTGGTCTAGACCTTGCGGTTCTTGCCAAGCTCAGCTCTCTAGTCAGCCACAAGTGCACGGCACCCCAGCCCCCAGGTTCATATGTATCCGTTTTTCCATGAGATGATTTTACACAAATGTGTGAGGAACCCAAGTGACTGAGCTCAAACAAAAACCCAAAAGTAAACCCTCCTGAAGTAGTGTTATTTTAGTTAGAGCTATCAAACACCCAGCACTACCTTCAATGACAGGACAATTGTTCAATTGTATAAGCACATCTTCCCAGCGGCCAGCAGTTTTATACTGCCTGTGGCACTGACACCAGCCACAGGAGTTCCAAGTCGTGTCATGCCCATTGAAGTTCATGCCCATTGAAGTTTGTGCAGATTCAAGTCAGGACCAACTGGGGATTCTTCCTTAAGTGGTAGAGGAGAGTTTGGAGGGTAGAGCCCCCATTTCCAACCTTGACATCCCAATAGAGATGCTAATCTGATCCTGCAACCCTCAGAGACCATTCTTTTAGAAGCCAAGGGGCATCTGCCCCTAGATTCCACACCAGGCAAGGCTTCCACGTGGTCCTGATGCATTGTCTGTACTACCCCCTCCGTTTACATCTCAAAACTCCAGTTTTGTGACTAGCTGGTGACCAGAGTGGGCTCTGCTTCAGCTGTTAAGAGTTTCTGTACCAAAACAGTTCAAGTGTGCCTTGGGTTGACCAGAACTTCCCAAGCTCAAGGCATAAACATGAAAGACCCAGATTGCTTCTGGGTTCTGTCCTTTCACATGCAAGTTTCTTCCAGTTCAGTCTAGATCATACTTCTAAGAATCTTTATATGGGCTATTATAAAAGGCACTTTTAAACTCCCAGACTTGGATTTGCTTTATTGTTTTTGTTTTCTCCAACACAAGGTTTCTCCGTGTAGCTTTGGCTGTCCTGGAACTCTAGTCTGGGATGGTCTCTAACTCAGATTTTCCTCTGCCTCCCAAGTACTGAGATTAAAGGCATGTGCCATCACTGCCCAGTTAAACATGACTTCTAAGCGATGAGCAAGCCCTCTCTGCAGCAGTTGTATGGACCTACAGCTGACCTAGAGTGACCTCAAGAGCTTTTGGGAGGTCCCAAAGCCAGTGCCCAGGGAATGCCGTCAACTGGATAGGGTCCATGTGGTTAGGAACCATGGGTGTTGCTGCTACAGTTGCAACAGAATAGCAAGACAATTTAGGGTTCCTAGCCATGTAACATATTCCAGGGAGCTGAGGTTTCTTCACTGCTTAGTTTCAAGTGATCCTTATGTCTCCGTTGACCCTCAAGGGTTTTTTGTTTGGCCAAAAAGCCACACCTGGGTCTCTAGTTACAGAAGAGACCCAATTCACTTTTTAAATGTCAATTTAACACAGCCTAGAATCAGAACTTTTACTGCCTACGATCAGATTTGGCCAGTGGGGAAGTTTGAGCTATTGATTGCCGGTTTTTAGTCTATGTTGAGAGTCACTGTGGACAGCCCTTATGCAAAAGATCCTGAACTGTGTAAGAAAGCTAGGTGACTATAAAACTGGTCTTCGAGTCAGCCAGAAAGCATCTTTCACTGTCCTGGGTGTTAGCACTGTAACTTTGTAAAGTAGGTTCCACTGTCAGAGGCAGACCTGTGGAACAAGCAGGCCACCTGACTCCCTATATCAACGATGGGCTGTGACCTAGAATTGTAAGCTAGATAAACCCTTTATTCTCCTGCTTTGCTTCACAAAGGCAGCTGGGACAGTTAGGCAGGAGAGCCTGTTCCCCGGACTTTGCACACCGGATGTTAGCTAGTGGGGACAGCCTCTAGGTTATTTGGGTCATGTCTGTGACCATAAAGCCAGCAGACCAGTCTTGTGAGGAGCAGATTTAGAGGTGAACAAAAAACTTGGCCGGAGCCTCCACAGTAACCTCCAAGTCACCCAGCCAGGCGACTGCAAGGACAGGAAGCGGGGACATATGGAGAGGACAGCAGTAACCACAGGCAATAAACGATTGAGTTGCTTCAAGAGCTGTAACCTGAACAGGTAGGATATCCTCAGGTATTCCCTGTGAGGATGGCAAGGACAAGCAGGATGCTCAGGATGAAGTTGAGGGGAGGCTTTGTACAAGATATTCAAGAATTGGCACTGAAGGGCAGCTTCATGTCTGCAGGGTCCATCTGTGAGGGTCTCTGCATGAGCTGTAGCTTTTGTCAAGATCAAGGTTTTGATCAAGATTGGAGAGCAGTGTGATGGGCACCCAGAAAGAAAGAAGCATTGAATGGCTAATGACCTTCAGGTTCCTCTTTGGTACCCCCATGGTGGAGAGTTTATGGAAACCATTGGATACTTGGACAGCATTCTTCAGAGGAAGGCTTCTGGGCTGTCCTAGTCCTGGGTTCTCTTAAGACCTGGACAAAGCTTTCACTCAATCCCATCCCCGGAGACACTGTTTCCCAACACATAGGATGTGAGGAGTGTGGATGTTACAATCCAACAGAGCTCACTCAATGCATTTGCTGAGGACTTGGCCCAACCTCTCCCTGTATGACCAAATGCATCATGCTGCATTAACAGGGATTCCTAAGACATAGACAAGATGGGCTATAGCATATCTCCCCTAGAAGGACCATTCATAGGACTGTCTAGTCTTCCCGCCCTCATCTACATGTGCCCCAGTGGCCAATGATTCTGCTGTAAGTCTGGAGGGATGCCGATTCAGGGATAGAGTACTGTGGACCACTCCCCAGCTATGATCTTAGTGTTGGGAAATGTAGACAACAGCAGCTTATACCCCAGTTACTGTTATTCTGAATAGAAATCTGTTTTCAGTCATTCTGAATAGAAATATCTGTTTTCAGTCATCCTTAAGGAACTTGAGGCTAATAAACTTTCCTCAAACCTTCGAGTTACAGCTGTGCTCAGCCTCCATTTGAAATTCCAACCTGACTTGGCTATGGATAGCTAGTGAATTCAACCACTTTGCCAGGTCTATAACTAAAGTCATTCTTGAGGCAACCACACTCTACCTGAATGCAGGGAAGTAGAACATTCAGTTTAGTTTGCCTCTGGGGCAGCAACTCCTGTCAGGAAGAAGTTACACAGGCTGGGTGAAATCATTTGTAGATCCCACAGCCAGAGCGCCAACCACAGGTGTAGACCTTAAGAAGGTAACTTAGCCATTTTAACAGGAGATACCCTCTGGCCACGACAGAAGCTGTGCTTCCATTATGAGGGCAGACTGTTATACCTGTTCATCTGGCTCCTGCCATTATGCATCTTTCTGTCCAGGAAAAGCATGGACCCACAGTGCGTGAGGCCAAGACCACATCACATCCGATTCCAGGTGCAAGACAGACTGACCCTGATCAATTAGACATTCTGGAATTTCACTCCACAACTCACGTTCAGCCTTCATCCAGGTTTAGTCCCCAACCTTAAGGTTTGCCCAAAGCTGGGTTAAGTTCAAACACAGCTAAATCTAGGGCCTGTCAACTCTTGGTCAACTCTTGGATACCCAACTTGGTCAACTCTAAGTATTAATATTCAGCATTGTGAGTAACGACTCACACCTTCATAGCACACCTACGGATACTTAGTGGGGGGGGGTTGACTAGGAACTGCAGAAACACCTAAGTGTGGGGTTAACAGCACCTGTTTATGCAGGGTCACTTTGGGGAAGACTTGGATTTTAGAATCAGCCACCTGTCCCCATAATATGCTTACCATCTCCAGTCTCGGGCCACAGGTAAAAGTGGAGGGGGGAGCAATTTCACAGCCCCTCAAGATATGGGTGAAGCAGCAACAGACACTGTCTTGTCACACCACCTGCCTCAGCTGTCAATCTGATCCCCTTAACCAAGAACTTCACTGCTGCAGGACAGTTCTTGCTGGGCAATCCCTGATGGATTTAGTGAAGATCTTCTCTTAAGGCCATGGCCCACTTTAGAATGGCTCCAGAAGATAGCACAGGTCATCATAGGCCCCCTCCTTCCTGTCTGCATCAGCTTCTTCAGTACAGCTTTAAGCCATTTAGCCAGCTGTTCAATAGCTTGTCTTGTAGCTCAGTGCTCAGCCGTACTTATGAGCCCAGGGACCATCGTGCCCATCACAGTATTCTAGCACAGAACAAAAGGGCCTCATTCCAGGGCTGAGACTCAAAGACCCAAGGGGCTGTACCCAGAGGAACAACCCTAAGTGTCAGTAATGGCTTCATCTCGGAGCTGACTGGACCCTGAAGACTTGAGGGAGAACCATTTGTATTGTAATTGGTCTATTTTATGTAGCAATCCTATGATACAAACAAGTTGAGTCCAGAGACCCCTATGTTTTCGAAAATGGAGATCCTCTAGCAAACTCACCAGAAGGTCAAGGTGTCCAGTCTTGTCTAAGTAGCACTAACTGACTACTTTCAGTCACTGGGATCTTTTACCTGTTCACAAGTAGGTAGGTTACATGTATGCACACACTACAGCCACAGCTTCACCAACCCCATACACCCAGGAGGTACCATTCATCCTCTATGGCATACTGGTAGTCATTGCATCTCAGTGTTCAGATACCTACCCTCAGCAGTCTAAAAGCGCCCAGCCATTCAGAAGGTCTATTTACTATAGAGGTTCCTTACCCACACATATCCAACCTCAGTAGGTTAGTCCAATTCTAGAGAACTCAAGATTGGCCAAGTCACTCTCAAAGGTGTTTTATCAGACTTGAAACCCTCTTTGGGCATGGAGCCAAGTTGTAGTAATTGTTCCTTCAGTGAGTAAGCCATCAAGTCTTAAATAGACACTTATTATTGCTACATCAAGGATCTATGGTCAGATTCTATGGATGGGTTATCTTCTGAGTGTCAACCAGAGCCATGCTGGAAGTGCCATCCCTTCCTAAACCAGTCCGTTCAAGACTTAAATTGGCTCTGAGGTTTGAACTAGGAAGAAATTTGTTTCAATGATAGGCAATAACGTTATAGCTACAAAATGGACTGACAACCAGAGTCATAGGTCTCCACAAGGAGTTTTGCCCCATTCAATTGTTGCAGGTGAAGGTGACCTGTCTACATGAAGGGACAGTTACCACTCAAGTCACTTTTGATTCTGTACAGAACAGAGCTGGGAAACATGTTAAGCTATGTCAGAGTGCCACTGCACAACATGACTGTAATCCAGGCAGCACTCTGAATGGGCAAGTGTTATTCATGCTTTCATTGAACCACTGAACTGAACTGAAGGGGGCAGGGATGCCCTTCACAAGGCCAGTGTTTAAGCCCAGCGTCCATCTCAATCTCAATTTTCTACATGGGAGGCAAGCCTGCCTCAAACCAGGTGCTTAAGTGCGAGTCTGAGCTGCCCATTGGTTCATGAAACCAAGATGGACAGAAAGATACTGCCCCACCTCAGTCAACTAGAGAAAGCAGGGAGAGCCTGAGGGTTAAGAACTGAGAATCAGATCCTAGAGGGAGCATGTCTCTGAACAAGCACGCCAGAGCTCGCTTCACTGAAATTCAGAGGCGGCACCAATAAGTTGGATTTCTGATGGGCGAAGACATACCATACATACCATAGAAGGGTTTTCTGACTTCTAGTTACATGCCTGGACTATAGTGGGGTGGGATGGAGGAGGATCTGAAGTCAAGCTTCAACGAATAGTTACAAACTGAACGGGTTAAACAAAAAAAAACAACCCAGATGGGAGATGGGCGTTTTAAGGGCTAACCAGCCAGGGCTTTCTTTGTAGCAAGCCCACAGTTATGTGTTGGGATGGGACAATGTGCTCAGGGAGCCAGGTGAGGCTCCTACTTCAGACTCAAGCTCTAGTCCAGACAGCAAGCAGGGAGCAGGGTCTGGAATCAGGACCTGTCCCTTCAGATCATCCTCAGGGGCCAGCTCTGGGATCCTTGGACCCCCTGTGGCTCATTACCAAGGTATTTGACTTTAATCCTTCCTTTCTCCATTGACACAAAACAAACACCATGCTCCCCTTTCTTCTTTGGGATGGGGTTCCCTTCTCTGACATCAGAAGCGGCAGGGAGACAGACTTCTGTCCTCCCGGGTCAGGGAGCAGACGCTCTTGAGATGGCCAGCTCCTCAGCCCCTGCCTAACCCCTCTGTCCCAAAGCCAGAAGCTGGAGCCACTGCCAGCTCTCATTAGAGGATCTGAGTGTCTATGCTTCCATCCTTAAAGTGACAGACATGGGATAATCATCTCCATGGGGAGTTGAGGCAGGGGAGGGCGCCCCGGATAAGAGTCTTCAAGCTCATTAACGCCAGATGCTAGGAAATCTCTCTAGTCCTTGTGCTGAGCAGTTGAGACTAGCTTTGTTCTGGTGCCTCATCCCAGTCTAAGACTAATTGACCCAGGGCCTGGAAGCTTCATCTTGGTGATGCCAAGCCACTAAGGAAAGACCCTTCCAAGTGTCTTCCCCCCTGTTTGGAACTTTATTCCATTTGGAGAGTAGCAGGGGACAAGATTTGGGTCTGGTCAAGCTAATCACAGATTTGGGGAAGCTTACATGTATAATTAAGTTCAGATATCCAAGATAAACAGGCCATTCCAGGCCAGAAAGAATCTAAGATCAATGGCCAGAGCTGGAGTTTGTGGGCTACTGTACCTGCTATAAACATTTGGTAGAGAGATTCCAACACTAAAAACTCAAGGATGTGCCTAGATCAAGAAATCTGGTTTGAGCCTGATTTGGCCAGGGGGTTGCAAAGTCACGTCCAATAGAATAGTCCACGAACAGGCAGTGGACCGAATCTTCCTACCAACTATGATCAAAGGCAGACAGACCTGTAGCAATCATGCTTGACTTGATTCCCTGGGAAGAAAGCATGCCCACACTTTTTATAACCCTTGTTCATGATTGGTCCAGCTCGTGAACTGAACTAAAGGTGTCCAAATTTTTTCTATGAAGCATCCCAGTAGGATTAGAGATGTTCTGTCAAATTGAGGTTGGTAGCATCTCTAGAGATATGAGATATTTCCACAAGAAAGTCAGCTGGATGCCCTGAGAAATGCATCCCACCAACCCAGAAGGCCAATAGAAGCTTTCTAGAAGCTGTTATCCTAACCTCTGAAGGTCAGCACTGGCCTCCGAGCAGGTTCTTAACCTAGAGTAATCCCACTCTTGGGTGGTTTGGGAGGGCCACACAGGCATCACCAGCAGTGGGGACTTGCTCAAACCAAGCTACTATGGAGAACCCACACAGATGGTTCTCCAGAGGGCAAGGACAGAGGACCAAGCTCAAAAGAGTTGAGCTAGAGGCATTCTTTTTAGCTGGTTGGATGCAACTGTAAGAGTCAGTGAAGTGCGATATTTAGAACTCTAATGTAGGATGGAGTTTACCCAGTGAGCAATAACTCATGGTATAGCTAACACTAAGGATGTTTGCCAAGTATCCAAGGGGGCAGGGGGACCAAGGTAAGATGTTTCCTGTGTCATATGCAGGATGCTGTTAGGCCACATCTCATGACTGCTTCAGGGACCAGGGAGTCCCCTTTGAGAGCACCTCTATTGTGTGTAATACACAAAATACTCTCCCAATGCCAGGGCAAAGTGGTTGTGTGCCCACCTTACCTGTTGGAAAGAGTTTTGCCTACTCATTTTATCTCAAAGTGCTGAAGACTAAACTGGATCAAGCTCTGAGGAAAACATGGCTGAAATTGGCAAAGTTGCTTCAACAGCCCTCTCAAAAATGTCACAATGCTCTGTGTAGACAGGATTCACACTGAGCTGTCTGGTTCTGGCATATATTCAATTCCAGCCAGGCTGTCTCCAGCATCAAGGCGGCTTATTAAGGGCCAGTGTGTAACAAAGAAGTTCCTGGAGAGAAAGAAGGTCCTTTACTTATTTGTCTGTTTCTCTGTACAATTCTGACCATATAATTCTGGCTGTCCTGGAACTTGCTCTGCAGACCAGGCTGGCCCTGAACTCAAGATCCACCCAAATTCTAGGATTAAAAGGTGTGTGCCACCACACCCCAGTTTCAAGGAAGGGCCTTTAAATGGTTCAAATAACCTAATAATTAAATCTTTAGTAATAGCATGCCTCTAGACATTGGGTTACCATAGTCTGTATGTAGCTCATACTAGCCTTGAACTAAGAGCTAGGGTTTGAAGTGGGAGCCTCTGCATCAGGTTCATTAAAACTTAGTGATTTGAGACAGGGTTTCACACCAGTCCTTACTGGCCTAGAACTCAATTATGTAGACCAGGCTTGTCCTTGAACCCTCAAGTATCCACCTGTCTCTGCCTCCTGAGTGCTGGTGTAAAGGCCTGTTCCACCACACCTGGCTCAGAATTGTAATGGCTTTAAAATGTTTTGCACACAGTATATTTTGATCATATTCTTTCCCCTCAGCTTTTCCCAGATTCCATGCCTCCCTACCCATACATTTTCACATTCCTCAAAACAAATCCAAAGAGAAAAGACCAACACAAAAACAAAGCACAGAATCAATTTTGTATTGGACAACTACTGCACATGGAACCTGCCTCTGTGGTTGATGGTGTCAACTTCATTGACAGAAACCAGTTTCCCTCTCCTAGCACATATACCCATTGCAGATAGCTTCTTAGTTAGGGGTGGGACCAAGTGCCCATATTCCTGTTCTCCAGGGCTAGGATTTTGTGTGGCTTGACCCTTGGTAAACATTGACTTAGAGGTAAGGCCTAGTTGTCCACAGGGACCCAACTATGTCTGCCCAAGAGGGTCCTTTTGCTGGACCCTTCCCACGTGGCCTTTGAGAGAAGTTAGAATTGCTTTTGAGCATAGTTTGAACTGGACAAACAGGATCTACAAGTAAGTGCCTGGTGTCATCCTTCCGTCTCCCTGGCTTTAGATTTAACCTTCAGGCAACCCAGTCATCTGTGGCGCCACCTGAGAAGCGACACTCAGAATGTCTATTACTGGGGTCATGAGGAGGACAGGCATCCAGACACCTAGATGAACCAGGCAGGCTCTTTCCAGCAAGCGGGGAGCTGCTTACCAAGCTTCTGAAGCCTTTCCCAGGCAAGGAAGGGAGCCGGCAATGCTACAGGTCGGCAGCTCTATTACATCGGAAGGCTTTGTGCAACCCTTATTCTGTTAGAGATGAAGAAAGTTCTGGAGTGAAACATCCCAGGGAGGTCTCACTTTGCCCAGGGCCAAACTGAGATACGGAGTCTGGAGATACAAGCCGGAGAGACTGTCCTCGCTATCTGCAATCGTCATTTGCACCTTGCGATGCAGGCAGCACCCTTCACTCTGCACGCTGAATGAACTGCGCCTTGCTGGACCCAAGTTCATTATCAGCAGGGTCTACTGTATACAGTTGTTGAAAATGGATCCTGCAGATGGGGGACAGCTGTTTGTACTTAGTGGTTAAGTGTCCCTGCAATGCTGGCGGCCTCTGACAAAAGCGTTGTTCTTTGCAAGGCATCCATCTCTCAAAGCCTTCCTAAATCAGGGCCAGATGTCTGCACACGACTCTTTGTTTCTTCTGAAGATTCTTCTTTTAGAAAAGAGGGATTTTCACTGAGGTGTGGTGTGGGAAGTGGGGTGCACAAGCCAGCATCCTTAAGTTCCTAGAAGATTGGAGTGGCAGCTGTGTGCTTAAGGACAACTGTCACAACTGAGGGGGATTGTCGTCCATTGTACAGATGTGAAAGCAGGACACAGGACTTGCCCTAGGAGCCTGGGGACCACAAGACCCACAAGCCACTGAACTGTTTGAGAACTATAAAACCATTGCCATCAAGACTGCTAGAGCTCAAGTGGCTCAAAGTCAGATGAGCTTTTTGTAGTTGTTAAATCCCTAGAGTTCTAGCAACTGGGGTTGTGAGAACAGACCCCAACTTCCATTCTGCTTACACTGATGGAAGTATTGATTTATCCCGTTCACCTTCCTAGCCAAAATACAGTGGTTGGAGCAACAGCAGCAACTTTGATATGAGGTGACCTCAGAATGGAATGCCTCCCATGAGGCTTATGGCATACGCCAGCCCCAGACAGACCAGCCCGCCAAGGTTTGGCCTTATCGGTCTAGTATTCTAGGTCTGAGGATCAGACACACCTGAGTCACTTTGGCTTCACACTATAGAGAGTACCAAAGGATGCCTGGCTCAGCAGAGGCCTGTATGCTCCTTGCTATCATTCCTCCAACATTGGGTAACAAATCCAGAGAGCTACTATCATGAAGAAATGTTTTCAGTTGTGGGTCCATAATGAAGGACAGGAAATAAACCCTTTAGCCTTCAAACCTTCATGTTTCAGCACGCCAATATACTCAAATTGACACTAGAACTTTGGGATCTTTGTTTTAGGGGCTGAATGTTAGTCCAGGCATGCTTGCATTTTCTCACCTATGGCTCCCTCAGTTTCTCAGATTAAGACTCACATCTCCGAGTATGCCCACCAGGTAAAGCTAAAGTTTGAGAAAACTTGCCTACCGAACCCAAAAGTCACCCCAGCTCAGCAGAATTTGGCTTAACCATACAGGGTTTCTGATCCCAATGCTAGTGCCAGTGGAGCACGGTCCAAGACTTCCTGTCTCCATAATTTCATTCCCTTCCCATGTGAATTCTCTAGGTGCAGCAGTTGGAGCATGCCACTTAGTCATCAAGGGAGAGGAGGTTGGGGAAAGCAGGTATTCACGGGAATCAATGGGTTTCTTGGCTACAAGATGTCACTGATGTAGCGGGGTCAAGTTGAGACAAAGCAGCGTTTTCTGCGGAAAAAGCTTGAGCTGCTTCAATCCGATTCCGATTCCAGCCTAGCCTGAAGTCAGATCAAACCAAAGGTTTGTGGCTTGAAGTGGAGTAAAAGCGCAAGAGTCTTACAGTGAAAGTCCCCTGTGCGCCCACAGTCATCTGTTCCATGTGTCAGATCCTTGGCCTAACAGCTTTCCTGGACCCCACTTCCAAAGAAGTGGCAGCATGAACTACTAGTCAGACCAGAAGGTTCCAGATTGGGTGGTTCCATCAGCCCAGCTGGTTAACTTTTAACCTACGTTCTATTGTATTCCTTGACTGTCCTCACTTTGCAGGGTATGTTTAAAGCAGGTATGTTTATCCTTTAGTCAAGGTCCCTCATAGGAGACTAAGCATTGAGTTTGAGCCTTAAAGTAGGAGAAAGCCAGCAGTTGCATGAGGCAGTCAGGGACCCGGAGTGGTAGAGTTGGCCTCTCATGCAGCAAAGTCCTGGGTTCCACTGAATATCCCAAGCAAGAACTGGTGTCAGGAGTCAGCTCAGCTTTCCCAAGCCTGAGAAACCGTGCTGGCTCGGGAGAGTGAGGTTGGATTGGATGTGGCCCCCGTCACTCACATGAAGAGCCCACCTCCCAGCATTCTTGTCCTTCAGCCCCAGTCCCTAGGGAGACCAGTTCCCCCACAGGCCTTGGGGGGAAATTAGAAGTGTTCAATTTCTCCTCCCGGGGCTGCTTGGGGCTGGGAAATCGTTTCTCCCCTGCAGCCCTTTCCACACCAGCAGCTGTGATCCCCCCACTGTCAGTACCTTGCCAACAGGTTGGAAATGAATACGTTTCTCCACAGATGGCTGTCAGGGAGGACACATGCGCAACACTTGCCTCCTGCACCCGGGAGCAGCAGACCTGGCAGAAGGTGGTCCCAGGACAGAGACTAGAGGCAGTGTCGGTCATCTGCCCAGCTAAGGTTTCTGGTGATGAGAGGAGGGCTGTGGAATGTGAGAGAAGTTTGGCTGACCTCTGCTAAGGCCCTCATCTAATACAGGAAGTGCTGGGACCCTGTGTGCTCACACCTGGGAAGGAAGGGCAGTTAGGACTAGAGTTTGCTTACCCAGCCACAATTTCTTTTTGCCCCCAAGGATATGCAAGATGCTGGGAGGGCTCAGAACAGAGCTGCAATCATGGAGGCAGGCGTATGGTGGGATGGGGCAATTGTCATCTTAAAAAGCTGACTCTTGTCCAGCAGTACCAAGTGATACAGGAGCCAATGGGGCTATGCGGGCCAGGGTGACCCAGTCAGCTACCACTGGCTTCAAAAATACTATCCAGTAGTGGCTTTCATCACTAACCCCCCCCCCCCGCCCCGACACTCTGCTCTGGCAGAAAAGTCAAAGAAAGTGTCCCAGGCTTGATGAGGGACACCTTAGGCTGTAAACTCACAGAACCATCTCTCCAATGTTCAAGTGTACAGGCAAAAGCTGGGGACTCAGACTATTGCTAGACCCTGGGGATCTGAGGAGGACTCATCCTCAGTTTCTAGAACAGACTTGGGAGAGGGTAAGAATCCAGTTTGGAGATCCAGGACAGGACAGACTCCATTGTGGTCCTGTGACTGTTTGCAGGGGTCAGAACTCTATGTAAGTTATGTATCTTGGGGTGGGGAGTAGGAAGGGCTTCCCAAGGCAGTTTTTTTCCAGTGCTGTTAGGGTTCCAAGAAATTTCAGAGCCAAGTAGGACCTTCCACCTAGAATAACTTTGGTAGCAAAAGACAGCACCCCAAGATCCTAGAGTGGTCAAAGTTTCATGAGCCAATGGCCCAGTGTCACATGCAGCCTAGAGCCTCGCTTTCAGGAATTAAAAAAACAGATGTGACCTTCACATAGCTTCCAAGGTGCTTCGACCCCAGCCAGCCTCACAGGTGTTATGGGATGCTACACACGGAGGAAAAGCTTTGTGGTAGAATATTTTGAAGTATGTGACCTTTGTTTATGCTGCCACTTAACTCCAAAGCCGTGTTACTGTGCCCGTCAAAGACAGCTGGTGGTCAACTGAAGAGCTGAATGGCCAATAGTGAGGTGGAAGCAAGGATGGTCAGGGCTGGCAGGCCAAGTAGAAATGGGAGAAATGAGAAGAGGAGCTATGAGAACAAGGACTGGAGGACATCAGGGACCAGGCATGCAGCTACAGTCAGTGGAGTAAGTCAATGGAGGACAACAGGAAACGCCCAGAGGCCAGTCTTCAGTTTCCTTGCTCTATAATACCCAGACGTGGCCCACACAGAGTTCTTGTCTATTAAACTGGATGAGCCGGTGGCCTCAAGTGGACAGGAATGATGTGTGAACTTCAGATGTCCCCTGCTTGCTCTTCACCCATTTTTAGATGGGGCATTTCTTCGAGAGAAGGGGGATATAGAAGTGATGGATAAAGTAGGTTATTGAACCTACTTTAAAAAAAAAAACAATTCCTAGTCTTAAATATTTTACATCAGTATGGATTTTTGCATATTGATACAAATTTGGGGAGTGTTTCTCTTAAATTTTTATCAATGAAAAGTCTGTAAGATTGTTAGAACCTACTCTTCATACATTTCTACTCTTGTTCAAGGTGTAATACAAGTGTTTTCATTGTGAATTGTTTAGGATAAATGCAGGATAATAGTTACCTATTAGTCATGTTATTAAGTTTAAGGTTTTAGATAGGTGGTCTTCAAACACTCCAGAGATCTATAGAATATGGCATTTAAGAGGTTTTAAACAAGTTTTTTTTTGGGGGGGACGAAGAGATATCTGCTCCTGGCAGCAGCACCAATCTACTACAGAGAAGGTGGGCATTGGAAAACTCCACATGACATTTACGTTCTTGTGGCAGAAGTAAGCCACTGGGCAAGAAACTGCCTTTGCTGCGACTGCTGACAGACATGTTATCCAAACTGGATAAGCACAATGCCAAAGTAACTGCCAAATTTTGCTAAGATAAAGTAGGACAGTCTCCCCGCTTCTCAGAAATGTGAGATTCTAGGCGCTTGTGGGCCAAACATGGATGCCCCAAAAGGAGAGAGCTTTGGACAACTGTCCAGGTAGCCAGATGTTTCCCCATCATTAGATATTTTCTCAAGACTAGAGTCATAGTTTTCCTTATTTTAAAAGGTAAATTAGGTCTAAAACTTTAGACTCAGCCATTTTCTCTAATTTTGCCAGATACAAGTGGACTGACATTGTAGCTAATTCTTCACTATGTTTAGCTAATTCTTCACTATGTTAAAATTAAAACCTTCCTTTTTAGACAAAAAAGTGTGGATGCTGTGGAACAGCCTTTGTACATTAAATATGTATTGTTCTCACTGTTAAGAAGCTGAGTGGTTAGTAACTGGGCAGGCAGAGATGAGATGACAGTCACACAGCACTGGGAAGAGGAAGGGCAGAGTTGGGAATCAGAAGATGGGCATGCTGGGCTGAGAAAAGGTCCAAGCCACATGGCAAGTCAATAAAAAGTGGGTTAGTTTAGAAGTAAGAGGTAGCTAGTAACAAGCCCGAGCTAGTCAGCTGTGCACTTACAGTTAATATTGAGTGATTATTTGGGTAGCAGCTGACAGTATAGGAAGGCTGCCTGCAACCTGTACTGACTGTTCTATGTCATCTTGACAGTCATTTGGGAAGAGGGTCCCTTAATTAGCAAGGACCTATCAGATTCACCTGTGGGCATTTTTCTTTGTTTACAGAAATTTGGGCAGCCCCTTCTGTGCAGGAGCCCAGGTAAAGAGGGTTATTTCAGAGGAACTTTAGTCTTTTGCTGCAGAGCCAATTTCCCCATTATTGCAGCTGCTGACTTACTGATAGAACCAGCAATTCAAAGCTTTGACATGGAATGTGCTATACCCAGTTGCTTTACAGGAACTTCCAGCCTCCTGATGCCAGGTTGGGACTAGGGTACCAGGTTAATCAGCATCGCAGGGTTGATTTGGCCATTTTTGTTACTATTTTAAAAGTTTGGTTCTGTTCCTGTAAGAACCAGGCTAACTAGCCTTGGAGGCTTCTTGAAGATTGTCATCTTTCCCATAGGTCTGCAGATGAGCATGCTATGGTACCACCCAGCTTTTATGTGGGTGCATGGCCAAGCATTTTTACCCACTAAGCCTTTTCCCAGCGTCCCCTCATCCCATGCTTTACCCTTCGGGAATCTTCTTGGTTGATCCATAAGCACATTCCCACCCCCATTGCTCTCCAAGAGGCCTGTCTTTTCCTACCCATATTTCTGATGCTTTAAGAGATGCAACTACAAACTCAATTAACAGCTCAGACTCACTCAGCTTCAAAAATGTTTAAGAAGAAGTGTCGGATCCAGAAGGATCCAAGTTGCTTTTGGTCATGGTGTTTCGTCTTAGCAATAGTGACCCTGACTAGGACAGGCCCACTCTTAGTACATTCATTCCAGGTACTTTTACACCTAGCCAACAATCCTTGGTGAGGTCATGCCACAGTCTACCCGCTGCCAACCACTCTCCTACACCTGCACAATTTCTAACTGCATTCTTTGTACTTATCCTTCAACCCACAGCTAGTGAACTTGCCACCCTCAGTGTTCTTTCCACACCAGGTCGGAATTTCTCCACCAGGGAAGACTGGAGAGCAGTTCTGACACATCTAAAACGCAACTCCCCATACCCAAGTCTCAGGAGAGGCAGGGAGCAGGAAGATTTTAAGAGCCAGATATGATGAATATAGCTGCCTAAAAACCTACACAATGACCACAAGTTGACCTGACTAAAGGGAGTGGGGGAAGTCTCACAAGCCCCTCCCTCAAAGTGCTATAAGGCAATGGTTGCAGATAGAAAGTGAAGATAGGTTTATGAGTCAGATGAATCACCCCCTCCCCCCTATACCTTACCCAATCTCTAAGTGGTCTGACTTCAACACATAGCACATATGAGCACACTAAGTGGGCCCAGGCTGTATTTCTATACATTTGCATAGTATGTAATAGTAATGAGTTGTGGAAAGAGTAAAGATAACGTCAATACTCATGTGTATGGAAAACCTCAAAATTTGCCGTTGATGCTGTTTCTACTGTCGAGAATGACGACAATTGTGTTCAGTCTCCAAATCCTATCAGTTGGAATATACCAAGAACCACCCAGTTTCTGTCCTGTCGCCCAAACCCCACCTACTTCTGAGTCTTTGAAGGTACCCGTTTACCCAGGCTTCCAATTGGCTGCCAAGCTTTGTTCCCAGCCTGAGCATTTCAAGCTCCCTAACCCTGCATTTCACAAATGCAGGCAATTTCAGGGATTAGAACCCTCACCTCTGGGGACCTTCTCACACTCTGCTAGGTGTGTTTTAATCACCACAAGAGGCCCTGGCTGTCATGACTCATTAAACATATCATCATGGCCTGGCCTTGGCTGGTTTGGTGGGATTAAAGCAATAAAACTATATGGACAAGTGGCCAGCATTAGTTACCACCCAGAAACCTCTGGATGGTGCACAGCTGTGGCAGTTTACACCCTACCCTCAACCCCTACTTCCGCTCCAGCCCCACCCACATCTGCAGCAGCTTCTGCTCCCCATCAGCAAGGAGGCTGCCCTGGGATTAAGTCCAGCTTCAAGATGAAGGCCTGTTGCCCAGCAACAGGCAAGCTGATTTACCCTTGCCTCTCCTGGACCAAAGGGGTTGTATTACTTTAGCCGCTCTTCACTCAATGGCCAAGTGAGGTTTGTTAGTTTATGTTCATTAATTCTTGATTGTGAAGGGAGGAATATGCATTCCATGATCCAAAGTGGGGCTAGGGTGGAGATCCGAGACAGCTTTACAGAGATGTAAGAACAGGAAAGCTAATGGATAAGGTATGGGGAGGGCCCACGGGACTTCTTGTAAGAATTCCTATGACCTTTGTAAGGGTTCCTTATGATTTTTAAAAGCAAGCCTTGTTGCAAAAGCACATGCCATCCCATTTTTACTGTGGAACAGAACTTAAAGCCACTGTACAACTTCAGATGAACAGTGATGATTCCAAACCATGACGAGGCCAAGAGATTGACTTGCCAAGCTTCAAATTGGTAGGTGGAAGTAGCAATGGAAATGTTTGAAAAAAGCAGACACGCAGCCCCCTACACTTTAAGATAGCCCCTACAGAGTCTTGGAAAGACTGTTTACTGTCACTCAGAGGCAACACTGAAGGAGTAATGTGGGCTCAGGAGCCAGCACGCCTCCACTTGAAGAGTTAGCCCATTTTCCTGTGTTGCTTGGCTAGCTCAGTTGGTAGAAAGTCAGCCCCTTCATTATAATGTACTCAGGAATGTTTGTGTCCAGACGGGTTTCCTCCACTCCAAGAATGGACAAACTAGCTTCAACCCATTTTACAAGTTTGAAACACCAAGACAAATCCCTGGCTTAGGACTCTTAACACTGGTGGCAGTTACAAGCCATAGGTGTGTACCTGGCATGGATCTTGGCGCTCAGCATCACCGTTGAACTTGTTTGGCTTCTAAGGCTTTGAATTCAGTACTGACAAAGCCATGTGTAAGACTGCTAACAAGCAAGCCTGGAACCCTTCTACCAAAGCAGTCTATTTTATTCATGTGTGCTTGGTTCTATGTAAACTTGACATAAGCCAGAGTTAGGAGGAAGCCTCAACTGAGAAGATGCCTCCATGTGTGGCATTTTGTTAGTGATGGGGAGGGAGAGCCCAGCCCATTGTAGGTGGGGCCATCCCTGGGCTAGTGGGTCCTGGTAAGCAATGTAGGTAAGCCATGAGGAGTAAGCCAGTAAGCAGCACTCCTCCAAAGCCTCTTCCCTCAAGCTCTAGGTTCCTGCCCTAACTTTCTAAGAATATACCCCTTTCCTTGAGTTGCTCTGGGCATGTGTTTCTTCAGCAATAGTAACCCAAACTAAGGCAGATGCTGCACTGAACCTTGGTTTTTTGACTCTTGTCTTTCTAAGCCATTATCAATTTGATTCTTTCAGGAAAGAATGCTTATACAAAGTATCAGGGTTACTGGAAACTGTTTCAAGTTTCTGTCGGATTGGAAAGCACTTAAAACTCCATTTGAAGGATTACAAGTAGTTGGCCCGTCTATCCCCCCACCTCCTGCAGGCTTGGCTAACACCAGTGCAGTGTACCTCTTTCCACAGCTTTCTATAAAGCAACGCCTGAGAAATACCATTTTGTCTTTATAAAGCATTGTGGGCACTTGGAAATTCCTCTAAGGACTGGCTAGAACCATTGACCCAACGCAACCAGCCTTAGCCATGTCTTGTGTGTGAAGGCCATGAATAGGATGCCTGGATTTCTTGCTGAGTTAATAGCTTCTGAGGTTTCCAATCTATAGAAGTCCATCCAGTGTCAAAGTTGTCACCATGTACACCATTTGTTACAATGTGGCTTGTTCCAAAAAATTAAACCAATAGACCCAAGTATAGATCCCAAGCAAGTTCTCCAGAGCTCAGATTGGGAAACCCTTCATGTTCACTTGGTAGTGACTGAGGCTGAATTATGCTCCCCCCCCAGGAGACTTCTGGAAGTGACCTAACTAGATAAGTAGACACCACATTTGTCACTTAAATCACTTTGGTTCAAGGACCCTAAAGAGAAAATGGGGAGGTCTACATGGACTTCTAGGGTTATGTGGTCCAAGTAGTTCAACCTCATCTGACCTTAGGTCTAAGTCAGATTGAATACTCAAAGACTTATTGGCCTAGAGGAGAGGTATTGTAGGTGTATCATATGCCACCAGACTTCCCAATCATTTGCCAGGGCAGTTAAGTTCCAAGTGTACACCCCAGTATTGAAGGACACATTGAGTTGAAGCAGATACATTGGCAGCTACCCTCAGACTAAGATTTACCGCTTACTCTCATTAATGAGTATTTTCCTATTATAGCTGGTCAGTTTCAGACAACTTTACCGACCTCTCTTCTCCACTCTCTGGGTCAGTGCGGTTGGTATCTGTCCACATGCATAGGCACTACTATCATTTTTCTGGCTTCATATTGTTGGACATCTTGCCCATTCCTACCCCCCAAACTTGATATAGTCATGTCTCATTTTCCCCCATCCATTCTTTAGAAGCCAGGACACCACAGCCCAGGGATGGCCACACCCACAGTGGGCTGGGCTCTCCCTTCCCATCAATCACTAAGAAATGCCCCACAGGCTTGCCTTACAAGCCCCAAACACATGGAGGGCATTTTCTCAGTTGAGGCTGCTTTGGTAGAAGGGTTCCCCCTGGGGAAACAAGTGGGATTGGTATTACAGACCATGGGGGAGGGAATTTGATGCAGGAGCTTGAGTGAAACCCAAAAGCAGATACACTGGAAGGTAAGCACTGAGCTCAGAGACACCCCCCTCTCCTCCACCCCCGTCATCTCTGGGCTCATTTGCACTCTAGATCCTCCCTGGGACCCTGGGGGCCACACGAAACTAGAGGTGGATGTAGCTGGCGGCAAGAAGAGACCAGACACCCCGATGAGGGTCTAGTGACCCTCTTTCCCCTCCCTGCCCCTTTGAGAGGTTAGCAAGTCTGGCTGTGATAAGCTGTTTGCAGGTGGGCACAGCTGGCCTGAACAGAGCCACACAATTCTGTCATAGTGGGAATACACCACATACTTCAGAGACCCCTTTGTGGTCCAAGCCCTGACCCCCATCCTGTAGGTCACTGATACCTCCTGGTAAAATCACAACCTGGGTTCCTCACCCTTAATCACTGAGACTTGTTTTGTCAGGCCTGGCAGCAGCCTTCGCCCCGTGTCCCTTTAGAAATCTCAGGCCTCAGGAAGACATTGGGCCTGTTAGACACTGGCTCGAGTTGGTTTAGAAGCATTCCCTCTTGTCAGGTTGAGCTAGGATTATACGACTCCACTGCCACAGAGCCACTTAGGCGCTTCTACACCAGGTGCTTCATCCTGAGTTTCCAGCTAACAAAAAGCTCCCTCGTATCAAACAAGACTGCCCCTTAAGCTGTTCTGTCTGAATTTGCAACTCGCTATCAGCAGCTAGGCACAAGGGCTGCAGCCTGAGGGAGTTCTCTTTCAAAGCTACAAAGGAACTTATCTATCCCTTCCAATGAACTCAAGAATCAAAGGTTGAGGTGGAATTCTGTTCCTTGGAAGAGCAGAGCAGCTCACACCTCTCCCTTCCATTGTCTCTCCAGAAATCTCCCTGCTTGTTTCTAAACCCTTCCCCCTCCCTTCCACCTGGCTCCTCCCTACAGATTTGTCAGCTCAACCTGACTGAAGGCGAATTTTGTTTAATTAAAACACCTTTGCACTGTTAAACAAGTGTTCCAGAGCATAAATAAAAACACTTTAACATTTCTACAGCAGTGACCTGGATTTGTTACAGCAATGGAAGACAGATTAACGTTCTTCCAGTCTCCTACCATGAACTATCGGATGCTTCTGGGGAAGAAAAAAATATGGAAAGGTATTAAGTCACTGACTGTTCAGGTTGGGCATAAGCAGGGCATCAGGGCATAATAGCCGATTCTCTTCAAATGTACCAGCAGCTCTACCGTTAAAATGGTTGACAAGCCTGTGTGGGAGAACAATGGGCTTTAACAGGCATTAGAACAGCTGGTACAGGAACAGTTAAGTGCTCAACATAGAGGAATCAACCCATCTTTTAAAATTCAACATTAACATTCAGTTTGTATTTCTTTAACAGATTTCAGAGCCATAAAACAAGGCAATCCAGCCAATGGGCTCTTTTACAACCTGGAATTCCCTTGCCTTCTTTATTACCTGAGGGATGGTCTATTATAGTGAATGACAAGAGACTGCTTTTAGAAATACCTTTACAAGAACAGGATACAGAAAAAAAAAAAAAAAAAAAAAAAAGGTTCTTCTGGCCCTCTGCATACAGGTTCAAACTCACTAGTCCTACTAGGAGAGCTGACCCGGTCATACACCTGGAGGAGTAGTACACTTAGCAAGCAATGCCACCTCTAGTTGGGAGCACTTTGTGCTAAATAAACAAGGCCCACCAGTGCTGATGGAATGGCCATTATCCTGGAATTCTGGAGACAAATTGATTCCATGGGTCCATTCACCACCTATTGTGTACTTGCAAACCTGTATGTACCAGGCTACCAGGCTGTCTCCCTGCCAAAGCTCTACAAAATGAAACCCTCAAAGCTGTGCCAAATGAGACCCTCAAGGGCACACTTAGGTTAGGGGAGATGCTCTGACCAGGTTTAAGGCTGGTTTTGTGCAGTTGGCCTCCAAATCTCATGAAATATAGGGTAAGGAGTCAGCAATTTCATGGATCAGTCCCATGCATGCCTTCTAAACCATGGTCTTCATGAAGCTCAAACCCAGAGTTTGGGGACTGTAGCACACTTTTGTATATGTTGTTGGCACCAGGAAAGAAATCTTAAGTTTCTTTAATCTTGGAAGTTAACTGTTTCTGGCAAAGCGTATGGATTCGAACTCAACTGGTCTCTTCCACTTAATACAATCTCTTCTAGCGTGACTTTATCTAGGAGACATACACTTTGATCCCTAAAATCAATCTTGGTTGACACCTGAAGAGCAACAGACCAGAACAAAAACAACTGTCGATGAAAATGACCCGAGCCCTTAGTGGCTTGGACATTATTGATCAGACCTGTGTCTCAGTTCAATATTTGACCAGTGACTTGGAGAGCAAGTCCATTTGGGTGTGTTCAAGTACAGACTTCCCTATGGAGGTGGCTCATTAGTCTATGCTCTGGTGGCAATGTCAGCCAACCCCCACCTCCCAAGTCTGGGCTCATGTTTCCAGACTCGTGAACATTGTTACCTTTGGATATTGGCATTTCTCAAAACTTTAGGTCGTTGTGACGCTGGCAACTGTTGCCTTTGAGGTTCAACTATACCTTTGTTGGGAAGGGGCTCTAGTTGAGGAGCTCTGAGGCTTACTGGGAATGTTTTTAATGTCAACTTGCCACTACTTATTACAATTACCCAAACAAAGAGCAAATTACCCAAGCAAAGATTGTCTGACTTAATTGACAGTGAAGATCCACCTTGAGGTGTGTGTGGTGTGGGTGTGTGTGGGGGGGAGATCCACCTTGAGGTGTGTGTGGTGTGAGTGTGTGGGGGGGAGATCCACTTTGAGGTGTGTGTGGTGTGGATGTGTGTGGGGGGAGATGCACTTTGAGGTGTGTGTGGTATGGGTGTTGTGGGTGTGTGGGGGGATCCACCTTGAGGTGTGTGTGGTATGGGTGTTGTTGTGTGTGTGGGGGGAGATCCACTTTGAGGTGTGTGTGGTATGGGGTGTGTGGGGGGAGATGCACTTTGAGGTGTGTGGTGTGGGGTGTAGGGGGAAGATCCACCTTGTGTGTGTGGTTTGGGGTGTGTGGGGGGAGATCCACTGAGGTGTGTGTGGTATGGGGTGTGTGGGGGAGATCCACTTTGAGGTGTGTGTGGTGTGTAGTGTGTGTGTGGGGGGGAGATCCACCTTGAGGTGTGGGAACAATCTCCTAGCAGCCACCCGGATAACCTGTGGCAGGATCTGCCTCGTAGGCACTTGGCTACCTTTCTCTTGCTGAGTTGAACTGCCCTGTTGCTGCTGCCACTTTGTGCTGACAAAGCCAGCATTTCCAAGCTTCTATCCAAGTTGGAAGGCCCAGTGGCTCTCCAGGAACCTTCTGTATCTTTGGCATCGGATTAGGAATTCTAAGGTACCTGGTGATTTGTGTTCTCAGCCCCTCAAGTGAGAAGACACTGTTACTAAGCAAGGATGTTACTAAGCAAGGATGAATCTATTGAGCTGCATCACATTAGTTCTGTTCTTAGAGGACATTGACTCAATACCTTGTAGATTACATTGGTAGTAGGGAGGCTTAAACCGTGAAAATAAACCTCATAGCAGCTCTTGATAGTTGATCCATGAGATAGTTGAGCCACGAGACACAGACCATACCGTAGAAAGAGCCACGAAGTACTGAATGAACCAGATCAACCTCATGCCTGAGAACCATTAGACCTTCCTAGACTGAGATTTGATTCCAAATTTAAGGGACTAGGAACCACAGAACTTCAAGTTTAGAAAATCCTAGCTACAGTGGCTTAAAGTGGCAGGGTATTCTAGTGGCAGTGTTCTAGAGGTAAACATTTTCAGTCACTGCAAAAATACCTGATTTGGAGGCTGTGACATTTAAGTATTTAGGGGGGTAGCTTGATTAGATTAACTGCTAAGTTTTTAACATGTTCATTCTGTTTGCGACGAATCATATCATTTCCCCCTTTCCTTCCAACCCATCTATATTCTCCCTCCCAGCATTTTCAAATGCATGGCCTTTTTCACTAATTGCTTCGACTTACATATGCATGCCAAGACATTCAAATCAGTCCCAGCGTTCGAGGCCCTGGGCCCTGTGTCTGGAAGTACATGGAAATCTTGAGCATATGGGGACTTTTCTTAGGGGACAGCCAAGGAAGTGTGCTCATTCTTTGAAGAGGGTGTGCCAGAGACTGAAGTGAGATTCAGAGTGTCTACTTGAGAAAGCCAGGCCTTTCCCATGAGGCTAGCTAGTAGCCATATAAAGCTGAGCCTTCTGGGCAGTGCCCACATGACTGTCCCCTGCTGCAGAATGCAGAACATATTCATGATGGAGTCTCCTAAGACCTGGCCAATCTTGGTGATCAAGTCAGGCCTTGAAGCTTTGGTGGACAGAGGGGGGAATAAAGAGGTGAATATGATAGACCTTATCTAGTCCGGCCCACAGAGGGGTAACCCTACCCTGCCCTAAGTAGATGCTCAGGGAGAAGCCTCTGCAGGGCTTCCAAGGGCACCATTATCTCTGGTTAAACATTCTTGGGTATTTTATTCATGGTTGACAGAATTGACTTGCAATCTCCCAGAGCCTAGGTTCTTTGGTTTCAAATTACACTTGAGAAACTGTTAAGGGGATGTCCTGCCCTAACCAGTCTCCAATGTTACAGGTAGAGTACAAAGGTCCTCTAGGAAGAGTTAGTGTTGTAGAGAAGGTGTTACTTATGTTTATGCTCTGTTAACATGTTTCATTTAAAGATTGATTAAAGAAGATTCACCTGTGGTCAAGGAGGCTGAGTCAGCAACTAGCTGTAAGGGGAAGTGGTAGGAAGGAGCCAGGTGGAGGAGGGCTGATGAGCAGGAGCACAAGCAGGAGGACTTCTGGAGAGACTCAAGGAGAGGTGAGCTACTTACTATCAAGCCTCTGAGTAGACTTCTACCTTTGAATCTTGAGTTAAACATTTTAAGTCCCCCTTGCAGCTTTGAAAAGGTCAGAGCCATATAACTCCCTCAGGCTGTGTCCCTCAGGCTGTGACTTAGGTGCCTAGCTGCTGATAGTGACAGAGTTGCAGTTGCTGACATGACAGGTATGGCTTGAAAGGCAACAGTTAGAGAAGGTCTCCATCAATTTGCTATGTTAGCCACATGGCTAAGTTTTCCTATCTGTCCTTCTGGCCCTATAGACTTGACCCCATTATCTTGTACTTTTCTGAGATAAAAATTTCAATCCCTAGAAGCAGAACATTCACTTTCAAAATGCCAATCTGGATAGCAAGGATTTGGGAAATTGTTACCATCTGTTGCCTGTGTCTACACAAAACCCTCAGTTTCAATGCCATTTGTGTTTTCTTTAGCTTTGGTCTCATTTATAGATGCTTGCCAATATACTTACATGGTGTCTTGACATTTTTATCAACTGAAACCATCCTATCATTCAGAGCAGTGTGGTTTCTGACAGGCACTGAGCCTTTTAATTGCTCTGTGAAGTTTTCCCAAAGAAAATGGACACTGGGGCTTGTGAGGGTGTTTCCTGGTAACAAAGGTTTACCTTGACCTGCATTCATTTCTAATGCCAGCCTTTGCCATACTGTTCAGAATGGGGGGGGGGCTGTTTGAATTCTCTAAGACAGGCATCTTTAGGACACCTTGCCTACACAATCCTTTTCAACATGACCTTGTTTACCAGTTAGAACATCTGGTCTTTTGGTTTTCCTTGGAGTTTTTTTAGAGACCACTTCTCATATCCAAATAAAGATTGAGATCTAGTATCTATTCTGGATGAATTCGTCCATGGGCACTGATCTTGCCTTTAAAGGCCTAGATGCCCTTTTGCGCTCAAATTAGCATTTTCAAAAGGCAAAGGTTCAGTTAATGTCTGACTTTGATCTGATATTCAATGTTTACAAGATCCTTGTTTAAAAGTCAGTGCCTTGACTGGGCGGTGGCGGTGGCACACACCTTTAATCCCAGCACTCAGGAGGCAGAGGCAGGCATTCTCCAAGTTTGAGGCCAACCTGGTCTACAGAGGAGTTCCAGGACAGCCAGGGCTGTTGCAGAGAAACCCTGTCTCGGGGGGAGGGGGAGGAAGCTTCTTTTAAGGAATTGTATTTTTGGGCATTGTGTTTAAGTCGTTCAAGTACTCTGATTCCTCAATCCTGTCCTGCAAGCAGCTGCTATTGACACAGAACCCTAACCCTAACTGGGAAGCTGGTCTTAGGAAATTTCCATACCTCTGGCCATACTTTGTTTTATGACCCCTAGCTTCCTTCTCCATGTTTTCCATGGTAATTAAGGTTCAGATTCCAATATTGCTAGAGCCAAACCTTCAAGTCTCAGGATTCGGTTTCCTGCTTAACTCATGAATTTAACATCTGCTTCACAAAGGGTGAGTTGAATGCATGTCACATGAAGTTGACTTCCTCCTTTAAGTCTCTTCAAGCCTAGCATTCCTATAGGATTCCAATTCTAACTTCTGCATAGCCTTGGAGGTGCCTATCAACTTGAAGGGCGTTCTTGTTTGGTAACTGGATAATTAAGGTTGGTTTTCTAATAACCTTAGGCTACTCATGAATTTCATAATGCAGTGGGGTGTGGTGGACTCTGCTCTAAGTTACTCTTGAGTATTTTATTTTCATTAAGTAGGTCTTTCCAAAACTTGCCTCAATAGTAAGTCCTAAAACTTACAAGTATCTTAACTAATGAACCTAAGAAATTAAGTCATTTTTGGCACAGTGACAAGAAACCACTATCCTTAAAGTTACCAAACTGATAGTTACAAACATTATGTCAATCTCTGCTTAAGTCATTTATCCCCTCATTTAAAACTTCCATTGTCTGACCATCCATAGTAGCATTGTATATCGGGTCCTAGCGCCCTGCATTGCTATGTTCCCTACTCTTACTGTGGGAAAGATTTTATCATTTAAGTGTTAAAAGTACTTCCCAGGTTCTCACCAGATCGGACTTTCCAGCTTGTCCCCAGTGTTGGTGGCAAACTCAAGCCCCTCCTCCAATTAAGTGTGAGCCTGCTTTAAGTGTGAGCCTGCTTTAGAGTCCCAGAAAGCAGCAGTTACAAACTGAGTGCTTCCACCAAGAGGCCCAGACGGCAAACTGGCAGAGCCAGTTGTTAACCTTGTCTATGTGATCATGCCCCACCGTTAGGCTATTCCTTAACCTACTGCTATTTCAGTCAGCGATTGTGACTCCAGTGACTGGCCTGCTTCTCTGGCAGCATTTCAGCCCACTCAGGCCACAGCCTGCTGGATTCTGTCCCTGCAGGCACTGGCTCTGTTGCTAAAAGGTGGCTTTGGCTAGCTCTCTACCATTCTATAAATAAGACTCAAGATTCAGAGGCTAGAGTAGAGCTTCCGAGGCGAGGCTAGAGTAGAGCTTCCGAGGCGAGGCTAGAGTAGAGCTTCCGAGGCTAGAGTAGAGCTTCCAAGGCTAGAGTAGAGCTTCCAAGGCTAGAGTAGAGCTTCCGAGGCTAGAGTAGAGCTTCCGAGGCGAGGCTAGAGTAGAGCTTCCGAGGCGAGGCTAGAGTAGAGCTTCCGAGGCGAGGCTAGAGTAGAGCTTCCGAGGCTAGAGTAGAGGACTGCTAGCTCAAGAGGTTGAACAGCAGCTAGCTAACCTCTCCTCGCTGGTGTCCAAGAAAGCCTGTTCCTTCTGCCCCTGTAAACAAGCCACAACTCAAAATCCTTCTCCCTATTACCTTCCAATGTCTCTTCCAGATGTCCCCAAGATGCTTTGGTTTGTCAACTAGTAGCTATCTCAGCTTCTTGACCCAGAGCTAATTTTAGTTCATGCAAATGCTGATTTGGGATTCAGTGTGATCCGATGTTTCCCCATTGGAGGGGCCCTCCTCTCTGCCTTTAGTTCTTTGTACTCTGCTCTGCCAAAGCCCATTTGGGGTCACAGCAAGTGGCACTATGTAGGTGTACAGTTTACCTTGACTGTGGGATCCAACTGCCATTATTCAGGGGATACCGTCTGCTCCTTGTTACAGGAAGCAATTCTCAGTCCAAACTACTACATCCTAACAGCAAGGGTGTGGCTTTCAGATTAGATTGTCATCTTGCTTTCTGGTCTTTCCCAGCTTCTCAGGCTTCCCAGCCCCTTGCTCCCTGCCCACCCCACCCTCCAACTCCCCCTTTATCAACTTGGGTGGAGAGGTCAATGTTAAGAGCTCTGATAAAGCTCACTCAGTGGTAGCAAGCTGTAAACATTCTCACTGATGCTACTCACTTGCCCAGCTGGGAAAATGCCTGAAGGATGTCCTGCCTTGTCACCGAGATACAGCCAGTGGTACCACATGGGAGTTGTTGAAAAGCAAGTGGGTGGGGGCTGCCACCAGAGTTTCTAACTGAGTATCAACAGCTCAGTCTGCCAGGGCGGCTGTGGGCTCGTGCTCTGATAGACATACCCATGCCAGGGATGCTGCATAGCTGATAAGTTAATGACCTGTTAGTGGCAAGCTTGGCTTAAGATAATGGCTACCCACATTCCAGAGCCTCCAACTGGGGTTTAGTGCTCTGGTTTGGTTCTGCCCCATACACATAGCTTTCTTCCAGGTAGGTAAATAGTTAGAAGCTGCAACCTGCTATTAACTGTTGGGCTAGACAGGGCCCAGCTGTGTCTTAAGCTTTGTAACAAAAGAGCCAAAGTTTTGATTATGTGAAGATACCATCCGAGCCGATGGGCATCTTCTGAAGTTACAGGCTTATATGCAAAGAGGAACACATCCAAATTCAGGTTTCTCCATCTTCCATACCCACAGACATCCCTAACAAAGAACACTGATGGGGAGCCAGGCTCAGGATTTGAGGAAGCACTTTTGGGTTTCAGTTGATCTGAATGCATCAAGAGTCCTGAGCCCATGCTGTTCTTCAAAGGAATCAGCTTCAGTTTTGCAGCTACATACCACCTTCACATTATCATGTCCATTCTCATTAGTATCCCTGAGTGTGTGTCTTTCATACTCTTAAAACCAAGAGTTCAGTGTATGGTCTTTCCCCTGAAACAGAAGTCAACAATTCAAAGCCACATGTAGGGTCTAAGCCCATCCCTTCATTGGCAAAGTCTCCATTACTTTGGAGATGGGCAGTGACTACATTGTAGTGCCTTTAAAAGTTAAGCCTTTAAAAGTAAGCCATCCTGGTATGTTTGACAGGCTAAGAGCAAGTATTCATTCTAGTGTAAAACACTAGATTTTATATTGGTAAATTAAGAGGGAAAGGTTTGGGTATGGTGAAGGGATGTTCAAGAACTTGTTAATTCATCACTAACAATGGCAGCAGCATTGAGAAGAACGAGTGTTGAAGTTCGGTCCACCCAGACTCCACTTGTGAATGAAGACCCAATAGCCACAAGTCAGGATAGGATTGGATGCAAAAAACAGCTCCAAGTATGTTCAGTTCCAGACATCAGTTATCCAAGCTCACCTTGGACTCCATACATAGATTACTGCCTAGCCATAGAAATCAATATGGCAATGACAGACCTGTTCATTCTTGATCTTGTTCATAGTGAACAAGGGAATTGGTTTCCCAACTCTTTTCACCCTTAGAAACTTGACCCCCATACCACATTCACAGCACCTGCCAAGAGTTCTTATTACTCTTGCAAACCCAGCCTGTTTAAAGAGGTTTTTTTTTGGGGGTGGGGGTCAGTGCAACAACTCTATAGAGTTGTTGCTGTTTGGTCAATGTAACGGAACTCTTGAAGACATTAAGAGGGGATCTCAGTTGAATTGTCAGATTTGACTGTGGCCATGCCTATAGAGGCATTTCTTGCTAATTGATGTAGGTGGGTCCAAAGCCCATTGTGGGCAGTACCATCCCCCTGAGCAGGTGAGCCTGGGCTGTATGGAGCCGAGCATGCCAGAAGAACAAGGCAATCATTTTGTAGTTTGCTTCCCTTGAACTGTAATCTAAAAAGCTAAACGCCTTCCCACAAAAGTGGGTTTTAAAACAGTCTTCTGTAGCAAGAGAAAGCCAATGGGAACTATAGCTCAGAGGACTTGGGCTCAGCCAAGACCTTAAGAGCAGGCAGACATTGCCCCTTACAAGGCTGGAGTTTGAGTCACACACTTTAGACACTAGAAAGACAAAGTAGCCTTAAGTAGCTTTTTCCCAGACCACACACAGTCCCTTTTCTGCAACATAGTAGATACAGATTGTCCCACCCACTGCCCCTGGAAACTGAAAATGCCCAGACCAGGCAGGGGGTGGACCCATGTGCCATGTGACTTTACTATCCAGAGGCCACCTTGATTGGACTGAAATGGCCCACCTGACCTTAAGGCAGCCAGTTATTGCAGGTTGACTCAAGAGTCTGCTTCAGCAGAAGAGCTCAGCCAAGTAAGATCTGACTTGAGACCGGCCAGTGAGGGCAGACACTGATCACCTAACAGTGCAGGAGACTCCAGGAGCAGCCAGCTTTTTAAGGAATTTATACTTGTCATTAAAATATTCCGATTTTTCCTTCATCTTCCCAGCTCCTCTACCTCCTCCAACTCCATGCCTCTGCCTTTCTACCTCTCAAACATGAAAAAAAAAATTCTCCAGGGGAAAAACAAAAGCCAAACACACATTTCATTTTGTGTCTGGATACCTAACTGATAGGCATGAGACCCAGCCTAAACGTGAAGGTTTTTCATCAAGCACACTTCCCTTGGAGAAGCCAGTATTTTTTGTGAACAGTTGTCAATTGGAGATAGCTTTTAGGGACAGGACTCATGTCCACTTCCCCTCAGCCACGGAGACCCCATCTGGTTTGGACCTGTGCAGACCCTAGGCATACTGCCACAGTTCAAGTTCACATGTGTCATCTGTCCTGTGTCCTTTTAGGTAGCTCCCTGAACCCAAGGGAAGGGGGCTGTGAGACATTCTGTTCAGGACCGAGTATTCCAAGGCCTCTCATTCTGGCACATTGCACAGAAGGAGGTCTTATGGTTCCCCATGAGAAGTCACTCCTCTTCACTCTGCCTGAAGTCTCCCAAGTTCTCACTCCGCAAGCTGCCCTCCCCTACAACGTGAGCCTTGCTCTGTTAACAGCGACTATTGCCCACCAGCTACATCCTTCATCTGCAAGGAGCATGGAGTGACACATAAGAAACTTCGCCTTCGACTTATGTTGGTGGGGAAAACCATCACTGCCAGGGTCATCTCAAGTGGAGATGCTTTGGGAGTATTGTTTTAAGTGTTATGTTTTCCCTACTGCTTTTGTTAATTCAAGGATGTGTTTGAATAAGAATTAACTCGTGAGCAGGAGGATGAGTCAACAAGTGAACAGGAAGTGGAAAGGAGGAACCCTGTATAGCAAGAGTTTTTAAGGGGGGGGGGTGGAGAGGACACCGACTGGGCTTTTTGGTAGAAGCCAGCAAAGGGAAAGTTAGCTACTATTTAAAGGTTTTTCTTAAGTAGCTTTGAAAGAAATCCGTGCCTGGGAACAGCATTTCCTCAAGTTGTGACCCTTGTGGCTAAAGCTGTTGCTTAAGGGACAGCCAAGTAGATAAGCTAGAAACCAGAAGTGAGCTGACATTAAGGCCTCAAGGGAAGACGCAAGTGACAAGTGCAGCTCACATGAATGGGGGGGGGGGGGGGATAAGCCAGGCTGTCAGTGATTAAGTTCCCCAGAGGTAGAACACGAGCACCAACAAAAGCTAAGGAGCGCCCTCAAGACTGACATTGTTACCAACCAACTTAGGGGCATATGACTCTGCTCTGAACACCCAAATTCCACTGTCTTCCCTGAGCCAAGTCGCCAAGCCTGCCTCTATGTCCAGACTGCTAAAGGACAGACACCTGACTGAGACAGCGAGGAAAGACAGCACAGCAGAGTCAGCCATCTGAGCCAACAGGGCATTGGGAGGGGGTATAAAGGCGGGTAAGTAAACAAGTCTGCAGCACGCGCTCTGCTACTTGTGCCTTCCCAGCGCCTGAATTGTTGGTGCTGCATCTTCTCACCTCCAAGGTGTGTCCGAGCAAGGTAACCCCGGACAGTTACCTACCCTGGCCCCCCAGAAGCCCAATCCTGGAGGGCAGACATGTGTACACACATTACATTTAAGAAAGTCTCTTTTCATGGAGTCCAGAGCCTAAGACAGAGCCACATAAAACCAAGAAGGCGCAGGGCTGGAGCTCACACAGCTGGACACTCCCGAGTTCCCTGCCCCCAAGAAAGGTTGCCTTCAAACTTTATAGTGTTTCTGCAGCTGGACTCCAGCATCCCTTCCCAAGAAAAGGCCGGTGTGCCTGAGGTGTCGTTACACCTGACAAGGGTCCACTCCAGCAAGTATAAACAGAATGGTTCATCTACAAATCACCTCTGGTGTTTGGTGCTAAAAAACACATGCAGACAGAAACTGGCGAACCATCATGAAGCGGACTTGTCAAGAACTTAGATACTATGGAGTCTTAGTTCCAGTGAATCAGCTTTGTTCATTTAAACACCTTTTAAGACTTCAGATGACCTTGCCCCATACTGGAGGGAGCTTTGTAGAAGACTGGGGGTGTGAAATAAAAGTCTCTTTGGGAATGTGACATGGGGATCCCCAAGTCTTCTGGGAGAACCATTCCTCGTTAACTTTCCTGATTGGAAATGTCAGAAGAGACAGGGCCCATTGACTATGCTAGAGCCATGTTTAAAATGAAATTTTTTGGGTCAAGGATGTGACCCAGTGTAGAAAGCCCTGGATGTGAAAGCCTAGTGACTGGATATAAAGTCCCTGGAACCCATGTTAAGAAAAAGGTAGGGTGGCATGTGCCCAATGTCACTATGCCTCCAGGGATGGGAGGCAATGATCAAGACTCCCAGAAGCTCCAGGCCAGGTAGCCTGGGACATTCAACTCTGAGAAGTAAGCGACTCACAGCAAAGAGGTCCTATGATCTCCAGACTCCTGTACCCTCAACATGTAGTTAATGTGCACACACAAGTAGTTAAGAAACTTAAGTTTATTATGATCCACTGCAGATTAATTCAGTGTGTGTATTGTACACCTAGTACATGTCCCCACATGTTGACATGAGTTAAGAATGTCAAGACAATGCAGTTTTAAAACTTGAGTGAAGTTAACCAGGGTTTTGAGCTACCATCTTTTCCCGGTGATATTTATTGATTGGGAATTTCACATCATAAATCCTGATCTGTAAAATTGAGTTTTTTGGTCCCAGCAGCTCAAAAGCTTATGTTACAGAGTGGTTGGCTTATTAGCTCTTAAGATTAGCTTTTTTTTTTTTTTTTTTTTTTTAATTGTTCTTGGCTTTGTCTCTAGCTCATCTTGTTCCTCTGGTAGCTGGATTCCATCTCTCCCAACTCTTGCCTTTCTTTCTGTATCTCCATTTGGCCTTCCTGCCTTGCCTTATTCTATCTAGCTAGAAGGCCGGATCGGCTTTATTAACCAAGGAAGAGGGAGGGATAAGCATTTACACTGCACTGAATGAGTATCCCACAGCACTGAGGTTATTCATTCCACTCCTCCCATCTCCCTACCCCCCTTCCTGTGGGATCTACCCCCTCAAGGAACAGTAACACATCTGTGTTGCCTATTTATTCAACTGAAGCATGGTCAAACTCTGGTCGCCAGCCCCTTAAAGTAACTGAGTCTTGGGCTGAAAAAAATGGCTCAGTAGTTAAGTGCACTAGCTGACTTACAGAGGATACAGGTTCAATTCCTAGAGTCTACAATGTAGCTTATAACTCCAGTTCCAGGGGGTTTGACACCCTTCACACAGTACACATGCAGGCAGACACCAATGCATATAAAAGTCTTAAAACCTCAATAGGGAGCTGCTAGGGAGATGGCTCAACAGTTAAAGAGCACTGGCTGCTCTTCCAGGTTCCAAGTTCAATTCCCAAGCAACCACATGGTGGCTCAACCATCTAGAATGGGAGCTGACGCCCTTCTGTCATGTAGGCACACAAGCAACAAACCAAGTCCTTCCCCACCCACCCCCTTGTCAGATCCCTCAATTGTGTAGAATGAAGAGTATGCAACATTCTCATCAATTTGAGTTATTTGAAGATTCAAGTTTCAGACTAAAGTATTAAGTGAAGAGAAAGTTTTCTTTACTGCTCGGCAAACCAGTTACTCCTGCCTTAAGCCTCTGTTCCAACAATGCTTGTATAAGGCATGAAGCCATGCCCAGCTGATAAGACATTCCTGTTCTGTAGTTTCAGGGTTATTAGCTGAAGTGTCACAGCTGTGAACTATTTTAATGCAAAGATGTGCTGCATTTATGTTGCATTTGGTTAACTCTGAAGCGGTGTTACTTTAACATCTGATTGGTCTAATAAAGAGCTAATAAAGAGCTAAACAGCCAATAGCTAGGTAGAGAGGATAGGTGGGGCTGCTAGGCAGAGAATAGGAGGGGGAAAAGGAGCAGGAAAGGGACCAGCTACTCAGCTACACAGTAGGAAATGGAAAAAGGTACACAGAATAAAGCAATCCAAAACCACCTTTTCTGCCTTTGGACTTAAAAGCTGGCTAGAAATAAGCCAGGCTAAGGTTTGGCATTGATAATCTGATTTGGAAGCTGTGTGTTTTTCTCCCACACCTGGGGAGCCCAAAGAGTAATAAGACAAAGTTTTCTGAACAAAGAGGCAAGTGTAAAAAGCTGCTTCAAGATCAACAGCCTCTGCCAACCACAATACTTGGCACCGGGGTAGTTAGAATGACCTTTTCCAAGGTACGTAAATTTAGGGAACCCTGGATCTCATTCTATACCCTGAGCTATATAGCTGAATAAAATGTTTCAAAAGACATAGCCAAGGAAACAGGTTGACCAAGTTCATTTATATGAGATGGGGTCCTTTATGAAAGCCAATGATGTTAGGACAAAGTTGTGGGCTGCCATGATAGTCACTCTATCCTCTCATCTTCCATATCTGTGTTCCTTTGTCCCCAAGTAGGACTTTGGGTCTTACATCCGGGTTCTTTATCAGGGTTCTTCAGATAAAACAGCATCATGTTTGAATACATTCTGCTGTTTCCCTCAGATCATGAAATGAAGAAAAGGTTTTACACGCAAATCCATGTTGTCACCACACAGTGGAGCAGAGGCAGGGCTCTAACAACTCTGGCCAATGCTCAAAAACACAAACTGACCAGGTTTAACTACCTGTGTCTCATATCCAGGCTGAGGTGTCTGGCTTTGTCTGACCAAGAGTCGATTGTGCTCAAGCCAAAGCACAAGTCCCAAGTCAAGTCCACATATCTGGATGCCAAACGTTCTAGTTTGAAACTCCAAAAGTCCCACAGTGGGCAACATACAAACTCCACACTCCACCTGTCTCCAGGCTCAGAATTCCCCCTCATTACTCTTATCACAAAGGGCTTGGGAACCAACACAGGGCTCCAGAATTGTTTGACATGTGTTCAAGGAAGGCAAAGCCAAGACCCCTGTTGAGAAGTATCCTTAGGTCCAAGGGTGTCAGTGAGGACCCTGAACATGGCTACCCTCTTGAACAATGGGGTGGGGGGGTTCAACTACAAGGTTTGTTAACACCTGGGGTGACCCTCTGTCGTCAGGTTCCCAATGAACCTGACCACATGTCAGGAGAAGTTTGTTGACTTGACATGAAAGTCGAGGGCACCTTGAGGAAATGCCTCCAGTATAGTCTGAGAAATCCAAGACGAGACCCTGAAGTGGCAGTCTTAGTCTTCATTGAAATCATTTTTTCCAGCCAGCTTAAGAATTAGGAGCCAGGAAACATCTAGAATGCAACTGGTGGCAGCAGAGAAATCTCAAAACCAGACAGAATCTGTTTAAAATGAGTTTGAGGGTGAAGAGACTCTTGCAGACACAAAATGATCAAGTCAAAAGATCCAATCTTCAAGGGCTGGAGTTTAAGTCTGAGGTCTAAGCTTTTCTCCTTGATTTGGAGTTCAGTGTAGGGGAGGGGGAGCTAGGAAGGCTGAGTAACATGGCATGTGATCTGCCACCTTGTTGAGCCAGTCCATCAGCAGGGGGCTAGGGATAGGGTGGTCTCTGCTGGTGAAGATAAGCCAGTAGAAGGCCTTTGTTTCCAGCTGCCAGGCTTTTGTCTCAGGAGGGCATGGAAGGAGCTGCCCATCTTGTGACTTCACCTTTATTTCCTTACCATGGCCCCTCCTTCACCATCTGCCTTGCTTATCAGGGAGCCTTAAGTCTTAGTGGCTCACCTCTCAAGACCAGGCTGTAGGCAAGCCTTCAAGGCATTTTTGTTTAGTGATTGAAGACCCAGCCCACTGTGGGTTGTACCATCTCTGGGCTGGTCCAGGAGTTCCGGATCTATAAGGCAGGCTGAGCAAGCCAGTTAACAGCACCCAACCTCCGTGGCCTTCTCTGGATTCTGCATCAGCTCCCATTTCAGGTTCTCCTGCCCTGTTTGAATTCAGGGAAGGAATTCTGGAAGGAAACTGACTTGATGTGAAGCCAAGTTGGGATATGGCTTCTCAAGTTGCTTTTGGTCATGATGTTTCGTCACAGCAATGTAGTGTGGTCATACTCTTTTAAGGACTGTCTTACAAGACTCAAGTCACATCTTTTCCTATTGCGATGATTGAAACTCCATTTTATGATAGGTACCCCCAACTTAGCCATTTGTCCTTAACTCCAGTGCATGGAATATATGCTCCCAGTAACCTTGACTCATTCCTGACCCAAAAATGGAGCAGTTGTGATTCCTCTACTTAGAGCAACCATCCTTTGGCTTCTATAAGTTCCTTTTGCAGACATCCAAGGATGATCGAGGTCTCCCTAGTGGAAAAAGGCAGATCAAGATATTGTGACTTTAAAAAACATCCTTTTCACCCATCTTAAGTCTTAAGTTTGGCCCAGATTGTCTTCCTGCCATCAGTAATCATTTTTTAATAGAAGTCTGGTCTTTGTCCAAGGGTCTCAAACCCCACAACTCTTATTTTCCCTTCTAGTCTCCAAAGAATTCATTTCAAGAGTGTCTGAAGTCCCTAGCCATGACCAGTCACTTACCCAAGACTTAGTGACCACCAGGGTTAAGAGGGAGGGGGATCCACATCTGGCTCTTCACATAAAGTCAAGGTGCTCAGCTGAGTGGGCCAGAGTCCCTTGCCCACCCTTTACCTTCCCATGGACACGCCTGCATTGGACAGGCCTGACGGAGAATGCAGGTCAGAGATGGCCAACAAGGCAAGCTCATGGGAGTCTCCCACTTAGACCCACCCATCAGAATTAAGTGGCATAACTTTACATTTGCTAAGCCACTTTGTGGCCTTGGAGGTGCACAGGCCTACTCCGTTTCCTCCCCAGCTGCTCTCAACTGGAGGAGGAAATTAAGGGGGTGGGATGTGCTTCAGAAGGGTTCGGGTTATCCTGGAGCCCTGTGATAGGCTGACAGGTCAGGGAAAGCCCTGATTTATCGTCCCATCCATGGTGCGGACCATCTGTCCTCATTAGCTAGCGGGAGTTTATGGTTTTTTAATCTTTTCCACACACACAGTAAGCAAACATTCCACACCAGCCTTTCTATCCATGTACTTTCATGTCCTGGTTGTTAGCCTCCGAGTTATGACCCAGGACACAGATTCCATATAATACTTCATCTCCTTCCCACTAATGAGCAGACACGAGCTATTCCTCCTGACGAGGCACCTGGAGGTACAATCAACCATGACTGTGAGAACTAGACAAATTACTCTTGCTCAGGAGTCTGATCTTTGTCTAGAAGTTCCATGTATCTTCCATCCGATTTAGAGCCCAGCAGGACAAGTGTGTGCCACCCCTCTGCCACTGCAACACTGGCTAAAGGGGGCACAGCACACATCCAGTAGTAGGGATCTCCCGTCAGGCTATAAGGAATTACAAGTGGGATCAAAGCTGGCTCTTTCAGCCACTTTGGGTAGGTGTTGTGACACTGAACTACTGTCACACGAGCAGGGAACAATCTGCTCAGACCCAACAAGGTCAAGTGGGCATGGGGTGGCTTTCGGGGGGTCTTAAAAGCAGCTGGCCCGAGTCAGGATATATGGGTTTGGGTAGGACACTGTCAAATGTTCATGACCTCACTACAGAAAGTGCTTGACTAGTCTACTTTTGTCAGTTTCCAAAAATCTCAACTCCAAGCTGACAGCTCTGGATATGGTGTAGACCCGTTAGTTGCCTTAGTTCCAAGACAGATAAGCCAAGAATGAGAAAAGGCATCAGCTTCTACACACCCTGGAGACTTCCAACCCAGTGTGCATTGACCCTTGTGCAAGCACAGAACATAGCTAGAGCCTGTTTATAGCTCTAGGGTGGTTAAGACAAAGGTGGTGGCTCTGGGGGGGGGATGGCCCCATCTTTAGCGGGGCCCTGGTTAAGTTGGAGTCTTAAGTTTTAGATCCAATGTCAAGATTCGGAACAACGAAGGTTTTAGTGTTCACTGTTGGCTTGAAGATGGCAGAACTGTGGGCCAGGAGGCTCAGGGGGTGGAGTGAGAACCATACTCTTGACAAGCCACCAAAAGCAGTCCTCATGTCCAAGGACTGACTTATGTGAGCTCAGGATTTGCCGCTTTCCCCCGTGGGGCAACAGTAAAGCCTTAATACATAACTCTGAACAGAGAGCCCTTGGTTAGTCCTCGTTCAAGCTAGAACATTTACTCAAGTGTCGAACTTCAATGACTACAAACAAGACTCGGGTCAGTGGGTTTTCCCTACAGTCACATTCCTCACCAGTGATACCTAGTCCCTGCCACTGGGGGAACCTGAGCAGGTCCATAGTTAAACCCTTTCTAAGAAGGGGCAATTCGCCACAGACTGAAGGCTAATAATTTGAGAGATCTTCTAGATAACCCTGCACAAACCCTTTCTAAGAAGGGGCAATTCGCCACAGACTGAAGGCTAATAATTTGAGAGATCTTCTAGATAACCCTGCACAAACCAACCCTGCACATACTAGAAGCCAAGAGCAGTGTGCTGGCTTAGCCATTAAAGGGCTCTTGGAGGCCAGGGAAGCAATTAGTTATCTAAGGTTCGTTTTGTTAGTCATGTCTTCCAAAGGGCAGCAAACACTTCTCAAAAGCAAGTTAACAGTCCACCTCAGAACAGACTACCAAGGAATTCAAGGCTTCTTGGTTTCTAGGATATTTATGGAGTTCTAGGATGCTTAGAATTCTAAGGCTATAGAATGCCCCAGCTGACCCTGCCACCAAGGATCTGGATTTCCAAGACACTTTGCTCCCAAGAGGTACACAGACTGCTTACGTCTCACACCCGGCTTCTTGCTTTACATATGATGTTCACCCTGGCTCAGTCTCCTCTATTAAGAGCACTATGAAGTAGTTCTTTTCATTCAAGAGTGCCAGGATCTTAGGCTGGAACCACCCCTCCCCATTCATTGCCTTTGTATCCTGTGTCCACGTGCCATGGTGTTAGGAAGACAAAGCAGAGATGCTCCTGTGCCAAGCCCACCTACAACCAAAAAACATGACATTTCAGACATCACTATTCAAGAGAGGCATCCCCCCCCCACCTCAGAGCTGGAGTGTCGTCTTAGGAATACTGTTCAAGACAATTCTGATGCCTGTCCTTCAAGCTTAAGCTCGGGACAGTCTGTTTACCCCAGGCTCTGATCCATTTGGCATGGGCTTGCCCCTACCCCAGTCCTATAGGTCAGGTCCTAGAAGCACAAGAGGCTTTTGTAGCCAAACTTCAGACGTGTAACGACTCTTAGCCAGTGAGAGTTGGGAGCCCATGAGACTTCTCAGAATGTTCTGGGAGGGGAGAAGCGCAAACACCTGAAAGGCAATTGTTAAACTCACTCCCCTATCTGTCCTGGGAAGGTCTGGCTCCTGTTAAGAGGCAATTTCTCAGTTGCCCAAGTTCTGAAAGGTGTTGGAGACTATACTTTCCCTAAGAAGCCCACAGAAATGTTGTGGAGTATAACCTCATGATGAAAAGGCAGAAAGCCAAGTCCCCCCAGAAAGCCAGAGTGACCAGCGGATGCCTAGGCATGCTTGCTTTCCTTTATCCTGTACTGGAAGAGAAAATGCCCGATTAGTCTTCCACACAGCTGCCTATCTACTCCAGCTTTCAATGCCAGTCTGAAGTGTGTGGTGCATTTATCTCTAATGGGAGGAGCCAAGTATTCGAAAGCATCCCATGAACCAATGCTAATGCTTCAGAGTGAAGAACATTTGACAGTACCACCAGGGAGTATGGTGGCACCCATGTGCCCAATTCAGAGTGGGGTGAAGTGGTAGGCCTTACTTGGATTGGCTACTTGACAAAGCCTCTTCGGATGGGCCCCATTTTCCCTGTGTACAGGGGAGGGAGAGAGGAGGCTAGATGACATGAGAACTCTGGTGCCCGTCACTAGAAGGTGGGCAATGGGTGTGTGAAGAACTCTCAGATCAGCTAAAGCTGCCACAGTTGAAGCTAGGTTTAAGTATAACTGGCCTAGGCGCCTCCAGAAGCTAGTTTTACATTTTTAAAAATTAGAAGTAACTTGTCTCCACAGGCAGTAGTGGGAACACACCTCTGGACTTCATTGCCTCAAGGGCTGGCCTCCCCTTCATGTAAGCCATCCAAGGCTTAAGGTTTGAGGAAGGGTGGCAAAGGCCCTTGACCTTTGCTTGAGCCCTGCTTGATTCTTAGGTACATTGGATGGGGTGCTAACACTCCTTTCCAGGAGTTGGAAAGGCTGTGTACTTAGGGAAATGAGTTGGGAGCCTTTGGGCAAGCGTTAGAACAGAGGAACTTGTGCATCCAGAAGGGCAGGGATGAGCAACACCCGACTTCTGGCGCTTTTGGGTTCCAAGTTCCAGCTTGAATCTTGATCTAGTAGTGAAGGCTAGCAGAAGCCTTTGGCGCTGTCCATCTATTCCTGGAGTCAGGCTGCTTCCCCCCACCCCCACCCCCAGAAATGAGCCTGAGACAGGTACAGCTAGAAGGCCAAAGGGTAACCCTTGAGCACCCAGCAGGAAGGAACTCTAAGCAGAGAGCTTCAACTAGAAGGGCAGCCTTTGTGGGTTGAGAGAATAGCAGCCAATAGTTACAACCAATCCAGGCTTCCTCCCATCATTTCATTTAACCCCACACACCCGAGCCAGTTAGCTTTAAGTTAGAACAGAACCTACAGATTCCTTTGATCAGCCTCCAGTATTAAAGTGAGCTTTTCATAAAGACATGGTATCAAAAGTGATTTCAATGGCAATACAACTTAGTTCACAGCCTACTAGAGCAAGTCGTCGGTTTTTAATCAGGAAAGCAAGTTTGATCTTTCATTAGATTTGGCTTCTTGGCTATTCCATTCACACCAAACTTCAAATTTAATGCTGTGATCTCATGCTACCTCCCCACTGGACATACAGGCTCAGTTATAGTCCCCTCCAACTGTGGGTCCCCTTGCCCCCTTCATACAGCCATTTCATGAATTGATGTCCTGGTCCTAAGTAACTCATGAATCATTTGAGTGACACATGCTGTCCTATAACCACACACACATAACCCTACTGCTATTAAGGCTGTCATTCCTGTGCTCACCTGGACTACAGCAGGGTCACAAGTCAACTTGCTTCCCATGTGTTGTGTGACAAGCATCCAAAGTCTTTACCACTCTTTCCTGCTTCAACTTCCCCTCTGTCTTCAATCCTATTTGCTAGCCCCAAGTCTCTTGTGGGTAGCTTTCAATATAACTAAGCGTGTTCCTATGTCATCTGCTCAGCCAGTCAGAGGCTGGGGAACACCACATTCCCATCAGCTCAGGAGGATGAAGTCCTGTGGAGCCCTCCCCCGCTGCCCACCACTTGTAGCAGGTTTGAAGGGTTTGAAGGGTCAACTGAGCTCCAGCCAGCCCTTTTCTTCTTGGACTATCAAGTTTTCTAGCCCGAGGACCTGGGAACTAGTGACTGCCTTTGGATGCCTTTTAAATTCTTTGTTCAGATTCCAACCACTCAAACATTGAGAAATGCCTCGCAGGCTGCAGTACTCATCCGACTGCAAGCCCTAAAGCCTGTGACCCAGAGACCCACTCCTGAGCATAGCTAGAACCCCAGGGACGGCAGCAGGGCTGATGGGAGTCAGCACTGAGGGTGAGTGCTGAAGTGGCTCGAAGTGTTACTGTCTAAAGCTGAAAAGCAGTAACTGGTGGCTTCAGAAAATCTTAGTCCTGCCCACATGACTTCTGTAATCTGAGGTGTTTGGCACCAGGGGTCTTCAACATTGTCTACAGTGGAGACTCCAAGTCCCTGACCCATTCAATACAGACACCATGCAGTGAGAAAAGCCATCTTACGGAAGTGGCTGGCCAGAGGGGACTCACGTGGTCAAGACACCAAGGAAGCCAGATATTTAGCACCTGGACTTTTGGAACTAAAGCTGAGACAGCAGACCTTGACTGGAAGAGACTCATTTAGTCAGTGATTCCATCACCAGAAAAAGTATAGTTCTGGGTGACTACAGAGATCACAGTCCCCAAAAGATTCAAGACTTAAAGCAACTATAGTAGCTTTTGGCCTTGATTTTTTTTTTTTTTTTTTTGGTTTGTTTTTGGGTTTTTTTTGTTTGTTTTTGGGTTTTTTTTTTTGGTTTGTTTTTGGGTTTTTTTTTTTGGTTTGTTTTTGGGTTTTTTTTTTTGGTTTGTTTTTGGGTTTTTTTTGGTTTGTTTTTGGGTTTTTTTTGGTTTGTTTTTGGGTTTTTTTTGGTTTGTTTTTGGGTTTTTTTTGGTTTGTTTTTGGGTTTTTTTTGGTTTGTTTTTGGGTTTTTTTTGTTTTGTTTTTGGGTTTTTTTTGTTTTGTTTTTGGGTTTTTTTTGTTTTGTTTTTGGGTTTTTTTTGTTTTGTTTTTGGGTTTTTTTTGTTTTGTTTTTTGGGTTTTTTTTTTGTTTTGTTTTTTGGGTTTTTTTTTTGGTTTGTTTTTTGGTTTTTTGGGTTTTTTTTTTTGTTTTGTTTTTTGGGTTTTTTTTTTGTTTTGTTTTTTGGGTTTTTTTTTTGTTTTGTTTTTTGGTTTTTTTTTTTTTACATACACACACACACCCCATTAACTTCAGACCACTACTGGAATGTAAGACAGTTTCTAGTTTAAATAAACTTAAAAAAATGTTACTGAAGACATGGAGTAAGTAACACAACCTTTCAAACCCTAACTTTTGGTTAGAGTCCGGCAGATCTGAATGCTGAGCCTGCCTCATCACATAGGTAGTCCTAGACATCCAGGGCTACAAGCATAGTAAGACCCAGTCTTAATTTCAATTTCAGTCTTGCATGAGACAGTTGGGAGTAGGGTTCAACACTTCCATTTTCAAGTAGCATTCCAGGTGACCTGATGGAACTGGATGGCTGGGTATCACTATACCTGTCATCCTGTCATCTCAGGAGAAAAGTCTCTGGCCTCTGATAATCTCAGAACAGGGGGAGGGGCATTCCTTTCAGGAACGAGGTATGACCTAGGCATGATGTTTTGTCTTACCCTTCCAACACCCTTCCAACACAATGCCATGGACATTTTAGCTGTAAACTTCAAGGCTAATGGAGCCTGCCTCCCCCTCCCCAGACCATCTTGTCAGACAAATGGCTAACATCAGAAAACCTGTCCAGGTTAAGATAGTATTCCTAGCTCCAAGTTTGCCTTTTACTGTGGAATACGAAGCAGATTTGACAGCTGAAGCCGTAAGAGGTCAGTGTCTGCATGCTACAGCCACACCCTGCAATGGTCAGGTTAACCTCAGGCATTCCACAGTAGTTGACCACTTTAATAAGACTGGTCAGACTATGGTCAGTCTCTTGGACCCAGGACTGACACTTGGCTCGGGTGGCTAGCCAAGATTTTATGAATTCTGTATACTTTCTCAGAAGTGTGCACATCAACACACCATTTAACATAGTTTGGAATTTGCACGTGATACCTACGTCACTGAATCATCTTCACAGCTCTTAACATTTGATGTTGTAGAGCAACTTAGACACTTAAAATCCAACCCCTAATGCTGGTAGTGTTTAGGGGACACCTTTAATCCCAGCGTTTTAGAGGCAGAAGTGGGTGGATCATATGTTGAATTTAAGGTCACCTGGGTTGGCATAGCTAGCTCCAAAGCCAGCCTGAGGGATTCAAATCCCAGTCTAAGCAGGGACATTATAGCCCTTTTCAAGCCCTGGACAGTTTCCTCCAGGTCTGTCTTACTGGCCAGTGATGTTGATTTCTGGTCATTCAAGCACCTTTTCCCATTTTCCCATGAGAACCCTCCACTTTTGACTTCATACTTTCAAGTCTCCCTATGGTCACATAGGTGATGGTTACATCAAGGCTGGGGACAACAGCCCTAAGTTGGGGGCTATGATTTGCTGAGACCAGCCTATCCAAGAACTGGGCTCAATCTGACAGGGTGGTCACGGCCATGGGAACAAGGACTAGTATGCATGGCTGAAGTCGTTAAGGATTATCTAGAAGAGATGGCCACATGGTGGTGGCAGCCGAGTGTTAGGAGTTTGAAGACCTAAGAGTGTAAATGAGACCCTCAGGAGATAAGCCACACTGCTGTGTGATGTCTTCAGGTGATTTGAGGTACAAGATGTTAGATCCTATTGAACAGGGCGCCCAACATCTGAGACCCAAGAAAGGGGTTCAAAGCTTACCCTAGGCCCTCTAGCGTGGCTTCAGAACTTTGGCAGTTGTAAAAGCATGAGACCCAAAACATAATTGTAAAAGCATGAGACCCAAAACATAAGCAATAGAACAGCTTAATGAGATGAGGTGGTGCTTAGAGCTGAACAGCTTGGGCTTCACAAGACCTGGATAAGCCCCACCCCATGACTGGGGTATCAAAAATACAAGTCCAAAGCATCTCATGTGGATCTGAAGTTGAGCCTGACATGAGCACTAACCTTCATGGTATGTAAGAGCCGGCTTGAGTTTGCCTGAGCTAAGCGATCACACAGGAGCTACTGAACTGGCAGAGGGGAGAATCCACCCAAGCTATTGAAGCAACTCACGCAGTGCCAATGGAGACCAACATTTCTACATAAACCAGTCACCATGAGTCACAAGTCAAAGTACCAAAGCAGAGGACCCAGCAGCCGAGTCAACGCACCAAGGCTGACTTCAGATTTATGGAAGTCTAGGATTGGGTGCCACAATGTTCTAAGTGGGGGGTGGGGGGCTCCTGCCTCTGGGTTCTACTTGTTTCCATTTTTCAAAGCAGGAAGTTCTCCATGAACTGAGAAATTCATCTGTGATGGCTAGCCTTCGTTGTCAACCTGACTGCATGTAGAGAATCAGGTCTCAAGTTGCTGGAGGGTGTGGGGGGGGGATACCCAACTCCTGTGAGGACCTTCTTGATTTAAAGTTAGAAGACCTACCCTAGGATGTGGGTGGCATGGCTTAGATGAACTTCGGCTTTTTGTCTGTTTGCTCCTCGTTATCTTACTGCCAAGGTGTCCCCTATTGCTTGCTATATAGCACAATTCCTTCCTGTTAAATCAAAACCAACTTGTTATTCCAAACCTAGCCTGACCAGCTTTTGTCAAGGATTCTCTGGGACTCCCACAATGCATCCAAGCCTCAGGGACTCAACTACTGGACATCTCAAAAGCGCCAAGCTTGAGGCAAGAACCTGTAGGTCACTGGAGCGCACGTCTCATGAACCAATCTACTACAATCATTCAGGTTTGTTCTATTGCTTTAGAGTGTTCCACTAGCAGGTTGTGGAGTTAACAGATTGAGAACCCCCAATAAGGGAATTGAGAATCTGGCAGTCATGGTACATGGAGCAGGCTCTCCCAACTTGACATAGGTTCTGAGGCTTCCCACTGTGGTAGCAGAACATGTCAGAACACGTCAGAACGTGGTTATGAAGCAGTGTAGTGTCCTGATTCATCTCAGAAAAGGAGGCCCACCATTCCTGCCTTGCCTTCTCGACCATGGGACCGAGATTGGGGCCACCTGAAGCCAAGTTTAGGTTATGAAGTCAAAAAACAAAAGCAAAAACAGAAAAACCAGAAAAAAACCAGAGTTCTCTTCCATGGAAGGGGAGAATGCCTAGGAAGATGGCTCTTTAAATTCCAGAATCTGAGTCCTCAGAGACCCAGGCAGGGTCCAGCCTACCCCTGATCATGTTCTAGCTGATCGATGCCCTTGTTGGGTCCACAAGGGCTCGAAGTAGCCCATGGAGGCTGCACCCTTCTGGGAAAGGCTTTTGAGTTTACTCTTCATGGGGTTTAACTTGATGCTTTCTCGTGAGCATCATTTTATAGCAGCATTCAACTCAGGCAAGGAAGCTAGAGGCCATGACACAGCTGTTCTCAGCCACGAAGGGCAGAAGCCTTGAAGGACAGTCACCCCAGGTGCTCTGGACAAGGCAGGCCAATTTGGGGTCCTGCAGGGTCTGAAAGATGAGGTTCTAAGTGCTGGGACTCCGAGTGGTTCAGAACATCTGAGTACACCTACCCTTGGTGCTGTGGGGTGTTGCCCCAGAAGCTGATGCTTCCCAAAAGCTCTGAGTCTTGGAAACAAAGAGACTCAAGAGGTACAGCCTCCAGAATCACCAGTGAAGGATCCAGCCCAGCTGGCTCTCCGCATACATATGCTCTGCCCAGTGCTCAAGTGTGGAAACATTTTAGTACTAGAGATGGACCCTAGGTGCTTCATTGTTCAACAAGCCTACTGAAGGGTCCCCACCCTGATTCATCTTTACCGATTTTCCCATTCTCCTATCACCAGGAAAAAAGCTAGACTGACTGACCAGTCCCTGGATTTTTCTGTTCCATCAGTGGCTAAGAAGCCTTGGTCCTTAAGCTAGCTGCCTGTTGACTGTCCCAGTGCCAGTCACTATGGAGTGTGCGGCTCTGTGATTAGGAATGGGGAATGTTAGTTGATTGTGCTGGGGCCAGGTTCTCGCCCCTATTCCCAGTTACAGTTGGATTCAAGATAAAGTGGTCCTACGCAACAGCACCTGTTTTAAGCTAGCCTCACTTCTCAATAGTAAAGACCTCATGTAGAGGCTGAGAGGAACTCTTCTAATACTAGCTGAAGAGTAGAGAAGAGAGCCTTAAGATGCCAGGGGCCAGCCACCAACACACTGTTTGAAAAGTTCAGCATCCTAGGAAGACACTTCATGAAGTTGGAAAGATGCATCGGACTTATCCAAGAGGTACCCCCAAGTTAGTCCTGTTTTTTCTGCGACAGGGTCTCATTGTGACAGGCCTGGGGACTCCGATCTTATTGCCTCTGCCCCTGGCATGCAAGAGATTCAAGGCTAGAATGTGGCCACCCCCAGGCTTCCTTTAGTATCCCAGCTACATCGTAAGCTGGAGGGCCTCAAACTCAAAGGCATCAGTAGTTGAGTTTAACTCAATGGGGAGCCAAGTATCCTGAACTCTTGAAGTATGAGCAAGCTATTTTATGCTGATGGCCTTCCTTTAGAGAAGTACTTAGAACACTGAAACTAAAGCTACTGTAAGCGTCCTGAGGCACAGGGGATATCATGTGGGTGGCCAGAGGGAAAGGCATGAGGGCAGGGACAAGATAGGAGCAGTAAGGCTTTTAAGGTCATCAACCCCTTCCACCTGAGGAAGAAACGGCCTATGAGCAACTGGCATGGACCAGCTGCAGCAGCTAGAACTTTCCGAAGAAAGGTTGATGGCTAGCAGCAGCTGACCCTCAGCCAACACTAGTACTCATATCCACTCTATCCCCTAGCTGTTTACGCTTAACAGCCCAAGGATGTTTGGGAGAACAGGGTTGGGAAGTCTGGGGAAACGGACCTGGTGTTCTTCTATCATGGAAGTGTGCAGAAGGGACATTAGGTTCTGTCCAGGAGCCTTTGGAGATCCAGGTTCAAGCCCCCCACCCTTACCCCATGTTGTCTAAAGCAAATTAACCAAGACCCTGGTAGACTGCACCCTTGGAAAAAGCTGGATTCATTCTGGGTTTTAAATGTATGCTTTCTCCTGACCACTTTTTAAGCAGTTGACATTCATCCAGGCAGTGAAGCTACAGCCACTGCCCCTCAGTCATGAGGGCCCCCCCCCAAAAAAAAGCCTGAAGGGTCACCCGAGGTGCTCAGGACATGTCAAACTTCAGAGTCCCAGCATTTAATGCCTAATTCTCCTTACCCTCTGACCCTGCAGGAAGGAAGGTAGAGTGGCTTCTTCAGGTACAGTCAACAATCTGTCCTTTGCTTGGGGGTACTTTCCCACCAAGCTTTGTTAGTACTTAACTGAAGTTCTGAAGCTCTTAGTGGACAAGATAACAGAACAGACTTTGAAGCATCATCCAGGTGGCTCCATTTAGGGTTAGAAATAACCTGACCACCCGCCCATTGCTGGAGATTGACCTCAGGACTTGGGAGTTTGGCAAGCCTCCTTACCCAGTGAAGAGTTTATCGTCCACTGCCCCCCCCCCATCAGCTTGGGACCTTTGGAGCCCAGTTTCTTTTTCAAAGTCAGTAACACACTCGGAGATAGTGGCCAGAAAAACGTGCACGTGTGTTTTGACAGGTGTTTATAAGGTCAGATCTGTCTGCCACACACACTTCATGCTAAGGAGACCCCATTTTTTAGCCAGTACCCCTCCATTCTTATTCCCACACAACATCGTGTATAGAACTCATGGAAGATGAGGGCATAGAATCCAAGAGGACTTCAGTGACACAAGTTGGAGCAGGAATTCATAGGTCTTTTCGGAGCTCCTCGACAGGCAAAGGTAAGCTCATGGAGATTTAGGATAGCCATCCACAACCCCCCTTTTCTCCCTCCCTTGCCCATAGCTGTCAGGGGTGTCAGCACCCACAGAAAGTTTTACTGACAGACAGAACTCTCCCACCTAGCTGCCTCCATTTGAGTTTCAGGTTCTCCCCACAACACCTCCCAGTTCAAAGCTTGTTCGGTATCTTTCCTCTACATTGGAAAACTTAAGAAACCACTTTAGGCTTTGCTTACGGGCTAAGAAGAGCTCTAGAGACAGAAAGTATAGCGTTTTTCCCCCCCCCCCGTTCCCCGGTAGTAGCAAGAAGAGAGGAATGGCAGCTAGGAGACTGGACAAGCCCAGACTACTCCTTTTATCCCTCCCTTGATGCTGCTTGCTTACAGCCCATTGGCTGGCAGCCTTCCCCGCCCATTGGCTGGTAGCCTTCCTCCCTGATGTCTTTCACCTGGCCGAGAAGTGGCTTCTGGGTGCAACTCAGCCCAGGTGCTGTTTGTGAGTAAGTAGCTCGACCTCTCTGTGATTTGCGTTGCACTCTCAAAAGTAGTGAGTGTCCCTGTTGATCCTTCAGTGTCTAACCGCAGCCTGGCAGGGAGTCACTTCCATCAGAAGCACGACATTAAAAATGAACCTGTGGTGTTGGCAACAAAGCTCAGTAGATAAGAGGCTTGCTGCCAAGCCCAATGACCCAAGTTCAATCCCTGGGGCCCACAAGTTGTCTTGTGGCCTCTACATGTGGCATGTGCCATATTGTGCCCTAGTGTTAATACATGCATGCAAAATAAATAAAAAAAATTTAACCATTTAAACAAATGTTTTTAAAAGAAACTGTCCTCTAAAACCCAGGTAAACCAGCTACAGCTGTGGTTTTGGCTGCCCCAAATCCCTGCCATACTCAGCCTAACAAGATCTCCCTCCATCCTGTCCCCTGGCCTCTGCTTTATGCCCCCACAATACCAGGTTAGCTGCCTGGATGTTGTTTTGTGCCTTTAACTTAGGGTGCTATCTGGATACCTGGATGTGGGGTTGCCAACTGTGAGCTCAGGTTCTTACTAAGCCACATGTTCCTGAGTTCAAACCCAAGCTCTGACCGTGCCCTTTCTACTCAATCGGTCTGCTTGTCTTTCTTTGTCTCAGTTTCCCCATCTGAAAATGTCATAGCACAGAGACATTGTAATGATCCAGCAAGTTTATATGTGTGAGTCTTTAGAACGGTATATAGAGTGTGGTCAGTGTGTTGTAAAAGTGTCTATTAGCAATGATGAGACATGAGGGTGAGCAAGGAGGTGCATGCCTGTAAACCCAGCCCTTGGGAGCTTGAGACAGGAGGGGTTTGAGTTTGAAGACTGCCTGGGGTGTTTAGCAAGAGGCCTTCCCAAAAGTTAAGTAAGCAATGCATAGATAAGTCTAGCTAGAGGACTCAGTGCTTAAAGGCGTCCACTGCCAAGATCTGAGTTCAATCCCTGGGACCCATACAGAGGAAGGCTAGAGAAAACTCTTACAAGTTGTCCTTTAACCTTTACTCTTGCACTCTGGCAGGAGTGTGTGTGTGTGTTCGCACGAGCACTCACACACACATTCACACATGCACAAGTTTAGAGGAGTCTGTTGCAATTGTGAAAACACCCTTAGAGACAAAGAGCAGGCTGGTGGCTGCCAGGATCTGGGAGGAAGAATGAGAACCTGGATGGTGGGCAAGAGACTTTGTTTTATATTGATGGAAACTCTTTGGGACATTGTAGAAATGGTGACTTCAGAATGCTGTGAATATACCAAACACTACTGGATTGTAAATCTCAGAGTGGTTCATTTTCATATGATGGGAATTTCCCCTAATAAATGATTCCCCTAATAAATCCACAAATACACAAATGAAAGGGGGCAGCGGAGAAGAGCAATAGAGGGACCCAGCAGACATCTGGGTTGGCTTCTCTGGGCTGGCTCATTCCACCGTCTGCATCTCCCTCCAGGACCGTGCAATGGGACAGTTGCTTTTGTCCATGTCCCCACTTTACAGACCACACAAACTAAGACATGTGTGAGTTTGAGTTCAGAAAACTTCTATGGTACCTCGGAACACAGGTTGCATCTATGCAAAACTTAGAGACTCTTGGGTTTCAGGGACATCTGGCAATCTCCCAAAGCGAAGTCCCCTATTTATAACTGTCCTCGCTGCATGTACTTTGATGGCAATGCCTCTTCAGACATCCTATCTCTAGCCTGAAGAGGGGATGTGAGCGAGCTGATGTGTCCCTCCGGTGTGTGCCTTCCTGGAGGGCTACTTATCCTTTTCAGAAATATGCAGGGTCAAGAACCCTAGTAACCATGGGGCAGTTCCCATTATTAGAGATGACCAACACAACCTATCTTAGGAGAATGCCAAGTCCAGCTGGGGGCATCATCATTACATGTCACTACAAGGGCCACTCGCTGTTTCCTTCACTGATGTCCCATGCCCAGAGCTATTACTGACACATGGTAAGTATTTATAAATATACAGATATCATAACTGAGTGAATGAGGAGGGGATGAAGGGTGTGGTATGGAGGAATGGAAAAGACGGGAAGATGGTGCTTGCTGTGCAAGCGTGAGGACCTGAGTTCAATCCCCAGAACCTGTGGGAATAAAAAGCCTGGAGAGGGGCAGTGCATACCTGTGTCCTCAGTGCTGGGATGAACAGAGATGGGGGATCTCTGGGACTCTCTGGCCAGCTAGTCTCACCAATGGGTGAGCCCCAGGTCCAGTGAGAGATCTTATCTCAAAAGAAAAGGTGGAGAAATGACTGAAGAATACACCAGTGGTGGTCCCTGGCCTCCTCATTCGAGTGTGCTTGAGCATGCATGCACATACACACATGCACACATACATAAATACACACACATGCACTCACATGCACACACATACATAAATAGACACACACACACACACACACACACACACACACACACACACACACACAGATGAACAACAGACAAATTGAAATTCAAAGGCCAGGTCCATCTAGTTTGCCTGGGGCCATGGTAAGGATAAGAGTCCCAATTTTCTTTTAAATATTTTTTTTTTTATTTTTAGTATGCTTGTTGAGTGTCTGCATGCATGTCTATGCACCATATTCATGCCTGGTGCCCAAAGAAGTCAGAAGAGGACATTCATTTTCTGAAACTGAAGGTAGAGATGGTTGTGAGCTACCATGTGGGTGCCTGGAACAGAATCTAGGTCCTCTTCGAGAGCAGCCAGTGCTGTAACCACTGAGCGGCCTCTCCAGCCTGGAGAATGTGGAAGATTTTGCAGCTTGGGAGATTATGCCTTCTGGGTAAAGCAGGGCAAGTGGGTCATCCTATCCACTGGTCTCCAGAAAGTCAACCTATGTGACTGTGACGTCTTTGGCTTCCCTTAGCCTCAGTTCCTAGAGCTGTAGGGGGCCGTGATACTATATGCCTCTCTCTTTAGGGATCCCATGGGGGGAACCCATTTAATACCCATTTAAATACCCATTTAAAAATAACCTTTGTATTTTGAATACACGGGGGACGAACTTTTCTTGTTGCCTCTACTTCAGGTGATGGATGGGATTATAGTGGCTCTTACATCTCCATAGATACTTCTGATAGCCCTTAAATTAAGATACCACAGTGATGTGGGGTGAGCTGGGGCGGGAGCCACCACCAGCCAGAACCATGAGGGATAGTGTCTTCTGTATCTTTCCCTGCAAGGCAGTGGCCTCCTCCTTCTCCGGCCCTCCACCCCCAGTTTGTGTTCTCAGCCATCATATCTGACTGCTTCTTACTGATTCCCACCAGAAGTTCCTCCATGAAGTTTGCTGTAATCTCAGGGCCTTAATATAGTGCAAGAGTGTGATAAGTTCGAAGCAGCTGTCATCATTCCCTCGTGGGGATGGTCTGGTCATTGTTTGGGACTGTCCCTTTCTGATTGTCTCTTAAAGGAGAATGTATTTTCTCCCATCACCTCTTTGCCGTTTATACCCTGCCTCCCCCACCTCTCCACTCCATCCTTTTCCTGATCAAATAAAAAGTATGTGTCAGAACCTTCAAGAGAGTACTTGGTACATTGAAATGAAGGGGAATGACAGAGCAAGGAGCTTGGGCGAGAAACCTGGTCTAATCTGAACCTAAAAATCACTATTATCAGGCTTTCGATTGCATCCTGCTGACTCTTGGCTCCTTGGGGACACAGGGCAGATGTTCACTGGGTGGGGAAGGAAAGAGCTGGTACAGGCAGCTGGGGAGCCAGCGGGGTGCTTCCATTTGCAAAGGCCCTGGGGGCCCTAATGAGAAGCCAGGAGCCTTCCAGAGAGTAGGACAGGGCCAGGGATGGAAAAGGGTTTGTACACCCTGTCTGATTCTGCTGTGTTCATCCGAATGATCTCAGAGTCCCAGGGGGAAGAGCTACACAGTTTGTCCAGGCTAGCAGGGCTTCCTGAAAATTTTCTAAGTGTCTGGCATCATGTCTGACGCTTGGTACTAAAGCTAGATCTGACCCACAGCTTGTAAGGACATAAAACAAGAAACTATTCATTCAGAGCCTACATTGTCTGATTGGGTCTGCTTGTTGTCTGGGGTTGTATTAGCCAGCAGCAAACTCTGGTGCCACAGCTGGGCGTGTGTGGTTATCAGAACACAGATAGCCTGGATTTCAGAAATCTGAAAATCTGAACTGCTTCCAAACAGCAAACTTCAGCACATCGAAGTAATAATGCTGGAAAAATTTGAAATTGGGGCTGAGACTGTAGCTTGGTGTCAGAGCACTTGCCTTGCATGCATGAGACCCTAGGTTCAGTTCCACAGTCCTGTTATGGTGGGAGGGGGCTCATTGACTCAGAACTGGGGAGATGGCCAAGTGGATAAAAGGCTTGCCATATAAACATAAGGACCAGAATTCAGATCCCTGGCACTCATGTTGATGCTGTAATACCAGACCATAGGAGATGGAGATAGGAGGTCTTTGGGGCAAGCTTGCTAGCAAGACTAGTTGAATGAGGCAGGTTCAAGTGAGAGACCCTGCCTCAACATGTGAGGTGGAGGATGATGGAGAAAGACACTGACATCAACCTCTTTCCTCCACGCTCACTCACCCACATCTGTACCCACACACATTCACACACCGCATGCATAAAAACACTGGGGTTTGAAACATTATAGATTTAAGATTTAGGAACTTAGGGTGTTCCATGAATAAATTCACACAATTATCTCCAAATGTAAGATAATGGAGGCGGGAATGACCTGTAACAATAATAATAATAACAACAACTTGAATAATAATAATACATTAATAAAAATAATGACTAATAAGTAGCTGGAGCCATTTCTGAATTCCAAACAAGCCACAGGTACTAGCCAAGGGTGCTGTATACACAATCCTATTCAAATCTCATCATAACTTTGATTTAGATGACTCCAGACCCTTTTGATAGGTAAAATTAACTCACTCGACCAAGGTGAGTGGCCTTTAAGCAACTTAAGCTTGGAGGCATCAGACAGCAAAGCCTACTTCTGATGTACATGTCTACTCATCCACAGCCTAGGGATGTGTGGTTTAGTGACAGGATCTAGCTGGAGATTTATTTTGTTATGAGACTTAAAGGAAATCTATTTATCTCCATGCCTAATAAAAGAACGAGGCTGGGTTTTCCATCATGCAATCGGAGGAGAACCCAAAGAATCTGTTTGCACCAAGATTCTCATTTTACAGGAATTAACCTGTGCCCCATGGTCCTTCTCCCTGCTCTAAGCCCTCCAATCCTATGCAATTCACTGGGGAGGTGTGCAATTCATAGAGAATCCACCCCCAAAGGCCAGACCTTAAAATTCTTCCCAAATGGAAATAGCACAGCTTGCCACATTGAAGGAGGACACAAGAGTTAAGAATGAAATACAGCCATAAGGAGAGGCCATAAAAAGCTCTCTCCTGCAGGTAAAGGAACTGGGCTCAGGGTCAGCAATCTTCTGCAAAGGAGACACATTCTGACCTCTGTCACTTCCCTCCACCCACTCTCCTGTCTACCTCCCAACTGTCCAGCCCCAGCTAAAGGGCAGTGGTCTTGGAGAGTCGCTGAGATAATGGGGTGGAGACAGACAGCCCACAGGCAGGTCATTAGTCAGGATGTGTTCCATGACTAACAACACAGTCCAGAATGGTGTAGTCACACTTCACATGCTTCTTGTAATTTTATGATAATAATTTAGACTCTGCTTTTTAAAATTCTATCCCTATCCATGAGATGGGAAGAAAAATCCCCTCCAGTGTAATTTAGGGTCTGGGGTGGAGCTCAAGGGTGGAGAGTAGCCTTAGCGTGTGAGAGGCCGTCCATTCAACCCTCATCCAGACAAGGGTTTACATAGTGCTCTGGTGATTATTTGAGTCAATGGTTCATCAGTTTAAAGTGTGGGTGATTCTTAGATTCTTCTCTGGTTCAGTAAAGCATAGCAAACGCAGGATTCAAACTCGATCGCCTCTGGAATTCCATGGTCTCCCATGAGCCTTTAACTTGTCTTTATCATTGAACACTATGTCACTCAAACAAGCCGGTGGTGGTTAATTATTCTTCCATGACGTATTTTGAAGGACTGATTTGTCTTCCTCTCCCAGCATTTCCAGGACCCTCCAGACAATGCTTTGCTTGAGACACTGGTTAATTTTCAGGGTTTTTCCCCAATGTGTAACTCTGTCATAAACATCTCCCATATAAAACCTGCATTTTTCTTCATCAAACATGTGACAATTTTACAGCGTTGGCTGGAGCCGGAGGGTACGGCCTCAGGAATGGTTAGGCCAATTTAATTTATTCACTACAGCTCTTTCCAGTGAGTCATTAGTGACCCTCATTTTGTGTGAGTTCACTCCTGAGCATTGATTTCATTTTCTCTAATTGGAAAAGCGTTGGGCAAAACACGATCAGGATGGTTACAAATAACCCTTTGATCTGCCCTGGAAACGCCAGACCAACTTTGCCCTTTCCTTGCAACTTAGACTTCAGTTGTCCAAGGAGTCTCTGTCTTGCCACCGCTGACCTTGGGGACATTGAAGACTGTCCTGTGCTGAATCTGAAATCAGGGAAGCCCAAACCCTGAGCTGGTGGTGGTATACCTCCAGCCCAAAGCCTGACAAAGAACCAGGCCAAGCTCTCTGTGACAGGGCTTTGTCCCAGGGCAGGTAGCATCCATGATGATGTCACTTCAGATTCCATCACCTAGCCACACTGGGGTCACCTGACTTTGTGTAAGCAGACACTACAATGTGTTCAGGAGGATGAAGTCAACTAATGCCATGTTTTCAAGAATATACCCCATGTAATGTGACTTTGGTTGGGTTCCCTAGAGAAGTCAGAGATGAAGAAGTTTGTCCCAGGCAGTCACTGAGGTAGACTCTCTAAAATAATAATAATATATAGTAATTATTATTATTATTATTATAGGTCAAGGGGATGTGTTCAGCTGAAGTTCAGTCTAAGCCTCATCCTTGGGGACCTGAGGGAGATGGATGGTGTTATGGGGCTGTCTCTCTACAAAAGTAGGCCAAAGGCTTTTTTTTGTATCTCATACCAGCAATTCCAATCCACTGCCACTGAGACTAGGGTGCACAGTTGGGGGGGTCTCTCCTGAGAAGAGTCAGGAGGTGTCAGCGCTCGGTATTTCCAGAAGCCGTGAGATGCATGTGCCAGCCCAGGAAAGGGCTCCAAAACAGGGGCCACCATTGCCCACTGTATCGTGGGTGCATAGGTTCCTCATGGAACATGTCACTGCACTGAGCCTAGAGTCCCCAAGGCCCCTGCTGTGTTCATGCCTCAGATGTCATGCTGCCAGGTATAGGGGCATGGCTCAGTCAGGGAAGTCCTTACTTTGTGAGCATGAGGACCCACATTCGATCCCAGAACCCACATAAGCAAAGCCAGGTGTGGTGGCATACAATTGTAAAGACAGGAAGAGGATCCCTGGGGCCTGCTGACCAGCCAGCCCAGGGTACCTGATGAGTCCAAGCCAGGGAGAGATGCAGGCTCAAAACAACAAAAACAAAAACAAGGGGGGTAGTGGAAGGGGACAGGTGAAGGGCTCCTGAGGAATGACATCAGAGGTTATTCTCTGGCTCCCTCATGCACCCACATACACATGCAAACATAAAAGCAAGTCCCACCCCTTGGCCTCTACTATAGACACAGCTTCCCCCTAGACTTCTGGAGTGGGGGGACTAGAACCCTAATTTCTTTTTCTTCTCAAAGTTCTGAGTATTGATCATGGGGCATTGTGCATGCATGCTAGGCATGTGCCCTGCCCCTGATCGACCTCCCCAGCCCTTTATGTGTATGTGGTGTGTGTGGACATGTGTGTGAGAGTGCATGTATATGCATGTGCTCATGTGTGCAGGTTACAGGTCCTGAGTCTATCTCAAACAAAAATAAAAACATGGGGGGGGGAAGTAAAGCTCACGGTTGGGAATTATAGTTTATTATTTTTATTATTTTTTACTTAGAATAATATTGAGTAGTAAACATTTAGGAGAAACACCACAGTAAGTCAAAAGGAAATGACTGAAGAAGAATACGAAGGTTCCTTGGGTGGATGAGATGGCTCAGCAGGGGAAGAAACTCGCTGCCAAGTCTGATGGCCTGAGTTTGAGCCTAGGAACCCACACGCTGGGCAGAGAGAACTGACTCCAGGAAGTTGTTCTTTGACCCTCAGGGCTGTACTGTGGTACACACACACAACACCTACAACACGCAATAAAAAATGAACAAATAACACCCCCCCCCTTTAAATTTAAAGAAAGCCCTTAAACAACAGTAGCATTCTGCTTTGGGAACAGAGGTCCTTCCTGCCCATATTAATTACTCTGGTCCTCGCTGTGATCAAATCCCAGACAAGAAGCAGCTTAAGAAGTATGAGGGGGTGCAGTGCATCATGGGAAGTGGTGGAATGATAGTGGGAGCCTGAGCTGCTGGTCACATGGCTTCAGGGAGTGGAGCTGGGACAGAAAACTTCAAGGCCCATGCCCAGTGACTAAGACTCACTTCCTCCGTAGAGGCTCTGCCTTCTAGTTACACATAGTCGCCCCAAAAGAGTATGACCAACACAAGAGCAGGTGTTTGAACTCTGAGCCCCCAGAGGACATCTTACGCCTGGATCACATCACTGTGACCTTCACAGTGCCCCAATGATGATTGAGCCTTGCTCTATACATGACCAGACTGTTTGCTTGAAGAGTCCATGTGTTCTCCTGTGTCCTGTCAGCGTTTAGCTTGCTCTTGGACATTCTTCCTACCTCTTTCTCCCCCAAAAAGTCCCCTTGCTTGTCTAGGATACCAGGCAGAGGTCTAAAAATGGAAGACAGAGACCACAGGAGCAGTGTATTGATGCCACATGGCCCCTGGGAATAAAAAGGTGGGCCGTGGGGCAGGGCTCTGTGTTGTGTATAACAAGGAGCGGTCATCTGGGGACTGTGTCCTATCTCTATTTCTGCCTGTCTTGGACAGAGCTGAGCCCCTTCATGGGGTGATCCACAAGCCACACAACCCCCAGATTCAAGGCGAGCAGACAGAAGGGGTCAGGAGTTGGGCTGCCCCAAGACCATGGTTATGATGGGTCTGCCTTCCGATCAGTTATTGACTCGAAATGATGAGGCAATGTACCATCCAAACAAGGGTGTGGAAAGTTCTGGAAAAACCAAAGAATGAAAAAAAGGAGTGGCCAGGTTGGGCTTTTGCCCAGCTCCTGTGTTCTTGTGGCCAGAGAACATTGAACCAGGCTCCAGATGGTCTCCAGACATACTAGGGCAGGTTCTCCGAACTGGGTCATGCCCTGGCTCCAGGGGGCAATAATTCTGCACCTGGAAGAGGCACACATGGACCCAAATTAAGATAGTTAATGAAGCAGAGGAGTGAGTTGTTGTCCGGGTCCATCGGCCTTCGCTGGGTTTCCTGGTCTCCCTCTCCACTCATTCTTAACTCCCAAATCTCATCATCTGGGGTCTAGTTCTGGAACATTCTAGAATGTTCTAGACAAGAGTTTACTACAAAGCCAGCCAAGAATAAGAAGACCCATCCTGAGGAAAGCCCTTGGGCCTCAGATTTCTCTAGGAACAACCTTGATTAAAATTGTCAGAGGCCCACGTTCACTCAGTCCTTTCTGGACCTTTCAGGCTCCTCCTTGGTTGGACTGAGTATGAGGATAGGATGTGGTAGAGTGTATTGTCAGGGAAGGGAAAATACAATTTTCAGAGACCAACCTGGACCCAATCCCAAATGCAGACTCTTGCTCATTAAGTGTCTGGGGACAGGTGATTGTGCCTCTGAGTGCCACTTTCTTCCACCTCTGCAAAATGAGTAGCAGTAAGACCTACTTCAAAGGGTTGTTGAGAAGTTTGGGTAAGAAGTATAACACCTAGCAATTACTTAGCCTAAACGGAATGAGCAGCTGTGTACCACGAAAAGATGGCCACAGAACCATCGCCTTGCTGTATTCATCCTATTTAGTTACTGTGACAAAATCCCTGTGCCAGACAACTCAAGGTAGTAAACTTGTCCCTAGTCATCTTATTATTAAGCCTGGTTTTATTTAGTTAACAACTAAGTCACTACTGGTACTGTATGCTTGCTTGCCTCCAGAGTAATCCCAGTGTCTGGCTTTCCAACACATTCAAGACTTTGTTTTCTTGAATACAGGATACTTAGGTGATTTTTAAATTGATCCAACCATCAACCTGGCCATTTCCACAGCTCCATGAAGAAAAGTCACCTCATTCCCATTTCACAGATGATAAAACTGAGGCCCAGAGCATCATAGCCATTTACCCTCAGCCCCATGGCAACTATTTTGTAGTGGCTAATATTGCAGGACCTGGGTTTGGGGTAGCTTTAATAACTATCACCGAAGACAGTGTCTTGTGTGAGTAAATTAAGAGTTAAGCCACTGCCCACAAGTAGCAGAGGCTAGCCCACGTGTGTGGCTGTTGTTGTTTGCAGAATTCTTGCTGCTGATATTCACACTGTGTATTCAGGCCATACTCCCACAGTCCCTGGCAACCGATGCCTCCCTACTAGGATGCTGGAATCCATACCACACAGGGGACTCAGAACAAAGAATGCAGAAGGCATTTTGCCTACTTCTGAGATGTCTGAGTGTGCCTCCCAAGGGCCCAGCTTAGCTTTGGAGAGGGTTTGAGAGGCGGAGAGATTCTGGAGAGGGAAGTACCCTCACCCTCCATCCCCAGCCTCATAAACCAGGAAAACCACATGCCCCCCACTGAGGATTCACATGCCCTGGCATCTGTCCAGAGCAGAAGAGGCCGCACCTGTTTGCAATGTAATTTCGTCATTATCAGCCTGTACCCAGCTGAAATTCAAACACTGGAGAAGGGAGGGGGTGACGGGCTGGGGGTGGCTGATGGGGATGCTGGAGAAGAAGGCCGATCAAGTGTCCTAAATTGCCTGCACTTTAATGCTTTATATAAAAATTTCCTGTAATGCATGTTACCATAAAGAAGAGCGTGCTGCACAAGCTGCAGCCGGGTGGCTTCTTTCTCAAATGCTCCCACACTGTCTGCAGCCGCCGGTTCGTTCCTCCTTGCAGATAATGCTGTAAGCTGCCTGATGCTTTCTGGCCTTGCCTAGCTCTGTATGGGAAGCATTCGGGATGCAGGGTCCACAGACTACTTCCCTTCAGGGTCTCACCTCTGCTTACAGAGACTGGGGGGAGGCAAATCCCATGGTCCCCAGATTCTAGCTAACCACCTCTATTCAAATTCTCAGTCCACCTGGAGGGCTGCAGGCTGACAGTGTAATCCCCAGTCCCACCCCCACAAAACCCACCAGATATTGGAGTCACTGGGGTGCACTCGGACCATTCCAAAGGGGATGTATTCAGGATGCACCTGGACATCCGTCCCAGTTTCTTTGCAGGGACAGATGATAGAGGCAATTTCCTCATGGGTAAGATGCAGCTTTACCATGGGCTTGCTAAATGCCTGGGAACTGCCAGGGGCTGCTGCAGAGGTGGCCGGGGTGATTATGTCAATGATGACAGGAGAGGAGGAAGGTGAGCAGGGAGAGAGGAGGGTGAGCAGGGAGAGAGGAGGGTGAGCAGGGAGAGAGGAGGAGGGTGAGCAGGGAGGGAGGGGAGAGTGAGCAGGGAGGGAAGAGAGGAGGGTGAGCAGGGAGGGAAGAGAGGAGGGTGAGCAGGGAGGGAGGAGGAGGGTGAGCAGGGAGAGAGGAGGGTGAGCAGGGAGAGAGGAGGAGGGTGAGCAGGGAGGGAGGGGAGAGTGAGCAGGGAGGGAAGAGAGGAGGGTGAGCAGGGAGGGAAGAGAGGGAGGGTGAGCAGGGAGGGAGGAGGGAGGGTGAGCAGGGAGGGAGGGGGAGAGTGAGCAGGGAGGGAGGGAGAGGGTGAGCAGGGAGAGAGGAGGGTGAGCAGGGAGAGAGGAGGGTGAGCAGGGAGGGAGGAGGAGGGTGAGCAGGAAGGGAGGAGGAGGGTGAGCAGGAAGGGAAGAGAGGAGGGTGAGCAGGGAGAGAGGGGAAGGGTGAGCAGGAAGGGAAGAGAGGAGGGTAAGCAGGGAGAGAGGAGGAGGGTGAGCAGGAAGGGAGGAGAGAGTGAGCAGGGAGGGAAGAGAGGAGAGTGAGCAGGGAGGGAGGGAGAGGGTGAGCAGGGAGAGAGGAGGGTGAGCAGGGAGGGAGGAGAGGAGAGTGAGCAGGGAGGGAGGGGGAGGGTGAGCAGGGAGGGAGGAGGAGGGTGAGCAGGGAGGGAGGGGAGAGTGTGCAGGGAGAGAGGGGGAGGGTGAGCAGGAAAGGAAGAGAGGAGGGTGAGCAGGGAGGGAGAGGAGGGTGAGCAGGGAGGGAAGAGAGGAGGGTGAGCAGGGAGGGAGGGAGAGCGTGAGCAGGGAGGGAGGGAGGGGGAAGATGAGCAGGAAGCATCATCATTTTTCAAACACCTGCTATATGCTTCTGATGCCATAGCAAGATCTGGGTCTCTGTGTGATGCCATGAACCAGGCATGGGAACCATTTACATGCACAGACAAGAATGTCAGAAACCAGAGAGTAGAAGCTCTGGCCACATCACGTGGAGAAGGCAACCACTGAAACCCTTGAAGGCAGACCTTGAACACACAGATTCTTTCTGATTTGGATTTGGAAAGTGGCCATTGTTACAGCTGGAAGAAGGGGTCCTCACCTTCCAGCCTGTGACATGTCCCATTACTTGGGGCAGTGAGAGGCATGACCAGAACATCAGGTGGTAGTGGGTAGATTCTTCTGGTACCTTCCACTCAAGCTTCAAGCACAAAGTGAGGTCGCAGTACATTCAGGAGCCATGTGCAAACAGTAGCTCAGGGGCTTGGGCATGCCGTGGGACCACAGGAATGTGCACTGTTTAAGCAAGGAGCTTGGCCCCTACCTTTGGACTCAATATGTCTGACTACGTCAATGGATGAATTTCTAATGTTTTCTGGTAACCTTTGAGTGTGCACAGAATCCGGGCTATAGAAGGTGGGCAGACCTGAGCTCCAGCATCAATGTCAACTGTGGGATTCTGAACAAGGTATCAAATGCTCTGTTTCCTTATCCACCAAGGAATTCCAAAGCCACCACCTTTGAGTGCTGGAACAAGGACATTGCCAGCCCATGAGGTAGAGAGAACCCTTACTCCATAACCCCTTAGCTCATCTCTGCCTTCACTCTTAGCTTGTCTGTGTGGAGATCAGTTGACTCTTTTTTTCCAGCGGGTGGGACTTACAGAAGAAATTCAGGTTGCCAGGTTTAGTTGCCAGTGTCTTTAACCACTGAAGCATCCTGCTGGTCCTAACCATTGTTTGTTCATTTTCACTCTGTAGCTCCAGTTTGCCTGGAACTCTTTCTGTATACCAGGCTGGTCTCGAACTCACAGAGATCCACCTTCCTTTCTGCCTGAAATTAAAGACATATACCACCACACCACGACATAACCATTGTAGTTTTAAATAAGCATTTCATTTCTAGGCAATATTTATGGAGTTTCATCTGCTCTATGTGTTTCATTGTTTTTTTTCTCAATGCAAGAAAACATGCATGCTCACACACACACACTCACACTCACACACACACACTCACACACACACACACACACACACACACACACACACACACCATTCTGGTAGCTATGACATCTAATTTCTTTCCTGTTCACTGTGAAGAATTTGGGATATTCTGGTAAAGTAAAAGCCGGGTGGTACCTGGTTGCTACCGTGGTTAATGTGTGACTGGAGTAAGGGTTTATGGCGTGATTCAGTATGTCACATTGAAGCTCCTATGACAAGATTTTTAAATTTTCCCCCTTTTAAATCATATTCATTTTTATCTTAAATGTTATTTTATTTGGGTGTGATAGTTGTGGGTGGAGGGCAGATTCGAAGGGATGGGGAAATGAACGGGATCAAGATACTTGATGCAAAAGATGCATAGAATTAAAAAACAAAATCCCATCCCAGGCCAGTGAGACAGGATATCATGGGAGGAGTTGCTGTGCAAATGTGACTTCCCAAGCCTACTCCTGATTTATGTTCTTGAAAGAACTTCCCCAGTAGCTCTGTCTCCCTACCTGGCCTAAGGAAGAAGAGTTGGGCATCTAGGAAACACAGCCTTGGGCTGCTCCTGGAGACACAGGTCCTCTACCTTTTCTCCTTGCCTTCCGATTCCGTGGAATCCCTGGCTGGCCCATTCAATAGGTCTTTCATTTCTCTGACCCCGGGGTCATCTGTTTCAAAGCATGAAATATGGCTGCCCAGCCAGGACAGAAGCCAGAGAGAGGTGCGCCAATGGGGAGCCTCCTGTCCAGCAAGCGTAACTAATGATGATTGGGGTGTCGGATAGGGCAGAACTCATCTGGCTCCTTGTTCCCCAGGGGTTAACTCTTGGTGGGCTCCTGAGCCTCTGGAGCCCAGGTGCCTGGTTGCCTGCATGCTGGGCTCCAGGTTCTACTCACCCGGGTGCTGAGACTGGTGGATAGAGGCAGTTAGGGGCAGGTCTAAGGTAAGAGGGAGAGGAAAGGAGGAGAGAAAAGAGGGAAGGATGAAGAAAAGAAGGGAGGGAGGAGGGATGGAGAAAGAGAGGGAGGAGATGAGATGGGAGTTCTAAGCTATTTTGGACACAGACTCCCATAATAAAATAAGCACAGGGTTATTGCTCCTGCACGTGCCTGGCACTGATGTTAAACCACGGACAATCTCCATCTCCCTAACTCTTGACAAATCTACCTACACCTTGTCAAGCAAGCCAGGAATGGACCTGGGCTGGGTGTGGCTGGCTCAGGCCTGGCCCAGGGCTGCCCATGGAGTTCCCTCGTGCCCTCTAGTGGGTCACTGACTGAACAAGTCATGTGAAAGATGTCACAGGATGGAGGTGGCTACATATGACAGCTGAGAAGCCGGGGGGGGGGGGGACACTAGAGGAGAAGTATGCTCGAGTATCAGGGAGGGGTAAGGCACAAGAAATTTGTCAGTCCACACACACACATTTTTTTTAAAATATTTGTTGACACATGGCCTCGTGTAGCCCAGACTGACGTTAGAGACACTATGTGGTGGACAATGGCTTCAAACTCCTGGCCCTCCTGCTTCTACCCCCTCCCCAGTGCTGGGGTTACAGGCGGGCATGTGCCAACCCCCCCATCTCCCCACCCCCACCCCCAGCCAGTTTATAGGATGCTGGGGGCAGAATCCAGGACTTCCTGTATACTAGGCAAGAATGCCACTGAGTCATAGCCAAGCCCAGCTAGGCTGTGCTTACATGATGGTCAGACTGAAAGGAAGGGAGCCCGGAACAGAAGCAGAAGTGGGAAGGACCTTCAAGCCCTGTGTCTCAGTGGCCCTCTTCCGTCAGCTAGCTCAGCTAGCTCTTACAGCTCCCAAAGTCTCATAACCTCCATGGCTGTCATTGTCAACTTGGCTGGATTTAATGTCAACGTGGAAACATTCCTCTGCATGGGTCTGTGAGGTCCTTTTTTTAGACTGGGTTGGCTGAGGAGGGGAGGACCCACCTTGTGTGGTCAGTTCCATCCCCTGGACTGGGGTCCTGGACCAAATACCAAGGAGAAAGGGAGCTGAGCGCCGGCGTTCATCTGTCTCTGCCTTCTGACTGAGGATGCCATGGGACCAGCCTCCTCAAGCTCCTGCTGCCATGATGAGCTGCATACCCTGCTACCATCAAACTGTGAGGGCAAATAAGCCCTTCCTTGCTTAAGTTGCTTTTGTCAGGTATTTTTTTTTTTAACATCAACAGGAAAAGTAACTGATACATCTCCCAGAACAATTCCAGCATCTGGGAACCATGTGTTCAAATGCATGAGATGAGCCTGTGGGGGACATTACACATCCAAGCCGTCTCCATCCCTTTAAAGTTTTAGTGGACACCAGTGCTTCTCAACCAACACATTTTGTCCCCTTCCCCCCCCCCCCCCGAATGTGTAGGGATACCTGGAGACATTTTGGGGGTGTCTCAACGGGCACAGTGCTACTGGTATCTGTGGGTCAAAGGTCAGGGCTGCTATTAAACACAATGAATAGGAGGGCTCCTCAAGGAAGGGTTGTGAAGACCCAAAATGCCTAGAGAGAGGCTAAGAGACCCTGACCCCAAGGCTGCGGCGTTGGCTCGGCGATGGGAGTTCTGTTCATTCCAAACACAGGGCAGTTCACAGCCAGGTGTCACTCCAGCTGCAGGCACCCAGTGCCCTCTTCCGGGCTCCATAGCATGCATACACTAATGCGCATGCGCACTTGACTTTTTTTTTTTAATTTTAAGAAGAAAAGAAATCCTAACTGTTGTTCTTTTGCTGCAGCTTATGCCTAAGAAACACAAACACGAGACTCGGCGCCCAGGTGGAGTTTATTGAGAGAGGGAAGAAACAGAGGGGGTAGCTGGTGGCCAACCGAAAGCAGGAGAGAGAGAGAGAGAGAGCAGGGAGGGGGCAAGAGAGAGCAAGAGAGAGACCAGAGAGAGCGACACACTTGGCGCACTTGCTTTAAAAGGGGGCTTGCGCATGCTTAACTGAGTCCTCTGGCAGCCAGGTAAGGCTGGCGTAGCGATGACACAGCCATGAGCGTCCCGCCCATCATTGGGGCAGCAGTCAGCTGGCTGCTAGTTCCTAACACTAACCTCCATCAATGGTGCCCCACCCTGACAGCTAAGAACCCTCATGTCAATAGAGTCCAGGGGTCCTGATGCTGGGATGAAGCTGAGGGCCTCAAACGTTCTAGGCAAGCATGTCACCCTCACTCTATCACTAGCCATGCCCCCAGCCCTCTTTCGATCCTTTTCCAGTTTGAGACAGGGTCTTGCTAAGTTGTCTATGCTGGACCCAAACTTATGATCCTCCTGCCTCAGCCTCCCAAGTAGCAAGGGTTATATATAGGCCTAGGCCATAAGGCCCAGCTCCAGAGACCCTGGTAGAGGTGGGCTGGACTGTACTCTAGCATCTGAGCCTCTTGCCAGCAATTTTAAGGGGGATTTCCTTTACAAGTCAGAGCCCAGGACCTGTGGCCTTGGGTCCTGGTGGAACTCAGGCATCCGAAATAAAAATTGACTCCAGGATCCACACAGAATAGTCCTCCCTTGAGGACCTCCCAGGTCTGTTCTCTGCCTGGACAGATGCATATACTGGACAAGCTCATCCCCCAGCCTCGGGGTTGGGGTGCTCTGCCTTGGGGGCGAAACTCTAAGTGGTCCAGGCACTCTACAATGCCATTGCCTCATCTACCTTTCACTTTTAAAACTAGGAGGAATCAGAGAAAATGTGATCCATATGTCAGCTTCCTCTACACTTAAATCATGAAAGCACGGCTGTGGGTTTTAAGAGCTATTGATGTCCAGAACACCTTGAGGAGATCTTTAAAATAAGTGTTTCTGAGTGTCTTTTTACTTTCGGTCGGATTTTGCTCTGGGTAAGTGAATTCAAACAATGTGAATTTGGGGGGGGGGAGTGCCAGAAACCCCAGACACAAAGCTGGATGAAATCTGACCCTTTTCTGTTCAAGCCTGAAGGTTCTCTTGAGATGTAGCCATTCCAGGCAAGAAAGTGAATCCTCTCCCAGTGAGGACGACGGCATGGCTGCTCTCGGGGCTCTCAGACATTTTCCTTTGTATTTCGTCTCTCAGTGTCAACCATTTCTGGCTCTGGATAAGGGAGATCCAGTCCCCACTTCCAGTGGGTTTGTTATTTCTAAGCAGGAACAGCTTCATATTTAGCTACTAGGTCAGGCAACCAGGGGGCCGCTGAGTCCTAGACTGGCCATTTCCTCTTGCACAGTACACAGTACACCTACAGAGAAAGGTGATTTTGCAAGCTATATAATCTTCAGGACAACGAATATACCCCAAGAAGGAACAGAATTCTCAGTGTGGAGCAATACACCCTTGTAGTCAGCAACACACATACACACACACACACACATTTTCCCAAGAGACACTGATCCCAGCCCATTAGCTAGCTGTGTCTCCTTGGCAACCTTCATCCATGCTAAGGGAGAAGCCTGGTCACCTGGAATCTCCAGGAGGGTTGACCCAACATGACCCAGTTCCTTAGTAGAAATAGAGGGACAGAGTTGGGCTCTAAACAAAGAGTGCTTGTTGCTCCTCCATTGGACATGAGTTTGGTTCTCAATGCCCACATCAGTTGGCTCACAACTACCTATAACTCTATCTCCCAGGGGATCTTCTGCCCTCTTCTGGCCTCCATTGGCATGTGCACTCATGTGGCACATACACAGACTCAAATACATATTTTCATACATACATTCATGCATGCCTACATATATACATAAAAAGAGAGAGAACAAATAAATAAACTTAAAACTCCCTTTAACACTAGGGGAAAGTCATCTTGTAGAGCTGGTGAGGGGCTCATGCCTGGCTGGATTTTAGCTAATCCCAGGATGAACCCTGAGCATGGGGTGCCATGGTGTGGATCAGGGAAATACCTGAGCACATGCCCGGCTCATCTCCTTCTGCAGCTGCATGCTTCTCCTGCAGATAGCCCTCAAGACGTGGGTGGCAATGCACTCCTATAATCCCAGCCCTTAGGAGGTAGAGGCAGGGAGATCGTACATACAAGGCCAGCCTGGACTACATAGTAGTGAGACCCTATCTCAGGAAAATGGAAGGTGTTAGTTATAGAGCTGGGGAGATGGCTCAGTAGAGTAAGCACTTGCTGTTCAAGCATGAGGGACTCCCACAACCCATGCAAAGCCTAATACACCTGTTGAGTACATTTGTAACCCAGTGTACCCACAGTGAGTCAGGGGATGGAGACCAGAGGCTCCCTAAAGACTTGTGGACCACCTAGCCTGGCATACGCACCAGGAGACATCAAGAGACTGTGTCTAAAACAAAAGAGAAGGTGAGGGCTGGCCTCCATGCACCCATGTGATCACATACACACACATGAATACACACACACACTGAAGTTGAAGAGGCTATGGCTTGGATCTGTCAGGTTACAAACTCCCTAAACTTAGATATGAGATGTCATGCCTGAGTGTCTGTCGTTTGGGGGCAGGCCTGTAGCTTTTCTCTTTAGCTTCTCAAAGGAGCCCAGAGAGAAAAAGAAATACCACCTCACTGTCCTCCCTCACCCCATCTGTGTGTTTTGTCTCCTCGTCCCTCTATTGTCTGTCTCTATCTCTCTCTGTCTCCTTGTGTTTTTTGTCTGTCTGTCTGTCTGTCTGTCTGTCTGTCTCTGAAAGGAGCTGGCCTCACTGGGTATGGTGTGGGCACTGGGAGACTTGAAGAAGGTGTCCTCAATCAGGAACTATGGCTGCCAGAGTTAAGGTAAAGATGTGGTGTGTGCTTGTGACATCACGGGCCACAGCCTGGCTGGTCACACACAGGACCAGCACTACGCTTGCTGTCACTGCCCCGTTCTTGGCTTGGGTGATTGGCAGGCTGCTCCCAGTGGGAGGGACTGGTCCACTGATCCACATGCTTCAGCTTAGAACCAGGGAAACCAAGGCCTGGAGTTGCTGATGACACACCCATTGTCTATTTGGGAACAGCAGAGCCATACCAGGTCTCCGAAAGACAGCCCAGAGCCACAACCACTCTTTGTCCTAACTACATTCCTATAATCCAGCCAAGGAGGTCACTCAGCCATCTGCCCTTGATCCAGCTGGAACCTGGGACCCTTTAATGTCACAGCTGCTTTTAACATAGTCCTTTAAAACTCAAAGGCTCCACAGTTTCCTCCCTTGTATTGCCCTCTGGATGTTCAGTGGGCTTTATCTGTTGTACTTAAAACGGAGAGAGACAGAGACAGACACACACACACACACAGAGAGAGAGAGAGAGAGAGAGAGAGAGAGAGAGAGAGGATGAAGACAGAGAAGAATCTGTGGCTCAGGAATCTTAACGAGCAGCTCTGGCTCTTATCATCTTCAAAACGCTCTTATTAAGCTTCGACGGGCTCGTGTGGCCCAGCTGGCTCTTTACAGGGTCAGATCAATCAGCAGCCATCTGTGACTTCAAACTTCAAGCTTACTGTGTGAGGTGGCAACATGGGGAGGGGTACTGGAGCCTGACCCCAGCACCATGCCAGGAATGCTGTCGGACACATGACATCACTAAGCTTACACACACGCGCACGCGCACACACACATGCACACAGAGGCCTAATGGCTGCAGTTCCTCCCACCCCTGTTCTGCCCCTCTTTGAAGCGCTCCCAGGACCCCACAGAAGCTTTCAAAGCTGGATGGTGAACACCAGTCATGACAGAGGCAGTGAAAATGGCAACTGTTTGGCCGCGCTGTGCCAGGGACCAGGGTCAGCCCTCACACTTTAATCAATGCCTTGGGGACATTCGAGCTAGATGCAGGGGATGGAGGCACTGGGTTCAAATCCCGGCTGCCTCTCTGTCTTGGTCCTTAACATTTATCCTCTCATGGCCTCCCATATGACCTGTCTGTCATATGGAGCAGAAAGTAAATTCTGGACGCCCCACAAGAGACCACAGAGGACCTGGATGGCTTATTCACTAGACATTTCAACAAATTATTGTTTTATTGCAGTGTGTGTGCACACAGGTGTGTATGTGTGTGTGTCTGTGTGTGCATGCATGTGCGCATGTGCGTTTGCATGCGTGTAGAGGCAGGAGGACAACTTCTGACGTTACTCCTCAGGATGCGGTCCACTTGATTTTTTGAGAGAGGGTCTCTCACTGGAAGCTGGGCTTCCACAATTTGGCTAGGCTGACCAGCCAGCTAGCCCCAAGCATCCACCTGTCTCCCCATCCCCAAAGCCAGCACCACACCTGGATTTCTTCACATGGCTTCTGGGGATCAAACTCAGGTCCTTTTTCTTACAAGACATACATACGCTTTACCAACTGAGCCATCTCTCCAGCCCCTCAGCAAATTATTGATGTAAGCACCTACTGTGTGCTGAATTCTCAGATAGTTCCAATACAGCCAGATGAGATATAAGGTATTTCCCCCCTCTGCTGGAACTCTGTAAGGGAGTCTCAGGTCTCATCAAAAGTCTATGTTCAACCACCCCGCAGCCGTAGACCCAATGTAGGGGACTGTTACCCATGGGTGGGTAAAAAGTAATCTGAGGTATTAGGGATGGACTCGGGACTCACCCATATGAGGCAAACACTCTGAACTTCAGCCCTGGAACATATATAGCTTTTATTTTGTTTTGCCTGAAATTCAAATTTAATGACATTCTATTTTATTGTGCCTTTTTCCCGTAAGGTTATCTCTTCCAATCTCTCATCACATTTTCTACCCATGAGTCTTGTTTTTGTGTAGCCCTCGTCTCTGCAGGTAGGACTGAGAAATGGATGATTCACAGGCGTCTGTGTTGCCAGGAGAGAAAGATGCTCCTGGTTGGGTGGCGTGGAGAAAGCTGTCTAGTGCTTGCTTCAGCTGAGAACAATGGCGCTAATGTCATACTCCTGGGAACACCGGAGAGAAAGCCTGCAGCACTGTGGAGAGAGAGGCAAGGCCCCACATGGATCCTGGGCCAGCACCCTACCACTGAGCCGCCGCAGCCCCCTGCCCAGTTCCATCTCATCATCACTGGGTGATGTACCTGAACACTCAGCGAGACCCACAGGCAGGTTCCCATCCCCAAGTCTCATCAAAGAAAGCAGTTTTAGAGAAGTCACCTGACTTCTTCTAGGTCACACACAGTAGGTCTCTACTCAGAGCCACTCGGAACGGGACTAAGCATGTAGCGGAGCTGTTTTGACATGCGCCTCTGTGTGTGAGTGAGTGTGTGAGTGTAGGAGTGTCAGTGCACAGCGGGTGCTCATCTTAGCTTCCTAGCGGTTCGTAACTGTTTGCCGGGAGTTTAGAATGTCGTTAACAGTGCACACTTCTAACTTCTTGATTCCTTCGGCTCAGAAAGCTGACCACAGCCAAGCCAGCTTTACCTTCTCAGGATTTCTGGGCTGGGTTTTCCTCTTGAAGATGTGGCTGGGGGAGAGTTGGCCCTAGGTTTGTTTCTGTGTGTGAAATGACTGCTTTTCTTCTTCTATGAGTCTCGTGGAAGAGCTGGCATTTCCAGGGCCAGCAGGAGGGGGCCCTGGCCTCAGGATGGGCTGGCCCAGTTCACCTGGTTACACTGGGCCCATCCAGGATAATCTGAACCACCCCCCTCCCTTTCTCCCCTCCTTCCTTTTTTTCCCCCTTTCTTTTGTGGTGCTGGGAGTGGAAACCCAGGCTAAACCCACACAATATATAAGTGTCCCACCACTGAGCAACACTTCCTCAGACTCTCCCTTTTTATTGGTTTAAAGCTCCTTTTCACAACCTAATCTATAAAATAACTTTATCTCTGCCATACCCTATTGACGAAATGCAAACCCTAGGCTACAGACATCCTGTAAGACATCATGCAGGCAGTGAATTCAGGGGTCTAGAAACCATGGTGGCTGCCTTTGGGTCTGTCCACCTCAAAGCCAACCAATGTCTGGCGACTAAATGACTGGAGACTGACAACACACATGGATGCATATTATATGAAGACTAACCAAAGCTGGAGACAGAAATGTGAGTGTTCCCTCCAGCAACATAGTAGGGATGCCTCCTGACTCCTCATTGTGGAAGCCTTCTCCAGCTTTGAGGTCCCCAATTATTCCACCAATATCAAGTCCATCAAGCCTGGGCAGGCAGGGAATAAAGCACCCAAAGCTAGCAGCCAAGGAGAGTCAGAAAGCCCGTATATCACGAGGCGGCTGCAGGGCCGGGAGCCTTGTTGAAATGCTGACAGTGTTTTTATGTTTGGAGGATGGTGGTAATGGGGAACACATTTGCAGTAGATAGTGAAGCACTGGGGTGCCTGGCAGCTGCTATCTCCTAAACCCACACAGTAGGTACCGATTCCCGGCCAAGGGCTGTGTCTCCTGGCAATTCTAAGTTACATCCACCCTTGCTTTCTAAATCCGTTCAGCAGAATTCTTTCCATTAGAAGCTAGGAGGGATATGGATGTGTATACTTGTGTGTGGGGGTATGTGTGTGCATGTGTATGTGTGTGCATTTGTGAGTGTTTGTGTATGCGCATACTTAACCGTGTGTATATGTGGGCACCTGTGTGCATGTATGAGTGTGTCTGCATCTGTGTGTGGATGCCTAAGTGTGTGTCCATGAATGTGTATGTGGGTGTGTATATATTTGTGTGTGTGTGTGTGTGCGTGTGTGTGTGTATGTGGGTGTGTATATATTTGTGTGTGTGCGTGTGTGTGTGTGTATGTGGGTGTGTATATATTTGTGTGTGTGCGTGTGTGTGTGTGTGTATGTGGGTGTGTATATATTTGTGTGTGTGTGCGTGTGTGTGTGTGTATGTGGGTGTGTATATATTTGTGTGTGTGTGTGTGTGTGTGTGTGCGTGTGTGTGCGTGCCATTTGAGGAATGGGTGGTATAATGCTGGTCTACAGTGTAGCCTGTGGTCTCAAACCCACCCTTGGCATGCATCCTGCTGGGATCTTGGCTAAACACTTCATGTATGGAGAAGACACCGACTCTGTCATCAGCTCTGACAGGGATCCCATCACCAACTCTATGGTGCAGAAAGACCAGCGACTTGCTCAAGGCTATACATTCTGGAGCAGAGGGAGCCAAAATGTGTGGAAAGTGCCCCCGAAGCAAGTGGTGATGTCATGTTTGGTGACTAGGCTGGTTCTCAATTAGTCCGCCTCCAGCTGAGACAGCTTTGGAGTCAGCCAGCTTAGCCCATGTCCCAGCTCCTCCTCTGTTTCCACCACAGTCTAGTTATGCCTGGAGAAAGAGCAGCTCTGGGTGGCAGGGACAACCAGTGCAAAGGTCCTGAGGCATCATGGACTACACCGTGCTCTCTGTCTGCAAGGCTTGCCCATCTGCAAGCTGCCACCTAGCTTCCTCCAGCAGTTGAGCTGGGTGCTGCCTCTTCCAGGAAGCTTTCCACTACTGCTGACTGGGCCTTTCCCCCACCCTTAATGACCACAGCCCATCAGTATTAGCCCAAGAGGGCCATTTTGCCACATTGATGTTCTTGACACTGTGTCGATGGCATCAGAGTTCCCAGTTCAGCCACCGTCTTCCTTCTTTGAAAGAAAACAGTGGGAAAAGGGACAGAGAAAGCTAGCGGTGGATGGTGGAAGACAGAGAGGAGACAGAGCTCTGTGTGAACCTCAGCCAGGTGACAGAGGAAGGGCATGGCACTCATTCCTGCAGAAGCTCAACATGCCCACGGCCACAGGGACACGGACACCTGGGATGTGACTCTTGGGGACAGCTGAGTGGCTGGAGAATTATTGGAGGCCGTTATTGAGATGGATGTGATGGGGGGAAGTGGAGAAGGGCCTTGGAGGATTCCCAGGCAGAAATGGGGTTTACTAAGGGCACGTTGGACAAGAAAAACAGCATCCCCAAGGTAGGTGTGACAGCAAGATCCCTAAGTCAGAGCAGCTGTTGGAAAGCAAGGAGAAAACAGCAGGAGGCGCCAGTGGGCGAGGGAGCTGAGAGCTGAGAGCAGGATGTTAGCACCAGGCCCAAATTCGCATCCCTCTGCTGACAGTCAGAAACTGCGTGGCCTTGAACAACCTACTGCAGCCCTTTGCGTCTGTTTCTTCCGATGTAAAATTAATATAGAAATCAAACCTGCAGTTGCCTTTTCTCTCTCTCTGGCTCCTTTGAGACTATAAGGAAGGAGCCTCGGAGGTAATGTTAGAGAGTCATGTGACTCTGCCATCAGTTCTCCCTAAGAAGGACTTCCTAGTTGAATAAGCCTCAGATTCCCCCCCCCACCCCTCCACCTCCTCCCCCCACCCCCACTCCACCCCCCCCCCCGGCAGAACTCAGGTCCTACCGAGTTCGCTTGTCTGTCCTGGGCTTTTCCAGGCGATTAAGGTGAAGCTCAGGAATGGAGCGCTTAGCCCATGGTGCTTGGCATACAGTGGGTGCTCAAAACATGGTACCCGTCATCGCCATCATCAACCCTTCACCCTTGTTGGAGGTCATCTAGACAGTGGATTCCAACCAGCCCAAGAAGAATAAAACATACTGGGAGAAACACCCAGAATGAGCAGGAAGGCGGGAGAAAAAGGACCAGCCTGGGCAGGCATCTGGGCAGCAGGAGCCCCCTACCATTCCTCTAGCTGGGGGATCACTAACCTCATTCCTTTTTATGAGTTTGCCCCTCCCCCACTTCTGAAGAGGAGTGTCCCTGTCTTAACAGATAAGAGAGACCAGTCTGCCTTAAATATTTCTATTACTTAAAAGTTCATAAATCTATTGGTTTAAAACTGTCAACAGGATGGGAAAATTCAGAGACGGAGCCACGCTTATCAGCTGGCGAGGAATTTGCCCGAAGTGGGGGGCAAGCTGGTGAGCAGAGGGCGCTGGCAGTGCCCAGAGGCCAGCACCTTCCTCGCTCCGCCCTCTGCCTTCCGCCCGGGATTCTAAACTCCCATCGTCTAAGCCAGTGATGTCTTCACCCTTGACTTTGAAGTCCCCGAGGCTAAGCATGATCTCACAAGCTAGCAACCATTCTGAAGGAAGCAGCAAAGGCTCCCCAGGCAGGGACCCTGTCCAGACTTCGTACCCTCTCATCCCTTTTCATGAAAGGAGAGGATGCCAGGGGCAGATGATGCTGTCTGACCCCCAAAGAGCAGAGCAGTCTGGGGCATAAGGAATAAGACTTTTCCTGAAGAAAACTGGGAGAAATCTCAGACAAAAGGTGAAGGTCATCTTAGGCCATGACATAGAAGAAATCCTAACGGGAAAACAAACTAAAAGCAACAACAGAGCCCTGGTAAACACCATCTGCCCATTTCCGTGGTGTAAATACTGCTGTGGTTGCTTTGCAGGGAGCTGGGGGTGTTATTGGGACGTTACTGAGCAGATTCAATGGATGTAGGTTGCCTCAAACGTGGCATGGAATTTTTCAGCTGAGGCAGGGTCTGACTATGTAGTCCAGACTGACCTCAAACTGAAGTTCTGCCTGCCTCAACCTCCCGAGTGGTGGGATTCCAATGGTAGACACTGTACGCAGCTTTCAACTTTACTTTCCAACAGTGTCTGTTGGAGCAGAGTGCTCATTGAAGTCCTGACCTGAACAGTTGGTTCTGGCAAGCCATTCCAGACCAGCCCCAACCACACACTGGCCTCCATGCCTCCTCCGAGAGGGTGGCTTGAACACCAGCCCTTCCACTTCCTGTCCATGGGGCCTTCTGTGCAAGTGACTTTGACCACTTACTGAGTTCAGCAGGAGCTGATATCAGGTGCCTCCAAAGAGCTGTGTTCTTCTTCTGCAGGGTCCCTGAGGCAGATTCTATGATCACCACTCTTGTGGGTAGGGAACCTGAGGCCCAACAAGACCGGGCAGTATTGCCTTTATTTTTTATTATTTTATTTTATTTCTACACAGTCTCACTATATAATTCAGGCTGGCTTCTAAATCATGATCCTCCTGCCTCAGTCTCTGGAGCACTGGAATTACAGGGGGACATCACTACCCACAGCTTGGAGTGATCTGAAATGTCTCCTGAAAGTTACAAGTAAAAGCCTGGTCCGGCCAGGCAGTAGTGGTGCATACTTTTAATCCCAGCAGTCGGGAGGCAGAGGCAGGTGGACCTCTGTAAGTTCAAAGCCAGCCTGGTTATCAAGAGCTAGTTTCAGGACAGCTTCCAAAGCCACAGAGAAACCCTGTCTCAAAATAACCTTAATTCATTAATTATGTTAAAAAAAAAAAAAAAAAAAAAAAAAGCCTGGTCCTTAACATGTGGCTCTATTGGAAAGCAGTGGGATCTTTAGGAAGTTGGGCCCAGTGGAAGGAAGTCAGGACATGGGACATGACCTTGATAGGGACTTTCCCCTCTGTGTGTGTGTCTGTCTGTCTGTCTGCTGTCTGTTTCCGTCTTTGCTTTTCTCTGTCTCTTTCTATATGTCCATCTGTCTCTCTGTCCTGTCCATCTGTCTGTCCTATCTGTCTGTCCTGCCTGCCCCTCCCCCATGTGTGTGTGTCTGTGTCTGTGTGTGCCTGTGTGTGTGCGTGCGTGCATGTGTGTGTGTGTGTGTGTGTGTGTGTGTGTTGAGCGGTTTCTTCCTCCACATGCTTCAGCCATGATCTTTGCCTCGCCACAACCCTGGAAACATCAACCCTTAGCAGTTGGACAGACGCCTCTGGAACCCGGAGCTAGCTAAAGCAAAGTGCCCCCACTTTCAGTGGTTTCTCTGGGGCGTCTGGTCACATAGATGGAAGGCTGACACTCCAAATGACTTTGCAAGGCCCCGTATGTGGGTGACGTCTGAGGCTGCGGTGTGAACCTGTGGGCTCCTAACCACTGCTCCACACTGCCTCTCAATGCTGCCTATCCAGGCTCCACCTCTGCCTACACATGCAGATTCCATCCTGTGTGCGGACACAGGGTTACATGAGGGACCGCTTGGCACACAGGGTAACTAACCCATGTTAACACAGTGTCTTGGTGAGCAAGCTGGGTGGGGGACTGTGACACCTCCTGGGTGTGCGGAGGCTCTCGAACAGGGGGAGGGCTGGCCGGTGTTCTATCAGCTGGCTGGGAAGAGCAGGGATGAATCACCAGCTGTCAGTCTATTCTTATCCAGGCTTCAAGCACCCGGCCTCTTATCTGCAGTGGTTCAGTTAAAATATGACCCCTCCCATGAGACAGACCTTAAGGCAAAATGTGTGTGTGTGTGTGTGTGTGTGTGTGTGTGTGTGTGTGTGTGTGTGTGTGTGTACAGGCAGTTTTCAGCCTCCATTATGTTCCATGGAGCTGCACCTGGAAGCTCATCTCTCCTCCCGGCTCCTGCCTCTGGCTGCACCAGCAGCACCTAGATTGGTGGCAGGAAACTTAAGAATGCCTCTATCTGTTCCCATGAATTGTGGGCTGGGAAATCTCCACCTCTCCCCTGCCTGTCCTCACCCTGTCTGTCCTGGGAACCTGTATCAAAATGATGGCTCTCACGTCTTACTGGGTTTTGTCTACCTTTCTCTTAGGTATTCATTCTCAGAAAGTTCTGGAAACCCTTGTCATTCAGTCCATTCAGATTTCAATGATTTGAGTTTCTCCTGATTTGGCCCCATCCTTTTAATTTGTTTGTTTGTTTGTTTGTCTATTTGGAGCAGGTTTTCTATGTAGCCAAGGGGCTAAGCTTGAATTCCACCTTCCTGTTTGGCCTCTTGCATGCTGGGATTACAGACATGCAGCCCCAGGCTCAGCATCTAATGAGCCCCTTTGTTCAGTTCTCCTTTCCCCATCTTAAGGGTGTATATGGTCCCTGCCAGGATATCAAACCCACCTCTGAACCTCAGTTTACCCACCCAGGGAAATGGGTCCTCTCCCTTTCTTCCCAGTCCTGATCACAGAGGTTGTCTCCAGGGCAGAGCAGGCAAGGTGGGAAAGGCCAAGTTCAAAGTGCCACCCAGAAGCTAGGCATCCGTGTTATTAAAAAAAACCAGATAGGTCTCCTGTGCCTCCCTCCTCCCCCCACAGCCCTGACCTCCCTCCCTGTCTCTGCTTAACAGACTCCTCCCTGGTTGACAGTCCCACTGAAGTTGTCCCCTCCCCCACTCACCCTGCCCCTTCTGTGTCTGCAGAGGGATGAATCGCCCTGCTAATATAAGTATGTTTACATTAAAATATAAGGACAATGCACCCGCCATCTAATAGTCGGCTCTGTATATGTTAGCGAGTGCTTAGGACTCTCTTTTAGAAACCCATTATGTCCACGTGACTCCACTCAAAGCCTTTCTTCAGGATTTTGTTTTGACAGGGGGGCATTAAGGGCCTGAAAGTGATAGCACAGTTACACACTTTGATCAAATCGCTCCATAAGTCTCCTGAAGAAAGTCTTGTATATATTAGGAAAGGAAATTAATTTTATTGCTGCTGTGGCTTGGCTGGTTAATGGCCCAGCGAGCTGGCTGGCTTCAGAAGGCAGCCGTGGGGGTGAGTGGTTTACCCTACTCACTTTCCTCCCGGGCACGCCAGTCACAGTCGCAAGAAGAGGACCATCCGGTGGGCACCAGGCTGACAGGACCCCGGAGGCTGCAGGACTTGGGGTGCAGGTGGCTGCGACCTGCTTCCAGGACCTCACTTCTCACCAGGGCTGTCGCAGTCGAAAGGCACGTGGGATGCTGGCTGCCAGCTGTGGAGCTGGCCAAACCCACAGCACATGCCACAAGCAATCAGCATTGGGAGATTCATAGACTCAACTATAGAAGGACTAAGCCAAAGAAAGGGGTGCCTCCCACTTGCTGTCCTCAGAAGTAAAACAAGCAGGGAATAAAGATGGCTGGAGAAATGGAGAGATTGCTCAGTGGTTAAGAGCACTGGCTGCTCTTCCAGAGGACCCAGGGTCTATTCCCAGCACGCACATGGCAGCTCACAACGGTCTGTAACTCCAGTTACAGGGGATCCAGTGCCCACTTCTGGCTTCCATAGGCACCAGGCATGCAAATGGTACACAGACATATGTGCAGGCGAAGCCACTCATACACATAAAACAAAACATAAGCTGCGGTGGAGAGTGGCAGAGCACCGGAATATCAGCGACAGAGATGAAGCCACCGTTCAATGTAATAATGGCCACTTGACCCCAAGTAAGTATAGATAGTATCCATTGTCCTCAGGTGGGGTGGGGTCTCCCAAAGCCTTCTTGGTCCTTGCACACCCAACTTAGGCCTGGAAATTAAGATGATAGCATTTTGTATGGCACACTTCCAAATGCCAACTGGCCATTCCAAAGGACACTCGTGATTAAAAGAATATTTGAGGGCTGGGAAATAGCTCAAGTTGGTAATATGTGTGCTGTGTAGGCATGGAGACTTGTGTTCCTGTCCCCAGCATTCATGTACAGAAAGAAATCGGGAGGAAGGATGGACGGACAGACGGACGGATGGACGGACAGATGGATGGAGGGAGATAGATGGTGGCAGTGTGTAAACCTAGGACTGGGGGTGGAGACAAGAAGGTCCAGGAAGCCCACTAGTCCAGGCTCAGTGAGAGATACAGCTCAAAACTAAGGATCAAGGAAGACACCCAATCTTGGCCTCTGGCCTCCATGTTCTCGCACACATACATATGTGCGCACATTTGCATGTACTCAGAAATGCGTGGCGTGCAGCCAATCCATTGTCTTTGGATTGTCAGACTCTCTGAGTTTTTCTGTCACTTGCAATGAAGAAGTCTCATACAGTTGCCGATAGAGGATTCTCAAACAATCGCTGTTGTTGATAGTACTGTCAGTCCAACACTGTTTCCAGATAGTACCTGGTTAGCATCCCACGGCTGTAACAAATACATAGAACACTCACATTGGAAGGTGACAGTGCTCATCATCGTTCACGGTGTCAAAGGGTCCAGGGCCATTTGGGAGCCTGTGCTGAGTCAATGTGTCTGGGTAGAAGTAAGCAGAGGAGCTGAAGCCAAAGAAAGGAAGTGATTGGACACACCCTGGCCCTTAGTGTGCCACACACCTTCATCCCAGCGCTTGAGAGGCAGAGGCGGGTGGATCAGTGAGTTCAAGGTCAGCCTGGTCTACATTGTGAGACACTGCCTCAAAATACAAAACAAACCGTCCCCAATGACTTGAAGACATCCCACCAGGATCTACCTCCCCAGGGTTCCATCATTTCCCAACAGCCATGCTGGGACCTATGGTATTACCATGGAGACATTTGGGGCACCTGTAAGCTGGACATGGTGGTGTACACCTGTACCCTCAGCCTTTGGGAGGCAGAGGCAGGACAGTCCTAAGTTTGAGGCCAGCTTTGGCCACGTGGCTTACACAGCATTCACCTGGGCACAGCACAGCGCTCCCTAGGGTTTGTTTGCATTTTGTTGCAAAGTGTGAACAACCCTTAGGTGATATGGCTGAGCCAGCTTTGCTACCTGTATTAGTTACGGTGTCTCTTGCTGTCGGCATCCATGCTACACTACAGACATGACTAAGGGCTGTGTCCTGATGTGCCCGAGTGAGGAGGAGGTTGTGTGTTGGTGGAGAACAGGAGCAGGAGATGTTATCCTCCCAAGAAGGTTCTTGCCAGCCCCATCCCTCACTAGAACCCCTGGCATATGGCCAGGAAGGTGGCAAGTCCTAGGTCCTAACACCCTTGGGGGCAGGCAGGAAGGCCATACATGCTTCTGGAATCCACCAGAGCAGCAATGGGGAGAAAGGGGTGCTGGACCAAGCTGTGTTCCTGGAATAGAAGCACATCGGCTCACACCCGTGCCCCCTTGCTGGGTGCCACACTGTCCCCAAATGAATGTTGGGCAGGCCCCACACACGGCCACTTTACTCTGGGTAGGAAGTTAGACAAGGCAGTGGCGGAGCACCAGCCAGCTTCTCGCCACTATGACAAGGTCCCTGAGGGAAGCGCCTTACACAGAGAAAAGGCTTTTCTTGCCTGTGGTTTTACTTGTCGCTGCTGCTCAGGCCCTGTGGTGACACAGAACATCACGGCCAGAACACGCTTGCTTACCTCGTGGTAATCAGGAAACAGAGAGACAGAGGAAGAGTCTGGAGTCCCAGTATCCCCACAGGAGCGTGTACTCAATGACCTAACTTCCTCTCATCAGGCCCTGCTCCCCCCCAAATCCCACCCCTCCCATGAGTCCCACAGCTCAGCCACCAATCCTTCAGCATGTGGGCCTGTGGAGCATATCCCAGACTCAAACTATACCAGTGAGGGATGGATGGTGGACCCATGCAATCCAGAGCATCAGCAAGGAAGTCACATGACTGCTGGAGGGAGAGAATGACCTGGAGTCCTCCTAAAGACGTTGGCATTGTCTGAGCTGGGGTGTCTGCATACTGCAGGTACTGCCCTAGCCTGAAGCTGGACTCTGAGAGAGTATGCTGTGAGGGATGAGCTGGAAGCAGCCAGGGACTTTGGAAAGCTTGACACAGTGGTTCTGAGTGTCCCCAAGCCAGTCCAGGCTAAAGGGAATCAGTCAGATGCCATATCTTGGTGGAGAAGTGTCGGGGTGGCCTTGTAGAAGAGCCTGGCAAACGAGTGTCACAGCATCCCAGGGGAGGCTGTAGACTCTGGTCTACGAATACCACACACACACACACACACACACCGTACCCAGGGAGACACAACGTTAAGCGCTGGAAACATTCCGAATAGGTGCTGAGCCTGGCTGAGCCTGGCAGTGATGCCTATGGAGGCGGCAGCATTTTTATATTCCTATCTGGATGGATGCTCTGGGAGGCTCAGAGATTTACTCAAGTTCACCTAGGATGAAAGAGAACACACCTAACTTGGTGTGTAGCTCTGCTTGAGCCTGGTCACCTGCCTGCAACCTCCTCTTCCTTCTCTGCTGTCTTAGAGGTGTGGCCCCGCGTTTGTTGGATCCCGTGAAGACACACAGAAATGAAGAGCACATAGGGAAATAAACTTGGTAGAGTCAGGGTCAAGGTGGCTGGATCAGACTGCCAATGGAAAGGTGGGGGCTGGGGTGTGGCTCAGTCAGTAGAGAACCTACCTAGCCTGCAAGAGTCCTGGTTTCAAGCCCAGCACCATATAAACTGGGGCACTCTGGTGGTGGCTGTAGGAGGATCAAGAGTTCAAGGTTAACCTGGGGTATATGGTGAGTTCCCGGCCAATCTGGGATGTATGAGAGCCTTTCTCGAAAATATCATTACTCAGCTTCAGACTTATGTCCCTCCTTGGACAAGCCCCAGATGGGGCTTTTCTGTGGCCCATGAGGAAAGGTCCCTTAGCCTGTACGCCTCGACATGACACAGCAGCCCTGCCTTCAACCTTTATTCAGTGAGCCCCTGTGTCGGCTCCCATGGCTGTCAAGCTCATGACGGATAGCTTTCCTGGCCCCGGTGTCTCCCCATCTTCGCCCAATCTCCCTTTCCTCCGGCCAGCTCCAGCGGGGCGCGGGGCGCAGGGCCCCTCAGCTATCTCATCCCACCCAGGGTCAGGGATTATGACGCATTCAGAGATCGTCCAGCCCTGAGCAGTGTTTACATTGGAGGTTAGCATTTATCTCTATACTTTCAACCTCTCTCCCCAGCTCAGCGCTGCTGTCTGCATTGAGCAAGAAGGCATGGCCTCCAGGGATGAGAGCCCGCCAGGCTGGGGCCACCACGATGGCATCTGGAGCCCCTGGACCCTCTTTCCCACCATCCTCGGGGTCAGTCCTCCTCTGTGGTCCCTGGCTAATCTCTGGAAACCGAATTTCAAAGGAAGCACTCAATAAAAAACCAAAGTCTGTGGTGTACTTTCCCGCAGGCACATTTACTATGGATATTTGAGTCTTGTGAACCCTTTGACCCAGAAAAGATTTTTCTAGAAACCTTACTCTGCAGAGACTTGCATGTATGTGTGCAAAGGTACAAACATCTTCATTGTAATTTTTTTTTTTTTTGCATCAGTGAACAATTAGGGGAAACTATATATCTTCATTAATAGAGAGCAGATTCCCTGATCTCGCTGAGCTCTGTGGCACCCGCAGCCTAGACCAGGAGGCAGCTGGTCACAGCCCGCAGGGTCGGGCTGGAGATGGGAAAGATGCTCTGATTACAGTGTTTTCTTAGGGTCTCAGCAGGAAAATAAGTCAAATTGAAGCTGGAGGATTTGAATATGTAAACGGAGGGACTGTCTCTAAAGGTGGGCGTGAGGCTTAGGGAAACCAAGGAGGAGCCTGGCAATACCTGGGGGCTTGTGATGGGAAGGAGCCATTGTCACTCTAGGCTTTCAGACTTTAGGTGCTGAGGCTCCTCATGGTCCAAACCTTGTCAGGGACTGGAGGGCAAAGGAATCTGATAGTACATTCCACCCTGGGCACTGAGCAAGCTGGAGAAAGACTGAAGGGTGTGAATAGGTGAAGAGAACTGGTCTAACTCACAGTGTACCTGACTGGAAACACAGCACAGCATGTACATGCTTCTCTAGAACCTAAATGCGTTCTGTGCAGATTTGGGAGGACTTTTTCTGGGCTAGGAATTTTTATTTTCTTCCTTAGAGGCAACGCCTCTTGTAGCCCAGGCTAGCCTCCAGTTCCCTGTATAGCTGAGGAGAACCCTGATTGCCAGATTCTCCTGTCTCCACCAAGTGCTGCCACGACTGGCTTATTCTATGCTGGGAGACCAGACCCAGGGCTTTGTGCATGCTATGTGAGCACTGCAACTATCTCTAGGCCCCGGGTTCTATTTTTACTTTTTCAAACGGATTGAACTTAAAGTCAATCCAGGGAACTCCCCTGGCAAGTGTGAGACTCTGGGTCCACACATGCAGATACACACAGAGAAATAAAATATAAAGTCATTCTTTAAAAGAGATTGAGAGATAATTCTTTTACCCAAGAGTGGGGGCGGGGAGGAAACCTATTTGACCACAAATAAAAGGTTGTGGGTTTTGGTTTTAGCACATACAAAAAGTCTCACTTCCATTTCAAGCTGTCCAGCCAATCTGAGCTGTCACCATTTTCTTTATTAAGATGTATTTTGTGTGTGTGTGTGTGTGTGTATGTGTGTGTGTGTGTAGGAGAGAGAGAGACAGAGAGAGAAGATTGGAGTAGAAACAATCCGATCCCCCTACAGGGGGAGTTACAGGTGGTCATGGGCCATCGATGTGGGTGTTGCCATCCAACCTGGGGTCTTCCGAAAAGCATTAGTCTGCTCCCAACTGCTGAGCCATCTCCCCAGAAGAAGGTGTCACCTTTCTTCTGACCAGCAGCCAAGATGGCAGTGTTCTCATGGAGATGACTGTAGAAATATTGTTAGAGAATGCATTCTGAACAGTCAAGGGCGTATCAGACAGCATGCAACCCTGGCCATGACTTCTGGGTTCTGGGACATGTTTCTGGAAGGTTCTTCCATCAATCTGTGCAGGACATACCCTTCTCTTTCTGTACAACTCCTTCCATGTTCCCAGCTCTCCAATCTGTGGGTGTCCAAGGTCACTGGGCAGAGGCTGACATGTGACTTTCTTACCAAACTCCCCCCCTCTGATGGGACCCAGCTGGCCAGGAAGGAGAAAGCATGTTAGATAAGAGAGCCCAACAAAGGCTATACTTTATATATGTGATATGTTTGACCTTGTTCCGGGGCTCAGTAGGGACAAGTTCTGAGCAGAGGGTGGGGCAAAGGGAGGAGGCATTTCCTATCTCTTGCCCCTCCTCCATTAACCTGATCAAGGTCACTCCTCACGGGCATGTCCAGGGATTTGTCTCTGCTGATTCTATGTCCTGTTAAGTGCTAAAAAGGTACATGCGATTTTTAAATTTTTATTCCAGGGTCTAGAGGGACAACTCACTGGTTAAGAGTGCTTGTTGCTTTTGCAGAGGACCAAAGTTCAGATCTCAGCACCATGTTAGGTAGCTCACAACTGTCACTACTGCCAGGTCCAGATGACACAATGCCCTCTTCTGGCGTCTGACAGCACAACACTTAGCTGCACATACACACACGCAAATACAATTTTTAAAACTTATGAAGAAAAGAAAAAAGTAGTTAGCATATTGATGTCATTATTTTGGTCTTCAACAAACACAGACTGTCACATGTACAGGGACAGATTTTCAGTCTGTTTTGTTTACTTCTAAATTGCCAGCACCTTGGACAGTGCCTGGTACGCACACTAAAGCCGCTCAAATATTTGTTGCATAGAAAACAAGCCAACTACTTACAGGCCCTTTTCCTTGAGAAATTTCTTTGTCCCTCCCGTATTTTTGCAACCCAACCAAAGAGGCAGAGAGCAGAGGGTCAGCTTCAAGTCTCTGGGTTAGAGATCTGCCACCTACCAGCTTTGACTTAATTAAGTGACATCACTCTCTGATTGGTTGCTTGGCTCTTATTTTGCATGTATGTGTCCCATAAACCCTCCTGAACCCTTCTCCCATGAAATCATCTTCCCAAGAAGCAACTTTTCTCTTGTTTCATTGTTGTAGGTGTGTGTGTGTGTGTGTGTGTGTGTGTGTGTGTGTGTGTTATGGGGCAATATGCTGGGGAACCTAGGGCTTTGTCTCTATGGCTGAGTTTCATAGGTTTTGTAGCCATCATTTTCTTATTCTCACTTTCTTGGTCCCATATCCCCATGCCTCTAGATAGCACACTGTCTACCTACGTCTTTTCACATTTCACAAATAAGCAAGCGGTCTTGTGTTTAGCTCAACATCCCATCTTGGAGGGCTTCCCATTTTGAAGAGTGGAGCTGTATGTAATTCATCTGTGTTCTCCTGTTGATAGGAGCTCTGCTGTGTGGACGTGGTACACTTTAACTATCCATTCTGCTCAGCATGAGCGTCAGGGTTGATTCCTAGCAGTTGTTATGATGAGCTAGGCTGCAAGTGTCTTACCGAGTGGCACTAGACACACAGAAGCCGCTTACTGAGCTTTCCTGGTCTGTGTATGAAGAAACTCTGATAAGTGGATGAGATCCCCTTTGGGAAGTAGTGTAGATGGAAATAGAGATGTTTATGATGACCAGACTCAGGCAGCCTTCTCCAAGCAAGTTCCTCATGTGTGTCCCAGGGACAGCCACATTCTCTCATCTCACACTCACTCACACACACACACACACACACACACACACACACACACACAGATGCACACACAGGCATACATGCACACATATACACATGCATATAGACTCACAAGCACACACACATACACACTTTTTTTCAACTACTCTGCACAAAAGATTCTCAACAGAGTATCCAAACTTCATACTCACACTTTTGTAAACAGTGTCCTTATTAAATTCTCCATGAATTACCTAATGGAACGTGTACCATACCATTTCCTTTTGAGGCCCTGAGTGAACTATTTTTCACTCAACAAACTTATAGGCCAAAGTATGCTGGCCAACTTAGGAACCTAAATCAAGGAAGGTTTTTTTTTTTTTTTAAACAGGAAACAAGTGCACATATTTATAGGGTACAGTATGATATTTTAGGACACCAAATCAGAGAACACCTCAGTCTTAAGATACAGCAGCCATGATGGTCCCCAAATCCCTGGAGCTTGAGCAAGAACACCGAGTTCACCCTACCTGGGGAAGAAAGACCGTGAGAGCTCAATTCTGATGGGTTCTCTCTGTTTGCCTCCTTTCAGAGACAATTCCCTTCTAAACCCCGCTGAGGGAACAGAGTAGGGGTGGGGGTGATCCTGGGCTTGGCTTGGTCTGCCAGACACTGTGCAAAATTTAGAAGTTGAATCTCAGTCAATGTACACTGTAGATTCAATTATTTTTATAAGGCCAGCTGTTCTTTCCCCATAAATGAGGACTGGGAAGGGGTAAGTGAGAAGGCTTAAGCCGGCATTGAGTGTTCCTTGCTGGCCTTGACTAGGCAAGGCAACCCTCGGGTTTCTGTGGTAGGATGCAGCCTTCGAACCCAACTCCACTTACTGCCACGCTCCAGTGATCGCAGTGGCGAAGGAAGGCCCCGAAACTGCCAAGAAGGAGTCAGAAGCTGGCAAGGCACATCCCCAGCCCATTAGTTTTGAAGCCGGACACTCGTTAATCCAAGTTGAGAGGGGGCCAACCCAGTCCACTCAGAGAAGGGTCCAAGCAGCCTGTTTCTTTCCTCTCAAGGGAAACCTGTCCCTTGTCCAAGCTCCAACTTCCTTCCTACAAAGTGTGAAGTTACCATGGCAATAACTGACCCTGTTTATTTTGCCTGAAATATAGTCCTGGCTGGAGGAGTAACAACTGAATAAAACGGCGTATTTAGGAGCATGGGCTCTGATCGCCGGGTGGGTGCTCTGAGAACGGATGGAGCTGTGATCCTTAAAGTGCACTCAACTGGGGGAAGTTGGGGTGTCCAGTTCTTCTGTCGAATGCTTGCCACTCACAGAACCATTCCGTCAGCCTTTCCTAAATCCACCACAGAAAATCGAGGAAGAGAAGCAAAGTTACTAGTCAAGTGAGGCGTAGTCACCACAGCAACGGCCACAGTAAACGGGGCTTAAATAAAGCACAGCTTTTCTTATCTACCCAGTAAGAATTTCAGCCTAAAGGATCCAGGTTCTTGGAGTCATTCCACAGAGTGGGAGACATGGGATCCTTGCATTAGGTTTCTCAGGTATCCCAAATCTGTGACTTCCATCGACAATAGTCCAGAAACGCTGTTTCCCACTCAAGGCAAAAAGTTAGGAGTAACAGGGCACAGCCAGGAAGTTACATTTACCTACATACATCTCATTGGTAAGAAATGGTCACACGACTCGCTGCAAAGACATCTGGGAAATGTAGTCTTTATCTAGATGGACGCATTCCCGGCTGTAGCCTGTGAGTCTTTACCTGCTTCTGCCAGTGGTAACAGGTGGGTTTGTAGGTTTAGGGTTCAGGAAGTCTAGCTCTTCTACACTTAGTGAAACATAAGAATCCATAGTGGCCCCTGGGGTCGAAGAGGGACTGTGTGACAGGACTGGGGAGGATACGGATAAGATGGATAGAGCCTGGTTAAAGTCTTGTGGGTAGTGGGAAGCCATCAAATGTGCTTGAGCAAGAGAGGAGGGATGTGATCGGGGCCTGAGTGGAAACTGGTCATTTTAGTGGGATATTTCCTGGCCAGAGTGTGGTCTATGAGAGAGCCTCCAATAAGTGGAAAGGACACTGACCTGCCCATTCTCAGGGACTTGGGCTCTTATTCGTCTTCTCTTAGAGTCCCTCGTAGAGCAAAAGTCAGTTTGCTTTGCTAGGGACCAAATGGCAAAGGTGTTAGGCTTCGTGTGCCCATCAGTCCAGGCTGTTGTTCACTCAACGGCCACAGGCACTATGCAGACACATAAACCTGGCCATGTTCCACTGAAGCATTGCTTATGGAAATCAGTGGTGGGCCAGATTGGACACACAGGTCATAGTTTTACATTCTTGGACACAGATAATTCTTGAATTCTGCTTTTAGGTCTAGGCTAGAGAGATGACTCAGTGGTTAAGAGCACTTGACGCTCTTGCAGAGGACCAGGGCTCAATTCCCAACCACCTGTAACTCCAACTCCAGAGGATCTAGTGGCCTCTTCTAGCCTCTGAGAGAACTGTACAGACATGCACGTGTCCACACACATACAAAAGCAATAAATGTTTACATCTTTTAAACAAATAAATAAAACTTCCATCAATAAGCTGCTTAAGAATGCCTCCGTGATCGTTTTTCCTGGACTACACTGCCTGGATTTGTAAGACCTGAGATTTTCACTATTTCAGAATCCTACTTGAGCAAAAGAAAACAAGATTATAGATGAAGAAGAACACATGGAAGGGAACATGTATTTAACATGAGAAATTCCACAGCAATGAACTTTCAAAATCTGGAAAGTATGAAGGGCACAGGATCCATTCAAATAATTTTTGTCTGTTTATTTGCTTGCTTGCTTGTTTTGAGACAGTGTTTCTCTGTGTTGTGGTGACATATTATTTGTGATTTATTAAAGCTTGCCTGAGGATTCAGAAAGGAAAGTCAACTTCAAGATATAGAGATCAGGCAGTGGTGGTACACACCTTTAATCCCAGGACTCAGGATTAAGAGGTAGATGGATCTCTGTGAGTTCAAGGCCACCATGGCCTGCAAGAGTGAAGAGTAACAGAGCTCATGCCTTTGATCCCAGCATTGGGGAAATATATAAGACAGGATCAAGGTGTCAGAGCTAGAATTCATTCTCTAGCCACTTTAAGGAGAGGAATACATTGAGGTCTCGGGATTTGACAGCCACATTGAGGAGGGCATAACAGTCTGGGACTGTAGTCTGAGGTTTGGTGGAGCCAGGATCACCTTTCAGTCTGAGGTGGAGGTAATACCAGCTGCTTTGCTTTTCTGATCTCCAGCTTGAAGCTTCAACCCCAATATCAGTCTCCAGGGCTTTTATTTATTGTGTTACACTGTGTGGCTCTGTTTGTCCAGGAACTCCCTCTGTAGACCAGGGTACCCAGGAACTCAAAGGTTTGCTTATCTCTGCTGCCCGAGTTCTGGGATTACAGATGTGCATCACCAAGTGACAGGAGATGTCATTCTGTAAATATGTTTCTCTTATTGGTTAATGAATAAAGCACTGTTGGCCAGTAGGAAAGCAAAACAGGTGGGACTAGGAGAGGTGGAGGATTCTGGAAAACATAGGATGGAGTCACAATGTGATCTCAGGAGGAGAGGACTCATGAGTCTGGCATTCTTGGTAAGATAAGACCATGTAGAAATACATGTATTAGTAATTATGGGTTAATAATTTAGATAGAGCTATCCAATAAGTAATGCTAGTAACTGGCCAACAGTTTCATAATTGTTAATACAGTGTCTCTAGGTGTTATTTGGGGCTGACATGGCTATGGGACCAGGCTGGCGGGAAAGTGCTTGTAACAACATGCCTGATTTCAAATTACATTCTTCAAATAATATTTTAACGAAGGAACTGCCTGGTGCACTGCATCATATCCCCATCCCCTTTGAAGAGGGTGGTGTGCCCTAGCTCTGTTTTCATTTTGAACCAACTTTGAATCACGCTTTATTAAATCATGGCCAGGATGATGGACACTGGCCAGGTCCATAGCCAGGATTCCCTGAGAATGTCAGAGAATGATGTTCATCAGAGGCATATAAAGGCAACCCCACAGGTCTACATCAATGGGCAAGTAGACATCCTGCCACCTCGCTCTATTCTTTAATGTTGTGATTTGCAATATTCCCCACAGGCTTGTGTTTGAACATCCAGTCTCTAGCAGGTGGCACTGTTTGGGAAGGCTGTGAATTTTTTAGGAGGTAGAGCCTCGCTGGAGGAATTGGAGGTGTGGACGACTCGATGCTTTCTTTATATCCTGACCCCTGGTCACTCTGTGATCACTGACTGCTGATGCAAGGTGACCATCTGCCCCTCCCCCTGCCTGCAGCCAAGTCTGCCCTGCCAGATTGGACTGTAGCTCCCTGAACTGTGAGCTAGGTACGACCCTTCCTTCCTTAAATGGCTTCTGGCTGGGCATTGGGTCAAAGAGGAAAGTAACTGATACAGACATCCTTTATGCCAGAGAATTCAACCTCTCTGTTAGTAAATGTCTCCTTCCGTTGATCATTTATTTGGGGATCCAGACGGCCTGAGGCACTAGTATAATGAGCATAGTTTGGATTTCTGCAAAGCCCAGTAAATCAGCCATTTCCAACCACGTTGGCCATGTGCTGCCTGTGCAGTGGAGAATGAGAAACTGGCACAGGAGACCAAGACCCCCAGAATCCTTTGCGATGACTAGTATTCCACTCTGGAACAGCATCCTCCAGCACCACTGGCCCTGGGTGTCCCCAAGGAAATTAAATCTGAGCAGCCGGTGCTCGGTTGTAAAGTGAGGGTTATGCCGAATAAAATAATAATGACTCTCTCTGCTTGGCTTCCAGGAGTTCCTGTGGAAAAAAACCCACGTGTGCCCACTTTTAATGAGTAGAAAATTAATGCACCAAAAATTCTTAAAAAGAAAAGAAATTCCAGAATTTTCCCCAAAGAAACCTTTTCCAGGGGCACAATTACCCCATCCTCACTCAGATTTATGGAGGTTTCTCGAGTTATGGCTTAAACTTAAATTTCAGATGAAATTTGAAAGTTGTGGGAAAGAAACATCCAATTCTCCCTCTGGAGCTATGGGTGTAGCTTGGCAGGGTGCTTGCCTAAGGGTGCAAAGCCTTGGGTTCAGTTCCCAATGTCATATAAACTGGTGGTGCTGGTTAGAAGTGGTTAAATGTTCAAGGTCACATTCAGTTAAATAGGGAGATTGGAGCTAACCTGGGCTACATGAAACCTCAACTCCAAAACAAAAACAAACACAACAAAAAAAAAATTCTTCCTTTTGGGATGTTTAGGGTTTGACTCCAAAATGGGGTGTCTTCCTTGAGGGCTTTCCACCTTATTCTTTGATTCAGGGTCTCTCCACTGGATATAGAATGCATTAATTTGTGTCCATTGTCTGACTAGTGAGCTCTGGAGGCCAGCCTGTATCTGCCTTCACAATGCTGAGGGTGTAGGCACAGACAATCATGCCTGACTTCTCACCTAAGCTCTGGAGGTCCTAACTCAGGCCCCCATACTTTCACAGCAGCTCTTGAGCATCTCCCTAAACATCTTCCACTGCAACATCCATCAGCAGAAGCTGTGAAAAGTCAATAATCTTTCATGCCCTTCTGCACTGGTCTGCTGTGGCCTGGCTAACCACAGGAGTTACCTTCAGGCTTCCCTTCATCCCCAGGGAAGGTTACTGATCTGTGATCTCTGATTTTCTGTCCAGGTATTACTCCCCAAACAACTTCATAATACTCAGCAGATTCTACTTCCTGAGTGAGCAAAGACCCAAAGACACCCTAGCCCCAAGAGCCTGAGATAGTGGATCCCCCACATCTTTTAAATGGCTTATATATCTTTTAACTCTCCCTAGTAGCTTCTTTGGTTTTCTAAAGTATTTCCAACTGATGCCTGACTGATGGAAAATACTTGAGGGGAGGTGGGGGTCATACCTAAGTATTATCTATAGTAGCAAAGCAGTTGGCCCTCCACATACCTGAGACTCCCATCCAGGCATTCAGTCAGCCATAGAAGGGAGTAGACTGGCATGTGCTGACATCGATGGCTTTTTTTGATGGTAAAGACATAAGCAATACAGTATTATTAGGTAGTTTAAGCAATCTAGAAAGACGTATTTCCCTCTTGGCGTAAAGAGACAGGGTCTCATTATGTATGTAGTACAGGATATCTTTGAACATGCAGTCCTCCTACCTCAGCCTTCTCGGTGCTGGGATGGTGAACACGCATTTCCATGCTCAACTCTAAGGCAGGTACATATAGAACACATAGCTACACATAAGACATACTGCCCCTGAGCCACACCCACATGGGCATGTGCATAAAATATAACACAGGGCACTGGCAAATATTTAAATACTAATTTTAATATTATTAAATAAGAAAAAATTATATTTGTCTTCCTGTATGCAATCTCTTGAGTCAAAGGGGTGCCCCAGCTTGAAATAATGTCATCCAACTAAAGACTACATTTCCCAGCCTCCCTTGTTGTTAATTGTAGTCTTATGACGCCACTCAGACCAGTAGGATGTGAGACAATGGAGCAAGCCTGATCACGTGGCACTACATCGCCGCCATTTCTGCCCAGGCTGATTGGTGCTTAAAGAAACCAATATTAGAAATTACTCTCAGCGTGGGTTTTGGATCAGCAGTTGGACCTAGGTCCATATTAATTCTGGTGTCACACTGAGTCGGGATATTTTGCTGAGATGGGGCTGTGTGTAGAGGGTGAAAAGCTGGAGAAGTTCGGGTGTGGCCTCTGTTTCTTCTTTCATCGTGGCATCGGGGATTTGTCTCTCTGTAATGTTCCATCTTCTTGTCACTGTCAGAGAAGGTTAGGTTAAAAAAAAAAAAACAAAAACAAAAAACAAAAATAAAAAGCCATCAGCATCACTCAGGACCGGGTACTGGGGCCGGTGATGAACTGTCATGGGGACCAGCCAGACACAACATGAGCCCCTGAGGCCAGACAACTCATGCTGGAACTCTGGCCCAGTCACGTTCAAGCTTTTAAAAGAATTAGTGGGGTTTGTTTGATCCTAATTGAAACAATGGTGTGAGCGCCAAAGAAGAAAGTGCTTTCGAATTCTCAGCCCAGGTTCTGTGTCAGGGCTCTGTCTCTCAGGATGACATGATGGGGTGTGTGGGGCGTCCTTAGGGGGGTGGTCAGAGCCATCAACACCTTCTCCACTCGTCTATTTATTGACTTGCTCCAGATTCGGGTGAGGATGGAGGCATGGAATGACTCCAAGATGGGAATGAGCTCTGAAACTACGCTCTGCCTTTTGTTAAAGGGAATCCCTGCTCTGGAACTCTGTCACACTGTGATTCAAAGCAGATCCGACCAAGAAGTGGCAGGGCAAAGAGGGGAAGTGGTCTCAGCTGTAGTTCTGGGGAGAGGAAACCCAGACCCCCCCCCCCAGGAGTAAGGACTCCAGTGTATCATGGGAGTTTCCCAGCCCAGGCTTTCCGGGAGGGTTAAGTGGGAGGAGCCAGTTGAGTGGGAGCAAGGGGAAGTATTGATTTCCTCTAAGTCATTTTGGACTAACCCATTTGTTCAGGCTCACTGGGAAGATGGAAAATATTCAGATTGCGCTTGACTGCATTTTGAATGCTCCCTGAGCAAGGCACCTACTTCAGCCCTTATTGTGTCTTCCAAATGAAGGCATGAAAGAGAGAGAGGGAGAGAGGGGAAGAGAGAGAGAGAGAGAGGGAGGGAGGGAGGGAGGGAGGAGGAAAGGGAGGAAGGGAGGGAGGGAGGGAGGGAGGGAGGAAGGGAGGGAGGGAGGAAGGGAGGGAGAGGGAGGGAGGGAGGCCATTGCTCAGAGAGAGGAATCAAGGTCAGGGGTGGATGGCCAGAGATGGGGGTGGGGACCTTCAGGATTCATCTATAGTGTCATTCTGCCCAGCCTTGGTCACAGTGATTGACAGCTCTGAACTCCAGCACTACTCAGAAACAAAAGGGTGAATCGTGTTAGCCATAGTGGAGGGTCCTGGGTGTTCTGCAAGGTTAGCCTTGAATGTCCTGCCTCTTAGCCATGAATGAATTTGGCTTTGTTACCTTATCATCTGGCCTGAAACTGTTTTACTACTCCTGTGAGGGTTATTTGTATGTGTGTTCACGTGTATATTTGTGTGTGCACATAGTGAATGTGTGTGTAGCTCCTCAGGCATATGTCCATATCTGTTCATATATTCATTTATTAATTGTTAAGGAAGGGTCTCTCCCTGGTCTGGGGTTCACCAAGTCCGCTAAGCTGTCTTGCCAGGGATCCACATGTCTCTACCTATCCAGTGCTAGGATTTTGAGCTGGCACTACTAGCAGATAAGGCCTTTAAAACAAAACAAATACACACAAAAAAGCATGGGTCCTGGGACTGTACTAAACTTGGGTCTTCATGCCCATAAGGCAAGCATTGCTGTTACTGAGCCTGATCCCTGACCACTGAGAATGGTCCTAAGACTTGGGCTACCTCATTTAGGACCCCAGGGCTACCAGGATACCCTCAAGAAAATTACCCAGTGGTTTCTGGATTCTATTCTTCCCCTCCCAGAAAGGATGTCGGATGTCTCCTCATGGTTCTGGTTTGGCTCTTGATTGTTTCTAAGATGACACGTTATCGCTCATGAGCAATGCTCAGCATAGCTCCTGCCTCCCAGAAATGCTCAATATACTTTAACAGCTTTCTGATGGCTTAATGTGTATTTTATATTACACAGCAAACAGATTTTGAGAATCAAGTGCCAAGCAGGGGGAGATGATGGGACTGTATTGGGCTGAGCATCTAATATTTTACCAGAATTAAATTAGTGTTGATCTGAAGGAGATTGTGATAAATGAAGATCATATTTCAACTCCAAGAAAAACCACAAATGTGGGGGGGGGGAGTAACAGAAGAATTAAAAGAGACACTAAAAATATTTGCTTAAAATCAAGAAAGGTTGACTCTTGCTTGTAACAACAGGATCAATTGATGTCGATGGCCATCATACCCAGGTCACTGGTATCTTGAAGGATGATGGACTGTTTGTCTTTAAGTTATCAGCTAGCCAGTCATGGTGGTGCTCCCCTCTAATTCCAGCACTCAGGAAAGTTGAGGCAGGAGGATGAAGAGTTCAAGGCCAGGTCCTATCTCACAAAACAGAACCCAGACAGATGAACATCAGTGGTAACTGATGAATCTGTCACTTAATCTTCCATGGCAGAATGGCATGATTGTCAGATACCGGGAGCTGGGTGTCCCCACAAGACCTTGTTCTTCTGAAAGACTTAACCTTGCCTGTGTTGTTGTGGAGCCTTAAAAGTACAGGCTTTGGAATTCCACAGTCTACTGCATGCATCTAAGGTCAGCCATGCACAGGCTGTGTGAGCTGAGTCAAGTTTCTTAACCTCTCTGAACACCAATCCTTTTACCTGGAAAGTAGTAGTTTCTACCCTTTGGACTGTCACAGCCTTAAGTTGAAAAACTGTGTGTGAAAAGGTTAGCCCCTTCTAAATCAAATTCTTAAGGAGCAGCAACCAAGGGTTTAAAGTTCTAGAAGCATGCAGATGAAATGGTCTCAAGCATGCACTTGAGGGAAAGACAGCTTGTGAACAAATGGCTGAGGACAAGCTGAAGTACCTGCCACACAAGGACCTGAGTTTGATCCCCAGATCCTGAAAAAAAAAAAAAAAAGCATGCTGTTGCACAGTTAGGAGATAGAAGCAGTCCTGGGACTCAGGGGCAGCCTGGTCTTCTTGGCAAGCTCCAGGCCAGGAAGTGACCCATCTCAGAAAACAAGGTGATGGCAGCAGAGTACTGACCTTTACATGGATATGGATGTGGGCCCATGCACTGAATGAAATGAACACATAACAGATTAGAAGGGAAGCGTATATGCTCAGGGGATTTGGGGGGTGGGGGTGGATACTGCTAAACGGAACATTTGGTAAAGGTTTAGCAGAGTCTCGAACATCCCACTAGGAAAGACAGAATCTGGGAGTTCTGGAGAACGTGGGCGCTCAGTGCCTCCTCTAGCTGGGAGCTGAGGCTTGTCTGGCTTAGCCTGCAAAGTCCACCCCCTCCTCGTGAGGAAGGAGCGAAAGCCCCCTTTTCCTGACACCTGTGTTAATCCGTGGTGGAATGCATCTGAAAAGATGCAGAAGAAATTCTTAAAATATATTTCCCTTAGACCACAATATATTCCATATGCTAGCAGAGCGTCGGGGAGGGGTCTGGCGCGCCTGGCTACCTCTGGTAAATGTTTCACCCCCACGCTGGGGAAATCCTTATCGGTGCTCTCCTACCTGACAGCTGGAAGGAATTTAAGAGAAAATGCAAAATGCTGTCGCAGAAGAAGAATCGAAACCGCAGAATGACTCGAGAGCTGCTTGCCAGGCTAAGGGGTGAGAGCCCAGGGCTGCCCGCCTTGGGAAAAAAAGAGCAGTTGTCACAGGAGGCTGATCTGCAAAAGATCTCACAGTCAACAGTGGGAAGCTCACTGGCCCCTCTAGGACTCAGTTTACCCATTTATAAAGTGACCATGTCGAAGGTTCAGTGCACGGGGGTGGGGAGCTGAATCTCGTCTATGGACAGCTGCCACGCAGCGGGTGGGTGCAGCCTCAACTAGAAAGGAAGGAAGAATGGAAGCCAGTCTCCCGCTGGCAAGGAAACTGTTTACATGAGTTTGCAGCCTCCGCTACACATGGGGATCACCTGGGGTTAGAGGAAGCCTGTGCAGATCCTACTCTGCAGAGGTGGAGATTCTTGGGCGAGACATGAGCACACAGTGAACCTCACAACCAAGGCTCCAGAGACATAAGCAGTGTTCACCATCCCAGCACCGAGAAGGCTGAGGTAGGAAGACTGCATGTTCAAAGATATCCTGTACTACATACATGAGTACAGCACATCTTCTAAATTCCTCTACGGGGATGGGTACCTCCTCGGCCCTGTGGGCAAAGCCTCCGGCACCACCCACACTCACAGCTCTATGTGATGCTGCAGACAGCGGATGGTCTGGTGATGTTGACTCTCTTGGAAATGGGCTACAAGTAACTTGAAGCAATGCCCTTTATGTTGGAATCTGTGGGAGGAAGGGGGATGAAAACACACATCTCTGGATCTCAGTCACAGAGCATCTGATTCAAGGATTCCAGGTGGGGCTTGAGAGTTCCGATGTCTAATGAACATTCTAGGATGCTGGTGTACTGGTTCAGGGACTCAGGCTTTGAGTCACAGCATCCCCATCTTACTAGGTCCCCTATCGCTTGTGTTTCTAAAAAGACAACAGCTTACATAACAGGACCGATCTTATTTGTGGTGTGTGTGTGTGTGTGTGTGTGTGTGTGTGTGTGCACGCGTGTGTGCTGTGTGTTTGTTTTGAGACAGTGTCTCTTGTAGCCCAGGCTGGCCTCAAACTTGCAATGTAGCAGAAGATGACCTTGAATTCACTACATTTCCCAATGGGGTTATAAGCATGCACCACTACACCTGACTAATGCAGTGTTGGCGATAAAACCCATGGGCTTCCTGCTAGGCAAGCGCTCTACCGAGAGAGCTACAGCCCCAACCAAGGCACTGAATTTTACGACTGTACTTCACCCCTGAGACCTATTCCTCTTGACACTACATCTGGAGAACTTGAAACCCAGACCAGAAAGACATTGGTTCAAGGTCACAGAGCAAGTTGAGAACAAATTTATTACAAGAATCACTTCTTGTTACCATCCTGGTGTGGAGACTGACTTCTGGAGGAGACAGGGGGTTAGTCTTTTCTGCATTAGTTCTACAGGACTAGGGACTCAGCTCCATAGTCAGCTACTGCTAAACTTAGTTTTGAGTTACCCACAGACCTGAAGAGATGACTTGTGGCCATAGGGACACATTTCAGCAAACTAAAGCGGTGTGATTGGCCAAGAAAAGCAGAAGTGTGAGATACCCAGAGCTAAAAATGGGCAGGCTCTGCTGTAGGGGATGCCCGATGTACACAACTCCCCTAGGGGACAGATTTACTCACATTTACTTCAAAGGATCCTGGTCTTGGTCTAGCAACTCTCAGGATTGATTCTTAAGGCTTGATCTGAGGAAATAATTAATATGATCTACAAGAGTTGGGTATATTTCCATCTTCCAAGGAGAGGGTATCATTTAATAAGCACACAGGCATTGGACCAGCTAGTTTAAAATGGTAGTTTAAAATGATATGTATGTCTGTAATCCTAACCCTCAGGAGCCTGAAGCAGGAGGGTTGCAAGTTCAAAGTCAGCTTATGGATGCTGGAGAGTTGGTTCAGAGGTTAAGAGCACTGGCTGCTGCTCTTCTAGGGGTCCTGAGTTCAATTCCCAGCAACCACATGGTGGCTCACAGCCAACCATAATGAGATCTGGTGCCCCCTTCTGGCCTGCAGATGTACATGGAGGCAGAATGTTGTATACATAATAAATAAACAAAATCTTAAAAAAAAAAACAGTCAGCTTACATGGTGAGACCAGGTATTAGTTATTGTTTATTAGTTATTGTTTCATTGCTGTGATGAAAATATCCAACAAAAGCAACTGAAGGGGAATGGAGTTTGGGCTTACAGTTTGAGGACACTGTCCATCATGGGGAAGACATGGCAGCCGGAGTGTGAATCAGCTATCACACGGCATCCACATCAGGAAGCAGAGAAAATGGATGCTGGGACTCAGCTCACTTTCTCCTTTTCATTCAGTCCAGGACCTTGGCCAATAGAATGACATTGCCCACATCTTGGTCTTTCAACCTCTATTAAGCCAGCCTAGAAAGCCCCCAGCATACATACCCAAGGTAGAGGGATGGTGTTTCCATGCTGATTCTAATAAGCTGACAATCACAATTAACCACCACAAACTCTGTCTCAGAAATCAAACAAATAACATGTATACATAATTTATTAACACGAATGGATATAGAATGTATTGTTAGGCTTTGCAAATTGAGTTATCTGGGGCTGGAGAGATGGATTCAGCAGTTAAGAGCACTTATTCAGTTCTCAGCATCCTCATAGGTGCTCACAACCATCTGTAACTCCACCTCTGGGAGATGCTGTCCTCTTTTGGCCTCTGCAGGCAAATAACAGATGCAAGCAAAACACCCATACACTTAAAATAAAAATAAAATAAATATTTTTTTAAAAAATAGAGTTATGAGCCTGCAAATCTCCCTTAGTGGCATATGCTTGATGCAGATATAGATGCTTAGTAGATAATATATACAGAGATACCCAGGGAGATAGACAGGGAGGTAGCTGGGTGGCTAAGTGGATAAGAGGTAATGAACAGGTAGATCACAAGATGTGTAGAAAAGAGCCTGGTATTTAGAGGATGGTAGGTCATCTCTGAGCCAGGGATGGTGGCACACACATATAATCCCAACTGGGAGGCTGAGCCAGGATGATGAAGTGTTCAAGGCTGGCTTGGGCTACATAGTGAGAGACACAATCTCAAAACAATAATCTCTGTATGTGTGTGTCTCTGTCTCTCCCTGTGTCCAGTATGAACACTCCACTTCCCATGGCCTGAACAGCATACTTTCCCCTAATGCTGGACTGACTAGAGAAGTAACTGTGACACCTTCCCATGAATGCCGTCATCCCTGACAATTACCCCTATCCTCACTAGCTCCAGTCATGTCATTATTCACTTGTTCTTGGATCCTTCTGGAAGCTTCTGTGCTCTTTCCATAGGACATTGGAGCCAAGAGACTTGTCTCTGAGTGCTGACAAAATAGGTCCATTAAGCAATTGGTATAATCAGTGTCTGGGTGTGAGTGGTTCACCGTGCATGGTCCAACTAGACCGTTGTCATGGGGGTGGAGGCCAAGAGGAAGCTGGAGACATCCTGGAAGGGGCTCCAAGCACATATGTCAGAGCATCTTTTGGATGCTTTGAGTATAGGGCAATGAAGCAATGAATAGTGTGTGTCCAGACAACAGGATTTCACACCTCTGAGCAATACAAGCCATTGGATGTCTAGTGGGCCAATCTTTTCTCCAGACAGCCCAGAAACTCTGTGCACATTTGGGTGCAGCAGGAACAGGGCAAAGCTCTTCATTCCTCTGCTCTTTCTAGTGATCGTGGATGGTGTCAATCAATTACCTAACACTGTTCTTTAAGGTACTGTCTAGTACATAGATAACCCAGTCTGGCCTTGAACTCATCATTTTCCTGTTACAGTCTCCCCTGTGCTGGGATTACAGGCATGCTCCTGCAATTGCTTTAAACCTGGACACCTTAGAAAATCTTCAGGTCAAAGGCAAAGTGAATGAAGAACAGGGAGAGGGGGAAGGGAGACTACTGGCATGACTTATTCCACAGAATTCAGAGCAAGCGTGCAAGTTTGCATCCAGTAGTGAACTCAACACCCTTCATCTCAGTCAAGTATACAGAGATGCGCTGCAATGCCAACACCATGAGTGTCAGAGACTGCACTGCGATGGCAAATGGGTGTAGGGCAGACTGGAAGCTCTTTCTTCCCCAGGAGGTGGGTGGAGATGTGGGAGTGATGCTTTGCTCTTGGGTAAGAAGGGACACAGAAGAAGCCACCCAAAGACCCAAATATCAGGACCCCCCAGGGAGGTGCAATTGATGAGCTTTAACGGGGAATCCATATGAAGTGTACACTCCCTCCTGGATGGACTTTTACTGACTCATTCTTTCATTAGCAGTGGGAATGGAGAATGGCCAGGCCAGCGTTCTCAAAGATGTTTGACTAAAGACAACAGAGATCTCGAAGGTTAATCTCTGTCTTAGTTAGAGTTACAATTTGCTGTGATGAGACACCATGACCAAAAGCAACTTGGGGAGGAAAGGGTTATTTCACTCACACTTCTATATCACTCAATGTTCAGCACAGGAACTCAAGCAGGGCAGGGACCTGGAGGCAGGAGCTGATGCAGAGGCCATGGAGGGTGCTGTTCACTGGCTTGATCCTCATGGCTTGCTCAGCCTGCTTTCTTACAGAACCCAGGACCTGAAGCCCAGAGATGTCAGGCTGGGCCCTCCCCTATCAATCCCTAATTAAGAAAATTCCATACAAGCTTGCCTACCACCTAATTTTTTTGGAGATATTTTCTCAGTTGAGGATCTCTCCTTTCTGGTGACATGAATGTGTGTCAAGTAGACACGGAACTAGCCAACACAATCACTATCTTTACACCTTTATCCATCACTCACGTGAAGCCCCACAGTGAAAAACTAGTTTCATGAAATATTGTTCTCTGGGCCCCATCACTGCCCTCCAATGGGCTGTTCCCCCTGCCAAAGACACATGCATGTCCATCCCCAGCTCCATATGACTTTCAAGGATCTCAGCTGGGTGGTCACTGCTTCCTAGAGAGGACCAGTAATTACTCCTTTTCAGAAGGGACCCATGATCACTTCTTGGAGGAGATCCATCATAAGCTGTCTCATATCACACAGAGCATTCTCCCAGATGTTACCTCAGCATTCCATTATTCTTCATGTACGAGTGATGTCCGTAAGAAGGACAACTTTGTCTTTCTGTAATATCACCACTGAGGACATCCTTTGTCACAAACCATTGCTTAATTAGTTTACTCTTCCAATCCCCCACTTGTCTGAACTTACTATTGTAAAAATGACACCCCAGGGAGGAAGATGGCTCTAAGACTCTAAGAAAAAGTTTGCCAAAAAAATGAGCAAATAGGGAAACATATTTTTTTAAAAGCAAGAAGTTTGGACAGGTATCTCTGATGTTTGCATTTTTCCAGACCATTCCCTCGGCTGGATCATCTTTCAGTCCATCCTGGATTCCCACTCTAATACCTAAAGCAGGGAACAGTTATAACTCACAGGGGTGATGTTCACAGATTAAAATAAAAACAGTCACATTCTGCTAGTAACATTGACATTTGGCAAATGTCTCAGCCAGAAAAACATGTGCACGTCGGGTGCTTCGAAGGACACAGCCAGATTCCCTTTATTCTGTCAGAAATATAGCAGGACAGCAAGCAGTCAGGTTTGGGTGCATTCCCATTTTCTGGAGTTGGGGAAGAAAAAAAGAAGGAGGAGGAGAAGGAAGAAGAAGAGGAGAAGGAGAAGACAATAAAAACGGGCAGGTGATGTCTATTTATCAAGAAGTACCACTTCTAAGCAGCTTCTTATTTCAAGCTTGAGATGCTTCCAAAATATTTATAAAAACAACAATTGGGCTTTTCAAAGTCAGGAGGTCAAAAACAGTCCTTCCAGGAAGGAGGGCAGAGTTGCTGAGCATCCACCAGCACAGGAGTCAGCTAAGGAGCAGATGCTACATGCTAAGAGAATGCAAGATGACTTCAGCCTGATGGATCCCCTCCCAGGCTCAGTGACCATGGCATCCCTCTAGAGAAAGATGTGGGTCTGGATGGTGGGAAAGGAGCTGCAGGGTATTGCTTGCTTTCTGACAGTGAGTGGGTTTTCCCTCTGGATTCATGCTCTGCCCTTATGTTCTGTCTTGCTAACTGTGCTGGGTTTGGGTCTTGTGGTGGTTTGAATCCCCACTACATAGACTCATAGATTTGAATGCCTGGCCCATAGTGATTGGCACTATTAAGAAGTTTGGCCCTCTTGGAGTACCTGTGGCCTTGTTGGAGGAAGTGTGTCATTGTGGAGGTGGGATCTGAGGTGTCATATGCTCGAGCTACACCTACTGTGGCACAGTTTCCAACTGCCTGTGGATCAGGATGTAGAACTCTCGGCTCCTTCTCTAGCATCATGTCTGCCTGCATGTTGCTATGCTTCTCTCCATGATTTATAATGGACTAAACCTCCGAAACTGTAAGCCAGCCCTAATTTAGTGTTTTCCTTTATAAGCATTTTCTTGGTCATGGTGTCTCTTCACAATAATAGAAACCCAAAGTAAGACAGGTCTGAAGTGTGAGCCAATGCTCACAACAGTATCTAACCTTCAGATAAGGTGCATAAGCCATTTTTCTGGCCTCTCTTTCACCTTCTTTATCACACGTGCTCACACCTGCCCAAGGGAACCTTTTAGCTACAAAGAGGAAATGTGGAAATATTGCTCTTTACCCGACTTTCCCATCTTTGCCACTTTCCTGTTGCTACCATAAAACACCCAGAGAGAAGCAACTTAGGGAGGGAAGGAGGTCACAGTTTGATGTCATAGCCCATCAAACTGGAGTCATGGGAGCAGGAGAATGAGGTGCCTGGTCATAACTGCAACCACTGTCAAGAAGTAGAGGGTGACAGATGCTTACACACACACACACACACACACACACACACACACACACACACACCTTCTTCTTTTAATACAGTTCAGGATCCTAGCCTAGGAAATGGTGTTACCCACAATGGGCAAGTATTCTCATATCATTGAACATACTTAAGAAAATCCTTCTCAGAGACTGAAGAGATGGCTCAGTAGTTAAGAGCACTGAGGACCTGGGTAAACTTCTAGCACCCACATGACAGGTTACAAATGTCTGTAATTCCAGTTCCAGGAGACCTGACACTCATGGCAAAACACCAATGTACATGAAAAAAAATGAAGGAAATCCTTATAGGCATGCCCAAAGACTTACCTTATCTATTCAGCCCCTCATAGGAGTTCCTTTCCTGGGTGGTTTTAGACCTTTCAAGCTAACAGCTGTTATTAACCATTGCAACCCTAAATAGCTTCAGTTAACATTTCAATGTATGTCACACATTTCATATGTGAATGGGTGCACACACACATGCGCGTGCGCGCACACGCGCGCGCACACACACACACACACACACACACTTTAATGAAACCCGATTACTGCTGCACAGGCTTCCCTGCCAAACAGTTTGTTTACCTAATTATTTTCCTTTTAAACTGAGGGAAAGACAGAAGCTCAGAACTGATCTTTCTGTGTGGGATAGCAGGTATCACCAACTAACTCCAAGCTTCCTGTCTGTCTGCACAATAGAGGTAAAATGGGCAACAGCTTCATTTTGAAGAATTGATGTAAGTCCAGACAAGCACTCAAGTGGTTCCCACACCCTGAATAGGGAAATAAATAAATGTAGTAAAAATATATGTGCATGTTTTCAAAGCCCTTTGATGTTTTCATCCTTGTTTTATGTTTTCTCCTCTACAGAGCTGGTGTAGTAAAGTGGCTACTAAAAGCAGAGGGTCCTCTAAGGATTGGTATCTGCATTCTATGAAAGGGCATATACAAATGTGTTTGGCTTTTGAGGTTATAGCATCTTGATCCAAACCACTCAAGTCCACATAGGAGATCAGCCATAGATAATGATAAACAAATGGGCATGGCTGTTTCAATAAAACTTTATAAGAATGAGTGATGGAGCAATTGTCCTGTGAGGTGGTTTGCTAATGCCTATAGTGCCATTGGGTACTATTCAAAATGGGGTCACTGGACTCGCTTTCTTTTAAAAAAAAAAAAATAGATATTTATTTATTTATTTATTTATTCTGGGGCATATGCTATGTCCTGCAGTGAAGGTCAGAGGACAAATTACAACAGTTGCTTCTCTCCTTCCATCATGTGGGTCCCAGGGGTCCAACTGAAATTGTTGGTGACAGGTGCATTTGCTCAGTGAGCCACCCCACCGGCATCCTCATTTTCTTTATTCTTATGACATCTAATAGGGGTCTGCAGGAGAACTGCTCGCATTTTATAGACGGGGAGGCTTTCTGTGTGATAATGCTTTCTGGGTGCCCCAACACAATTGGAGCAAAGCTGACACTTGCTTCTGCCAGTGCCAGGTCCCTGTCCATCCCTTCTTATCCTGTTCCCTCTCTCTTGAGCCCTCCCTCCAGCTCAAACCCCTCCATCACCTCATTACCACTGCAGCCTCTGAGGAGCTGCCATTCTTGGCGTGACCCTCAGCCTTCAGACTCTCTCCTTCCAGGGTTTGGAAGCATCTCCAGGGGGCGGGGAATCTCAGGCTCTGTTCTGGTTTTGGTCTCTTCATTATCCATTCCAGTAATAAATTCCAACTCTGCTCCTGCCCCAGACCCACTCATGTCAACATTTTTTTGTTCTTCTGTGAAGCTCTGGTCTCAGAGATCAAAGACAGAGGCACAGCCTCTGGGGACCCAGTGAGAAACTTCCACTCCATCACTTCCGAGCAGGAACCTGCAGCGACCCCAGCTCACATATGCACCAGCAGCCACCAAGCACTCCTCCCCAGCAGATGAGGATGAAGTCCCCATTCAAGCTCAATTTATTGCCTTATGAGGCAGGGTTAGAACCTCAGGGACTTCTCCTTGCATGTAGCTGATCTGAGAGCTTCAAAGTTGCAAGGGAGGGTCAAGAGGCAGTTATAGGACTGGACATTTTCCAAAGCAGGACACCTGACAGCTTTCCAGCCTGGGTGGGAGAAAGGTACCATGGGATGGCTGGTTCTTTGTTCTTCTTTGTCTAACTGATGACAAGAAGGGACTTGATGCCACTAAAGAGTCCTGTCCAGATAGGGAAACTAGGTGGCAACAACAACTCTAAACTTTAGTCTTGCTCAGGTGGCCTTTGCTAAGCCAGACATAAATTACTGGGCCAGATGTGTGTGTATGACTTTCTTTTTCCCTCTGGCTTATATTTAGATGCCACTGAATAGCTTCAGCTTTGTTCTGTGTTGAAACCAAAATACCCATGTGAGTGTCAGATGCACAGAGTCCACCAGGAATGTCAATGGGTGAGCCAAAGGGTATTTCCAACTCAATCTTAACATTTTATCAAAGGGGGGGCTTCAGTAGGAGAGTCATGAGTTCAAAGGCAACCTGGGACGCTGTGTTAGTTTGAATGCGAATGGCCCCCATAGGCTGACATGTTTGAATACTTGGCCCAGGTAGGTGGAACTGTTTGGGAGGATTAAGAGGTGTGTCACTGGGGGTGGGCTTTGGGGTCTCAAAAGCCTGTCTCCATTCCCAGTGCTCTCTCTGCCTCCTACTTTTGGATCAAGATGTGAGCTCTCTGCTTTTCTTGCCTTCATGCCTTTGTGAAACTGTAACCGATGAGATGCCTTCTTCTGTGAGTTGCCTTGTTCATGGTGTTTCCTCAGAGCAGGGGAAAGTAACCCAGGTAGATACTTAGTTACACTCTGTATCAAAGGACAGCCAAGCCAAGCTTGTTGTCTTTGCCTACTCTTGAGGAGACCAAGAGTCTCCTCTTGATCTGGTCCTGGGGAACCACCTCCAACACATCTGAAAACATACCTGGAAGAGTGGTTATGCAAGGGTAGAGTTAAGAAGGTGCCAGAGGCTGGGTTCCCCCAAACCCAAACTTTCCATTTGGGGAAGGCATAGCACAAGAATTCAAGACAGCATCAGTTCTCAAACCAACTTGTCATTCTCACCCGGTGGCTTGGAATAAATTTCAAACTATTAAAAAGTAAGTTGAGACAGCTGGAGAGATTGCTCAGTAGTTAAGAGCACTGGGTGCTCTTGCAGTGAACTTGAGTTCCATTCCCAGCACCCATTTGGCAGCTCACAACTGTTTGTAATTCCATGGGCATCACACACACACACACACACACACACACACACACACACACCAAATAATCTTTGAGAAAAAAAATTAAATTACTTGAACATCAGTCTGGCCATGTGTCCTGTACCTAATTGCTTAGTAGCCCACTGGAAGTGAGGACAAACTGGTGTTCTGGCCAGTCTAGGTAGTTTCTCAGAGTCTCTCCCATCCCCATGAGTTTTTCTCCTTCCTGATGTTTATACAGATAAGGGGGTATGTAAGATGGCCTTGGCCACTGTCGTAGGCAACTCCAGCTGGGAAAGCAGGGTTCCTTTTATGATTTGTGATCTTGAGCCCAGTCAGAGTGCTCAGTGTGTACACTGAATCTGGAGCTAGGCTGGCAGCTGGCAACCCCAACTGTTGTGAACTCCCAATGTGCTGGAGTTACAGTGGCCTGTGTGGTCTTGCTCAGCTTTTTAAGTGGCTACTGGGATTTGAACTCACTGACCCATCTACCCAGCCCTGAAACCGAGTTGGAGGTAGAGCTATCAGGCAGATAGGACAACAGTCAAATGTGTGGAGAGAGGTTGATTTTCTAGGGATGTGCTAAGTGTTCTCCAATCTAACCACCCAGCACTGTATAAGAAATCAAGTCATTGTTCCCATTTGACAGATACAGAGGCCAAGGCCCTAGCTACTGAGAGCTAGAGCCATCATTTCTTGGGCTGGAGTAGAAGGGATGATCAAGTCTCTAGACTGAAGCTTAAGAACAGGGTGAGAATCAAGATGGAGAGATGTCATGGTAGTAAATGTCCCCTATGTCGCAACTTCCCTAAGTGTGTCCTGATCTCAGAGCTTGGCACCATCTCCTCTAATGCCAGGAACTGGGTTCCCCAATAGTCACATATTCTGAGGCACCAGGGTCCTGGGTAGGAAACCAGATCCCTAAGCCTGATGAAAGATGTGGGGAGGGGAGGTGGTACCATAGCATGGTGATCACAAGGCTCCAGGCAGGGCCAAGCTCCCAGCCAGCCCATGGCCCATCTACAAAATGGAATGGATTAACAGTTCACTTTCAATCAGACTGACTTACGAGTGTGGTGATCATGAGACATTTACACGAACCAGAAGACGTGTTATCTGACGAAAATTGCTTCATTTACTATCCTGGCTTGACAGAGGTATCCCTGCAACTCCCCAGGGGGAATCTTCCAGGGTGGGTGAAGTTTTTAAAAGTTCCTGGACATGTTTAAGAAAAGCATTTCCTATCTCTTCCTCCCCTTCAGGGAACAGAACACAGTTCCAGTGGGTCCAGCAGGCCACCTGCCATCAGAGAACTGAGAATATCCACTGTCAGTTGACAAAGGTAATATGTTCAAGACAACCTACATCCTAGGACAGACAAAATCTAGTTTCCAGTTGTCACAGAGAAGGCATTGAAGCCCAGCTCTGCTAGACTAACAACCTGGCTGTGGGTAAATGAGGATTCAGTGCAGAGGTAGCGTCATTTTAAGATGTAAAAACTGGCAGCAGCCAAGGTAGCTCAGCTGGAAAATGCACTTACCACCAAGCCTAATAACCTGAGTTTGATCCCTAGGACCCACATGGTGGAGAGAGAGAACTGACTCCTGGAAGCTGTCCTCTGACCTTGACACGTGTGCATGTCCATACACAGAGACAAACAAATAAACACATGCATGAAAACGGAAGTTACCAACAGTACGCTATGACAACCCTCTCTCCCATTCTCAGGATGGCTGAAAGAGGCCACACAGCCCTCTGCTGTCCTCATCTGCCAGTGTGTACACATGGATGATGCATGTCTTGAGATGACGCTCGTCAGGCCATTAAACTATTAGTGCATATATGTTCTAGAACAAGAGCTAGTGTTCAGAGCTCTGAGGAAGTGGAGAAATGGAATTTACCACCTGTCTGGAAGCAAGAATGATCCTGGGAGTGCTGGGGAATAATCTATCATCTTTTTGTACACTGGGAAGATGCATCTTTGCCCAGGCGCCTTCTGGTTGGTTTAATAAAGAGCTGAATGGCCAATAGCCAGGCAAGAAGAGGTTAGGTAGGACTGGGCAGATAGAGAAGAAGGGGAGATTAATCTGGACACAGGAGAAGACACCAGAAGACATGGAGAGGAAACAGGAGGTGCAAGATATAAGGGAGGTGAAGAGCCATGAGGCAAAACATGGATTAGGATAAATGAGTTAATTTAAGGCATAGCAACTAGTGGGACAAGCCTAATTTATAGGCTGAGCTTTCATATCTAATAGGAAGTCTCTATGTGAGCTGGCAACCCAAAGAAAAATCCACTACTTGGGAGGGAGAGTTCAATGGAACAAAACTCCTGACTTGTTTAGTCCTTAGCTCCGCCCAACTTCACCTCCATTCTCATCGCTTTCTGCCATCAGTCACGGGTCTCCAGAGCAGTGGTTCTCAACCTGTGGGTCGCAACCCCTTTGGGGTTAGCATAACAGATACCCTGCATATCAGATACTTACATTGTGATTCCTAACGGTAGCAAAGTTACTGTTATGAGATAACTTTGTGGCTGGGGGGGATCACCACAACACGAGAAACTGTATTGAAGGATCACAGTGTTAGGAAGCTTCAAAACCACTGCTCTAGAGGAACAGAGTGAACATGTATTAAAGGGAGTTTTATTAGATAGGATTATGCAGTATGGTCTGGGTAGTCCAACAACAGCTGTCTCATGCTGGAGAGTCTGGAACCCAGGAGCCACACCCTCTTCTGACAGTCTATATAAAGGACATGGAGGAAGGAAGCTAGCTCTCTTTGCCTGCTAGCTCTCATTCACTGGCATGAGAGCCTACCTCTTCAGTATTCTGGCTTATACTGAAGACCAGCTGAGATATCCAGTCTCGTGGACTGGACAATGAATGGATTCTTGGACTTTCTGTTGGTCGATGGCTATTGTTGGACTAGCCGGACCACAGCTCATAAGCCATTCTAATAAATGCCCCATGTATATGGTTTCTCAACCTTCCTAATGTTGCAGCCCTTTAATACTGTTAACGTTGTATTGATCTCCAACCATAAAATTGTTTCATTGCTGCTCTATAACTATAATTCTGTTCTTGTTACAAACCATAATGTAAATATTTGATGTGGGGCCCCCAAAGGGGGTCTCAACCCACAGGTTGAGAACTGCTTCTCTAGGGAAACCTGAATTAATACATCATCCAAGAGGAAATCAGGCATCAGGGGATCAAGGTGACCCAAACTGGTGAAAGTCTGGATTCCAACCCTTTACTTTCAGCCTGTTTTCCAGGAGGTTCTTGCCTCCCATGACTTCAGCATGACAACCATTGTCCCTCAGAAATCTCCCAAAGAAGACACCTCTCCATCCCTGAAGCTCCCAAAAGTTCCATCAAAGGTTCCTGGACCACATCCTCCCCTGAGATCCAGCGCTGTGAGGCTCTTGCCAACCAAACTCAGGAGAGAAACAGAGGCCAGAAATGCATCTTAGTCACTGAGAGGAGTTGAGAGGAGGGGGTGGAGGGTCCCAGGTCATCCCCACCTAATCCCAGATGTTTAAACTGTACTACCTGCTACCAAAGTCCACAGCAAACTCCAATTGGGCCACTGCCACTGGAGCCCCCACAGGCAGTGTGAGACAGTGGTTAGGAACACATGTTCATGATCCTTCCCAACTAAGTCCCCTGGCGAGTGCCCAGTGTTCCAATCTGAAATGTTTTACCAAGAATTAAATAAGTCAACTCAAGAACTCAGGAAACCTGTATTGACCTAGGGTTTCATCATCATTATTAATTAAATGACAGGCAAATTTTCTGCTTGTGTGTGTGTGTGTGTGTGTGTGTGTGTGTGTGTGTGTGTGTGTGTGTGTATACTGTTCAGAAGTACTGTACCTTTTTTTCCAGATTTTCCAAGGGATTGGGGATGGAAAAGGGGAAGTCCTTTCTCTTTTGAGACTGTCCTCGCCTGATTTGAACACATCCTATTACTCGGATGCGGAGCCTCTATCCTATTCTGAGCATGGGCAGGTAGACTCCTATCTGCCAAGGAGACTTATAGCACCTGTTGAAGTCAGGATGCCAGCCTTGGGGTGTCCCTCCATGTGGTGTGGGCGGCAGGTTCACCTGGGCTTCATGGTTTGGTGAGCACAGATGGCTGCTGGACCACATTCAATTGCAGGGCTTCACCCGGAGCCTGGCTGCAGACCTTGGGAGGAAGAGCTATGCAAGGCATTAGTCACTTTGTCAGATTTCTGGGAACTTGAAGCCACGGCTTAGACTTTGCGGTAACCCACATTCTCCATCAGACCAAACTGGCGGTAGGCAAACAGGTCTTCTATTTCAATTAGACACTCTGTCTAGATAACCTGGGGAGAGGAGGGCCAGGCACTTTCTGTATGGGCATGCTGAGGAGGGAGCTGACAAAATAAACCACGCTCAGAAATCTCTGTCCTCTGCCTTTCCAGTCCTGCCTCCTCCGTCTCTTTTTTCCTTCCTGAGTCATCAGGCACCACCTACCACCACTACATAGAGAGCAGAGGCTTAGGGATGGCCTTGGGGGCACTCTGGGGGAGGGCACTGAGTAGGGGCATGGTCTGAAGGGCACCTCGGTATTGTCTGCGCCCAACACAGTGCCCCACAGGGCTGGTCACAGCCGCCTGGTTATTGGCTCCATTTTTATTTTAAGACAAGGTCCATTACTGAGGGACACTGGAGCAGGCACTCAAGCAGGGGCTTGAAGCAGAAGCCACGGGGAACACCTGCCCAGGGAACAGTGCCACCCACAGTGGGCTGAGCCCTTCTACATCAATCAATAAATAAAATAGCCATGCTCTTAGGTCAATCTGATCAGGTCAATTCCCTTCCAGGGGATTCTAGTCTGTGTCAAGTTGGCAGTTGATGCTGACTAGGATGGGGGTCATCTGCATGATCGACATGAATTCTCTCTCTCTCTCTCTCTCTCTGTGTGTGTGTGTGTGAGTGTGTGAGTGTGTGTGTGTGTGTGTGTGTGTGTTTCCCTTTTCTCTCTTCCTCTTGCTGACTTGTTCCCCACCCCCTCCTCTCACCCTCTCTTCCACAGTGCTCCCTGACCCTGGGTAGTGATGGGTTAATGTAAATTTCCCATTTTTGACTGAGTGCTCAAGTCTCACTCTTGTTGTTGTGACTGACTGGTTCTCCATCTCTCACCGACTGCTGCCCACTGCAGGAAGAAGTTTCTCTGACCAAGGCTGAGAGCAGCCTAGGTCTGTGGCTAAGTACTTAGTGTGATCATTTAGCAAAAATAACAGCAGAGGTGTCGGTAACTCACCTGCAACCCCAGTCATGGGATTGTGGCCTGGTTTACAGTAACAAACACGAATTCCCTCCTGTGGTCTTCAAATCCAGTCAGAAATCAGTTAGTTACATCATAGCATGAATGTCACTATTGCAACCAATGGATACAGTTTGCCTGGTAGGCCCACGTTGCAGCATGCAGAGTCCAGTGCTGGACCATATATGGCCATTGGTGGTCTTTGTCCCCCATCAGCCTGCATAGCGCCTTCTGACACTATGAAAGCTAGCTAGCAGGGAAGAAGATTCTCAGTTCATTTGAAACTTCTCTGTGTCCTTCTACCAAAGTGTATAGCATCTTCAGCAAACAGGGTCTTACCATGTAGTTATGGAGAGCAACCAAAGGCCATGACAACAGCCTGTGTTGTTTTGAAGACTTCTGGGGCCTCCCTGACTAATAACTCATAGGGAGGTGTCGTGTGCATGCCTTGCACTATGATTTTCATTTAGTAACTCATGCCTGCTGGCAGGGACATTGCTCACCCATGCACAATAATTCTTGTGAACTTTTTTGTTTTAATTTGTATTTTGAAATTAGCTTACTAACTGGCAGGTTTCCACAAGGCTTTTTCACACATCTTTAGTTTTGTTGGACACACACTCTACCCCTTACCCTTGAACAATGAACCCAAATAACTTCCTTCCTTAAATTGCTTTGCCAATAATTGGCAAACCCCCCCTGCACCCCAAACCAGACCCATAACTCATAACTGTAAGAAGTGATTTTTTTTTTTTTTAGCCTGACTAAACACGGGATGGTGTTCTTCAGGCTGCCATGGATAACTGGAAACTTTTGTGGAAAAATCTGGAGGCCACACTAGTCTAAACCACATGGCTATGTCATCAGACAGGGGGGATAGAATCTCATGCGCTAATTAGAACCGTCATTGCGTTGGATGAAGGACAGGCGCTTACAACCGTGAGTAATCGCCTCGCACATTCTCTCTGCTGTTCACAGCTGTGTGGCCTCCAGCATGTGTCTTCACCTCTCTGGGCTTCAGTGAACTCATTAGTGAAGTGGAGACAGAACTGCAGTGCACTGGGCCGTGGCAGGCACTCGTAGCCATCTGTGACTTTCCCTTTGTCATCTTGGTTTTCCATCTAGTGGAAAGGACTGATAATGTCTGCCCCCGCCCACCTGCCAGAAGACAAGGATTCAGGGAGAGTGCAGCCAGCTGAAAAGCCATGGCTTCCAACACAGAACCTCTGGCCCTTTGACCCTTCGCATCCGTCTCCTGTCCCTAAAGACAGTACTTGTCCAAGGGGAGAGATTTGCATCAAGCCCAAGATTAATATGGTGATGGGCAAGCTGAGGTGAGTCTAGAATTTCATGTGGCATCATCTGGGTTGACCCAAAGGGACAGCATAGAAGGAAGTCTTCAGCTGCATCTTTCTGCCTCAGGATCCCATAAGGACCTAGCTCAGATCCAGAGTTGGGCTGGAGCATTGCATCCATCAGAATTACCTCTAGGTACCACTGTCCTATGGAGCTAGGCTGGAGCATTGCATCCATCAGAATTACCTCTGGGTACTACAGTCCTATGGAGCTGGGATGGAGCATTGCATCCATCAGAATCACCTCTGGGTTCCACAGTCCTTTGGAGCTGGGATGGAGCATTGCATCCATCAAAATCACCTCTGGGTTCCACAGTCCTTTGGAGCTAGGCTGGAGCACCTCCAGGCTGTTCTGATCATCCTCTCGTTGTCTGAGGCAAGTACTCTCCAGTTACCTGCTCTTGTCTTTGACTGTCAAAATCCACTCAAGAGAGACAAAAGAAAGGGGGTAGGAGGGTGGTGTGAGACATCCTTAGACACTGAACTCCACAATTGAAACCTGGTTTCTAATCCTCCTTGTTGATCTTTCCTCTCAGGGACACCCTAAGTTAAATACTGTGCTAGGTCAACTTGAGCTTCATTACATTACCCTGTCTCAAAGAGATGGGGACAATATCGTACATATGAGTCTGCCTCTGTGTGGTGCACACTTATTACCAATCCTGTATTACAGAGGAGAGAGCAAGCAGAGAGGTTCAATGACTTTTCTGTGGTCACACAGCTGGTGAACTTGGCTTCAAAGTTTGACCTCTTACAAGTAAGGTCACGCTAAGCCTGTGGCTTGGTGCTTATGGCTTTTGTGAACTTGGTCGGCGTGGTTATTTCTCGGGGATTCAATTTCCCCATCTGTATCTTGGGCATGATCCTGGCGGCTGCCTTAAGGAGGAGTCATTGGGATATGAAGTGAGGTGTGAAAACAACGTACCTTGGAGTGTTTGGTCACTGTCCGTTATCCGCATATTTAGCTGCCATCTGTGCAGGGGGTTAATGATAGGAATATCTGATGCAAGCAGGGGTGATTGAATACATGCACTGTAGATGTCACCCTCAAATTCCACTTCAAAACAAGGCACACAGGTGACAGGAGGGAGGTGTTCAACGTTCACAGAACTTGGCTTTGATGAGAGATGTTGAGAACCCCCGACTTCTCCAGCCGTACTCTGCAGCTGGAGAAACTGAGGCTGGAATGGAGTGCTGAGTCACCTGCTGTGGCTCTTCCTTGTTATCTGTGCCTGTGGGATGGGACTTGCTGACAAGCATGGCTAATTGATTGATAATAAAGCTGGTTACCCTCAGCCTGTGAGGGAGGGAGGCACAGGGCACTGGCTGCTTTCTCCTCCTCTCCCTGGGCTAATGGCTTTATGGAGGTCGTAAACTACTGCTATTTCAATAATGAGAATGGCCTCCCTTGGCCCAGTGACCCTTGGTGACTTGATTGACACATCAGCCTCAGAATTCCTGAGAATGGTGAGAAACAGCTTTGCTCTGGGTGTATGATCTGAGCCATGAAACCCCCACGTTCCCTGGGAGCTTCCCAGATGTGTGTGGGAGCTGGCAAGCCCCGCTCGCCCATCCTGACTCAAGGCAAAAGTACCTCAGACTGGTAACACCTCCAGCGAACACACAACTTAGTCCAAACTCAAGTCACAGATAATGACCCCTTCTCTACATGAAACAGCTCAGAAAGGCATGGGGAACATTAGCCACTTTCACAACTACTCTGTAACTCTTCACTTCGTTGTTGGTTGAGCCCATTCATGTAGTGGAGTGGCCAGCCTTACAGGTGGCCTGTGCTGGACCCGCTTCATAGAATTAGAAGCTTTGCTTTATTCTGACCTGTTTTGGTTGAAGCAGAGTCTTCCTACACAGCCCAAGCTAGCCTTGAATTTGTGATCCTCCCATCTACCCACTTCAGCCTCCTCAATGTTACATTACAGGTGAGTGCTACCAAGCTCAGCCTCTACATAGGACCCTTCCCTGCTTCTGGCTTATGTAAAAAAGAAGATACCAAAGAAATGACAAAATGTGGCTTCTGGTCCCAGGTCACAAATGAGACTACAGCCACCATTCTCTCCTCACCTTTGGGTCACTTCTCTCAGGAACACCAGCTACCAAGCTATGGCAACACTTAAGCACTCCTGTGGATCGGGATGTCTGGTCAGGGATAAGGGTCCCCTGCAAGGCAAGTCTTCAGATGAGAGCAAAGCCCCAGTGTCCTCTTAAGAGACCCTAAGCCAGAGCTGCCCAGGCAAACCAGTCCCAGATTTTTCCCATAGAGATCAAAGTCATCAATGCTCATTGCTTGGGCTGCCAAATGTGGGGCTCATTTGTTATGCAGCCACTGCTAACTGATACTGTGAACGCTCATGTGTACCAGGTCCTGAAGTAGGCACCAGCACATGAAACTGGACAAACATCAGTACTAGAGGATGCTGTCTTCCAGAGCTTAGGGCCCAGGAGCAAATCTGGTGGAGAGGATAGAGGATAGAGGATAGAGTGTAGGGTCAAGATCTGATGCAAATTGAAATAGACCATCAGTGGTGTAAGCCCCACAACTCATGCTCCTCATGCCCTCACATGGCGTTGTGGGGAAGGCCGAAAACTGATTAGGACTGGATGAGGTCATCGAGGCGGAGCCCTGAAGATAATTACTGGTTATGTCACAAGAGGGAGAAGAGCGTATGCACACACATACACACACACACACACACACACACACACACACAGAGAGAGAGAGAGAGAGAGAGAGAGAGAGAGAGAGAGAGAGAGAGAGAATCGTTCCCTTCCTACCTCAGGCGCTCTCTAATGCCAAACGCTGACCACCAGATCTGGCCTATCAACCTCAGCCCTCTGGACCTCTGTGCAAAGCAAGCCTCTTTTCTTCACATCTAGCCTCAGTGTGGCGGTGAAACCCGACCATAACATGAGTAGAAGTGGACTGGTCTCGGGAGAGTGAAAACAAATACTTCCAAGATGCTTTTACTGACGAATTCTGTTGTTTAGCAGCATGTGTGCAGATATTCTGGTTAATCTCCCCGAACACTCTCTCTCTTATCTCTCTCCTATTCCCATCAATGTCCCACTCCCTCTCTCGGGTTCATAATTTGGGGGTTTGCATTCTGACCCATTTAGTTTAATCAGGGCCATGCGCTCAGCCATTGGGTTGAAAGAACTTTGTTTTTCTGTGTTGTCTGATTTTCTTTTTCAAAAATAGTTCAGGCTAGCCTCAAAGTTTCTATGAAGCTAAAAAATGACCTTGAACTCCTGATCCTCCTAGGCAAGCACTCCACCCCCTGAACTCCACTCCAGCTCTAAAACAATTTTTAAGGCATCCCCCCCCCACCAGAGAATTTACTTGATGCAAATTTTCGGAAGAGCATTTGGATGGCATAAACTCATAATCTCAGAAGTACATGATCTTTGGCTTAGACATTCCTCTTTATTATGTAAAAGGAAAATAACCACAGAGCTGGGCATGGTGGTACATACCTGTCACTGCTACAGCTAGAAAAAGGGCTATAAGATACCTGGGCACTTGAATTTCTTCTAGTTATTCTTTTTCTGTCCACCATCCCCTCTCTGTGTGTGTTGGGGATGGGCATAGATGGCTGGGTGGGTGAGTGCGGGTGTGTGTATATAAATATATATGGATATTTGGTTTGAAAAACATTCATTACTCTTGAAATATGTAACTATGACATCTGTTTTGGAGAAGCCCCTCCCCACCAGTGGCTCCTTAGCTAGCCTCAACTACACTGCTCTGAGCCTGGACATTGCCCCCACCAATGCTGCCAGGATGGGGGCTCCAGAGTCTGCTTCATTTCCTCCTCACCCTTGAACTTGTTAGGGGCTAGAGTCACCCTGCCTTTGCATCAAGTAGAGTCTCAAGGGCTTCCCAGGACGCCCCCTCACATTACACATTTCTGTGGGCTGGAGCTTCATCTCCAAAGAGCCTGGTGCTCTGGCAATCATCTCTGCCTTTTGGTGGAGGGAATGGGAAGAACCTGATTTACTGCCCACCCAGGGCCCATGTTGAAAGCAAGCCATGATGCTCTCTGCACTGGGATGGCCTGTGAAGGATTTGTGACTCCGGCAGAGAGGCTTTTTACAAGACTCCAAAGCCAGTTAAGTGAGCAGGAATCTCATCGTAGTGAAATACAAGTCAAGTGGAAGGAGGCTGGACTTTCCAAATTGGCTGAGGGCCACGCGCAGTGGGGAGAACAGGGAGACAGGTTGGGGGTCTTCATGGCTTACCCTCACCTGAACAAGTCCCAGCTCTGGAGTTCATTGCTGTGGCTCAGGTGGTCTTTTCCCTGCTCCCACTGAGCTGACCTGGGCCAATTATTGCCCCATCTCTAAGAAAAGTCAGGCATTCTATTTGCCAATAAGAGCCTAGAGGGACAACCAGAGTCATGGGGACTTCATTATGGACATGAGAGGAGGCAAGGCTAGCCTGGGCTAGACAAGGGCCCCAGAGTTGTGAGGCAAACCTCAGAGTCACTTGCTGTGCCCGAGAGAGAGGGCTAGTCATGCACAGACATGGGAAATCACTGCTGCTGATGTCTCTCTCATGGGAGGGGACACTGGTGGCTGTCTGGGAGAATCACTGCAGGCTTCTGGAAAGAGGAACATTTGTGCCAACTCCAGAGAGTCAGAGCGTGGGGACTGTGGTATCTCTTTCCAGCCCCAGTGTGGTGAACTTGAGCTTGACCTTGGCTGCCCTACCCAGAACACACAGCGGGCCAATCCCACCCTCCAGAGCTCAGCCTATCACATGGCTCACAAGAGTCCTGGGAGGGTGGGAGGTGACTGTGATGATGGAAGGTGGAGGAAGGGACTAGGAAGGATGATCATACCAGGAGCCAGGCAAGTCCTGGGCAGATGCCCCCAGGAAGAACTGCCACTGTGGTCCCAAGCTCTGCTGGAGAACAGCCTGGACAGTCTCACCCTGCTTTGAACTTGCCTGGCTAGAAATGAACCACCAGGCAGAAGCTCCTGCCCAGCGCTCCCCACCTGAGACCACTCCACCTGTCAGACTTGAGCTCCCATTGGTTCAACCAACTGAAAACAAAAATAGCACATACTCTTACTGGGAGGAGTATGAAGGATAATGTTCTAGAATGTTACAGCTAGGAGACAGGCCTCCCAAAGTATGTGCAAGTTCATCCTATGAGATCTGAGGATGTCTCTGTTAATGGAGCGTTTCCCTAGCGGTACACACCTACGGTCCCTGTACTCTGGAGGCTGGAGGGTCCAAAGTTCAAGATCATCCTCAACTACATAGTCAGCTCCAAGCCAGCCTGGGCTACATGAGACCCTGTCTCCAAAACAGCAAAACCCAAAAGCCAGGGGGAAACCATGCCCTCAGTGGAAGGCACAGCCTGGATGGAAGTGTGAGGTCTCCATGCCACCCACATGAGTAATAGGATGGCTTCCTGCAAGGCTCTGCTCCCTGTCTCCAGCTCATACCCATCTCCCTGTCCCTTCAAGTGGAGGCCCTATCTACCCACCCTGGCCCATCAGCCATCCATGGATGCGTCTGTGGCTCCTCCCTGCCCATCTCACAGGCCCACATGGAACCAGCTGCTCCCCTTTCACATCTGATCAGAAATAGGACCACCTCCCCTGAGTCTCCCTGTAACCCAGAGGCTGTTTAACCCTTATAGTCCCCAAGGCACCTCCAGGATGCTGCCCTGGGAAGGTGGGGTTGTTATATTCTGAATACTCAGGGGACACAAGGACCAGGCAGGAGCATCGTGTGGCTCAGGGGACACAGTTATCGGCAAGCAGATCAACCTGGCCCACCTAGCAATGGCACCCTTTGTAACCCCTACCACTCACTCATGTAATTTTGTAAAGAAATATAAATACCCGGTTTGGGCATATCATTTTTGCTGGAGCAAGTCCTGCGTCCAGGATGGCATCAAATAGCTACTCAATAAACAGTTGTTTAAAGCATCCCATGGATGATTATATGCCTTTGGGTTATACTTGATGGTCTCTCCCCCTAGATAGGCTGCAGATCCACTGAATTTCACCAAGGTCAGAGCCATGACTCACAGCCCTGCAGTACCTAGCGCAGCACTCAGAACACAGTAAGTACTTGATGTGCTAAGAACTTCATGTGCCTGTTGGATGAATGAGTGATCACCTCTGTCACTGAAATTGAAAGAGCTGAGACTGGAAATGAAATAAAAAAATATAAAACGCTGCCACCCGTGATGAATGAGGGAGACTCTGTGCTGGGCTCCAAGTCCCACTGGAGTCTGTTTAGAACAGGCTGAACACCACCAGCCCAGGGAGGGTTGTGTGGTCTCTTTGGTATCAGCTGACACCATGTGGATTTTGAAACCAAGCAGATCCAATTGGATGAGCTGGATGCAATGAGCCGATGACTCCAATAACAGGGTCTGGTGTCTGGGATGAGGAAGATCCTTCGGGTACAGGGGACTTGGCCAAATAGATCTGCCTCTCTCTGAAGCAAACTGGGTCCTTCCTTCCTCCTTCCTCTCCCCCTCCTTCCTGCTTCCCCTCCCTACTTCCTTTCCTTCCTTCTCTTTTTCTTTTCTTGAGTTAAGGTCTCACAGAGCCCAGGTTAGCCTTGACTCACTATGTAGCCAAGGATAACCCTAACTCCTTCCATCTCCTCAATGCAGGGATCATGGGAGGCATGTGCCGCCCTGCCCAGTTGACACATTGCTGGGTGAGGGTTGAACCCAGGGCCTTGTACATGCCAGGCAAGCACTCTACCAGCTGAGCCTGGAGGGCAAATAGAACTCTGCCTGTCTAGATCAAGTTGGGGCATTTGACGTCATTCATTGGATGGGCTGGGAAATGACTTCTTGGGAATGATTCTGTGACTAATCCCAGTGACTGCAGCCCACCAGGGCCAGGCATTAGATGTCCACCTCCACATGGATGTCGAAGAAAACACCCTGAAAGGGCCATGCTCACCCCAGTGTTGATAACAGAGACACAAGGAATGGACGGAGAGACTGCACCGCGTCCCCTCACGCCAGCCTTTCCTTGAGTCCACGGGGTCTGCTTGCCTGTGACTCTTGGCATCCACTGTTCCCTCTGCCTTCAGTGTCTTTCCCAACACCAAACAAACCCCTGAATCCTGCTGTCAACCCAGTGTCCCTTGTGCCCCAGGGAAGCCTGCCCTCCCCCGCCCTCCCCCTGCCCCCACCCTCCCCCTGTTTCCCCCCTGCCCTCCCCCCGCCCTTCCCCGTCCCCTTCCCTCCCCCTGCCCTCCCCCTGTTTTCCCCCTGCCCTCCCCCCGCCCTTCCCCGTCCCCTTCCCTCCCCCCGCCCTCCCCCTGTCCTCCCCCACCCTCCCCCTGCCCCCTGCCCTACCCCTACCCTCCCCCTGCCCTCCCCCTGGCCCAGCTGGTTTGATTGGACCTCAGTGGCACTTCATTCTCTCTCTGGGAGGGACCCTCAATTTCCTTCATCTCTAGAGACCTTGTGCCCTGCCCTCCCTGACTTGGCCAGGCAGAGGTTAGAACTCAGACTCAGAGACAGCCGGTACTAATCGAGTCAAGAGCCATGGATCATCTCGCATGATAGCCGGGTGACTGATGATCCTGGCTGGTTGGTAGCACAGGCCTGGGGTGAACCTTCCAGTGTTGGCTTGCACCCTAACTTAAATCCCTTTTTTGTCTAGCTTCCAATAGCCATTCCTGCCTTGTCTTTCCATGGCTTCTCATTCTCTGGCTGCAGTGTGGATGATGGACTGTAAGAAGCAAGAACAGCCCACGCTTGCCTCCCTCTCCACAGGGCACCGCAGCCGGGGATCCACCTTTGACTTGCCATTCACTCAAGCCCAGAGTCCTTCTCTGGCACCTTCCTGCTTCTCCTTGATCCAGCCCTTCCTTTACCTGCCTTCCCTCCCCCCAGCAACACAGCCTCCACCGCTGTGGTGAAATACCATGACCGAAGAGAGTTGGGGAAGAACTTCCACATCATTGAAGGAAGTCAGGACAGGAACTCAAGCAGGGCAGGAACCTGGAGGCAGGAGCCGATGCAGAGGCCATGGAGGGTGCTGCTTACAGGTCTGCTACCCATGGCTTGATCAGCTTGCTTTCTTATAGAACCCAGGACCACCAGCCTGGGGATGGCCCCACCCACACTGGGCTGGAAGTCCATGTCACATTCTCGTGTGTGCACATCTGTACATGTCTGTGTACAACTAGATGTGGTTGTTCGGGTGTGGGCCATCTTGTTCTGTTTCTTTGGTTTTGTTTTTGTTTTTTGATATAGAGTTGCTGCTTACTTGTTAGGACACAGGGCTTGGTGATTGCCTAGACTGATTAGCCAGGAATCACCAGGGATCACTGGTCTCTCCCTCCCTTAACAGCGCTGGGATTTCAAGCATACCCTCACTGTGTCTGGCACTTTACATGAATGCTGGAAAATCAAACTCAGGTCTTCCTACTTGCATAGCCACGTGAACCCCCACATCACCCATTTACAGTAGTCAGCTTGGCCAGTGGCCAGGCCAACAGACCCCTACCCAGCCTCCTACCCGATCCCTATGTCCTCTAGGCCTGGCTTGGCTCTGACCCAAATCACCAGAGTCTACAAGCTAGAGCTGACCTTTAGGCAATGCCAGGGCAGCTAAACCCAAGCCCTTTTCCTGTGTGGAGTTTGATGAATTGTCTAATGAGATGCCTGGACTCTCAGAATTAAAAGCAAGTGTTTGTGCGCCCGGCTGTGAGCACACCTCCCTGGCGATGGAGCCACCTCCGTCTCCAGCTTCAGGGCTGCCAGAGTTTTGCTAACATGCTCTCAGAAAGTCATTTTTGGACCCAAAATGAAGAAGTGTGGCCAAAACTCACTTTGTGGAAAGATTTTATTTCCAAATGAGTCCACTTCAAGAACGGCTATGGATTGGTTTTGTTAGCTTTTTTTTTCTCTCTCTCTTAAGTTAAAAAAAATAAGAAGGAAAGAAAAGAAATGGATGAGTCGTCGTTCTGAAAACATTTGATGGAATTGCTGGGAGGAACCCTTTCAATGACAACATCTACAGCCTGGATGGCACTGTTGTGGGAAGGCTGAATGGAAATATTCATTGAGCCTTGTGTGGGGTGGGCCATGCCAGGGCAGGCTTTGTAGAATCCAGATGGATCCAGCTAGCTCCCAAGTGTGCTAGATGCATTTAACAGAGAGAGAGAGAGAGAGAGAGAGAGAGAGAGAGAGAGAGAGAGAGAGAGAGAAATAGCAAAACACTAGCAACCCTGGAGTGAACAGGGAGGAGTCAGAGGATGGGCAAAGAGGTCTATGGTCCAGGGTTCCAGCTGGGGAGATGGCTCCATGGGTAAGGAACTTGATGTACAAGGATGAAGACCTTGAGCTGAAATCACCAGAATCCACATAAAGCTAGACACCCATCTTCCTCATCATTACCTTTTTCCTCCCCATTCACCTTTTTTTCTTTTATTTTCTTTCCTTTTTTTTTTTCTTGAGAATTGGAACCTAGGCCCTCAAGCATCCTAGGCAAGTGTCCCCTTTTTAGCTATTTATTTTGGAACAAAGTCTCACTAAGTTACCCAGGCTGTCCTCAAAGTCATAATGAGTATCCTCATTTCAGTCTGAGTGGGTGGTTAGATTGAAAGAAAGTAAAAGAGTCTGTCACACCTCAAGCCTACATGCAGGAGTAGGGCTAGGAGAGACCTGGGCTCAATTCCCTTAGGAAGGGAGGGAGGGAGGAAGGGAGGAAAAAGAAAACTTGGAAGTCAAACTGGGAGGACACCACTGACCACTATCTTTGTTGTGTTGACAAGGGGGCAGCATCAATGATTTGCCGGGATGTCCAGCCTGACTTGGTAATGGATGGCTTAATCCTCTAATTCCAGGGAGAAAGGGTGTGGCCGCCTCCTGAAGTCTGTTCCTGAGAGGATCTGTCCCCACTGTCTCCTGGAAGCTATAAGCAGACCTCAGGAAAAAGAGATGGGAAGTCTCAAGCGCCTAGCTGGAAGGTGTAGTGAGATAGTCCTTCTCTGGCACTGACCACACCCATTGGGGGGTGGAGCCATGGGCGGAAGTGACCTGTGGAAGGAGGTCGGAGGGGGCCAGGAAAGGCGCTCTCTTTCTGGCGTGACTCGGACAGAAGAGGATCGGGTTGAATTTCCTGGTGTTCATCTGTCTAGGTTGTAAGTTATTTCTCCCTGAATAAACATCTGTTCGGCCTATTTGTTTATCCTGATCCTTAGTTACCACGATAGGAAGTTTTCCTGACTGTTCCAACCAATAAGAGGCTCCTACCCGTCCACAGCAACTGACTTATGAAGATGTCTCCTGCCTTAGTCACAGTTACTATGACTGTGATGAAACACCATGCCCAAAAGCAACTCGGGAAGGAAAGGGTTTCTTTACTCACAGTTCCATGCAGCAGTTCATCATGAAAGGAGGCCAGGGCAGGATCCTGGAGGCTGGTGCTGATGCAGAGGCCATGGAGAGGTGCTGCTTACTGGCTTGCTTTCCATGGCTTGCTCAGCCCAGGACCACCAGCCAAGAGATGACACCACTCATCATGAGCTGGGCCCTCCCCCATCAATCATGAAGGATCTTATCAAGGCATTTTCTCAGTTGAAGTCCCCTCCTTTGAGATAACTCTAGCTTGTGTCAAGTTGATATAAAACTAACTGGGCACAGTTTCTTTGCCTTTGTTACCCTACTGAGTCTCCAGCCTTCATGGGCCTGGCTCCTTCTCCTTCCCCCCTCTACAAAGAAGACATGGCAAGTGAGTAGGCCCAGGCCAGAAGGCTCCCATGGATGCCTGCTTCAAAACCGCCAACCTAAACTCAGTTATCTTCTTCTCCAAGCTTTCCTTAACGTCACCTGACCCAGGAACCCAACCAGAATCCAACCTGGGGATAAGATACTCCATTACTTCTCCCTGCTTATTTCCTTTGCAACATTCATTTGGATGTTTGATGGCTCATGCCTGGTGTCCTCCTCACTTGAAATAATTCACAAAAAGAGGAGAGTCCTTGTCTCCTTCCTCACCTGTATTTCCAGAATCCAGAATCAAGCTCGACTTGCTGACTGGAACTGTTGAATGAACCAATGCAAAAAAATGAGTAACTGAGGAGGTGAAAGGCAGGTGAAGAGACCTGCTTCTATCAGGGCAGGAAGAGGAGGGCAGAGCAATGGATGGGTCAGCAGAGCTCACTGATTGGAAAGTCTGGCTGGTCAGTGAGCCCCAGGGACCTTTTGGCTCTGCCTCCCCGGCACAGTCGTTACAGGTGCTCTAGGGATCTGAACTCAGGTCCTCATGCTTGTATGTCAAGCACTTTTTCCTCTGAGCCATACCCTCAGCCCTGTGTGCTCTTTGTAAATCCCTAAGTCAAGGACAGAGCCAAGCACGGGCAGGCTGGGGGCATGAGTCTAAGCTCCACTCATTTGAGTGTGGTAGTGGCATGTGACTTCACTTTCTAAAACCCAGCTTCTTCACCAAAAAGTAGAGATCAGGCTAGACCCTCACTCCTAGAGTCAAATGCAGACTAAATGTGATGGCCATGTACAGTCTGGATCCAGATGTGTCATTACAATCATGGGTAGAAGCCAGGCATAGAGGCACACGCCTTTCATCTCAGCACTCAGGAGGCAGAGGCAGGAGGACCACTGTGGGGTCAAGGCCAGCCTGGTTGGCAAATAATGAGTTGCAGGACAGTAAGGACTACATAGTGAGACCCTGCCTTGGAAAAGAAATCAAGTGAAAAGCTTCCATTAGATGTTTTAATGCCTTAAATGCATGATTACTGAGTAGCTTAATGTGGAGTCACATGATGTTCATGGTTTAAATGTGTTGCCAGATGGCTCAGAGTTTAACTGCATCGTTGTTATTACCCACTTTTATTAAAGTTTTCATGTCTTAAAAAATATTCCAAAATCTTACAAGGAAATGGCTTCAGGCTTTAAGTGTCTTTCTTTAATGTTTTCTGAATAAATACAATTTTCAAATGAATAATGTCCATTGGGGAAATGCAAATCCAAACCACACCAAGACTCTCGAGACCAGAGCTCTCATCCTTAACATCCCTCTGAAAGCTGGGTGTGGTGATGCACACCTATAACCCAGAACTGGATGTGGAGTCATGGATGAATAAGAGACTCTCAGAGAGGTTAAGTGACTTGCTTAAGGCTGTATAGCCAGGACACAGACTCTATCTCTTGGGTTCAAAGACCCTTGATCTTTTTCTATGTTAGCATATTATTCCTCCATGGTCCTCTCTCATCCTCTCTTTCCCCTTCTACTAGGATTCCTCTCCCCAAAGTTTCCCCTTCTACTCTCTTGTCTTCCTTTTTTTTATCTAGATTCTGCTCTTGAGTGAAAACAGACATTTGTCCTCCTGAATCTTGCTCATTTCATTTAACACAATCTGAAGTCCCCTCCCTCCCTATCAAACTGCATGGCTTTGTTCTTCTTTTTGACCGAGTAACACTCTGTTGTGCATCTGTACTGGCTTTTCTTTGTCCACACATCCGCTGATGGGCATCAGGGCTGGTTCTGCATCTCAGCTATTGTGGGCATTGTTATATGTTACATGGATGTGCAGGTCTCTGGAAGGGCAGTGTAGAGGCCTCTGTGGGTGTAAACTCTGGAGGCAGACAGCTGGATCCCATGGTAGTGTCTTTTAGAGATTTTCACGGTTATTTCCAAGGTGGTTGGATTGATTTGCACCCTCATCAACAGAAAAGGCTTCTTCCTCTTGTGCCTTCCTTACCTTCATCCTTGATGTCAGCCATTTCCACTGGGGTGAGGTGGAGGCTTTATTTTTCCTTTCCTTTCATTGAAAAAAAGTTTAGACAATGTATTCTGATCATGCCTTTCCCTTTCCTCAACTTCTCCTAGATCTTCCCCAACTCCCCATCTCCTTTCCCCTCTGTCTTCCTCTCTCTCTAAAGAAAGAAGCAAAACACATAAAAATACACACACACACAATATACAAGTAAAAGACTAACAAGACCAAAAAAAAAAAAAAAAAAAGCCCAAACAATGCAAACTGAGGCCAAACACCTACAAAAAAAAAAAAAATGCCACTGAGTTTGTTTTGTATTGACCAACCACTCCTGGGCATCAGGCCTGCCCTGACGTATGATTTGTATATCCAGTGAGACTCGAATTTTTCTCTTGTCAATGGGTATCAATTACAGTAGGGTCTTAGTTGGCTTGTGTTCACTTTGATGCCCCTACCCCAGTGCTGGGACAGTGTCTGGCTTGGACCTGTGCAGCCGTGTGTGTGTGTGTGTGTGTGTGTGTGTGTGTGCAGCCGTGTGTGTGTGCAGCCATGTGTGTGTTTTGCCACAGTCTCTGTGGGCTCATTTGTATGTCAGTCCTGCTGGGTCTGGAAGACACTTTCCTTGAAGCCATCACCCACTCTGGTGCTTACATGCTCTCTGAAGAGGAACACTCTTCATGTAGTTTTGATTTTCATTTACCTGATTAAAAACCCCATGGTGCCTCGCCTCTCAGTTGTGAAGGCAAGACAGAAAACTTGGTTGTTGTTTCCCACACAGGACCTACAGAAGAGAGTTACAAAGAAATCCATCAGAAGTTACCAATATGCCCAAGAGACTACAGGGACCATCAAAGCTCCCACAAAAGAATTGTGTTGCTCAGCTGGGTGGTGGTGGTGCACGCCCATAATCCCAGCATTCAGGAAACAGAGGCAGGAAGACCTCTGTGAGTTCGAGGCCACCCTGGTCTAAAGTAAGATTCAGGACAGCCAAGCCTACACACAGAGAACCCCTATGTCAAGGAGGAGGAGGAGAAGAAGAAGAAAGAATTGGGGATCTCATGCCCATAATTCTACAGCATGGGAGGCTAAAGCAGGAGAGTATCCTGGGTTCAAGGCCAGTCTGAGCTACATAGTGAGACCTTGTCTGAAAAAGACAAAAAAAAAAAAAAAAAAAAAAAAAAAACCAAAAGGCACTTGGAAAGGAGAGTGCAGAGAGCCCCAAGTCCAAGCCTTGATCTCTCAACAATGCATGTGTGAATTAAGCCCTTGGCACAGATCTGAAGCTGGATTGACAGTTGCTGAGGCCAGAGGGATGGACTGAGGCAAACTCAGAGGCCTCCTGACAGATGTGATGTCTCACAAGAGGCCATTCATCTGCATGATGAATGTGAGGCGTGGGCTCCTGGATCCCTAGAAACAAGCTCCCACAACCCCTCTCCACTTGGCCTTGGAGCCAGCTCCCACTCCCCTCTGTGGGTTCCTCCCCCTCCTTCCAGGGTGGAACCCCAAGTAAGTCCCTAGCCTCACCCACTCCTCCCTGACAGCCCGCACACCTTGGTCACAATAACTCTGGTTCATAAATCACACAGATGCATTGGCTGTCTTACAATCAATCTCTTCCAGGTGTTGGCTCCGATGTCTCTCAAAGAGAGTGTCTCGCCCCTCGAGGCTTAGGCGCTAAGAGCCTGCTGTCTGGGAGCAGTTTAAAGCCAGATCCTGTCTCTTCTCTCTCTCTGAATCTCTTGGTTCAAGCCCAACACCCCCTCCCCCCAAGCCTTTGCAAACCGTAGAGAGACTTAGAAAATCTCCCGATGTGGTTGGACAGATTCTGGGACGGTAGATGGGCAGGCTAGCCCACTCCAAGGCTTGATTAACACAGCCAACATTTGATACCCCATGGCTTCCAAAGCACATGCTTCCCAGGGATGATCTAATCCCACAGAGGCATTTAATGAAAGGATTGGGTATAGGCCAACTGTGAATAGATTCATTTCAGAGAGTCATTTCAGGTGGGCCATCCCCAGGATCTGTCCGGTGCTTTGGTGACAGAAATAAATCTGGAATTCATGGTAGGCATGCAGTGGCATGTCACCCCTAAAACAAACCATTTCTTAAAGTTGGACCCCAAAGTTTATTCTTCATCCTTGTGTGGAGTTACAGATCACCTATGACCTTCTGTGACCTTCCTTTGGTTACTGCAGGGACTGTACCTTTTGCATAGGAAGTTTGAGTCGGTCTATTCCCAGTGTGGAACTGCCAGGCAGGCCTGCCCAACCTCTGCTGGTCTACACTGAAAGACTCTGGTTGAAGCTACAGAGTTCTATGGACATCAATGCAGTGTGGTCTCACCTCCCCTAGGAGACTACAGTCTACTATCTGCTTCTAAATGCCATGCGTAAAGTCATGGCAGCATGGGGAGTGATATGTCTGCTGGCAAGACATCCATGCACTGAATCCGCCTACCCATCCGCCATCTCATTTATCTACCATCCGCCCACTCACCTATCCATCAATCTACCTACCTCTCCACTCACCCATTAACCCAGCCATCTATCGAATTGGATATATTATAATCAGTTTATCACAAATCAAGCCACCTTTTCACTGCATCAAGAGTTTAAATCCCACCAGGAAATCAGAGAACATGGATGCAGAATTTGGGTGCTGGAATCTGGACATGGATGTGTCTTCATTTTCCAGTTTCTCATAGAAGGGTGGCTTCTGTCGAGTCTAATGTTGGCTGCATAGCTCTGTGATGGCAGTGTGCCCGAGTTACTTGTGGACTTCCCCTTTAGGAAAGGGAATGAAGAGATGAGTCCCCACTAAAAACATTGTCAGCTCACAGCCCTCAGCTGTCAAGCTGTCAGAGATGGCCTCATCAGCAGAAAGCCACCTCTGCCAAGGTCACCGTCTTTTCCTGCAGTGGCTCACATCCAATGATAGTTTTATGGGGAGGTGTAAAAATGACTCTGGTCCTGTCTCCAACATGGAACAGCTTAGATTAGCCATTCCAGTCTCAAAGATGGTGGTTGATAGATCCTGAGGGGGCCACTCGTTGTCCCTTTGCTATTATTCTCGCATCCTTGCAGACTCCCCTCCTCATGAATGTAGGTAGGACCTGTGTCTAGTTTCTAGCATGCACAAGAGGGGCTGGAGAAAGTGCCTGACGTGATCCCCAGGAGCCAGGTTTAAAAAAGAAAAGAATAGCCAGGAATGGTGACACATGCTTGTGACTCCAGAGAGGCTAAGACACACAGATCCCTGGGCTCCTCATTTGGTCGACTGAGCCTATTTGAAGCTCTAGGCTAGCAAAAAAAAAATCCTGTCTCAAAAAACCAAGGCGGACAGTACCTGAGGAACGAAAATCAAGGTCAGCTGTGGCTTGTGCTATATGTGCACACATGCATGTATTAAAACTTATAATGCAGGAGAGAATCGCGCTGTCACTCTGGCAACCAATCTTACAAGACTGGGGCACCAGCTTTCTCTGGGGTGCCTTGTTGGCTTTGATGAAGCTAATGACCATGCAGAGGACACCCATGGGCAGGAAACCAAGTATGGCTTCCAGCAACAGTCACAGTCCTATAGCCTGAAGGAAACTGAATTCTCCCAAGAGCCCTGGGGTTTTAGAGGCGGGCCTTTCCACAGCCCATCCTTAATTGGGACCTACACTCAGGATTGTCAGAACCTGAATCATGGGACTGTGAATCACAAGAGTCATGTCGGGACGCCTGACCCTCACAAGCTGCAAAATGCTGAACACATGCCAAATTTGTACCAGGTACAAGAATAGACAACTTACCCAGGGCTGTCTGTGGGGTCTGCTCCAAGAAGGCCTTGCCACAGTGTCCTCCTCCTCCTGTCTACTCCTTCATTCTCTCCTTTGTACCCCATGTGTTAGTCCCAAGAATGCCCCCAATAAACCTCTCAGAACTAAATTGTCTCAGTGTCTACTTTCTGGAGAGGCCAAATGAGACATATCCAGTACTTACATATTCCCTTTTCTGTTTTGAGGATAAACCAGTAGATTATTTGACTTTCTTATTCCAGAGAGACAGGTCCTAGTCTTCAGGTCAATGGGTGAGGTGGGTGAGTGAATGAATGGGCAAATGCATGGAGCGTGAATGGATGGATGCATGGATGGTTGGTTATAGGAGTAGGTGGATGGATGGTTGCGTGAATGCCTGGATGTGTAGATGGATGGGTGAGTAGCTGGGTGGGCGATTGGATGGCTGATGGGTGAATGGAGGGTGAATGGATTGTAGAATGGGCGAGTGGATGGGTAGACAGGGGAATGAGGGATTTTGGATTCATGGTAGACAGATGAATAAGTGAGGGGTTGGAGTGGATGGGCAATAGGGGAATGGAGGATGGAAGGATGGACTGCTGTGTGGAAAGATAGGAAACAAGTGGATGAGTGGAGGGGTAAATGGGTGAGTGGGTGGGTGGATGGCAACACTTCCCTCCTTGCTTCCTGATGTCCCCACGCACACACACACCCATCGGGTGACTCTCCAGCCCTGACCTGCAGACCTTAGCTCACACCCCTGATCAATGAGGACATTTTGTGAGCCTTAAGTCAAGGGCAGCATGAGGCAGGAGACTGCTCTGGCTCTTCCTGTAACGTGCCCGATGTCCTGTTGAATAGGAGCAGCAGAACACAATTGCCATATGTGCCTGTCACCTGCTGCCACCGTCCCCTTGGAGCACAGGTGATACTATCAGGCTAGGGTCCCTTTGGATATGCCAGGGACTTTGACCTGCTATGTGTCTTTCTTAGTGCTAGCTCCTTCCCTTCTCTGAGCCTCTGTCAAATATGGACACTGGATGAGTTAGTCTCTGGGTCTCCATCCTCACTGTCGTCCAAATTTTATCTCCAGTGCTATACATAGGAAAGAGAGAAAGACGGACATGGAGGAATTGGGAGATGGAAGAAGAAAGGAGAGAAGGGAAGGAGAGGGGAGGGGAGAGAGAGAAATCAAAATTGGATTTCTAGAAAAAGCCACAGGCCCCTCTTGGTCCCCTCAACACCTTCTAAGAAGTCGCCACTGATAATTCTCTACCACCAAGGAACGTCAACGCCCTAAGAATTTCGTAAGGGTATCCATCCTGTTGGGAAATGGTCTGCCTCTTTATCCCTGCAGGGCTGGGTTTAGGGTTCAGTCTGAAACTGTGCCCCTCCACTTCCTTGCCAGCTCTATGCCCCAAATCCAGGAAGAGTGCCCGGCTCTGGAGTGCAGTTCTGGGTCTAAATAGTACTTCTTAACCTGCTGGTCAAGATCCCTTTGGGGTCATATATTAGATATCCTGCATATCAGATTTTCACATTACTAGCAACATCACAGTTGTGAAGTAGCAGTGAAAATAATTTTATGGTGTGGGGGGGTCACCACAACATGAGAACTGTGTTAAAGGGTTGCAGCATTAAGAAGGTTGAGAACCACTGCTCTAGAGTCAAAGTGAGGCTGGCCAGCAAGGAGAGAGGTTGATCTCTCCCTCTCCTCTCCACCCTCCTCCTTTCTCTCTGTCTCTTTTCTTCCTCCTACTCTCTCCCCTCCTTCTCTCCTTCTTCCCCTCCACCTCTTCCCCCTCTCTTCTTCTCCCTCCTCCTCTCCCTCCTCCCTCTCCTCCTCCTTTGTCTCTTTTCTTCTTCCTATCCTTAACACTTCCTCTTCACTCTCCCCCTGCTCCCCTTCATCTCTCCTCTCTCCCTCCCCTCTTCTTCTCCCTCCCCTTCCTTTTTATCCAAGTTTCCAGAATCTACTCTCAGCCTCTTTGAGGTCAGGGCTGTGTCCTGTTTTGTGAGCAGTGGAGAGAAAGCCAGGTGAGCCACTCTGGCTGACAGAAAGAAACCTCCTAGGACATGAGCATAAGGAATACATGCCGCTGTGAGCCTACAGTCCTAATTCCCAGGCTGGGAAGGAAGAGGGAGAAGCCATGTCTCTCTCAGCAAGATAAGCCTGCCCCATCCATCCTTCCTGACACTATCTGCAGGACTGACTGTCTCCTCCTGGGGGAGGGGAGAGGCAGGACTTTAGGGACAGGATGCCCTGGCTGGACTGCTTCCCCCAAGAAAGGGATTTCCAATCTGAGAGGACCATGCCCTTCGCTCAGCCCTCCTTGGCCTGACCCTGGTGCTGGGTTCTCAGTGGAGATGCAGTCTTGTCTAGTCTGAGTGGAGATGCAGTCTTTCTCTGAATCTCCTCCAGCAGACTGGAACCACTTGAAACTGCAGCTTGTCTGTCTCTCTCAAGTGACAGGGAAGGGGAGAGATCCAGAAAGAGAAAGTGAGGGAGACGGAGGGCATAGTGCAGCCACTCCAGTGATCTCCAGACCTTCCCGGATGCACCGTGGCCATACTTACTGTGAAGTGAGCAGGCTGTGCTTCCTGTCTCAGATGACAAAGTAGAGACTCAGAGAAGTTAGGTGACTCGCCTGGGCTCACTCAGAGGACTTCACAGGCCAGAAAAAACAGGCCTCTGGGGAAAGGCAGAATTAATCAAAGGCCCTACACCAAATTCGAGTCAGCTTCCTGAAGCTTCTCCCTGCTAAGTCAGCTGAGTGACAGTCACTCATTCCATCATCTCCCCACCTTCAACATCCGGTCATCATTCCATCGTTTATGGTCTTCCCTTTTCCCCAGCCCGCATCCCGGTGTGTATGTAGCCAGTGATTTAGCCATGTCTGCTCACAGATGCTGCCACCCCTGGGCTGACTACCCCTCCCTTGCCCACACTGAGCCCCGAAAAGGTGAGTTTGATCTCTCACCCCATCCCCATTGCCTGATCCAATTGAGAACTTCCTAGTCTGTCACTATTGCTTTGAATAGAGCCTGCAAGGCCAGCCTTTTAAAATACCGTGGCTATTTTTCCCTTTTCGTGTGTGTGTGTGTGTGTGTGTGTGTGATGATTTGAATGCAATTGGCCCCCCCATAATCGCATAGGGAATGATACTAGTAGGAGGTGTGGCTTTGGTGGAGTGGGTGTGGCCTTGTTGGAGGAAGTGCATCACTGTGGGGGTGGGCTTTGAGGTCTCCTATGCTCAGGATACTGTCCAGTGTCTCGGTTGACTTCCTGTTGCCTGCAAAATGTAAGACTCTTAGTTATTTCTCCAGCACCAAGTCTGCCTGCATGGCATCCTGCTTCCTGCCATAATGATAATTGACTGAACCTCTGAACCTGTAAGCAAGCCACCACAATGAAGTGTTTTCCTTATAAGAGTTGCTGTGATCATGCATGGTCTCTCTACACAGCAATAGAAAACCTAACTAAGACAGTTGGGGGGGGAAGAGTGAGGGAGGGGGAAGGAGAGAAAGGAGGCCAGAGAACATCAGCTGCCATTCTTCAGAAGCCATCTCTCCCATTTATTGTTGCTTTTGTTTTATTTGAGCCGGGGTCCGGTCATTCTCTGGAACCTGGGACTCACCTGTTCAGCTAGACTACCTGGCCAGTGCACTCCAAGCACCCACTTGTCTCCACATCCAGGCTTTTTTCAAAAAGTGGCTCCTGGGGATTGAACTCAGATCCTCACTCTTGCAAGGCAAGCACTTAAATGAGCCATCATGCTGATGGATCCCTTTTAACAACTTACAGCTGTTTGTCCTCTGCTCATGCCAGGAAGAGTTCTGGACCTTGCATCCAACAGCCCTGGACACTGGGGGCTGGGAACTCACCAAACTGCTTTCTATGGCTTCTAAAAAAAATGTCTTATTAGATCCAAGCCAAACCTGTGAAGACCATGATGACCCAGGGTCACCATGTGGGCTACCTGATATTTGAAATCTCTAAATCTTCACTTGGGTATTTTAGTACAGTGAGATATCCTAGAAGACACTGTCCTATAGTAAGGGACCTTAAGAGACACTGTCCTACAGTGAGGGGCCCTAGGAGACACTGTCCTACAGTGTTTGCTGTTGGGTTCAACTGAATGACCAGGCTAAAGCTCATGCCTACCATTCCTGCACTTGGAAGGCTTAGGCAGGAGGATGACAAGTTTGGAGACCAGCCTGGGTTGCAGAGACTCAGAGAATCAGTAAAACAAATGTATTATTATTTTTTGCCCTGGCTATCCTGGAACTTGCTTTGTAGACGAGGCTGGCCTCGAACTCATGGAGATCCTCCTGTCTCTGCCTCTTATTTGTTTTTTTAATATGAAGTTCAGTGTACTTGCGTATTCCTGGGTGGGAGTATACGCATGTGAGTGCAGGTGCCTGTGGAGGCCAGAAGACACTATAGGGTTCCCTGGAACTGGAGTGACAAGCAGTTGTGAGGGTGATGGGAACCAAACTCAGGTCCTCTGTAGGAGCAGTGAGTGCTCCTAACCACTGAGCCATCTTTTCTACATCATCTTTCCAAGACCCCAAGAGATGCCCACCCCCAACCTTTAGCAGACTCCTCCATGTGTCTGCCTCTGGTCAACATGCTGGCTTGCAGCAGCTAACTCTAATTCCTTGTATAGACATCAGGCCCAGGGACAGATGGATTTCTCTCACTTACACAGGGTGTGCCAGATGGAAGGCTGAGAAGCCAGCTCTCCTAAAACGCAGAGTTGTAAAACCGCCACTATGATGCTCCAAGAGTCTAGCATGTGGAGGGGGATAGAGCAGGACAAGGGTAGCTTGACTTAGTGCCATAAGAAGCCCTGCAGCAATGTGGAAGCTCTTGGCTCCAGAGATGAGTAAACAGCATTGCCTCTAGGCCAGGGTCTCAACTCTTAGCCCTGTGGGCCTCGCTGGGCTGGGGCTATGCTTCCTCCCAGCATGGGGGCTGGGTGTCAAGAAATGTGTGTGGGGCAGGTTAGAGAGATAGCTCAGTGCTTAAAAGTGCTTGCTGCTCTTGTAGAAGACCCTGGTTCAGTCCCCAGCATTTCCATAGTGGCTCACAAGTGCCTCTAACACCAGCTCTGGGGTATCTGGCGCCCTCTTCTGACTGCCACAGGTAACTGTCCTCATAGACACCCACATACACACACATAGATAAATAAAAATAAATCTTAAATAAAACAGAGCATGGCTTGGAATGAATGAGTCCATCCTGTAGAGAATAGTAATATAAAGAAGCCTCCATTTTTTTAAAAGGGAGTTGAGGGTGTGTGTTCCATCTTCAGTGCCTAGCTAACCCACCCCCTGTGGGAACTGCTTTTGGCTGAGCCCGTAGTCCTGGAGCTCAGCCACACTTTGTCTGAAGAAAGTCTCTGCAACCAATGCCACAGTCGAGGCAACAATGGAACCCCACACCAGAGAAACTCTGGAAAAGTGTGAGAGACTGCAAGAGGCTTGGAGCCTTTTGGGGAAATGCAAAGTCATCAGCGAATAAAAGGAATGCCTTGGCATGCGTCAGTCACCTCTGGCGTTCCCATGTTTCAAAAAGCTGTCTTTTTCACCTTCCCATTGTTTGTTCTTTATAGACTGGGTACCCTTTGTGACTCTGGGTGACCTTGGACTCCAGCTCCTTCTGCCTTTGCCTCCCCAGTGCTTGGGTTAAAGGATTGCACCAACACTTCTGGTATAGTTGTATGCATTTTTACAAGCAACCTCAGATAACTGAGACAAGAGGTGGGTACCCAGGCACATGACACCCAATGCCGTGCTAGACTGAGGTCTCTTCATGGGGAGGACCGTGGGCCTTGGCTCCACAGCTCATCATGCTGGAAGTATGCCATGCAAGGATGAAAAATGGGGGCTTAGAATGTGACTCGGTTGGTTGACCACCTGCCTAATATGTATGAAGCCCTGGGTTCAAATCCCAGCCCTGTTGCATAAACTGGGCACAGTGGCAGACTCCTGTAAGTTCAGCTACTCAGGAGGCTAAGGCAGAAAAATGACAAGTTTGAGGCTAACCTGGGCTACATAAGAAGACTCTGTTTCAAAATAAAAAGTAAAAAGAGGTTTGGGGGTGCAGTACAGTGTAGAACATTTTGCCTAGCATGCACAAAGCCCTAGGATTCAATTCCTAGTGCGCGCATGTGCGCGCACACACACACACACACACACACACACACACACACACAACACACACACACACACACACACACACACACACACACACTCCTCTTTAAAAAGCTATTTTTGCCAACCTTTGATCCGCCTAGCCAAGGTCTTTTGGCCAAATGTTGGAGTTGGCAGGTCTAACCAAATGCAGTTCACGGAGCTCGGTGGCTGAAACCTTGGGAGACACCCCTCATGAATGGGTGCTGGGTAAGGGTGACGGTAGGAAATGGAGGCCCGATGGAAGAGCAGGTGGACTTGTATCTCTGTTGATCCAGTGGGCGCCAACTTGTTTCTGTTTTTGATGAAGGATGTGGGTGACTCCAGAAGACAAACAGCTTTGTTATCCACTCTTTCGCTACTCTTGGAAATACTCAGAATGCCTGGCCCTCCAGTCAAGCCCCAGCTCGGAGCCTAAAAGCTAATTCCAGATATGTCATATATTTATCCAAGGCAGCCATTGGCCAGGAAATGACTATAAAACACACATTTTGAATAAAACGGGAGATTTATGGTGCTTTTGTGAATCTGAGCCATATCTCTCTGCCTCCCCCAGGCCAAGATCCCCTTAATCACTAACATACCCCCAGCTTGGACGCTCAGTGGGCACAGAATTGCTTCCTTCTGGTTCTGTCCCAGCAAAGGATATGATGGGGATGGCCCTCGTTTAGCTGACAGTCCACAAATGTATTGTTGGTTCATTTGGAACTCCAGTGGGGGGGCTGGGTTTTTTTTTTTTTTTTTTTTTTGCTCTCCTTTGGAGGGAAAAAAGAGGGAGGGCTTTTATATAGATCTTTGATCAGACAGGATTTGAAAAATATTTTCCTAGGGGTTTCTCTATCCTTAATGCCATGGGTCTGGCGCAGGGGGAAGAGTGTTATTTGCCAAAAACAGCTTCTATGTGTGTGAAGTTAGAACAAGGTAGAAGCTGCTACCTTGCCTCAAGTGCTGTCCTCTCTCCCATCTGCTCCATCCTCTTTCTTCAACTTTACTTTCATTCAAGGAAAAGAGGCAGTTAGCAAAGAAAGCTGGAGAAAGATATCATTTACAGCTGGGCTTACAGATGTTTATTTCAAATGAAAAAATGACTATCCTGTGAGTCTCCAGGATCTCCCTGGTTCTGCCTCTAGCATTAGGGATGGATGCATCACCATGCTAGGTTACTGTGTGGGTGCTAGGGAGCTGAACACGGATCCCCACATGTGAGTGGCAGGCTTTGGTTTTGTAGCTCATCATAGTATGTAGATAATAGAGTCACCCATGTTTCTGTAGGTATTTCCAGCAAACTCAGTGGGTCCCTAAGCTAGGCTTGGGTGAGGTTATTCTTACTGGTGGTGCTCTATCTGGAGAGAGCAGATATGTCTACACACACACACACACACGTGCACACACACACACACATGCACACACACAGGTCATATGACAATAGCTATATCCTATAACAGACAGAACCCTTCTGAAGAGGTGGAACGTGTCCTCTGATGGGCACATCTGTTGTGTGAGCAGTTGGGATGTCCCTGCCCCTGCAGAGCCCTCCTGTCCCTTGACTCCTGCAGTTCTGGAAATAAAAAGAGCCAGCAAGGAAAGAAGGTTCTCCAAACTGCCTCAGGGAAATGAAGTGGTGGCTGTGATAACCCTGGCGATGATGGAGACAATGGTGATGACAGCGATGGTAGTGGGGATGGTGATCTTGGTGACGGAGATGATAATGACAGTGGTGAATGTGGTGGCGATGGCGATGGTGATTATCGTGGTGATGAGAGTGATGGTGGTGGGGATGGTGACGATCTTAATGGTGGTGATGGTGATAGTGATGGTGGGGATAATGATGGTGGTCATGGTGGTGGTCATGGAGATTGTGGTGATGATGATGATGATGATGCCAATAATGTCAGTGGTGAGGATGGTGAAAGTAGCAGTGGTAACTGTAGTAAGTGTGGTGCTTTCCTCACCCCAACTCAGCTTAAATCTACTGTGAAAATAATAAAAGACCGTGGGGTGGCTTTCTGGGGAAGAGAAAGTCAGGGAAGAGAAAGGAGGAGAATAAGAAGCAACGGCAGATACTGATTGCCGCTTTTACCAGCTGAGGGCTCCCAGGTGTTTCCTCTATGCCAGGCGTCTGCAGCCTATGATTTTAGCTTCCCTGACTCCTCACTACAACCAACAGTCCCTGCGATAAATGATGGAATATTCCATCCCAAGGATGATTAAATGGAAGAGGTTAAGTGGCTTACCCAAGGCCACGGGGACAGTGAGGGGTAAAGTGAATGTACCAATCCAGGCCACAAAACAGAGTGAGTGAGTGACTGTGTGTATGAGTGTGTATGATAGTGTGCAAGAGAGAGTGTGAGTTTATAAGAGAGTGTGAGTATGTGAGTGTGTTGAGTGTATGGCGGTGTGGGGGCATGAATATATGAGTGTGTGTGAAGGAATGTGAGTATGTGTGAAAGAGTGTGAGTGTGTGTGTGAGTGTGGGGGCTGTGAAGGGATGTGAGTGTGAGTGTGAGTGTGGGGTGGGAGAGATGTGAGTGTGTATGAGTGTTGTGACTGTGTGTGTCTGTGTGTGAGGGGATGTGAAGGGATGTGAATGTGTGTGAGTGTGTGTGAGAGAGAGCGTGTGAGTATTATGCTTGTTAACAAGGAACATGGAGCTCAGCCCAGGACAACAGCCTCCCTGCACCAACAGTCACACTGGGAAGTGGAGACATAAATATCCAGGCATCTCCTTGACTTTGAAACAGAACATTCTGTGATTAACAGCTGGCCAGCTGGCACTGATTGCAGCTCTGTCACTGCTCAGGACAACATTGCCACAAGTGAGGAGCTCTACCACGGGCAATGCGGTGTTAATGTGTCTGTTGGTAGAGCAGAAGAATGTGGGTGCATGGCTACTGCTGTCCACCTGTTCCTCAGCCTCCCTCTGCTGTCCACCTTCCTGCTTGAAATGTTGATTCTGGCAATTGTTTACCCACTTAGTTTCCATTTATCACTAGACACAACTCAAATCACACACACACACACACACACACACACACACACACCACTCTCTCATACACAGGTGCATACACACTTACACACATATACACTTACATCCATACACACACGTTCACATTCACACACACACACACACACATACATGCTCAAATTCACACACAAACACACTCACATATACAAATTCACATATACACACCATCACACATACATTCACACACACATACACACATACACATGCACACACACTTTTTCACACACATCACAATCCACTCATGCATTCACGCACACCACCACAGATCAGGTTAGGTCCCCTTTACCTATCCCTCAATGACACTGTGAACTCTGTCTTCACAGTTCCCCAACACTACTTCATCCCCGGAGCCTTCGGATTCTGTTGCTGTGAAGAGACACCATGACCACAGCAACTCTTGTAAGGAAATCAGGGGTTTAGTCCATTCTCACCATGGCTGGAAGCCTGGCAGCATGCAGGCAGACACGGTGCTGGAGAAGGAGCTGGGAGTTCCACATCTGCATCAGCAGGCAGCAGGAAGAGAGAAGGCTGCTGGGCCTGGCTTGGGCTTCTGAAACTCCAAAGCCCACCTCCAGTGACACACCTACTCCAACAAGGCCACACCTCCCAACAGTGCCACTCCTTATGAGCCTTGGGGACCAGTTTCATCCACAAGACTAAAGACCTTTGCTTTCATTAAGGTACAAGCATCCAGGAGTACTGAGTTCCTATCACCTAGTTTCTTCCAGCATTCCCCAGCCCTTATGATGAGTCCAGGTCAGAGTGAGCTCACCCTACACACACTGAGAATGGAGCAATGGCTGCTGTACTCCTTGACAGTCATGGTGAGGAGACTTGAGCATGTTGCCCTACACACTAGCCCTGCTGGTTCAATGAAAAACTCCATGGTAGCCACCGTTGAAGTAAAAAGACAGATTGCGATCCTGCCCTTTCAGATTAACGAAGCTTGCCAACATGCTCCTAATTAAAAGCCTTAATGATCTTGGGGCGGCAGCAAGTGTTTGAGGAATAGAGATGGGAATCAAATCACTCCATGACCCAAAGTGCTGATGCGTAAAATGTTTCAAAATCTAAAATCTCGTGAGCACCAACCTTTGACTCTGAGTAGAAAATTCTACCCCTGACTTAAATACACTTGGGCAATGGTTAATGCCAAAACTCAGGTGTGCTAAAAACAGTACACAAAATTACCTCCATACTTTGCCTAGAAAGTATACATAAGCGTGGATAAACTTCATGTTCACACCTGAGTCCCATCCCCACAAGACACCTCATTATGCATGTAATGGCAACTACCCCCCCAAAATCAAATTTCTAGAGTCTAGTCCCAAGCATTTACAGTAAAGGGTGCCCCTCCTGTGTTTGGAGAGCCACTGAGCTTTTTGAAACCCCAAAGTGTTTGGGTCTGTGTTTTGAGTTCAGTTTGTTAAATTAGACTTTTTTTGGGGGGGGGTCATCTCTTCAAAGGCAAACTTTTTTCTCAGATTAACAAAGAAGAATAAATGCATAACGGCATTCAGTATTTATTTGGTGTGACCTTCCTAATTCACACCCTCGGGGACAGCAAAGCCATTGACCTAGTTTCTCTATCGTACATGAAAGAAGTTGGATTGTGTATGTTGTTTCTTCATGATTAATTCACACTTCCCAGGAACTCTGTGCCCAGGGAAGGTATCTGGTGGCCCTGATTAAATAAATAATGTGTAATCAACAAGCCAATTGCTTTTTTTTTTCCTGAGTGGATGAGACACACATGGATGTTTTGCTCATCTGAGGGGCGTGGGGATCAAAACAATTACAACAATAGACTTGGGGCATGGCTCAGGGCCACAGTGAAAATGTCCCTAATATTCATGAGGTTCTGGGGTCCATCTCCAGCATTAACAAAACAAAACAAAAACTAATTATAGAAACAAAACAAGCTGGTCAGTTGTGGCACCTGTCTTCAATCCCAGAACTCAGGAGGCAGAAGCGCGCAAATCACTGTGAGTTTGAGGCCAGCGTGGTCCACAGAGCCAGTTTCAGTACTACACAGAGAAACCCTCTCTCAAAAACAAAGACAAAATGAAACATGTTTTTTAAATCATTGTGTTATGCTCATGTTTGTGTGTGCACCTGTGCTTGGGTGTGTTCATGCATGCATGTACCATGGAAGCCAGAGGTCAGCATCAGATGTCTTCCACGATCATTTCCCACCATACTTTTTCCAGTCAGGGTCTCTCACTGAACCTGGAGCTCACTGATTGAGGTGGACCTGGCAGACAAGCTCCCAGGATCCTCCTGTCTCCATTTTCCACCAATGGGATTATAGGTGTGCACCCTATACCTGGCTTTAAATATAGATGCTGGCTGAAGATGGAAGCCAGGCCACATTTGCATAGCAGTCACTGTCCCTACCAAGACAGCTCCCCAGCCCCCTGCCAGCACTACATCTGTTGTGACAGATGCCCAAAGTTTCACAAATTTGAAATTCCTGGGTTTAAAGAAAAGAGAAAACAATACTGGTTCAGCTGGATGGAGGTGGTGCACATATTTAATTCCAGCACTCGGGAGGCAGAGGTAGGAGGATCTCTGTGAGTTCAAAGCCAGCCTAGTCTACAGAGCTAGTTTCAGGACAGACAGACCTACATAATAGAGAGACTCTGGATCAAGCAAAACAACAACAAAAAATACTGGTCCATAAGTTGTCTACATAGAGAACCTCTCAATGCAGCCAATCTAAAAAATAGTTCAGGAAAAGACCCTCCAGAAAACCCAGGCCAAGGCGGTACCTATTGTTGGATAGGATCCACTTTTAGACCAGCTGGCATTATAGTTCAGTTATGAAATGTTACCAGGATGATTCCTGAAGGCCCTTGGTTCTAATGCCCAGGTAAATTCAGTTTTAAACACATCATATCCCAGGGTTCTAATCCCATGAATAAAGTATCCCAGTCCACCCTGCTTGGGAGCAGTGGGTCTGAAATACCTCTAAGAGTGGATGGCAGGTAAACGTCAGCGGCAAGCCTCCCTGTTCTCTCTGCCCAGCAGCCATCCATCCCTTCTTTTGGTCAGCAGAAAACAGAAACAAACAAGCAAACAAACAAACAAACAAAAAAACGGGTGTCCACGTCTCGTGTACTCTTAAGCACATGGTATTTATTAGGCATTAATGGGCACACAAATGTAAGAAACGAGTACTTGATTCTCACCCACCCACCCCCTTAGAGACACCAAAGGACAAAAACTGCATAGGACACTCACGTGCAAACAGTCACTCGTTCACCGATTTCCACATCCTCACCCACACAGATTACCCTGTTCTGTTTATTAGGGTCAGTTAAAAAAAGAAGAAGAAGAAGAAGAAAGGAAGGAAGAAAAGAGACACAAATTTTTCTTTTTTAAAGAGCAAGAAAGGAAAACACATTCAAAAGCAAGAGAGGGGGGGAAAACACAAACCCAGTTTTGAGTTCCAATAAAATTAAAAGGTCTTGGTCAGCCCCCAGGCTGGGTTTCATGTTACTACTTAATTAGAATTCCTATTTATAAATAAATAGTACCAGTAAAATATTACATCTGAGAAACCCTACAATAATGTAGTACTTACACACTTTTTTTTTAACACTGTTTTTCTGCTTTTGATGCGTGTAGTTTTGTGTCCCAGGTGGTTGGTGCTGGGGTGACTTCTTGCAGGCAGAGGCACCGCTAATATGGCTCCCTCTCTTTCAGCACCAGGAGCTGTGCATCCCTTCCGGGTCACAGAGGAGGTCTGAGCCAGCCCGAGGCTGACTTCCTGGTTGTCTTCTTTGCTTTTTAATCACAAAGTGTATTTATCCTCTGGCTTTTTTCTTCCCTCTACAACTTGGAAGCAGGGAGCTTGTCCCCTTTTCTGAATCACAGTTCTGTTCCCCTGCATCACCCAGGGCTCTTTCAGTTGGTTGAAGCAAGATTTCCGGCTGAGAAGTGATAGGCCCCGTTCTAGCCACAGACGGCTGGAGAGACCTGGAGCTGGGGAGAAATGGTGCTGGCTGAGAAGGCGAGGTGGCAGATGGAGTCCAACATCCTAACTCCATCCGCTCCGTAGAAGGCAGCTTTGAATGCCATGAAGCTGGGGAGGGCAGGTCAAACCCGAAAGGAAAAAAGCAAAACCCAATCCAAAAACAGCTAGCAGGTACCTCTGGGACCTTCGTAGACTTCTCACAGGACGGAGGTAGGTATTTTTGTTAGAGGAGGGTGTCGGATGTACATTTTAGCTCATTTATTGGAGGGAAGCCCCTAAAGTACTTGTTTTGAGACATATTTGCCTCTGCTCTCCCTCCATTAAGGGACTGGGTCCCCGTAAGAAAATTCAAAGAAAAAAAAATATATTATTATTTATTATATAACAAAGTCAACATTAACACCGAGACAGAGGATGTCTCTCACCATGCACCGGGGTCAAACACTCAATGAGGCAGTATGTTCTGGAACCCAAAAGAAACAATGGGGGAGTGTGTCTAGGGTGCTGTGAGTGCGCCTGGTTGATGACAGTGGAGGTTGTGGGGCTGGGACTCCTCTCTTGTCCTGTTTTGTAGGTTTTGAAACAAAACAACAGAGCCACAGTTTCAGAACGGTGACTTCACTGATCAGATCACAATGGCCGTGGGAGCCTCAGGCCCAGAGGTGAGGACAGGTGACATGAGTGTCTCATCTGTGGGGTTCTCATTGCTACTGTCCTCATCTCTCGCTCCTCTCTCTCTCTCTCTTTATCTTCCCCCCTCTCTCTGGCAAAGGTCTGCCTTTAACTGTTCTCACTCCACTCCGGCACCATGCCAACACCGTGTACGGAGTGATACTGGTGTGGGGACAGGGTCCTGGGCACGCCGTGAGAGTAGAGGAACTCGGGGGGCTGGAGGCCACCTGGAGATTGAAGGCCAGTCTGAGGCCCGCATTGCCTGACGACAGGCTGATGGGCCACGGATGTCTGGTGCTGGAACATCCCCTCGCCGAGCTGAGGAGACCCGTGGTTGGCCATGCCAGCTAGCCGAGGGACCAAGGGCCCGGAAGTGAAATGAGCAGAGAAGTGCTGATAGGGTAGTCGGTCCATAGGCTGCACTGCCGTGACCGTGCAACTGCTGTAGGAGGGCATGCTGGGCCATGTGTTACAGCTGATGTCCTCCAGGCTGGGCACGGGCTCGCTGGGTGGTGCGGAGCTGGCATACATGCAGGCCTGCCGCTGGGCGGACTCTGTCCTGTAAGAGGCACTCAGGCCCTGCTGCTGGGAGTAGCCCGGGCGGTAGAAGGCATCCTCCTCGCTGGGGGAGGTCTCCATGTACGGCTTTTTATAGGGGTGCTCAGTGCTGGAGCATTCTTCATCTGCAAAGACAGGGAAGAAATTAGTCACCCCACACCACAGCCAGGACCAGAGATAGCCCCAGGGGTCTGAGACTAGAGGCTATCAGCTCCAACCTCCATTCTGACCAAAAAAAAAAGAAAGAAAGAAAAAAAAAGAAAGAAAGAAAGAAAGAAAGAGTGGGTGGAGCATCCTGGCCACACAGTTTGGACTATGACTTTAAATTTCTCCATATGCAAAAATGTAATGAAGTCTTCTGTAGCTCTTCCCACAGAGAGGAGCATAGAGAAAGAATTAAATGGGAAAATGTGTCCACTAAGCAATCAATCCAGAGACTGGTACAAAGCAAAGTGCCACAATACACACTATCATCATCACTATCACCACCATCATCATCAGCATCCTTATTATTAAGCTTAATAATTAACAGTAGGTGCCACTGTTTCATCCCTCTTGTACATTCTCTCCATCATCCCAAACCCAGCATATATGCAGCAATATTATTAATAACGGTAGTACAAGCAACAACAATAAAAACTAACACACATAGTACCGACGATGCCTGACTGTATCCTAACCACTTCCCACGAGGTGACCCACTCAATCCTCATAGCAGCCTTACGATGTGGTTTAGTCCTGTTTTATACATGAGAGAGAAAGACCACAGAGGTTAAGAAGCTTGCCCAAGGCCTTACACAGTGGCTGAAAATGGATCTATGACTAGTGATCTGGCTGCCGTGCTATAAAATATCTGCTCGTCAATGTCACAGTGCATGAAGGAAACAATAAATAGTCCATGCAATGGATAGGTAGACAGAGGGTGGGTTGATAAGTGGGTCAATGGGTGGATAAGAATGGTAGATAGATGGATGGGTAGCTGGATAGTGGCTGGATAGATGAGTGGATGGATAAATGAGAGATAAATGGATGGATGGCTAGATGGATGCATGGATGAATGGTGTTGGATGGATGGATGGATGGATGGATGGATGGATGGATGACAGGATAATGTATGGATAGATGGATGGACGGGTGGGTAGATGGATGTAATTTAAACAAGTCGTCTTTCGTAGTTGTTTAGTCAATTCCAATCTCTGTGTCTCTGTGTCTTGTGAATTGGATCATGTCCCTTTTCTGTGTATTAGTTAGTCTCGATACAGGGTAATGGAGATACCTTCATCTTCAGAAGAGTCTCCATCAAGCACTTTGAGGCTTTTGGCCCTCTTGGGAGCTAACATTGTGCTGGGGTGGGTCATTTTCTAAAAGAATTCCCAGAAATGGCATGTTTTGAAAATTGCATGCATACAGTTTTCTACAACATTGGCTGGGGAGGGGGAGGTGGGGAGTGGGGAGGCAAAAACTTACTAAGACCCAGTTCCCAGACTAAGAGTCCCGGACACATTTGGGCAAAAATAATCTGATTCTTCTCTTAGTGTGTTGCTGGGGGGGGGGTCCGCCTTCCAACAACCATCTCATCACTTCTGATGCAGGCTAGTGGTGTGGCCCTCACTCTATGATAAGATTGAATTGGGGGCAGAATGGGGAAGTGGATTTGGTCAAAATATATCACATGTATGCATTCCAAAACTCTCAACAAATAAAAGGAAGGAGGAAGAGGAGAAGAGGAAGAAGGATTGACATTGACATCCCAAATGCCCTGATAACCTAAAGAGAATCTCTCATAGCTAGGACAGCATGGCACATCATTCTCACTGAAGAGCTGGTCTCTAACTGCTGCCAGCTGCTTCCTTCAGGGGGGTCATACCTGGATGTATCTGCCAAGCTGTCACCTCAAACACACCCATTCCTGGGGGAAAGGGGGCAGAATCTGACCCTGCTGATTGGAGATTATCGTTTCTTATCTTCTGATCTCTTTCAAATCAACATATGCTCACAAATTACATATGGAGCTGGGTTGCTGGGATTACAGCCCAGTGACAGAATTCTTGCTCCAGATTTGATCGTGTGTGTGTGTGTGTGTGTGTGTGTGTGTGTGTGTGTGTGTGTGTGTGAAATGAGAGGAGAGAAAGAAAGGTGTGGAGCCAAAGAGTCTGTGTCAAGAAAGGAAACTCTATCAGCCCCTTCTGGGAGCCAGAGCCATCGTGGTTAACATGTACAGTGTGATTGAGTTTAGCTTATCTGAACCTTTTTATTTTTCCTGTGTGTTTTGGCACAAGGTCTTACTCTGTAGCCCAGACTGGTCTGAAACTTGCAATCCTCCTGCCTTGGCTTCCTAAGTGCTTATCCTCTCTGGATTTCTCACTTTGTAAATGGGACAGGTGTCCCAGAGCACTGGAGGCCTGGTCAGCATCCAGCAGGCTGTGGCTATCCCCAATAGGTGGCATGTAGTCACTGTAGATACTGAGTCCCAGGAAGATGTGAAGAGACAGTTGCTGTCACACAGAGGGGACAGGGTGACCTTCAATCCATGCTCTTCAGGGTCAGACACCAGGGGTGCAGCCTACCTTTGGGAGCCAGAAGTGTTTTTGTGAATATGAGCTAACTTAACCTCAGTCTCCTCTCTTAAATGAGACTGTACTTCAGGCTCCTGGTGGGATGTGTCTTTGGGGGTTTTGTGTGAAGGTACAGGCTTGTGTGTGTGTTGTGTGCTTGTCTGGGGTGGGCTCAGTCAATGGCAATTGTTTAGTTCCAGAAAGGATGGTGGGAGGGAGGAAAGATGGAAGGAAGGAGAAAGGGAAAGGAGGGGAAAGGGAAAGGAAGGATGGGGAGGGAAGGAAAACATGGCTGTCTTTGAAAAGTACAAAGAAAAAGAATGAAGTATTGTCTTGTCCATGCATCTTTCTTGGATGGTTAGTAGTCATGAAGCTGATGTTAGACTAAACAACATGAGGAAGAAACTACTTACTAAACACCTATGATGTGGCACTGCACCATCTTACAGAAGCCCCTCAAAGTGTCTGTCTTTGCTCCCATGTCTCAGAGATGGGAAGAGAACCTCAGAGAATTGGCAGGGACAGAAACCAAAATGGGCGCTGACACCCTGCACTTATGATGACCTGTCTCTGTGCTTTCCAGTTTTCTAATAGCCAATGTCATCCATCTAGCCAATCTGCAGGTGTTTCCTGAGCTCTGCCAAATGCCAGATAGTGGACCAGGTGCTTTGGATGGAGCGATGAGCCAGGCAGACATATGTCCTCCCAGTTCCACTCCATCCAACAGGAGACAGCAAGTTTAGAAAGCTAACTACCTTGTCACTCAGAAAAAGTACTGGAACATAAAGCTTCAAGTAAGCATCCACATGCCAGTGAAGCCTTTGGGTTGGTTTATTAAACAGCCCCTCAAATGGATAGATAAATGTAGATCTGGCTTCAGCCACACAGCATCACTGGTAACCTCGATCCCTGGGTGACACCAGCAGGCAGCTCGGAAGCCTCCTCACACACTCACTGTGGGTTGTGCCTGCCTAACGGCACAGCACGCACATTTATTTTTAGCTAGACATTTTGCAACACATCTGGGAACCATAGGGTTCCCAAACATTGGTACCAAAAAAAAAAATCAAAACACACCCCCAAGAAAACTGCAGTCACTCTTGCAGGTGTCCTGTGTACACAACGCCAACCACACAGATGTTTGAAGACATCCAGATGTTTTACACTGTTTACTTTCTTTCTGTTTTTTTTTTTTTTTTTTTTTTCAACCTTTCGACTAGCTAGGGCTTTTGGGCTCTTGACATTGCCATCCTCAGCTCATTTCCATGCCTGACACCTCCTCTCTTGATCCCTTCCTTCCAATCTTCCTTCAGCCCACCAAACCTTAAACCCAAAGATCTCACTGTTGCTGGCTCACAGCCTTGGATTTTTTATTATTATTATTAACTAGGGCGTTCCCCCTTTCAATAACAGAGAGTACAGCTGCAGGGTACCCTTGGCAAGAGAAAAAAAAAGGCAAAAAGGAACCATTTTTTAGGTTTTGATCCCTTCCAGATTCATTACAAGTTTTTAAAAGGGGTGGGAGGGGGAGGAAGAATAATAAGAAAAAGTCGGAACACAGTTTGGAAAATCGTAAAATTATACATTCCAGTCTTTAATGCTCAGAAAGATCTGGTGCAGAATGAGCAGAAAAACTCCAAGCTGGGTTGCTGATGAATGCTGGACCTGAAGAGCCTCAAATTCCTCCCAGGCTTCCTCATACTGGAAAGGAATTCTACCAGAGGGGTCAGGCTTCAGGCCAGGCATGATCAACACACTGCCTGCAACCTCAGTGTTTGTCTGGGGGAAGACCTGGTTTCATTCTTTTTAGCGTCTGGGTCAGGTTAGCTTCCCTGGTTGTAGAATGAGCCATAACCAGGTGTCAAGTGTTTTAACGGGACTAGCCGAAGACCTGACGATTCTGCTTCTGAGTGTGCGCAGGAAGAATGCCCAAGGATGCTTACAACCCCATGAATCCAGCTAATTCTTTTGTGTAACAAGGAAGTTCTTCCTGAGTCTGACCACCCAATTGCGGTATAGTATTGTGGGAAACCCTGCTCCCTTAGTGTTTTCTAGAAGCATGTTTTTTTGTTTGTTTGTTTGTTTGTTTTTAATTTGGGATAAAGTGGTTTTAGTGATGAACTCAGAATACTGGCTTTAAAGCAAAACCATGGCTCCAATGCTTATGTTCGAAGTAGCCATCGATGCAGGCCTGAACTGGTCCAAGCTCAGTCCCTGACTGTACATGGGGACAATACCCAAACTCTTTGTTAGATTTAATTAAGGAAATACCCAGTCTGGCTTACATGGTGAGTCAGCTCAGCACTTGAAGTAAGAAATCTCTTACTTCAAATCTTTCCTCTCTGTATAACCCATGCCTACTCTCTTTCTCTAATTTTCTCTCTTAGCTGACTAGGCAGATGGCTCTCTTGAAGGTCATTCAGTGCTCAGAGGTATTTGGGTGGATTCCAGAGCTGGAAGCTTCCCAGGGCCACTTTTCATGTCACTGATCCCATTGAGCAAATATGGTCACAGTTCCCAAGTGGGTCATATCCCTTGCTGGCTGAGTTCATATAGGGAAATGTTGTGGCATCTCCACAGACAGAGACCCTGGAACCCAGTGGATGGGACTCTCAGCTCAGGGATCTGCAGGGAGTCAGAAGATGGCTCTAATTCAGACCTTTAGAGTTACAGAACATTGAGGACAGATGACCTTCGACTTTCTATTATTAATGTAACTCAACGGGCTCAGCCAACACAGAAAGGTGTAACACCTTACACAGATGGATGGAGGGATAAATGGACAGATAGATAAATGGATGGAGACGTTGATGAATGCGTAGATAGATAAATGGATGGATAGATGGATAGATGGGTTGATGGGGTGGGTTGATGGATGAATGGGTGGATTGATGGATAGATGGGTGGGCAAATGGATAGGTGGTGTGAATAGATGGATGAATGAATAAATAGATGGGTGGGTGGTCAGATGGATAGATGGTTAGATAAAAAAAATAAATGAAGCTGGACATTGGTGGTGCATGCCTTTAATCCCAGCACTTGGGAGGCAGAGGCAGGCAGATCTCTGTGAGTTCGAGGCCAGCCTGATCTACAGAGCAAGTTCCAGGACAGGCTCCAAAGCCACAGGGAAACCCTGTCTCAAAAAAACAAAAAACAAAAAATATGATCCAAACTCTCAGTACTCAGGTTATGGTTAAAATGGAGACATTGGAATGACATCATGGGTAGATCTCAAGTAAAAATAAAAACACCTGGCTCAGAACCCAAGCTGCCAGCATGAGTTTACCCACTGTCTCCCGCACAAGAATACATGTTTCATGACAGCAGATCTCTCTCCAGCTTGCTCTCCATTTATAAGGCCCAGAAAATACTAAGTCCTCAATAATTATGTCTTTGATGACTTCATCCCAGCTCTGCCATTCATCCATCACTCATCATCAGTCATCTGTCCCTAGAATTTGATATTAGTGTACACTGAGACATTTTCCCTCGGAGGGATGAAGATTGAGCATTTCTCCAGCACAGGCTGCCTTGAACAATTCAGTTAAGAGAAAACTCTCAAGTTGCATTTTAAAACACACAGCATCTAGCTGGCATGATGGTTCAGCCAGTAAAGGCCCCTGCTAAATAACCCAGCCACCTGAGTTCGATCCCCAAGGCCCACACAAGGGAAGGCTGGGATCAACTCCCACAAGTTGTCCTCTGGACTCTACATGCTTACCATGGTAAATGTGTACCCACGCACCTATACATACAGACACGCACACACACACACACAAATGTAAAATACCTAACAAACATCATAGCATGAGAAATAAGAACCATTTCCTCCCCACTCTGCTGCTGACTTCCCTTTGATAGCCAGTGCTGTAAATGCCTTTGCTACATCTTGATTTTGGTCATTTTGGTTGCTAATGAGAGGATGGTGAGAGTCAGGGTACTCAGAGGAAAGAATGGCAGACAAGTACTCTCTAGGACCCTCAGATCCTGGATTTGATGGAATGGCATTGATAAAAGACCTTCCCAGCTTTTTTGACTCCATCCATTGGGAGAGATAGGCTGGAGACAGCCGGATCCAAACACAAGGAAAGGCTGCTGGCCAGTGGGGCCCTTTGACATTGCATGGGGCCTGGCTCCTGAGCTGGCTGGAGGGCAGACAGACAATGAGGGGAAGTCAGATAGCAGGGCCAGGCTGGGGCCAGGGGGGAAACCACCCACAGAGTTATCACTCCTAGGGAGTCCCAAACTGGAAGGAAGCCTCCCTGATTCGTTATCTCCTCACACCGTGGGGACTGATGATGAATTGCCTTGTGACCCCATTGGCTTCCCTGTCACCCGAAGCTCCCTTTGGGGGCTGGGAGTGTGGAAGGTGGCAAAGAGGGCAGAGGTTTCTGGGAAGACCTGAGACTGCAGAGTATAAACTGTGCTCCCATAGCCCACGCCCACTGGCTTCACTGGGGGTGCCAGGCCAGGCTTCTCACTAACTTAGAGACCTTGGGAACATTTCTCCATCTGTCTGAGCTCTAGTATCCAATCTGAAGAGGCTGAGGGGACACATTTTCACATTCTTATCTCCAGCCAGTCCCAAAGTCCTGGTTCCACTCACTTCTCCAGCTCTGAGCCACCATGGCAGGCCTCACAGCCCACAGTCACCTCTCAACAGGTGTCTGGTATCATTCCTGTCCCCTCCTATCACAGCAAAGTGATGCCGCTAAACACAACATCTAGCCACGACACTTGCAGGCTGCTGACCCCCTGATAGCCTCCCACTGGTGCTCAGATAACACTTGGGTCAGAGATGGGAATGGCTTAGGCGGCATGCAGCTGGCCCCGCCTTTCTCTCTAGTCTTCATTCTCCACTTTTTACCCTTTGCTCTGGGCACCCACATCCTCACCCACCCTTACCCTTCACCTAGACACCTCCCACTTCCCTGATCCCATGCCAAACCTGTATTTCCTTTGATATTCATTAGCACGTGTGTGTGTGTGTGTGTGTGTGTGTGTGTGTGTGTGTGTGTGTGTGGCGTTCATGTTTGCAGGTACGCGTGTGCATACCCTTGTCCATGGAGACCAGGGGACAGCCTGGGCTGTCCCTTCAGGTACTCAGCCATGCCTGTAGCAGACCAGGCACTTCCCATGTATTCTCTCATCTCATCCCCTCACCAAGCTAACTGGTAGGACTCACCCTGTTTCAGAGTTACTCAAAGCCCAGAAAGGAGAAATGATTTACCCCGGGCTACCCAGCTGCAAACTGACAGCAGTTGCAACCCTTTCTACAGCAGGCAGACCCCTACTTCAGCCCCGCTACATTGGTTCTGAGTGCGTCTAACCGAAGAGGTTGACTCTGGCATTTGCAGGCTCCCCACCACATCCGTGCAGAAGGCGTGGCTAAAGGCTCTGTTGTGACCATTGACCCTAAACGGGCTTTGATTCTTTTCAAACTTCTTCCTACTCTCTCTTTTCTTTTGGTCTGGCATTAATTTAATCGACAGAGCTCCCTAATGCAAACCTGCTGAGCTCTTTATCGCCATGTATGACCAAGTCTCCCGTGCAGTCTCCCTCCAGAGATGACATTTTGAAAGTGTGGTTGATGCTAACACTGACAAGAGAGTGTGGCGCTAAGAGACGCGGGATAGTGAGTGTGCAAGCCATGCTTAGCATCCAATTCCACCTTCATGAATGACTGGCCAACCAGGTGCGGTGGGGTTTGCCTACAATCTCACTACTTGGGAAGCTGAGGCAGATGACTGGGAGTTCAGAGCCAATCTGAGTCCGAGGCCATCCTGGGATTCACAGCGAGTTTCAGACCGGCCTGGGTTCTATAGAAAATTTGAGGTCAACCTGAGATATATGGTAAGACCCTGTCTTAGAATAAGAAGAAAAACCCACCAGCCCTTATAGTTTACCACCTGTAAAGAGAGTTCCCCGTACCTACATTGGGAAAAGACTTACTCAGGGGCCAAGACAACCAAGAACCCTCTCAGCCATGACACTAGGCAGGATGTTTGAACAGGAACCCCTCCTTGGATACTCTTTCCTTCTTTGAGGGCTGAGGAAACAGGCATGCTTGCCGCATCTGGTATCCAGCCCACCCAGCATTGGATGTGTGGAGAGCCAGGCTGGGGGTTGTTGGGGTGACATTGTTCAGGCCTTGGAAATCCAAGGAGTTGAACGGTTTGGGTCCATCTGGCAACACCCACCCCCCAGCCAAGGACCAACACCAGCGCATCTCTCCTTTCCAGATACAAGGATGGGGCATCCTGAACTAGTCTCGGGGAAGCCTGGCTCCTAAGAGTGCTGCTACAGTAGCCTTCCCAGTGGTGCCTGAGGACAACGACTTAACCAACGGGCCAGAGAAGATCACTGAACTTCTGCTGGTGCTGAACAAACACTGCTGGAGTGAGGGGCAGCAAGCCAGACTGTAACTTAGGTGTTCTAGAACAAAACAATTGCCGCTGACTGAGCCCACCCCGAGACAAGCACACAACATGCGCACAAGACTGTACCTTCACGCCAAACCCCCAAAGACGCATCCAACCAGGAGCCTGAAGTGCAGTATCATTTAAAAGAGGAGACCGAGGTGGGCTGCACCCCTGGTGTCTGACCCTGAAGAGCATGGGTTGAAGGTCACCCTGTCCCCTCTGTGTGACAGCAACCATCTCTTCACATCTTCCTGGGACTCAGTATCTACAGTGACTACATGCCACCTATTGGGGATAGCCACAGCCTGCTGGATGCTGACCAGGCCTCCAGTGCTCTGGGACACCTGTCCCCATTTACAAAGAGAGAAATCCAGAGAGGATAAGAACTCAGGAGGACTGCAAGTTCTAGCCCAGCCTCAGCTACAGAGCAAGCAAAACACAGAGAAACAAACAAATGTTCAGATAAGCTAAACGCAACCACACTGCGCGTATTAACCATGATGGCTCTGGCTCCCAGGAGGGGCTGATGGAGTTTCCTTTCTTGACACAGGCTCTTTGGCTTAGGAAAAAGTCATTGAGTTCTCACTTGATAAGGAAACTATGGCATGCCTGCATAGGTGTAAATAAAGTGCCAGGTGGAAATCAGCTGTGACTCTGTGTTTATGTGTGCGGTTAGGGTGTAAATGAGAGAGAGGGTGTGTGTGTGAAAGAGAGAAGGTGTGTGTGTGCTGTTTGTAAGGTACATGTTATGCATGTGTAATGTGTTGATGTGTGTCTCTGTGTGTATTTGTATGTATGCATGTAAGTGTATGTACATGTGTATATGTTATGTATGTGTGTATGTCTACGCATTTATATGTGTGCATGCATGTGCTACACACACACAAATGCACGTGTGTGCTTGTGTATGCGCACGTGGCCTTTATAAAGTCAATCTAGACATTTTCCATCTTCTTCAAGAGGAGGCTGAACAGAGAAACATACTAAATGAAACTTGCTTTTTCCTGCATGGTTCCAATCAGCTATCACTTCTGTTTCTGTATGATGATGATTATTATTATTATGTGTACTGTTATTTAAAAGGTAACAGTCATCAATGAATGTCATTGTGCACTCCACCCTAAGGAAGAATGCAGGAAGGAAGGAGGCACTAGCTGGCCTGTCACACTCACCTTTCCTCTTGGTGCAGTGGTAAATTTGGCTGTGCTCCTGGGCCAGTGGGTATGGGTTGGGCGGGGGCAGAAGGTCCTGGGAGGGGCCAGAGACACCATTCTCACACTGGTACTGGGACCCTAAATTGGATGAGGTGGAGAGAGCTCGGGTCTCACTGCTGAAGGGACTGTGGTTGGAGGCCACTTTGTGCCTCACTGTGCTCCTGGGAACCACGGGATACTCTTTACTGGAAGGAAGAAGAAGAAAAAAAAACATTATGTTCATCACTGTTCTGTTGTAGTCACCCCCTTGCTGAGCCACATGTCAAGGAATCCACTAGGAATGTCAACGGATGAGAAACTAAGGGGTCTTTGATGATCAAGATGGCCCAGTGACTCCTGGCAACCCATACCATGAATATATGTTCAGGCACACACTTTCCATGTCTTGTATATTTGGTGAATGGGTTTTAAAACAGCCAGGGGTACACCTGAGACCCTTCCCCAACATCAGGGCATTGGAACTACTTCAGTTCATCCACGTGCCTTTGAATTGTTCAATTCAAAAGCTGAGTGTGCTGCCTAGACATTTGGGCCTCACTTGTAAATATGTGTTTATTTTTTAAAAGGCGAATCTTTGCTCAAGTAAAGCAGACCACCCTGGACAGTTAAGTGCGGTCTTAGGTCTTTCTGCAATGGACAAATTGCTGATTGTAACTTTGAATTCCTTTTAAGTTGCCATCTTTGTCATACTGCTATACCTAACTGCTCTATGGCTTGGTTTTTCCCATCCATAAATTGGGGGCAATAAACATCCCTAGTTCACAGATAGGAAAGATGGCTTGGAAGAGGGTAAAGAATTTGTTGTGCTGGGTCTAGAGAGAGATGGCTCAGTGGTTAAGAGCACTGACTGCTCTTCTAAAGGACCCAGGTTCAATTCCCAGCACCCACATGACAGCTCACAACTGTTGATAAGTTCAGGGGATCTTACACCCTTATACAGACATACATGCAGGCAAAACCCCAATGGGCATTAAGTAAATAAGTAAATATTTTAAAAAGGACTTGCTACACAAGCTTAGCAATTTGGATTCTATCCCTGGAACCCAGGGTAAAGGTGTAAGGAGAGAACCAATTCCACAAAGCTGTGCTCTGAACTCCACACACATACCATGGCATGTGCATGCCCCAAATACATATCACATGGACATATGCATGGACACACACACCGATAATAATAATAATTAAACAAAGAATCCTCGAGAGCTAGAGAGATGGCTCAGTAGTTAAGTTCGGTTCCCAGCATCCATATTCAGCAGCTCACAACCACCTGTAATTCCAGTTCCAGGAGAGCCAATACCCTCTTGTGGAGTTTGTAGATGCCTGTACATATAATCCCCATCCCACACACATATATGCATAATTAAAATTAAGATTTTACATATATATTCATGAGACTATGAAAGTGCCCCACTTTAAAAAAAAATTCCCAGTTCAAAGGGCTGTTGAAGGAAGGGTTGAGAAGGACTCAATGAGTGCTTATCATTGTGGTTATTGTTTTAAGTAAAGAGAGGACAGATGGGAGGGGGAAGCGATGGGAAGAAGAAGAAATCACAGAAAGAGATGAAGCACAATGAAATTCAGGTCCCCCTCGCAACACCCACACACCCTGCTGAGCCTCAGCATCCACCCTGTGGCTTCCTGCTCAGCATCCTCCCAGGTTCTCAGAATCCAGTCCCTCCCAAGCTGAGGGCATCACTCAGTTGGTAGAGAGTACACAAAGCTCTGCATTTGATCTCCAACACCAAATAAACCTGGCATCGTAGATTGCATCTACAATCCCAACACTTGGGAGTTAGAGGCAGGAGGATTGGGAGTGCAAAATAAAACAATAGCAATGATGATAATTTGATAACTATCTCAGCATGATTAGTCTCCTTCCTAGCATGTGTGTTTTGTGACGTAAATCACAGTATCTTGAGAAACTTATAGGTTTCAACAGTCAGCCAGAGACCTCGGGCACTAGGAACATATTCAGATGCAAAACACATATGAACCAAAAAATCCCAAATGTCAGGACTTTTTTTTTTTTCTTGTCATAACCTGGAATCAAGTATTTCTTTAGGAATTTTTGAAGGTAATTTTTGATCCAAAATAGGTTTAGCCTCACTATGAAAAATAATTGCATGTGTGAAAGTATGTGCTTGGGGTACTAACTCAGCTTCTCTTATGCAGCTGAAAGAAATTGTGAAAATTAAAGTATGCATTTGGAATTGGAGGTGCATCTCAGAGGCACAGTACTCACCTGGCATGGCATGCATGAAGCTCAATTCCCAGGACCACCATACATACATACATACATATATGCATACATACATATATACATACATACATGCATACATAACTGGAGATGCAGCTCATTGGTTGAGTACTTGCCTAACAAGCTTGAGGCACTGAGTTCAGTTTTAAACACCACAATGTATTGATTAGTTAATTAATAAAAGACCAGGGATGTAGCTCAGTGGTAGGGTATTCATGTGGGTTGTACAAGACCCTGAGTTTTAACAACTGAACTACAAAAGCAATTAGAAATAAAATACAAAGCGTATACTCTACAATCTTAAGAGCAAGTCCCTCATGCACTAAAGGTACTGGAGAATGCCACAGGCATCAATCCATGGCACCCTTCTCATGAGCTGGGATGATGTTATGACCACTGTGCCCATTTTACAAATTAGGAAGCTGAAGCTCAGAGAGAAGAGACAACTTGCCCAAGGACCAAGAACTGGTTAAAAGATACAACCAGAATTCTAGCCCAACCACTACTACCCAAACACTTTTTTTCAATATCTAAAGCAGAGACCTGGGACCAAGGTCCACGCACTAGAGATATAGCCTTCTCTACTCTCTGCCCCGTCTCTGTCTGTTATGAAGAAATGTATCACAGTGGCCAGTCACAAGGGACATGAAGAGCCTGCCAAGTTTCCATGACACTACACACCCACCACGCATGACACCCAAGAGTCTCTTGGCTCTCCTTCCCCTGGGGGCTTGTGCCATCTCGGATCCTAGCTGGGGTCCTCCACACAGCCACCAATCAGCCAGGAAGCTAAACAGAATGGCATTAACTTGAGAGCTCTGGCTTTGTGGTTCAAGCCATGTAATGGAAAAACAAGAAGAATAAAAGAAAAGCATAATAATAAAACACTACCAAAGCCATCAATTCTCACCGGTAATCCTGCCTGGGTCTGCTGAGGTCAAGCGCTGGGCTGTCGGCACTCCAGGAGGAAGGGAGAAATCGTTTTGGGGTTTTATATGTTTAACGGGGATGGTTATTTTTTTTAATTAAAGAAAATAAGCCTCCAAAAATATTGGCTGAGGGAATTTACAAGGGAGCGTACCAGCGTGCCCTGTGGAATTCTCCCATCCAGCCTTGCCAAACTGCAGAATTACTCACCCCAAGAAAGGCCAAACCCTGTTTTATAAACGCTTCCAGAAGTGGGAAAGTGATATTATCCCCAATAACCGCGTGTCCCTCACAGCTTGCTTCCCTCTAAGGAGCCTCAAGCATCATCCCCAGCGTGTATCAAGAACATCTCGTTTAGTGCCTGAGATGCTGTGTCCCAAGGCCATCTGGCGGTGTCGGGCTGTGGGCAAGGGAAGGCAGGGTGCCTCCTCCATTCAGTGAGGTGAGAGACACACAGGGAAGGAAATGTCCAAAGTAAACCACAGCAGGTGGTCCCTACTGAGCTCTTCAGTAGACTGCTCAAAGGACCCATCAGTTCAGAGGAACTGTTTAGTATCATCATGGTGCCTGGGATGGGGAGGTAAGTTGTTTTCATCTGAAGCTTAAGGACACTCATGAAGAAGCCAGAGCATCACAGAATTAGAGTGAAGGTTGAAAGGGGTGTGTGTGTATTGCAGCCGTGGAGGGCCAGTTTTCACCATAATTACTACCACCACCATCACCATCATCAGCATCACTACCATCATTACCACATCACCACCATCACCATCACCACCATCACCATTACCACCATCACCATCATCACCATCTCCACCATGGTCCATACTAGTCTTTAAGTGCCTCCTCATCCACGTTTCAGCCACCAAACTGATTGTCATCATTGTCTTCCCTCATTTGGTTCTAGACCATTACTCCTTTTATGCAAATACTTAAGAGCTACCGTACAAATAAGAAAATTGAAGTTCAGGCAGTTGAAAAGAGCCAACAGAAGATTCATTCAAAGTCCGTTCTACTCCTAAACTCTTGGGAATAAACTTGGACAAGGTGATATGGAGGCATCTGATGTGTGGTAAGCATCGTTCTGCAAAGCAGGCCGATGACGACAGAGTTGGGGGCCGGCTACAGTGGGGCAGGATTGAGGTAACTGGGCAAGTTCCACTGGCCATGATACCCTGCTGCCCTTGCCATCCACCAGTCCCACCAGCCACACAACAGGCTCTGATCAGAGGCACCAGACACAAGCCAGACCTCGGATCCCTCAGCTCTCCCTGGGTGCCATAACCCAGAGAGCAGACCCTCCCTGACCCAGGCTCCCTGACATTCTGTTCCCCGCGAGCTAGAGTGAATGACGCCATTGTCACTGGGTCTGGGTTGTAAAACATTACAAGGAAATATTGAAACTGAGGACCAAACTGCACCATCAGCCTGCCGCCAGCTAATGAAGCCGGTCTCCACTGCACTGCCGCCCATTGAATCGGCCTTTTCACAAGAGCAGGTGGCAGGGAGCTGGTTGCTGGGGGGCTTTTGTTCAGTTTTGTTTTCTCTAGGAGATGCTTACCCTGTTTCTGGCAGCGTTTTTAAACAACCAAAGTGGGGTGAGGGCTGTAAAAATCCCCAACTTGTGGGGCAAATTCCCACTTTCGTCTGTGACCCAAATTAAAACAGACAGGGCAAATACAGCTCCTAGGGAGCTTCCCCGGTGTGTTCACCTTCTAGTCTATGTGAGTAGGGTGCTTTGATCTGACGTATGTGGGCACCAAGGGAAACCAGGAAGGCACACCTCAGGTGCAACATGCAGCTCAGCCCAGATAGCAAATAGACCTGCTTCTCTGCTCATGGCAGAAAGGCAGAGACCATCCCCCTGTGGAGAATAGGCACACATGCTTTATGGAAATTTCCCAGTAGGGCTGTGTGGTTTGAGAGGGACCAAGACTCCCAGTGATTCCTCCTCATACTTGGGGACAAACTTGCTTTGCAGCAATGGGGTCACGTGGCTCTATCTCTAGAGAGAGTAACCTCAGGAATTGGCTCCTGGTTCTGATGCTGGGGGGAGGGGGGAAAGGATGGAGGACATGGGAGAGAGGAGGAGGGATGAAGGGGAGAGAGAAAGAGGGAGGGAGAGGGAAATAGAGACAGAGAGAGAGACAGAGAGAGAGAGAGAGAGAGAGAGAGAGAGAGAGAGAGAGAGAGAGAGAAAAGGAGAGAAGGGGGAGGAGAGCTCCCAGGCTGGCCTCAAACTCAATATATACCCAAGGATGGCCTTCAACTCCAGCTTTTCTTTTTCTTTCCTTTTGTTTCTTTCTTTCTTCTTTCCTTTCTTTCTTTCTTTCTTTCTTTTTATTTGTGTGTGTGTGTGTGTGTGTGTGTGTGTGTGTTTGTATGTGTGAGTGTATGGATGTTTTGTGTGAATGTGTGTCTGTGTACCATGTGTGTGCCTGGTCTCCATGGAGACCAGAAAAGGGCACTAGGTCCCTAGGAACTGGAGTTATATATAGTTTTAAGCCACTATGTGGGTTCTGGGAATTAAACCCAGGTCCACTGAAAGAGTAGCAAGTGTTCTTAACCACTGGGCCAGCTCTCCAGACCCATTTTTTTTTCTTCATTTATATTTTAAACATTAGGTCTGTTTATTTTATTTTATGTGCATTCGAGTTCTTGCATGTGTGTCTGTGAACCACATGCGATCCTGGTGCCCAAGGAGTTCAGAAGAGAGTCCTGGATCCCCTAAAGCTGGAGTTACAGACAGTTGTGAGCCAATATATATGTGCTGGGAATTGAACCTAGATCCTCTGGAAGAGAAGCCAGTGATCTTAGCTGCTGGACCTCTCTGAAGTCCTGACCTTCATCTTCTGATCCTCCTTCCTCTACTTCCAAGTGCTGAGATGAAAGGCATGTCCATGGGGCCTGGCTAACGCAGTCTCTCTTTTTATTTTTTAGGAGCACGGTAGTTAGAAGATCGCATTATGCAGCCAAGTTGGCTTCCAATGTCCGGTCCTCCTGTCTCAGCTTTCTGAATGCTAGGAAGACAGGAATGCCTGACTCCATCCTGTACAACACACATTCTGAAACAGGGCTTTGTACCTAGCAGGGGCTCTGAACTGCCTCCCCATCTCAAAGATCAAGTACTTCGGGCTTGCCAATTTTCTAGAGAGGGGTGTGGGCTTGCACACATCTACCTGGAAAGGGTCTGGCACTCCAAAGATGGCCTTAGCAAATGCTCCTGAGACAGCTCTGAAACCATGGAGGAATCTGGGCCCATCGCCTTTTGTCTCATTTCCTGGAAGGGGAAACCAAAGCCCACCCTGCAGGACATCTGGGAGTCACAAGGAAGAAGGAAGCCCTGGAAGAGGAGCTTGAATGAGGCGGAGCCTTAGTGAGCTCTCAGGCTGTCCATCATACCATCTTCCTTCATGTCTGGCACGCTGCACTGCACAGCACAGACCTACAGTTCAGTCTCAAACACTGACAAGTTTGCCAGCTGGAGAGATGACTTAGTGGAGAACCCACTTGCTCAAGCCTGAGGACCAGACTTTGAGCTTCCAGCATCTACACAATATTGAGTAGGACTGACATCCCATCTGTAATGCCAGTGTGAGAGAGGCAGATACAGGGGATACCAGGAGCAAACTGGATGTCTTGACCAGCTAAGTCAATGAGCTCTGAGTTCAAGTGAGGGACTGTACATCAATCTAGGAAGATACCTGGCATTAACCTTGAAGCTACATATACATACACACATACACATATACACACACACACACACACACATATACATACATACATACACACATACACAAATACACACACATATATAAACAATGTACATATATACATATATATACACACATATACACATACACACATACATACACATATATATACACATATATATGCACACATACACACACATATATATACATACACATGTACATACATGCACACTTATATATGCTAATAAGTAAGGGGAGTTGGGATTATTCTGGCATGTTCTAGACTTTGTCAGGGGGTTTAGGTTTCACAGTTATATACATTTATCAAGAAGTGAAAGATAAACTAACAATGTGAACATTTCACTCTGGAAATTTACACCAAGTCACAGGAATGAGCCATCTCAACCCAAGCCCTTCAGTGTGTGCATCATTAACTAAGATTCAAGTTTTGTACACAGATGGCCTGGAAGAGTGGACGGACAGATATATGGATGCATGTGTGATACAGAAGACATGTGAACAGAAAGCTCTAGGAAGCTTTTGTCCCACCCCAGAGCTACAGACTGCCAGGAAGATGTAGAGAACTGTTTTCTAGCAAGATTGCTTGCTAGAAAAGTAAATATTGATGAAATAGAGATGAAGGAAACAGACACATGGTGATGATGGTGATGATGATGATGGTGATGATGATGGTGGTGATGATGATGAGGAAAATGTGGGAGCCTGGAAGAGTAGCTCAGTGGTGAGGTACATAACCAGCAAGATCAAAACCCTGAGTGCCCCAAAATAATTAGCTAAATAAAAATACTAATTGCACGAAGGATCTAGGCACAGATTTCTCCAATGAGTGCACACCAATGGAAGAAAGAGCCAACTCCACCTCTCCCTGAGGAAATACAAGGCAGTCTCTCCAGCGGCTGTCACCTCACACCTGCTAGGGTGGCCTCTATCCAAATGACATGAGATAACAGGTGTTGGCGAGAAGGTGGGGAAAAGGGAACCCTCTCCACCGCTGGTGGGGATACAGTTTGGCACAGTCATCATGGGAAATGTTGCAGAGTTCCTTCAAAAGCTAAAAATAGAAGTGCTGTGTGATCCAGCAGTCCCTTGCTGGGTCAGCATCCAGAAAGGATGGAATTGGTGACTGGGTTTCCGTGCCCATTGTTGTCTTGGTCATCAGAGGCAAGAAATGGAAAAGACCTAAGCCTGCAGGTGAATGGATAAAGAGAATGAAGACTGTATGTGCAGTAGAGTGTGAGTCAACCTTCCAAAAGGAAGAAATTCTCTCTTCTGCGAGTGAACCTGGAGAGTGTTATGCTAAGGAAAAGAAGGCGGACACAGGAAGACAGAACCTAGGACCTCACTTCTCGGTAGGGGCTAAAATGGTCCAGCATCCAGCATGAGAGAGAGTAGAGTGGTGGCTTCCATGGAAGAGGCGTGGAGACAAAGAAGAGAGAGCTCCAGGCACGCAAGAGGAATAAGTTCTAGAAAAACACTGGGTAGCCAGTGTGCCATAGAGTTGACAACACAGGATATTGGAAATGTGAGAAGGGGTAGGAACTAGGTATTCCTAGGGGAAGGGCGGGAAGGGGCATGAAGAGAGGGGAGGGAGGAGAGGAAAGGAAATAATAGGTGAGGTGAGGAGTTGACTGTCGTATTGGACTATTTCATGTTCTGTGTGTCAAAGCTTTCAGTTTTTCACACATAAACATTTTCTCAACTACACCACAGTGAAAACGGTGAAAGTGTGGATGAATGAATGAGTGGCTCACAGCACTCTTCCTAGAAGGCAAGTGTCCTAAGGCAGGAGAGGTCAACCTGCGGGGACACAAGTGGGAAGCTATCCAAGCATCGAACCTGACATCCCAGAGGGAGCCTCTAAGGACAGCCTTAGCTTTACAACATCACTCATGGCTAAGCTTCCCACTCACAATGTCAACCTCCCTCTTGTTGGACATAAGTGTGTTCCCCCTCTGCCCCCCCCAGGGGGAGAGCAAATTCCAGAATCACAGGAGAGTGGAGAATCATCTGGTTTGCTGACACAAGGCAGTCTCAAGTCACTTCTCTGTCACCCGGCATTCAGTTGCCTTTAACCACAAGCAAGAGAAAGTAAGAGCACTGAGCCTTCCATGCAAAGGCAGATATGTGTGGTCAGGGGCTGAAAACTGATTTACAAACAGAAGGAATAGAGGCAGGAATGGGAGAAGTATAGCCCTGGAAGGACCCCAGACCCACAAATCCCTTGAAATTGTTGGATTATTCTTCCCCTGTGTATATACTGCATTTCAGATCTTTCTTGAGTTCATCTGATTTATTGTGTGCATGTGCCTGTGTATATGAGAGCTGAGGGGTTCTCGTGTGTGTGTGTGTGTGTGTGTGTGTGTGTGTGTGTGAGAGAGAGAGAGAGAGAGAGAGAGAGAGAGATGGGTTTTCTCTATGTAGTCCTGGCTGTTGACTAGCCTGGATCTTGCTATGTAAACCAGGCTGGCTTTAAACTCAGAAATCTGCCTGCCTCTGCCTCTCAAATGCCGGGATTAAAGGCCAGGACCAGCAGCAGCTGCTTTCACTGGGCTTTAAGAAGGGGGAAGGACACATCGGAAAGGGTGATACAAGCAAGGCCAAGCAGATGGAAGGACAATGGTCATATATAATGTAGCCAGGCTGAGTTCCGCCAAGACTGTCACTGGGAAGGGGGTGGGGGGTTCTGACCTGGCTACTGTGTCCTGAGATCCAAAGTTCCCCACTCTGTCTGCTGAGGGCAGCTCAGAACTGTAGGCATGTCTACCTTAGGGGCCACTTCCTATTAAAAGAGCAAAGAAGCCCAGGTAGCATGGCTCCTCTCCGAGGCATCACAGCCCTGAAGTGTGTTGACCCACACAATTGGCTAGCTCCTGGCAAGATTCCATCAACACTCGCTGAGTATCCCGAACCCCCAAATCCAAAATGCTCTAAGGCCTGAAGCCTTTTGAGCACAGACAAGACCACCCCTGAATGGAAAATTGCATGCTTGCTGCAATCCAAAGTGCAGGTACAAGACCAGCAAGATGGCTCAGCAGGTAAAGGAGTTCATCACGAAAGCCTGGAAACACGACTTCCATCCCCAGAATCCACATAAGGGTGAAATGAAAAACCTTAGCTCCACAAAGTTATTCTTTGACCACCACTTACAAACATGCCATGGAATGGATGCACACACACTCACAAACACGCCATGGTATGGATGCACACACACTCACAAACATGCCATGGTATGGATGCACACACACACACTAATAGCAATGATGATGATGATGGTGATGATGGTGATGGTGATGCAAGTGTAGGGCTGGGGATCTGTCTCAATGAGAGAGCACTTACTTGGCATGTGCAAAGGCCCTGTGGTCTGTCCCCAGCCAACAAACAAGAATAAAATATAAGTAACCCAAAGAACTGGCAGGCACTGTAAAAAATACTGTGTATTTTTCACAGATTGCATGTACAAGGCATTGAGACACAAATGAATCTTAGCGTGTGGAGTTGAAATGGCTTATGTACATGCAGTGATTCAAAATTCACCAAAAACTCCCAAGTCCGGAAGGGCTCTGGGTTCAAATGTTTTGGGTGAGTGACATTCAGTCTGGACCACCTGTGGCAGAAAGGGCCACCAGAGCTCAAGTCCATTCTATAGAAGAGAACATAGGGTAACCCAAGGGCCTCGGCAGGTGCCTCAAATTCAATGCCCATTCCTTACCGTGTAGAAAAGGGTTCCCCTCCACTCCCTCATCCTGTAGATGGAGTTTCTCTCTACTTCCTCACTCTATCGAAGGGGGTTCCTCCTCATCCCCAGGACATCCTTGCTCCTAATGAGGGCTCTACATCCTGACAGGCCCACCTGCCATGTGACCTCACCAAGATATGAACCATCACCCAGCGCAACCAACATGGGACATCATTGTGGCTGTGCCTTTCTGTGCCTGCCAGGCAGTTTTAAACCTCAGTATGTCCCTTGTCACTCCATCTAGGCCAGTAAAGGACACTAAGAATTCCCTTCTATAGACAGAGCCCATGTTGGAGAAGCTGTGTGTGGGTGCTCTGGCAATAGGAACCCACAGAAAGCTGGTGGCGGCAAATGCAGAGCATGGGAGTGTACTTGAGCCCTGGTTCCTCCGTGCACTGGCTCATCTTTACATATCCCAGTGCCTGGCACACAGCAGGCACTTAGCAAACATGTAAGATGAACAAACCAACAGATCAAAACCTTTACACAAAGAGTCTTTGGGTCTCGGTTTCCCTTTTGCAACAGGACTAGATGCTGTCTCTTGTATCTCAATATCCAGGCTCCAGGAGCAGCTGTCACAATGCCCCTGTCCCTGCTTCTCTCCAGCTGTCTCTGGAGACCTTTGGAATCTATTATACCCTACTCATCAAGCCCCTACCCACTGCTTCCCTGCCAGCCCAGAAAAGCCTCCTTCAACACATTTAACCCCTATCTTTCCTTCTGGGAGCTACTGTGGTCCTTCCACAAAGTCTCCCTTGACCTGAACCCCAGCCCCAGACCTTTCAATTCCCATACTCCATAGACAATGAAGCCAAGTTCAACTCAGTGGAGAGCAGGGAATAGGGTTGTCTCTGGCCACTGTGGAATCCCAGTCCTTCCTAGGGGCTGAGCTGGTGTGCACGATTTCTGCTGTCTTCGTGTTATCTTGACAGCATCACCTACTCTGGATACCAACCCCACTGCAGGTGTCCATCACCTGGGAGTTAGCCACCCGGTTTCCTCCCTCCCTCTCCTCCTCCCTCCCTTGTCCCCTCCCTCACTCTCTCCCTCATTATTTCTCTTCCTCCCTCCCTCCCTCCCTTCCCTCCACCCTTTCCCTTCCCTTTCTCCTCTCGCCTCCCCTCCCTTTCCTTTCCTCCCCTCCTGTTGACTTAGTCTCATTCTCTACACAGTAACATCTCTGAGACCTCAGGTGAGTCTGCACTCTCTAAAATCAGCCGCCCATCACTCATCTCTTAGGACTTTGAGGAACACTGACCATAACAAGCTGTTTCCCCCCCCCCCCATACAACCAGGGTGCCTGCACACTGCCACAGGAAGCTGAAAATGGCCCGTTTACATGTTTTCCCCCAGCTCTCTCGTGTTTAATGTAAGCAGTGATGGATCCTGTAACTGTACACCATCAATGAATACTGGAGAATAGTTAAGTCACTGTCCTGTTTGTCCAAACACAATCATAAAAGAGGGAGTAGAGAGGAGTGAGTGTCTATGCCTTGGCCGAGCTGGTCCAGAAGAGCCCTCCAGAACCCTGCCTCCCTCTCTTCCAGATTTCATCCCTCCTCCTCCAGTCAGCTGTCACCAGTGTGTGGGGGACAGGAAACAGAATTACAAGATTAACAGTGAGCCGGCCTTTATCACAGCTGACTCCAAGAGCCACAGTGCCCGCTTGTCACTACCTACTGCAACCTGGGGGCTGGGACAACAGCCCAAAATAAATCCTGAACAAAGTTAGAACTGAGAGTCCCAGGGAGATCTCCCCGGAATCAGAGAAAGGGCCCTGAGAATGGGCTGGGACCCAGGTTCCCTATTGCATTTTCTCAAGTAATTCTATTAATTTGTTTGTTTGATTGTTTGCTATTTTGGTTTTTCAAGACAGGTTTCTCTGTGTAACTAACAGCTCTGGCTGTCCTGGAACTGGCTTTGTAGACCAGGCTGACCTCAAACTCACAGAGATCTGCCTGCCTCTACCTCCCTAGTGCTAGGATTAAAGGTCCGCACCACCACCTCCCAGCCAAGTAATCCTTATAAGACCCTTAAAATATGTAGGCTACACTTACTTGTGCCCATTTCACAAGTGGGGAAATCAAGTCTCTGGGGGGATCAGCTCACTTTCCCAGAGTCACACAGCAAGTGGCACAGAGCAAGGGACAACCCCAGCTTTGACTGACCTTGAAACCCTGTTAAGTCAGCCACTTTGCTTCCTCCGCCACTGTCCCTAAGGCCACCTGCAAAGAGCTGGCTAATGGCACATCCTGCCTAATCCCCCAGGAGGTCTAGCCTTCCTGACCCAACTCCTCACCACAAACACCTATGATTCTTAGGCTGGGAGACTGACTCCAACATGACAAGCAGTCGTGACTGGTCCCCTCTTCCCTCCGCCCCCCCCCTCCCCACTGACACCTGAACAGAAAGAGACCAACTCAAACTGGAACAGGGTGGTGGGGAGGGCCCGTTAGGACATTCGCATGCCCTCGCTCTCAAACACCTGTGTCTCTTTTCATTTCTGACACCTGCTCCTGGGAGCTTCTGACGAGCACCATCCAGCAAGGAAGTCTATTAAAGGAAGGAAGAGAGCAGGCAAGGGCTGGGGGGGGGGGGGATGATCAGGGGCAAACTGAACACAGGCCCCTGCGCTACAAACAAGAAAAAGCAAGCAGTTCCAGGGCACCTCCTTTACCATGAACCAAACAAACAGAACCAGGAGGCAGAGGGGCCTGATAGGAAGGCTGTGTTCGGGCAGTGGTAAGAGGTCTGCGGGACCTCCCTCCACAGGACAGGAACCTGGAGCATTCTCATTTGTACAGTGATCTTGTCTGGTTGTGTTTTCCAAGACTTTCTGTGGGACTGTCCAGAGAAGACTCCAGAGGAGAAGGGGGCTGCAGCCAGTGTAAGTCAAGAGGCTGCAGCTGTCAAGAAGGGTGATGGCTGGAGTTCAGTCTGACAGGAGACAGATGCTGAATGCTAAGATGTGTCAGGAAGAGTCAGACCAGGAGGGGAGCCCAGCGGTACAGCATGGACTTGCTGTGTGCAAGACCCTTGATTCGGTCCTCAGCACAGAGATACCTTAAGATTGAGAGGTTGGGGAAGGAGGTTGCCTCCTGACCTCTTCAATCCATCATGCGCTGGTGGGAAGGATAGAAGAGGTGAGTGAAGCTAAGACCCTTTGGTGACCTGTGCTTCTACAAGGTAATCCAGGTAGGACCTTCACGTAGCTCTCAACAAGGCTTCCCTCTGCAGCAAAGCCAACATGAGCATGGGATGTTGACTCTGAACTTGGCTCTCTGGGGGCCTCAGGTAGTTGTATTCTTCACTGCGTAGATAGGATTTTTGTTGACACAGACTCCTCTGACCCCAGAACTATAGCAAGTGCCAACTTAAAAATGCATTTGGAAAATATTGAATAAATATTCCTGGGCCTGGAGGGATGGCTCAGCTGTTGAGAGCATTTGTTGCTCTTCCAGGGGACCTGAATGTGATTGCCAGCACCCACATAGTGGCTCACAACCATCTGTAACTCTAGCTCCAGGGGATCTGACGCCCTCTTCTAGCCCCCATGAACACTGAACATACACAGTACATAGGGACATGTGCAGGGAAAACACTCATACAAATCAAGTAATATTTTTAATTAAATTAATTTCACAGCACACCATTCTCAGACTAATATTTTGACTCTAAGAACATGGGACCTTCATCCCTTTTTCTGTTTTTGGCCCCTTGCCCTTCTTCGAATGACCATGTCCTAAATCTAACTGACGTTCCCTTTTCTTCTCTTCCAGAGTGTCGTCAATGATTTTATTTTATTTTGAATCACTAAACCCACCAAGAGGGAAAGAGAGACAAAGAGAGAGTATGTATGTGTGTATCCATGTGTGTGTGTTCCTGTGTATGCATGCCTACGTATTTGTGTGTATGTGTGTGCACACGCACACGTGCACATGTGCATATGCATACGCATCTGATCAATCACTTGGTGTGATGGAGGTGTGATTTGTAATTCTTTTCTCACGTGGTGGGTCAAGCCGGAAGTTAAGAGAACAAGTGATTAACTGCCTTGCGTGTTCACATTTCAATCAGACCCAATTCCCTCTCTACCTTTGTTCTAACCCTTCCTATTTGTCAAATCAGTGACTACAACCACAGGATATGTAAAACTAGCAATTGATTTTTTAGCACCGGCTCTCAACCCACCCACGCCCCTCCCCCATGAGGTGCCCTGGACACCACACCTGGTGTCATGTTGGCCTATGTTTCACCACCCCCAGGAAATGGAGTTGTTCACTTCTGAGATGAATGAGAGGAAAAAGGAGATGGACAGGAGGAAGAGGAGACCCCTGGCCAGCTGGGTTCTGGTCTCCTACCCAGGCCTTCACACTGCGGGCTGCCTGGAAGCAACCGTCCAGATCACAAAGCTTATCAGAAAAAGGCTGGGGCCCTGGGAGATGGCTCACTCCTTAAAGTGCCTGCCATACAAGCATGAGAGCCTGAGTTCAAATCCCCAGAACCCATGGAAACAAAAATAAAATCCAGGTAGGTGCAGTGAGGCTTCCCTGCAATCCCAGTTGGGGGAGGGGGGACACATGAGGATTCCTGGATCTCAATGGCCAGACAGCCAGGCTGAATGAGGGAGCCCAGGTTCAGGGAGACACTGTGTCTCAAAAAATAGAGAAGTGATTGAGCTATGAGAGAGAGAGGAGAGAGAGCACAGACAGACGGAGACGGAGAGAAGGGAATGAGGCATCTCTGGCTCTGTTGGCTGCTGGGGGGATTTGTGGGGTGCATGTGGCCCCCATTTCTTACCTTTGCATCCTTGACATCCTGTGCAGTTCCATGTCATCGCTTCCCCGAAAGCCTTTAGCGAAGGGGTTGTTCTCAATTTTCAGCTGTGTAATCTGAGAGGACGAAGGAGAACAAGTTGGTTCACACTTGATTACCACAAGAGGACCTTGGGACATGAGTACATAACAAATGTGGAAGAGGGGGTCCAGACAACCCCGAGGACACAATGCAGCGTGTCACAGTGCCGGGACTCCCCCTTAGGGGAGGCTTTGAAAAATGCCCTAGGTCAGATGGTTTTAGAAAGAAGGGGGAAACCTGGATTTGGTTTATTCATTAATTGGAGTCATATTCTGCAGTGTGTGTGTGTGTGTGTGTGTGTGTGTGTGTGTGTGTGCGTGCATGTGTGCATACATGCACATGTGTGTGTTGAGCATTTTGCATTTCAAAGAAAAAGGAAGCCTCAACATTTGGCCGTTCTTCCTTAGAAAGCCATGAGTGTTGACATGGTGGCTGTATACCCCGCACACTGTAGTAATCTCTTGATTGATCATGGAAAACACATCTTGATCATTGCTTTCAAAGGTCCGGTCATGCCCCATTTCACCATTTTGCAGGCAGCACTGACTAGCCCAGGTGTAAAAGGCTGCCCAGTACAATAAACACCAGCACCCGAGGCTCCCGCACATGGTAGCCGTCCCGTGGCTCCGACCCTCTGCGGTTTTCTAGGCAAGGAAGTGGGAACTCTGTCTTTAAAATCTGTGTCACAACCCTGAAGCAGAACTGTGTGTGTTTTTCATGTTTTGGTCCAAGGCCCAGCACTTTAATTTAAGCCATCAACACATATTATATTAGTGTCAACGTAATAGTGGATCCAGGTGGCAGACTGCATCCATATGGAATTTGCTACAAGTGTATCCTAAAAGCTGTGTACGAATTTAACTGTCACACACAGAATCATATGACAGACAACCAGGACACCAGGACACTATAACTGCCATCAGTGGCTCAGGAATCCCCCTAGGGGCCACTGCCACATCTAAGAGCATCTGTATGGTGCTTTGCTTAAATTGGGGTCTGTTTTGTTTTGTTCGTGTGCATAAGTGTGTACCCATGCTTGTGTGCATGCATAGTCACATGTTTAGGGGCATGCACATGAAAGCCCAAAGTTTGACTCTAGGTTTCCTCCTGTGTCTTTCTGCAAAGTATCTGCTGTGGCAGGATCTCTCCCAAGAGCCCAGAGCTTGCATATTCAACTAGCCCAGCTATCCAGTTGCCCTGAGGCTCCCATCTTCACCTCCTGAGTAATGAGACTAGAGGTACCTGAATGTGCCAGCTCAGCATTTGTGTGCTTGCCAGTGATCCAAACTCCAGACCTCAGGTTTGGGCAACAACTACTTTGCAGAACCAGCTCAATTTTAAGATTTGTTTTTTTAAAAAATTTACTTTGTTTTCCTGAGATAGAGTCTCACTATGTAGCCCAGGCTGGCCTCCAGCCTAAGGTAATTCAAAGTGCTAGGTTTGTAGGATCACAGGTATGAGCCCCTACGCCCAGCGATGATTTTTTTTCTTTAAATCAACTCCCTTTCTATTTAAAAGTATTTTATTCAGAAATATTGCTCACGACTCTATATGACAAAGAGAATCCAGGCATGCCAAAGCCACTTGGTATTTAATAATAAGATGAAAAACTCTTTTGACATCCACAGGGCATTCTGAAACCAAAGTCTACCTTCTGGTTTTAAGGAGAGAAGGTTCTAGAACAAACTAGTCCTGAACTAAAACTCCCTCATGGAAAACTAGAGAGTTCATGGATGGGATTGAGTATTTGTCTGTGACTCATCCACCCAGCGGCACTCATACTTCAAAAGATGAACCTTGCCTCCAAGCTTGATGACCCAAGTTCAATCCCTGGGTCCTATATGAATAGGAAAGTGATAACTGACTCCCACAAGTTGCCCTCTGTCCTCCAAACCAATGCAGCACCCTCTCCCTCCCTCCAACCTCTCTCTCTCTCTCTCTCTCTCTCTTTCTCTCTCTCTCTCTCTCTCTCTCTCACACACACACACACACACACACACATACACACACACACATACTCACATTTTTCTGGTAAAACTAAAACTTCTCTTAGGGCCAATGAGATGGCTTACCTGCTCAGCAAGCCTGGAGACCTGAGTTCAATTCCTAAAACCGGGGTAAAAGCAGAAAGAGAAAACCCACCTCCAGAAACTGTCCTCTGACCTCCATGCTATGGCACACACGGTCACATTTATACCACACATGATAGCAGTAATTATAAATGGGGGCTGAGCAGACGGTAATGCTGGGAACAGAATTCAGGGCCTTGCACACACTGCTCCCAGTGCTCAGCATGGCACCACGTCCAAGCCTCCCTTCTTTTAGGGTTACCTCCAGGATATATGCATTGCTGGTAGAGAGTTGGGGTGATGGGTCAGGGGTAGATTGCCTCTAACACTAGACTCCAGGGATGCAGAGATAGTGGGAGCCCCAGGAACACACTAGCTAGTCAGTCTAGTCAATTGAGTGACTGTCTCAAAGAGAAGGTGGCACCAATGAGGTGGCTTAGGTGGTAAATGTGTCTGTCACCAAGCCTGGCAATCTAGGCTCTATCCCTAGGGCTGATAGGAGAGAAGGAGAGAATTCACTCCTTTAAGTTATCATCTGACTCCCAGTTGTGTGCAGAGTACACACACACACACACACACACACACACACACACATTTGTACACACACATCCCACAGGCAAATACACACACACACATCCACATATTTGTACACATGCACCTCATAGGCAAACACACACATATGCACACACATACCACATACAATCACACATACTCATGTGCACACCCCCCCATAGGTATACACAACACACACATGTGCACACACACACATGTGCATACACACAGAGAATCACCCTTGAGAAACCCTTCTAGATGGCAAAATATCTTATTCTGCACACGGCTTCATACACTATAAACCAGTCTATAAACTATAGGCTGCATATCAGCTTATGAGTCCCCCAAATCCACACACCTGGAAGCCCTGAGCCTACCAAAAAGCTCCAGGGAAACCTACTTCTATTTACCATACAAATACACTCCCTTCCAAAATCAGCATAAAACCGGATATCCGGGGAGGGAGAGAGTGGAAGGGTGGGGGGCAAATATAAATGCAGGCTCCAACTGGTGAGACAGCGGTTGTAAAAATTAATGAAAATAATTGTTGCAAATTCTTGCTTTTGGGGGGAAAAAAACACAACCTACAAGGGCCAAAAAAATCTTAATTATGTCTCTCTATTAGGGGCTTCATTTCCTGGTCCCGACCAGAAAGCTAGTACCTCATAAATATGGACTGCATACACTAGGACTTGAGCGGGAGCAAAGCATGTCAGGATGGAAAAGTCAGTTACCATTGGGGGATAAGCATGCTTGCATACACAGCCATTGTTGTAAGAGCCGCCGGGAAATGAAATGCCTGAGTGGCTTGTGTTTAACACCTACATATTTCTAGGCAGTGTTCTGGGAGCTGCTGACAACTGCTATGAAAATCCAAACAAAAATGTGTTTCCTGGAGTGAACGTCCATCCTAGCTAGCTAGGGAAGAGTTGCGCTTTTAAATATCTTTTTTTTTTTTTTCTTTTTTTTTTTTTTTCAGGCTGTCAAACATCTGGGGAAATAACTCCCAAATCCAGTTTAAGATCACAGCTGGGCTGAGGAAATATGGCTGGCCATTAAGAATCCTGTGCTGAATGGTTATGTGTGTGCCTTATCGCCTAAGGAAGGAACCCTGCCACACACCCATCCATCCCTATCTGCACCTGGCTCACCTGGACAAAGCATCCTGGCACACTGAATTCTTTGATCCCCTTCCCAAACAGCAGCTTGCATTCCTCAGGTATTCCCGACTGTCCACTCACCCAGAATATTTTCCCCAAACTCTTTCATCCAAAACGAAGCAAGTAAGATCTTCACTGGCAATGAACCCAGGAGATCACAGAGACCCTAGTTACTTTCTTTTAACCACAATGATAGACCCAATTTTAAAATGCCAGTCATTCAGACTTTAATATAACCAAAGAGTGATGGTGGGTAGGCAGAGTATTCACATACACACACACACACACACACACACACACACACACACACACATGCACACACACGCACACACTAAATAAATAAATTTGAACAGAGTTAACCCGAAAACAAACCAGTAGCTAGAGCCACGCCATTGCCATTCCCAGGGATTATCTTACAAAAATCCTCCAAAGGTCCTCAAGAAGTGGATGCTGTTGTGAGTCCCATTTTACAGATGGGAAAACTGGGTCAGATCCTGCCCCCCCTCCCCCCTCCACGGGGTAGGCCCCTTAATCCACACAGTGTTAACCTCTCAGCTGGCTTACCCATGCCCTCAGCCTTCTCAACACCCCTTCCAGCTGGGACAATAAATCATGAGAAACCATGGCCCAGCTTATTCAAGTCACACGTCGTATATCCACCCGAGGAATGTTTTCTAGGGTCTTGAACTTGGCTGGGAAATAAGTGTATCACTTTGGGCTCTTCACATAGAAAATGAGTGATTCCGGTGGAAGATGGGGGTAGGGCAAAAACTTGTCTCCTGTGAACCCCTCTTCCATGTGTTCAAAATCTCTCCACCTGGCTAAAAAGGCCTTCTTGTGCAGTTCAACTAGAGTCCCACACCCAACTAAGACAGGAAGCAATCCCTGTGGGTGCAATTTCTGTGCAGACATCAAACACACGCCCAAATGCGTGGCTGGAGACCCACACCAGCAGGTCTGTGAACATTTAAGCCCATGGTTCTTTACACTGGGCTCCAAATTCACACGTGGGCCAACAAAATGGCTCAGCAGGTAAGGGTACCTGCCTGCAAGTCTGAAGACCTGAGTTCAATTCCCAGGACTCACAAAAAGGTAGAAAGAAAGAGCTGACTTTCATCTCTTGTGTTCTGGCCTGGACAAGCAAACCATAGCACATGTATTACACTACCCCACAAACACACAGAGAAATATGACCCTGCGGGGGTATGTCCACATGTCACACAAGACAAAGCAGTCTTCAAGAAGCCAGAAATGCAACTCAGTGGCAGGATGTGTGCTTGGCACACCAGCATACACATAAACAAATAAACAATAAAGTGCTATGAACCTAAAGACAGAGATGGGAAGGAAGGGGCAGTAGATGTCCACAGATTGCACATGGTGCATATGTCATAACATTAACATGACAGAACTCGGAACATGCCAAGGATCCAAGGACCCACTTTTGAAAGATTGTTTTATACACACACACACACACACAGAGAGAGAGAGAGAGAGAGAGAGAGAGAGAGAGAGAGAGAGAGAGAGACGCTTCCTCTATGAACCTAGGCTTGCCTGAGTGGGAGGCAGATATATCTGTGCCCCTGTGTCCAGTCTGGGAGTCTTTAAGCAAATAGTGGTCACAGTTAACCAAGGGTTTGGGTTTGCAGCATCACGAGGAAGCCTATCTCTGGAAGTGTGATTCAGGGTAGACTTTGCTAAGTCACAGCAGTTGACCTCACCATTTGCCGTTGCTGGGGTCAGCTCTGTTCTTTCCCCTTTAAAAAGTAATTGTATTGGGGAGGGGGCTGGGGTTTCTTCTGGTGCAGAGGAAGGAAGCTCTCCCTAGATCTGGAAGGAATCATCCATCACGGTGAGGCCACTTACAGTCTGGATTCAGAGACTACAGGCCATGAGTTGTAACAGGATTGGTTGAGGCATTCTCTACCACCCAGCCAGCACCAGAGCACCAGAATGACCTCCACTGGACAACCTGGAACTAAACCTGCCTATGACCCTTCCTTGGCCCGCCTTGCCAGCCTGAAAACCTACAGTTAACTTCACCCAGAATGAGGAGGGGCAGGGTCTATGAGAGAGGGGGTCGACCCTCACTGAGCTCACATGGAGTGCCCCTTCCCCCATTAGCCTCTGCTAAGCCACCTGCCCCACTGCCACGTGAGGGGCCTCTAAAAACCAGGACACTAGTCTCAAGAGAAAGGGCAATCCCCTCCAACGGTAGCATTAGCCAGGCATCCTAGCACCTTTTTTTCCCACAAGCTTGCACCAATTTTAAGTGCGAGACAAGTTTGGTTCTAACTAGAAAAGGGTGGGTGAGAGACGCCCTCCCCCACCATGAATATAAGGCAAGCAGCTCCACCTCGACCTCTGCCCAGCCCCTGGAGGAAAGAATAGAAGCTGAGGCCTGAGCAGGACTGTGGACCCACCCTCAGCCTTAAAGGACTACATTCCGACGATGAAGCCCCAGCGCATGCGTCCATGTAAACCAGCAGGCGCGCCCCCCGATGCAGGCGCCCGGAGAGTGGGGCTTACCTTGTGATTCTGGTACGAAGTCACGGCGATAAACGCGGTCTCCGGAAAGACGTGGGTGCAGAACGCAGTATTCTTTGAACCAAATCCATTATTTTCGTCTGCTTTCACGATGTGTAATCGGGGCTGGTATTTGTGCATGGAGTTCAGGATAATCTAAAAAATAACAGAGAAAATGAGATTGTCCGAAGGGGGGAAAATCAAAACTCCCTTTGTTTCCAGCTAGATCCTTGCTCCTCCCCCATCTGCACTGCCAATTAGCTTTATTATATAGGCTCTCAGGAAGGGGAAAAAAAAAGCCTTTTTTTTTCTTCTGTTTTGAAAAGGGGCCAGTGATTTCATTTAAAAGAAACATTTCAAAAATGACAATTTCCATATAAGAAAGTCAAGGTAATATTCCAGGAACCCACCCAAAGCACACACGGCAGTAAATCAGAATTCTTAATAAAGTTTGCTTAATAAATTAACTCTGTGTATAAGGGCACTTCCCGCCCCAACAGGAGCTTGGCAAGTCTGGAGGCGGGACCCAGAGGGGGTTGGGAAAGCCGGACAGCAGTGTGGCTGCCAGGGACAGGAAGAACATGTGTGCATACACACATACATACACACACACACACACACACACACACACACACACACCTCCTCAAACTCCTGAGGAAGGCCAAGGGCTGATGAAACTCCAGGCAGAAAGACCTCAAACCTAGGCCCTTTGTTTTGAAAATGAAAAGGAGTCAGAGAGAGAGAGAGAGAGAGAGAGAGAGAGAGAGAGAGAGAGAGAGAGAGAGAGACTGAGGCAGTGAGGCAGGCTGGTTAACCTGGAGGCTTTCTTTCTCTAACATTTGGGGCTCTAAGATCTACAGGAGGGGTATTGTGTTCTCCCTTCCAGGGGTACTCTGGGTGGGGCTTACTTCTGCTGCAGTGGCTGTTGCCACAATCACATTACTATTATTAGGAGATGGAGGAGGATCCCTGGTTGCATATTGTGGCTGGAGTCAGGACTCCTGCATAAGCATCCATAGTAATAAAACTCAGTTTGCCGCCCAGATGATGCCCATATTTTGATGCTGGGGGTGGGATGGGGTGGCTGTTTAATAGTCACCAAAACTTTTCTAATGCTGAACCTGGCCTGCTTTCCCCACAGGATCCCAAGCCCCAGCAGCAGTGTGATTCCACTTGGTGTCTCTGATTATTTGCATTGCTGACCCTGGCTAGCAGAATCCCTGGCCCAACCCTTGAACGAAGCCCTTGGAAGGTTCAGAGATGTAACCCCTTGGTTCCTGCCTGGGTGCATCTATCTCTAATAACACACACACACACACACACACACAAACACAAACACACACACACACACACCTCCCAAGCTTATATTGATGATGGCTGACCTGGGCTGGTGTGGCGACAGAGAGACAGACACACTGGGGCCCCTGGATTGACTGCCACATGCCACAGCCCCTGGGCCAGCACAGCCATCGTCCCGGCTTAACCAAATTGCTTTGACAGCTAGGGACAGTGTGGAGACTTCAGAAAGAGGGTGATCTAATGGCCTCTAATTCCATCAGGGTGACTCTAGATTAAAAGTTGGAGTAGAGTACTTTTCTCGTTTTCCTTGGATTGTTGAAAGGAAACAAAACAAAAATGCCAAGTGCCCTTTATTTGTTGATAGGGCCAAAGACCTTTCCTGAATATCTACCCCAGAGTGACCCCAAAAAGCACTGTCAGAATAACAGGGGGTACAGAATAACATGAGGGTACAGCCAGAGGAAGGAGACAGGCAGGGCATCGAGGGACCCTGAATCTATTGTACCTGGTTTGTAACCACAGGAAACCCCAAACCTTCTAACCTTGCACCATGAGAGCCCCAGGACATTTATGTACTGGAGTTACAATCCAGCCTTCTCCCCATATGCAGAACCCCTCAGTGGTCCATTCTGTGACCCTCCCCAGGACCCAATTGGCCTCTGTCGCTGCCACCCAGAAAGAACAGATTCAACATTTGAACTTACTTCCAAGTCTGTCCTACCCAGTACCTCATTTCCCTAAACTAGAGACCCAGTTCCTCCCTGGTGAGTCCCTATCCCCAAACAAACTATATCGAAGGGCATATCCTCTCCCCCTCCCCCTACTTCCTCTTGCAAAAGCAACCTCGAGTACCAGCTTCCCAAAGATGAGCACATTAGAACCATGTAGCAAAGAGCTCTGAATGCAGAATTCAAAGTTAGAGCAATTGAGAGATCTGGTGCTATTTCTCCCCCAAAAGCTAGTGCTTTGTTGTGTTCTGGGTAAAGAAGGGTGAGGCTGGGCTGGGAATCCACTGAAAACAATGAATCATCAGAGAGAGGCACTATCACTGTACACACTCACTATCCACACTCACTGTACACACTATCCACACTCACTATTCACACTCACTGTACACACTCACTATCCACATTAATGATCCACACTCACTGCACACACTCACTATACATACTCACTATATCCCATATTGTCTGGGGACTCACCAGGCTCTCTCCTAGAGCTAAACTGACTCCAGATTTAGGATTCTGGTCTAGTTTTGCCCCTCTAAGCATGGAAAGGAGACTGGATAGTAAGACAAAAGAAAATCTATCTACCCAAGAACAACAAACTTAAAGGACGTGCTGGTGTCAGGCTTCACTTGCCACCCATAAAAGATGGGGCAGGAGACCAGAACTCTCCTTCAATTATAATTCAGGGCTTGGAAACAGGGTACCCTGAAGCCCATCTCCAACCACTCAGGGAAAGGGGAAGACAGACCCTGGGATAAACCACAAGGAAGATAGAGGAGTGTCCCCTCAGCTGGGGAGTGATGGAGCCAGAGAAATAGAAGGAAAAGAGGCCAGGGGTGTGACTGAATTGAGAATGTGACAAAGAGGAGAACCTAGAACCAGAGGTTGAAAGGTGGGACAGGAATTTCCAGATCAGAAAGATAGAGGGTGGGATTGGTTTGTCAGCTCTTGCTGATAATTTCAGCCTTTGGGAGGGTCCCGACTAGTTGGGGGAACAGCTTGGGGCTATGTAAATGGAATCCTGGAGAGAGAACTAGGGAAGTATGGAGGCAGACCAAAAACAAAACAAAACAAACAAACAGAAACAGATGTTTAGAAGCCAAAAGATAGAGTCCCAGAGAGAAGGAAAGGGGGTGGGGAGCGAGGGTGATCGGGTCCCACACATTGATGGGGTAAGGCTACTTACATGCCCAAATGGGTCCAGGTGGTTGTTGGTGAGCTTCAGTTTCTGGAAGGAGACAAGTTGTCGCATCCAGTGTGCACCAGTTGCAGGGGAGTCTGGGTGCACATAAAGGCGACCGGGCATGGCAGGTTCAGCTTTGCCGGTGACAGACCTGGGTGAAGGACACCAGGAGCTGTGGGGCTTTCCATGGCCCAGAGGTAGCCAGCCTGAAGAGGTCTGCTCTAAGGGGACTGTTGTGGGCCCGTCCCCGACCCTGCACTCCACATTGTATCCAACCAACGACCCCCCCTCCCCCCTCCCACACACACTTTCAATCCCTTCCCCAGCTCAGAGCCAGGAGTATATGGGGCCTCGAAGCCCCTGCTGCCCACAAATTTTTGATGAGAAGTGAAAAGCTGCTTTCAAAGGAGCCATCCTCTCCTGGCCTCCTAGCAGTGAGCAATGCCGTGGAGCCCAGATTTGGCTTTACCGCTGCACCTTCCTGCTTCACCAGTAAAGCCTCAGGCCAGTTTTGCAGTTTCATTAAAAAAAAAAAAAAAAGTCACGTTCAAAGCAGGTAACTCATAAAAAATAACTGTAAATGGTTTTGTGCCCCCCAGAAATATATTCAGTATTTGGTAACAATGCTCTTTTTACAAAAATAAAATAAAATAAAGTGTGCAGCCCATGTGGTTGTTGAGTACACGGGCAGCCTCGCTTTCCCCAGCAGCCTCAGTGTTCAGGCCTGTGAAATGGGAGCTGGTTGCTGCAGCCCCCTTTTATGCAATAGGATAGGCACACAAGTCTTGAGCCTTAGTAGAAGATAATAATAATAGTAATAGTGATAACAATGTAATAGTAATAACAATAGTAATAGTAATAACAGTTCCCAGGGAGTGGGATAGACTTTGCACTTCCCTCCCAGCTCTCCTGCCCTCTGGAACGCCTACCATTTATTATCTGCAAATTTGTATCTATGGTCGTCCGCGGGAACAATATCCATGAGAAGAATGTACTTCGTTTTGGGATTAAGGCCAGTCACCTTCACTTTGTAACTAGGAAACATCCGCCTGGGAAAGAGAGGGAGATGGAGAGGGGAACACACACAGAGAAAGAAGAGGGTGGTTAATTCCAACACTCAGAAGAGCCACTCCTGATCTTTTAGCAATTCCTGGAGAAATGAAGAGCCCTGGCCCCACTCCATCCCCGGTGAGATCCACCCCGGGTTTCCCCTGAAGTTACTGGGAGGAGAATAGAACTCAGAGAAGGGAGGCAGCTGCGCGGTCGGTCGTAGGCTCCAAGGAAGAAAATAGGACTTGGGGGAGCTGCTTATAGATTTCTATGTTTAGAGACTCACTTTCTGGGGGACCTGGTACGAGGGCGAGGAGGATGCTCTTTCAGTACAAAGCTAGCGGCCATCTCACTCTGGGCACCTCCTGGGAACACATCACCTTAGATACTAACTTTAGTCCTCTGCCCTTAGAGATGCAGGTTAACTGTGGCTGCCAAAGCGATTCTCAAGTTCGCTGGGTTAGCGACCAGTCCCGCATCGCCAGAGTGCGGGATTTTCAGAAATGACCTGTAACGTAACTTCTCCTCCCGGAGCTTGGCAGGTTTCCCTGGGGAGCTTAAACTCCCAGGCACTCAGGAAAGAAATTCCAAAGCCTTCCAGATTCGGTTTTAGAGAGAGCCGAAGCCTGCACTAGAAAGCTGATGGCAAACAACTGGTGCGGAACGCGGATTCCTAGGGCTCCCCCCATGCCTCGGCCCCACGAGAAATTTTTCCTTAAGGTCTGGTGAGGACAGCGCCTCAGAAAGCAGGGGATCCGAGGATTTGTGCATCAGCAAAAGACGTTGGACCTGGGTTGGTGCAGCGTGAGAAGAGAGGCGAGGAGGCCGAACCTTCTCGTGTTTATCTGCCTCAGGAAGAGCGCCTGACCCGCAGGCAGAGGCGCAAGAAATTGACTTTGCAAACCTTTTATAGTTAAATCCTCCCGGCTCCAGCGAGGGGGGGAAAGGCAGCAGCCGGCTGGGACTTTCCTTGCTGGGCAGGATGGGAAAGGGGACCTCAGATGTCAGATATAAACAGACCCACCGCCTTCTAGTTCACTAGGGCCTTGGGCTGAGCGGGGGAGCCGACATTGTTTAATTTCAAGAAATAATAAACGTCACCGTTGTCAGTTTATTGAGGGCGGCTTGGGCTGGAGAACCCGCAGAATCTGGAAAAATCAACTCCACCCTTTGCCTTTACACACCCGGCAGCTCCGGCCCACTGGCCTGGCCTCTGTCTGTTCACACGCTGGCTCTAGCCAGACTCCCGACCTCTTAGGTGCTCTCAGATGCTGGGGATCTCTACAGGGTCGCCGTTCGTTCGGGAAGCAAAGAGTTGGTTCCCCAGGCCGGGAAACACAAAGGCAGGCTTCCACCTCTCTGTCACCCTTCCCCCAGGCCTAGCCTTTCTAGCTGAAACTCCTGCCCCTTGTGAGCGATTTCGAGCCCTGCGCAATGGCTGATCGGCTGTGTTTATCCCTGTCTGTGTACAGGGCCCCGAAGAGCCCTCTGCTCGCTTTCAAAGGCTTCACCCGCTCTCTATAAACAACGAAAGAGGTAGTGAATACATTCAACAGTTTCAGGATTTGGCTATCCTGGGGTGGGACCCTGGAATTATCCTAGGTCAGAGAAGGTGGGAATAGGATAGGGACAAGGCATCAAGTCTAAATCTAACAACTCAAAGTCCTTCTTCAAGCTCTTCGTTCTCTACACCTTTCTCCCCCCCCCCCCCCCCGTCTTTCTCTCTTTCTCTCCCCCCCCCACCTGTTCAGATAGCTCCTGCTCCTGTGTGCTTTCATCTTCCTATAAGACAGGGAAGGAGTATCTAACCCACCTAGAGGTAAGCCTTAGTGTTAGGTCCCCATCCTGCTGAAGACTCTTTAGCCAGAACGGACTCTGATTAACTATTATCTCTGTTCTATTTTCTTCTCCCTGCCTAGCCTCCCTGTTTTCTCCCCTCCAATGACTGCCCTCCTGTGTCAGGAGCAAGCTCACCTCCCTGCTTTTGTGATGATCATCTCTGTGCCCACTTCATGGAACTTCAGCCACAATTCTCTTTCATGAAGAAACACCTTGATTCCTTCCATGCCCTGAGAGACAGAGAGAAAAAAAAATGGTGATACATCTTACCCCCCCCCAAGCCTGTGAATTCAAAGAAAGGGGGTTCTGACTTCTGCTGAGTGATAGAAACTCCAGAGCAACCCAAGGCATCTGCCTGCCTAGAATTCACTAAGCAGATTTGAGATTGCTACCAGCATCCTCTCTGCTCAAGGTACCTGCTGTCTCCTCCATCAGCTAGAGGCCAGGGAATCATCTCCCACCACTGGTCTCCTCCATAGAGGACCAGGACAGCTAATTTTGATCCATTTCTTAGCTGAGATTTGGTTTTGGGGGGAATCAGTCTAGAAAAACCCACAAGGATATTCATGTATAGTCATCCAAATGCAAAACACGCATCTATGCAAATACATTACTGTTGATCATCCCTGGGTGTGAATATAAACATACAAGGATGTTTCAGTCTTTTTATTATTATTATTATTACTTGAGACAAGGTCTCACTCTGCAGCCCAGGTAGGCCTGAAATTAACTACACAGCATATGTACTGGTATCAAACTCATGGCAATCCTCCTGCCTCACCCTCCCAAGAACTGAGATTCCAGAACATGTGGGCCACTATATGGGAATTTTCAATTTTAAAATGTTCCTTTTTCCCCCAAAGACCAAAACACAAAGATTAATTTTCAGTGTCTATATTAGCAATCCTCCCAGGCAGGCCCTCACCATACTGCTGCCCAGCCTTGACTTGGAGCAGCCCCAGAGACTTTAACATTTTCCCTTTCACTGGAACTTATTTTCAGAAACTGATACCAAAGCAGTCAGACACAAACCTTCATTTTGAAATATTTATTAATCTACTGAAAAGTGGACTTTTTTCCTTTTAAAAAAATGTGCAAATTTCCCCCAACTATCCTTAATCCTCTCTGATTTTTATTAACACACACACACACACACACACACACACATACACACACACAATCTCTTAGAACCATGAAGCGAAAGAGAGAGCCTGGGGGCGGGGATCGAACTTCCCAGGAAGGATTTCTGCATCAAACCCATCTCTCTGGTCAAGCCTCCTTGCTCAGTGCCTGGTGACACCTAGCTTTTAAATCCACCTGGAGCACCCAAAGCGCTTGCCGTTTCAGGGCGCGGAGCACAGGTTGAGATTCCCCTCCCTCTACTCCGTACCAGCTTCCAGGCAGGCGGAGCTCAGGGCTCCGGTGCCCTGGTCCCAGCCCCTGTGTGCTCTCTCCTCGGCGGGTCAGGGCGCTCCTCCAGGCCCCAGAGCAAGATAAATGGTGCAGCATGAGGGGCACGGCGGGCTGCGCAGAGCCGGCAGGCGGAGGCGAAGGCTAAGAAAGATCTAAGGGGGGTCAAGCCATCGCTCATGCCGGCCTGAAGCGGCCGCTGACCCGACCCTTAATAAGGTATACCCAGGGCAGCTGGGAGAGAATTATCTGAGCCATTGTTTGCTGACCCCAAATAGTCGGATAATTGAGAGCTCTCCAATAATGTAAATAGGTTTCTAAAATACGCAGGCCATAAAGATAAACGCCTCGATAAAGTGGTTGGAATAGAGTAGAATTGAGGGGGATTGAATGAGACTAGCCAGGAAAGGAGGAGGAGTAACCTCTAGCTGGGAGCCAGCCTGGCTCAGGCCTCGTTGTGAGCTTCTGGGTAGGCTTTTCTTACCTGCTGGGTGAAGGCGGCTTGCGGGGATGATGGAGACTTGCTGGGAGCCCCCAGAGCATTCTCGGGTTTTGAATCACAGGACCTGTCTTTGGAGTCAGGCTCCAGAGGCGTGTGCGCAAGGCCGAAGCCCTCGTCTGCATCCGCCATGGTGTGGCCAGGGACCAGTGCCGGCCTGAGGTTCTATTCTGAGGACAAGAGACAGAGTTGGAGAGTGTCTAGCGACATGGGGGCAGCCGTTTGACCCTCCACTCCCAGCTGAAAGAGGCTGCGGAAAGTCTTTTTATTATTTCACTTTCCGACCCAGAACCACCACTTGCGAAATGCCCGTTTCAGACAGGGAGGAGGCGGCAAGGCCTCCCGCATCTCCCCTGCTCAGGCTCTGAGCGATAAGAGAGCTGTCCGTCAAATTTGTCTGAACTCCTGGAAGAGCCAATAAAGATAAGGCGTCGGTATTTTTGGAAGCCATCGGGTAGGAACCCAAAACAAAACAGAAAACAAAATCCCAGAGCCCCTTTGAGAAATGGTCTTTGTCAAATTCAGGAGGTCATACCAGGTTTTTTTTTTTTTTTTTTTAACCCGTAAGAGACATTATTTTCCCACAATAGGCAAAAGGCCCAGAATGACCCGCGTCTTGCAAAAATAAGAAACGGCAGGGGAGGAAGGACTTGAAGAGATACACCGGGATGAAGGAGAATAGTGGACCTCTCGCTGTCTCATTCAGGCCTTAAGATGCAACCACCTTTAAAAAAATAAAGTCTTCCCCTCTCCAGACCTTAAGCAAGACCAGTTGTGTTTCGTTTTGTTTTTAAATTAAAACAAAAGACGAGGAAGAACCGGAGGTAGATCGGAGAGGGGCCAGCAGCTCTGCTGCTGGCTCTCCAGTGCGAGCCGGTGGGCTGTACCCTTCCTCCCTCTTTCAGATCCTCTGGCTGGGGCTAACTGGGCGGGCAAGGCGTTTCTTCGTGGAGTAGCCGGGCTAAACGGAACTCAAAAGGCTTCGCTCAGAGCTGGCTCACTCAAACTGCAGGCCTGGCTCCTGGTTGGATAGTCTAAAATCGGTCCCAGACAAATCCGGGGCTGCAAGCATTGAATGGGCTACCAGGGACCAACGCAGTTATTAGGGCAGCCCCGGGGTTCAACCGAGGAAGATGAAGCAGTTGAAGTTCTTCAATCAGCCTCCTTCCTACAGGAAAGATTTCTGCCACGGCCTCCACCTCAAAACACCATAATAGTTCACGAAAGTGATCCCCCCCCCCGCGCTACACACACACACACACACACACACACACACACACACACACACACACACACACACAATTTTAACGGCTTCTTAGGCAAGAAGACTGGATCCCAACCTTGGTTGTAGCGGTCTGAGACATTAATGGGGGCGCGGCCAGCTTCTGAGGCCCAGTGCTCTGAGTTGGAGTTGGGGGAGACTGCCATGGGAGCCCCACAGTCTTCTCATAACAAAGGAAAACAAAACTGGCGCCCTACACGCTCTCCCATTCACGGCCAGCCATGGGGTGAAACCCACCCTAGCCCTTGCCAGGATCCCGGGAAGCTGGGGGGGATGGCGGAGGCGAGCAAGATGTGGTTTGACAGAACCAGGCCGTGTGCCTTGCAAGCCTCAGTGCTGCTCCCACAGTCTCGGCAGCCTCCCGGCCCCCTCTCGCCTTGAAAGGTCCAGGCCCGAATAAAATCTCTGCAAGCCAGACTCTACGGAATGCAAGACCGGGCTGGAGTCCGCCATTCTCCGCTTCCCCAGCCGCCTGCTCCCGCCCGGCCATCTGTTTGCACCGTTACCTCGGTCTTTGCAGCGGGATGCATTCACCACCACCCCTCTTCCTCTTAGCAGGAAAGCCGGAGGCCAGGTGGGGGTGTGGGCATGGTGACTCTGGAGTTTGTGCTGGGGACTGCTTGCTTGCCCAAGCTAGCTGCTACTGTTGCTACGAAGAAGTACCCAGCACGGGAGCCTCCCAGCGACTGCCCACCTCTAGCGCACACCTCCTCCACAGCTCGCTGGCTGTTCGCTAGCCTAAATGCTTTTAAGTTGTCAGGCTCCAGAAGGGTTCAGAAGAACACAAAACTAAACAGCAGGTCCGGGGGCAACTCCAAACCATACCATACGATCTCAGGGCCCTGCTCTGCCCTTGCACCCCCGGAGAAGAAAAATTGGCGAGTTGGGGACCTGGGAGAGCCTTGGGAATTGGCCAGCTGCCTTCAGAGAGACGCTTTCAGGGGTTAGAATTCCAGAATTTGAGGTATGAGCCTCTCTCTCTCTCTCTCTCTCTCTCTCTCTCTCTCTCTCTCTCTCTCACTCTCTCCCTCCCTCCCTCCTTCCCCCCTCCCTCCCTCTCTCCCTTTCTCCCCCCCAATCTAACTCAGCTGGGATGCTTACAAAGTATAGCCATTGCTTCCCCAACTCTGTGTGTCTGCCTGTCTCTCTCTCCTTTCTCTCCCCCACTCCTCCACCACCCTGTCTGTGTTCCCACTAGATACCGCCCCAAACGCTACAGGACCCTCACTCTAGATGTGGTGATTCCCTACCCCCACTCCCTTCCCACCCTCCTGCCATCATCTCAGTTGGCTTCGCTGAGACGCAGGAAGGAAAGTCAGAGAGGAAGGAGGAAAGAAAGGAAGAAGGAAAGCTACAGGAGTCAAGGCAAAGTTAACCAGCTTCTCTCAGGGAAGCCCAGCAATTTCAATGGCCTGGCCATGCAGAGAACCAAGATTGGATGCATTAGGCGTGTGCACACACCCAAGGGCCTGTGCAGCCTCGCCCGATTTCTGTCTCCACTGCTGACCTCAGACAGAGAGCAGTGTGACCCTGCCTGGCCCCATGCAGAGCCAGGACTAGCTAGCTGCCTTGACAGCTCTCCTCCACCCCAGACTCATCACACCCACCCACCCACCCCCAAGCTCTCTAGGACTTGGGGGAGAAGATGCCTTGGGATGGGAGACCAAGATCAAAGATGCCAAGAAATCATTGTGTGTGTGCGCACGCGCCCCCCCAACACACACACACACACACACACACACACACACACACACTGGGGTGTACACAAGGGCAGTGCCCAGTTTTATTAAGATAATCAGTCACTGAGGGTTGGCTGGGGGTTTCAGCTCGGAGTGCTCCTTGGCCTGCCCTTTGCCTCTCAGAAGGATGCTGTTCAGAGGGTGAATGGAAGCAGAAAGCAGTCCACAGCAGAGACACTGGCAGTAGGTCCTGCTCTAAGCAGAACCAGGCTGGGACAACATAGAGTATTGCTTGAAACAAATGCCAGTGATCCCATTCTGTTTCTTACTCCAGCCTCCTTATTCCCTCTCAGTCGGCTTCTTTTCTGGAACTCTAGAGACTACACCCTTACAGCCAAGGACTGGACAGAGAGAGAGAGAGAGAGAGAGAGAGAGAGAGAGAGAGAGAGAGAGAGAGAGCGCCCTGAACTGGACTCCAGTAACAAAATAGCCTCTGTGGCTGCAAAATTGCAGGCCACCCCTGTACTATTTCTCCAGTGGACTTTTTGGTTGCAAATGTGGGGCAACTAGGGAGAACCCCACCCTCTATCTTCCAGGTCTGTTTTCAAGTGGACCCTGGCCAAGAGCAGCTATTTATTTGTGCAAACACCTTTACTCTTCGAAAAGTCCGCACGGAGGCCTTTGGGTTTGAACGGAGCAACCTCAACCTCAGGCGGAGAACAGAAGGCCAACCTGACCTCAGGATGAGAGCCTGCCTCTCTAGTTGAAGGAAGGGGAAATCCAGACAGACCTCTCCAATCCCTTTACATTCACAGAGATTTGAGGATAAAATTAATCCCCATAAATAATCAGCAGCCTCTTCCCGAGAGGGCAAATCTGGGCTTCTCCAAGCAACAACCCAGCCAGATACACTTCCTTCGCTGAGCTTAGATGGCGCACAGCACCAGCCACTACACAATGTTGTTTTGAGTATTTTTTCATAAAACCTGGCAGGAGAGATTCATTCTTGCAAGTGATAGAAGATGAAATGCAAAAGCATAGATGGCTCTCAATTGCAGTAAGGAGGGGGTTCAGCCAGGCCTAGGTAGGGTGGGAAGCTGAGGGTCCCAGGGAAAATAAAGGCCAGCTTGTAAATATCTACACCACCCCAATCTCCCCCAACAAGACTCACCTCCTGAAATCTCACCTCTTCTTTCCGCCCAGAAGCCACGAAATGCTCACTGAGGTAAGGCAGTTCACAAGGAGTTTTGAAAAGACATCCCCCCCAAAGACCCCCTTTTAAAGCGTAGACTTCTTCCAGGGTCTGTCAAGAGAAGCAAGTACCTCCCAGTCTGTCGCTGGTTTGCGGTCTCCGACAAATTAAATATTACTGTTTATTGCCAGGCATACCCCAATAAAATAAAGAGGCAACCGGGCGATAGCGACTATCCCACCAGCCGCTGCTCCTATAGGGCTTGGAGACGTCACAAGTCACGCAACCAGCCCGCGCCTTGTCACGCTTGACTGGGGGGCAGTGGCAGGAGGTTGAGTTCTCTCCATCTTCGTCTATCAAGGTCTGCTGTAAGACACAAGTCCAGGATGCCTGGACCCTGGGGAAAATAAAGAAATAAAGAAATAAACCCAGAGCTCCCCGAGGAAGTAAGGGGTGATGAACAGAAGACACAGACAGAATGAAGAGCGCTTCTCTTAGGGCAACAGAACTGAGGTGGGAGCCCACTTCAGCTCCCGTTTGTAGGCAAAACCAGTGTTTCCCAAGGTTCATTGCAAAAGGCAAACTTTCTTACTTACACAGCTTTATTTTTCTGATGAGGAGCCCGTTTTAGCCGGTTACATTTGGGGTGCCATATCTCATGCCCAGGTCCGTTCCTGCACTGAAATAATTACTAGGGGGCTGTCTTAGTGGATATCGTGTATCTCAGATGTCTGCCAAAGTTCCTTGTAGAGAAAAAGGCCATTCGGTATGCTGCTCCTTCACTAAGGTCCTGGGTCGCAATGGGTCCCAGGGTGGCCAGACGGGGGCGGGGTGCAAGTGTGTGTTGGGGCGGGGTGGGAGCAGGGGTGGAGAGGGGTGCACTGTGAGGAGAAAAAAAAAAAAAAAAATCAGCGCCGGGTCTTGCAGAGGGACGACGCACTCAATTTTGTTTTGGGGAAATCGGCAATTGTTTCTAGTTGGATCAATGGGTATAATTGCTAAGTGGTCTGGTGCCTCTGCGTAAGCTTCTGCGTGCATTTTGAAACCCATTCCGTTTTGAGTTGCGAAACGAACCGCGTAGACTTTCCCCCACCCCGGCGGCGGCGCCCAGCAATAAGTTAGGCCTGCCTTACACAGAGCCAGCGAGCGCCAGGCCTTCCCGAGGGTAAGTGCCCCCACCCCCACCGCTAATGGCCTCGGGGGAGCCAGACTTTAAATCTGGACTGGCCCCCAGCTTTGCGGGTCTATCATGGGGTTTTGTGCTCCCCGAAACCTTAAGATTCCCAGAAGCGTGACCCGGTTTCAGTCGCAGTCCACTGGGGACTGAAGCGGCAGTGACACTGGCGGCCGAGCAGCTGCAGAGCCAAGGTCAGGCCCCGGGGGACAGCGGGCAGCGGCCGTAGGACGCAGGACACCAGCGCATCCCTGCTTTCCTTCCCAAGAGTCCAGGCCGCCCGGCCTGCTGCCCCAGCGTCGCTTTCATTTCCCAAGCGAATGATTCTGCCCTCAAATCCGAGTTTTCTCCCAGACGCCAAGAATGCAGTCCCGAATCCTTGTCCCCCTGTCCCCCGACCAACAGCGCACCGCGAGGAGCCCGAGTTCCTTTCACTTTCCCCTTTGCTCGGCAATTTCGGGTGCAACTACCTGTATCAACCTTCAACGGTTCCACTAGCCCATCCTCAGAGACTCGCCCCGTACTCTGGAGAAAGCAACCGCCACACACACACACACACACACACACACACACACACACACACACACACACACACACACACACACACAAATGCTACAGCCTCAAACTCAACCTTAGCGTCTTGTTCCTTTCCCTTCATCCTCTGCGGTTACAGTCCCGACAAGGCCGCAGCACACTTCCCTCCCTTCTTTGCTAGAGCTTAGCTCGCCTAGCCTTGCTCCCCTCCGTCTTTTCTCCCCGTGCGCACTTCCTCCCTTGCCTTGATTGTTTAATACCGTGAAAAATAGGAAGACCCATGATCCTATTAAAAACAAAACAAAACGGGAACCATTATTATTATTATTATTGCTCATATTTCCCCTTCCATTTTAAAGTAACCTAAACCTCGGAAGAGAACACGCAGGAACACACTCAGTTCAGTACCCCTTCCCACCGGCCCGGTCCCTGCTAGCTCTGTTCCTGCCTCGTTTGAGTCCCCGATGGGTTCAAAAAGTAGAGAGGAGTGCACACAGGCCTGGGAAAGTTAATAAGAATTCTAGCGACAATAGAAATAATGAGAAAACTAAACTTTGGCCAACTTACATCGAAAAAGGAAGACTCCTGGGGAGGGTGGGAAGGGTTTTTCCCCCTCAGGGGGTCACTTTGCCTCTTGCCTAGTGAAATCTGACTTTATTATAATTTTTTTCCAGGTTTTATTCAGCTCCCAGCTTCCCAGCTCTGGGCCTTCGGGGAAGAGCCTTGGCTGTGTTTATTATTAGTCAGTATTCGATATGCCCTTCTAATATTCCACCGGTTTTGGTTATCATCTTGGATTCATGTGTGTGGATGGGTTGTTTTGCTTTTCAAATCAAGGATTATGAGATAAGAAACAGAACTGTTTCTCTAGACAACCAGCTGTTAGAGAGTCGCTCTCTCAAAGACGTGAGAAGGTAACAGTAGAGCTTGCTGGTTCCCTCTAATTTGGGTGGTCACTGGTCCCTAGGGGTGAGAGGGGTCTGAGCTGAGATGACCTGGAGAGTCTACAGGCTGCTCTGAGCCCAGGGAATTCGAATCCTATCTGCAACCCAGAAGTCCTGAAAGTCCTGCGGTGTAGACACTGCACCTACACCATCAGAAACTCCAAAGTGTGTGTGTGTGTGTGTGTGTGTGTGTGTGTGTGTGTGTGTGTTTGTGTGTGTTGACCTTGTTGCCAGAGACTTAGGCTAAATAACACTAGGTCTGGGGTCTCCCATCAGGGGAAAGGCACTTGTCTGGACACACACACACTCACACACACACACACACCACACACACACACACACACACACACACACACACACACACCCCACTGAAGGGTGCCATGGAAACTTGGGAGTGCACTGTTCTCTGGGGCTCTGGAGAAGACAAATTTTCTTTGGCAGGAGGAAGAGTGTCGCGCTGTCGACACGAAAGACTATTTTTCTTGTTCCCTTTGGAGGGAGGGTTAGAAAGAAAGCAAAAAAGAAAGGAAAATTAAATCCACACGCTGCGTTGTTGAGCGTGCTCGAAGGACCAGATTGAAAACCAGAGATGAAGCTACACCTCTGAAGCTGCGGCCTCCAGGGGCCCTTTCCAGCCAGGGAGGAGGCGAGGAGTCCCACCAGAGAAAATCTAAACCCAGTTTCATAAAGAGCTGTGCTTACGGGGGAGGGGAGGCCATGCCTAACTTACCCTGGGCCAGGGAAACAAAGGGGAAAAATTGGGAATGGTTACTTCCGTATACCAGCTCAGTGTGGTGCCTCCAAACTCAGTTCCCATTCGAGCAGAGGCCAAAGCCCACCAGGCCTCTGGTTTGGGAAATCTGTCTCCTTCCTTACTCGCTACCACCACATCGGAATTTGAACTACATGGTCAAGAGGACATAAAAAGGAAACGATTTTACCCACATTGATGCAGCCACCTCAGTCTTCCAGGATAATTCTTGCGGCCCTCAGTTGCTTTTCCTTCCCTCGCCTGAGAGAAATTTGCAAGACCCCAGTCTGGGAGTCGGCCTGCCAGTCGCCCTCAGCTGGGGCCCACTGAGAAGGGAGAAGGTGAAGAGAGTTGACACTCCTGCCCGGAGCTGCGAGTGAAAACTCTGGTAATGACTTTAGAGGCGTGAGGGAGGAGGGGGTGTGGGTGAGGGTGAGGAGGGCAGCCAAACCCCAAAGTGGAAGGATCCGTCACCAAGATGATTGCTTGGTCGAGACCTCTAATTTTTCTTCTTTATCAGCCTGGGTTCCCACCCCGCCCCCAAGTCAGTCCCTTCCAGCCTTACGCAGCCCTGATAGAAGAAGACTCTGGAAGCAGAAACATACCATCCCTCTGCCCCAATCACAACTGGAAGAGTGAGGAAAGAGACAGAACTGGTCAGGATGGGAGAGCCTTAGTTCATCAAGGACTCTTGGTTTCTGATCACTATGGCAACTGGGAATCACCCACAACACTTTCAACAATAGGAGCTGACAGACAGAGCAGCCCTGTGCTCCTCAGTGTCCTGAGGCCCAAAGATGCTTCCACTTCTGGCCTTGGCTTCACCAAGAAAATTGATAGTATCAGCCTCATCCAGGACTCTTTAGAGTGAGGATCCTAGATGGAACCACAGCCAGGTCTGGAGTTTTAGGTGTTCTTCGTTCTGTATCCCCTGGTGCCTTCAGTGTTGGGGATGATGCCGTCAGGTACTCTAGCCATCCCTCCGATGGCCTGGAGCAACCTCTTCATGGCAGGAAGAAGTCGCAAACTAGAAATTCTGACATTAACCATAGGTAAATGATGCCCGTCTTTGTTTCAGGAACAACAGCAACCAAAAAAGAATTTGATTATGGATGTGACGGAGGAAATAAAGGAATATTCTGGTTGAATTATCCCTTAAATCCTTGGTGTAAGGAGAGAAAATGTTCTCCTTTGGGGGTGGAGGTGGGCAACGAGACCAGTATAGCCTAAATGTCTTGTGTCTATGTGAGAGGCAATACGCTTTGAGAAAGGGGTGCCGCCTGCCCTGCCACCACTCACTGCACAGCTTGGCATTGGCAACAACCAACACAGAAAGACGGGAGAGTGAGAGCCATGGAGAGACAGAGGGGTCGAGGTCTAACAATACTCATAAAGGCATTGAGGGGTGGTAGCTTGTTTTATGCTGTGGCTAAACCTCATCAGTCTCAGGACTGGTCAGGGAAGATGAATAATCCTTCATCTCTTTCATCCAATTTCATTGTGGGGTAAATAGTGTCAGCAAAGCTCCGAGCCACACTCCTGGTGGTGACAGATACAGTGCCCTCCACTTTTTCAATCCTTATCTATTTTTCTTTCAGTTCTTTTTTGGAGATGGGGCTCATGTAGCCCAGGCCGGTTCCAAATTCCCTGTGTTTGCCCAGGATGGCCTTGAAGCTCTCTTCCCCCTGCCTCCATGTTTCCAGAGCTGGAATTACAGGGGTTTTGGGGGGAGGGGGAGCAGGTAGGGGTGGTGAGGACTGAACCCTAAGTAAGCACTCTGCATCCCCCAAGTCTCATTCCCATGATTTTTGTATTCTTGGTATTCTTGTTTTCTCAAGAGTCTCGCTGGTGTCTACACACACACACACACACACATACACACACACTAATGCAGATATTTCAGGCTCATGAATCTGCCAGCACTCGAGGTTCAAGGCTAATGAACTTTTTCAGCAAGCAGGAGCTGCCTTGACATGAGTCCCCCTGGCTCATTCAGCTCCATACAGTCCTGCCAGGAAGAGATATTCACATGTGTTCCCAGCATTGCCGAAGAGGTTTCTGGGAAACTGACCTAGGTCACAGTCAGGCAAAAGTTGAATCCAGGCACTCCAAGTATAGAGTCCCCCAAGACCCTTCATCATTAGCCTCTGTGGCGTCTCTGCAGAACCTGGGGACCACCACCGAAGAGATCTATTGGACTGGGTAAGTTCAAAGGTCACCTTGTTAACCTTAGATGCTTCTCCATGAAGTGAGAGATGTTCAGACTTCTCCAGGTACTTGATTTCTCCAGACCAGTCCCATTGACACCCAGAAGACCAGTAGAGGACCCTGGTTTGCTGGCCTTTGGCAACTGGGGTCCAGGATGGAAGACTCTGGAGCCTGCTTTCCAAACCTCAGGGTTGTGTTCTCATATCCTGGCCTCTATATTCATCAAAGCTTTAAGACCAGGACACAGTGTGCCCCAGAGGCTGGATAGGGGATATTTAGGGATAGGGAATGTGCAGACAGCCCCAGCAGTAAAGCCACACATCCTTGCCCAAGCCTCTGGCACCTCAGTTAGGATCTGAAAGGGGGCCCTCAATGCAGGGGCAGATGCCCCCAGAATGCTAGCCAGTTGTGGCCTAGCTTGCACAAGGAGTTTCTGGGACAGGGCTGTGAGGACCACTAGGCCTACTGGGAGACAGGGTTCCTCTGTGTAGCTGCCTGGCTGTCCTGGAACTCACTCTATATAACAGGCTGGCCTCAAACTCACAGAGATCGCCTGTCTCTGCCTCCTGAGTGCTGGGATTAAAGTCGTGCGCCACCACTGCCCAGCTAGGTCTACTGTCCTTATGTTCCTCTTCCAGTCACTCTATTATTTCCAGGGTGGAAAGAGTCAGGCCACCTTGGGTCTCTCTGCTGTGGTGGCTTCCTGGGACTCAAGTAGGGGCCATGGAAGGGTCCTAGCCCCGTGCTCAAGTCTGTACCCTGGCTGCCTGAGTCAAGAAGAGGAAGACTTCCTTGGAAGGGGGAGTGAGAGTTTAGTCCCACAGAGTGCCTGAAATGGAAACTTTGGAATCCTTACTCTCAAGTCCTCTCCCTAGGCTGCCTGCACCTGGCTGCCTGCACCTGGCTGCCTGCACCTGGCTGCCTGCACCTGGCTGCCTGCACCTGGCTCCCTGCACCTGGCTCCCTGCACCTGGCTGCCTGCACCTGGCTCCCTTTACCCCTACACTGGGGATTCTTTCCCGGGAAGATTTCTAGATCTCCAGGCTTGAGGCCTTCCAATCTTCCTACCTCTACTCCCCAGTGCTGGATGTCGACATTGCCAGCATACCCCATTTATGCTGTGCTGGGCACGATACCTGGGAGTTTACTCTTGCTAGGCAAGCTTTCTACTGATGGAGTAACATCTCCAGCCTCTGTTGTTGTGGTTGACTTTTTGCTTGTTTTTGAGACAGGGCCTCACACTCAGAAATCCACCTGCCTCTGCCTCACAAGTGCTGGGATTAAAGCAGTGTGCCCCCACACCGCCCAGACTATCATTGAATATTATGCATGATTGTGTGTCATCTGGCAAGGGATTTTGTATTTAAATATACACACTTAAATATGTGTCAATTTAGAGTTGTGTGAAAGGATCATTGCATAAGCTTCCTTGGGGTGTTAAAACATGCATCTATTTACAATGTGCATATATACATTCATATATATATATATATACATTCATACATATACATATACATATACATACATACATACATAATACATATATATATATATATATATATATATATATATATATATTCTAGGTACCTCCTTACACAAAAATACCTGTGAGCTATAGTGTGCATGTCATGGGACACAGGTTCTGTAAGATGATCATGCCTGTGCCTGTCATTGTGAAAGGGCCATGTATGTATAAGTGTAAGGCAGAAGATGGGGCCCCACATCATCATTTCCACTTGACTCAACCTGATGCATCGGAACTACAAACATCACCCTAAAACCGGTTTGAGACTGTTTTGCTCGAGACAACTCATGACTAGCTAGCTGTAATGGTACACCTTTTTATTACACCCTGGCCAGTTTCAAATAGAACTACAGTCAAAAATTTTCTGCCACACAGTGACTAACTACATATGTCACAGCCAGTTCTGTTGAGAAATTTGGTTACTAAAAATTTTCTTCCTACAGGATCCATTGGAGCAATCATCGTCCCATTTCAGCAGGAAGTAATCTTAATATAACTACGCCCCCTTTCCCTACCCTTGGAAATTTGGTATAATAGTCATCGTCTTTGGGTTGGTTTTAGTTATTTGGGATTGGGTGATGCTTACACTCGGGTTTATCTTTTAGACAGGAATAGGAAATGGTGGGTAAAGGTATGGTTTAGATGGGATATAAGTAGATTAGCCTATTTCCTTGAGAATTTGAGTTTGAATGAGATAGTATTTTACAGCTTACATTGTTATGCATTCCTATGTGGTAAGCTATGTAAAATTAAGTTTATATTTTGTTATATTGTGTTAAATGTTTCCACTTATAATATTTATGCACATTATTTTTTACCATATTCTATGTATGTATACTTTTCTTGTGTTCAAGACATTTTGTATATTGATACAATTTGGGATATTTATCTTACTGCCCTTTATAGTTCTACCTCTTGTCTTGACACTTATACTCTACCTCTATTTTAGGGATTTACATGTAGGTATATGTAAATAGTTATATTGTTTAAGTATTTGTTCCTGCTTTACTCAGGAAAGTTTTAATCAGTCTTTTTAGCTAAGTTCCCGAGTATTATAGATTATCTTCACCCACATTTCCTGTACCTATGAGATTAGTCAGATATAGATGCTTAATCTTCAATCCTTCATAGACATGCAGAACATGACATTTAAATGTTTTAATATTAGTACTCCTTTGACATGAGACACTGTTGCTCCTGACAGCACCGTGCATTTTCCCGAAAATATGTTGGACACTGTTGTTGCTCCTGCTGGAGTTCAATCTCGCCTCAGCTAATGGCCTGTTGGGCATAGAATTGCCCCCACCTTGACCACTGATTTGGACATGCAGTCCTATGTGCTTACAGGAGACAAATATAAAAGACTGCTTGACCTTGCCAAGTCAGGGTAAGACAGCCATTCTATTTCCCTGCTGTTGTTGTGGTCTGTCAAGTTCTCTTGGCCTTAGCCAAATCTGGGTGTACCAACGTCGCTGTGAGACCTAGGGTGACTGTTCAGGTGGCTTGCTGTTTCTGTCCTTGCTGCACCGTTTTGGAAGTTGTCCATCCGCATTTCCTGTCTACTCTAGTATTGTTATTTTCCTTCTCAGGTCTTGATGAGGTTGAAGATTAAACTATCACAACTATTATTCTCTCTTCCTAGTTAGATATATTAGGTACTAGACTTACGTTTTCCAGCTTAGGACAACTCTATTGTAAACTCCATTATGCCCTCACCCTAGGACTAGATATGTAGGTCATTTTGTTCTCGATTTTCCTTTTCTTAGAGCACACTTGTTATTCACTGTTTTGTATATAGTTTTGTATTAAGCCTAAATCTTTTCTTTAGACTAAAAGGGGAATTGTAGTGAGGTAGTCCTTCTGTAGCACTGACCACGCCCATTGGGGGGTGGAGCGATGGGCCGAGGTGACCTGAGGAAGGAGGTCGGAGGGGGCCAGGAAGGCGCTCTCTTTCTGGCGTGACTCGGACAGGAGAGGATCGGGTTGAATTTCCTGGTGTTCATCTGTCTAGGTTGTAAGTTATTTCTCCCTGAATAAACATCTATTCGGCCTATTGTTTATCCTGACCCTTATTTACCGCAATATCAGTGGGGTAGGATGATGGTGTGGGTGTGTGACTGTGCATGCCTACATTTGCATGTGGCTGTCAGGGGACAGCTTGCATGAGTCAGTTCTCTTCTTCCACCATGTGGGTTCTGGGGATTGAACTCGGGTCATCAGACTTGGCAGCAAGCGCCTCTACCCCCTGAGTCACACCCCCATCTCTCCATTTTTATCATCTACTTTTATGATTATTGTTTTCTCCAGCAGTTCCAGGTGTGAGCCTAAAACTGGCCTCCAGCAGTCAGTTCTCTTAAGACACAGCATTCTAGAGGCTAGAAGGGCTGTCTACAGACTGCCAGGGGCCACTAGTCTATATTTGGAAACAAATTCCACAGCCACTTCCTGGGAACTGGGCAAAAGGTGCCTGAGCATGAAGGGGCAAGTAGAGCTGAGCATGCCTCTTCCTGTCCCCCAACATGTGGGGACGCCCCCCTACTCCTGGCAAGCTGGCAGGGCAAGGGGCAAGATGCACGGGAGTGTAAGGTGTGAGCAATCCAGAGCACACAGTGTCTGCAATGGGAGTTGCAGTGATTTCCTCTGCAGAGGGACACACAGAATCCCGGTCCTTCAGGGCATTCCAGGCTCTCTGGTCCCTGGACCAGTGATAATTAATTTCCTCTAACCCTTACCCCTAGCCATCTCCTCCTAGCTGCCCCCAGTGCCCAGTTCCTGGCAGCCTTTCACCTTGTCCCTAGCGAACAGGCTCCCAGGAGCAGTAGCTGCTTGCAGCAAAACCACTGTCACAAGGTGTCTCTGGTCAGGCCCCTCCTCTGCTCCATGGTGCTAGAAAGAAGCTGGGCTACCTGCTCCCTCCCAATTGCCTGGACCCCCTCTGCCACCCGCTGGCACTTCTGTTGAGAGAAAGCATCAAGCAATAGGATGCCCATGACCTAGCCATGTAGCCATTACTCAGAGCACACAAGGCCCAGGGGGTGTAGCAGTTCTCATGAGACTGTAATACATGACTCATGCCAGTGTAGTCATGTTCACTCACAGCCACTCACAGACTCAAACCTGCAAGTTTGTGGTCAGAAATGATTCAGACACAGGCACACTCAGCAGGACCTCTCCTCACCCGGCGTGGCGTCACACCAGTTCAGCCCCATAGTCCAGCTCACAGCACACCCATGCCATGCATTCATTCTCCATCACTCACACCCACAGTTGCATTTTGTTTGTGTGGTTTCTTGAAAGAGGGTCTCAGGTAGCTCCGGCTCTCCTCGAACTCACTATGGAGATGATGCAAGTGGCTTCAAATTTGAGAAGTTCTTTCCTTCATCTTGCTGGTGTTTGCCACCGCACTCTGCAACCTGAAGGTCATAGTACACATGCCCTGTGTGTATAGTCTCTCTCTCTCTTCTCTCTCTCTCTCAGACACACACACACACTGAGAGAGAGTGGAAAATCAGCCATCAGCCATATTGAATATCCACAACAACATAGGGCATGTTAATTAGCCCACCCCACACATAAGTACACACACTTGCCTAGAGCTCCATTCCTATCCATTCATTCGTGATTTATACCACATGTATGCTCTGCCATGCATGGACCTCACCTCTGCCCTATGGGCACAGCCTTAAAAGAATCTTTGACTCAGTAGGTTCCATCTAGCCCGAGAGCTACCCATGGGGAGGAAAATGGACATATGGGCTGGCAGCAGACAGAATTGGGCCTTGGGGCAAATCAACCCAGCCCAGAAGCTGGGAAGCACCTGGTGGGCTCAGCCCCCACTGGTCAGACTCTTTACCTCTGCTCAAGGAAGGAAAGGTGTCTGGAGTGCCAGGCTTTCAGAGCGCAGCTGAGGCTGGGACGGGTATCTTCTACCTCCTGCACAAACAACGCCAAAGTGAACCCTGAAGGATGGCCCTGCTCATCACCCATCACCACCTTTGCATCAGTCACCCATCCGCCTGCCCCCCAGGGGCCAGTGGGCTGGTCATTTGGAACAAACAAGAGACATCATGTGATGCCTCTGCCCCCAAGCATGGCCTTCCAAAGGGCATCTGAAGGTCTTCAATAAAAATCTCACCTCCATACATCCTGAAAGCTGTGCTGGCTCCTGTCTCTAGGCTCCACCTCCAACCCAGCCCCCTTTCTGCCCCCACCCCCACCCCTGCACCTGCCCTCAGCTAAGCTACCTTTTGTTCCTACCCCAGGACATTTGCACATGCCCTGGTTCCTTTGTTCATCTGCCCGAGGATAACTCCCATTGCTTGTTGTTGTTTGCATTTATTGGTTTACCATGATTGTCACATAATGAGCACTGGGTAAATATGTGTGCAGTCAAATAGAGCATGGCGGACGTGCCAGGCCCTGAGAATGCCAGACGGGCAGAGATCATATATAATCAGTAAAATGTACAGGGTTGTAGCACTCTCCCCGTTGCTTGCAATAAAAAGAACAGCAGCCCTGAGCCCGGTGGTGTTGCACACCTTTAATCCTAGCAGCCTGGTCGGTCTACATACAGAGCTAGTTCCAGGACAACTAGGGCTGTTACTCAGAGAAACTCTGTCTCGGGATAGAAACAACAAACAAACAAAAGTCCAGCAGTCAGAATAGAGAGAAGTTTGGAGGGAAAGCAAAGGTCCTCGCTAGATATATTTAGGCAAAGGGGGACATCCGAAGATCCCTCTGTCTATCCATCTCCAGGCCCTCCTTTGTCCCGTTTGTTTCTACTCTCTGTCTCTTCCCAGGACAAAAAAGGCATCTGATAGGTGAAAGTGGTATTTTTATAGGTTGATAAACCCCTCCTTATCTAGAAAGTTCTGTCTCATGCCCATCCCCTAAGTGTCCCTACTTGACTGTTTATTCACCAGATCTGCAGGCATCCTGGGAAAGGTGACCCTGGTCACCTCCCTGAGAGTCCTCAGCTCACTTTGGCTCAGTCCCCTCTTGCCCCATCCCCCTGTGGAGTACTACCCTGCCCCCATGGAGGGACTACCCCACCCCCAAGCCTGTGCTTCTGTAGGCTGGCAGGTGACAGGAGATGGAGGGAGAGACAGGGTGAGGAAGAGTCTGCAGGTCCCTACGAGTTCTCTATGCCACTTTTTCTTTAATGACACCAGCTATATTAAATTCTGTACTCTGAAGTCTCTTAAACCCATTTACAGTCCATATTAGATCGTGAGCCATAATAACAATGAAATAAACTCAAGCATTTATACATCCAGGGTGTTGCCCGTAGCTGGCCGAGAACATTGCTCTTCTAGCTGCTTTTGCTGACTTGTCGTCCACGCTGAACCTTTCGGTTTCATTGGGTTGGTGGGTAGGTGGGGCTTGAAGGGGGAAGAGAGGACAGCCAGGTCCCTGCTAAGCACAAAGATTTAAAAGCTGCAGAGCAAAGCAGGGCTTTGCTGGGTTCTGCTCAAACTTCAGCCTATTTCTGTCTGAACCACAGTGGACCCAGGAAGTGATGACTGGTGTGGGAAATTTGTAAGGTGGCAGCTAGGCTGCAAAGCAAAGCTCTTGGATGTGGTTACATAATCACTCATGCCCAGCAAATGTTTTTCATTTCTCCTGGCCTCAGTTTCTCACCCCGTGCAATGGGTCTCACTCCCCAATGGGTGGTTGTGAAGGGAGAAAAAAAGGTAAGGTAAGGTGATCATATGTGTGTAGGACCTATGCATCAGCAGGGCTTGAGAAATGTGTTCTCAAAGGCCTCGAAACCTCGGGGGTGGGGGGGGTGGGGAGGGGTTGTTTGCACAGGGAGGACTCTGCAGGCTAGCGTCTGTGGCTGGTCTCCTGGGGAGGAAGTGAGTTCCACTTACACAGTTGAGGCTTATAATGAAGGAGGGCAGAAGAAGACCAGAGATGTTCATGGCCCCAGACACCCTGGCCCTGGCTCCAAAGTGGGGCGGGGTGGGGGATGACTGGTCCTGGGCTACTTCATTATCTGGGGCCCAGCTGCCCTAGGCAGCTGCAGCCTTTGCCCATATCTCCAATCAGCACTTAGCAGCCGAAACTAAGCACTGGCTCTCAGGCCCTCATCCTGTGGGGACGGCCCTTTGGAGGCAGGAACTATGCATTTGTCTCCCAAATCCCAGACTATCAAATGCTCGTAGCAGACTCGGAGTGCGTGCATGCTCAGTGATGAGTGCTTGCCTGGCATGTTGGAGACCCCGGGTTCCAGCCTCCAGCGTTGAAGAAGGGAGGGAAGGAAGGAGGAATGGAAAAGAGAAGGTAAAAGACAGGATGAGAGTCAGTGACTCAGCTGCCATCTTGAACTCAAGAGGCTGAGGCAGGAGGAGTACCGTGAGTTTGAGGCTAGCCCAGGCTACATAGTGAACTCTTAGCCAGCCTGGGCTAAGGTCTGAGACCTGTCTCAAAAATAAATAGACGAAACACAGGCAAACAAACAAGATGGCCTTCAGGCCTCCAGTCCTAGGATCCAGCTGACCTGTAGAGAGCCCAGCTTTTGCTATTCCTTCTTTGCCTCCTCCTGATTGCTCCCCATCAGGAGACATAAAGGAAACCACATGGGCTATGAGTGGGCTGGATGATCCTCCACATCCTTCACATCACATTAAAACCCAGCTAACATCAGTAAAGCCACCTGGTCCATTGCCCCAGCCCAGCAGCCCGAGCAGTGCCGATGGACAGACCCATCCATCAGACCCACAGACTCGAAAGCAAAAGTAAGCCTCAGATGGTGCCTATCTGTTATCAGGCATTATTATATCGAAGACAGCTGATGCAAGGCCTTGAACTGAATCCAGCCCTCACTAGCCCCATATCCCAAGTTGGGAAAGGAGTCTGAACTTCCTGTTGCAAAACTTCAGGCCTTATCTTGAATCCCTGAGAGTATCAGAAGCATCAGAAACAGTCAATGGCTCTGTGGGTAAGAGCATGGACTGCTCTTCCAAAAGGGAGCAGTCTTGACTCCGTCAGCCCTCCCCTGTGATACCCTAGGTAGAGTAGATTTGGAATGAACCACCCCAAACTCTCATCTCTGCAGGTGAGCACCCACACTGAACACCCTCTCCACCCCGAGCTGTATGGATTTCCTGGGGCTGGTGTGGCTGGGTGGCTTAAATGAGAAAGATGCGCCCTCCTACCTCCACTAGCAGTGGGACCTGACATTCTACCATCTGCTGGTGGCTCTTTCTGGTGAGGCAGAGAGCCCTTCCCTCTACCTGGCAATAACACTGCCACCCTTGGCATTCCTTAGCTGGCAATATCCATGTGGCATTCTCCCATGAGCCTAAATGAACACTTCCTTTTTTTTTTTTTTTTTTTATAAGAGTTCCAGTCAAATGGGTGGGGGGCGTGTAGGGCCCATTCTAATGACTTCATTTTAGTTTAATTACCTCTATAAAGTCCTTATTCCCCCATGAGGTCACATTCCAACAGATGATGCTATTTGGGCGGTGATGCTATTCAGTCACTAATGAGAGGGTCCTGTCATCTGCACTGGCTCAAAGAGAGTATCCAGACATGTGGGCCCATTTCCAAGGTTGGAATAGTTGACATCCGCAGCTGTCGGCCAGAGGGACCTCACAACGGTGAAACTGGTAGGATAGGACTTTTTTTAAAGACAGGATCTCATGTAGCCCAGGTTGACCTTGAAGTCACTATGTAGCCAGTCATGACCTTGAGCTTCTGCTCTTCCTGCCTCTTCACCTGCATGCTGGGGCTGCAAGCATGCATTGTCATACCATGGATGGTGTCACATGATGCTGGGGATCAAACCCAGGGCTTAGTGATAGATAAAGAATTCTACCCCCGGGACAGGGTTTCAGACTGACAGCTGGTCATTCTTTTCTATTCATGGCCCTTGGCTGCCAGCTTTCTCTCAGCTTCTACTGGAACAACAACTTGATGGGAGAATGAGGTTTCAAGAATTCAGGGTGTAGCAGGTAGAGGTGTTGTCATGTAGGTCTGATGACCTGAGTTCTATCCCCTGATCCAGTAACTTGTAGGAGAGAGCCAGATGCCCAGAGCTGTCTTCTACCCTACACACTATTGAACACACACATCACACCACACATACTCTCACATTCACATACATGCACACATGTACTCTCTTCCTCTCTCACACATAAACACACACTCCCTCACACTCATACACATCACACACACATACGGATGCCTGGTCATGACCATGATTAGATTAGGGAATGTACAGAGTTCCAGATTCAAATCCCAGCACTGAAAACTGTACCGCCTGTGGTCTTGCTGGCTTACAAGCTCTCTGGATTTTAGTTTCATTCCTAAAACCAAGACATTCGCAGGCCTCCCTATCTGGTAGGGATGTCATTTTGTGACAAGCAGGGTGCCTTGAATGTGTTCCATCAATAGTACTGATGTTTCCTCTTTACTTTTCCTTTGGATATTTGGTTTGATTTTGGTTGCTGTGCTTTGTGAGACCAGTGTTAACATATAGCTAAGGCTTATCTTGAATGTACCATCCTGATACTAAAAGCATGTACCACTGTGCTAAACTCTTCAACCCCATTAAAAGTATTTAATTATTTTAAATTATGTGTAGGTGCGTGTGTGAGTGCATGCATTCGTGTGTGTGTGTGTGCGTGCGCGCACGTGCATGTGCCTGTGCATATGAGTGCAGGTGCCTTGTGAGACAAGAGGCATCCGATCTTATGGAGCTGGAGTTGCAGATAGTCATGAGCTGCCTGATGTGGGCGCGGGAACCAACCCCTGGTAGCACAGATTAGCAGTAAGTGTTGTTAACCTCTGAGTGTCTCTCTAGCCCTTTAGCCTCACTTTTAAACACCAACAAGGCACAACTTTGCTGGAGTGCAGGTCGTCAGAACAGGGTCTTGATAAAGTAGGGAAAAAATATCACCTGCATTTATTTCTACCACAGATGACTCTCAGCCTGGGAGTAGGAAGCATTTCCTGGAGAAAGGAAATCTCCCACCTTGGCAGCAGTCTATGCAGTGTTGTGTTCCCAAGGCCTTCCAGTGAAACGGCCGAGAATAAAGCTGGAACTGGAAAACAGTCTGTCAACCCAAAACTTCAGAGTCTAAAAGGTAGAGGTTGCCTGGGGAATATGGGATGACAAGTCAGCTGAACTTCTCAGCCAGTTTCTCCCCATCCCATAGGTCATGAAGGAGCCATACCTGGATGTTTACCACACCACAGCGAACAGGTGCTTCCGCTCATATCTTCTGAGTATGCCCACTCCACCAACTTTCTGAACTTCAACAGAGACATTTGCACAGCCTACGGGGACCCTGGGAACACCAGTCCCTTAGCATCTCTGCTCATTTATGTCAAAGTCTTGTTTCCCTTCCTACATGTTTGAGAAGAAAACCCAGCTGGTCTTGATAGTGCACACCTTTAATTCCAGAACTTGGTAGGTGAAGGCAGGTAGATTTCTGTGAGTTAGAACTCAGCCTGGTCTACAGAGTGAGTTTCAGGACAACCAGAGCTATTACACAGAGAAACCTTATATCAAACCAACAACAACAAAAACAAAAGAAAAGAAAAAAGAAGGATACAGAGAAGATGAAGGAGAAGGAGGAGAAAGCCCATTCATGCAAAAATACAATGTATCCAGACTTTTAAGCAATGACAGAGGCTGGTCCTACTCAAAGCTGACCTTCACTCACTTCTGCTGAGTAATGGAAGGCATTCAAAAGGTGGCCCAAGCCAAAGACTTGGGAAGTCTAAGAAGGAACTTTTCATCTCTGTCCACTTGTGGGCTCAAAGTGTGGAGCTGGGTAGCCAGAGGGTGAACACACCCCTGGCAGATGCTGTGGCCGGGTTGCTGTTCCTCTTTATGTGGTCCTTGAGCAAAATATGAAAACTTAACCCACAGGAGAAGAATCTTTAGACTGAGAAGGAAAAGAGCCCAACCTGACAAGGTTGGTCTAGTCAGTGCCTGCAACTGCATCAGACATCAGAAAGCATGGAGCGTTTCTGATAGATTAACACCTTGGAGGAGCTTGCTTACTGGACACAGTAGATGACCTTGTACAAGAGGGAAAGCCAACGAGGAGCCCCCAGGACTGGATGGGCTCAGCTGACTCCTCACCATCCCTTAGCAGCCCCCTCAGCACAAATGGGATGTTCTCTAAGCCCCAATGCCTTGTGACTGAGAAAGGAAGTTAGCAGCAGAGATGATTGGGTCTGCCAAGTATGAGGATGGAGTTTAATGCCCCAGAATGTGATAGCAGCTGGGATGTGCTTGTGATTCTGGTGCTCAAGGGGTAAAGAAAGGTGAATCCCTGGGACTTGCTGGCTGGCCAGCCTTGACTACTTTCTGACTTTCAGGCCAGTGAGAAAGATCCTTTTCTCAATAAAAGAGATGGTCAATACCTGAGGATGCACACACACACACACACACACACACACACACACACACACACATCACGCACACATGAACACACATGCACAAATTCAAAGATTTCACATGCATGCACACATGCACACACACTTGCACAAGAAATTTAGCAGAGGAGGATCTGAACTATTCATGGAATTAATTTAATGCCCCAATATCATCTAATTATAAAGTCAGTCTCCAGGTTACCAAGCAGGAATGCACAGTTTTAATTCAATAGTGACTATTGAGCACCAGGTCTATTGGTGCTGAAGCAAATAACTGCCTCAACATCGAAACACCCATATTCCATGAGCTGGGCATGTGTGAGGCTCTGTGTTCAGTCTTCAGCACTGACAAAAGGAAAATGTTAGCTGGGAGGTGGTGGTGCACACCTTTAATCCCAGCCCTGGGGAGGCAGAGACAGGTGGATCTCCTTCAGTTTGGGGCCAGCCTGATCTACAGAGTGAGTTCCACAACAGCTAGGGCTGAACAGTCTCAAAAAAAAAATAGAAAAAAATGACCATACATATGTGTGTGCATGTATATATGTAGAAATGTACACTTGACAGAGGCTCTACCAGCATTTTTCCAAATTCTTAGCTTACTTTAACTCAAATTTAAAGTCAGGACACACTGTCATTGTCTCCCATCCATGGATGGAAATGCTGGATCTCAGCAAATAAACTGGCTTCATAGTTGTTTAAATTTATCTTCATGATTGTTTTGATCACATGTCTGTGCATATGATCACAGGTGCTCTTGGAGACCAGAGGCATCAGATTCCCCCTGGAGCAGGAGTCACAAGGGATTGTGGGCCACCCAACATAGGTCCTTTGGAAGAACAGCGTGCACTCAGTTTGGTAAAGAATCGCTTCACAACTCCACCGCAAGGTGTGTGAGGGTGCTTGCGAGTAAAAGGCTAGGCGTGCACTGAGCACAAAGAGACAGGGGAAGCCTGGCGTGACTCTGATTTTGCAGGGAGGCTGCCTTCCTGGACATATCCTCCTAGGTGATCCAAACCTTGAAGCAGACTCATGGAAATGCAACTCACTGGAGAGAACTGAAATGGGCCACGGAGCTCAGGTCTCATGACCTTGAGAACCCAGCTCCTGTGAAGGTGTGGCCAGTGAGCCCCATGGGAACATGTCACCTGGGACTCCTTTCATCCAGTTTCTAGAAGCCAGGGGCTTGGAATGAAGCCCACAGTAGGTATCCTGTGAGAAAGCTGCTCCCCCTCCTCCACTCCCAGAGGGTTAAATATGTTGCTCAAAAACACAACACAAAGAAAGGGAGATGTGGTAGGTGCACACTTGTAAACCCAGCACTGGGGAGGTAGAGGCGGGAGGGACAGACCGGGGTGGTTATATAAGGTGGTCCTGTCTCAATAAATAAATAACTAAAACAATAAGACTTCACATAGACACATTACACAAACTCAAGTATCTGGACATCTTCCAAAAACACTTAAATTGCATTCTTCCAAATTACCAAAGCCAAGGAGGTCAAAGCAAGGAGAGCATCTTCCTCCAGAGCAGAAGGACCAGAAGGGCCTCCCCACAGATCAGGAGGTCGGTGCTCTTGAAATGAAATGCGAACTATGGTTTTGTTAAAAGACAGAAGATGGGAAGATGTCTGACCAGTGACTGTGCTGGGATTCTGGAAGATGCCATCCTAGTTCTCAGTAAGTGCCAGCATTTATCTTTAGAGGAGAGAGAATCAACATCTTTGATGTATGTGGTTCACTAAAAAAAACTATGTATGGGGCTGGAGAACTGACTCAGCAGCATTGAGAGTACTCGATGCTCTTTGAAAGAGCCCAGGTTAGATACTCAGAACCCTCATTCATGGCAGCTCACAACCATCTCTCTGTAACTCAAGCTTCAGAGATCCAATGCCCTCTTCTGGCCTCTGCTGGCACTACAACCATATGCATATACTCATGCATAGAAACACATAAATAAAAATAAGTTTGAAAAACTTAAATGCATTGTATATGTATATATATGTGTGTGTGTGTATATATATATATATATATATATATATATATTTACACATTTTACTTGTTGTCACTATGTGTACACATAATGGGGAGGTAGAACAAGTAGGTCAAAAGATAGCAATATAGAGTCCTTTTTTCTCCCCCTTTGGTTTCTTGAGACAGAATTTCTCTGTGTAGCCCTGGCTGTCCCAGAACTCCCTCTGCAGACCAGGCTGACCTCAAACTCACAGAGATCCACCTGCAGTGCTGGGGTTAAAGATGTGCACCAGCATGCCTGGCTCTCGCCTTCCATTTTTAAGTGGGTTCTGAGGATTGAACTCAGGTTGTCAGGCTTGAGTCCTCAGATGGCAAACGCCTTTACTCACCGGGCCACTGCAGCAGCCTCCATGTTTACATTATATAAACACATAAATGGAACCAAAATCCAGCAGCATTCCTGGGGTTCTTTGATTCTAAATGTGCCCAGAGCCAGCATACTCTAAAGAATCCTTAATTCTGTGATCCAAAAAAAAAAAAAAAAAAAAAAAAAAATCTCTTCTTTAGCTCATTTTCATTCTCCCTTCTGTAAAGTTTCTTTTATTGGTATCGTGTACACACTGTGATTTGTGTGTGTATCCCTGTGCCTCAGTTAACAAATGGAGGTCAGTGAACAGCCTTTAGGAGTGAGTTCACGCTCTCCGTCTATCTTGTCAGATTCTTGCAACTCAGGCAGTGAGATGTATACAGCTACTACCTTCACCCACTAAACTATCTTATGGTTCTCTCCCTCTCTATCTCCTTCTCCCTCTCCACCCACCTTCTCTCCCCTTTTCTTATCCAGGTAAGTTCTTATGTACTCTAGACGACCTTGAACTCACTACGTAGTGACCTTGAATTCCTCATGCCCCTATCTCTGCATCCTTAGTGCTAGAATTACAACCATGTCCCACCACACCTGGTTGATATGTCCCTGGGGATCAAAACCAGGGTTTTGATCATACTAGAAAGGTGCTCTGCCCATTGAACTACACACCCAGCCCCAATATGTTGACCTCTTGAAATGTAGACCAGTTGCAGTTGGAGTTCTAAAAGCTGGATGAAGCAGCTGCACACTACAAGGATCTTACTGCACACTGCCCTGTGTGGTATCAAAAGACCACTACCTGCTTCAGGATATGGGTGTACAAAGGCCTGGTTCTCTTGACGATTTCATCAGGGCAAGATTCTCCTGCTCTCCAAGGTTCCAACCTCTCCAAAACCTCCTCCCTTGGGGACTGGCAGCTTCGTGGCTTTCAAGAAGTGGAGTTTCCATAGAAATCGGCCCCTTACACAAAGAGCATGGAGTCGCCCCAACTCCTCAACCCCGCCAGCAGCATCCACAGCTTTTGGGGGAAAGCTGTGTATAAAGGCTGCTGGAAACGATCACTGAGACATGTGCTTGGGGTTCATTAGACCGTATAAATAACGTAGTAGTGACAGAATGGAAGGTGTGGGTGGGCACTGGCTGGTGATGCTGGGAATAATGACATTTTCCAGGACAGAGTGGCTGAGAACAGATTCGTAGACGAGCACTCATTTCCCATTAGAACCATCTGACTACATTCACCACATCTTGAGCCATGAACATGGGACAGACACTCTTTAGAACACTTTTTGTTTTATGGAAAATGACTTCATTTGGGCTGAGGGATAGCTCAATGATGGTGGGAGGTGCGTTCCATATTCCTGGATGACAGTACTTCTGTGAATTCACCCAGATGACCCCAGGGCTGCTCCTGCCCAGGCCCTGCCATCACCTCCATGGTCTGTGTCACCATCTGAAATTTAGATCTAAGTAGACACTGACCCCTTGTGTGTATGGGGCTGACCACCAACAGCAGGGGGTCAAGGCTTCCTGGGGATGCTTGTCCTACACACTTCCATATGATCCTGGGTATTTATGTATCTGTTTACTCATTTCGTTATTTAAAGACCTGGGAAATAGGGAATAGAGGCCAGGCCTTTGTTCACACTGAGGCATGATCCCAGCCCCTCACTGGGGGATTCTAGGCAGGCACTTTATAGCTGAACCATGCCCCCGGCACAGAAGCATTCATTATCTTCCGGGCACTGTGCAGAGCTTGGCATGGCCAATCTCCTTTTAACTCTTACAATTCCATCATGGTACTGTCCCCCCCACCTACTGATGCTCACACAGGTTAATGAGGTCACCTGGTCACAGCCACACTGTTGTTATGGAGACCAAGCTTTCAGTCAGGTCAGAGTCAGTCCTGTGTTCTTAAACCACACCCTCAGGTGTCCCATGGGGTTTCAGCTATAATCAGATAAACACTAAAAGAGAATGTTAGCACTCAGTATATTTATTTTGTATCTATTTCATCAGACACGTATTGTGTGCATTAATACATATGTATATGCATGTACGTGTGCATGCATTACAGATAAAGGGATATGACCTGCCAAATAAAGCATGGCTTCAGAAGAGTTCCAAGTAGATGTTCAGCTTCAGAAAAATGCAGGTAGGCATCGTGACACACACTTGTAACACCAGTGCTTCAGCACTTGGGAAATGGAATCGAGAGTTCAATGCTAACCTAGGCTACATAGAAAGCTCTAAGCTAGCCTGTGCTAAATGAGTCCCTGTCTCAAAAACAAATAAGGAAAAGATTAAGAGTCCACAAACGTGGTAGAAGTCATGCATAGAGTTCATCACTAATTGTGCTCTGAAAAACAATGGATTCTCCGACGTGTAAATGCATACGAATGCCCAAGAAGGCTGTCATGCTGCCTGCCTTTGGTCACTTCATCACCCACACATCTCACACTGCATTTTTAAAAGGCATATTTACTTATTTTATATGGACATGCTTGTGTGCCTGAGTGTGTGTATGTGCACTTTGTGCATTCAGGTGCCCTTGGAGGCCAGAAGAGGGCATGAGATCTCCTGCAACTGGAGATATAGGATGACATTAGCCATCCCATGCAGGTGCTCAGAATCAAACCCAGGTCCAGGTCTTCCGCAAAAGCAGCAAGTAAGCTGACCCACCCACTTTATTCAGTCTCTACCTAAAGTCAGGAGTAGAATCCCGGATAGTGGTGCCTCTCAGTGGTTCCAGCACTCAGGAGGCTGAGGCAGGAAGATTTCAAATCTGAGGGCAGCCTTGACTACCCAGAGGAACTCCCATCTCCCCAAACCAAACAAAGGAAAATGAAAGAGACAATAGCAGCAACAAATAAGCCACACTTCTGTCCGATGTATCCTTTTATCATTCATAGTGGGGGAAAAGGTGCCCCCTCCCCTTGCTTTTGTCATTCACCTCCCTCAAACACCCTACCACCTCCACCCCTACAGCTTTGGAAATGCAAACCAGCCTTTAAACCCTTAGGACTTGTCTGGAAGCAGCAGGTTTGAAGTACCAACTGGGTGGAGGGAGCCTCCACCCCCCCCCCCAAGAACATGTTGTATTGTTCCTTTGCCACCAAAAGCAGCCAGCATCTTTCATCAGGTCTTCAGCAAGGATTCTGGGGGCTTTATTAGCCAAAGAAAATGGCCCAACTCCAGCTGACATCAATAGGGTCCCATCGAGGAGTAAGGCCAAGCATTTCCCGTGCAGCCCCGGCCTCAGACAAACCAGTTTGAAGAGAGGCCAGTTGGCATGATTGGAGCTACCAGCGAGCTATTTTTGACATAAAAAGGAGCTGAACGTAGCTGATAACTGATTAAAGAAAATTTAAACACAGCTAGTTGTGGTTTTACTATCTTGGCAGTAGGGGCCAATAGTCTAAGAAAAGGACACTGAAGCCGATCAAGCAAATTATTCACAAAGCAACTAATTGCACTGGAGGTCGGAGCCAGCTGTTTGCAAACCAACTGTCGGTACTGTGTTTCTTTTCTTCATTCCTGTCTTTCTACGACCCACATCCGTTTATAGATGAGAACAAAGCCTTCCAATTTTCAGGGCTTTGCACCCCTAGAAGTTGGCACAGCAAGGAATAAAATACCATTAACACTAGTTGGGTCTGTCCCCTGCACCCCAATCTAAAATAAACTAGTTTCAAAGGTTCAGATAAAATCCTCTGAGCTGTGTTGGGTATATCTACAGCAGGAAAATAGTGGCTGCATGTCTGGAAGAATATAAGATACAGAAAACAATATCTTGAAAATTGATTTTCATTGTACTTGTTTGTTTTGTTTTGTTTTTGTGCTAGACATGGAATTCTGATCTATGTGCACATGGGGCATGTCCTTGACCACTGAGCAACACCACCAGCCATTGGTCTCACCACCTTTACTTTTTAGCAGTTCAGGAAGAATTAATTTACCCAGACGCTTGATTCCATCCACGGACATGTATGTTTCTTCCTAACAGACTATTTTTGCAACACAAGAAACTACCAAAACTTGCTCTTTGAGACTTCCTGAGATCTACAGAAATTCTGAGTCGCCTGCCTGTAGCCAACCATCATGTCACTCCAGAATAGGACAGCCCTATCAAGTGAGGAAGCTGCTCTTTTTTGCTTCCTCTGAACCAACTGGAGTGCATTGACAGGAAAGTCACCAAAGAGCCTGTTGCTTAACTTTTAGTCTGTGAAATAGACAATAGCCAAGAATTGCTCATTCCAGTACAAAATATTGGGGTGTTTTGTTTTCTCAGGGTTGAGTGCTTTGCCCTTGATTAGGGCCAGCTCATACTGTCCCCAGCAGAAATAGTCTACTCCACAGAACAGCTCAGGGTAAAGCCTCCTCTCTCTCTGTTTCAGTCCTTATAAGCTTGAATCTGTAACTCCCATTCTGCAGGAGACAGCAGCACCTAGATCCAGCGAGGCGGGCTGCCCAAGTGAGCACACACAGCAAATCCTGGCACTGAAAATACAGTGGAGGAGCCTGAGGAGACTCAGCCAGGAAGGGTGCTTGCCACCAAGCCTGGCAATCAGAGTTCATCCCTGGGCTTCATATGCTAGAAAGAGAGAACAGATTTCTGGGAGCTGTCCTTTGACCTCCATATGCATGCTGTCACACACACACACACACACACACACACACACACACACACACACACAGGCCCCCCATGGTAAAAGGAGAGAGCAGACTTCCAGTAGCTGTCCTCAGATCCCCACATGTGCGCTGTTTCACACAATAATAAAGCAAACACATTTGAATATAATTGTGTTTGCTTCCTTTCTTCCTCCTTCTCTTTCTGAGTGTGAGAACATAGGTATGTGATGTGTGAGTCTGTGTACTTTTCCACATTTAAACACATTTTAACCATAAACACAGGTTTGTATTAACATTGACATGAGAGGCATATTTTTTTTCTTCTTCTTCTTCTTTCCCAAAAGGGAGGAGGGAGTGATTTTAGTTGCTAATGGCCACATACAAAAGAACATTGTGCACTATCCAACAGCATGGTGACTTGCAAAGAACTACTAAGCCATTTGCTCAGTCCACCCAGAGGAAAGAGCCACAGCAGACCCAGGGGGTCAGTGAGGAGAATACACCAACCAAACCACAAAAGAATCTGGGGGGGGGTCATCATCCAGAGTCTGCTGAGCCTACTAACCAGCTACCCCGATGGCCAAGTTCAGGTACTTGTTCTAGCCATTCAGGTGACACATACGGACAGGCTCGGTGTGGAGTGCTAGCAGGGATTTGGGGGTTACTGTACAGCACAGCGCTACCCCAACTTCCCCATTAGCAGGGAAACAGGATGAGAGAGCAGGCAGCATCCTAACCAGGTTTCCAATATCACACATTCTGAGACAGCTCTGGTGATGCAGGAAGCCTGTTTGTTTTTTTTTTTTTTTTTTTTTTTTGGTTCATTTCCAATAACACTGGTATCCACATCTTATCAGGGAGACTAAAAAGCAACATCCAGAGACTCACAGATCCCTTCTTTAAAACTAGAGCAGCTGAGGGTCACTGGGTGTCTTCTCTGGGCTAGATAAAAACCCTCAGTGCTTGACATACACCTTTTGCAATATTCAATCTTCAAAGAAAAAAACCTTTAAGACAGGTACCAAGAAAAAGAATCCCATTTTTACTGATAAGAAAACCAAAGTTGAAGCCCTTACCTAAGCCCTTACTAAGGGGTGGGGGTGCAGGCCCTTGGTACTCACATAGTAGGAAAGGCCACGGTCACACACAATGAATCTGAAGGCTCAGTATTCAAAGAAGGTAAGGTTACCCCTGATTAGATCTGGAAAATGCACCCCAAAGTAGCTATCAAGGAAATGACCTGAGTTAGGAGCTGGGGTAGAGATGGGTTATCAAGTAGAGCTTTATAAAATAGCATTTAATTTTTTGTGATATAGAAATACATAAGAAACTAAAGCACATTGAGAACCCTAGATTCTCAGGACCTTGGGCTACTTGCTCACTTAGCTTCCCTCTGGGGGAAACAAAAAACCCCAAGATTGCTAGTATCTTCCTGGGGTGTTGCTAGGGCAGCAAAGGAATGCATTTGAAGTTTCAAGGCATCACCTGCAGAAGCGAAACCCTTAGATAAGAGGAAATTCGTTTAGAGCTGCAAGCCTCTGTCTTTGGGCTCCCTGCAGGAATCTTGGCCCCACATCCGGCTCTTAAGCAACACGTTTTCCAAAGCCAAACTCTCTCACCCCATCAGGGTTTAGCGCCGGCTCCGGGACGGAAGACCTGCCAGGATTTATGGGAAATGCTGAAGGAGCCGGAGAAAGGGACCGGACTGGGGACCTATGGGGTCCACAGAAGGGCTTCCTGTGAACAGTTGAGGGGTGGCCGTGTCTGATTTAGTCGGCTTCATCAAACCTGCCTTTCAATCCGCTGTGTCTCTCGGTACCTTTTGCCTTTGGCTTTCTAGGGGAGCCGTTGGCCCACGTCGGTCTGGGTTCGGCTGTTCTCTTCCCAGAATTTTATTTTCCTTCGTTCAGTTGTGAGTGGCGGGAGATAGGGTGGGGATTATTGACTGGCTGAGGGGATGGAGAAGTCGAAGGGGAAAGAAGCAAGGGGGAGTATGCTGCTGTAGAAGGGGCTTTGCTTGCAACGATTTGGTTTATACAGATCATTTAAACTTAAACACATCTTTCCTAAGTATGTAAACATGGTCAGTAGACCCGTCCCTCCAAGGGCCTCCGTGTGCACACCTGTAAAGTGGGGCTAAGAACATCTCTCTCGCAGATACCCATATGAGGATAGATGAGTTGTCTTTAAAGAGATTGACACAGCCCAGGCATGTGATGAGTGTTCATGAGTCTGAGAGTATTATTTTGCAAAGGAGAGGAAAACAGATGGAAGGTGGAGATATGGGGAGGCCAAGGACAGGTCAGGAGGGCAACGGCCATTTCCTTTTCTTCTTCTTCTTCTTCTTCTTCTTTCTTTCTTTCTTTCTTTCTTTCTTTCTTATCATTTACAATTATTTACAAGGTAGGGACGACAAGCGTGAAATAAACAAAGGAAGCAATCTTCCAAAAATGAAAATTCCCTCCCAGACCGTTTAGTGGTGATAATGGTGCCTGTCTCAAACACCTTGGAGGTCTCCATCTCCATCTCATTCTCTCCCCCCCCACACACACACCATTCACTGCTTCATGCTATCCAAGATTGTTCTGCCCTTGATTTTACGGCCAATCCTCCTTTACTCTTCCCAACCATATCCCCGCCTGGAAGATGTCCCTAAATGTTGTTCCATCTGCACAACATAATTAGTTTAGCCGTCTATTAATTTCGAGTAAGACTTTTCCAAACTTTCTGGATCACAAAAGTGCCCAGAGGAACGGTCTCAGGCAGGAGTCATTTGCAAATGAGAGGCCACAGCAGGATAAACACCTCGGATTAGGAGTGTGACTCAGAAGGCTGCCCCAGGCCTCCTCCGGGTGGCGGGAGCCTTTGGGGCCCCAATAAAGGCAGTAGCGGTTACTTAGAACTGCCTGCCCTCTACACCCTCAACAGTGCTGTGTGTGAATTTCAAATATCCTACATGCCAATATTCTTACTGGGTCCATACTTCAAAAGAGATGACCCCTGGGCCGAAGCAGGGATCAGCAGTTTGTGGTTATGGGCCTTTTCAGAAAGCCTGAAAACCAGCTGTGGGGTTGCTACCAAAAATTCTCTCCTTAAATCACCCCTGGATACAGAAGGACCAGGTACCCCTCTGTCTCTGGAAGTGCAATGCCCACAGGGGTCCCCAAGAAGCTTCTGCACTTCGGGCAGGGGATACGGGTGTTTCCTTTCGGTGGTCACCCTGGCTCAGATATGCCTGCATTTTTCTTCCAGTGTCACCTGAATTGCTGGCTGTGACTAGAGCCCTAAGAAGAAATGGGCTCTTGTTAAAAAAGAAGGTTGGGATTGGTGCGTAGAGCTGAAGCTACTGCTGGCGGGCATGGTGGTCAATGTTAATATTCTCATCACTTAGGGGAAAGGCCAATAGTTATGGCATTCCCACACTCTTTGTCAAAATTTAAAGGAGTGAGGCTGTTGGGAGATGAATGTCGGCGACTCCTCACAGCGCAATACGGATCATGGAGCTTTTCACTCACGGGTATTTATGGGTTTATATTTGCCTAATAAATATGACAATAGATGAACGGCTGTTGAGAAGGGGAGACCCTGGGCTCAAAGGGGAAAAAATATATAAAGAGAAATCTGTCATCTAGAAAGGGACGCTAGGTGGTCTCGAAAGGAGTCCTGAGTGGTTACTCAGGACTGCTCACTCAAATGTGGGACTCAGGCAGATAGCTGGTATCAAAGGATGCTGGTACGCACATGGGCGATAATGCCTAGAGTGGAGCGAAGCTGATAATGAATGGGCTTCTTCCCCGAGCTCTAAATGGGCAACCATGTTGACTGTGGGAAGCGTGTGTGCGCTTAGTCATCTTTTGCTACCCACCCCTTCCCCTGTACATCCTGTCCGAGGGAGAATGGCAGTAACTCCGAGCAAGACTCCTTGATAGAGTTACCAAAGACTTATCCTCTTTCAATTTTCGCCAGGCCGGTGAGATCTGTTTCTAATCCAGTTCGCCACAATCAAGAAAGTTTAAGCTGAGTTTCAGCCAGTTCTGGGCCAGAAAGTGGAGACCAGACAATAGAATTTAAAAGAAGAAGAAGGTGTTGGGGGTCGTGTGATTAAAAAAGGGGGGGTGTAAAGTATTGTGCGGGGAGGGAAGAAAAGACACTGCAGAGGAAGTGTAGTCTGCGCTTCAACCAACGAGTAAAGAAAGAAAAAAAATGAGAAAACCAGCTGGGACACGTAGCTCAGTAGTACAGAAACGCCTGGCATTTGTGAGGCCTCAAGTTCAGTTCCCAGTACTGGAGAAATTTGCATTAAGGTTTAAATTAAACGAGGAAGAAGTAAAAAATGAGCATAAACTGGGAAGGGAAAGAACAGGGTGGGAAGGGGGACAGGGATAGGAGGAGGAAGGAGGTAAGAAAGAACACAGAGGTGGGAGGCCACTGGACAGAGAAGGAAAAGAGAAAAGAAAGCTCTGAAAGCAAGAAGAAAATCAGAGGCTCACAAAAGGCTAAAGAGAAATGCGTTCCGCAAAGCATCCTGACCAGCTTTATTCGCAGGGAACCCCCCCCCCCGCATCGGGGGCGCGCACACCCGACCTCTTAAACAGCGTTTTTGCTCCTGGCTATCCTTATAAACAATATTTTCGATTAAATTTAATTAGCCAGCCGGAACTAAAAGACCGGCTGCAAGCTGGAGGCCAAGGGTCCGGGTGTCTGTGCTTGTCCGAGACCGGCGGCGTGCTCGGCTTGGTTCTGTTTTTGTCTAGTCTCCAAGCCCACCTGGTTAGGGACAGAGCCCCAGGCCTGTCCTTCCTTGCGTAGGAGGCTTCCCGAATTCAGGGAAGAAACCGCGCCAATTGACCCGCTGAAATCAGGCTGAATCAGCCTGACTCCCCTCCTACACCCCACACACACACACACACACACACAAGGCATTTCTACAGCCGCCGGACTTAGGGTTTGCTTTTTATAAGGCAAATCTATAATTTACACATTTTTTATTCCGCCTGGGTTTCAGCCCTCCGAGGTCCGAGGCCATAAAACCCACGAGGTCTGGCAAAGGGACCCCCCACCTCATCCCCCGAGGCCCCGGGTCTCCCGAAGTTCCCTATCTCCTACAAATAACTGTGTGGAAAGCCGCCAAGAATAAGAAGAAACCAAACACAGCCCTCCAGCCCTCCCAGTCCCTCAGAGAAACAACTGGCTCCAGAACCCAGGGAAGCCAGGATGAGGCGCCGCAACCGAAAATCTGTGCGCTGAGCGCTGAGCACACCCGGGGCTCAAAGCACTGCAGTCTCCTAGCCTTAGGCAGGCCCTGCTACCATTGTGGGGTGTGTGTGTGTGTGTGTGTGTGTGTGTGTGTGTGTAAGAGAGAAAGAGAAACATCCCTATCCCTAAATAACAGAAAAAAGCAACAGAGGACAAAGTTGTTTCCCCCCACCCCCACCCCTTTTAAATCACAGAACGCTCCCTGGTAAGAGACCCAGGCTTTTCACACCCTAGGTCTGTGAGTGTGTGCAGGCGCAATAACCTCACGTGCGCCTTTACCGCGCGCCCCATAGGAAAGCGATGAGACCGGTGCGAATCCCTGTGCGCGCCGCAAACATGAATCTGCCCTCAGACAATCACGTGCGTGTGATCCTCGGTTCGGAAAGTGCAAACAACACGGAAAGTGCCAGCCACGATCACCGGCATGAGAATGAGCCCGTGCCCAAGTGTCTCCTACTCCGGGTTTGCGGGTTCCACAGTGTGCTTGACTTTCGGGGCAACTTGCCTGCTGTAAGCAAAGAACTCGGTGTGGCGCGCCTCTTCCTGGCTGCTATCAATCGGATGAACGTGTTTAAAAAAAAAAAAAAAAAAAAAAAAGCTACCGGAGCCGGTTATCCGCGGTCTGTTACTGCGCCTCTCTGCAGCACTGCCCCAGCCTGTGCAAGCCAGTACAAACAAAGCCTTGGTGCGCTTCGCAGGGCGGGCGGCAACCCTGTTCCTCCCCGCAGAACCGAAAGCGAAGGATGAGTGTTGCTTTTAGATTCCCATCTTCTGCCTCCACCCGCTTCTTCTTGGGTAAGACCGGCGTTTTCTGGTTGCCAACGCGACAGCCATCCGCTTTTCCTCACTAGAAGCACGCTCTCTTCTGTGCCCCGTCGGCCGTCAGCAGTGACTCCAAAGTAGCAGTGCTCGGAGCCTCCAAATACCTCCCCTCAATGGCTTTACCAGACCCGGAACAGAGCCACCGCCCCCGGAGGAAAGAGAAAGCTCGGCCGCTGGGGAACTCCCGCAGAGAAACTCCAGTCCGCAAGCGCTGGGGAAGAGTGGGGTTTCAAGACCGCGTGTCCCTCCAAGGGCACTAAGGCGGCGAAACCTGTCCTAGCTACCGCGGGTCTTTCTCAGCGCGCGCACGTGTGCCCAGAATTATAATACAATATAACACGTCGTAATATCGGGTATTACACGCACCCCGTTTACCTTCCTTTAGGATTTGTGTGTTGTGTTAGGGTGTGCTTATGTGTTTGTTACGACGTGCTGGGAAGATATAGCATTCCCTAGCCCATGTGCCCCTCACCTACTCGCTTATTCGACCTCAGTCCTCACACACAAAAAGCGCGACAGTATTCATTTCTTCCACTTCACACAGACAGCATAGGCACTTGCCTAAAGTCACCCAGCTAGAAGGGTTGAAGCCTGGTGGGGGTAGAGTTTGGATTGGAACTCAGAGCCTGGAGACCAGCCTAGGAATAAAAGGCAGCCATCCACCCACGCAGCCCAGAGAAGATATCCTATACCACACACCGCACACCGCAGTTTCTGAAATAGCCTTGCAATATATATTTATTTTATTACATTCTCACCATCTGGTTGAGGGGAGAGAGCCAGCCTGCATTCTACAACTTTCTGGCTGAGAACTCAGCCTGGACAGGTCTCCAGCTCTAAGGAAAAAAACTCAACCGGTTTCCAGCCTTCCTTCCCTGCCCCCCCCCCCCACCAAAAGCCCTGCCATCTTCACTGGGTAGGAATCAAGTTCAGAGAGGCTAAATTGTTTGTCCAAAGCCACTCAGCAAGTGGAAGATTCAGATCCTACCTCTGAGTAATTAAGGAAGTCTAAAGGGGTGGTGGATGGGGTCCATGGCTGAGCAACAGGTTCTAGACAGGTACAGACCCCAGCTTTGGCAAGATAGGAGCATCCTTGGGATGCAATAAAATCCTGTGTCTCCCTTCCCAAGTGGAGGGGTTCATAAACACAACTGCAGCTTTTGCAACTGGGACTGTAGTTCAGGTTCTCAAAAGTAACTGGCTTGGAGAGTCACAAGCTTCCTTGTAGATAGCAGGACCCAGGCTGGGATCTTTGCCTCTCCTGATTTTCTTCCCCCTTTGTGTACTCTTAGAGGTATCAGAGGGTGGTACACTCAGAGCAACCACCAGGACATTTGTTCAGTCGCCCTCTCCAGCTGCAGCAGAAGCAGCAGGTGGGGGGGAGGGGTCACTGTTGTTCTCAGAGGATAACACCACCCCTAAAGTGATCTCAGGGAAGGGACTTGGAGTCTTCCCCCCAGATCTCCCACTTCCAAGAAGAGGTCTACACTGGCAAATAGTGAACACGGGAAGAACCAGGGTCCAGCCCTGTAAGGGTTATTTTCATTCTCTTCTACCCAGGATGCTTGAACATTTTCTTTCCATGTATCCACATTGTGGAGCAAAATCCCCAAACAAATTCTCTTTGTGTCTGCATCGGAAGCCTGTCATAGATTCAAAGGTCCAAGAAAAAAAAAAAAACACTGATATATAATACACCCCCCCAATAAAGAGGTTACAAATCGAATCCCTGGAGATAAGAGCATGTGATCTTACCCTAAACTGGAAGAGGGAATAAAATCATCCCAACTGTGCCTTGTTCAATTCCTGCTATGTTTCTTGAGTTTTGTTTGAGGTACCTACAATGGCTAAATTTGAAGGGAAGGACTTTCTTCTTAGGATTTCCACCCCCCAAAATGTATGTGTTAGACTTGTTGTTAGCAGATGCAAAGACAGAACCTAGGATGGTTCTTTATTCCCTCATCCATGGAGTCCTGGAGTAGATGGAGGAACTAGCTTAATTTACAGATCAGCTTCTGGAAGGTTCCAGCACTTGCCTCGATACTACATTCCATTCCGAAGAGTATCTCAGGGGAAGAGGAACTCTGTGGGCGTTTCCATTTGGGAAAATCCCAGCAGGTGACCGTGGAATCTCTACCCCAAGCCACCAAGGCACCCTGCATCCTACAGAGTTCGGAGAAGAGGCCAAAGTTACCACTTTCATGCTGGCCACGGCTAGCCGTTATTATCCTGCCTCTCTTTCCCTGACCCATCCCAGCCCCAGGGTCAGGATGGAAATTTAGAGGGGGTGAGGTACCAAAATGGAAATGTCAAGAGAGGAACTTTGGGGGAAGGAAACACTGAGCAGAATCTAGACCCGGGTCTCCATGAGAGCCGATTTTGAATTCGGGGCAAACCTAGAATATTTAGAATATTCTTCGTTACTTCTAGATAACTGGCTGATTCGGACAAGGAGTTCAAGGGAGTTCAACACTTGAGGGAGGAGTGTTCTGCTCTTGAGGCCAAAGGAGTTGATGTCTGCTGAATTTTTTCCTTTTGTTTTAATTCAAAATGTGGCGGATTTAGGGTGGAATTTCAACTGGGCACTGGGCACTGGGCATTGTCCACCGTGGTGGTCCCTGGGGACTCAGTGGGGTCCCCTCGGAGGAGGGGAGGATTTAGGGGAGTGTAAGTGGGGCGGTGCGCACCCTGCAAGGTGACGTAAGTGACGCTGATGAACGCTGCCCACTTCATCAAGGGGTGCGCCCGCAGCGTGGGCCGCAGGGATTGCCTCACACTCCGGAGTCAGGCCCAGACACGTTCTGAAATGTTTTACTGAGCGCCCTCCCTGCGATGGCGACTGACAGCAGCTTTGGCGAAGCTGAGAGACTGGCCACAGAGCTCCCGCCCCCATCCCAAGGCTTGGGTTTGTTTTTGCTTTTCTTCCCAACACCGTTTGTGTGACTCCTGGGGACTAGAGCCAGCCTGCAGCTGCGACTATAGACTGGTTAAGGAATTGTGCAGGCAGGAATCAAGAATCTGGCAAGAAAGAGGGTGCCCCTCACCAATCCCAGGGACTCCCAATAGCAGAGAACTGTCCCAGTCACTGCTGGGCTTGCAGGACCCTGGTAGGTCCTGAGTCGATATAACCAAAGGATGAGTCTTGAAATGAGGCTTCAATCTTAACCACATCACACCTATATTCCCTTGTCTACCCAGCCAGTCTTTTGGTACCTGCCAGGATGTCCCAACTCAGCCTGAAATGGTAACTGCAAGACACCTGACATCTCAATAACCTTTAGGGTCCTGAGTTTGTCCTTGAACCTGCATTTTACAGATACAGTGCTGGAAATGGCACTTCTGGGATTGGATGCACATGAGTGTCTGATTGGAGTTGCTATGGGGCAGGATGCATGTTGCTGCATACAAGGCCTCAATGCCATCAAACTCCATCCCTGCAAATGTCTTCCCAAGACCTGGGAGATGTCACCACCTTAGTTAGACCTCTCCCCTCTCCTCTTGACAGGTGTCTGAAGCCAAACAATCCAGCTACAGCAACAGGGACATTTGCACCTAGGCAGGGGCTAGGCACCGTGGGGGCATCCATGCCCAAGCTAACTTCCTCTAGGGGCTGGGAGAAGTGGACTTGCCTGTAATCCAGCTCAAGGCCGCCTAAGGGTAAAGGCTGGAATTCCTAGTGCCACGAAGAACCAAGGTGAGAGGTAGAGACAGACAGACAGACAGACAGACACACACACACACACACACAGAGAGAGAGAGAGAGAGAGAGAGAGAGAGAGCACCAGAGGCAGAAGTGATGTTGGACAAACCATTGAACCGTGGTGTCATTACACAAGAGACAATTGCCCTTGGGTTAGGCTGCACACTTGGATCTTGGAGGGCTGATAGCTGGTTCCCGCCAGCCTTTGGTCACTACACCACCAGTCATCATAACAAATCGAGAGAGAAACGAAGGGGAGTACAGGGAAAGAACTTGGGGTGAGGGTAAAATATCTTAGAAATAATGCACCAGGAGGAGGAAACGGGACAGTTTATCTACACCCCCACCCCTCACTGCCTGCCAGTTTAAAACCCCTAAGTAATTTTAGATCCTGTCTTCAGTTAATACATCTCTCTCCCTTTCCCGAAGGCTGACAGAGAGGCACCAGATCTACAAGAGTCTGTGGAAAAGGGTCTTTAAGAGTTTCCACATTGTTTAGCGACACAAAAGTGTTTGCGGTTCCCTGGTCCCTCCCCCTCCCCCACCTCTTCCCAAACTCATTTCACTTCAGGACTGCAATTGTTCGAGGGTGCCTGAGCCACATAAATCCTGCTCCCAGATTAATCTCCCTGCTTGCTTGCACTGGGTGCAGGGTTTTGGTTTTTCTTTTGGGGGGGCGCCTTTAAAAGAGGGCACCTCGCAGAGATTTATTATCAAGGAAAATAGTTTATTTTTATAGCTGACCTTGGAAAAGTGGGGGTGGGAGTGAGACACAGGAAAGAAAAAAAACATAGTTGTGGCTCAGAAGGTTGGGTTTTTTGGGAGGATGCTGTTGAAGACTCCTTCTGCTGGGGGTTGAACTTTTCTCCTGGCCACACTTGGTTAGGCCAAGAGTCAAGGCAAAGGTTAGAGGGACTAAACCAAGATTTGCTAAGTGCGCCCTCATGAAACTTCTGGTGCTCCTCTCTCTCTCTCTCTCTCTCTCTCTCTCTCTCTCTCTCTCTCTCTGTGTGTGTGTGTGTGTGTGTGTGTGTGTACATGCTCCTGCCAATGGATGAAGCCAGGGCATGATCCTCCAAACTGACTATGATCTTTGTGCCAAGTGGAAGTTGTTGGAAGTTGTAGACACACTATGTGAGTGGTCTGTCACAAGAACCTTCACCAGTTTCAAAATTGCTTGTGTTGGTTTCTTCCTGTAGATAAAGTCCACAGTTCCCATGAAACTCACTAGTGAAAAGAAAATATCCTTTGCTGGCCCAAGCCAGTCTGTGGCCTGGACACTCACTCAAGCTTTTGGACTTTTAGCTGGGTCTGGCACTGCAGTCCAGTACTCTGCAAACCAATTTGAGCCACGTGTTAGATTCACAAGAGGGCTGTGGGGACTATCAGCTAAAAAAAAGCAAAGGCCTAAGTTTGGGTCTCTAGCTGGCCTCCTGACCTCAAGCCCTTGGCAGAGCCTCTTGGGGACTCAGTTTCCCTCCAGGCTTCTATTTGGAGACTGTATTATCTTGGAGTCCAGGGTGGCCTTTAACCTGAGACCCTTCAGCAAGGCATTAGCTTTAGCCTCAGGAGTGTTTTGACTTAGAGGAGGTGACACTATGTCAGGCTTTCTGCAAACATTTGGAAAGGATTTTTCTTTCTTTCTTTCTTTCTTTCTTTTTTTTTTTTTTTTTGAGGCGCGTGAACACACACACACACACACACACACACACACACACAGGTGATCTCTCTGTGATGGTGACTGCCTTGGCAGAGCCCAGGGAAGTCCGTAATGATCCCCTTTGCATCCATGAACATAGGTTTTTGTTGTTTTGTTTTTAATGAGCTTTCTTGAAATAAATTATTAAAAATTCTAAGCACATAGGTACTTTTTGCAGCAACCTGGGGGTCCTGGGCAGGCAAAGACCTCCTGTTTAATTGCTTAAACGTTGAACACTGCTTGTCTCAGAAAAGGGCTCCAGCAAGCCCTAGCCTCGTCCTACTGGTCAGAGTTCCCCGGGGCTTCCCCTGGAGCAGAGCAGGGTGAGAGGGCGAGAGAGGCGAGTTCCCTTTGATTGTGGATGCAGACTGTCCGGCTCCGCGGCGTCTGTCTGTCTGCGCATCTGCTCCTGAGTCCCTCTGCCCCTAGTGAACTCTGTGCAGGGCTCAACGCGTCCAGCAGAAAGAAAGAACCACCAAGGCTAAGGCGGAGAACCAGCGGTCACTCTGGCTCTCCCAGAGGTCTCGGTCCACCTGAGCCGCAGAAAGGCCTCACTTCTGAGAACTCTGGAGCGTCAAAAGCTCTCACCTCCTGAATGTCTCCCCTGGGTGTCAGGACACCTGCTCAGAGCAGGAGCCAGCTAAGTCCCCACCGCTTGGAACCTACCTGGGACTCCTCCCAGGGAAACACGCATCCTGTTCCGTCCCTCCTTGAACAGTATCAAAGTTTTCTAAACAGTGGTTTATCAAACGAAATAAGGCTCTACTTTATAATGATTGCTCAGATTCCACAGCACGCTAAACCCATAACAATCTGTTTTCTCTGAAAAAAAAAAATCCTTCTCTTCCCAGAGAAAGCTAGGACCAGAGACGTTAGGCAATCCACCCAGGAGTGCACAGTAGTAAGGAGGGGAATCTTTGAACTCAAATACACTGAAGGAAAATTCCAAAGCTCTTAATGTATTGCTGCTTCACAGGCAAGTCCTTACAATAGCATCCCCCTTTTGACAGGAGGCTAGTTTCATGGTGGGTCGGAGCAACCTGTGACAGGTGACTTATACCCTTTCTCACAAGATAGGGTGCACAGATCAGCACCCTTCTCTGGACCAGTGAGAACATCCACCCTGGTGTTGCTCTTATTCCCACCCACCCTAGGGTGTCCCTAAAACACCAGACCTTTGCTTGCCAGAGTGGATAAGAAAGGAACAGATTGACTCAGGCTCCCCAAGGTCTCCCCATCCACCTGATGACTTACCTGGTGGTGGCGGGATGAACACTGGCCTTCGCTCAGAGCCTAAGCCTTGTCGCGCGAACGCAGGCGCACCGGACACCGGGGCTCGAACCCCTCCATTAAGCCTGCAGCAGCCGATAAGCGGCAGGGGAGGAGGGAAGTGGCCTGCCTGGGGCAGTCCGGGCTCTCCGGGCCGGCTGCCTGCCAGCGTCGCCGCTCAGGACAGCGATGAGATGCCTGGCCAGGCCGTTCTGGTTACAATCACCTCACACACCGTCGCATTCCGCCCCCACCCCATCCTTACCCCAGTATGAAGTCACACCTTCTCAGGCCGCGGAGCTTCGCTGGCGTGGGGGCGATGAGTGAGGGCGAGGTTGTTAATCCGCAGCTCTCAGGCAGGTCCCTACAAAGAAATATTTTTGGTGGCGGGGGGGGGGGGGAACCCACCAATATTGAGTAGGTACACCGCCCCCTCCCTTATCGACCAGGAATTAATTTTTCTACTCAATTAATCGAGACTGTTGTGTTTCTCATTATTTTTCTATAAGAGCTTTTTCTTTCTTAGATGTAGCAAAGGGTAAGAAAAAAAAAGAAGCTAATTCCATTGCATCTAGAACTTATGTGTTTTAATGATTAAAAAACAAAACAAAACAAAAAACAAAACAAAACAAAAAAACCAAGTCCTTGGAGGCAGAGGCTTATTTTACAGATGAATGGTTATAGATCTGAAAAGCGTTCTTGGTCCACAGTTGTAGGGACGTTTGTCTTACCCAGGTTTCGGGGTGAGTCTGTGACAGAGGCTGGTGGAAGTCTAACTATGACCCTAGAGGGAGGGGGACTTCCCCCAGATTGTCTTCAAAAGTCATCTGTCACCACACAAGACCCTAAGATGGCACCGTTTCTTCCCTGTTTTGGGGCAAGAACTGCACCCCGCCCCCGCCCCCAGAAAGGCTTTTTCTTGCTCAGCCCTTGGGAGACTCCCGATAAGATGGTTTTGCAGCAACTGTAACTCAAGTATGTTTCCCTGCCAGTCTGGAGACCCAGAAGTAAATGCCAGGGGGGCCCCAGGAGCCACCCTGATTTTCCTTTGCCTCTGTGTAGAAGTCTATTTCCCTCTTAGGAGCCCGAATTGGAGCCAGGCTTGGGGTCATGAAGGCTGTGTGGGTCCTACCCCATCTGGAGAGCATGGCCCAGGATCTTCAGAGCAATTAACCTCACCCACCCTCTCCTTACCGGTTTCCTTAAATAAATGTGACAGGCATGAGCCTAATGATCCATGGGGGAAGATCTATATGCTTCAGGGCCCAAACACATGGCTGCCCCCTCCCCAGGTCGCCAGGCAGAGGAACTTCAAAGCACAGAGGGTTGGTGCCATTCAGGGCTTCCTGGCTGGCAGGAAACAAACAAGCAATCAGCCAGGTTATTTAGATGATAATAGCCACAATCAATCGCACTAATGATGATGATGGTGGTGGTGGTAGTGACTATGGTGATGGTGGTGATGATGATGGTGATGATGGTAGTGATGGTGGTGGTGTGGTGATGATGCCGATGATGGTGATGGGGATGATGGTGGTGATGGATATATATATCCTAGTTGCCCCATTTGCTGGGGGGCTTAAATGGACAAATTCATCCCTTCTTTGAGACATGGGGGGGCAGACAATAGATAACCCAGTTTAAGATCAAGAACTGCTAAAATCCTATGTGTACCTTTGGATCAGGCTTTGGAAAAGTGAGTTTTGATTCAGAGCCACCCGGCTTTTAACACAATACTACAACACATTTTTAATGCACGTGATAGAAAGAGCAAACAAAAACCACAAAGCCAGACATGGGAACATAGGCTCGTAACCCCAGAGGAACACGAGTTCAAGGCCAGCTTGAGCTACCAGCAGAAGCCCTGTCTCCAAGACCAGGAGGAATGAAGCAGTGACCTCTCATTTCTACTGCCAAGTCCGTTGTCTCCCAACCCCCATACCCAATCCTGTGCTTTGTGGCTTTTTCACTTACAAATTAACCTAGAAAGAAAGAGCTCTGGACTTAGCATTTTTATTCCCGTTGTTTGGTGGGATTGGCTTTTAGCTACTGTTCAGAGGGACAAAGTACTTACATGGTGGGGATGGTCTTCTGGGGACAGTGCAAGGCCAGGGTTTGCTCAGGGTTTTGGTAAGGTGGGAATGGGGGAGAGAGAGAGAGAGAGAGAGAGAGAGAGAGAGAGAGAGAGAGAGAGAGAGAAAGAGAGAGAGAAGAGGGGAGGGGGCAGAGATATCAGAAAACCCAGACGTCTGTCGCATTCCTATGGGAGATAGCGGTTGTTCCAGGGACAGAGTGGCTCATCTTCTCTTGGCACGGGTGACACCAGCTTGTATTTCAGGGCACATTTTTAAACCCTTAAATGGTCTCCTTCAGCGAGGGGCAGAGCCTAATTCACTGTGAGTTTTGCAGGGAAGCCTTTGGCCCCTGGACAGCAGGACAGGATACAGGGAGCTCTGCCTATTTTGGTCCTTGCTAACCTTGTGGTCTCCTTTGCCAGGATGCAGCAGGGTGTCAGGGTGTGCGTCCCTTCCTTCCCCTCCTGGCCCCTAAAACATCGTGGCTTCACCATTTTGAAAGAGTCCTTTGATGTGTTTTACTTCAGATAATTTTTGAGAGATTTTTTTTTTTTACCCCCAAAACGCTAAGCAGAATGTTTTCTTAAATCTGTAATTCGCCAGGCAGCAGCTTCCAAGGTGTCACTCAGGCGGCATGTGGGAGGGGCTTTTCCAAGGAACCGCAGAATTGCTGTGGAGAAACCGGAGTGGACAGAACATATTGACAATGGCAATGGGTTCAAGAAGGAAGGATCCACTGTGACCTCCAGAACCCTGAGGACCTTCAGAGAAGCCCCTCCCCATCTCCCACAGTCCAGAGTCCAGCGAGAGGAACAGCCTCTCCCCCTTTCCCATTCCCCCCCCCTTTTCCCCCCTCTTTCTTTAGATCTCTGTTATTTTGGGGAGGGAAAATTATAATGAGAAATGCATGCCAAGTCTCTGGGGCCTCCCAATTCAAAGGATTTTGGGAAAGGGCCCTTAACAGAGACAGCAAGTTCCGTTGACAGCGGGAGGGGGGCAGAGTGCAAATTGAAGCCATCCCACCCCAGGCAGTTTGCAGTTTACTTTAGAGGCCTATGCATGCCTGTTTCATGTCTAGAAAAGTTTTCTAAAGACATAATCAGAACCACAGGCAAATATTTTATCTACAAGAATGTTCACACCACCACAGCATCTAATAACAGGGAAACTAGGATTTCAGAGGCCTCGGAAGAGGAGGCAGTGCAATTTTAGTCTATGGAGAGGTGGAATACTATGCAGCCACCAAAAGTCCATCCCTGCATGAGAAAAGTCAATGGAAGAGAGTATACAGTCTGGGGATTCCCTTTTCAAAATTGTGTGTGTGTGTCTAATGCACAAACTGACTTAGTGGAGCCCACTTCTCTATAGAGAGATAGCTTGCCCAGCCTAGACACAGGGGTGTGGGGGTGAAGACATGCCTCGGTCCTGCCTCAATGTGATGATGGGACAGACTTAGACTTCCTAGGGGAGGCCTCACCCTCTTCGAGCAGCAGATGGGAGGTGGGGGGGGAGCAAGAGGAGGGGAGGGAGGGGGAACTGGGATTGGAATGTAAAAATAAATTTAAAAATATGTTAAAAATGTGTGTGTGTGTGTTTGTATGTGTGTGCACATGGGTCAGTGGCATGCACATTGAGAAGATATGCAGGCTACCAATGTTGAGATATAGAATGGCCGAGAGTTTGGGAGGTATTGGGCCAGAGTTAAGATAGAGAGAGACAGAGACAGAGACAGAGAGAGAGACAGAGAGAGAGACAGAGAGGAGGTAGATATAACTATCAAAGCCAGACCTCATATCTGAAATGATCCACGGCCTCCCAAATCAAGGCCCCCAGCTGAGGGACAGGCTTCCTACAAGGAGCCTCTGAGGAGGTACTACATTCAAATCATAGCAATAAGCAGACAGCTTTCTAGATCTTGTTGTTGTTTGCTCCCCCCCCCACCTCCGTAAGTGTAGCACTGAAGAAACACAAGACCTAGCTCGTTTGCCCCTTGTGGTAGCTTCAGAGCTTCCCCCAAAGAGTCCCCTGTGGCCAAGGTTCTTGATGTATACCATTAACCTGGCAGGAGCCCTGAGGAAAAGTGCTTTTGGTAGTGAGCTTTGGCGCCAGAAGCCATCCAAGTGGCCAGGAGTTAACACAGACTGGCTCGTCACCCTTCGGAAAGGGTCTGTGGGCCTGGAGGACATTTGGTTGCTATTACAAAAGAACAAATCCAACCAAAAAGGGAAAATGGCCAAATTGGGTGTTTCAGTGGAGAAAGGCCCAAGGGCCCTAAGCTAAGTAATTACAGAAGCCTGGAAGCCTTCCCACAGGGAGCCTGAGTCCTGAGGTAGAGATGCTGAAGGCCCAGAGGCTGAGGCCTGTAGGGAAGGGTATGGCTGCCAGTCTTTCCAGAAGTCTCAGAGGCACCACCAGTCAATGCATTTATTTATTCCAGTCTATTATATGTCAGATCGGCAAACAAATTATGCAGGTACTATCTCATTTAATCACACAAGCAATGCCATACCGCAGTGACCTTAGCCTCTCCATGGGAACCGGATGGATGCAACAGCAAGGACAGGTTATTTACTGAGAGCTTCTTGGGGTCTGGGTGCAGTGTGCTGAGCCTGAAACTAAACTTATTTAGTCCATGTGTACTTCTTACATTTCTCATGGCTGTGGCAAAACGCCTGGCAGAGACTCTGAAGACAGGGAGGATTTTGGCTCACAGTTTCAGACAGTTCTACCCACTGTTGCTTGGCTCCATCTGTTTGGGCAGAGCACCATGGCGGTGGGGTGCTCTCTATTATTGTTGGACAAAAAGGAGAGGGCTCGAGATGAGATGTAGCCCCAAGGGTATTCCCCCAGTGACATACCTCTGTCCACCAGACTCCACCTCCCATCTCCTGTCCACTCACAATGATGTCATCAGATTAGCAATCCATCAAGGGGCTAAACCACCTGGAAGTCCAGAGCCCCCCTCTTTCATGTGAGGCTTTGGGGGACCTGCATATTCAAAACACAACACCTTGTACTTTCATTTTCTGTGGTTTCAAAGGCATGCTACCTTTATTTTTCGTGATAAGTCATAAAGGCTTTTTTTTTTTTTTAAAGAAACTCTTTACAGGGGTGGGGGGAGGGGCTGGAGAGGTAGCTCAGTAGTTAAAAGCACTGGCTGCTCTTTCAGAGGTTCTGAGTTCAATTCCCAGCAACCAATAACCACATGGTAACTCACCACCATCTGCAATGGGATCTGATACATCCTTCTGGTGAGTATGAAGACAGAGCACTCATATACATAAATAAATCTTTTTAAAAGAGTAACTCTTTGGTATATCTATCCATCTGTCTATCTATCTAATGTTATCACTTATTACTGATCAAAGAAAATTTGCATATTAATGAGATATGTTTATTTATCTTTAAATAGAGAATTAAATTAACCTAAATGCTGGATAATGTAATTCACAGGGCATCTTCCATGGATTTTCAGAACTGATCAATATTCTTATTTTATTTTTGTCAACACTGAGTGCCCTTTATATTGACACCTTTTTTAAGACAGGTCTCTTATGTTTGGGAGGTCACTATGTTTGGGAGGATAACCTTGAACTCCTGACCTTCCTGCTTCTGCCTCCCAAGTTCTGGGATTACATGTGAGTGTAGTACCACCTGGTTTCTGCTTTGAACCCTGGTCCTCTGCATGCTAGCAATCACTCTACCCACACCACTGCATATAGCCAGCCTCTAGATATTAGGATTGCCCTCATCTTACAGGTAAGGGAAGGAGAGTCAGGAGCCCTTCCTCCTAAACATTCTAGACAGTGACCCAGGCTGAGGCCACTTCCGAGCTACAGTCAGAACTCAGCCACCAGCATCCGACATAGCCAGATATTTTTGTGACTCAGATTTCATATGTGTGTGAGCATATTGGCACTCACAAGTGTGTGAATATATGTGGATGCTCTCAGGTGTGTGTGTGTGTGTGTATGTGTGTGTCCCCATTATTTTTTTTTCAAGATTGCATTTTATATGCATGGGTGTTTTGCCTACATCTCTGTGCACCGCATTCATACCTGGTGCCTGAGGAGGCCAGAAAAGGGTGTTGGATCCCCTGGAACTGGAGTTACAAATGACTGTGAGCCACCATGTGGGTGCTGGGAGTCAAACGTGGATCCTCTGGAAGAGGATCTTAACTATGAGCCATCTCTCCAGTCCCCAATACTTCATTGTTTAAATAAAAATCCTCTTAAAGTGGACTGGAGAGATGGCTCAGAGGTTAGAAGCCCTGGTTACTCTTGCAGAGGACCCACGTTTGATTCTCAGCACCCACATTGTGGTCCACAACCTTCTGTAACTCCAGTTCTGGGAGATCTGGCTCCCTCTTCTGGCCTCTGTGGGCTCTGCACACACGTGTTGCATATGCAAATGTGTAGGCCAAACACTCATATACAAAAACGAACATAAATAAATATTTTTTTAAGGAAGATTTTTGGAGGGTCATCTGCTGTTAAGTGTCATTGGAGTGAGAAAGTCTCCACAGACTGTTGGGGCAGGGGATGGTAGTGGTGGCCCAGAGAAAACAAATCCTATGGTCATTGTAGTCTGGGTTCTCAATTGAGATAGCGAAGTTCAGAGCTGACAAGCCAAACACACACTTCACCCAATACCTTCCATGTGAGTGCAACACAAGCTCTATTAGACACAGGAGCTGAGAGAGGGGGTGAGAGGGGAGAGAGCCCGGGGAGTAAGCTTGCCTCCTCCCCTTTGCCTTCCCTCCCCAGGCTAATCAATGGCCAGACTTACTGGACTAACATGTCTGGACTCTTGCAATTTTGACCCCGCTGTTAGATAACAATTCCTTCAGCTGTATCTTGGAAGGTTTTAGGCTCTGAGAGTCCATTTGATAAATAGATGACATTTTATTTATCTAAATTTCTGGAGGAGTGGTGTTTAGTTTAAAACGGAGGAATGTAATTTTTAAGTCATTTATTTGGGGATGATGAGTTCAGACACCGACTCCGTGGGGGCAAAGAACAGCTCAACAGGGGAAAATCTAAAAAAAGAAAACAAGAACTCTTAGGCCTGGGCTTCTTCCCATCTTCCTCTGCTCTTCTGGGCTTATGCAGGTGCTGTTTTTAACTGACGTTGTAATATTTCACAGCCGATCCTGTGGTTGAAAATGCCTTGGCGGTGCCCTCCATAATCATTAAGTATGATGATAAAAGGCTAAACATAGTTTTAATGAGTCAGTTACTTGTCTTGTTGCTATGGCAGAACACCTGACAAAAACCATTTCAGGAAAGAAAGGCCTATTCCAGCTCATAGTTTGAGGATGCAGGCTATCATGGGGGTGGGGGCGTGGCATAGGGCTCCAGGTCGCATTGCATCTACATTCAGGAAGCAGAGAAGGCCTAATGTTAGTGCTCACCTCGACTCCTCCTTCTATTCAGTCCATTCCAGGTCGGAGCCTGAGGCAGGAGGTCACCCCCCCTCAACTAACCCAATGCTGGAACCTCTCAGATGTACACACATGCATGTTTCTATGGTGACCCTGAGTCTCCTCAAGTTGATTGTCAAGATTAACTGTCACAGTGGTATTTCTTCAAAATACCCAAGTAGGGTCAGTGAGATGGCTCAGTGGGTAAAGGTGCTTGTTGCCAATCCTGTAGGTCTGGGTTCAATCCCTGGCACCCACCTGATGGAAGGCAGGAACTGAATCTTGAAAAGTTGTCCCCTGACCTCTACACACACACACACACACACACACACACACACACACACACACACACACACACGGCTTTATACACACATGCACATACATACAATAAATAAATACATGTAATAAAATAAAGAAAAAAATTAAGCCCAGATAGGCCATCCATATAGCAAGAACACTGGTCCTATGCCTCACCAGGCCCATTTCTAAGTTCATAGCAACACAGAATTGCACAATAGAGTGTGTATGTGGTAGTATTTGTTGTAGCATTTGGAACAGGGCAAGACTGGAAATCTTTTAAGAGCCTAACCATAGGAATCTGGCTCAAGAAATCACAGTTTAACCTCCACAGTTGAATATTACACTACCATTAACAGGAAGAAATGGGACATGTGATCCTGACAAACACTGCTAAAGAAAAACAAAGACTGTGGGTCTGCTGTGGAAAAGGACTCAACGTCCCAAGGATGAGATAGATGGTAGTGGCTGCCCCAGGCTGGGAAACTAAGCTCTTGGGACCAAGGGTGGGAGGCAGCAAGCTCACTCTCCCGGTATAGTCTCATGGCTTTGGGAGCCTGACTTACAAAGCTCTGAGATGATCAATGCCCAGCGGAAGAGCCAGGCTCTTCCTAAGAAAAGAAATGCTGGGCCTGGCTGCTAGGGCTTGAGCTGGCTATGGTGATGCCCAGAACAAGCATAAAAGGAATCTTTAATAGACATTTAAATAGAAGGGATTCCATGGCTTTCCCTTCCGCAGCCTCAATGGCACCGATTTCTTCGTAAGTGGTCCCTGTCTCTGAAATGGTCATACGAGATGAATGGGGGGGGGGGAAGAGGGGAGATCAGTGAAGACACTAATAAAATACTGGTTTATGGGCATTGGAAAATCAGGAAGGGGATTTCCAGATGCATGAAGGCCCAGACAGAGAGCAGGCAGAGGCTCCTGGCCCAGGATGTAGAGATGCTCCTCAGAGGTTTACCACCGCTGTCTCCACAGTCTCTCTGCAGACAGACTCCAAGCTCCTGGCAGTGTCAAGATCACAAAACTTGAGGTCATCCTCCCAGGATAGGTACATCCAGACATTGAGTGGAGCCTATCCAGAGTCACCTCGACTCTTCCCTCCTGACGAGATAACAAAGCACCCCATGTCTGTGATCTTATTTAAACTTGTAGGTTTTTCCGAGGAGTGAACCAGAGCAATCCCCTGATGAGTGGACAACAAAAGACATAGCCCTGCTCTGCACTGAATTGTCAGTAGGTTTGATGATCATGGTATATCCACAAGGTGGTCTGTTCTAGAAGCGAGGTCCTGTGTGTGTGTGTGCTTTCTCAGCAGGGAACTTGGACACTGATAAAGTTCTTATCTGGACATACCGAGGGTAAATATGCACACCTGCCCCTCACACACGCCAGAGGGCAGACCTTCGTTAATGGCCAGTGGGATGTGACACACAAATCCCACAGCTTTTGTATCCAAGGGGCAGGTCACTGTGAATCCTTCCAAGTCTGTAGTCCTTCATTCCCTGTGTGACTCAGCCATAGGAGCCTAAAAACGCCAATGCCCCTCTCTTCCTGTCCCTGGTCTCTTTCTGCCTGCCTCCCTTCCTTCCTCGGCCCCTCCTGGGATTCCTGCCAAGGCTGTCGATTTAAAATGTTCATCCTGGAGGCTGGACTCAGGATGAGATTCAGGGGACCCAGCCTGTAGCATCTGCTGTGACTGCTTCTTGGCTCCTCCTTAAAAACCCATTTCCCTTGGGGCCAGAGAGAAAGCTCAGCAGCTAAGAGCACTGGCTGCGCTTCCCGAGGACTTGGTTTTGGTTCTCAGGGAGGGTGCTTACATGTATGTCTGTGTGCCATGTGTGTGCAGTGCCCATGAAGGATAGGAGACTGTGTCCCATCCTCTGGAACTGGAGTTACATGTAATTGTGAGCTGCGGGTTGGGTGCCTGTGCCTTCTTTTTGTAAAAATGAAAAAAAGAAAAAAAAAAGTTTTCTATTTACACAGCACTTTGTATCCTTTCTGGATAATATCTCAGGATGGTCTGGCTAGCAGAAGTCTTATAGGTTATGGTCATGTCATGTGACTCCAGGCTCTTCTCTTTCCACTTAAGTCCCGCAGGAGTCCTTATGCACACAGGCGAGCTTCATGCATATCCGGCAGCTGAATGCATGCACAACCAAGGCAGCCCTTGACATGGAGGTGGCCCAGAAAGGACAAGTTGGACCTAAACAGAAAACCCAAGAAACCCTTGTTTCAGACTTCGTATACCATAGTCGAGAATTAATAACTTCTTTTATTGTTGCTGTTCTTCAAGACAAGGTTTCTCTGTGTATCTTTGGAGCCTGTCCTTGAACTCACGCTGTAAACTAGGCTGGTCTCGAACTCACAGAGATCCACCTGCCTCTGCCTCCTGAGTGCTGGGATTAAAGGTGTGCGCCACCACTGCCCTGCTAATAACCATTTAAAAGAATGTGGTTTTGGACTTTGGAGGTTGAAAGAATGTGAGAACCCACAATGGGGAATTCACAGCTGTGTGGAAGCCAGGGCAGGTCTGCCCTGTGGGAGTGTCTTGGGGCTGTGATGTTCACCCTCATGGTGGTTTGTCCCCACTGTGATGGCGAGTTATGCTCATCTACTTCCTTTATCAGAGATGGATCCTGAGACCTAGTGATGGATTTTTAGCCAATCAGGTGCATAGAGATGTTTTCCAAACAGATGGCTCCTGACAGCACAGCTGGCTTCCAAAGATGCACCTCTACCAGGCAGCCCGGGGCTCACCATGGGCCCATGGAACACAAGGTCAGCAACGTTGTGTGACTTCCAGGCCCTCCTCAGAACCACAAAAGCACCTTATCCGTTCCCTTGTTTGTTGCAAGAGAACACAGCATCAAAGGAGAAATCCTACCAGTGTCAACAATGCCTTGAAGAAGCCTGGCAGCCATGTGGAGAGGCAGCAGAGGTAACAAGGCGCACTGGGCATGCCCAGATAGATTCCTGTCTCCCCAGCTGAAGCAGGAGGTGCGACACCATCTTGGATACTGAGCCTGCCTGATCACTGAAGTCCTAGTGTTCCCCAGATGCCAGTGCATAAAAGAACCTAAAGCCAGGAGAAAGTTCTAGGAAAGGGCCCTCGTTTCTAAGAAAGAGCTAGAGAGACAGATAATCCCCCATACATGTTTTCCTTTAATCAGGCCAGGTCTGGGGAAGGGAAGAGGTGGGGAGGGGAAGGAGGGAAGGAAGAGAACAAATGGCACTTGAGGCACGGCTGGGTTAAAGATGTCTGATTTATGAGCCAATGTCTGAGATTAATAATCATCAAATGCTATGAGAGCATATTCCAATTGCTGTCACTACCAGAGCTTCCAGTATGAGAGGAGACATGTGTGAGTTAGCTTGACTGAGCCTTTCCACCGTGTGTGCAAATTCAGTTCTTATTCTATTATTATTTTTTTTTTTTTTTTTTTTTGGTTTGGGTTTTTTGGTTTTTTGAGACAGGGTTTTTCTGTATTGCTTTGGAGCTAGCTCTGTAGACCAGGCTGGTCTCGAACTCACAGAGATCCGCCTGCCTCTGCCTTCCAATGCTGGAATTAAAGGTGTGCGCCACTACAACCCGGCTGATAAACGCTTTTTATAAAACAAAACACAACTTTTTGAAGTCTTGGACTTGGCTCAGGGATCTAGAGAAGTCTGAATCTGGGGCGGGGACAGGGCCCTGCTTTCCTGTCACTGTGTGACAGATGACAGATGGTTTAGGGAGGAAAGATCTGTATCAGGGCATGGCTCTAGAGAGTTTTGTCCACTACACAGGGGAAGATGAGTGGATACAGCTCAGTTTCACACCCTGACAGTCAGGAAACAGAGGGCTCGACAGGAAGTAGATGGGGATAATAAGCCCCAAGGATCCACCCGATGGTGACCTTCTTCTTCAGGTTCAACATTGCCTCCTAAATTTCTAGGGTCTTCCAAGATAGTGCCAACAACTGGGAGCCACGTGTTCAGGTTTTGAGATACTTTATAACCAAATGATAATAGCCTTTGTTTCTCAGAGGAGGTTGGCCCACCCAGGTGTTTGTTTTTCAGGGAGGGGTGCTGTGTGTGTGTGTGTGTGTGTGTGTGTGTGTGTGTGTGTGTGTTACAGATGGTTATGAGTTGCCACATGGGTACTGGAGATCAAACCCAGGTCCTCTGAGAATGCAGCCAGTGCTCTTAACCACTAAGCCATCTCTCCATCCCCTTAGATGACTTGTAAGGTCACAGGTCATGTTGCATCAACTTTAACTTTGTGATGACATTATATCATGATGCTGCCTCGGTGGCTCCCAAAACTGCCCCAGAACCCAGTACTTCACTGGTGTCCCCATCACCCTCAAGTTGTCTTGACCTTGGAGTGGCCAGGCTGGCCACTGCTTTCCAGGTGACAACCCACAGTAAGTTTTACCACTGTCCACACCCAGCATGCCGCACATTTCACACCCTCTCTTAGTCTCCATAGAGTCCATTGGAGTCATAGCCCAAATTTAGGACATGGTGGCTTGTGGTCAATTAGGAGCCTGGCCAAGGGGATCCGGCTGTTTACAGTTCCGCCTTGATTGGCAGGTCCACCCTCCCAGGCTGCTTTGAGTCTTTCTTGTGTTTTGAAAGCACATTGGGAACACCCAATGGCCTGCCAAATGCAGCTTCCGCTGTTTACTGTCTCAAGTTCTGGCTTTGCTGGCTTCTAAAGGGACAGACGGAAGTCACTTTCTGTCATTGCCTCCACTGTCCACACATGGTGGCCTCATGGATTCTCTGAGAGGGGACAGGATCCAGATTTGAGGTCCATTCCCTATTGAAAACACAGCCAAAGAAAGAGTTTGTATTTGGATGCATGAGTCTATCTTTACCATTTTTTTATTGTGTGTGTGTGTGTGTGTGTGTGTGTGTGTGTGCATGAATGCATAGGTGCCCAGCTGCTGAAGGCACTTATATGGAGGTCAGAGGACAACTTGCAGGAGTCAGTTCCCTTCTTCTACCATGTAGACTGCAGGGATCAAATCCAAGTTGCCACTCTTGGCAGCAAGCTTCTGTTCAGCCATCTCGACAGCCCCCCCTTTTTTTAACTTCTGCAAACCTCATTAGGTCATCTATAAACTGCCACAAGTGACAACACTCAGGCTGAAGAAGTGTCAAATTTGTCACCGAATGTCTGCTAAGAGAGTTCTATGCTTTGGAGTGCTCCAAGTGGCACATGGAGGTCTGAGGCAGGAAGCAGGCAGATACGGAGAGTCATCTGGGCACGGGGTGATGCCCAGAAGTTTGCCTGTCCTCTGTCCCCTCCAGGCCAGCAGCGCTGCCCTCCCCAGGTGTGACAACTATAGATACATGCAAGCATGAGCCAGAGCCCCTGCTCCCCGGCCACACTGAGAGCCATTGCCTTTGCCCAGTGCCCGGGACATCGTAAGGACTCAATCAACTCTCCCTCATGTTAATATTGCCTTTATAACAGAGTCACACATTTACTGGACATAAAACGTTCAATTGCTCAATTAACGTAACTCTTCTGGCACTTTAATTGTCTGCGGAGGGGTCCGGTTTCTTGTTCTACCCACGGGCTCTGTGGGTCACATGCTCCATTTAACCTCAGATGCAAACTTCTCCATATTAAGAGCTTTTGAATTTGATGAATATCAAAACGCCGATGAAATTTGGCCATCTTTATTACCTTATAACTCCTCACTTTCTTCTCTTTCTCCCCATTACAGCATCACACCCAACAAGCAGCAGATGCCCCCTCCCCTTTTTTTTAAGCCCTCATTTTGCACCAAGGTGTTTTTTGCATGGAACTCTGGGAAGACGGACTAAAGTATAGCCATTCATTGGTGGGCACATTTGGGCTTGAGCCCCAGGGGAATCACTTGGAAAAGGTTGCAATTATCTGAGCTGCATCCATCCGACATTGTCTAACATTGGTACAATGCACATACTGTCCCCTGCTTTCTATATTGAGTCCCTGCAAGAAAACCCCAGGAAACCTGAGAGCCCCGTGCACCTGGCTAAATGCTCTTTCAGTCTCTCTCTCTCTAAATAATCTGAGCCTCCAGGTTTTCGAGGATCAACCTGAAATGACTTACAGTCTCCAGAACATTTTTAAGTAGGGAAATAAATTAGAGTGGTAATAATCGTGACAATTATACAATAAATGTCCACCATTGTAAGTTTCCCGGTGGACTTAATAACTTTATTTTGGTAGTGCTGGTGGTGGGGGTTGGATATGGAAATTCCACACACAGAGCAGCTGGTGACATCATCAACCCAAATGAGAGACCGGTTTCTAAACACTGGACGGCACCAAGGCACGGAGTGGAGCGGCACTCGGGTTTCTTGGTTGTGTTTGCTAAGTTTGAATAATTCAAATTGGCATTTGCAAAATAAATCTGGGACTTCGTGGATGTTCTGGATTGTCAATGCTTCTTTCTTCTCCCTTCTCTCCCTTCCTCCCTCTTCCTCCTCCCCCTCCTCTCTCTCTCTCTCTCTCTCTCTCTCTCTCTCTCTCTCTGGTTCTTTCTTTCCTTGTCCTCATCTCCAACCCCCCAACCCAAGACGACCACAGCTGGCCAAACCATCTCCAAGTCCCCACCCCTAATAATCCCAGCTGCAGACTGAAGAAAAATAGGTCTGAATGTAGGGATGACAGCCGGTCCCCAAACAAGACCTTTCCAGGAAGGCTCCAGGCTAGAAAGCACATTAACATCCCAAACTGTGTACTGGCATGAAGGCTTGGGTCTGCAATTCTTGCATCAATATCAAAGGAGGCAGCTCTGAACCAGGCAGGCACAGTTTCCAGTAAGGATGCCACTGGTAGTTTGTGCTACGTGGCGCTGAGCCCGGCGGGTACTTCACCTGAGGGACTCCATGCTTCCTCTGTCAGGGAATACTATTGTTCCAGCTTTACAGGTATGGAAACTGAGGCTCAGAGAGCACAGGCATGTGTTTGAGGTCACAACAGCTCTAATGAGGAGAGGTAAGATGGCTGACCCAGATCAGGCTGACAGCAGAACTTACACTCTTAACCATGATGCTATTACCAAGATGGCACAGGCAGAATGGGGATGCTGTCCAGCCCTGCGAAGCGTCTGAAGCCCTGCCCAGATCTGCAATGGCAAATGCCATTCCACAGCCCAGTAGTACAGGCCTCTCACCATAGCTACTCAGTCACTGATACAGGAGGATTGAAAGTTCAGGACCTGGCTGGGCATAGTAGCACATGCCTATAATCTCAGCCCTTGGGAGGCAGAAACTCTGAGTTCTAGAGTGAGTTCTAAAGCAACTGGGGATACATATGAGAATCTGTCTTAGTAAGGTAAAATAAAATAGCAAGTTTAAAAAGTCCAAGATCTCTCTGGGCTATAGAATGAGTTCAAGGGCAACCTAGTTGTCTCAAAATAAGAAAAGTAAAAAAAGGTCTGGATATGTCCTTTGGCAGTAGAGCACCTCCGCAAAATCCCCAGGGAGGGGCTGTGGGTGTGGCACAACAGGCCCAAGCCCTGGCTTCTGCCTGCTTGCCCCATACCAACCAAACAAAGCAAATGCTCATCAGCAACCAGCACAGTGGCTGCACTTGGGCTCACTCCCAGACTCGTAAGTGTGTTTTCTGCTATGGGTTGCTCCTCGATGACAGATAATCAAGGTTTCTTTTCTTTTGTACATATGACCGAGAGACCTCAGTGTCTGGTCCACTGTGGACCCGCCAGTCTCCAGACCAGACTACAGTGAACTGAGCAGATACCCAGCAGGGCAGTCCTGAGCCAGGCCCCATGTCACATCCCTCAGACTCAGGGGTCCCTCTGTGAATGAGAGGTGCCTTCATAGCCAGGGTCACAACCTGCTTTCTCCACACCACCTTCCTCGGTAGGAATAGACGCCAATTTCATTAAAACAAGACACTTGACTGCCACCTTCTGGAAAACTGTTGTAATGAATACACTTAAATGTGCAAAAGCCAGGAAGGGTGTGAGGGGCATCCCTGAGCGGCACCCGCTTTGCACAGTGCACTATCCAGGCAACTGTTCTTGGGCACCCTGATGATTCTTTATTGGATTATTGGGGAGATAATTTGGTCTTTCCCAACAGTACGTCCTCCAAACTTCACAGCGCAGAGTGCACACCACACTGAGACCTTTAGCAAGGCTCTGGTTCAAACACAATGGAGGCCATTGTCTGTTGTGGCCAAGAGACAGTTACTGAGAAGCATCACGGGGTTCTGGAGAGGTGGCTCGGTGGTTAAGATCACTGACTGTTCTTCCAGAGGACCTGGGCTCAACTCCCAACACCCAGATGGCCACTCACAGCCGTCTGTAACTCCAGAGATTCCAAAACCCTTACAGACATACATGCAGGCAAAACACCAATGCATATGAAGTAAAAATATAAGAAAAAGGGAAAAAAGAGAGAAAAACATCGTAGGATTCAGTCCAGGCCCATCTCAGCTAACTGTAGTTCATCTCTTAGTAATCACCTCCCTCTCCCTCCATGCTTAACCCCTTTTCTGGTCCCCTGACCAGGAGAAGGGACAGAGCTCTTTCTGAGCCAGTTCCCAAGACTCTCTGAACATTTCTTAGATACTTGGACAGCCTTATAAAATGTTTAGTGTGCTTGGGAAGCCTTGCTCCCTGCCAGGAAGTCCTGGAACAGGTAAGGGACAGGATGTCTACTGTCCAACAAAAACCTGGTTAGACTCTTATTTTGTCCTGTTATTAACTGTGTACCTTGGGTAAATGGTATAACTGTGCTGTGTTTCAGTTTCTTCACAGGTGAAAGGGTGCCTTATTATTATTATTTTTTATAGGTCATTCAATTCTAGCTGCCCATTTAATGACTGTCCCTTTCCCTTTCGTGTGGTGCTAGGAACCCACATTCTACCACTGAACTACATCCCCAGCCCATTAGGACCTTAAATCTCATAAAGTTATTTATGGCTTCCCTTTTCAGACAGTGTTTCACTATGTAGCCAAGGTTGGCCTCAAACATATGATATTTCTGCTTCAGCCTCCCAAGTGCGGGGTTACAGGTGTGACCCCCTGTATCCAGTGTGATAGAGAGAGGGAGGAAATAATGCATGTGACTTTGTACCCCTGTATTTGCCTGTGAGCATGGAGGCTCAAGGTCAGCCTTTGGTGTCATTTGTCAGGATGTTTTGGGACCTTGTATTTTGAGACTGGTTCTCTTATTGGGCCCCAGAGCTCTCAGATGAGGCTAGGGTGCCCATTGAGTCCCAGAGATCACCTGTCTGCACTTCCTAGTGCTGAGATTACAAACCCAAGCCGCTGTGTCTGCCTTTTCCCATGGATTCGGAAGCTGGAGCTCAGGACCTTCCTTTTGCATAGCAATTAACGTTACTGATGGCATCATCTCCCCAGCCCTTCCGATCCACTGATTATAAAATGTCCATTTATAGCAACAGCTGGGGCCAGTCCTGTTTACTTCTGCATGGTAGGCATCACCCCATGTCACGTGCATCCTGGCTTCTGTGGGACACAGTCGCTGCACTTGAGAAGCGTTTTAAGCAACACAGCTGTTGCATCTCCGAAAACAAATGCCTGTGAGATGAGATGATTCAAAGGGCAGCTTGGGCTGTGGGGGGTGGTGGCACTGGTAGGCTGAGTTCCCTCCAGAGGCCCCCCTGTCAGTCACAGGGTTTTTTTCAAACACCATGTCTTCCTTGTCGTTAGAATCTGAGGCAAAATCAGGGCATGCCATTTCCCAGTTTCTCCTCCGAGGGTTCCTTTCCTCCTAACGGTCCCTGGCTCGGGACCTCTGGAGCCATCTCTGTCCTCAGGAGATCTGTAGCTCATTGAAGGGGCCCTGGAACACAGTGTCCAGGCCTGGGTTGTTACTGGCTAGCAAACAGCTGTTTTTGGAGCAGTTTGTGCTGGAGGATGGCAGGGCAAGGAGTCAGTTCCCAGCGCCAGTGTGAAGGCCAGCAATGCAGAGGTAGATCTAGGGCAGTGTTTTTAGCCTGCAGAAAACCTGTGGCCTTCAGTAAAGGACTTCATGTCTCCAAATCTGTCTCCAACCATCTTTAATGTGGTCGAGGCAGACAATGTCTTGGAATATGAAGTCTGTGCAGCAAATCTGGATCGCTAAACTTTGAAACCCACCGTTCAGCTGCAGGGTGTGAAGATCTTCACAGTGGGGGCATCAGTTCCTGCGTTTGTAGAGTGAGAATTGAAGATAGCTCCCGAGGGTTAGGGAGAAGGTTTGGTCAGCAAAGCACTAGCCATGAGATATGAGGACTTGAGTTTGATTGGCAGAAGGAAGGAAGGAGGAAAGAAGGAAGGGAGGGAGGGAGGGAAGGAGGGAGGAAGGAAGGAAGGCAAAGAGGAAGTCCAACAGTGGTGGACCCCAGAATTCCATTGATGGAAGATGGGAAATCCCAGCCACTAGCCAGGTAGCCCGGCCAAATCAGTGTGCTCCAGGTCAGGGAGCGGCCTTGTCTCAAAACACAAAAAGAGCAACTTGGAAGACACCTGAAATTGATGTCTGACTTCCACATACATATTTGCACATATGCATGCACACTCCCACATGTGCAACACATGTACACACACGCTCACACATGTACATGGACATATGCACACTCTTACACACATGCATACACTCTAACACATGTGCACACACCTGTACGTACACACAGTCTCACACAGAGAATAACGTGTGTGCATACTCTCACACATGTGAACTTGCTCACACATACACATGCCCACACATGTGCACACGTGCACGCACGCGAGTGATCGCACAGGCGTGCACACACACACACACACACACACACACACACACAGTGCCTAGGCACTGTAGTGGTCCTCATCTATAATTCCAGCACTTTGAAGGTTTTCCCAGGAGGCTTCTGGATTCAAGGCCAGCCTGGGATGCCTGGAGAAATCCTGTATTGGAAGACCAACCTCCAGACAAACAAAAGACCTCTCTTCCAAGCTGGTGGTGAGGACTCAGGGAGACGGGGTTCTGAGAACGCCTGGCTATGTGTCCTGCCTGTGGAGCACACACTGTAAATCTGAATCAGTATTGTAAGACTGTCAGAGAAGAAGAAAGAGGCTTGGGGCAGAGGAAACCCATTTATACACCAAGAAAGCTGTCTCCTCTCTGACTCTAGGGCAGTGATTCTCAATCTTCCTAATGCTCTGGCCTTTTAACACATTTCATCATGAGGTGGTGACCTCCCCCATCCAAACCATGAAATTGTTTTTATTGCTACTTCATAACTGTAATTTTGTTACTGTTATGAATATGATATATAGGCTATCTGAAGGGTGACCACAGGGGGTCAGGACCCACAGGTTGAGAACCACGGATCCAGGATATCCTGGTAGATCTTTTCCATTAGAAACCTTTCTTCAGGGAAGGCCCAGGCCCGGAGAGGGCACAGTCCTCCCAGACCACACAGCAAAGCAGGACAGCAGGGCCTCGACCCTCTTCAGATGGCTGAGCCTCTCTGCTCTGTCACAACCAAAGATGTCGGCAATTAGCCACATCACATCCCCAGGGAGGAAAATGAGGTTTCTCTCTTGCCTGGTTCTGACCTAGGCCTCTAGTTCAAAACCACTGTGGCACCTTTAAAGCCCTTTCCTACAGTTCTCAACCTCCAGCCAACAGCCCGGCACCCAAGTTTGTGGATTTAGATGTGGCCTTGAAGGCTCCTCTGGCCCGGGGGTGGGGGGATAGGGGAGTGAGGGTGGGTGGTGGTGGTGGGGGGGACCAACCAGGGACTGCTGGTGCTACGTTGAAATGACACTGAGATAACAGGACAAATAGTATTTGGGGTGTGTTCATTGGTGCACACGAGCGTGCACGTGAATGTCACAGTCACTCTCTGCCTTATGTTTTGAGCAAGGTTCTCTCACTGAGCCCAGAGCTCACCAATTAGGTTAGGCTGGCCAGTGAGCCTCACGGTTGAGCTTGTCTCTGCCTCCTCAGGGCTGGGATTGACAGGTTCTGGGAGTTTTTACACAGGTGTCAGGGAGTTCAAACTCAGGCCCTTACACTTGCATGGCGAGCACTCTACTAAGCTGTCTCCATAGCCCTAAGGCAAATAACGCTTTAGGGTAGTACATTTAATAAACCAAACCATTGCGAGAGAAAAGGAAACATAGGATGAAGGGATACCTAACCCTCCCTCCCTGCTTCCCTCCCTCCCTCCGCCCACCCCTCCTTCTGTCCCATTTTCCCTCCCTTCTTTCCTTTTTCCCCTTGTCAGTCAGGAAACTGAACTCAAAGTCTTATATACACACCAACTGCTCTACCAGGGAGCCATGCCTCTCAGCCCCAAATGCAAACATTTTAAACAGTCAATTTTCTCAACCTCCAGGCAGCTCCTCTACTCTTCAGCCCACAGTGAAATCAAGAGGCATGCCATCAAATACTGTGCCCATTCTCTGAACCTCATGCCCATGGAAATTCTTTAAGGACCACGGTCACGTACGTGCCCTTGTAACATGACTTAATAAAAGGATCCAGACACAGATATTGGGGTTCCTACTTCAAGCTGAATATCAGAAAAGCAAAGCAGCAGGCCACTAGCTCTCACCTCCAGCCTAGGCTGAAAGGGCTGATCCGCACAGGAGCCCTTTGCCAAGTCTCAAACTGCTGCCTCTCCTCAGTGTGGTTGGAGAATGAATACACCTCCTCTCTTTAATGAGACTGGAGAATGGATGCCTCCTGATACTGACTTATATACCTCTCATGAGTCCTGGGATTAAAAGTGTGAACTATAATTCTCTTTTAGACTGACCACTCTTGTGTACATCTGGGTGGCCTTGGATTCACAGAGATTCGTCTATCTCTTAATCCTGAGTCCTAGCATTAAAGCTCTTAGCTCCTGGCTGCTGAGATTAAAGGTGTGTGCCTGGCTTCTATGGCTTGTGGCTGACTTTGCTTTCTGAATCCTCAGGCAAGGTTTAGTAAATCATAAATAACACATCGCCATATGTCCTCCCCTCAGCAGGCCATCCTTTTTCAGAGGTGAGCTGGGGTGAACCTTCAGACCGCTGCAGGCTGAGGTCAGCGGGAGAGGGCTGGGGCGGGTGGGTCTTTCCAACTTCCCACCCTGGCTCCAAGTCCCATCCACCTTCATCTTTAATCAATAAAGCTGGAGCATTAGCCCTTTGGTCCAAGCCTTCCTTTTTGCCTTCTAGTTTATGACCTTGGCCACCTCACAGCCTTTTAAAGTTGACCAGCAGGCAGGCTTTCTTAAATACCTGAGGTTGCAGGACCAGGTTAGCAAACAGTTCGGGCGAGTTGGGAGGGGCAAGTTCAAGGCACCATCCCCACCACCAGGTTCAGGACTCTGAGCTCACCAAGAACTCCAGGCTTTTCTTCATTATTTCCTTCTCTTTTTAAAGAGGGTTATGGTGGGAAATGAGATGCCAAATGCCTACTGCCTCTGACTACAGCTCACTCACTCTCTCCAAAGCGAGAGAACTGGATGGCAGACCTGGAATTCCTCCCCCCCCCCCCAGCCCCCTTTCTGTTTGAAATTGATCGATTCTATCTGGGAGCTTCAAATCGAAACCAGAAGAGGGGCTTTGGAATGTCAAAGAAAAGTCACAAAAGACACAAATGGAAGCGGGCTGAGGGGGACTCTACCAACGAAGTGAAGGGGAGGGTCTACCCTTCTTTCCCAAGGTGCCTGCACTTCTCAGTGTCCAAGGCTCCGGGATCCCTGCTCTGTTTTGAAAATAGGAAGCTAGGAGCCATCTTTGGAGACCAGCAAACCTTTACATTGGCCTTCAGCAAGTCTCAGGAACAGAAGATGGGACAGGGATTTTCCACAACTGGGTATATAGGTTTTGCCAAACTGCTGGCAATTTACATAGGGATTGAGTCATTCACAATGTAAAAAAATTTTTTTGAGATAAAATACAAAATCTTTATTAAACACAAATGCAGGGTATCTGTGTCAACAAATTGGCCAAATCAAAGATGTGGAGAAGAGAAAGCATGGCAATTGATAATCAATAGGCTTGAGAAGTTAAGCAATACTACGAGCTGCTGCCCCTTGGCCAACACTGCATTGTACAGTTAAGATTCCCTTTGGAGGGTAATGGGTTATCCAAGGTTCTGCAAAGAGAAATCTTGTCCCTAGCTCATGACGTGGCTCAAGTTTCAATTTAAATGCCAGGTAAATAGCTTTTCTTCTTAAAACTAATTTTAAGTTAATATACAAAATAACATGTTTCATCGTGGTAGTAATTTTTTTTTATTTATTTAAAAGAATTTCTGTTTATGGATGTTTTGCTCGCATGTATGTGTGTGCACATGTGCATGCCTGGTGCCAGGGGAGGCTAGGAGGGAGCATAGGATTCCGGGACCTGGAGTTACAGCCATGTGGGTGCTGAGAACTGAACCCAGGGCCTCTGCAAGAACAGTGAAAGCCCTTAACCACTGAGCCCCATAATGTAAGCTTTTGATGAGCTGTGTTTCCCCAGCATTATTCGCTTTGTTTTTTTTTTTTTAAATTAGAATTGTAAGAGAGAGAAAAGGGATGAGGCAGGAGGATTGCTATGAGTTGGAGACCAACCTGGGCTTCATAATGACTTCAAAGCCAAGCTGAACTATATAGGAAAACCTTGTCTCAAAACAAACCATGGCCTAGAATAGACAAGATCCCTTTCACAGCTGCTACCTGGGAACTGAAGCTCCCCCTCACCCAGACATGGCAGAGCTCAGTCCCCTGCCCTGTGCTCTGGTTTACAGGAGCATTGCCCCAAGAACAATCCTCCAGGCCTTCAGGATAATGGTCTGATTGGGTGACAGAACTCATCATGCATGAGGGTGTCTTTTAGGAATGGTGTAAACAGCCAGGAAATGCAGAGCGGGTTGGATACAGGGAACTTTCCTCCATTCACTGGGAACCAAGGCCTACTTAGTGGCAAGGAGCCCCAGAGCCTGGTGGGAGGAGGAACCAAGGTCCCTCCAGGCTTCTCCCAGCCTTCTCCCTCTACTCGGAGTCACTGGCAAGAGGAAAGGACATGTGCTGGTTGGAACTCCTGGCCAAGTACAGGTAGGACTTACTGCACAAATTACTCCATACATCATCCCAAAGCATGCAGTGCCCAGTGTGGGAGCCAGATACCCGGGAAACATGGGGAGTCAGGAGAGGCTCAAGTTTGGTGTCAGCCATTGTTTGGGAGGTTGGGGAAAGGACTCTAGTGGACTTCTTGTAGAAAGGACATGTAGCTAGATTTTTCTTTCCCACCCATAACCAACATGGAGACTTAATATTACACTTACAAATGCTCGGCCAATAGCTCAGGCTTACTCAGTTGGTTACTAGCTAACTCTTGCGTTTTAAATGAACCCATGATTCTTATTTATACTCTGCCACGTGGCAGTACATTCTTTCAACAGGGACGTCCATCTTGCTTCTTTCTGCGTCTCTCGTCTCCCCCAACTCTGCCCCTACTTCTCCCAGTGTCTGTAGTTTGGTTCTCCAGCCTATACTTCCTGCCTGGCTACTGGCCAGTCGCCTTTTTGTTAAGCTAACTTGAGTGACTAAGCTTTACAGTGTACAAGAAGATTATTCCATAGCAAGGCTCTCTGCAGAATTTACCACTGGGCTCAGGACTCTTCTTTGGTGTCTTCCCTCATTGAGTTGGTGTGTTCCTCCTCCATCGCCTCCACCACAGAGCTGTGAAAGGATGTCTACTTTTATCCCCCAGAGAAAGGCCCTCAGCCAACAGGAGCCCCCTCATCTAAGCAATGGCATGGCCTGCTTGCCAGCATCCCCTGAAGATGCCTGTCTCGGGAGACGGAGTGACAAGCTGGCTTCCAGGCAGGACAGTTCTATGGTGTACCCACTCCACCATGGACCATGCCAAGACAGGCCTTTGCCCCACACCTACCCTTCAGCTCTCCTGAGCCTCCTCCATCATGCCCAACTCTTTTTCTAAGTGGCTTTCCCCAGAGATCACTTCAAGTAACACATGCACACAAGTCCCCGCGTGCTTGAGAGGGTGACCAAGCCAGAGAAAGAACAGGACTGGCTTGCTCTTGTGTCCCTCTCAGGGTCAAAACGTGAGAGCTGTGTCCCCATTGTATACCTGGGGTTTCAGGAAGCAGGTTTGACAGGCTGAGGGTAGGACCATCATCTGCCTCCAGGCTCCTGCTCCAAAACTGCCAAGTTCTGGCTCTCACTTGAGCCTTCTAAAGAAAGACAAAAGAATATATCAGATTGTGTCAGGCCCATCCTGAATACTGGGGTCCATGGGTCAAGAGCACAAACCGACATCCCTGCATGAAGTCTGGGTCCCCCGGTTAGAATTCTAATTGGCAAAGTGTCAGATCAACACATTCTAGGATGTGACACTGGTGACTGGAACCTCCCAGTTAACTGAAGACAGGGGCAGATTTGGGGCTCTCGGTTCCTTAGAAAGTGGGGGTTGTCCTGATGTCAGGGGCAGTAAGGATAGAAAGAGCTCTCCAGGCTGTGACCCTCAACAATCTGAGGGATTCCTTCCATCTTTTAGGGACCTCACTAAGGGAAAGCCAGATCCTTGGGTGGGCAGCAGAAAATAATGTTGGGGTGAGGCAAGCAGAACAGAGCTGGGTTTGATAGGAAGATAGTATGAGCATAGATTTAAAGCAGGGTGGTTGTGAGCTCCCATGGACCATGAGTGTGAGCATCTCAAAGCAGTCTTGCAATGGAAACTTTTCCTTTCTCTCTCTCTCCCTGACTTATTTTGATGGCTTTTAATTATGGGGGGGGGAGGGAGGGAGGGAGGGAGAGAGAGAGAGAATATACTTGTGTGAGTGCATTACCTCCAGAGGTCAGAAGAGGGCGACAGATCTACCTGGAGCTGGAGTTAGTAGGCGGTTTTGAACCATCTGATGTGGATGCTGGGAACCCAGCTTGAGTCTTCTCAAGAGTAGGAGGCTTCCTCAGCTGTTGAGCCACCTCTGCGGCCCCTTCTCCCTCTAAATGGGATTATGGGATGGGATGTCTCCAGAGGTGTTTTGGGTGGGATTGCAATCTTGCAGGGTAAAACTGGGAGCCACTAGGATTTCTCATGGGGTTTAGGGCATCTTAGACTCTACATGGGGTCTCTGGTGAGATTCCTAAGCTGGAAAGAAGAGAAGGCTTCAGTACTGACCACTTTAGGGCAACCCTGAGGGTGGGTGCTTTACCCAACAGAGCTTCACCCAGAAAATAGCTGATCAGGGTCTGTGTGCAGACTCTAGTCCATTTGGGCAGAAGTCTCTTGATAACCAGAACATGCCTTTCTAAAGGTCCTGACTGGGAGGGTTAGAGCAGAGACTTCCTGTGTAGAACCCGGAGTGGCCCTGCCCCAGCATGGCTGGATCTGCAGAGGGTCCTCACAGCCCCACACTGTGCATATCCTGTCGTTAGAGCTCTCTGCTCCAGTTAGCTTCTCCAACCACTTGTTTCTGCCAGACGCCTCTGGAAACAAATCCTGCAAGCAACTCAGGTGCCTGTGTATAGAGCTTTGGTTCATCTTGACTCAGTCTGGCCACCACCCTTGGTACAAAACACAAGCGTCTACATAGCCCAGAAGACCTTGCCAGGATGACAGTGGGCCTGGGCACAGGCCCAGGGTATCTACTCCCTCCTTCTCCCTTGCTGGGACCAGAAACCTCCCAGCAAAAATACCGGGAAGCAATTCTGGGTGGGAACTTTTTGTTATTGTCCTCTACTTGACCCCAAAGTTGCAACTGCTGGGGTATACATTGTTAATGACTCCCTGCCTCCTTTCCCAGCTAGGTAGGCGACTTGAGTTGGCCTTGAGCTTGCTCCTGCAGACCCTGGAAAGAAGTATACAATTACACAATTATATGTGTATCCACACCTCTGCCTGCCCATGTCAGTGCATGACTGCTGCTCTAGCTGTCCGTTTCAGTTTTGTAAATTATTATCATTGTGTGTATGTGTGTACTCAATGTGTAGCTGCAGAGGTCAGAGGACAACTTTGTGGAGTGGGTTCTCTCTCCTTTATACAGGATCAGGGATTGAACTCAGGTCAGCAGGCTTGCAAAGCAAGCACTTTTACATCCCCCCCCCCAATCATCTCATCAGCCTCTCTGTTTTGTTTTGGATAAGAAACGCAAAAAAAAAAAAAAAAAAAAAAAAAAAAAGTCTACTTCCCAAAAGGGCTTTGAAAGCCTGGTCTAGTGGGTTGATAATTCCCAACGTCTTATCTTTTGAAGACTGGATGATGTGTTTATGTCCAAGTCCACCAGGTCTGTCTGTGGAAGGATGGGTAGCAAAATGTGGTAGACACAGGATGGAATAGTCTTTAGCCATAACAACAAAGTTTATGTTGTTTGAAGAAAAAGGATTCAACCAGAGATAATCACATTAAGTGAATGAAATCAACCTCAGAAAGAAAAATGTCACACTTGCATTTGCATATCCTAGTTTTATATAGAGATAGGTGAAGCCCTTAATAAGAGCATGACAGGCAAGTCAAATAAACCTGTCTAGGGAAACAAAGGCATCTAATTCAGGGAGGACATGGTGATGGGGAGGAACATACCTAATGTAGACTGTATTCTTGCATGAAACCTTCTTTATGAATCCTAGTAGTAATCAGCATTAATGCAACTAATACATGCCAATTAAATAATTGTAATTAAAATTAAGATTTACTACTTATAGAAAGAAAAAAACATAAAAATTTAAAAAAAAAACCAAGCAAATATCATATGGTAAGATTTAGGTTAGGGGTCCTGAACTGTAAAAAGGGTAGAACCTTCACTGAGCTCAAACAGAACTATACATTGTAGAAAATTCCATTAAAACTCCTGGTATAGTGGTACAAACCTTTCATCCTCAAACTAGGGAGACAAAGTTAGATGGACGTCTGTGAATTTGAGGCCAGCCTGATCTGCAATAGTTTCAGGATGGCCAGGCTTATACACTGAGACCCCTGTCTCAAAAGCAAAACCAAACCAAATAAGACCACGGGGAGTGGGGGGAATGAATTACTGCCTCCAGCAGAGATGCGATGAGGTAGGATGAGGTGGTTCAGTGGGTAAAGGGAAAGGCCATTCTCAGAACCTTTAGTGGACGAGGAGAACCGACTTCACAGAGTTGTCCTCTGATTTCACATGTGTGTGTGTGTGTGTGTGCGCGTGCGCGCGCGTGTGTGCATATGCGTGTGCGTGTACACACACCTGCACCAACACATGGGGTGGCATTTTTTAAAGACTTTTGGGGGCAATTGTGAATGAATCCCACAAGCCTAAATTTGAGCCAGAGGCGGCAGCCATAGACAGTGGTATATCATAATATGAAAACTATATAGTCAACACCATCTTGATTTTTAAGATTTGTTTTTAAAGATACATAGGTACTCTTGACACTCCTTTTACACATGAGGATGGGGTCAAATTTGAGCAAGGGTTGACATCACTCCTTTCTTGAATGTTAAACTCCTTAGTTATATGTTAGGCTGGGCATGGTGATGTACACCTTTAAACCCAGCACTCAGGAGGCAGAGGCAGGAGGATCTCTGTGAGTTAAAGGCAAGCCTGGTCTACAAAGTGAATTCTAGGCCAGCCAGGGCTATGTAGTGAAATCTTGTCTTTAAAAAATAATCTTACTCCCCAAACCCACAACTATGTGGCTACCAGAAATCTCAGAACAGTTCCCACAAGTTTCAGAGGGTGGGGTGGGGGACTGACCCCTATATACAGCTGAAGCAGGTGGGTAGCAGGGCACACATGGGACCTAATGAGGCTGGGGACAGTGCAGGCAGAGGAGTAGAACAACCCTGGAGCTTGGAAAATCATTATTTCCCAGCCTGTGTTATTGTCCCTCAGAGCACATAAAGACTGAAACTTAATTCCGACCATTCCAAGAAGGGTATTTAAGGGTCTGACTTTAACGTCATTATTCTCTTCCTTTTAAAACTCATTAAAACAAAAACAAAAACAAAAACAAAAATCTTACAATCCCCCACCGACCTCCAACCCCTTTAAGAAACCCTCAATATGAAGATCCAAGCAACATTCCCAATCACAGCTTGCCCGGGAGGTCACCCTCCAGGCCTTTGAAGTCCACAATTTTTTCTTTCAACCTTTTCAAACATCCCAAATAGCTGTGTACAGTTCACTCTGGTTTGCCTCTCGTTAAATTCCTCAGATGCAGGAGCCAGAGGAAGCCTCATACGGAACTAAATTATCTGTGTTCCACATGTCTGAGTTTTTTAATAATAAAAATACAATGAAACAAACCCCAAGGCCACAGTCTTCCTGGCCCAACTTTTATTGCCTGATGGAAGCACATGTCTTGGCCAAGCTTGGAGGGAATGAGACCCACAGCTAGAGTATTTGCTCAGATCCGGCCAGTCCACTGACCCCAGGTTGCTCCATAGTCCTCCTCATCTACAGTTGGAATGGTGGGAAAGGCTGCCAAAGGGTGGATCCACCTCATGCTATTGCCTCAGCTTGCCCAAGTGCCCCGGATCTCACATCAACTCATCCAACGAATACATGGCACTTTGTTTTCTCGTTGTTGTCTGTCCATTTACAGAGGCCAGAGGAGGACATCAGGTGACCTACGTGCTAGCACTCTCTGCCATCTTCCCCTGAGACAGGGTCTCTCACTGATCCTGGAGCTAAGCTGGTGGGTATCAAGTTCCAGTGATCTTTCTATTACCATCCTCTACAGCACTGGAACCTCACCTGGCTTCTTAAGTGAGGGCTGGAAATTTAAATAAGTAAGTGAAAAATGAATAACTTTACATTTTATTCTCATGTATGTGTACATGTGCATGTTTAAGTGTATATGCACTTGGAGTGCAGTGGCCAAGGAGGCCAGCAGAGGGCATCAGATTCCGCTGGCTGAAGTTATAGGCAGTTGGGAGGTGCCCAGTGTGTGTGCCTGGAAGCAAACTCTGGTCTTCTGCAAGAGCAATACATACTTTTAACCAGAGTCATCTCTCCAGCCCTGGTAAATAGTTGTTGTAGAATATTATTTTAAGATGTGTTACATTTGCTTGTGCTATGGAACATTTGTTTAATGATGCAAAGATGTATTTCTTTATGTTGTGTTTGTTTAACTCTGTGAAGCTGTGTTACTTTGCCTGTCTAAAACACATGATTGGTCTAACAAATAGCCAAATGGCCAGTAGTAAGGCAGGATAAAGGACAGGAGGGGCTGGCAGGCAGAGAGAATAAACAGGAGAAATCTGGGAAGGAAAGACTGAGGATCAGGCTAAGAAGGAGGACTGCAGGGCTCAGCTACCCAGCTAGCTACATAGCAAGCCATGGATTAAAAAGTAAAGAAAGGAAAACAAAAGCCCAGAGGCAAAAGATAGATGGGATAATGGATAATTTAAGTTAAGAAAAGCTGGCTAGACACAAGCCAAGCTATGCCCAGGCATTCATAAGAAAGAATAAGCCTCCATGTGTGTGATTTATTTGGGAGCTGGATGGCGGGGGTCCCCAAAAGACCAAAGAATAAAGAGTAACAACCAACCAGCTACAAATAGTTTTTTAATTAAAATAATTTTTTAAATCAGCACTCAAGGTATTGGATACTGTTACATTTTTGAACAAAGTTTGTCTCCCTTCCCCTGACCCCACTATTATCCCTTGTAACCTCTCCACCAGTCTCTTTTCCTTTTCCTGTCTCTCGGTCTTCCCCCCTCCTCCCTCAGCACCTCTTTTCACCCCTTTTGGTCTCCCTTTTAGCTACTGCCCCCACTTTCCCCCATATATATAAATATGTATGTATGTATAAATATATACATATACATTAAAGGCTAGGGTTCACAGATAAGAGAGAACATTTGGTTTCTGTCTTTCTGAGTTTGAGTCACCTTGCTTTTTGGATTATACTTTCCAGATCCATCCATCTTCCTATAAATTTCAGGATTTCATTTTTTTTTTTCTTTAGAGATGAATAAAACTCCCTTGTGTGTATGAACCACATTTTCATTTTCCATTCGTCTGCTGATGAGCATGTAGGCCAGTTCCATTTCCTGGCTGTTGTGAATAGAGCAGCAATGAACATGAATGTGCAGTGCCCCCATGGGGGTGGGGGTGGGGGTGGGGGTATAGTGACCTTTGGGTGTAAGCCCAGGACTAGTGATATGGTAATTTGATGGGGATGCCTTTTATATATATGTTTCTCTTACTGATTGGTGAATGAAACACTGATTGGCCAGGCAGGAAGTCTAGGTGGGGCTAGGAAACTAGGAGAATTCTGGGAAACGTAGGCATATGTAGTCACCATGTAATCCACCAAAGGAGTAGCAGGTCTGGACCCTTCTCTGGTAAGCCAAGACCACATAGAAACACAGATTAATGGAAATGGGTTAATAATTAAGACAGAACTAGCCAATAAGAAGCCAATGAATATAGCGTCTTTGTGTTTATTTGGGGCTCAAGGGCCACAGGAGCAGCTGGGTCAAAGAACCTCTTGTTATAGTAATTTTTTTTTTTTTTTTTTTTTTTAGCATTTTGGAACCCTCCATACTGATTTCCAAAGCAGCTATGCAAGTTTGCAATCCCACCAGCCATGAACAAAGGTCCCTCTCCTTCCATATCCCCAGAAGGTTCTGTTGACAGATTCCTTGATGATAGCTATTCGTAAGATAGTAGCCCAATGTTATTTTAATTTGCATTTGCCTGAGGACTAAGGATGCCAAACATTTTAAAATTATCGGTCCCTTGTGTTGATTTCTATTGACTCATCCGTCCATTTCATGAGCTTATTTGCTGAGTGGCAGATTTTGTTGTTGTGCCGTTGTTCTTATTTCTTTTGATGCTGACTTTTTTTTTTTTTTTTTTTTTTTGTGATTCTTTGTGAATTGTGGATGAGTCCTGTGTTTGCAGCTGTGGTGGTTTGAATGACATTGGCACCCATTAGCTCCTATCCTTGGATTCTTGGTCCACAGCTGGTGAAATTGTTTGGGAAGGGTTAGGAGGTGTGTCCTTGTTGGAGTAGGCGTGTCGCTGGGGGCGGGCTCTGGAGGTTTCCAAAGACTTGATGGAATTCCAGGTGTCCCTTTTCTCCGTCTGGTGATTGTGGATCAAGTCGTGAGCTCTCTGCTGTTTCTTCACTCTGCCATCATGGACTCTTAGCCCTCTGAAACTGAAGCCACAGTAAGCACTTCTATAAGTTTTCTTGGTCATGTCATTTTACCACAGCTACAGGAAAAGAGCTAAGACAGAAAGATCGGCAGCTGAGTTTGCTCTGCAGATAGCTTCCCTGGCTATGCAGACTTTCTTTAAGTTCATGTAGCCACATTTGTTGATTCTTGGGTTTTCTGTCTGTGCTGTTGGAGTTCTGTTTGGAAAGTCATTGCCTAAGTGGAAATCAGAGAAAGAGTGAACTATGAATGATGTGTGGCTTTGTAACTTCAAAGGCCATTCCCCCCCCCCCCCAGTGACATATTTCCATGCCTCTTAAACCTACCCAAACAGTGCCATGAACTGGGGACAAAGTATTCAGGCATCTGAGCCTATGGGGTTCATTCTTATTCAAATGACCCCAATGGCTCAGCAGGCAGTGCTTGCTTTATAAACTTGAGAACCCGAATTCGGATCTCCAGCCCCACATAAACCCAGGAGAAACTCTATGAGCTTGTAATACTTTTAGGGGGAAAGGAGGATGCTAGGACTTTGCTGGCCAGACAGGCTAGCCAAAATAGTGAAGCTCAAATTCAGAGAGAAACTTTATTACAAGACTAAAGTAAAGCCACATGTAGAGATGCATGCCTTTAATCTCAGCGCTGGGGAGGCAGAGGCAGGTGATTCTCTGTGAATTCGAGGCCAGCCAGGTCTACAGAGTGTTTTCAGGACATCCAGGGCTACACAAAGAAACTCTGTCTTAAAAACAAAACAAACAACAACAACAAACAAAGCAAACCAAGAAGAAAGAAAAGAAGAACTGAAGTGGAAAAGAGTTTGAGGAGGATATCCTGATGTCCAGATGTCCTCCTCTGGTCTCCACACAAGCTGACATAGGCCACACACACACACACACACACACACACACACATACACACACACACACACACACGCACTAAAATATCCTAGATGTGAGCTGAGAAGAGTAAAATAGCAGGAGGACACTTGATGGTGGAATATGGAATTTTCTGGAATCTCTTTGATTGATATATCTAGTCATGGGATAGGATTTAATCCAGGCTAAGACTGTCAATATATCATCTACTCTTGCTCTCCTAGTAAGATGTGGAGATATGGCCATGTCTGGGACTAGAGACATGTCTCCACAGTTAGCCTTTGCTACTCAGTCATGAGAACCAGAGTTTGACCACAAACACCTGTAATCCAACCCCAAGGGATCTACTGCCCTCTTCTGGCTTCTGTGGGAACACACATGCATGTGCACATACATTTGTACAGTCTCACAAACAAGGATGACATTGACCTCCCGGACTCTCAGTCCCATGCACCTGTAGATTGTGAGGGACCTTTATATGGGCGGAGATGTTGCACCTCTACCCCAAATCAGCTGACGCAGAACCTTGAGCTTGGGCACCAGAGAGGGGTTTTTGGCATTTCCTTGCAGTGAGGTTGGAGACCATAAGAGGAATGCTGCATTCAGAAGCTTCTATGAGAAGCCAAGGTAGATGGGGCTCCTGACAGCAAGGATTTGAGTCTTTCATTGAGAGACATGGTTTAATAAGAACTCTTTAATCCAAATGAGAGAGGTTACAAATGACATTTATGTGTTGTGCAAGGAAGGGTACAGAAATGCTGTTCTCAGTGCTAGCTGGCTAGGCACAGGGCAAGGCTTTTTAGTTTACCTACAGTGGTGGGGATTGAACCCAGCACCTAGGCAAATGCTTATCCCTTTGCAACTCTAGCCATTGTTTCTCTTTGAAAGCAGGATCTCTCTGTGTAACCCAGGTGGCTTTGTGTAGTGAGATAGTCCTTCTGTGGCACTGACCACGCCCGTTGGGGGGTGGAGCCATGGGCGGAAGTGACCTGTGGAAGGAAGTCGGAGGGAGAGCCGGGAAAAGCTCTCTTGCTGGCGTGACTCGGACAGGAGAGGATCGGGCAGAATTTCCTGGTGTTCATCTGTCTAGGTTGTAAGTTATTTCTCCCTGAATAAACATCTATTCGGCCTATTTGTTTATCCTGATCCTTATTTAACCGCGATAGCTTTGAACTGGCAACTCTCCTACCTTGGCCTCCTGACTGTTGGCATTCCAGGTGTGAGCATCGAACCCAGCACCAGGGTTATCCCAGCCCCAGCCATAGCACTGGAAGAGGGGCAGGTGTAGTGTGCTACTTTAAAAAGATTTATTTGTTGTACTGGAGAGACGACTCTGGAGTTAAGAGCATGGGCTGCTCTTCCAAAGCACCCCGGTTCCCTGTTTCATTTTTAGCATCCACATGATGGCTTATAACCATCCAGTTCCAGGGGATCTGGCACCTTTGTGTGGTCACACAGAGTGATGACCTCCCAAGAGTCTAGGTTCTTTATGCTTAATTCCTCAAGTCCCAACATTCATTGGTGACTTTTCTAAGTACACATGCATGTACACACATACAGACAAAACACTGAATACATAAAAATAAATATTATTATTTTTTTAACTGTCTCCTTGTGTGTGCCCAATGGAGGCCAAAAACATGGATCCCTCTGGCACTAAAATTGGTTATGAGCTGCTTGGCATGGGTTAGGGGTATCGAACTCAGACCCTCTGGAAAAGCAGCAAGAGATCTCAACAGCAGATCCATCTTACGCCTGCCATGACAAGAGGCTTCTATAACCAAATGTCTCAGAATCTCTCCACTCCACCTGAGGCACACTTCATGTAACTCCCCAGGCTAGATCCGCCTAACGCACCCATTTTCCAGAGGAAACCGAAGAGCAGCTACGGTTTACACAGGGAGGAAGCATGCAGCAGAACCAAGTTTGAAACCCAAGTGGTTCGAGGGGCGTGTGAACGGAGGAGCCCCTGCTAGCCACTTCATACTCCTCCATGTTTGCATAAAATGAATTGATATGATGATCAATGCTGTGTTATTACCGTTGTTAAAATTAGTGCCCGTGTTAAACGCAGCCCTGTAGTTCCAGCTGCTTGTCTCACAAGGAACTGACCACACTCGCTCCTTGTCCTTACCACTCCCACCACAAACCCTCATAAACCATCGCCTGGCCTTTCATTTGCACGGTCCTCCAGGCCCGACGGCCCCTGAGAATTTAACAGATCCTCCACAGCATATCATAAAACAAAACCAAATGCTCGCCCCCCCTCCCGCCCTTTCCCCGAGTATCTGTCAAAGCCAGTGGAGAAATAAAATCCAGAATCTCCAAACAATATACTTTCCCACAGATAATAAATAAAATCTCCAAAGCAGGCGGAGGTGGGGGGGGGAGCAAGGCTTCAGGGCCTTTGGGCACCAGGCTGCAGCTACCAGCAGACTCTCAATAAGGAAGTAATTGAGATTAAAAAAATAATAATAATAATAAAAGATGTCTGTGTTGCACACGCTGTGCTCACATGAATGTGGGCGGCAGCAGGGTATGTCCTCATCAGCACCCTATCCTGCTGGGTGTGAATAAACTCACAATGCTTCTCCAGGAGCAGCCACTTAAGAAATTCTTAGTTAATCAAAGGTCCAACATCCACTGGTGAATTTTCTAAGTGTACATCTGTATGGGCAATTCTTTCTCTCCTCTGACATCTATGGAGCCGGCGGTTTCTTCAAAACTTTGAGCTTATTGCATACCTGTTGTCCTCTGCATCTGCACATGAGGAAATTGAAAGTTGTGACCCAAAGTGGTGACCAGGTGGCGGGGAGGAAGATGAGAGCATTGAGTGTCCTTCCTGCCTCCCTCCCCCTCCCTCCTTCCCTTCCTTCCTTCCTTCTTCCTCCTTCCTTCCTGCCTGCCTTCCTCCCTCCTTCCTTTCCTCCTCTAACTCCAGCCCTGTTTCTGCTTTTTATCTTCTCACCAAGTCTTGCTTAAGTTGCCAAGGTTGGCCTTCACATAAACAATGAACATGTAACCTTCCTGCCTCAACCTTCTGAGTGGCAGGGATGTTGGTCCTGCTCCATGAAGCCTGCCTTTCATTTCTATTTCTTCAGTATTCGTGTTGATAATGGTATTAGACATGTTTTGGCTACTTTCACTGAAGAAATTGGGTGTTTTCTCATATTACCATGAACTTCATGATGGCCTTGAGCCATTAGGAGTTGATGGATGCTCACACAAGTATCCTGATGTGTTGTTTAGTGGCTAGCCTGGAGTAAAAGGGTCCTGTCTGGAATGCCAGCACCCAAACATTGGAAGTCCCTTTCCCCACATTCTGAGCTGCAAGGAGGTTTGAAAACATGGGCTGGGGGGAAGAAATGAAGAAAGAGGCTTCCTTTCTCATCCCATAGTATTTCCTGGTGCCTTGAGGACTCAATGTATGTAGTAAAATCTTAATTTGTGACTTGAAATATTTTTGTGCATACAAAGAGGAAGAGCACAGTAGAATCCATGTGATCATTAGTGAGTTTCAGAAAGAAGTTTCTAACCTGGGAAGTGATTAAACTGCACTTCTGGTGACATGCCTTCCGCCAGGGACCACTCCTACCATGATGGAAGCACCCCACTGTGTGCATAGTTTGACCATGCATTCACACTCAAATCATACGCACACCATGTCTCCAAAGGACAGATGGCTCAGTGGTTGAGAGCACTGGCTGCTGTTCCAGGTGAGCCACAATGCACATGGTGACTCACAACCACCTGTGACTCCAGTTCCAGGGAATCTCATGCCCTCTCCTGGCCTCCACAGGCACCAGACATGTGGTGCACAGTCAAACATGCAGGCAAAATACCCATACATGCAAAGAATAAATAAAGAAAAAAATTAAAGGAATAAGCATATGCTAAGAGAAGTCCATCCATCCATCCATCTATCCTTTCATTAAACTAAAACATCTACGGTATGGCTGTTCCATGTTGGGTCCGTGATCTCCATCTTTTAGAAATCTACCAGGTAATAACTCGTAATGTGGTAGATTCCCTGTGAAGGACAAACATGAAAAAGAGATTGTTGACCCTGTGGAGGCAGAGAGATGCAATCTTTCTTGATGGGTCCCCAGATCTCCTGCTTTGGGGTTCAGCTGCATCACTTGCCATTTCCTGGAGACTGCAGGCCCACTCTTTAAACTGCCAAGGAGGCCAGATAACTCAGTGACTCAGTTCGAGTCCCCTTTACCTCCAGTTTTCCCTCAGATCTAAAGCCAAAGGAGAAAGCCATTGAGATGTGAGCTGAAGGCCTGCTAGTGTGGTCCAGAGTGTGGATAAGGGATCTCGCTTCTTTTCCTTGGCTGAAACTCAAGGAAGCGAAGACAAGGAAGAAAGAAGAGCCGGGTGTTCTACTGACATTGACAAGGGCTGGATGCAGAGAGGAAGGAAGTGTCCTCCGAGATAGCAAAGCAGGATCTGTGATGTCCTGGGGTTTGCATGCTGAACCCAGCATCTTAGAAACTGACACCTAGGGACCTGCCATGAAGGTCTGCTAACACACCTCTTGCAGCAGGCACAGCCATAAACCAGTCATCCAGCACTCACTGGTTTCACTATGATGGGCCTGATGTATTCACTCGGAGAAGTGAAAGGAGGCCGGAGGCATAGGCAGTAAATACATCAATGAACACAGGTGATGTAACCCAAGCCCCCACCGAACAGTATGGCTCACAAAGCCGACACACCAGGGGGTGGCCCCTGGGCAGATGGAGCCTAGAACGCCCCCGGCGATCTGAATGAATTCATCTAGGCCTATGCATGTGTGTGGTCTGCATGCGTGTGTGTATGTATGTTCACATATGTACACATATGTGCATGTATGTTGGAGCCAGAGGTTAGTGTCAGCCTTCTCCCTTGACTACTCACAGCTTTATATGTTTGAGGCAGAGTCTCTCACTTGAACCCAGAGCTTGCTGATTCTGATAGCCTACCTAGCCAGTTTGCCCTAGGGATCCCCAGCTCTGCCACACCTGCCTGGCATTTATGTGGGTGCTTGGGACAGGAATTCTAGTCCTCATACTTTACCCTCTGAGCCTTTCCCCCCAAGCCCCCCTTTTCTGTTTGAGGCAGGGAGAGGTTAGAGAAACTTCTTGATGGAAGGGGCAGTTAGTGTTTTTATGCTTCCTTTGGTACTAGGGTATCTAAGATGAGTAAAATGGATATCTCATCAGAGAAGACAACAGCCACTTCCTTACTTTGGAGGAATGGCTTTGTACCAGTACAGTTGGTGCAGTTGGAAGGGTGGGCTTTCTTCATACGTCGTTCTCTACAGACCTTAAATATCCACTGTGAAGCTCTCTGCCTGTTTTAGTCTTGAGCCTGACCCAATCAGCAGTGATTGTCTGGGTGAGCTATCTCTAAGCCCAGGCTGGAGATTTTGCTAGCCTTAACTGCTGTGATGTTCTGGGTCCCGAAAGTCCCCAGTGGCTTCATGCTTTGACTGCCCTAGCTAGTGACTCTGTTTTGGAAGGCTTGGAGGGCTGTGGTTCCTTGTGGAGGAGACCTTTACTGTGACCAGGCCCTAGTTTCCAAGCTCTCTGCTTCCTGGACCTCTGTGGGATGAGAACATTTTGTCAAGCAGTCCCATTACCCTGTTCGTCACTGACTGTGTCATGCTTTTCCAGCCACGGTGGCCTGCAGTCTCCAGAGACCATCAGCCCAAACAAACATCTCCACTTTCGTGTTTCTTGAGTATTTTACTCAGGGCAAGGCAAGAACCAGGACAACTGATAACTAACGACCTCAGCCAACTGCACTTGGCTGGGTTCACAAAACCTAAGAAGGAATTTCTGCCATTAAAATTTCTACTTGTGTGTCTGTGTGAGTGTATGTGCACCTGAGTATGCAGGTTTCCTGCCTGCATGCTTGTGCACAGAGGCCAGAGGAGGGTGGAACACACTCCAGACCTCAGCATACAGGCAGCATCACCGGCCGAAAGGAGGAAAAGACCTAATCCATCGAAGTCCATAGTTCTGGCAAAGTCCCTAAACGTACTAACCTTGCTCTTTGCCTTCTATGATTCTGTTTCTGGCTAACTGTTTTTACTAACTGAGCTGTGTCAACCCCAGATGTGGTTTTTGTGCTTAAAAGCTCACTGTGAGAAAGGCTCAGGACTGCACTGGGGTCCTGAACCCCCCCCCCCTGTAGTCACTGGCTGGCAGACAAAGACCCGTGGTCCCACAGCCTTCTCAGGTGGATGCCTCACAAGAGTGCAATGTCTGCAGAGGTTGGAAGACAGTGTTGTGTTACGAGTAAGGTTTCTCCCTGCTGGTCTTGTCCCACCGCCCCAAATAACACACACAGAGACTCTGTATTAGATATAATTCTGTTGGCCAGGTACTAGTTTCTTATAGGCTAACTCTGTCTTAATTGCTAACCCATTTCTATTAATCTAAGTATTTCCACGTGGTCTCATCTTACTGGAGAATGGGCCTGGACCTCTGTTCTCTCCAGTCTCTACATGCTGACTCCTGCCTACTACTTCCTCTTTCCTCCTTGTCTCCTAGTCCCTCCTGTCTTCCTTTCCTTTTAGCCAACAGTGCTTTATTCATTAACCAATATGAGAAACATATTTACAGAATGACATCTCCCATCAGTGTTGGATTCCCCTGGAGCTGGAATTACAGATGGTGTGAGCTATCTGACATGGGTGTTGGGAGCCAACTCCACATCCTCTGGGAATGTAGGATGTGCTGGCCACTGAGCCCCAGGGATTCTCCTGTCTCTGGTCCCGAAATTCTGTGTATGCAAGTATGAACTACTGCACTCAATTTTCCATAGGAACTTGGGATTTAAACTCAGATTCTCACATTTGAAAAATAAACACTTTGCTGGGGAGAGTCAACTCCTAAGTCCTAGTCTCATATCAATGTATATATGTACTGCATGCATGTATGCTTGTGTATGTATGTATGTGTATATATGTATGTAAACATATATATGCATGTGTATATGTATGTATGCATATGCATGTATGTGTGCATATATGCATGTGTATATGTGTATGTATGTGTATACATGTATATGTGTATATGTATAATATGTATATATGAAATATATATATGAACATTGTTTGGGAATTGTGTTTTTTGTTTTTGTTTTGAGACACACTTTCATTGTGGAGCCTAGGCTATACTGGGATTCAAAATCCTCTTTGCTCCATCTTTCAAGTGCTGGGATTACAGGTGTAAACTACCATGCCTGAGTATGTAGGCAGTGGGGGAGGGTGGAGGGGGAGGGTGGAGGGGAAGGGTGGGTGTGCATGTGGGAGGGCCAGAAGTCAACTTCAGCATTCTTCCTCAGGTGTCACACACCTTGAGGATTTGTTGTTTTGAAACAGAGTCTCCAGGTGGGACCTTGAGCCCCGATTCAGCTTGGTTGGGTTGATTGATCGCCCAATGTGCTCCAGGTATCCTCCTGCAGTTTGCCAAGGATAATACAGTGTCCCAAGCCTGTGAATCCGGAACTGGGCAGGAAGTGGAGGAGGCCAACTTGGTATACATGAGACTTTGTCAAAAGAGGTGGGGATTGGGGGACCAAGAAGGGAGAGACAGTGCAGCCACAGCCTTAAGCAGGTGACTCAACCTCTCTGAGCCCCAACTGTGTCCAATGAGGCTAAACCCATCATGGAGCTACTCTAGCATTAACCAAGACTGGCCACAGAAGCGACGCGCATAAAAGCTATTGACTAGCACAAAGCAAAGTCCCTCTGCACACCTGCTTCGACTCACTGCCCTTCGGTCACCACCAGCATCCTCCATATCCAGCGGCTGGTTGTATTCAAACCCACACACTTCGGGAGGCAACTGCCTGAGTCTCTGAAGTGCATCTCAGGCAGAAAGAGCGGGTTCCAATTCTCTAGATCTGAAGAGTTCAGGGACTTGGGCGCACGCTTCCCTGGGAGCCGCAGGCCGCCTCCCCCCCCCCCGCCCACCCCGAGGCCCACCCATCCCCCTCCCAGCACATTCCAACCCCCAGAGGCTGACCCTGTCTCTCTGGGTGATTTAAGTCTTAGAGAGAGGCCGGGAAGGATTTGTTTTGACGTTTAAAGGCCATCCAGGTAACGGATGGCTGGGGCGGTATCCACCTCCCCGTCCATATATCTAGGCAACAGTATCTATTTTTGACGTGCCTGACACACCATTTCCTTTGGCAGCCCAAGGGGGGCTCGTCTTTAAATTAAACTCGTCTCCGACCCCTCGGATCTGCAGCCCGATCGGGGGGCAGACCCCGGGAAGGGAAGCTTGGGCAGGCCTGCAGGCCATCAGTGATATATAGCCCAAGGAGCCCGCGCCCTATTGAGCTGCAGGCGACAAGCTCTCTGAAGCATTAACTAATGACAGGGGCCGTCCCCTGGTCTTCTAATCACCTTTAATGCGCACATCTAGGAGCTAATTTAAAGCAGGCAGGATAAGCAGGTCAGACAAACAGACCGAGAAAACCAAATAAAATCATAGCACCCTACAAGGGGAGGCAACTGGTTGGGAATGGGGAGGAGGGAGAGTTGCTGCGATCTGGAGCACTTGCCTGACTCCCTTTAGGGCCTTGGACTCCATCCCCAGCACTGGGGTGGGTAAGTGGGTGGGTGGGAAGAATTCAGTAAAGCAAAGAAGCATTCAGGGCTGTGTGTGCCACTATTATTTCAGAGCAGACCGCCCTGGTCCCACACTCCTCTTGAGCCAGTGAGAAGAGGATCCTAAGCTTGTGGCCAAGCTGACCTTGTTGAAAAGAGAAAAATCTGCTGGGTGAATGAATGAATGAATGAATGAATGAATGAGTCCCAGCTCTGCCCTTCCTCAGTCAAGGTCCAGTTTCCTGCTTTGAGTTTGGGAGTTTGCTCTGCTCTGCTCTGGGGGGGGGGGGGGGGATTAAAGTCCCTCTTCTCCTTTGAATAGGAAATGAGAATCTAAAGGCAGAGAAGGTACTAGAACAATAAGGAGCAAATGACAAAGAGGTGAAGCCCCCAAGAAGAGAAGGAGGCGGAGAAAGCTCCCAGACAAAGGAATTTTTAACGGTGGCAACGAACTTTACCAATGTTTCAGTCGCCAGCTAATAGGAACATAAGTTGTGGGTCTACGTGGGAGGGGGAAACAGAAGCGAGGCAGCACATCACACTCTCCAAGCCCTTGGGCATCTGTGCCCCTGCTCTGCCTTCTTCTATATAACAATACCCCCCCGGGGGGAGGAGGAAAAAAGGCATTTAAAGGACATCAAGAATCTGGGTCCCCTGGAACTGGAGTTATGGACAGTTATGAGCTGCCTTGTGGGTGCTGGGACTTGAACCCCCATCTTCTGCAGGAGCAGGAGGTGCTCTAATCTCTCCAGCCCAAAATGGTTTTCTTTTCATGTGTATTAATGAGATGTCCAGGGAATTTGCTTCAAGGGCAAGCCTCATCTCTGGGCAGCCTTCAGCCCTCTCAGGGAAGGACCTTGCGGGCTTCCCTGTTTAAAGATGTCAGCTATTAGGGTAGGACACCTTGATTTTGATGGTTCTGAAAGATAGGATGCTTGAAACATGGCTAGGGAAGAACAGTGTGGGTAGTTTTTCGTCGGGATCACGATCAGCTCTGTCCCACCAGCCACTCCCAAATAACCACACAGAGACTGATTATTAATATAAATGCCTGGCTGATAGCTTAGGCTTGTCTCCAGACAGCTCTTACAACTTAGGTTAACCAAACCATTTCTATTAATCTCTGTGCTTCCCCGAGGCTCGTTTACCTCCTCTATGAACAACCTATGTTGCTTCTTTCACGTGTGGCTCTCGTGACCTTGAGACTCTGCCCTTCTTCTTCCCAGCATTCTCTCTGCCCCCCAAAAATCCCACCTAGCTTTTGGCTAGTCAGCTGTTTATGATCCATGAGAGCAACACATCTTCACAGTGTACAGGAGGATTGTTCCATAGTGGGAGAACAGTTAATCGATGAACTTAAGCTCCTTCAGATTAACTAAAATGTGGCCTGGAGGAGCAGAGTCACCAGGACATCGTGAGAGTTATTCACTGCAACCCATGAACAATAAGGGGAGTGAATGTAACTTGGGAGATCTGGGAGTGTGGCAAGGACTGGCCTAGAACCATATGGCACATCCATCCCCTCAGGGGATGCAACCCAAACACCCATCTGTAGATGAATGGCTAATAAAATTGGGATATTACTCAATAGCTCATCTCCACATAAGTGGGACTTGAAAGAGGACATTTGGTTTTTGCAAATAAAGTGCGGAGACTAGGAAGACCTACCATGTGACAGGAAGCAAGCCGTTCTTGGGCCTGGAAAAGAGAGGGGATGACAAGACCGTCAAGGTTACAAAGATGTTCACCTCTGTGAGGAGTTTAGGGACAAGGGTCTTGTGTAGCTCAGGCTGGCCTTGTACTCACCATGTAGCACAGGATGACCTCAACCTCCTGATCTTCCTGGCTGGACCTCCTGAGTGCTGAGATTACAGGTGTGCATCCACAGCTGGCTTACAAAGAAACTGGACCCAGAGCTTCGTGTGTGCTAGAGAAATACTCTACCAACTGAGCTGCATCTCCAACCCCCAGAATTTCTTCTTGAGGAAACAAAATGTCAAAATTCAATTGTGGGGAGAGTTATATGCATGTGTGGTTACACCCCAAACCACTGAGTCACACACTTGACTTGAGGAGATTGCCAGGTTTGTGGTTTATTTGAAAGGAAGAAAGAAAGAAAAAGAAAGTTCTTTGAAAATCCATCCCACAGTTTGAGACCTTCCCAAAATGACCTGAACCAAGGCTCTGATGGAGGGAAACAGCCCTAGGTTCACAGGTAGACACATGTACATCCACATACTTACACACACATTTGCAAACATATGTACACACACATGCAAATGTGAGTACATGTGCTCATATACATGCACACACACTTGCATGCACACAAGCAGGCCCACAGGTGCACTCATATGTGTGCGCGCAAACACACACACACACACACATACAACCATGCTACCTGCAAAGGGCAGATCACACTGCAGGAAGACAGGAAGAGAAGCAGCTTAGCACTTGGAACAGGATGCCACCATCATCACTTGTGTAGAGAGCTGTGTGTTGAAGGAAGGGGACCCTTGTTGAGTGTTGTTGGTGTTTTTTGGTCAGCTTTCCATTACTATAGTACATACTTGAAACAACTTAAATATAAAAAAGGTATCTCTAGCTCATCGTGATCCCTGGCCATGGCCTGGTTGGTCCCGGTATTTATGGACCTATAGCCAGGTGAGATATGACAGGGAGCTTGCAGTAGAACAGACACTCACTTCACGATAGGAATGAAAACAGGAAATAGAAGAAGGCTGGGGGTCTTAGAATCCCACTTAAGAGCACAGCCTGAATGACCTAGATCCCCTCCTCTTAAAAATCCCATCCCTTCCCTTTAACCCCACGCTGGGGGAGTCAAGCCTTCAACACATTGGCCTTCGAGAAACATTTAAGATACAGAAAATAGCACGTGGAAGGTCAGTTTGGGTTAAATATGTGGGAGGAGTCTAAAGAGCTGGTATGTTTATACAGCTACTCAGGAGAACAGGAGTCTGGTGAGGACCAGGATTCCAGGGCAAGGTGGAGTCTGGCTGTTAAGGGGACTCCCTGCCCAGAGTAGAGTGGATAAGAAGCCCACCCAGGATACACCAGTTCTACAACGAGCATGGTTCTAGGAACTCTGCCTATCAGCTTCACTGGGACCCTGAAAAAGCAACTGCGGATGAGATGATTTTGTGTTTGAGTTATGGAGCTACCAGGTGGCCACTTCAGGTGGCATCCAAGTTGCTGTCCTGGGGACATTGTTCCTTAGCTGAGCCAAGGACTACCTTTAGCAGGTGTGTTGTGTATTGGACACGAGCCTGATTAGGGAGCCAGAGACACTCTGCCTCTCACCAAGCAGGACAAGTCACTAGACACCCTGTTTTCTCATCTGTGATAATAGGATATTATATGCACATCATGGGGTTATTAAAGAATTTAGAGTGTGGATTTTACTGACACTCTAGGCTCCTTTTTCCGCCTGTCAAAAATAAAATGATGTGGTCAGACCTCCACACAAAACACACATATTAAAAACCAGAGGGAAAGAAGCCCCAGCACAAGGCTCCCTGGTGCTCTCCTACATACATTCACACTTCCAACTTTCACTTCGGTGAGCATTCTTACTCTCACCAGGAAAACCCCATAAACTCCACACATTAAATAGGAAAACTTTACACATCCTTCTAACGTGTGTGTGCACTCCTGAGTCAGCTTACTTCCAATACATTTTGCAGAAACAGTTGGACATATCCTTCAGTTAAATGCTAGAAGACCTCATACTTTGGATCTACTTTCCATCATCTCTCACTCCATTGTCATTATTACCATCATCATCATCACCACCATCATCATCACTGTCATGATCACCTTCATCATCACCATCATCATCATCACCACCAACATCATCATCATCACCATCATCACCACCATCACCATTATCACCATCATCATCATCATAATCACACCATCATCATCTTCATCATCACCACTACCATCACTATCATGATCACCTTCATCTCCACCATCACACCATCTTGCTTTCCCCATTGAGAGCACCATCTCTGTTAGGAGGTGTCTGTCTCTGGGTGAGCTACCTCATATCCCTAACTCCCATGTACTTACCAGGCTTTTTCTTTTAGGCCACCAACCAGCACCCAAGTCATCACACGGAGACTTATTAGTGGTGAATGCCTGGCCCAGCTTTGGCACATTTATGGCTAGCTCTTTTAACTTAAATTAACCTGTTTCTCTTTATCTACCTTTTTGACTTGGAGCCTTTTTACTTTTTTGCCTTCTTTTCTATACATCTTACTTTCCCGGCTTCCCATGTCTGGCTGCCTGGCTGCTTGCCCCAGGCGTGTCCCTCATTCTCTCCTCCTCCTTCTCTCTCCCCCTCTCCTTTTCTTCTCCTATCTATTCTTTCTGCCCACCAGCCCCACCTATCCTTTCTGTTGCCCAGTTATTGGCCATTCAGCTCCCCCACCCCCAAGGTAAAGTTTCTCTGTATTACTTTAGAGGCTGTCCTGGAACTCACTCTGCAGACCAGGCTGGCCTCAAACTCACAGAGATCTGCCTGCCTTTGCCTCCTGAGTGCTGGGATTAAAGGTGTGCACCACCAATGCCTAGCTCTGTTCAGCTTTTTATTTGACCAATCAGGTGCCTTAGTCAGGCAAGTTGAAACAGAGGCAACACAGCTTTATATAACTAAACAAATGCAGTGTAAACAAATGTAACACGCCTTTACACTGTTAAAGTAGCATTCTGCAGCATAAACAAATATAACACATCCTTGCCCAGTTAAAATAATACCCTATAGCACATGTATGCTGAGTTTTTGATTGCCCAGCTTTATTTGCACATTAAACATCTGCTTGATCATGGGGAAAGTTCCAACATCCCTTCCCTCTGTCACTCTCCTGGAGGTCTCTGTAGACTTCCAGGCATTCAGTTCTAAGCATCAGGTGAATATGCACTGAGTTTTAAAGTTATATTAAACATCTCTGTAGGGAATTCCCATTATCTTGGAACCTGTCTTCTCTAAAGTAAATTCTTAGCAGCAGACTCTGGGTCTCTGAGACAAGTTATCCTGGAGGACTTACTCATGAGGGTGCGTCTGAGAAAACACCACAGAGTAGCCAGCAACCCAGATGTGGTCCTCAGCCCAGTGGCTGGGTAGCAAGGTTTGAGAAGCAAAGCTCCCCCATGGCATCTGGGAAGTCTTCTATTTCTCGGCCTCCACTCTTGACCTATTGACCCAGAGAGGAGCCCACAGCTGAGAAGTAATGGTGGCATTTGGTGGAGTCACGCTGCATCCCAGCATCCTTTGAACCAAACCCACAAACCAGAGTCAGACTCAGCAGTTGACACAACACTCACTGGATTCTAAACAGTGGGCAGGGGGCGGGGAGGCTGTGGGCCCAGGCTCTTTGATTAAATGTGATTCTTTCTCTATGTGCTTTAATGGGCTCTGAGGAGCCTCCTGGCAGCTCACGGCCTCTGTCACACTTTCAGAACTTTCCAGCCAAGAGCAACACGAGGAGGGGCTTGTCACTGGTTTCAATAACCAAGCACCGGGATGGATAAACATTCAAGCAAGAAATAAAAGGCACAGAACAGAAATTTCTCTTAAAAAAAAAATGATACAGAGGAAAAGCAAAGCATTAACAATCAACACGGCTCCTTTTCCACAGAACTGAAGTTATTATCTTTACTACAGACGACGACCCCCACCCCAAACACACACACACACACACACACACACACACACACACACACACACACACAGGGAAGGGCCATCTACTCTCTATTCCACACTTCTAATCCCTGGAAACTGGTTTCAGTTTTTGCCAAGATGGATGTCGGCTCTGAACGAAAACCAGAGTCATTTATCTCGACCATGCTGTTTTCTTCTTCTCCCGTGGCCCGAAAGTTATGAAGATAGGCAACTTCTAATCAGCATGTGTCCCTTCCAAAGCTAGCAGGCTCCCGGGTCCACTGATAACAGGAAAGATTCAAGCTCAGAGGCGTGGAAACTCGCTCAGGATGGATGAGGAGATCTGAAAGCAGCAGACAGATGGGTTTCCAGGCTGGGGAAAATCGGACAGACAACAGGGCTCTCCAGCCCAGACACAAACTCCTTTCGTGTCTTCTCTTTAGGTTAAAAAAAAAAAAGGTGGGGGCACCCAGGAGGACATTCCCGGCACCTTTTCAATTAAGGGCAGAAGCTAGAGAGCAAGGAGCCAGTAACAAATGTCTTCCTTTCCTCTGCTCTTTGAAGCCAGAGTCTGAAGGCCCAGCCTGCTCAATAAGAAAATCTTGCCTGCTCAGAAAAAGCCTGCTGGAGTCTAAGGCACGGGGCAAATGGCCATAAGCATTTCTGTCTCCCTTGATGAAGCCAGGTGTGTCCTACTGAATGACACAGCAAAGTAGCAAGCACTGAAATCTTCTAATTCATTGTTGTTCACACCTCATCTCATTTTGGCCTAGGGACTTGAAGTTGTTCTTTAATTTTGATTTGAGACAGGGTCTTGCGACGGAGCCCAGAGTGGCCTCGAACTCACAGTCCTCCTGCCTCTGCTTCGTGAGCTGTCTGCTGGTGGTGTTGCCATCTGACTGTGGGTTGATGGCTGTGCCACCACTGCTGTCAGTGTCATTAGTTTCAACCCACCGGAGTGAAGTGACAGACGAGACAGGAGGGTCAGGCTGGAAGCAGAGAAAAAATGGAAAATAGGTTGTCGCTCAATAGCAAATTTGATTCACTGTAAAGAATTGATGGAGGCCAAGGAGGGGTGTGGGGGGTTGAGGGGGAGTGCTGCCAAGCCCGATTGCCTGAGTTCAATCCCCAGGACCCACTTGGTAGAAGGAAAGAGCCAATTTCTGAGCGTGGTCCTCTGACTTCTGTATAAGTGCCACGGCCCACACTCATGTACACATACAGGTAATAAGTAAGGAAACTAAACAAAGTGAAAATTCAAAAGTAAACCACGTGTGAGACCAACCGGGTGGTGAAATTCAAGAATCCTGCCATCCCTGGGCAGTTGTGGTGCACACAGCTTTAATCCCAGCACTCAGGAGGCAGAGGCAGGTGGATCTCTGTGAGTTCGAGGCCAGCCCAGTCTACAGAGTGAGTTCCAGGACAGCCAGGGCTACGCAGAGAAACCCTGTCTCAAAACAAAAGCTAATAAAATGAGGATCAGGAGTTCAAGGCTTTGGTGACAGTGATGTAAATGTCATCCTGAGCTATGTGAGACATCTCAAAACAAAACAAAACCAAAATCAAAAAACCAATAACGACCTGAAACCTGAGCAATGTGTACAGTTCTTATGTGTTAGCTAGAAACCAAATTAATTTTAATTTTTTTTAAGGAGGGAAAAGTAATTAATCAACAACCTTTTTTAAAGTCATAGGTAATTTTGAGTCCCGACTAACTTCTTGTCTGTGTCTACAGAACTTCCTGCACGGTTAAATCGTCATCTTTTCCCACAGAATACTGAAATTCTCAGAATTGTGACAGAAGGCACAGCCCACCGGGTGCTGCTCCACAGTACTCACTGGGTGGGGCATTTCAAGGCATTGGGACCAAAGAATCCCAGCCAGGTCCCTGCCCAGGAAAACTGAAAATGTGTGTCTCTAGTGCCCTCTAGTGGCCAAAGACGCCCTAGGCGGAGGCGCAATGAATGTTCCAGGCAACAGAATAGAGGTGGCAACCAGCTCCAGACATAAGCAGAGACCAGGACATGCTGAAGGGACCCCAATAGTTCAGGAAATTAGAACACATCAGCATTAGTGGAATGGGGTATGAAGATGAAGGGAGGAAGAAGGGAGGGGAGGGGAGGGGAGGGGAGAGGGGTCGATGAATTTGTAGACCACATCTACACAGCAGAGGAGACTATCAGAGGACTGAAGATGCAGCCTAGGGAATGGAGATCTTCCTTGGATTGTAAAGAATCCAAAGATTAAAAAGCCAAAAGCAAAACCAACCAAAAAAAAAAAAAAAACCAAATGGACAAATGAATTGAACAGGTTAGTTCTCAAAAGAAGAATAGAAATATCCCATGAACTCTGAAAAAGTGTCCAATATCCCCTGTCCCTGGGAGAACGCCAATCAAAACCGCCAGAGGGAAATGACAGAGGACAGAGGGTCTGAGAGTTGACCCAGAGGCTGAGTGCACTGGCTGCTCTTGGAGAGGCCCAGGATTTGGTCCCTCATGATGGCTCACAGCCATCTGTGACCCCAGTTCCAGGCGGTCCAGTGCCCTCTAGCCTCGGTGGAGACCTGCATGTCTGTGATGCCCCTATACTCACAACGGCGGAAATACACACACATACATCAAAATAAACACAAGTAATATTTAGAAGCTACACTGATGCATCTCGCCCTAGTCAGAAGGGGTCACCTAGAGAACAAAACTTAATGAATGCTTTGGAGGATTCGGAGAAAGAGGGGTCTTTACAATCACTGCTTGTAGAGTGTAACCTGATGCAGCTACCACAGAAAGCCCCTCTCCCCATCCCTGAGTGCCACTCATCCATCCCCAATTGTATCTCTCTACTCCAGCAATCCACTTTCAGAACTTTTTTTTAAGGTTTTATTTATCATGTATTTTGCTTCCATATATATCTGCATACCAGAAGAGGGCACCAGATCTCATTATAGACAGCTATGAGCCATCATGTGGTTGCTGGGAACTGAACTCAGAACCTCTGGAAGAGCAGATGGTGCTCTTACCCTCTGAGCCATCTCTCCAGCCTCACTTTCAGGACTTCTAAAGAGACAAGCTGCAGCTGGGCAGTGGCCCACGCCTTTATTCCCAGCACCTGGGAGGCAGAAGCAAGTGGATCTCTGAGTTTGAAGTCAGTCTGATCTACAGAGTGAGTTCCAGGATGGCCAGGGTTACACAGAGAAACCCAGTCTCAAATAAACAAACAAAACAGCTTTAACAACTTGAACCTGATGCTATACAAACACATATCAAGTCAGTGCCAGTAGCTGGCCTGGGGGGAATGCTCTGAAAGAAAGATTAAGAATATACGATGTTAGAGGCTGGAAAGGTGTCTCCATGAGTGAGAACATCTGTTACAAAAACACAGGGACCTAAGATTTAACCCAGACAAAAAAAATCAGGTGCATCCTTGGTGCTGTCGGGGAGGATGGGAGGATGGCTGGGCTTGCTGGCCACCACCCTAGTGAGAGACCCTGTCTCAAGGGAATAAAATGGAGAGCAATGGAGCAGGGCGCACACCACTACCCTCTGGCCTCCACATGAGGCCCCTCCCCACACACAGGTGCAGAGACTCACCATCATCAATCAACACTGAAGCTGTGTGTGTCTTAAGCCTTTTTTTTTTTTAAAGAAAAAATAGCAAGCACACATTTTATTATGTTTACGATTGAATTATTTCACTTGGCTCTCACCGAGTGCCAATGTTCCTTTCATTAAAGTTTTCTGTTACCAAATATTTATATAAAACAGAGTTCATTTAACTTACAATCTAACTGTATGATCACCTCCTGTTTGTAATAAAGAACTGTGCGTACATTTTATGTTTTTAAAGAAGTAATGTGGGGCTGGAGAGATGGCTCAGAGGTTAAGGGCACTGGCTGCTCTTCCCGAGGTCCTGAGTTCAATTCCCAGCAACCACATGGTGGCTCACAACCATCTATAAGGAGATGTGGTGCCCTCTTCTGGCAGAACACTGCATACATAATAAATAAATCTTAAAAAAGAAAAAAATAATGTGACCCTAACACCAAAGCAGAGTTCCTTTAACATATAATCTTGATATATGATCTGCTCGTGTTTATGGTAATGAACTGCACTTATTACATTAAAATCATTCTGAAATATTGACTGCTACCCTGTAATAGAAACACTGTTTAAGTTTTAGGTACTTAAGTCACTTGGTTACACAAATTTTCTTTTAGCTGACTCCAAAATGGCTTTTTTGTAAGTGATCATGAGACTCTAATTTTTATAATTTTTTGCCTGTGCTAAATGCAAGTGAGTTTCTTTCTAGACCATGAGCTGCTTCCACAGGCATCAGATAAATGCATTTATTAGTATATATTAATTGCATAAAACAATGGCTTTCATTGTGTCATTTTCTGGTATGTATATGACACATATTTTTTCCTGTGAGACTGGGTCTGATTGGATTCCCCGTAACTAGAGTTCCAGTTGGTTGTGAGCTGCCATGTGGGTGCTGGGAATCAAACCCACGACCCCTGCAAGAACAGACAGTGCTTCTAACTGCCAAGCCATCTCTCCAGTTCTTGTTGTTTGCTTTCTTGAAGAACGATATTCTGACTGGGATGAGAGAATATCAATATAGCATAACTTGGTTTTTCTGACAGCTAAAGATGTTGAACATTTTTCTTGTAAACTTACCGGCAATTCTTATTTGAGAAATAGAAACCAGTTCATTTGCCCATTATGGGATTACTTGTTCATTTTTTTTTTTTTTTTTGGAAACATATTTATGTGGGGAACACACATTTCAAAGCTTGTGTGTGGAAGTCACAGGATAACTTGCAGGTCCCAAGGCCTGAACTCAGGTTCTTTTAGTGGCAAGCACCCTTACCCACTGAACTATCTAGCAGTCCCTACTTGGTTCATTTTCTGGGTAAACCAGGCTGGCCTCGAACTTACAGAGATCCTCCTGCCTCTGCCTCCAAGTGTTAGGATTAGGACATCTGGTCCCCATGCTTGGCTCCTTCATTTTCTTTCTTTTTTTAACATTAAAACCCTAGGTGTTTATTATTTATTACAAAGGTAAATCCTGATCCTTGAGATGGGCTTATCAGTAGTGTTTCTGGTAACGAGCATGGGCTCCAGGACCTCCAAACTTTTTGGATTCCCAGGGACGACCATCAGCTACAAGCAGGGCCCGATCATACTGGACAAAGATATCTTTGATCTCCTTCTTAGAGTCCTCATTCACATACTTTTGCCAATAAGCCACCAGGACGTTGGAGATGGACTGTCGGATCGCCATAAATTTGGGTCACATGACCACCGCCGTTCACACATATCCGGATATCCACACCAGGGAATCGCTCCTTGCGGAGCAGCAGAATGGACTCTAGTAACTTGTACTGCCCGGAGCACAGCTCAATCATCTCCAGGGGTTATCTATTCACCTTGATGAGCCCATTTCCCCATTTGCAATGCAGCTTGTTACCTCTGAAGACCTGCAATGGCTGCAGCCGACCCTTGAACCGCATAGCTGCAAGTATAAACACGAGCTCCTCACCCTGCTCTGTGCTGCCACCAGAAAAGGCGGCTCTCCTTCATTTTCTATATTCTAGTTACTAATCCCCTGTCAGCTGACTAGCTGGGAAAGACTTGTCATTCCGCAGCTGCCTCTTCGCTCTGTATTTCCTGAGCCATATAGCTTTTCGGTTTGGTGCAATCTCACTGCGCAGCTCTAGTTGACATTTCCTGGTTGTGGAATATTAGTTGACGTTATGCCACACTTGTTTATGCTGTGGAATATTTGTTTAATGATGCAAAGATGTGTTGCGTTTTTATGTTGCATTGTTTGTTTAACTCCGTGAAGCTGCGTTACTTGCCTGTCTAAAACACCTGATTGGTGTAATAAAGAAGTGAACGGCCAATAGCCGGGCAGGAGGAAAGATTCGTGGTGGGGCTTGCAGGCTGAGAGAATAAATAGGAGAAATCTGGTAAGAGGAGGCCGAGGAATGGGGAAAGGAGGATGACATCAGGGGCCAGACACACAGCAAACCATGGAGTAAGAAATAAAGACATAAAGGATAAGAGAAAGATAAAAGCCCAGAGGCAGCCGGTGGTGGCACACGCCTTTAATCTCAGCACTCCCGGGAGGCAGAGGCAGGTGGATCACTGAGTTCGAGGCCAGCCTGGTATACAAAGCTACACAGAGAAACTCTGTCTTGACAAACAAACAAATGAACAAAAAACTCAGAGGCAAAAGGTAGACGGAATAATTTAAGTTAAGAGAAGAAGTTGGCTGAAAATAAGCCAAGCAGAGGCCAGGCACTCATAAGTAAGAATATGCCTTTGTGTGACGTATTTAGGAGCTGGATGGCAGGCACCCAAAGAGTAAAGAGAAAAATAAGGCAACCAACAAACAACAACAAAACCCCAACATTTCCTGATCTGCTGGAGTCTCAGCTGAGTTCAGTGCTATGTCCTTCCCTTGTACTCTTGGGACAGTAATGATCTCTCTGCTTCTCACGAAGCTGTCTCTGCAGGAATTATGTTCCAGCGAGAGCCCTCATTTTGCTGCACCTCTGCACGTCCATTGGAAGGAGGAAGTGGGGTGGGGGTGGAGGAGATAATGATCCAGGAGGAGAGCTGGAGTGTGCTGAGGAAGAAGCTTGAAGAAGGAGAGAAGTCTGAGCAGAAGTTTTAGCTAGCCCTCTCCTACCTTTTTTTTCTCCCTACGATCAATGGGGGGGGCAGTTCAAGACAGGGTTTCTCTATGTAACAGCCTTGGCTGTCCTGGAACTCACTCTGTAGACCAGGCTAGCTTCAAACTCATAGAAATCCCCCTGCCTCTGCCTCCCCAGTGCTGGGATTAAAGGCGTATGCCACCAATGCCTGGCTCTCCCAAGATTGATTTAATTTTCAATTATGTGTCTGTCTCTGTGTGGGTTTGTGCTTGCTAGTATAATGCCCAGCAGGCCAGGAGAGGACCTTGGATCTCTCAGAGATGGGGTTACAGATGATCATGAGCTACAGTGTGTTAGGAATCAAACCCAGGTCCTCTAGTAGAGCAACCACTGCTCTTAACTTCTGAGCCAGCTCTCTGGTCCCAAATATAATTTTTAAATGTTAGCTAAAACAAGTCCCTTCTCCCTTAAAACAGCTAAAGACAATAGTGATTAAAAGCATAAAACAGGGCGCCGGTGAAACAGCTCAGTAGAGGAAGGCACTGGCCACCAGGTACAACCACCCGAGTTGCATCCTCTGAGCCCACATGGAGGAGGGAGTGAACTGATCCCTGGAAGGTTCTCGGCCCTCCACGTGTGTACCATGGCACATGGGCCACCCACATATACACACGAACAAACAAGTAGCTATAATAACCAACTAAATAAAGTATAGACTAGAAAGTCAGGCTTGGTGGTGCATGCCTGGAATCCCAGCACTCAGTAGGCTGAGGCAGGAGGATTGCAAGTTCCAGACTAGTTTAGGGGACACAGGGAGACCCCGTCTCAAAAACAGTAGCAAAATGCACAGCTCACTTGTTACGGTTAGGAAGCCTCATACACGGCGTTTTCTTGTGCCTTTGTACATCGAACTTCACTGTAGCATCATCGATACGGTTCGAGTCTTGTTCTGTGGCAGTTCTGTTGTCCTTAGTCAAGTCACAGCTCCAGGGATGGCTAATCTTCATGGACAACTTGACAGGAGTTAGAGTCACCTGGGAGACATCAAGGCCCCCATCCATGAATGTCTGTGGGGACGGAAAGGATCAGCTGAGTGTGGAGGGGACGGTCCCACCCTTGGTGTCTTCCCGTCTACCTTCTGTTGCTGTGATAAACACCATGGCCAAGAGCAACTTAAGAGAGGAGAGGGGTTCTTTGTAGCTCACAGGCCACAGCCCACAAGTCCAGGCAGGAGCTTGAAGCAGAAGCGGAAGAGGAGGCCTGGAGAGTCAGCTCAGTGGTTAAGAGCACGTGTCTACTCTTCCAGAGTATTTGGGTACTGCTCCCAGCCCAGCGCCTACATGGTGGCTCACACCGTCTGTAACTCTGGTTCCAGTGCATCCAACACCTTCTTCCTGCCTCTGTTAGCACCAGGCACACATGTGGTGCACGGACATATATGCAGATGAAACACCTATGCATGTAAAATATATATAAATTTATATAAAAATATATAAATCTAAAAACAACAACAACAACAAAGAAAGAGTGGGGGATGGTGGCGCACGCCTTTCATCCCAGCATTTAGGAGGCAGAGGCAGGAGGACATCTGTGAGTTCAAGGCCAGCCTGGCCTACAGGGAGTTTCAGGACAGTCAGGGATACATAATGAAACCCTGTCTCAAAACAAACAAACCCACAGAGGAGCTCAGCTCACTGGCTTGCTCTCTAGCTCACATTCAGTCTATCTACCTACTCAGGCATGGTCCCATCCACAGTGGGCTGAGTCATCTACATTAGACATCAATCAAGACAGTTCCACACCGTCATGCCCACAGGCCAGTCCGATGGAAACAATTCCCCAGCGCAGGTTCCCTCTTCCCAGGTGACTCTAGGTTGTGTCAATTTGATGATAAAAACTAACTAACCCAGGGCCGCATCACCCCATGGCCTGGGATCATGGATAGAATTGAGGGGCCAATGGCACACTTGTTCCAACTCCCCCATGAACTCCAGCCGCCTTGAGATGGCGTCCTGCCCACCATCACCTGTGCTCTCGGCAGACTGAGAGCTTCAAACACCGTGAGCCAAATTAGCCCTCTCCTCCCAGGGGCTATCGTCTAAGGTATTTGCCTCCACCATAATCTCTTGACTCCATTGGCGCTGCCTGCCGTATTAGGGGGCTTGGGGCTACACCCTTAATTATCCCATGCGCTTGCAAGGACATTAGAGCAGAGAGATGATGTCACTCTGCAGAGGTAAACGTCAGTGTGTGGTTCTGTCGTTGGTACCACACGGTCAGGGTGAGCTGAGCGTGTGGTACCTCATTTGTGTACATGAATGTAACGTGAGTGTGAATATTTTTTAAAGTTATATTTATTATTGTGTGAGTGTGTGTCCCTCTACCATCACTGCACCCATATAGAGATCAAAGGGCAATTTTCAGAAATTGGTTCTCCATTTCTACCTCGAGGGTCCAGGAAGCAGAATGCGGGCCGTTGTGTTTGACTGTAGATGCCTTTACCTACTGAGCCATCTCACTGGCACCACGTGTGTGTAAGTTTGCTGTTGTTGTTTGTTTTACTTTTTTTTTTGTTTTGGGTTTTTGTTTGTTTGTTTTTTCAAGGCATGGTTTCTCTGTGTAGCTCTGGCGGCCATGGAACTTGTTCTCTTGAAATTAGAGATCTATCTGCTGAGATTAGAGGCGTGAGCCACCACCACCCCGTGTGTGTGTGTGTGTGTGTGTGTGTGTGTGTGTGTGCGCGCACACACACACACACACATGCACGCGTGTCTTTTAAAAGCTGCTCTCATGCTAGCTGAGACCTCAGTAAAGTGGCATATGGATTTGACACTCGGCAACTCTGCTAACACTCCGTGTTTCTCTTTTCATCTCCGTTGAAGGAATTTAATTTTCTTAGGCATGTCCCTTTTTGCCACCAGGAAACCACAAGGTGACAGAACTTTGGCAGGTCTGCCCGAAGGCTTCAGTAGCTGTAACTGGGTTCAGCCTGATACCACAGAGGGCAGGAGAGTCCTGAAAGTCAGGTACAGCAGGCATCCGATGCTGGCCTCGTGCCAAAGCTCCTTGTCGAGGCCCGGGCCCTGTGGCTCACTCTCATCTGCTCCCATCTTCCTCCCAGCTTTCACCCAGCTATCCATCATCCCCCCCCCCCCCCCCCCCGTCACTTACTGCCTCTCCCAGTTCATAGCATTCTTACCCAGTTGTCTGTTCTAAATACACCCACTCCGCCATCACCCAAGTCAATTATTCCATAATTACATAATCCATGGCTGCCAGAGGAATTCAAGGGCTCTCTGTCAATGCTGTCAGGAAACCTCAGACTTTCTGCTCACCCGTGATGGTCTTCTTGAACCTTAGCTGGGTAACCGCCTCCATCAGGCTGGCCTGGGGGCAGGACCGGTCTGCGATGATCGTCTTGGGTTGGGGTAGCAGTCCCGGTCTATAAACCCTAAGCTCCTGCTGTGAGATGGGACACAGTGACAGAGATGAGACTGTAGAAGCCTTTGGGCCAGCTAGTGTGGCATTCGCCGCAGGCAACAGCAGTGACCCTGTCTCAGTGGAGGGATGGGAGGGCCCACACTGCCGTTGTCCTCTAACTTCCGCAGGGGCACCATGGCATTCAAATGCTCAATCTCTCTCTCTCTCTCTCTCTCTCTCTCTCTCTCTCTCTCTCACACACACACACACACACACACACACACACACACACACACACACAAGAGCTATGGCTCAGTTGTAAGGGATTTGCCTAGTCCATACAAAGTCCTGGTTTTCCATCCCCAGCATCACATTCAGGCATGAAGAAGCCTGTAATCCCAGCACTCAGGAGGTGGAGGCAGGAGGATCAGGAGATCAACGTCATCCTTGACTGCATATTCAAGGCTAGCCTGGGCTACATGACATCCTGTGTGATGCAAGGAACGTTGTGGCTCCTAGCCACTAGAAGTAATGTTGGCGGGTAGCCTTCTCTTTTTAGAGTGGATTCACCTACTATCTTCACACACACACACACACACACACACACACGGGATTGTATGCCAATTGCTACCTCTGTAGGTTAAAGATACCCAAACGCCAACAATTTCAGACAGCTTGTCCTAAATGGACTTTTTAAAAGTTGGGAGGAAGTAGTAGAAGAGTTGAGGAAGGGCAAACCGAGTCTCTTGACAGCTTGGGAAAGCTGTTTTGCTGTGAGTATTTTGCTCAGAGTCTACAGTCCAGCTGCTCCCCCATAAAACCCAACATTCAAACCCAAGAAAGGAAAGACACATGTGGCGTGCCTTTAAGAGTGGCTCGACCTGGTTTTATGTGGCCATAACCAACCCCGCCCGAGTCAGTGGTGGAGTTTGGTTGGTGGTCTGTTCTACATCTTGCAGAAACCTGTGTGTGAGTTCTGGCTATGTAACCCTGGAATTCCCTATGTAGACTTAACTGGCTCCTAACTCACAGAGATCTGCCTGCCTCTGCCTTCTGAGTGATGGGATAAAAGACGTTTATTCTCCACCATGCCCCACATAATCGGTCATGTTACATAAGATGGATGCTGAACAAACTCATCCCTGTATCTCCTGTGAGACTTTGCTTTCTCTTTTACATGAGAACCCCACCATGGGCTGTTGAGAGGATTCACCAAGTTAACGAGCGGCACCGTTAGTAGGAAATGCTCAGTATAGAGTGGTTAATCATACATGCAGCATCTCCTATATCAGGAGGCATGGTCCAAACTTCACATACATCCTCTCTGTCTCTCCCTCCCCTCTCCTCCTTTTCCCTCCCCCCACTCTCTGCTCTGCTCTATGTAAAGACATTGCATTCAGAAAGAATAAGTCACCTGCCTGACGTCACACAGCAAGAGGACCCGGTAACCTTTGACTCGTAGGTGAGGATGTGGCTTCCTTAGGAGATCAGTATTAACTACATTCATCTCATTGTCTTTGTGACTCTGGGTGCCAGCCCAGGGACACCTGCATAGTTTCTCCAGTCTGGACACACTACCAGCTTTCCTGTTAGATGGATGCAAGACAACACTCAGGCCTCACTTTTTCTTTCTCTCTCTTGTGTGACGGGCGAGGACATGTTAGACAAGGGCTCTGCAGCTGAGCCCTGGCCCACGCCCTTCCAACTTCTTATTTTTACCACTTTGTCTGACTGATGAGTAAATTTTTTTTTTCAAAAAGAAGACAATACCTGAATGAAAAGAAGTATGAAGGATGTCTCCATGTGTTCCCATAGCCCCATGAGAAAGCTTCTAGAATGTTCTAGGAAGGAGGATTTTTAGTAGCTGTTGCCACCCACCTGCTCTCTATGGAATGATAAGAAAAACTCTTTAGCCTGTTGAAGTCTTTAATTAGTTCACTTTTATTATAAAACTAATTTTCAGAGGTGTTGGCTTGACCCAAGTGAGGTTACCCCGACTCCAGTGTACAAACTCAGGACCAGGACAGTCATTAACTGAGGCTTCTTTGCCCACTTTGCCCACTGCAAGTACTAAAACATGCAGAGAGAGAGATACACAAGCAAGGCTCTTGCCTCAACCCCGCCCAACCCCCCCACACCTCCTGCTTCTCACACTTGTAAAATTACAACCAGGAACCATTGACTCTTAGACCACCCACACACCAAGCCAGTTTCCTATGCCTACCTGTTGGGTGGCCATCCCTAGCTTTCCTACCTCTCTGTCACCTTCCCACAGGGACAGAATGGGACAGAAACTTCCTTTCGGCCATCTCATTCCAAGGTGTACCCTGTAGCATTAGAAAGGAAATCTGGTCTCCTGCAATCGAAACCTTGTAGTCAGAAGATTGCCACATTGCCAGTTTTATATGTGGGTTTTTTTGTTTTGTTTTGTTGGGTTTTTTAAAACTTCCTTTGGTACATATTTTTATGGAGTCAGGGTCTGGTTATATACACATCTGTGTGTATGTATACACACATATATAGAATTTTCTGCAGTTATATATGTGTCTATAACTTTAATTGACATCATTATATATTTAGACGTACAGTATGATAATCTGATACTCTGTGCAGTGTGTAAGTATGGAGTCAGGTGGACAGGGGTTCTTTGTATTTTGATTTCCTCTTTCCTGGTTATTTAGAGATTTGTGATAAACTATTTTAGGTTTAACACAGCAGTCCAAACCTGTAATTCCAACAACTGGAGGCTTGCGGTGGGGGAGGGGGGAGGGTTGTGAGTTCAAAGGACCAAATAAATATATAAATAAAACTAAGAACCAAATCAAGGAGTTTTGTGCTTTGTTGTTGTTGTTGGGTTTTTTTGTGTGTGTGTTTGATTTTTGAGATAGGATTTCTCTACACAACCATGGCCACCCTAGAACTCACTAAGTAGATCAGACTGGCTCCCGCCTCACTGAGATCCACCTGCCTCTGCCTCCCGAGTGCTGGGACTAAAGGTGTGCACCACCACTCCTGCCTGGGGAGTTTTTAATTTAAAACTTCCATTTTATAACAAAAGATGCCATAGGCACCGTCCCTCTGTAACTGATAGTATAGAAACTCCGCCCGGCCACCATCAGCAACTGACAAGTTGGTTCCATGAAAGCTTGATGGTGAGCTTTGTACCAGGGTCAGACTTTTGAGGGTCAGCAAGATGGCACAAACTCCTTGCCACCAACTCTGATGACCTGAGCACCATCTCTGGAAGCCACAGGGTAAGGAGGAAAGAGACAGTTCTTCCAAGTTGTCCTCTGATCTCCATGAGCATACCTCACCACACGTGCACATTCCCACATTCCCCACCCCTCTACACAAACAAACTAGCAAACAAACAAATGAATAAATGCAGTTTAAACATATTTAAACAACAGGTTGGAGGTGGCTCAGTGGTTAGGAGTACTCGAGAGGAACAAAGTTCCTTGCACCCACGTGACAACTCACGACCATCCATAACTCTAGTTCTAGGGGCTCTGATGATCTCTTCAAGCCTCCACGGGCATTGTGTGCAAACAGTACACAGACAAGCATGAAGCAAAAATACCTACATTTAAAATAAAAACAAATACATTTTAAAAAATCTAAATCAAAAGCAAAACGAAGCACGACTTTGTATGGGTGTAATGGCACATGCTTGTAGCCCTACCATGCGGTTGGCAGAGGCAGACTGATCTCTGTGAGTTCCAGGCCAGCCTGATATATATATATACTGAGTTCCAGGCCAGCCAGGGCTACATAGCAAGACCCTGTCTCAAAACCAGTGCACTGGAAAGATGGCTTACAGAATATCAGAGGACCTGGGTTTGGTTCCTAACACCCATCTGATGGTTCACAACTTCCTGCAACCCCAGCTCCAGGGGACCCCATGCCCTCTACTGTAGTCTGAAGGCACTATACTCACATGGCTCACACATGTGTGTGCAAACACACACGCATACACACACAGGAATACAGATAGATCTTAGATAGTAGATATTAGATACATAGATTGATTGATTGGTAGATAAGAGCCTTTATACAAACTAGCTCAGACACGCATAAGGACAATGATCCCATGTTAGTGGGGGATGGAAGTAAGAGCAGTTTGCGGTGGGTCCTGAGAAAGGGAGGGGAGAAGAAGTGGATAATGAGAACCGACTGTGACCCATTAATTATAGGCCAACTCTTGAGTGTATCATCTTCCTCAAAGACACACGAGAAGATCAAATTCAAGGATGCTTTGTGTGGAAGGAGAAGACTCTTCTAGGGAGGGGTATGTGTGTGTGCGTGTACATGTATGCATGTATGGTGTCAACATGTATGTGTATGCACGTGCCTTTACACAGAAGCCTGATGGGAGCATCAGGTGTCCTGTTCCATCCCTCTCTCCTTGTTACTTTGAGACAGGGTCTCTCATGATGCTGGAGCTAGACTAGCAAGCCCCGATGACCACCCACAGCCCTGGGGTTACCACCAGCACCTTACATGGCTTTTTACATGGGTGCCTGGATCCAAACTCATGCCCTTATGGTTGTGCAACAAGCCGGCTCTAAGCCACTGAGCCATCTCTACGCCTTTTGAGGGATTCCTGGTGGTGACAGAGGTGCATATTAGGACAGAGATATGTCACTATGAAGGCATAAGCCATGGACACTAAAAGTTGCAACTGGACTGCTCCTGGAAGACTAGGCCTGCCAGGCCCTGAAATAGGCTCAGCTGTGCCCAGCGGCATCTGCAGGTGATTCTAACCTCATTCCCACCTCCCCAACCTGACTCAAGCAGCCACCAGACAGAACATCCACCCACCGAAATCGTCCACCCACCTGCCTTGCTCTTCTTGGCTCTCTCTCTGTAGTTCCCCCACTGTGGCTTGGCTTTGGCACTGGTGAGGATGAATCCTGTATTTACGCAAACCTGTCATCGGACACTGCCTACCTTGATAGGCACCTGGGAGACGGTGGCTATTGAAGGTCCCAGAGAAAAATATGAGTTTCGGGATATGGTGGGAGTTTCTGGGCATCATGTGGGTGAGGCTCATTCCTGGGCAGTGAACACAGGCGGGTGGATGGACTGTTTATTTGAAGGGAGTCCTTCCTTTTTCAGACGCGAAGTTTACACAGCTTCAGAGAATTACTTGGAAGGAAATAAGACCTGCTGCCCACTGTGCCTGCAGCCTTACCCACCTCCCTTAGCTCTGCCCAGCTACCAAAATGAGAAGGGATGCCCACGTCCTTGATGCACCGGCCCTCCACCAGAGCCACTACCCACCTCCCCATCTCCCTGGTAAAAGTAAAACCTGCATAATGGCAATTGTGTTGCAAAGGGCTCTGCTTTGCAGGCTCAGGCCGCTCCAATAAAGGGTAAAGGCTAACTTTTCAGAGGTGTGGAGCAGTCTGAGAAGCCAGGGAGTCTAGCAGTAAGGACAGCACCACACACTGTGGGTTGCAATGTGATGCTGACCCTCAGTCTCCCCAGTCACAAATAGAACAGGGACAAAGTATTCCCCAAGCTTTTTCCCAGCTCTAACCCTGCATTTCAGGTAATAAAATGCAACAGGGGAAGGATAGCAAGATGGTTTGGTGAGCAAAGGAGCTTGCAGCCAAGCCTAAGGATCCAAATTCTGTGCCTTTGACTCGTGTGGTAGATGGAGAGAGCTGACTTTTAAAATTTTTCCTCTGACCTCCACCCATTCAACATGCTGATACATGCATACTCATGTACACACTCATGAATGCACACACATTCATGGACATATTCTCACACATACATATGCATGCACACAACACACTCTTGCATATACACATGCACACACACACACACACTAATAAATACATTTTAAAAATGAAGAGATTACCCCAACCCATAGAATGATGTTGCTTACATTTAAGGTGGATCTTCAATGAACCCAATCTAGAAAATTCCTCACAGACACAGCCAGAGACTGGCTTCCAAGATGAGTCCAGATCCAGTCGTACTTAGTGTTAGCCCATGACAAAGCCATGTTCTGGCTTTAATGTGAAACACCCCCCCACACACACACACACACCAGCTCTTGGGGAGATGTGGAACCTTCCAGAGTTGGGGCAGTGCTGGAGGAACAGGGCCACTGGGAGCCAAACTGGAACGGGCATTGCTTCTTCAAGCAGACACTTCCTGGTTTCCTGTTTCCTTTAAGATGTCCCAGCTCCAAGCTTCAGCCCCTTGGAAACTGCCATGCGGTCCTTGCCATGATGGACCGATACCTCAAACCCTGAACCAGAATAAACCCCTCCTTCCTTAAGCTGCTTCTGCCAGGCCTTTGTCATAGCAAGAAGAGTATGCCGTATTATGTGGGCAGCACTGGCATCGGCTGTACTGGGCACTGGCGTCAGCAGCCTCCATGTCCCTGGTTGTGAGTGGAAGTTGACAATGCAGGGGATAGGGGGCAAGGGCAGAGACACCCAGGAACCTGGCAGAGGATCTGGACTCCGTCCCCAACACCCACTGGTGGCTGCGGTGGTCTGTCTGGATTCCTGGAGCTCAGAGGCCACAAACCGCCACTCTAGCTTTTCTCTGCAAACTTTCCCCCCATCCCAGGACACCACCCCTCTGCCTTCACATGCAGCCTTCTTCATATCTGACATCTCCAAGAGGGCCACAGTTGGCTTATTTTCCTGTGCATTTGTATCCGTTATGACTATTTTGGTTGCACAAGTACATACTTGTTTTGGATAAGGCAGAAAATAGTCATGAAGATAGAGAGCCGGGGGAAGATGACTCCTGGTCAGGTGTGGCCCGGTGCCACAGGCCTGTCATGCAGTGCTTACAAGGCTGAGAAAGGCCACTGTTGGGAATCCCAGGCCAGCCTGGGCTACATGGTGAGATCCTGTGTGGGGGGAGATTCAGGGAGTATGTCATTTTTAGGGTTCACACCTCAGAACGCTACAAAATGGATGTCAGGGCCCAACCTGTGAGCTCTGCACTTGGGAGGTAGAGAGAGGCAAGAGAATTGAAGCCTCAAGCTTGGGGCCAGCCTGAGCTACATGAGACCCTGTCTATGGAAAGAAATTCAAATCCCAAACTCAGAACTGATAATAAAATATTTAAATCTGAATGCGTCACGTGATCTTTTTTTTTTTTTTTTTTCACTTTTTTTTTTAAAGACTTACTTAGCTGGCAATGATGCCTGCAGGCTAGAACACCAGATCTTATTACAGATGGTTGTGAGCCATCCGTAAGTATGTGTCGGTAGGTCAGTAATTCAGCAGCACAATTTTCTTTTCCAGTCAGTATTTCTTCTAAACAGCTCTGATAGATCCACTTGTCCCCACCTGCTGGGCGTTGTGTTAGCATCATCCCCCCTGTCGTAAGAAACCTGTGAATCCCTTTATGTTGCTCCCGCCTGGGTCCTGAAGGTCAGACAGGCTGGTAGGTTGGCAGGGCCTCTGTGGATGTTTAATGCCTAAGACTTAGATTCTGGCCCCAAAGAGGCTTTTGCTTGGGGACATTGTCACCTACTCTCTGTAAACACAGGAGGTCAGGAAAGGGTCACAAGAAAGCCTGCCCTGATGATCCTGTTGGGGCTGGCTGGCCTTTTAGAAAAGAGAAGGGCTCATTAGTCACCAATAACCTACCATTTCCTGGCGATTCCCGGCAAGCCAAAGAAAAGGCCCTGGTAGTTAATATAATGAAGAGCCTAGTGCGCTCTGTGGATGGCTCATGCAGGAAGTAAACAAATAATGCCAGGAAAGGGAGCTTTGCCCTGGCACTCCCCCACTCCTACCCTGGCGCTTCCCCTCCCCCATTTTCCTCTCATCTGCCATGAAAGCAGGTGCCTGGATGCCTGGCCAGCCTTCTCCTCCACCCCAGGAGCTGTACCACCCTGGCTCGGGGACACTCTGATCCACTTCTCATGGTGCAGTCGGAATGGGAAATGGAAGTCAATCCATGTGACACCCACTGAGGATGCACAGAGTAGCCTTACACGTCCCACCCTGTGTGACGCAGGCAGGGCCCCCTAGAGGAAACAGAGAACATCAAACCCCTTCCACCAGTGAGTCTACAATGGACTTTTAACCCTGAGTGGCAGTGGCTGACCTATACGTGTGTGTGCGTGTGTGTGTGTGTGTGTGTGTCTGTGTGTGGTGTATGATGTATGGTATATGTGTGGTGTGTGTGTATGGTATGTGTTTGTGGTGTGTGTGTGTATGTGGTATATGGTGTGTGTGTATGGTGTGTGTGGTGTGTGTGTATGTGGTATATGGTGTGTGTGTGTGTCTCTGTGTGTGTGTGTAAGAACAACTCTCAGGAGTCAGTTTTTGCCATCTTCCACCATGGCAGTCCTGGGCATTGAACTCAGGCCATTGGGTTAGTGTCAAGTGCCTTTACCCACCGAGCCATCCTGCTGACCCCTGATTTTTGTTTGTTTAACTCTTGGTATTTGAAACGGTCTCATATGGCTCAGACTGACCTTGTTCTCCCTGCGAAACCAAGGATGATGGCCTTAAACTTCTGATCCTCTTGCTCCACCCCACTGGTGTTGGGATTATGGCTGTGTTGCCTTCACCTTCAGTTTATATTGTGTGAGTGTGGGGGGGGGGGTGAACCCAGGGCCTCTTGCGTTCTATGCAAGCTCTGTATCAACTGAGCCACACATCTCCAGTCCCTAAACTGCTTCTTAAACATGGCTTTGGCACCGATGGAGGGTTATGTCTGCATTTAACCTCCATGTGAGTACTGTAACATGGTGGGGGAGGGGGGAGCCACATACAGGCAGCTGGGTCTGGTGAGACGGCTCAGCCAGCAAAGATCTAAGTTCAAGCCCCAGGACCCACATGTTGGAAGGAGAAACCTCACTCTCTCAGGTTGTCCTCTGACTCCCCACATGCGTGCTTCAGCACGAATGGTCACACACAAACACACACTCTTAATGTCATTTATTAAAAATGGGAGGGAGCCCATTCTACCCAGGGAGTCAGCTTACTGTGTAAGGAGAACAATTGAAGAACACACACCTGCCCTGTCCCTGGTCAGACTTCCCAGGCAATGCTGCATGCAGTCAAGTGCACAGCACTGGCGTTGCTCAACACACTGTAAGTCACCTACAGATGGCTCAGCATGTTCAGGAGTCAGGCATGGCACTCCTGCCATCCACTCAGGAGGTGGCAGCAGGAACGTCAGGAGTTCAAGGCCAGTCAGAACTACATGAGTCCCTGTTCCTGTGTGTGTGTGTGTGTGTGTGTGTGTGTGTGTACATAGGTATGTGTGTGTGTGATATATGTGTATATGTGTGTGATATATGTGTATATGTGAGCATGTGTGTATGTATGTGTGTGAGTGTGTGAGTGTATGTGTGTGCATAGGTATGTGTATGCCTGTGAGTGTGTGTGTATAAGCTTTGTTAGGGAGAGTTTGTAAATTACCAAATGGGCCAACAACATCCTCAAAACACATCTGGGGGGGGGGGTTGTGTGGCAAAATGGCTCAGTGGGTAAAGGTGTTGGCCTTTCGAAGCAGGAGACCTAAGTTCAACCCTAGAACCCATGCAAATGTAGGAGAGAACTGATTGCAGAATGTTTCCTCTGACCTCCACAGGTGAGCTGCCATGTGAGTGTATACACACACACACACACACAGAGAGAGAGAGAGAGAATGAGGGAGAGAGATATGATGATGATGATGATAATTTTTAAACTTTGATATTCATTCCCTTTACTAACTCATAGCCATACTGCATTCCAGTGAGACCTCTGGGAATGCTGACCCCACCAGGCCTCGGTGACCTCTGCCCTCTGCCCTTTGCTTCTTTCTCCCTCAGAGCAGACATCTCAGACCCTTCCACAGGGACTTGGCAAACTGCCTCACCCTAGCACAGGTCACTCCATTCTGGTCCCTGGTCACTCTGCAGAGGGGTAGATGTCAACCCCTGGCAGTAAATTCACACAGAATAAATAAGTGAATGGAAAAAAACAAAAAAGTCTCAGTGAGTAAGAGCCTGTCAGTGTGTTTGTGATCTGAGGGCAGTAGGCACAGTGGTGTCCTCCTTGGAACTGGAACTCTGTGAGGGCAACCTTAGATGGGACATCCTTCCACAGGACAGCCACACACACACACACACACACACACACACACACACACACAGAGAGAGAGAGAGAGAGAGAGAGAGAGAGAGAGAGAGAGCTCACTTACCTGCCTACATCACTGAGGGTTCACAGAGACAATGGACTTATGTGAGAGACCGTGTCTTCACAAACCATCCTACTAATCTGCCATTCAGAAGTACACCTTTAGTTCCAGCACTCAGGAGGCAGAGGCAGAGGCAGGCCAATTTCTGTGAGTTCCAGGACAGCCTGATCTACAGAGCAAGCTGCAGAACAGGCTCCAAAGCTACACAGAGAAAGGCCATCTCAAACAAACTAGCTAACAAAATAAAACAAACACAAACACACTACAAAGCAAAAAAGAAGAAGAAAAAAGAAAGAGCAAGAGGGAGGCAGGGAGAGAGAGAGAGGAGGCCATGAAGCACCAGCTACAGCTTTGGTTTTGTTCATTTATTTATTTAAGGCAGACCCCCATGTAGCCTGGGCTGTCCTCAAACTCACTATGCTATGTAGCCATTGATAATTTGAACTCCTGATCCTCCTGCCTCCAGCTCCACCCAAGTCTGGCGTGGCAGGTGGCTCCTCACACCTGGCTTATGTTGTTCTGGGGATGCTGCATGCTGGACAAGCTTTCCGCTCACTGAGCTATTTCCCCAGTCCACACAGAGTTGTTTATAGCTCACAAAAGAAAAGGGATGTAGCGTCCACTTCCATCAGCTAGAGATTTGTGAAATCAACTTTGGCATGGCCAAATTGGGAGACATTCTCTAAGGGGTTGAATATACTGACATGGAAAGGTGGATGATATATGACGTACGTTAACAAACACAACTTTAAAAAATGTTACAACTTTTGAGAAAGTGAGATTATGTTTCCTACTTAAAACAAAAAACAAACAAAAAAAACACAATTTGAGTGCTCTACCTGCATGTACACCTTTATGCCAGAAGAGGGCACCAGATCCCACTATAGATGGTTGTGAGCCACCATGAAGGTGCTGGGAGTTGAACTCAGAACCTCTGGAAGAGCAACCAGTACTCTTAACCACTGAGCCATGTTTTCTGCTTCTAAAGATAAAAATGAAGGGTCTGGGTCATATAGTCCTGATCTCACATGTGTGAGGCCCTCGGTTCCATTCTCAGTACAGCCCCTCCCCCCCCCCAAAGAAGATAATTGAAAAACAAAGAAAGCCACTCACAAAGATAGTGACTCTTATTCATTCTGCCTTTTGTTTTAAACCAGGTTTTTGTAATAAGCCCTTGTAAAACCAAGGCAAAGCCCAATCTGTAATTAAAAAGCAATAATAATAATAATAAAATAAAAATGAAAACACTCAAGGCAGAGCAAGGTGTGGGCTAAGCAGACATCTGCTCAGAGGCCAGGTGACTTCAGGGAGGAGGCAACCAGAATACCTTCAGGTAGGCCTCCTCAGCCTGTGGCTGTTTGGAAGGTGGGGGAATGTTCCATTGGACACAGCCTAAAGTTAGAGCTGACCTCCCAGCGCATTGATGCCTCCTCAACACTGGCTTCTGGTTCCTGGTTCTCCAGGTTGGTTTTTCAAAGCTCACATATCAACTTTGACAGTAAAACAAACGGAGAGGCAGTTCCATGCTTAAACCATTTGTAATGCATGCTGGTTGCCTGTGTTTAAATCCCGGAGTCTCCTGAAATAGCAGTGCCATCCCCTAGGCAGGTTGCTTAACCTCTCTGAACCATCTACAACACGTAGAAAGCTGTGCTGGGAGCTTCCCATGGCCCTGAGGGTGAGTTGCAGGTATATGCCCCCAAACCATTTAGTGACCAGTTCATGTGTTCCAGAAACTTCTCATAGATGATTTGTAACACGTCCAGCTTCTCTGTGAAACAGACTTTGTTTTATCCTTGTCTTTGGGATCAGGAAATATAGGAATAGTAAAATACATGGTAAATGCCTGAGTCCCTACACGTGAGAAAGCTGTGGGAGGGGGACTATAAATTGGGGGCTAGCCTGGGCTACATGGTGAGACTGTCGGATAGAAAAATAAAAAAGGGAACTAGTGGGGTGGGGGTGAGGAGGGCGGAAATAAAATAAACAAAAGGAGATACGCTGACTCTGTCTTTCTTTTGCTCTTAATAAAAGAAACATTTGTTTTAGTTTTTCAAAAATGGGTATGCATCACTGTGATCCAGAAGCAAGGAAAACATAGGAAGGGGTTGAGGCAGGATATGCCCCCAACACACACCTCACCCAAGCTAGGCCCTGTCACCCACCTCAACCAAGTCCCTATGCCATCGCGTCATGAACCAACTCAAGGACCACTTCCTTAATCAAGTCAGACACACCCAGGGGTCTCCTCAGCTAACTCCTTCTCAATCTAACCAAGACGAGTGAGCCAAGCAGGAGTCCCTGCCTTACATTCTCTGACGAGGGGGGAGGAGTTACCAATGAGATGGTAATAATAATAATAACAATAATCCAGTTTACAGGGACAAAAGTTTTATTCCAGAAGGTTCCTGCTCATGATCAGTTGGTATTGTTGCTTTAGGGAAGAGCTCCTCTTGCTGAGGGAAAGCTGGTCACCCCATCATGAGCCTGAGCACAAAGGACAGTAGAGAGGGGCAGAGGTCCACAATCATCCTCTGTGTGTGTGTGTGTGTAGGTGAGTGTGTACTCAGGTGTGTACAGATGCATGCATATGCATGCATACATGGTGCATGTGTGTGTACATGCACACGGTGTGCATGCACGCACATGGAGGCCAGAAGTCAACCGTGGGTGTCCTTCCTCAGGGTTAATCCCGTCATACCTGTGACGGCTGAAGGGGAGCCCTCAAGGTGGAGTCTACAGACTTAAGTCATTCCCCTTTATCCCGACTTATTCTCCCAGCTTCTGGGCAATGGGAGATTATCTTGGAGTTGCCCTACACAGAGGGACTCATTTTGGTTCCCTCACACTACTAAATTCCTGTTCCTTGGAGAGGTCTAAGATTGTGGGAACCAGCCTTGTTGAGTGTGGGAAGACTGAGCTTGTGAGGATTCTGTCCTCTCTGGGGACACAAAGCAGTGCCCTGGGCCCCTGATATCCATGCTGACTAACCTAGAGAAAGGTTCATGATGGGAAAATTCAACCTCAGGCATTTCCTTCTCCAGGCCACCTCCTCTTCTGAACCTTGACCATGACCCTAAAGCTACTGGGGGGGGGGAAATAGCCTGTGAGATAAAACCTATCCACTAGTACTGAGAACCTTCCCGAGAACTTCAACGCTGGCTTCCTGGGTGCTTGCCTGTTTTAGGCTTGGGGAAACAGATTCTGAGACACATGTGGTTGAACCTGAAGAGACATCTTCTCTGAGTTCAAAGCCTCTTTTTTGGGTCACTGTAAAACTGGTTGCCTGGAGACAAACCAGGTGGAGAAACCAACGTGGACCAGACTTTATCAACCTAAAGATAAAAGCCAGGAGGTCAGCGGAGCTGGGGTGGCCCATGCCTGTCATACCAGCACTCTTCAGAGTCAGAGGCAGGAGGATGGGGAGTTCAGGGTTATCCTTGGCCACTTAGGAAACCTGGGTTACAGGAAACCTCATCACAAACAGACAGTGAAACAAACGGCTAGCATGCAGACATGGTGATGGTGATTCCCTCATTAAACCAGGTATGCTCATAATGGAAAGGCAGATCATACACTGAGGGCCAGCCTGGGCTGCATAGTAAAACACTGTCAAATAGATACAGGGGAAGGCAGAGGAGGAGGAGAAGGAAAGAAAGAGACAATCATTTAAAAATCCATAATTATTACTTTTCTATATGTATTTGTTTGTTTGTTTATTGTTGTTTTCTCGAGACAGGGTTTCTCTGTATAACAGTTCTGGCTGTCCTGGAATTTGCTTTGTAGACCAGGCTGGCCTCGAACTCATTGAGATCCACCTACCTCTGCATCCCAAGTTCTGGGATTCAAGGTGTGCACCACCACCACCCAGTTAAACATCCATAATTATTATTATTGTGGTTTTGCTATATAATTATTAATATTCTATCTCTATGTATGGCTTGTATGCACATCAGCAAAGATCAGTGTTTGGTAGGTGAAAAACAAATGAACAAAACCCCAACTCAAACAGTCTGGGAACGGCTGGGGCCTCCCTGGTTTGGGTCCAGGCAGCTCTGGAGTCTCCATCACTCACCCTTGCCCTTCCTCACTGTCTGCCTCGTTCTGATCTTTGCCTGAACTTCTCTGGGTCACAGCATGGTGACATCCCTGCAGCACCCCCAAACTAAGAGAAGGTAGCATTTCCCTCCAAGTCCTAGGAACACAGTCCCTTGGGTGTGAGTGTCTTCCTGGAGCCAATCACAGAAAGCAAGATGGCTCAGCAGACTTGATGAGTTATTTCTCTCTTCCTACATGGAGCGTGCAGACGGATGTAGCCACGTGTGACCACCAGGGGGCAACAGAGTCCCAGAGGCGTCTGCCCTCCTCAGCTGCTGGTGGCCGCCTGTCCTCCAAGGCAGGAAATTGCAGGCGCCTCTTGGTTTAAGCAAAGCTAATTGTTCAAGAGTCCCAGACCTTTCTGGGATCAGATAAAGCTGGCTGTGTGACTTTGAACAACTCATTAACCTTTCTAAGCCCCAACCTTCTCATCTTAAAACTATAGATAATGGTCAGTGCCTACGCCAACGGCATTGTCATAAAAGTTAAAGGACTGCAGGCAGAGAGAAGATCAAGAGGAAACGGTGGTCAGGACCAAGGACTTGATGTTTTTCACAACAAGTTTATAAAATTAAAAAAAAAAAAAAAAAACAAAACCCAAAAAAAACTTAGTTCTTGTTCACATACTTAAGGAAAGTCCTGCGTGGGAAAGGCAGAGATGCTGGGCATAGAGTTGTTTATGGGAGAGATTCAAACTGAAGACCCAATCTAAGGGGCAGACACCAATCAAATGGGATTCTTTACACTAAAGGGTTTGCACACCAAGGAAAGGAAGCTGGGGTGCCCCTATGCACAATGTGAATGTGCTTGATGCACAGTGGGATGTGAGTGTGCATTCCCGAGCGTGCACACGTTTGTGTGTGTGTGTGCATTCATGTGCATGCACGTGTATATATGCATTCATTCATGTATGTTCATTTGCGTATACGTGTGCATTCCTGTGTGCTCTTTCATGTGTGTCCATGTGCACTCATGTGTGAATATGTAGGTATGTGCACACATGTGGCATTTGAGTGTGTGCCTGTTTGTGTGTCTGTGTGTTCACAGGCATGTGTACTTCAGATGTGATCATCTCTTACCCACCTTGTTTGAGGTAGGTCCTTTCTGTTGTTGGCCACTGTGCGGCCTGCACCAGTCTAGCTGGCCCAAAAACTGCCCCCGACAGAATTCTCCAGTCTCTGTCCACTCACCTTGAAGAACTGGGATTACAGACAAACCAAGCTTTGTGTGGGTTCTGGGGAATTTAAAATTGGGTGCTCACCCGTACATTACCCACTAAACTGTCTCCCCAGACTCTGTTGTTTTGAGATAGAGTCTGCTATGTACCCAGGCTTGAACTCACAGTGCTCCTTCTCTGGCCTCCTGTATGTGCAGGATCACAGATGGGCATCGCCAAGCCTGGCTATAGTGGGTGCTTCACAAAACCATTAAGAAGAGTATTGAGATCATCCAAGATGGGCACACTGTGATCCCAGAAAGAAGTTGTCGTAGGAAGCACAAAAGATCCCAAGAGACCAAAACAATGTAAGCAGAAAGATCACTGCTGGGTCCGAGCATGGGATCTCAACTTAAACTGCACTATTAGAGCAGGAAAAACAGCTTGATTTTACATGTATGGGTAGGTGACTTGTCTTTATGAATGCCTGTACACTAATTACATGCAGTGCCCATGGGAGTATCAGATCTCCTGAAACTGGAGTTATACATGGTTGTGAGCTGCCATGTGGGTGCTGGGAATTGAACCCAGATCCTCTGGAAAAGCAGCCAGTGCTCTTAACCCCTGAGCCATCTCCCCAGTCTCCCCCTCCCCGTGTCTGTTGTTTGTTTGTTTGCTGTTGTTTTGTTGTTGTTAGCAAGAGGGTCTCATTTTGTGGCCCTGGCTGGCTTAAATCAGGCTAGCTTCAAACTCACAGAGATCCACCTGCCTTTGCCTAGAAAGTGCTGGAATTAAAATGTCTGATACCCTTTTTCTGGCCTCCTCTAGCACCAGGCACCCTTGTGGTGGCACCCAGGCATACATGCAGCCAGAAGACTCACACACATAGAATAATAACTTTTTAATATTGAAGGAAAAGACAGTAAAGCAAGTGAGGTGTGGAGGCTGAGGCAGGAGGATTGTAAGACTGAGCACAGCCTGGGCTATATAGGAAAGGAGATGGGAGCTAGTTAGGAAGCAAGATGATCTGAGTTCCAGTCCCAGAGCTCTTGTAAAAGTGCTGGCAGTCAGAGGCAGGCAGATGGGTCACAAGTACTCGATACCCATCCAGCCTAGCCAAAGGCAAACCTCAAGTCCAAGGAGAGGCCTTGAATGAAAACATATGATGAAGCATGATAGAGAAAGACACAAACAGGCTTGTGCACATTCACACACATATGCAAAACACATTGCTTAACCACTCCATCCCACTATAAGTGGAAAAAAGAAAAAAAAAATCATTCTATTCTAGCTGATAGTGCACTGTATTTTACTCATTGTCATTGTGAAGATAAAAAAATAAAATAAAAATTCTGGTCCTGGGAATCCAACCTGGGGCCTGGAGCTTGTTCCTTCACTGAGATATACCTATAACCTGAGACTCTGGTGGTTGTGGGCTGGAGACCCTAAACTCAATCCCCACCCTCACAGCCATTCTAACTCCTAAGAAACCAAAGCAGAGGAGAACCGTTGGGAAGGAAGTCTCAGGGAGATAGGAACTGGGGCTGGGGTGAGGGCCAGCTGTCCGCCAGACTTTGGAGAGAAACTGAAGCTTGACAAGAGAAAGTATTGAAGGCCGGGAGCCCCTGAGGCTGGAGAGGTCACCTTCCAGCGCTGCAGTAAAAGGAATTTGCTCTCTCTCTAAGACCCCCAGGCCAGACGGGAACTGTTACAATCAAGTGCTCGGAAATCAAGCCAGGTGTCTTAGCTTGTAAAGCAAACAAACAAAATTACCATACAAAAGCCTCGATTTCCCGGCTGAAGTGGTCCTGCCCCGGGCGGACCGCTGGAGATCCGCAACTCTATGACATTCCTGGCTTCGCTCCCTGTCCCCTGTGTGACTAGGGACAAGCTACCTACTCTGTGTCTCAGTTTCCTCGGGCTTAAAATGGATCGCGCTGTAATGCCTGTTTTGTAAACTTGAGAGCAAGAATTTGAAACAGCCGTGTGATAGTCGCGCACGCCTTTAATCCCAGGCGTCGGGAGGCAGAGGCCGGCGGATCTCTGTGAGTCAGAGACCAGCCTGGTCTACAGCGCGAGTTCAGGACAGTCTAGCCTACCCAGAGAAACCTTGTCTCAAGCCAAACAAAAAGGAATTTAAAACACTGTTGGCAGATTTTATTGAGCACTTACAGCTCAATTGGAACCCGGCTCAGTCATAGAGCACTTCTCTGGAATCCTCCAGAGGACTGGGTCTGAATTTCAGGGGTAGAACACTGGCCTAGAATCCAGCTTATGGCTGTGAGGCTGATCCCCTGGGACACAGAGACTAGGAACCTCAATGCTGTCCTTTAAGGGTGTCTTTCTCCCTAGGCTAACCTGAGCTACACAGTGAGGACATCCCTGTCCCTTCCTGCTGCCTGTATTTCTAAGGAACATACTGTGTGCCAGCCAGTACATGGAGGGGCAAGTTCTGGGTCATCCAGGGAAGGTGTCAGTGTGGCCTCTGCTAGCAGCCCCTTGCTCACTCATGTCCTGTTTCTGTTTCTAGTCTTTAGTGAAGGGAGCATCAGAGAGTGAACTACGTCTACCTGGACAGGTGATGCCCATAGGGAGAAATTGTTCTGGAATCAATAGCGTGAACCTGTGAGGTCTGCTTCTGTACTTAGAGCTTTTACAAACACAGTGCTTTTACAAAAGGGAGCGCCCACTCAGGATGAGAAGATAAAGGAAACAGAGAGGGGACTATTCATCTCTAAGCAACGGAGACAGAATGCTGGACCCAGGGGGTTTGGAAACCCACAGATCACACAAGATTCTAAGAGAGCTTAATCTCCTGGTGGGAAAGACCAGGATTTGAACCCAGACTGCAGGAAATGCTGTGTACTCTTAGGGCAGTGACTTAACCTTTCTGCGCCAGCATTTCCTTCTGAAAGTAAACAAAGAGGAATCACTAGGCTTGATAACAGTGGGAACAAATAAGGAAGGAGGCTGTTCTCCCCCCTCACACCACTGCCAGGAGGGGGTGAGGCGGTTGTCCCTTTCCACTGGGGCTTCAGAGAGACTTAGCCTGTCACCGGCAGAGGGAGGGCTCAAAGAAAGATCACGTTTGGAGGGAGGGAGGGCCTCATCCCTTTAATGTGGGGTTTCTTCTTTTCTTTCCTTTTGTCTTCACTAGCGGGTGGGCTGGCTCGTGACACCCCCACCTTTAACCCCTGGGGTCTGCCAGCCATTGTTTTAAGCGTTCCGAGGGGTGTGATGGTTTTCCTTGGTCAAGGTGTCATTTTGCATATCTAAAATCAGGTGATCTAAACCCAGGGCACAAAAAAAAGATGCCTTTCCTCAGGTGACTTATTGGCCTGGGGAACTTGCCCCACCAACGGTCAACGAAGTGCAGCTTTACTCCAAGTGCAGCTCTACTCCATGGGACAACACTCTTTCATCCAAATGCAACTATGGCTTGGAGAGAAATGGTCCCCACCTAATGGAAAGTTGGGGGCCAGCCTGAACTACAGAATAAAACCCTGTCTCAAAACAACACAAGAAAGCCATAGTTGGTGCGTCTTAAGACAAGGGGGAGAGGGTCTCCAAGTCTGAATGATTAGGCAGACATTATACTGTGTATATATGTATTCATGTGTGTATTTATGTGTATGTATGCATGTGTGTGTATGTATGCGTGTTGCCTAAAACTCAGGATAATCGTGAAGCTGGCTGATAGGCACTGCGTGGGGATATGTCATTATATTTGGACACGTACTAAGATTTTATGGTCCCAGTTCCAGGCTGACACGCATTCTTTGAAGGGGCTTGAATTCCGGGTTTAAAGACTTCCCTCCCAGTCACTTCCTCTGATCGCTGGATCTTGAGGTGGCTCGAGACCTTTGCAGACAATCCGAAGAATGAATAAACAAATGTTTGTTTTCGCCTCTTTTAAAATTCCTGAAGACACGAGGCAGTCAATGAGGAGGTGAACAAGTCTTTGGCCCCGGTGGCCCCAAAGCGGCCGCTGGCTCCAGCAGTCTCTGCCCTTTGTTTTCCTAAGACTCTGGGCTGTTGTCCCCACCGGTTAAAAAGCCATCCCTGGCCCTGCTTTCAAAGACAGCCGGTTGCATTTCAATGTCCCCTTCCCGGGCGGGGATTCCCCGACGCGGTGGCGTCTAGCAGTCCTGAAGAAGACGCGAAATCATTAGCCCTAATTAAGTCCTCCCGGGCTGGCTGGCTGGATCGGCGACTGCATTCCCAGCCTCCCCAGAAGGAAAGGGGTGGGGTGGGGAGGGCTAAGAGAAAGGGCTCCCCAGCTTTCTCCTTAGGGGTTAGTGTGAGTTTGAGAAGCTGGGAAAGGCGATTTGGGAACCAGGGTCCTAACCTTTAAAACCGGCTTGTCTTCTGTCTGTGCAGCCTTAGGAGAGGAAACAGCCCTAAAATGGAGGCCTGGGCTGAGGGCTGGTGAAATTAAAACATACGTTCATCCCCCTGGATATCGGGATGCAGTATTTTGCCAGACTTTAGAGATTTAAAAAAAAAAAAAGGTCAAGGAGGGCATTGTAGATATAAGGATGTGAAAAGAGGAATCGAGTCGAGTTAACAATATAAATAAAAATTCAATTACAAAATGATGAGCAGTATTTTTTTTAAAAGAGAGGGTATCATGTAGCCCAGGCTAGCCCTGAATACCAATGTAGCTAGTGAAGGATGGCCTTGAACTTCTGATCTTTCTGCCTCTGTCACCAGAGTGCCAGGATCCCAGGTGTGGAACATGATGCCCAGTTTTCAATACTTTTTAAGATCTATGTATTTATTATGTATACAGTGTTCTGCCTGCATGTGTGCCTACAAGCCAGTAGAGAGCATCAGATCTCACTATAGACGGTGGTGAACCACCATGTGGTTGGTGGGAATGAACTCAGGACCTCTGGAAAAGCAGCCAGTGCTCTTAAACCCTGAGCCCACTCTCTAGCCATGTGTTGTGTTTTATTTAAAAAAAAAAAAAAATTACTTTTCATTTTTTAAAATGAAGGCATACAGTGTTCTGCTTGCACACCAGAAGAGGGCACCAGATCTCCACACAGATACTTGTGAGTTACCAGGTGCTGGGAATTGAACTCAGGACCTCTGGAAGAGCAGCCAGTGCTCTCAACTGCCGCTGGGCCATCTCTCCAGCCCATGTTCTGTAATTTAAATAGCAGGTAACAAAATAAAATCTCAATGGGTGTGGCAGCACATACCTAAAGTCACAGGTACCTCTGAGGCGGAGATAGGAAATCACTGTGAACTTGAGGCCAACCAGGACTGGAGTGAGTGAATTAATGGCCAGGTGAGTGAAGGCCTGTTCGTACCAGATAGTAAGTGGTCTAAGCAGGGGTGAGAGTAGTTTTAACCAACACTCAAGGTGGATAAGAAAGCACACGCCTTTAATGCAGTACTAGCCTCAAAGCAGAGGCAGGGCAATCTCTGTGAGTATGAGGCCAGCTTGGTGAGTTCTAACACAGCCAAAGCTACACAAAGGAACCTTGTCTTGAAAAACCAAGTAAGTAAGTAAATATATTTAAAAAGTAACTAAAGCTGGATATAGTTGTGCACATCTTTAATCCCAGCACCTGGAAGGCAAAGGCACGCAGAGCTCTATGAGTTCAAGGCCAAGCTGGTCTACATAGAGAGTTACAGGGCAACCAGAGCTACACAGTGAGACCCTGTCTCAAATAAATAGATAAATAAATAAATGAAAATAGTATTTAAAAAAAAAAAAAAGGAAGAGTTTGAACAGAGGTACCCTGTATGGTAAGCAATGTTGTTTCCAGAAGACATGAGCTAATAAACAAAAATCCCAGTGCCAGGCAGGGGACACCTCCCTGTTTGTTACTGGTCAGGAAGCCTGTAGAAGCCCCACAAACAGCACAGGCTGCTGTCGTTGCCCTTGGTTGCCCACCATAACTATAGAGTAAGACCCCGCTGCTGAAGACACCACACACTTGGGTTGCAAGACAGAGCAGACTGACCGGAAGCTTCCTCCCCGCTGCCTGGCGCTGCTCGTGCTGGGAGGTGCTATGCAGCCTCTGGGAGAGTAAAGCCCTCGGTGGTCTTATTCAGTGCTGGATCCTGTGTGATGCACTACAGATCAGCCAGGCAAGGTGTGCCCACTGGTGCAGTAGTGGCATGAGTGTTGTGTAAGCAACCAGCCACTTCCTGGTGACATTTGTGCCCTGCTCTACAGTGGGAATTTATGCCTGATGTTATGAACCTGTCCGAAAGTCTATGGCTGGGAAGGTCACAGGCCCCGGGAGGATGCTGCTATAGAAGTGTTGCTAGACTGTCAAGCTGCTAAGCTGCCCTTCTCAATATTTATGTTCATCCCCGTGAATTAGTGCTGTGCTCAACTTTGGTACGAGAAGCTGTGTCTGCTGAGGGCAGCAGTTGATGCTGAGATTCCTAACTGATCAAAGTGCTGAGGACAAGGGCTGTGAGTGGTCAGCCCTGAATGGAACATCTGTATGGGGAGGGAGGCTGTGAAATACTGTCTCCTAGACGTGACATGGCCAGTGGTACTCATGAACTCTCAACAGCTGTGAGATACCCAAGATCAAACCATCGAAATTTCCAGTAGGAACAAAGTGGGTGGGTGCGTTTGCTCAGGAAGCTTTGCCCCTCACAAAGAAGCTATGGGGCAGTTCTGGAAAGGAAAAGCCATATTTTTCTTTGTGGATATAACCGCTAGTTGGTTGGTTGCTTGCCCATCTTCCAATGGATGTCCCCACATCCATGTGCTGTAGGCAGATGGACTCTGTGAGTTTAAAAAAAAAGGAGGAGGTTTGGGTACTGAAGAGATGGCTCAATGCTTAAGAGCACTGGTTGCCCTTGCAGAGGACCCAGGTTCAATTCCAAGAACCCACACGGTGGCTCACAACTGCTGTAACTGCGGTTCCAGAGGATCCAACACTCTCTCCTAGTCTCTGTGGGGACTACACACAGGTGGTACACAAACATGCAAGCAGGCAAGACTCTTGACATAAAAGGAATAAGACTTTTTACACATCCTCCCAGGAGGCCGGCCTTCACTTGATTGAGAATGTATACTCTAAACTACTCCCTCCACAAACTGTCCACTGCCCCTTTCCTGGTGCTCCTCTATTGAGGATCCAAGGAGAGCCACTGTGTCCCTAACAATGCCTTCCAAAAGGTGCTGTGTCTAATGACACAGTCTGTATGTCTGCTCACACAGCCCAGTTTGTCCATCTTACCAGCCTTTCACCATGTCCCAGCCCGTCTTGAGAAGATGTAAGTGGGGAGAATGCATCTTTAAAAACAAAGTTAATGTTTTTATTTACTTAATTACTGATTCTTCTTGCTTTCCTGGCCCCGCTGGAAGCCAGAGCCTGAGTGCAATGTTGCCTGCTTTCCACTTAAGTCAATTAATCCCCAGAATGCAGGGTCTGTCTGAAGTAGTCCACTGGCATTGACAGGGGTCCACTCAAGCCTCCCAGCATGCACAATGGGCCTGCATTCTTAACCTGTTTCTGCTGCTGGGGGCCTCTTCTAACCCTCAGGAAAGGGTGCAAGAGATAACAAGTTTTCCTGGAGGGCTCAGTGCCTTTGTGGTCTACCAGAGTGGGAGAGATTTGTCCCCACCTCCTGCCCAGCTCTCAGATACTTCCTCTCAACTGCATGGGCTGATGTCGCTTCCAGAAAGTTTAGAGGAGTTTAGAGTATATGGTAGGAGCCCCCAGGTCAGGGAGGAAGAGCCTAAGAGACAAAAAAAACCTGTTAAGCTCCCATCTCAAGCCCTATCAGGAAGGACTCTGCTCCCAGCTCCTACTGTTCAAGGACAAGTGGGACAAGGCGCCTGCTGTCCCATCTAAGCTCGTAAAATGAATCCTGGCATGGGAAGGAAATGGATGGCCCATGTGTTTTGAAACTCAGGAGGAAGAACAGGTGGGGTCCTTGGGCTATAAACAGACACTTGTTTTTCTTGGAGGACCCCATGGCTCTCAGATGAGTAAGGGCTGTACAGTTCAAGCGGTGGGCATGCTAGCCATGAGACATCTTTTAGGAAAAAAAAAAAAACAAAAAACCGATGGAGTGTGTAAGATGCTTGGCCTTGAGATGCTGTTGCCAAGAGCCTTGATGATGTCATTGGGCCAAAGAGAAAATAAAGACCCCCAGGCCAGGCCCAATTGTGAAGTCTCACTATTCAGGACAGTCTTGAACTCGAAGATCTACCAGCCTCTGCCTCTGCTGAGGTCACAGACATTCATAGCCACTCCCAGTCAGTACCAGTGAATCTAGTATCTCTTTCATGCTAGGATTTTTACTAACTAATTCAAGCTATGTTTGAACTATTGCACTAAGATGCCTATACCACTAGTTAGTCCTGGATACTTTGTCCAAAGATTCTTTCCTCTTAGCTGGGTGTGGTGGCACACACCTTTAATCCCAGCAGGTGGATCTCTGAGTTCAAGGCCAGTCTGGTCTACAAAGTGAATCCCAGGCCAGCTAGGATTACACAGTAAGACTTTGTCTCAAAAAATACAAATCATAACAATAATAAAAATAAATAAATACTCTCTCTTCCTGGGACTGTGAACTCCATGCACTCAAGGATGTACCTGCTTTGAATATTTTTGTGTTTGAGGTGCCAGGAATGGATCCAGTACCTCTCACAGTGTTGAACTCTCTACCTCTGAGCTACATCTCTAGGCCCACCTCTGTATTCTTTTCTCTTTTTTCTTTCTTTACTTATTTTTTTGAGGCAGGATTTCATACAGCCCAGGCTTGCCTGAAACCCAACCAAAGGTGTGTGTGTGTGTGTGTGTATGTGTGTGTGTGTGTGTGTGTGTGTGTGTATCCATATGTATATCCAAGGATAACTTTGAACTTCTGAACCTCCTGCTTCCACCTCCTGGTACCAGGAATACAGGCATGAACCATCATTGTACCTTGCTTATGTGGAGTTGGGGATCAAACCCAGGACCTCATGCAAGCTAAGTAAGTACTCTACCAACTGAGCCACATCCTCAGTGTGTCCCCTCCCCTCCCCCCAGACTCTTGACATGTATCATAGGCTTAGCACAGAAGAGAAAGTGGTTTGGTGTCAGTCAACAATGCAGGGCTGGAGATGGAGCTTGGAGGGAAAGCTTTTCTCTCCCATTTCTGCCTCCCATTTCATCCCAGGAATGCTGGGATTACAGGTGCAGGTTCCTGCAGCTGGCCTTTTTGCATTGGTTAAGGGACCTAAACTGACAACATTGGGCTATGGCATCACGTGCTTTTTCACTTTGACAAGAAGTCAAAATGTTCAGCTGTGGAATATTCCTTTACACCCTGTGAATATGCACCACTGTTATTGGTTTATTAAAGAATCTGACTGCCCAATAGCTAAGCAGAATAAGGTTAGGTGGGAGAGCCAAACTGAGAATGTTGGAGGAAGAAGATGGAGTCTGAGGCGTCTTGAACAGATGCAGAGAGAATGGAGATGGGCGTGCTGTACTGAGAAAACGTACCAAGCCACATAGCAAATCAAAGGTTAGAAATATGGGTTGGTTTAAAATATAAGAGTTAGCTAGTAATAAGCCTGAGCTATTGGCCGAGCATTTATGACTCATATTAAGTCTCTGTGTTGGTTATTTGAGAACTAGCAGGTGGGAAAGAAATGTCGACCTAGACTCAGTTCCTCCCCCCAAACTCTGACACATCAGGTCTGGGTGGAGCCCAGGCAGGAACCCTTAGAGCTTCCCCAGGTGAATCTAAGGTGAAACAGGACTGAAAAGCCCTCACCCATCTTCTGCTTCCTCCTCCTTTTCTCTTTTAAGACCAAGTGTCACATTGCCCAGGCTGACCTTGACCTCCTGATCCTGCTGACTCCACATTCTGAGGACTGGGGGTTCCATGCCCAGCTTGAGGATGGCAGTGCTAGATGGAGAGTCTGTGCACACCAAACAACCATGGCACTATACCTGCCTGAAAGCCACGATCCTTTGGATGTGTGCTTTGCATTCTCGCTGGCTGAGGCCATCTTCCCCTGCCCGCCCCCCGCCCCCCCCCCACAATGCTGAGCTCTCCGTCCTGGAAATGGCTCTGCTAGCAAAGCCTAGTCCTCCTGTCATTCCATGTCCTATTCTTTGCCATGAACAAAGCCTGCCAACTGGGAGTGACGATCATAAATAAACAAAAAAAACGGGACAAGAAGTGTGTGCACACTGGGACTCCTGGCCCGATTTGCTGTCATCAGACGTCACCAGCATGTTGCTTTTGAATGGGGTCTATAAAATCTGCAATTGTGGACTGACCATTGTTCTTGTGCCCCTGGGGACACCAACCTTTTCATTTTCCCCACAGCATGCTGACCAGGAAAGAAAGAAGACGGAGGGCAAGGGAGTGGTGGCCTGACTGTTTCTGGGTGGCATGTGACCATTTTAAACAGACAGGCCCATAGCTACAACAATAACAGCTTACATCAGACTCCCTGGGTACCAATCCCAGGGCTGTGGGCTCAATCCATGTCATCTCTCTACACTTCTATAAAGCAAAGATGGTTTTATTAATTTCTCCCGCCAGTGTTAGAGATTAAACCCAGGTGTTTGTTCGGGCCAGGCAAGCTCTCTTCCCCTGAGCTACACCCCAACCTGGGCAGTCTTGTTTTAAGAGGAGAGAGTTGAAGGGTCTAAAGAATTTAGTGTTTTTCAGGGTCACACAAATCAAAAACAAACTGGGGTTACTTCCACTCAGTATCTGACTCCAAGGCAGGCTTAGTGGTGTAGTTATAACCCTAGCCCAGGGGGATCGGTGGGAAAGGGCTCGAGAGTTCTAGGCTAGCCTGGGTTACATAGGTAGACTCTGACTTCAACAAGACAAAACCAAACAACAACCTGAGTCTCCCCCCCCACCCCAATTTTATTCTCTTCTGCTGAGAAGTCACAGAAGGCCTTTTCAGATTCCAGTCTTAGCATAGTTCTGCTTAGTGTTATCTTTGCGCACACACACTCGCCGGTAGTCACTTTGATGTTTTGCATGTTAGGCATGTTTTGGAAGTGCTGACTGTGAGGGGCTGAGTGAACCCCGTGGATGGGGTTTGTGGAAGCACAAGGGTTAATGACATACAACACAAATTGGCCGGCTGGGGTCCGGCTGCCTCTCTGCCCCCAGGCTTTGTTCTTTCTTGCCTTCTCTCCTTAGCTTGGAGACCTTGTTCCGTGGGGACAAAACAAACAGGGGCTGTCAGGACCGAATTGGTCTCTTCAGCCACACAATGAGAAGTGGGAGTGGGAACAATTACTCCTAACACAGCCCCGAGGTTTACCGAAATTATCTGGGTAATTGCCTCCATTTTCAGCTTGGATTTGGGCTCTGAAAATCCTGGAGCTTCAAAATGATAAATAATGAGGTTCTCATTGAGGCCAAAGTCGAGAGGGAGCCAGGGGCACAGAGGGATGGAGGGGCAGGCTGGGGGAACTTGTGATGAGGTCATGCTTGGGTAGGAAGGTTTGCATGATTCCTGGAGAGTCTTCTAGCCTCAGTTTCCTGGGCTGGCCCTCAAAGGGATAATAGCAGCGATTTGGAACAGGGGAGGGGAGCGGAAGGAAGTGGGGAGGAGAGGGAGGAGAAAGGAGACTAGAAGGGATGGAAGGGGTGGAAAGGAATGGACAAGGAAGGGAGAGGGAGTGAGAGAGAATGAGAGAGAAAGGGACACAAAAGCCCTTTTGTGTGCTGTGCCTTTGTGTAGGATGAATTATAAACTTCAGAAGGGAATCAACACAACCTCCTGTCTCCTCCACTCAGCCTAAAGAAAGTGCTGGCCCCGCCCGTGTACACACACACACACACACACACACACACACACTCACACACACACACTCACACACACACACACACCATACACACACACTCACACACACACACACTCACACACACACCATACACACACACTCACACACACACACACACACTCACACACACACACACACACACACACACCAGGAGCATTAGCTTTTGTCTTCCAGCTGTAGGCTAAACTAACCACGCCCCTTCACTTTTCTTCCAAGCCTCCCACTTTCTTACTAACCTTTGGCTATGTTGTTATAAATATGCAAATGTATGGGTGTGGTCAGTTAAACTTGATAAAAGAGTACTAAAATGCATATTGCACATTTAAAAAGTTCCCCCCACCCAAGCATGATGGTGCATACCTTGAATCCCTGAATCTGGAAGGCAGAGGGAGGAGGATCTTTCTGAGTTCCAAGCCAAGCTGGTCTACACAGAAAGTCCAGAACTACATAGAGAGACCCTGTCTCACAAAGGCAAAACAAAATAAAATTCCCTCACCCATTTGGAAGAGTAAAGTTGAAGGTTCTGATCCACATCAGTAGCCCTTGTGCTTAGATTAAGAGCTGGGGGTTCAAGGCCAGATGGGCAGCATAGGGAGACCCAGTCTTCCAAATGGAAACTGCTAGGGTACAGTCTCAACTTGATCTACAGCCCCCAAATAAAATAAAACAGCAGGAGAGGACCAGAGACTACCTAGACCAATGCCTGCCTAGCCCCGGCATACACAGTGCCTGGGTTCCATCCCCAGCATCGTATGAAAATAGAGCCTGGGAACAAATGCCTGTTATCCTGTCACTGGAGACAGGGAAGCAGAAGGATGAAGAGTTCAAAGTCATTCCCAGGCTCATATCAAATCTGAGGCCAACCCAATCTTTGGGAGACATTGCCTCTAAACTAACCAACCACCCAAATATGACATTCCTTATTGCATGTGAAAGCAAGTGGTGAGTACCCTTGGCTTGTAGGTCATATTCTGTCCATCCAGTCAGTGCCTCCTGTGCCCATAGGGAGGACAGCAGAGCGTGCTAGAGGGACAACTGGAAAGGTTTCAAATGATCTAATTTTTTGGGTGGGGAGGGAGGGTTCCAGACAGGGTTTCTCTGTGTAGCTTTGGAACTTATCCTGGCACTCCCTCTGCAGATCAGGCTGGCCTTGAACTCACAGAGATCCGCCTGCTTCTGCCTCCCGAGTGCTGGGATTAAAGGCATGCAACACCACCTCCCTGCTATCTGATGTTTTGAAGCAAAAGAGATACATTGGGGACAGATGTGGAAGGCAGCTTCCCCCCATAGCATACTCTCCTAAAGGAACTCTTTACTGTTACCCCATCATGAGCAAGGAGTTTCAGCTCAGTCCTGAGGTTCAGCAAAAGCATTCTAGATGAAATGACATTGATGTCCCCAAGGGGAGGTGCTTGAGGGACACAGAATAAGGCAGTGGTTCTTACCCAGAGCTGATGCCACCAACATGGCTTATGGCATCATCTGGAGACATCTTAGTTTGTCTCCTATGGCAAAGATGCTACTGGCATTTAGTGGGCAGATGCCAGGGCTAAAGGATGCTAGCCCTCCCTGAATGCACGGGGCAGCCCTGAACTCACAGAACCAGCCAGATGACGATGTCACCAATGCCCAAGTTTCAAAACCAAGGCTGAGGGGACATCATCATGGGGAATTGGGAGAAGGAAGGTGGCAATCTGACCTATAGAGTTTGCTTTTGAAGAATCAGGCAAAGTGCAGTAGGGAGAGAAGGGGAAGCCTTCTGGAGGAGACTGTGGAAGGTGACATTGTTCTATGACCACGGGAGTTTTTGAAGCATTCTTTTGACCAGGGCTTTTGTATCAGTCCCACTGTTGACTAACTGGTAGGTTTGAGGTAAGGTAGATGGTGAATTTGGGGAACTCCAAATCAATTATTATGAAAGATGAGGTTTCGGGAATAATCATTTAGGACCATCCATGGGAACCTTGTGGTCCAAGGAAGGACCTAGAGGTGAGGAGGAGGAAGCCAGCTGCTTGTCACTCATCCGCCAAGATCCACATCCTCACACATGCTCTGAATACTCTCTGCCACCGAGTTACATTCTGGACCTTGGGAATATTATAACTAATTGGTAAAATAATTAACCAGTCAGTAAGTGTACCGTGCATGGGAATGTGAGCACACAATGGCCTGCGCACAGGTCAGAGGACAGCTGCCTCCCGGAGCAGGGTCTCTTTCTCCCTGGCTGTTTCTGATGAACCGAGGACCCCAGGCTGGCAGGACTGTGTGTGAGCTTCAGGTAGTTCTGTCCTCTGCCCCCTCACCCCATTTCCCCAGAGGAGGGCTGTGACTGCAGACACACGACACCCCATCTCACTTTTTAAAAAACGCGTCTTCTAGGGGCAAACTCAGGTTGACAGGCTTTCCCTGATAGTCCTTTACTTGCTCCTCCACCTCATGGCCCAAGAGAAATCAGGAAACTCACTCAAGGTGACAGACACACGAATAAACCAGGACTATAGCCCTCCACATGGCAGCCTTTTGCCTTGGCACCATATTTCCTCCTTCCCTTACTTTGTTTTTTGAGGAACTGGGCATAGAATCTAGGGCCTGGCTCATGCTAGGCAAGTCCTGTTCCATTCACTTTCAGCCCTTTCCTTTCCAGGCATTCGAAAAAACTCTATGCACTTCTCCGATGCAACCAGCAGATGGCAGGCAAGGAGCAGCCTGGCGGTGCCTTGGGCCCCTGACTTGCTCAGGCTGGCTGCAGCTTGCTCTCTTAGTTCCTCTTACTCCCCCACCCCTCACCAAGGGGAGGAACCCAGATTCAGCATAGGTAGAATGAGATTCTCGGGTCCTGTTTTGACCTGGAGGTCCCAGGAGGCAGTCACTCAGATTCCAGCCATCTCGAAAGTGATCCCATAAAAAAAGACCCAGCAAAGGCCGCATGCTCTCAGTTTCCAGGGAAGCAGACATCCATTCTTGCTTGACTTGCCTTCGAGAAAATCCTGGGGGCAGGCTTGGGGTGAACTAGAGGTTGGTGTGGAATTTGTCTTGAGGGGCTGAAACGGGAAGGTGTCCTGTAGCAAGCTGGCAAGCAGGCAGCCTCCTGTTTCACGAATGGAATAAATCTTGTGGCTAAGCAGGATCCAGTAGGGTTCACTGAGCCTGGGCTCACTGGGTAGTAGAGGGGCCTCCCCAGTTACCAGTATTCATAAAGAAATAAAGAAAAATGAACGAGGTCCCCTTTTGACCCTTCCACACTGTCTAGGGTGTCTAGGATTGCTTGGATGAAAAGTTTAAAAAAAAAAAAAAAAAAAAGACACTGGAAGGGAGAAAGGTAGAAAACATACCCAGGGAAATTTCTGATTTCCAAAGGAAAGGGGTTCCTGGACATGAATAGACTAGGTCCATCTACAGGTCTGGGGCAGGTGCCTGCTTAGTTTCTAGCCAACAAAAGAATGACATTGCCTTGAAAGGGATCCTAGTTTTTTGGGGGTTTTTGTTTGTTTGTTTGTTTGTTTTTTCTCATCTTTGCATGGAATTTTGAACAGGTGTCCCCAGGCCCCAAGGTAACCCACCCCCAACATTCACACAGCCACTCCCCAGAAGCCAAATCTGGTGCTCCTCTTAGTGGCAAAAGTTTAGGGAACCAGAACTCTAACACAAGAGGATTGAGATGTTGGGATTCACCTAGTCTACACAGGAAGAGGCTGTCACAAACAAGATAATGTCAAACAGAAATTTTGAATTTCCTGAGGACAAAAAAAAAAAGAAAAAGAAAAGAAAAGAAAAAAGAAAAAAAAAAAGAAAGAAAGGAAAAAAAAAAGCTGACTGATGGCTATACCCTAATCTTGTCACTGTTCCTGCCCCAGATGGGACCCCAGTCCCCCCAATCAAGAAGATCTCCCCTGCGGTTCCCTATTCCCTCCCTTCATCCTGGCATCTAGTGAGAAGTAATTTTGTTTTATGAAAAGTAGTTGTCTTTTATTGCCTGTGATCGCCCAGGGAGGGTGACCCTCCCAACAGGAAATTAACACAGAACTCATTGGGGGCGATAATGACTGCTCATAATCATTTGGCTGATAAGTTAATATAATTGATTAATCAACTAATTATACAGTGCCTGAACACACTCCCCCAGCCTTAGCTTCAAAATAAGCAGGGGTGTTGGGAGAGGAGGGAAAGGAGTATTTTAAAACCAGGGCTGTACAGGGACTATCGCACACTTCTCCAAATAACCCCAGATTCATTGCTTATTGTCCCCAGAGCAGTGAGTGGGTCTTTGGTTAGAATCGTGCATCTCTGAAATTCTGACATTCTAGCATCCTTCTGAAAAGCTGTGCACATCTGTAAAATACATTTTGTGTGTGATTTTAAGGGATCCTCGAGTGAGCTCAGCACAACTGGCCCTGGGGAGAGTGGGCTGGGCTGGGAGGGTAGGGGGTTGTTTTGCCTGTGTGGTGGCATCTGAGCTATTTGGACACAAAACCACGGTCACTGGCCTTCCAAACCTACTCTCCTATAGCACTCCCCCGGGACGAGAGCTGGGGGGAGGAGGGTTAAGGATGCCTCTTCCAGGCACAAAGAGATTTAAAAAAAAAAAAAAAGTCCGAGATGCTGGTGCTGGGGGCTGAGATAAATAACAGTCTGTGAAGGTGACAGGAAGGAGGATCCCTCCCAAGTGTCAGTTCAGTGCCCGAAGTGTCCTTGACACTTGGGGACCTTGGAGAGGGCACACAAACTCTGGTGTGAAGGAACACAAGTCTAGGGTTGGCTCAGCGGGCCAGGGGAAGGCAAATCAGGCTGCTGCTTTGCAATCTGAAACCAGAGCCTAGGTCATTAGCAGGAAACCGAAGCGCTGGGGAATCGCATTTCTAAAGAGTCAATGCTGCACTGGGGTAGCTGGGTGTGTGTGTGTGGGGGGGGGGTGGAAATCAGGATCAAGCCATCCCCCCCCTTTCTAGTCCTCCTATTTTTGTCTCCTATTCTCAAAGCTAAACCAAAACTGGGATACCCAAGATTTTTCAAAGACCTCAGTTTGTGTGCCCAGCACCTTATGCTCAGAGCTTAAGCCTGTATTCCCCAGGTAGGCAGTTTGTTTACGGAGCTAGCCAAGCTGTGGCAGGACCTGCACGCGGGCTCTCCGCGGGTGTGCGGCCTATAGGTTGTCCAGGGCTGGTCCTATGTCCAGGATCTCTGGCTTCTCAGTGGACCCTGGCCTCCCCCCCCCCACTCCCTTCCCACTGCTTCCTCTTCCAACTGGAGTCACACAGATGCAAAGAAAAGACCCGAAAAGCACCCTTGCAGAGGTTTCTAGAAACAGACGAGGATGGACCAGCAGAGAGTAAGCACTGTCCTCTCAGAATTCCCCACCTGCAGGTCTGTCCAGCCCCGGGCCTTTGCTACAGGCTAGAGAGAGCAATTGTAGACACCGGAGATTCCAGGGGAACTGGGGCTGGAGGCCTGGGACAAGCAGCTTGTTCCCGGACCTGGCAGAAGGGGGCCAGGCTGTTAGCGCTGCGCCTGCTCAGATAATCGCTCCAGGGTTTAGCTGAGGGGGGGATTAAGTGGGAGTCCATCCACATGGAAACACAAGCCCTCACCCTAAGGTCTTCACCTGGAGAGAAGTAGACATTCCAAATCAAAGACGACTTTGACATCACACCCCGGATTCACACCAAAATCACAATACTGCCCTCTGAAGAACGAAAACGGGCCAACTCCCAAACACTCCCACGATTTCTCTGCATCCGGGACCTCAGGTAGCGACACCTGAATTAGAAATGAAGGTTGCTCTCTGGTTGGTTGATTTTCGGGTTCCATCCATCCACCCGAGCTCCGGTTAATGACGTAGTCATTTGGTGAGGTATCTGCTTTGTGCCGCTGGGTTGAGAATTGAACGCTCTTTACAGGGTTAATTGTGAGAGCGACTAAGGTCACTTCGTGGGGTGCCCCCTCCCCAGTGCCAGGGCCCCCGCGCCTTCCCCCACCCCCAGCGCACACACACGCGCCCCTTGCACGCCAGTGATTTCTATCGTGGTTATTATGTGTGCTTTGAACGCCCACATCTGCAACATATATTTCTTGATTATACGCATCTTGATTATAAAACAAGCAAGTGCATTTTACATCCGGAACTGTCTTGCGAATGAAACTCCTAAATCCAAATTGGAAGAGACATCCCACAGATGGGGAGCACCCACAAGTACACGCAAACACACACATGGCTTTCTAACACCTGCGGCTCCTGGCTTCAGAGTATCAGCACCCCACAGCTCCTTGTAGGTACAAAGGTATAAGGTATATGGCTTCGGCTTCATCTACAAGAGTCCAGGCCACCTGGGGGGGGACAAATACTACCCCCCATGGCCATTTTCTTGGATGACTGCCAAGAGGCCAAATTCAGAAACCAGCGAGGCAGAAAGTGTGCTGATGGGAAGGTAACACGTCTCTTGTAGAGAGAGCCCCGAGGAGCCTGTCTGTTGGCTTAGGGGAAAGGTCAGAACTAAGGTTTTCCTTGAATGGAATTTTTCGAAAGGCCTACACGTATTTCTGGAACTTTCACCCACGTATGAAAGGGTGGGACTCGGGACAGTTCAAGCCCAGAGACAGACTCCGTGCCAGCCTACACACTCACTATTTGCCAACACTCCTCTCTACTTTAGGGCAACAACCTAGACACGGGAGGGGGGGGTTCCAAGGTCGCGACCCCTGCCTGTGCCCAAGCGCGCCCTTCGGCCCCTGCAATTAGCGCCGGGAGGTCAGGAAGAACTCGGACGCCTCTACCCGCAGCTCAAAGACCAGCAAAGGTGACCCCGGCCCCTCCCGTCGGGTCTCAGACGCCAGCGCAGCCTGGAGCCTATCTTCCCCACGGGCGGGCGGGCGCCCGGAGGGCTCTAGCCAGTACCGGCTTTCATCACCGTATACCCACCGATCTGCAAGTCTCTCAGCCCTGCAGGCCGCAGAAGCTGACCACTGTCCGGCGCCAAGAAGGCCTGGTAGTTCCAGAAATTCTGGCCTTCCTTTGTCCCTGCACACGCGGCCAGAAGAAAAAAAAGAAAGAGACAACAACAACAAAACCAAACCAAACCAAAAAACAAAACAAAAAAAAACCCAAGTTAAGAGTTGATATAGCACAAAAGCGAGCATCTCAATAGAGGGAAGTTGGTTCGAGTTGCGTCTACGTGGGTAGAGTTCGAGGGGAGGGGGTCTCTTTTTATCTGCATCTCCTCCATTCAGGGTTACTAGCTCCTGGGAACCACGGTCCTCTCATTGAATTTCCAAAACTCCCTTGGAAATCTCATCTGAGGCCCAAGCAGGAATGAAAGGGGTGGGGGTGGGGGCTGTCGTGGGAAGGAAAAGTCAGGTGAAGGGTGGTTCCATGAGAAGGGGTGATAAGGTGAAGCCCTCAAGTTCTGGACACTCAAAGGCCCTGGGAGTATCCATTTAGCCGCTGTTAGTCAGGGCGCATTCGTGGGTCAGACAGATAGGTGGCACTCGAAGCCTGGGAGAGGGGAAAAAAAAAAAAAAAAAAAAAAAAAAAAAAAAGATCCAGGCGCCGGCCCCTAGTGGCCTCAGCAGCCGCCGCCACCACCACCATAAAGCCCGCGGCGAGATTGCGACCGGCGCCAGGTGAGTAATAGGCACAGAAATCCAGAGAGATTGTGAGCGGGTCACCCCCGGTCCATCAGCGCCACAAGAGTTATACATTAACAGCACTATATATAAATAAGATACAGAGGAGATTATAAAGAAGACGAAAGAAAAGAAAAGAAGAAAGGGAGGAAGGAAGCCCTAGGAGGGGCCGGGACAGGTTTGGGCACTGTCCCCAAATTTGGAGCATAGAGGAGGAAATCTGACTGAGAAAGCCAAGCAAATTCTGTTTGGTTTGGTTCAGTTTCTGCTTTCTCCGCATTTGAAACCGATCTATTTTCTCCTCAATTTGGGAGCTCGCGCAGCGGGAGCCAAACACCACCTTCCCCAGGCGGACCACCAGACTTTTGGTCGCGGGGAAGACTGGCCTCTCTGGTCCCCAAAGCACTCTCCAGTCCCATCTCTCTAGTTGGTTTCCCCTCCTCCCTAGACAGCGTGGGAGGGGGAAGTAATGGGGGTCCCCGCGTGCCTGGGCTCGAAAAGGGGGTTTTGCCCACCCCTCCAGAGGTCTAGAGCTGGGTTCTCTTACAAACCCAGGAGGAGGGGCCCCCCTTATGACCCGCCGCTCAAGAGGCCTGAAGGTGACAGGGACGGAAGGCTTGGCTGGCCGGCTCCGAGATGGGGGTTGGGGGCAGTCAGCCGCCAGGCAGGCTCCGGCTGGGTCTTTGAGTCAAGGCCCCCAGGGCAAGAAGTCCTAAGGGCTAACTTTAGAGAGCAAACGTTTGCTCGCCCCCAGAGGAGCCTGGAGGGTGGGGAGACCAAAGACTGACAGAGGCTCCGCCATTTTTTTTTTTTTTTTTTATATTGGAAGATTGGAAGATAAATTGAACTTCAAAAAGATAACTTCCCTAACTACCTGGGGACGGGTTAAGGGAAGAATGTGTGTGTGTGTGTGTGGGGGGGTGATGCCAGCTTCCTGGGTGACTTTTGCCTTGGAGGTTCCATGTGGGCTCCCGAATTAATTACCTTCCCTCTCAAGATCAAACTAAGTGTGCACACTGTGGTGCGGGGTGAGCACCTCCCTGGCCTTGTCCCAACCCTGAATGTTCGTGGGCAACAGACATGGCTTAGGCTTTTCACCGATGCCAGATTCTCGGGTATAGGGAGAATTTATTTTGTGATCCATGTCAAAAAGGGAAAGAATTAAAAACGAAAACTCTTCTTAGCTCTCCCAGCTTTTTTCTGGTCCTATTCCTGGCGGGGGGGGGGGGGCGACTTTCAACACAGAGTAAATCTTCCCCTACTAAAACTGAAGTATATGAAGTTCCTATTTACGAAACTTAATCAGACCCCTTTCCCCTCCGGTTCCCTAAATTAAAGGGAAAGTATTTTCAGATCGATGTGGCCCCCTTCGCAGGAGCAAGGGACTTGTTCTCAGCTTTGTAATTTGAGTGACATCTCATTTTGGCTTTCTGGGCGGTGGGGTGGTCTTAATTATTATTTAAAGGAGAGAGCAGGCAGGGACATCATCAACCCCTTCCAATTTTCCAACTTCGAGAGACACTCTTGAAGAAATCACTAACACGACTTCAAAACTCAGTTCAATAAAAATTTATTGAAATTTCACTGTTTTTTTTTTTTCTTAAGGAGAATTACAGAAAACTCATCAAGGACTAAACACAAAATATGCCTTCATGGATTTTTTTTTTTTTTAGGTTTTTAGTTTTTTAGTTTGTTTTGCCTTTCGTGGTTGTGTGAACGAGTTCCTCTCTCTCTGTACACCAATCCAAAACACCGTCAAGATGAACAATGGCAAGAAAACCTCACTTGGGTTAGAAGATGCCAGAGCCGAATGGCTGAGTATCAACACTTAGAAGGGTTTTAAATGGTGGCCTCTGCTCCCACGAAATCTTAACCCCCTCCTAGGCTTTAGGACATTTCAAGTTGGAGCCTGGAAGGGCCAATACTTCTCCAATTTTGGTGAAAATAGGAAACAGTATTCCCAACCCCACCTCTCCACCAGCTCTTGGACACTTAGAAAATTGCAGCCAGCTCTACTTGAAAGCATATAGATGGAGGTACGGAACCCTGTGCTCGTTAGTGTGAATTAGCCATCTCCTGACCTGGGAATAAAAAACAAAAGGCAAAACAAGAATAAAACCTGACAGACACACTCCTATTTACATCCAGCTATGTACAATTCAATAAATTAAAGTTTTAACTTTCTGAGCGGTCATATTCCACCTATTTACAAGAGATATCAAATAATTACATAAATACTTTGTCCAATAGTCGTGTTTCCTCTTTATTATTTCTTTTAAAACCTTGTTATTGCATATACAGTTAAGAGAACTAATGGTCCGACAGGCACACGAAGCCCTCTACAGCGCTTGGATAAAATAAACTCAGTTGATTTCATTCCCATTGCCTCCCTCTTATCCCCACCCCGCCCCACCCCCACTTCCTCGGCGGGGGGGGGGGGTTGCCGATTGGAGCAGGGTTGAGGCTGACAGGGTTTTTGTTGTTTTCCCGTAAAAGCCAAAAACCATTCAAAAATAAAACCCAGAAAATTGTAACATGCAAAAAAATAAAAGACTGGTATCCTCCTTTAAAACTTCACGATATTAAAAAGACACAGGATTCCTTTAATATAGATCAGGCAAGGGCACTCAGCAACTGATTGAGTTTTCAGTCTTCAGAGACAGTTCCACGGGGACTTCATTTGTCCCCGCTTGGGGTTTGTTAGTTTAGGAAAAAAAAATTTTGTTTCCACTTGACACACGAAGGGTTTTGGAAAGAAAGAGATTTGGGTGCAGTCTCTCAAACACCCGCTCTCCGGGCCAGCCTGGCTACCTTGTTCTTCAGCCTCAATTTCCACACCAGCCTCCAAAGAAGTCATCCTAGACACAAAAGCCAGTTTGCCCCCCACCCCTGCGTCTCAGTGCAACGGCAGCCTGTTTCCACAGCTCAGGAAGACAAGGCCTGTGGTTCTCTGGAAGGAACGTGGTGCTCCTTCCCAGACAAAACTGAAAGAATGGATTATCACCCCACGTGGAAGGCCTGTGGCTTATTTTACATCCAACAAAGTGCACTGGCAGATTTGACCGATCTGGAATGGAGAGACCTTTGGGGGGGGGGGGAGCGGTATTTTTGTTTTTGTTTTTAAGGGGACCCGCTGCAGGACCTGTCCGGCTTGGCTTCCAAGCCACTGACCAGCCTCTGGATGCTCTGCAGTTCACTGGTAGCTGCCTCCTTCTCTGAGCAGAGTTTGGGTGACAAGGACACTGAGCTGGAGGACAGGGTAGAGGAGCGGCTGTTCAGTTCTGACCCCGAGTCCACGGCCACCGAGGCCGGGCTGGCCGCCAGGGCGGCTGCCTTGGCGTCTAGGGGCCCCGCGGCGGAGGCCATGGATGGCAGCGCAGTGGCCAGCAGGCTGCTGCTATCGGGTACTGGAACGGGGATGGAATATGGACTGTAGCGCAGCCTGGGGCGCATGCTGTTCAAGTTGAGGAACGGATGGCGGTGCACGGAGCTGGAGGCGGCCGCTGAGGAAGCCGCAGCTGCAGCTGCCATGTATGTGTAGGGGTAAGGAAAGAGGCTCCCAAAAGGCGACATGGCCAAGCCCTGGAGAAAGGGAAGAAACACAGGGAGTCAGAGAATGGGGGACCATCCCCTGCTCTCCGGGGCAATACTTTCCACTCAGCTCTGTCACCCTAGGCCACAGATCCCTTGTATACTAAACCAAGGGGTTAACATACTAGGATCATTGTGGCTATTAAATCTTCTGCAATATGTCATCCATGGTGCCTGACCCTCGGGGCTATTAGCAAGTTCCCATGAGGGCCAACAGCTGCACCTGTTGAATGGACTCAGGGAGGGCCTCCACCAAAGGGGCTAGAGTTAAACTCTGGTGCACATATTATCATAAAATCCTCAATTTTATCCTTCTAGATCTTTCCCAAGTAGGAAAAATTAAGGATAATGTGACAGGAAATGGGGGAGGGATGAAAAGGTGTTAATTATTAATAAAGGCAGCAAACACCTCAGCCTCTAGGGCTTGTGTCTGGGGGGGGGGGGAGACTGAGGCAGGTCGGGGAATGGGACAGGAACCCACACAGAAGCAGAATTTGCATGCAAGAGCCCAGGGTGTGCCCTTTGCCTGGAGATGTCTAGACTTGTCTGTTCAGGCTGACCCTCCACCTGTCACCTGCCTGGCTGGGGGAGACCAGCCATGAGGTAGGAGGGTTGGAAGTAAGTTAGAAGCTAGTCTGTTGTCTTAGTTTCCTCCTCCCCCCCATGGGGGAGGGCTATGTGCCTTTTGGCTCAGGCAAGGGAGACGAATGTGCTCAGACAAAACAAAAGGTCAGAATAGGGCGAAAACCCCCAGAGAGGCTTCCCACCGGGTTCAGAGCTTTCTCTCTTCTCTTCAGCCCCTCAGTGCCCGGGCCCAGCTGTCTGAACCACACACACAGGCCCGGCCTGCCACAGCCAGTCCCCCTCTCCTTTGACATTTCCCACGTGTACACAATCCATTAACCCTTTGGAGACAGGCTGGCCCGCTGGCCTGTTTGGGGTGGGGGTGGGGAGAAGAGCTTAAGTAGGTGGAAAGCTCACTGACTCCAGACCAAATTCTCACCTAGGGAGTCAGTCGCCTCCCCTCCCCTCAATCCCTTCCCCAGGGGAGTAGTGTCGAAGCAGCCTCCAGAGAAACATACATGTTGGCTCAAAGATGAAATCAAAGAGGCTGGCTGGGTGAGTCAGACTGGCTCAGCTCCACGGGGGGTGGGGGGGGGGAAGGAGAGGGGGGCGAGGGGCTAGCTGTGTGACCTGAGCCAAGGACTCAACATCTCTGGGCTAGAGATGATACATCAAACGATTCCAACTTGTCACAATGTTAAGCAGTGTGGGACTTAGCCATGCCCAGACTAACCTATAGGAAGCAGTTTAAGGGACTTTAGGGGGTGCGGCGGTCACGATGCTCAGTGGGAATAGGTGCAAAGGGTCAATAAAACACTCTAATGGTTACTAGCATGAATCACTGTCTAACGGTCTTAGGCAAGGGACTGGAGCGGAGAGAGAGACTGGAGTGAGCGTCAAGGATGGGAGGTCAGGCAGGAATAATACCTGGGAGGCCAGCACATGCTGTTGAAGATGGAAGGGCAGGGTGGCAGCCGAGGCCCCGGACAGTCCCTGCGCTGCGGCAGCAGAGGCCATGGCTGTAGAATCCAGGCCCGAGACGCCGGTGGATGCCCCGGATACTGTGGCCAGCAGGGGCCCCATGCCCGCAGCCATGCTGGAGAAGGCGCCGCCCATGGCAAACTGGCTGGGATGCAAGAAGAGAGGGTGCCCGTTGAAGAACTGCTGGCCGGCTAGGCCTGGGGCAAAACCCAAGCCCGGAAGGGGCCCCTGAGCCAGGTGCGCGGCAGCGTCGGTCTGCACTGACAATGGAGCGAAGGCGTCCTTGGTGGGCAGCGGGCGCGCATCATCCACCTTGGCGGCGCCTGGACCCTCGCGTCCGGGGCTCCTGCGCTCATCGGCTCCCGGAACGCGAGTGCTGGATGAGATGGTGGCCGGGCTGTGGCGCGAATCTGGCGATGCCTTGTCCAGCCGCGCGGTGTCTCGGGCCCGGCCTGATTCCGCGGGGAACAGCTGTGCCCTGGTGGCTGGGCTGCCCTTGTCTCGGCCTGGCTCCTCGGCGGTGGTGGTGGAAATCTTAGCCGCGTCGCAGGCCTCGGGACCGTGCTCGTCCTTGCTTTCGGCCTCAGCATCACTTTCGGCTTCGCTGTGACACAGATCTTGGGGAAGAAAGGAAAACGCCGGGGAACCGGCTGTCAGACTTGGTTCCTAGTTTAAACTCCACCTCCCAGCCCACCGCGGTGGTGCAACGCCTGGCATGCCAGTACTGAGGCATCAGAGACAGGACGGTCTGGAGTGACAAAACCAAGATTCCTAATGGGCAGCTTACTGGCCGTGTAACCCGGCTCAAACCACTCCCAGCCTCTGTTTTTCCTCTCTGTAAAATGGGATGATGTAACACTTTTACAGTTAAATTCAAGAAACATCACAAGTGTTAAGGCACGGTTTAGCCTCTACCAGCCAGGCCCCCAACGGACAGCTTTTCTTATTGCAATGATTCTCCATTAAAACAAAACAAAACCAGAAAGAAAGCTACTAAGGCATCAGAACTTTCTCTTGAATTTCTCCCATTGGATTGCAAATTCGCTTTTCAAAGATGAGAACTCAGAACTCTGCTGGAATCCATTCCTGTCACCTTCAGAGTCTTTGGCTCAGAGAGCAATGGAGGTCAGGTGCTTCCACAAATTTGTGAACGTTTTGGATTTGTTTGGAAAGAATCCTTACATCTGAATGGGCACAGGCAGAAACTACCACCCTACCACCAAGAGCTATCTATGTTCCCCTCAGTCCCTACAAAGACGGGTGGTGGACAATCAGCAATCAGATCTTATTTATATTTATTATTTGTGTGTCTTTCTCCCACCACACCCTACTCTGTGGGTGTCCTACCAGACAAAGAATAAAACGGAACCCCACTTTATGTTAAAAGCTTAAGTGGATTGAAGACATAAAAAGCTTTCCATTTTATTTCACTTTAAAAACAGGTTTCTTCCCGTTGAGAGCTGTCTTTCTAAATAAATGCTACTTGTTCTTTAAACAGAAAACTGGCTCAGAGATTCAAACCACTTTTTCTACCACTACCCCCATCTCCCCAAGGGCTTCGTCTCCTCCCCTAGATCAGCTGTGGCTTTTTCTTCTACCACCTTCCCTGTACCAGGTGGCTGAGAATCTCTGGCCTTCTCCCTGCCCAACAGTCTCACCCAGAATTCACCTGGGTTGACCAGCACCTGAATACTGATGATTGGAAAGAGAAGACAGAAGGGAGTAAAGGGTGAGTAAAGAGTGAAGGACAGAGACATGCTTCAGGTGCTTTGTACAACTGCCCTTTCCAAGAGGACGGACACACACACACACACACACACACACACACACACCGGTGTTCTGAGGTCTCTGCTACCCCCTCTTGCAAATAAAGTGAAGAATCTACTGGCTCAGGACCTTCCCTAACTTCCTAGGCCTCAAGGCCAAGGAGACCTGGAGTCTAGTCATCACCAAGGATGCCAAGTTTACCTTTGAGGTTGGATGTCCCCACAGTGGACACAGCTGGAGAGGAGGCCTGGGCGAAGCAGTTGAAGGCTGCCTGCTCACTGGAGGACTCATCAGAGGTCCCAGTCTCCTTCTTGTGTCTCTCATCAAACACCCTCATGGATTGCAGGGTGAGCTGCTTTCTGAGATAGAGGCCCACACCCATCGTTAGAGAATGTCACATTCACTTCCTTTCTTTGTTTTCTTTACCCACTTTCCGGAGTGGCACACACCTCACCCCACACTGCCCAACATGAAGTCTGTGAAATTTGCTGTGACCATACAACACAGACCCCAGCATTGTTCTTGACTGTTTAACTGGGAGGAGGCCTATGCACTTGGTCAGGGAAATCTTTAAAACTTCAGGATAGAGGCTAGAGTTGTCCAGGGACATTACTGGCCTTACAGAGGGGATGGTGCTGTGAACACCCAGCCTACCAAACCCCTGCATGGGCACTAACATGGGCAGGAAGCATTCATTACATGGTAACCAGTTTACCGACCATTAATTGGAGTTTAAGCTTATTTCAATGTTTGAAATCATTTTTAATGTTCAGCCTCAAGGGAATAAACTTTAAAAATTGGTAGATGATTTTTCTGGACTTGTAGAAAATCTTCTAAAAAGGGGCGTGGGTGCACAGGTTTTTCTATGGTCTTACCACTGCCTATTTAAAGCAAAAATTGATACAGAGATCCAGAAAGGAAAGAGGGAGGGAAAGCACCCTGGATTTCTCAAGGGGCCTCATCTCAAACCCTATTTGAGAGGAGGTTGCAAAGACTCTGGAAGAATTTGTGAATGGCCGGGTCCCTTCTTAGGTCTTGCTCAGGACAAATGCCAATTAACTAACAATTAATAGGTGCCCCTGTCACCTACTATCCTACCCCTGAGACCCTTTTCTGGTCAGCACTGCCAGTGTAGCCTTAGTTCCCTTAAAGACAACAAGTAGTATAGAATGTTCTCTACCTGGGCCACTATGCAGCAAGAGGGAAGAAGCTGACCCCCGCCCCCACATTCTTCACCATCCAAGCATTTCACCTTCACTTCTAATACTTCCAAGTTTAAGCCTAAGAAAACCATTTACCAATTATCTCCAAAATTAAAAGTCTCAGCTCACCTTTTTTCTCTCCTGCCATTCCCAGTGTCCCGAAAACCTTTTGCAAAAGGGTTGTTGTCTATTTTTAACTGAGTTATCTAGAGAAAACACACAAGCAAGACAGGTATTAGCTTTACTTTGTCGAATGTTATAAATGTGCCCCTCCCGCCAACTCCCCTGTCTCTCATAGAAATGTGACTGCCCAAGTAATCTCAGGGATGGACCAAATAAGAGCGAGAGGGGAGATGATGTCAGGAAGATGGGAAGGGGTGGAAACATCAAAAGAGACAGTAGTTAACCTTTCATGTTTCTAGGAGCCAAGCAAGGATTCCACACTGAGATTATCCAAAGAAATTCCTTCCTTTAGACAGTTTAGATTTAGAAGTGAGACAGTCCCAGTGTGGCCAAAAAAGCACAGCCTATAGATCCAAGTTAGTAGGCTTCTGTTTTGATTATTTTTTATATAGCACAATTAATTATAACGTATGTTAAAATGCCATTTCCTGCTGTTTCCCAACCACCATCGCATACGTGTGTGTATACACACACATAAACACACATCCTATACATGAAAAACTTTTCTGTGAATCTAATAAAATTAATTATGGGGTTTCACTATCTTATACTAGAATGACCCCCCCCCAGGCAAGAGTGGAGGTGAAGGAATAATACTGAGTAATACTGAGGACTTAGAGATTCAAAAAGAAATGGCCACTGTTAGCATTTGTTTTCATTTGTTACTTTTGTTTCTCTCCTACCCCCTCCCCCACCCTGATTTATTTAAAGCCATTAAAGTAACAATGTAATTTTCACAGGATTCTGGGTCTAGAGGAGCATGTGCTTGAAGAAAGATTGTTATCTTTAAACACTAGTCTGGTAGAGAAACTATGTATCCAGTGACTAGGAGTCTGGTAGAGAAACTATGTATCCAGTGACTAGGAGTCTGGTAGAGAAACTATGTATCCAGTGACTAGGAGGTAGGAACCAGGGCTTTGGTTTGGGTTCTGATGACAGGCATCAGGTTTTACTTGAGGCAAGAAGGTGAGTTAACATCCAGACTAGGAAATGTGAGGATCGGTGTCCACAGGGACCAGGGACTGACCATGAGTTCAAAGTACATGGTGTTGCCAGGTAAAGTGGCCTCTCCCTGAGGTCCAGAGCTCAAGCCAAGAGCAACAGGGGTCCTCAACCCCTCCCCACCCACCCACAGGTGCCAAGCTCCATTCTGGTGAACCATCAACAGATACTCTTTTCTGGCCAGGAGAACTGCAGATTCCAGGTGTGAGCCCCTTTGAATCATCAGCTTCAGGCCAAAGGAAGAGCTAGTGACTATTCCCACCTCTAAGTGGGAAGCCTCAGACAACTCAGTCAACATGACTCTGGGTTAGGGTGGAGTTTTCCACACCACTACCATTATCAACAACAGCAGCAAAAATAATTAAAGCAAATCATGTATTCAGGATTTTTTGGCTATGAGAGGAGCGCCCATCTATCTCTACTCAAGAGTCTCCAGTCAGGGTTCTACATTCTTTCTCTTTTCACCTTAAAAGTTACCTGGTTCCTTCCAGTACTGATTCTCATTCTCTCTCCCTCTCTCCCTCTCCCCCCCCCCCTCTTCCTACCTCCTGAAGAGGATGAACTAGGAAACACCAGGAGACAAGCCCCTGGGACCAGGGCAGTGACTAGAATAGCAGTTTAATACAAGCATCAGATTCCCAGCTGGGAGGAGAGTTTTGTTGTGCCCCCCCTACAAGGAATCAGTCCTCTCCCTAGAAGGTCAAATCACACAGGGACTTTTTGTCCAATGTCCTAATAATTTTCTCACTGCTAGCAAACAAACTTAAAGGTGGAGAGAAATGCCCTGTGGGTTACCTTGTCATTTTGGTAGGCAGTCACGGCAATGAATTCTGTTTCCGGGAACAGGTATGTGCGAAATGTACTATAAGGCAGTTTCAAAATATCATTGGCTCTGACGATGTGGAACCGGGGCTGGTACTTATGCATAGAGTTGAGTATGGTCTGTAGAAGCAGGGAGGGGAATACACACATAAAAAAGAAAGAAGAAAGAGAGAGAATGGCTTAATAGGACAAATGAGATCTTAGGTCCCCTGCCAAGCCGACAATGTCCCCACTGCTGGCTCCAAAGCCCACCTCCTTGGGGCACATTTCACGCCACAGCATGTCATCTTCTGGAGAGTTCCAAATTGTTCCTCAGCTTCTAAAGCGTGCCCCCCGACCCCTCCCTCACCGTCTACATATTCATTTGTACCCTGAACCCTAGCCTACCTGGGTCCCAAAACTATAATTCCCCTGCCAGGTTGCGTGATCGCTTGGGAAGGCCAAAGTCTTGAAAGATAGAGAAAAACATGCATTTTAATTTACAAAATGATTCAGTACTTTAAGCGCCCACTAATTGACAAGCCCAATCCACTTAAGGCCTTGAGAGGCCTCGCTCTAGAGGGGAATATTTATGCCCTAATCAAATCAAGGGCTTCAAATGCAATCCCTGTCCGCTTTAGATATTTCCGAGCTATTCACATCTTCCTGGGCCTAATCTTTCTGCTTATTCCTCGCTTATCACTTTGTTTATTCTATTGAAATGCTGAGGAGGGGCAGGAACAGGCAAAGGTCCCAGGCCTGACTTTCACAGGCAACCCAAGTCTTCTTAAAGTCACTAAGAACACTCACTCACAGAATCCACACGCATTCCCCAGTACACACACCATTTTTTTCAACCCCAACGGTTGAAGCTTGTCCCTATTACACCTGACTATCATCTAAGCCCAAATCACTTTTAGCAAAAGAAAATACACTTTCAGAAATGTAGTCACAGCCTTGAACCAGCCCAGTAAAGGCTTTGAACATTCAATCTTGCCCAAGATACAACATGGCTGATTTCAAAGAAATAAAACAATATTTCTAAGCAAAATAAAACCCTGTCCATGTACAAAACTTTAACAAAATCGATTCATAACTTTTTGTTCTTAATACTTTTGTTCTTATACTTCCAGGTCCGGCACCTACCCAGGATCTTTGATTGCTATTCTAGTAAATTCTTCTAGAATGTCAGGCCTGCCATTATGCAGGGAGCAAGACTCCCCCCCCTCACTCCCCTCCCCACACACTTAATCCACTCTGCAACTAGGTTGCAAATTGAACAAAGTTGGCTATATGTGGCAACCAGCAGCTGAAGAGGAGCCTGGGCCCAAATTCAGTTCACTAGGAAGCCATACCTCCCAGAGTCTTACTGATAGTCAATGAAACTTACAAATCCATGTTTATCCGATATGTTGTTGGTGAGTTTCAGTTTGTGGAAAGTGACGACTTTGGACATCCACTGTTCCCCCGTAGCGGGGCTGTCCGGGTGTATGTACATTCTCTTTGGCATTTCGGGGTCTGCCTTACCGGCCACCATCCACCGAGAATTGTGAAATTTATATCGACAGTCATCAGCAGCTATAATGTCCATCAATAGAATATACTTGGCCTTTTTATCCAGCCCAGAGCACCTCACTTTAAATGGGGGGAACATTCTCCTACAACAGCAGAGCACAGAAAAGGGAAACAGATAAATAAAATGGGGTACAGGGCTCAGGACCTCTGTAATGGCACCATCTCAAAGCATAAGGCTTTCTGCCCAGACAGGGCAACTGTAAGTAAAATTGTTTACTTCCACACTGACATTAAAAATGATCAATTTCCCATTGTTTTCCTATCCCAAGCCTCAAATGAAATCAATTTCAGCAATCTTGTGTCTCAAAAAGGACCTACTATTTCTTTAAAAACAAAACAAACAAAAAAAAAAAAACGACAAAAAAAAATGTTTGTCTGTGTGGCTATTTAGATTGATTGCCCTCTGTAAAGACGAATGAATTCTTGCCTAAGTTTTGTCTTTCCTTTTCTGAATGTATTTAGTTTGAAACAGTTAGAGGTGGGGTTCTAAGAAACAGTGGTTAATAAAGGTTAGGATTTTCTACCGTCCTATTGATGAGAAAACATTAAAGCTTATCGAGGAAATAAATGTCCCGTTGTGGACTGAGGGGTAAGCCCGATGCTGGCGAAGTATTACAGTGAGTTCTCAGAAGGGAGGTTGGAGGCAGACAAACACGGGGCCTGGTAACCCATCCCATCCGTGATTTAAGCTATAAACCGCATTCCTCTACTCTGTAGGCCACTGCAAGATCCTGCTGTTTAATTTCACACAAGTGCTGGCTTTCTGTACTTCTGACTTAAAAGGAAGTACTCAGTTATGAAAACCGACTAAATGTCTTGTGGGTTGGAGAAAGAGCTGATGCCAAACTTTGGCCTCAAGTAGTTTGGAGGGAGACGGATAAGTGGGGGTTTAATTTTCGTGCCCTTTCAACTGGTATCCTGATAAACCTCGATGCTACAGACATTTTCTTTTTTCTTAAATCGGTGGTTTCAAATGCTGGTCCCAGGGTCCTCTCTTACAAGCTTGTTTTGGTCAGTTAAGGACACTAAATGTTATGTAAAGTAATAATATTGGAGGACAAAAGCAGGGTTCCTTGGGTCTACATACATAACCTTAATTAGCTAGAGTGCCTGCTCCGTTCTCCCTGGGCTTGCGGACAAGAGAGATGGCCATGGGAAAAGAAACCAAAGGTCCTTCGCTCCTTTGCCTTGCCTTTGGTTTCTCTGTCTCAGACCAGTCGGGCTTAGGCCGCCTTCAGCCCCAGAGACTAAACGGAAAGACAGAAAGGGCCAAAGGGCCAGAGGAATCGCCACTGGTCTCCCACTACAGTACAAGAGGGGCTTTAAGTGTCCATCCTGGGAAGTAAAACCAACCAGACAAGAACAAACAGAAATAAAGATATTTCAGAATGGCTTTACAAAGGGGCTTTCTGCACCAGGGCGTTTTTCTCCACTGCTACAGAAGTCAGTGTATGTCTCTTTCAATGGAAAACACCTTCTATTCTGTACGGAACCCAAGGTACAGGTCCCGAAGAACCCCGCAGCGGGCCCAGGTAGGCTGAAATTTCCTGACCCTTGAGCAGGGCCCAGAAGTTTCTGCATTTTGGGGGAGGGTGGTGGGGAGTTTTCGTTCCAAACGTAACATACAGAGTCTACTGTTTTAAGAGACAGGAAAAAAAAAAAACATGAAAAACTTCAGATTTTTTTTTGGGGGGGGTGTCCTTACTGATTTCTTACCTTCCCGACTTGGTAATGACCATCTCCGTACCCCGCTTGTGAAACTGGTCCCAAAGTTCCTTGGCCTCCAGGTGCACCTTGGGGTCGTCTTCCACGTCCTCTTCAGGTTCCATGGTCTTCAGAGGCCTCAGATGCGCCTGAGGTCCCAGAGATGAGAACGGAATGCCGGTCTCAGCGGCCCCCACCAATTGATCCATGATGGGCTTGGCCAGGGCTCCCGGCAGGGAGAGCGCCGCGGCGCCGTTGGGAGGCAGCGTTAGCGCGGGGAAGAAAGGCGGCTGGTGGCCCAGCACCGCGCTCATGGCGAAGTCCGGCGCCCGGTGAGGTAGGAACGGATGATAGGCCATGCTTGTCCCAGGGATAACCGGATCTCTCATGGAGAGGCTCATCCACTCCAGATAGGGAACCAGTCCGCAGCTGCTGGCTTGGCTCCGCTTTTGTTTTTGCTTTTCAAAAACAATAAAAAAAAAATCAACAGCAACACATAGTTTTGTTTTGTTTAAAATAAAAAGAGGAACAAATTACAACTAAAGCCTTTGAAAGGGAAGGGGAAAGTGTCTTTGGGGAAAGAGAATGAGGCTTTTAAAGAGGGCACGGCGACAGATCAGGAGACATAGCCTCTGCAGGGGCTGTCCTGGTGCGTGCAGTGAGTTTGAAAAGCCGCTCCTGGAAGTAGGTTTCAGTAGGGCGAGCAGCAAGCAGGGGCTCGACCGGCGCCCGAGCCCTGTGGCTTAGCTGGAAATAGACACACAGCCTTTTCCCGGGGTGGCTCCCCGGCTCCCACGCTCTTTGTTGCCAAAGCGCAAGGTTCTCCGAGACTTTTTTTTTTTTTTAAACCTTTTTTCGTCTCCTTCCCCCGCCCCCTAGCTCTTCTCAGGCTTTCTCGCAGGAGGCGTCTTAGTTGAGCTAGACAGACTCTGGCTTTCACAGGGAGCGAGATCAAGGGGGAAGGAAAAGTCTCTCTTTAAAAAAAAAAAAAAAAAAAACTGATTTAAGCCCCTTTCCAGCGACGTTATCAAAACTGCGAAGCTGGCTTCAGTTCACTCTCCTCCTTCTCTCTGGCTCCGAGCTGCGCGCAGTGTCTGAGTGGCGATCCGAATGGTGCCTGCAATCTTCTGCCTCAGGGACTCGGCTGTCTTCCTTGTGCTAAAAAAACGTGAGCGAAATCGCTTTCCTAAAAATAATAAATTAAAAAATCAGCGTCCGGGCGCGTAGGGCGAGGGAGGATCGAGAAAACGGGTGCAAAAAATACATATATAGGAAAGGAGGAAGAGACGGGAGTGATTGGGAGCCGGAGTAGGCGAGCAAAGGGAGGGAGAGAGAAAGAGAGCGAGCGAGCACCTCGCCACCCTCCTCCGCCTCTAGAATTCCCCGGGCGTCTGCTCGGCGGCTCTGGACGGTCGGGCTGAGCTGTGGGCTGCGGGAGCCCGAGGCTTGTTGATTGGCTCTTTGACGCTTTCGGACCAATTGTGTGGCTTCATAGGCGTGGTTTTCACAGGTCGAGTGCTGGGGGAATAGAGCCGAGTTATAAAAAGAAGGTGTCGGAAACTGGAACGTCGCTGCGCCGCGCGGTACTACGGCCTGTCCTGCGTTTATGTCAACATGATCAGAGGGGAGGGCGGGGAGCCACCAGGGCGCCGCGCGCGCACCAAAGTCGCCTCTAGGTGGCTGATCCAGAAGAGAGTTCGCAGCAGCCAGAGGAGCTCGCCCCGGCTCCCTCTCAGCTCAGCCTACGTCTGAAAGGCCTCAGCCATCCAAGCCCCGGGGATCCGGGGAGGAGGCAGGGCCAGGGAGGAAGGGGGAGGGAGCGAGGGCGGGAGCCAGGCAGCCTGCCCGGCAACCGAGGCGCCGGGCAGGGGCGCTCGCCTCTCGCGCGCTCTGAGCGCTGCAGCTCTAGCTCGCAGCCGCTTCTCTGTACAGATCTGCCGCTTCTTCCCTCTGCCGGCCCCGGGCTAGCCAAGCAGGCCGCCGAGTCTCCCATTCGACCAGTGCGCGTGAACAAAAGCTCCCCGCTTGCGCAGCTAGGCAGCCCCACGTGCAGACGCGCAGACGCCTCTAAGTCAAGTCCTTAAGCTCGAGCGCCTGGGTGCTCGGGCTTCCAGAGCCACCGGCGCACGGGAGCTCACAGACCTTTCTCTATCTCCCCGGTGCGTGCTCCCCACCCGCAGCCACATGCACAGACTCAAACGCCCCCTGCGTATCTGTACCCGAAAGCGCGCCAACACACTGGGACCGAGCCCCGCGCGGAAAAACACGCAAACACGTACAAGGCCTGCGCTCCGGCCCAGTCTAAACTCGTTTTGCGATATGGACTCGGTTTTGTTTTGGTTTTCTTTTCTTTTCTTTTTTTTTTTAAATGCATTTACTGACCCTTTTGAGCCTAGTTCCTCTTCCATTCGGATGCGGACACCGGTGTTTCACCCGGATGGGGGTGTGGGTGTAGAGAAAACGAAGCCGCTGGAACAAGTGAGTGCAGCGACTGTGGGCCTGGCTCCTCCAAGCCCCAGTCCTCACCCCCGGGCGGGCCCGCTCGCCGGGGAGCTGCAGACTTGGGCTGAGGGAGTTGGTTGGGGGAGGTGCACCAGGCCGGTATCTTCCCCAGGCATCGCACTTATCTCTTGGTGCCTCAGTTCCTTCTCCGCCCCGGGGACTTATCTTGGCAGAAGTCGGGGGCCAAATTTGTAAAAAACACACCGTGAAACTCACCCCTCTACCCCAGAGGTCGGGAGACTGGGTCCCTGCTCATCCCAGGGTCGGGGGTGAAGGTAAACTGACTGATGAGACTTGAACCGGGGACCTCTGTTCCCGCGGCCCAAGCCGGGGTCAGAGAACTCCCCCAACCTACAGTCGTTGTTTGAGGGTGGAGGATCTGGGCCGCCCCGGTTTAAGTGGAGGGTAATCTTAGCGAAGTTTTTCGTTTTCCTGGGACAAGACTTTCTTTGCTAGGAGAGGGGACAGAAAAAGGGCTGGTTTCCGGGCCTAGAGGTTAAGCTTTGGATGTTTCCATGTGGACCTTTTCGCCTGGAGTTTTCCCTTGATGATACTCCGACCCCGCACCCCCTCTCCAACAGCAGGTCAGACAGAAATGGCAGCTCCTGGGTGAATGGGCAGTTCCCTCTCCCAGACTGGAAAGAACATTTGAGGCCACGAGCTTTTCCAGTCTCGCATGTTTTGATGTACAAGGTTAAGAGCGTTCGGCGCCAGCCCTAAACTTTCCTGATGAGGCCAATGAGAATAGAGTTGTTCTGTGAACTTGGTCTGACTCGTCATCTCTCCCCTTTCTTTCCCTTTCTTAGCCTTCTGTCTCTGTGTGCCCACGGTTGAGAAGGAAGGGGGAGAGGAACGAAAGAGGAGGTGATACCCAAGGCGGTGGCTCATAACACCCCTTCCCCGGCCCCCTGTTACAGATCACCGAGGGTGAAAGAGGCCAGGCCAGGCCCCTCTCCGCAAGGGCCACCGAGGTCACCGTTGAATCTCTGCAAGCAGAAGGCTCCCCTCCCCCTCTGCGCCTTGCCATTTTAGCCAGAGCAGCCCCTAGAACCCAGAAGTACGCTTTGCCTACGTTGGAGGGTTAATCTCTGTGCGCCCGCGTGGAGTGCAGGAAAATAGTTGTACAAGTAGGGTGTGTTTGACCCCCCCTTCCCCGTCACCTTTGCAGTGCCCTAAGGGTCCACGGGATAGCCAGAGAGACCTTGGCAACGGATACCCAACATTTTGGCCTCGGGGTCTCCTCTGCAAATGCGAGGCGAGCTCGCTGACTTTGCATGCAAATATCTGGCCTTGTTTTTTGGCTCCAGCTGGACAGAGAGCAATTTCTGACCCTCATGTCACCCCCCCACACAAACACCCTTCAGTCGCCTATTTTTGACTGTAGCTCTAACTTAACCCTGGGGTCACTCCAGTTTGCCCCTTCTGGCTTCCACCCTTCACTTCAGTGTGCTAGGGCAAGGGAGGGGGGGAGGGTGTGGAGGAAAGTTTGCGGGATTCTAAATCGAAATGTCTACATGTTGCTAATGGTCTACAAACTTCCGCCAATTACGACTGACCTCCCAGACGCTGCCCCTGGAGGCTCGTGTTCTGTAAGGGAGGCCGCGGCAATGCAAGGATCAAAAGCGGGAAGGTGCGAACTCCTCTTCGTCTTTGCGTGCCCGCCGCGCCCCCCTCCTAGTGGGTGATAAACCCACTCTGGCGCCGGCCGTGCGCTGGGTGATTAATTTGCGAACAAACAAAAGAGGCCTGGTGGCCACTGCATTAGGGTTAAACATTGGCCAGCGCCTTCCTCAGGCTTATGGCAGGCCTGGCCTCCCGGAGAAGCCACAAGGTTAGCGCGCCTTGAGCCCCCTCGTAAGCCTCCAGCTTCTGACTCTCGATGCCGGCTAGTTCTTTCTAGACTCCTTGATTGAATTTAGCCAGTCTTTCCAACAGACTCGGGAACTGGGTGAAGGCTTAGAATCCGGTATCCCTAGAAGAAATGTTCCCCCACCTTTTGCAAAAGGAGAATTTTTCTCCCCTTGCACTATAGAGACTGGGATTTTGAACAAGACAAAAAAAAAAAAAAAAAAAAAAAAAAAATGATGCGATGTCTGAAGCTTCAGAGGCAAAAAAAAAAAAAAAAAAAAAAAAAAAAAAGGAGACATTGGCTTCAAAGTGGGAGGGGGGTGAGACAGGGATCGCGCGCCTCAGCCAACTGTCCCAGCAGGAATCAGCAAGCAGGCATCTTTGCAATATTCCATTTTCCTTAGGGCACCTCCTCCTCACACTCTAAAGGGACAGGCACACGGATCCTTTGTGACCTAATGGTGTTTATCTGGGGGGGGGGGGGAAGGAGCGGAGAGGAAAAGGACATGGTGTGGGCAGGGTGGTTTTGGTAACTTTTGCTTTGCTTGTGAGAGGTCTCAGCTGTTATAATCTTATGTGCCCTCTTAAACATTCGCCCTTGGTCCACCTCACAGCTTTATTCCATCCGAGGCGTCGTTATATTGGATGTCTTGCTGACAGGAGGGCAGCTGAGTTTCTCCTGAGGGTCTGAGGCCTGATTATGAAACTGGGAGAAGTCAAGATATTAACTTTACTGGGAAGGAGTTCTTGGTGGTCGGCAGGGTGGAGATGGCTCTTTGGGGCCTGATGCCCTGACTAATTTGATCCTGGGATCTCAACCCCTTTGACACTGACACACTTTGAAACTTCCTAGAGCAGCAGAGTGTAGGATTCTCAGACTCCTTCTCCCGTGGGAGACAGGGTTTCCTTATGGTAAGGTCCAGCCTGGCCTCCTGGGATACCTGGACTACCTTAGCCCTTCAGGGTCTCCTCCCTCACCAGCACCATTCCCACACACGTGAGGGCTCCTGTCTACCTCTGTCGCACACCTTTTATCTTAGAGGAAGCCTGAATTCAGGGTCTCCCTTACCTCTGGTTCCCCAAAACGTGCTGGGAAAGCTTGGCTATCTCTGAGCTGGGTGCTTGGTCCCTTTGAGAAGGGGTTCCTTAGTTCCCTTGACATGTTGCCAAGGCAGAAAACACCTCTCTTTTCTTCCCTCCCTCTACCTTCTCTTTCTACCTTCTTTTCTTTCCTTGTTATTTTTAATCTCTGTTCCTGTCCACTCAGAGTAATTTGAATGCACAAGTGTGAGTTTTCTCTAGGTTTCCATGCCTGTCTGTTGTTGTTGTTGTTGTTTTGTTTTGTTTTGTTTTTTCCCCTCATCGTCTTGAGTTCCCTTTCCCTGTCACCCAGCCCTTTTGCTTCTCTTGTTCCTTAGTGGCTTTTAGTTTTTCATTTGCTGTCTTGTCTACCATTTCTTCCTCTGTGTTTCCCCTGACTGTCTTGGCTCTTTCTAAATTCCTCCCTGTCATTCTAACTCACCCCCTCCCACCCTCCCACAAACACTTTCCAGTTACCTTGACAGACTAGAGGTACCTCTCCCCTGGGGTCCTAACAAACACCTTTGCCTCCTTGCTTTGGCTGGGAGAGATTAAAAAAAAAAACAAAAAACAAACAAAACAAAAAAAACCCCACTTTGGCTTGGTCCATTTGACTGCGCATGTCTCCTTCTCTTCTTAACTTTCCAAAGTTACCTTTTTTTCTTGATTTGGCCAGTATCCCTGACCCCTGTGCCCTGGAGGTTCCCTTGCCACTCTCTAGGGCAAGAGCCCAAGGTGAGGGGTACAGGCTGGGCTCCAAAGTGGAGCTCCTAGCTGCTCTAGTAGGATGTGCTTTCTTGGAAGGTGGTTTCCCTCTGTCCTCTGCCATCCTTTTACATCCTTGATCAGGGCAAGAGTCGGGGCAGTGAGTGAGGTAGACAGTGGTCAGCATTCTCCAGGCTTGCCTGGGTGCCGGTTGGTTTGTGTGGTTTCTAGGGTGTCATTCTTTATGTATTTACTCTGTGTTTATCATGCCCCTGTTAATGTAAGTATGATTCTGGCAGAGGTGAAATGAAGGGATTTCACCCCCCCCCATTGCTCTTATTAGCACTCAGCTCCAAAGGATGGCGAATTTGGACATGCCTAGTAATTCAGAGGCAGTATGGAGGGAAAATGAAGGTATCGGGAGAAGGTGATGCTTTTTATACCCCACCCCCACCCGAGGAAAGGGACTGACCATGGTTTCCTAATTCCAAGCCCACCAGCAGATTTGTGTGTGTGTGTGTTTTACCCAATATTTTTTTAAAAAGTAACACAATGGCTATTACTCTAGCATAAATGAATTCACAAGGAAAGAACTGGGATGGTTCTTTCTTTCTTTCTTTCTTTCTTTCTTTCTTCCTTTCTTTCTTTCTTCTTTTTTAAATCTGATCTAGACTCAACAAGATACTGGCCAGAGCTGACTCCTACCCCAGGTGTTTGGACCACCCCACACCCCTCTTTCTTCCATACCGTCTTTCCAGGATATAAACAGCTCCTCAGTGGTCCATGCCAGGGTGTGTGTGTGTGTGTGTGTGTGTGTGTGTGTGTGGTGTGGCCTTTTAAGAGAACGAAAGGAAAAACAACACACGCTCCACCTTCACCTGAAGACAGACAGACGTCATTCAGGAGAGCTCACTTTTTCTCACTTCTGCTGTTGCTTCTCTCTTAAATGCTGGGGTTATGGAGGTCTCTGAGTCTTACCCCCTGGGAGCAGACGGGGCAGAGGGGACTGGGAAGACTGTAAGGGAGAGGGCATAGCAAATTCAATGGCTGCTCCTGTCAGGAAGGTTGACAGGCTGGAGAAAGATGGGTGCCTCCAAATCTGCTGAACTAACTGCCCCCTGCTTGCCCAGGACACGTTTCCTTCATCTGAACGCAATATCCATTACTGTGCCCCCCCCCTTTACTGGGTTTCAATTATACAGGGCCAGAGCCCAGAGTTCATGGGTGCTGGTGCCGCTTCATTTATCTCTAAGCCAGTCACAAATGAAAGCGGCAGAGGACGGGGGACATTGTCCTTGTGGTTTTGAGGGGTCTGCCTGTCTGCCTTCCACACCCTCATTGCAACTTTCCCCTAGCTCCTTGCTGCCCGTGGACCCAAAGGTAAAAGGCTGCATGCCTCTCAAAGGTGGCTAGCGTGGCCAGAGAGGGAGAGCCCTCCCCCCCACCAAGATGGAGCTGTGCAAGGTGAATCACAGCTTCAGAGAGGAGATGGGCAGTCATCTGCAGGGTCCCACGAAGACCCATCTGGTCTTTCTCCCCTTGCATTTTCCTATGAAAATTAAAACAATATCAATCTTTTCTGAAATTATCTTTTTGTAGTCCTGAGGCACGTAGCTGTGGGCCCTGGTTTGCTGATATGCGTGTGACAGGTAGGAGCCTGGGAAAATGGCTCAAGATCCTCATTCCAGGCCTGCTTTGTCCAGAAACAACTCTCCCGAAGCCAGGCAAACTGGCCATCCTTACTCCTCACAAACACGGAGTCAAGCAGCAGCCCTAGGGTACCTGCTTTCTATGTCAATGGACACTGTTCAGCAAGGGGAGAGTCACATACAGAGCTTGGGTGAGACATACCTCCCTAACAATCTTTCCCCCCCCCCCCCAGGACAGGGGTCCTCTACAATGTGTTGTTATTTCTACCCAACCACTCCATTTCCCAGTGTGCACACCTAACTAACCCTGCCTATTTTAGGTGCCCTACATTTTTGTGCGGTGTAGAAGGAATGCCCAGTACCCACTGGAGGCCTCAGACAAGACCCTAGTTTCCCTTAAAGTTTCTTGCTGGATTGAGGTTTGAATGCCTGGACAACTTCCTTCTGGGGGTGGGGGGTGGGGTGGGCGCTGTCATTTATCTTTTAGAGGAAGGAGAGGGAAACAGACCCAAGAGAATGTTGGGGGTTGTGAGGGCTTTTCTGAGAGTTCTTTTCTCTGACTCCATAGATTCTGGCTCCTGCAGGAGAGGAACCTGTACCTCCCCAGGAAGAGGCAGTGGGTGAAGGGCAGCCAAAGCACCCCAGGAGCGACTTTCGAGGGTGGGGGCTTTACCGAATATCCTCCCCATCCTTACCCAGGTTCGTAGCTGGCAAGGTACACCAGCTTCCGTGCAGAACCAGGCCTTGCTGAACGCGGACCCCAGAAAATACTCTTAACCTAGGTTTCCGGCGGCACCCGAGGGTGGAGCAGGGGACCTAGACTCTCTCCTCAAAAGCTATTCTGATACAAGGAGGGACCACAGCACCCAGCTGCCCTCCCTCGATGCCTCCGATCGATCGCGATGAGGTCCCGATGGGCCCGGGAACTTGCGCAGGTGGCTGACTGAGCAGGTTACCTGCTTGGTTTCTTCAGCTGCGCCGGCCCGGCGGCACCAGCCCTCGCCAGCCGGGTAAATTGGTCTCGTTTTATTTTAACTTTTGGGAACAAAAAGCGACATTGCAGTGATGCAGTAGGAAGCCTCCCCAAAGACTACCATCATTTAAAAAAAAATCATTTATTTCAATTTTTTTCCCTTCCACGTTTAACTCCAGCCTCCGCTTGCAAAGAACAAGTCGGAGGGGGGGCGGTTAGTGGAGGAACCCTTGAGGGGTGGAGATGTGCGAAAACCGAAAGAAAATATTGAGAGAAATACAGGCATGGATCTGCAGTCTCTATGTATTGGACAAACAACTGTTCCGCGGATAGAACGGGCCAGGGTGAGGAGAGAGCCAGGTGAGCCGCAGAGTAGGGGCTGGTGGGATGCAGAGGGGGAGCGACTTTGCCTGCTGTGGCTAGGTGCCTTTACTTTCTTGTTTTTCTTTTTGTTCTTTTGGAGGCTACTATTTCTAGAAATAAGCCAACCTTCCAGCTGGAAGCCCAAGAGTTACTGTATAGATAGATGTCCCTGGATCCCCGCTCCCCCCACCCCCACCCCAAGCAAAGGTGCTTGGAGAGAAGGGAGAAAAGGCTACCGCCCCTACTTTTGGCTTTGCGTTGGAAACTTCTGGTCTTCGGAGGTCTCTGTGCGTCTACTGGTGCCTCCAGCTTGGTTTGGGGAGGGGGGCAGGGATGGCTGCTCTAATTACCTCTGATCTGGGTGGGGGTGGGGCGGGGAGATTGTCTCTTTTCAGCTAGGCCTTGATGGGGGTGCCAGGGACACATTATTAAACCCAGACGCGCACAGGGTCCAGGAGTTGGGACCATGAGGAAAAGATTTACAATTAAACCAATTGGGGCCGAATGCAAGCATCCAGAGTTCGCAGGTGTAAATATCGCATCGTTTTGGTTTTTTTTTTTTTCCTTTTCGTTCCAAGTGACTTGCTCCCCCTTACCCCCACCCTGCACACACTGTAGTTCTTTTGAAAACAGGAGGAAAAGGAGGAAACACGGTCCAGTGGAGTTAAGATTTTTCTATTAGACAAGTTAAAATATGACGGGTTTTGTTCACTTTTATGTTCGTACATTCATGCCCCGAATAACCCCAACAGGCTTCTCTATTTCATTTCTCCATCTAGAATTTAAGAATTGTTGAAGTGGGTGAAAGGCCTTTTGACTGTAGGCTATGGTGTTTTTGAAGGGCTGGAATAGATTTTTATATAACTGATATTAGAGTGAAAGATAAACTTTTGAAAATCGTGTTTACTCATTTATTTTTGTGGCGGGGGTGGGTGGGTGAGAATGTACCCTCCCTGGCAGGAATAAAGGGGGTGGGGGTTGGAGATCAAGAAAATTCTCCCTGGTTGGGGTATCAGAAGATGGTTCTGGCTTTTGGAGTCTGGACCCTTCTAGAACCTCAGCATAGATTTGCCTAATTCGTGCGAAGTTTACTAAACTGTGCTTTGGTGCAACTTGCGGCTTGTGTTCCACTGCGCTATTTAAACGTCACATCTGTATTTCTCAAATGTTCTTTGTGGGTACAAGTGTGTACACATGGGCTTTGTAAGTAGCTTAGAATATGAAATTAAATCTCTGATTTAAAAACTCATTGCAAGCTCACCCCCACGGGCACACGCCTATTTGATCCATCTAGACAGAGTTAAATTAACGCTGTAACTACACACTTACTCTCTCTTGGAGCAATAAAGTCTGTCTGTTACAAATTACCGGGGAATTGGAGAATATGCCCTCCTAGCCGACCGTTCGATGTTTCTAAGTTTCCCACTAACCCGCTCAATAATATATGTAATGTGTGTGTGCCTAGGCACGTTTCCAAAAAAATTAGCGATAACATCCCTCATGTATGAAAGTAGTGTTTTTCCGCCTTTGCTTTTGGGATTAGGTGCAGGGAGAAGCTGCCCTTTCTGGAAGCGCTGGAGCAGGGGGATGAAGTTTTCCTAGTCTGCATTGTTTCAAAGAGCAGGGCGTCTAGGCGCCTGACTCCAACCAGTATAAGGTCATAGGTGTTACAATTAGGAAGACAGGACTTAACACGTCTGCTGTACCGGGAGCTGCAAGCCTCACCCAGCTCAGGCTGAATCCCCCAGCTGGCTGCAAGCCTCACCCAGCTCAGGCTGAATCCCCCAGGGGCCACAGGGAAGTCTCTCCAGGGAGTGGCTTTGCAAATCTCCCCCCCACACACACACCCACCCACTGGACCATTCCCTGCCGGTTGTACACTATATGTGTAGATAATAGGGAAGACTCAACCCTAGGCACAGCTAGGACAAAAGTATCTTACTTTAGGGGCAAGGAGAGGGGGAAGGTGCCTGTGCCCACTGGGGGACCCTCCCCCTCTTTTTGCTCCTGGAGAGGCTCTAAGGACTTGAGAAGAAAGTGTGGCTGGATGGCGCTGGGGAACACATGGAGGGTTTCCTCCGGATGCCTCTCAGGGCTTGAGCCAGTCTCTCGGGGACACCCTGGGTTGTAGGGAAAGGCCTTGCTTTTGAGACTCCCCATGGCTGTTCCAGAGGCCGAAGCCATGGAAGCCAGGGAGGAAGAGGCTTATCTAATGAGAGACAGATCAGATCTGAAAAGTGAATTTTCTGGGGAGCTGAAAAACACCAGGATGCACGGAATGTGGGTACCAGAATGTGGGTACCAGAAATACACCTAGCTCTCTCAGAGACACCGCCTGCTTTGGTTGCAAGAGGTCCAGTGGGGGGGGGGGAGTCCCCAAGGTGCACATGCCTTTTTGCAAAGTTTGCTTCCCTCTGTCCCTCCTCACTCCCCACCTCTGGGCAGAAGTGAGGGATCCCCATGAGTTATACCAGGAGGGGACGGAGGGGATGCCTGACTGGAATGTATCCACTCCTAACTAAGGATTCCTCTTGAGGGATCTAGGATGTCTTGGGGTCTGGACATGTGGATTGACAGATGGTATCAGTGGTCCTAGGAGAGGAACACCATCAAAGTGATTAAAAACTTCAGATAATACACTGGAGAGATGGCTCAGTGGCAAAGAGTACTCATTGCTCTTGCAAAGGACTTGGGTTTGGTTCCCAGCACCCACATTATGACTACAAGGATCCCATTCTACACATTTGTCTTAGCCCCTACATACATGCAGGCAAAGCATTCGTATGCATTAACTAATTAAATAAATAAACAATATGAAAAAATTAAACCTCTGGCTAAGCTAAGAGTGGCTTTTATTCCAGCTCTCAGGAAGCAGGGTCAGGAGATTTCTTACAAGGTCTTGGTCAGCCTAGTCTACACAGGGATTTTAAAACCAGCCAGGGCTACACTTTAAGACCCTGTTACAAAACCTGAAAAGGGAAGCTTGGTCTACCACACTGGGAAGACTTCCTGAGCATGTGCAGCCAGCAGCTGGGACTCTCTTGGACTTGAAGTCAAATGGGACTCAGAGAGCAGGGAGAGACAACCCATCCTCACTACAAGCAGCTCCCAGTTTCCTGTGGTCTGGGTGGAAACCTGGCTTTCCTGTCTCAATGGTTCCATTGGAGCAGGGTCTCAGAATTGGCACTCCTTAAGTATTTACTAAGTGGCCATTTGGTGCTGGGATGAAGGTCAAAGGAGAAAGTGAGGAGGGAGCTAAAGAGGGGATTCTCCTTTGAGTCGCTTGTGGTGCTATGTGTTGCTGAGGCAGGAGGATTACAGCAAGTTGGAAGCCTGCTTCCATACAGAGCAAGACCCACTCTCAAAAGTAAATAAATAAACAGCAGCATCAGCAACGAAAACAACAAAAGGAAGATGTCTAGTTCCCAAATGAACTTTAAGGGAATTAGTACTAATAGTGCTAAAGTGTTACATGCCTCTCCAAAGGGATTCTGACATGCAAAACAAGACTAGAGAAAGCAGACCAATTCTAAGGTGGTAAAGAGAAATGAGTAAGCTTGGTACATGGGATGGAAAAACCCATTGAACATTCCACAAGTGTGCATACACTGAGCAGATTCCAGACATTGCACCGCACACCTTTGTTCTGGAAGTTCTCTGAAGCAAGGGCTCCTATGGAGAATACTATCCTGAGCTTTGTTTGTTGGGGTTAAAAAGAAAATACATTTTAGCCCATTTTGAAAGTAAAGAAAATTAAGAAGCATGGAGGTAGGAGGGCACTTTCCATCCAAGGTCTTGAGAAAGGCAACACTAGACTGTGGAGAGGTAACTGGGCGCTTTTCACTCCTGGGGAAGGTAGCTTCTGGGAACTTTGGAAACTGGGTCCAACAGCCAGGTAGGTCCCTAGCAGGTACAAGGCATTAGCAAATGCCACAGTTCAGACTTTCCCAAAGCTGCTTGCCCCAGATTGGAGCTCTAAATGCCCTTGCGAATCTTCCATCTAGGGCGTGCACTTTTCTTTTACTGTGGCTTTTCTTAAGTGGATTGAGACCTTCTTCTAGATGTCTAAGAAGGTTCACTCCACAGTAATGGGGTTCCCATGCCCCTCTCCACTCCCCACCCATGCCCCCAATGCCTTAGAGCAACCTTTAGCACGGAAAATTGTTGATAGACTGGATAGACAAATTCTTCTTTGATTTTTGTTTTTGAGAACAGATGAAAATAGAAAAATAAAAATGAATGAATAAAGAGTGAATACGGTGGTTAGGGAAGACATGGTGGCTGAGCAGGATGATGGCCACTTCCCAACAGCTTTGGGAAGGAAGGCATTTTGACTTCCTTTGTCTATATTTTTTGTCCTAGACTTCGTTAGGATGATGGATGAAGGAGACAGGACCACCCCACATGAGGTCAACCTAATAGACTGGGACCTTCTCGCTCCACTGAGAAACTGATAGATCTTCCTCTGGCTGCCTGCTGAGTTCCATCCAAAGGGTGGCTTTTCAAGTCTAGCTCCCCGGCTAGCTGAATGTTTAGTCCCATTCTGGCGAGCCTTCAGGCAGCCCATGGTGGGAAATCACAGGCATCGCTTCCACCCTGGGCAAAGGGCTTCAACGTACCACCCAGTCCTCAGGCCTCCCAAGCATCTGGTAGATTTCCTTCTCGACTCTCAGACCCTGGACCATCTCTTGGCATCTCAGCTCCTAGTTGCTCACCCGGGAAGTCAGTTTGCAAGCGACAACTATTTGAGCAATCTTCATGGGGACTGGCATGGTCTCATACCCCTGACACATTTGTAGGGCTTTGGAAGAGGCAGATGACTTCACAGTGAAGTTCATTTTTCCCAGGTGACCAAATGGACATAGTGAGCCACCTAGATAAATTTCAGCCCAGAGTTGCACAGCCAATCTCTTTCCAGCCACCCCCCCCCCTTTCCCCTTCTCAATGGCTTTTGCTTATTTGATAAGGACTGGGCATTCCTCCAGTGGCCTCAGGATCATTCACTATGCAGCGACCTTGAACTTCTGATCCCTCTGCCTCCACTCCATCCCCCCAGTTCTGGAGATCAAACCCCCCTCCCCCGCATATTAGGCAAGGACTCTCTCAATGAAACTCCACCCTAGTCCTATCTCACTAGCTTTGTGTATCACCCAAATCGGCGATGGAATTGGTGGGGTCAGGCACGTGGAAAGAAAAGTGTGTGTGCGTGTGCGTGTGCGTGTGCGTGTGTGTGTGTGTGTGTGTGTGTCTCGCGTGCGCGATCGATATAGCCCAGACAACCCTTCACAAAGGGGATACAGGCGGCGCCTCCTCAGCCCAGCCTCTTCCCACCGCCCGCGGCGAATTAATTGAGCCCTGAAAGAAGGGACTACCGAGCTTCAGATAATTAGTCAAGAAATGAATCAAGCCCCAGCGGGCTGGCCAGGACTCCTGGGGCGCTGGTTTTGTGCGAGCCGAATGGGTCAATGGGTCGGTGGGGAACTGGTCTTGGGCCGGGTGGGTCACGGCGGGAAGCTCGGCTTGGACGCCTGGGCCCGGCGCCCTGCGAGCAGCACTCCACCTTCCGTCTGTCTGTTTCGGTCTGTTGTTTCTCCCCTGGCTTCTTTCTCCTCCTGTGATCTTGGGTATCGCCACCTCCTTTTTGGTTCTCTCCAGTTCCCTGGACTCATCGGGATTATCTTCTCCTCCCCCTGCTTCCCTTTCCATACAACTCTCTCTGAGACCCAGCCCTAGCCCAGAGACACCTGTGGCTTCGAGATCGGAGCCGAAAGCTGGGGATGGTCCGAAAACTGAGAAGGACTGGTGGTAATGGTCCCTCTCTTCCTTCAGCTTTAGCTGCCAGAGCCTGCTGTATGTCCCTGGATGGAGTTCTTCCTTCTTGAGACATCTTGGATCTGAGATACAAATCCGAGACTCCACAGCCCTCTGAGATAATGAAAGATTGTGAAGGTGCTTAATTACCCTAGCCTGTGTCCTCCCTGTTAAGATGTTAAGACCTATGCACAATGGGGCACTATTTGCCAAAGGCCTACAGGATCCCCATTTGACAAGCCCCTCAAACAACTTCAGTGACAATCTAGGTGTTCCATTCTGAAAGCAGATTCCTCCTTGCTCTCAGAGAAGTGAGATCATTTTTCCACACAGCAAACGGGAGGAAAGGCTGAGTGTCCCACCATCTACCTATGCCCTTTCTCCTGGCATTGGCTTCATCAGGGGTTTAAGACACCAGTGTACTGCCTTGGTCTGATACCAAATGTTTAGGGCCAAGAAGAGTGTCCCCAGCATCCCCTTAACTCCTTTAGCTAGCTAAGGACCTAATCTCTCAGGCTCTCCCCCCCCCCCCTTAAGTCTGTGTCAGCCATGTGATTGTCTTTCCGACTCTCTTTTCCCCAAATGCACAATTTCAGATTCAAAAGCCAAGGTCAGAGGCCCTGACACCCAGGTAGCTTGCTGCCTGCCCTTCCTCTGTCTTCTGGGTGTATCCTTAGTTACTCATCTCTCATCCTGGTGGCAGAAGCATCCCTGGCCTCAGACTGCAGCCTAAACCAGGTCATTTTCTTCCTTGGTTGGTTTGGCTCACCACTCCAAGGCACCTGTGAGGCATAAGGTTTGGCTGCCTCCCTCTGCAGGCTCCAGACTGGGTCTCAGTTCCCCCAAGGACTCTGCAGGCTGCAGGCTTCTGCTGGGCTTGGAGCCTCCAGAGGAGCCTTCGTTTCTCTGCGCCTGTGGAAGAGGACAGGGTTGAGGAAGGGCGAATGAGTTGTGACAGGGCTGAAGTGTGTGGATGGGGTTCATGATTGGAGCCTCTATTGGTTGCTTCCCAGAGACTTACACTTGCCTCTCTTCTCTCCTCCTGTCCAGGAACACACTGGACACTTCGCCTTTTCCACATCTAGAATGGTACCCAACAACTTCTGTGACTCTAGTGTCCCACAACTCCTTGTGGCCGTTAGCTGGCAGCCCTGCCAGGGCCCCTGTGGTAGGTGGGCCCTCTGTAGCAGGCAGAGCTGACCCAGTATGCTTGCAGGTTGCAGTGTGATTGACGCTGTTGTAGACCCAGCCTGTGGGGTCTAGCAAGATTCTGCTCTACCTCCTGCAGAGACTATGGGGTCTCCCAGGACTTCAAAATGAGTCCATTACCCGTCCTCCTTAAGCCTGAGTGGCCTTTCCAAACTGGAACTAGGAGGCTCTGCTACAGGTGACACAGCAAGCAAGGCATCTGGGATCACAAAATTGGCTTGGGGCACTCGGTTAGAGTGTTCAGGAATTGCGTGCTGGGTTTTGCTGTTGTTTTGATAAAGGGTCTTATGTTTCTCAGGCTGACACAGAACTCCACGGGGAGCTGAGAATGACCTTGAACTCAAAGCGCTGGGATTACAGGTGTGTCCCACCATGGCCCATTTGTGTGGTACAGGAGGTGAAACCAGAGCTTTCTTTATGCACATTAAGCAGGCATTCTACTGATTGGGCTCAGCTCTTGGGCATGTTAGACAGCTAGGATTGCCTTGCTTGCCTTCTTTCCTGTCTTTTTCATTCTCTTCCTTTTTGTTAGATTGTAGGACATCTGATTTTATGTAATGATGAGATATTTTGTGGCTGGAACCCAGGTCTAAAAATGCAATTTATTCACATTCATGTACAGCCCAAAGGTAACTCAGGTAGGTTTGGTTTTTGCTTTTTAAAAAATTATTATTTTGAGACACAGCCTCATGGTATGGCTCATGTTAGAATGAGTTCACTATGTAGCCCAGACTGACAGATGCTAAACTCATGACCCTCCTACATCAGCCTACTTGGAAATAATTTTTTATTGCATTTTTGGTGTACTCCCAACACATGAGGTCAGGGAAGACTCTGCCATGTATGGTGACATGTTTGTGTATAGAAAGTATGTGTGTGTATGTGTGTGTGTGAGAGAGAGAGAGAGAGAGAGAGAGAGAGTGGTCTTGCTCTATAACTCAGGATGGTCTGGAATTTCCTATGTGGCTCAGACTGGCTTCAAACTCACACAATCCTTTATGCCCAACTTCCCATTACATTTTGATATTTCTCTGATTGAACATCATCTTGCAATGTCTAATTCTAGCCGGCAGCAAGGTGCTGGATGCCTGTCATCCCAGGATGTGGGAGGCAGAGGCAGAAGGATCTCATGCTTTAGATGGGCCTAGGCTACAAAGTAAGACCCTCTTAGTAGGACCTATTACATAAATAAATCCACTTATTGTTCTGAGGAAGCATCCACAGAGATTTCCATGTCTCCCCATGTTGTCCATGTCTGGAAAAGGCAGGGAGGCATCCAAAAGACCCTGGGTTCAGTCCTAGCATCCAAATATCAATTTCAGTTCATAAGAGGATCTTGGAGACTTTGGTATCTGTACAGAATCTTGGAAACCACTTTGCCACAATATCCAGGGAGAATTGCCCAACACTTTCATTGTCAACCAACTATGCTCTTTGATAAAGGAAGTTGGTTATTTCAATATGTGCAGAGGCTAGAGGGACAGGACAGCTCAGTGGTTAAGAGCACTAGCTGCTCTTCCAGGGACCCAAGCTGGGATAGCAGCACCTACACAGACCAGTGCATAGCTGCTTACCAAGGGACCTTATACCCTCTCTGGCTTCTAAGGGCACTCACACATGTAGCATACACACAGACAAACACACACTTAAAAAAGAAATCTTTTTTTTTTCTTTTAATGTGCTGAGCAACCGAGACATCCATGCAGCGCACATTATAGTCCTTCCACTGACCTCTCATCTTACCGATGAGTCAATGGAGTTGGGCCAGCATCTTTCTCCGATCCCAGCCAAGCATTAGGTCTCCTGCTGTGTCCTCTCTGGTATCTGGACAGTTTGTAATCTGCCCCCTCTCAGCTGTCCTAGATCTCTATGGGGCCTGGGGCAGAGAGTCGGGGACTCAGAGTCCCCAGTGCAGGTGTCAAACATCCCTTCTGAGTGCCCTGGCTCCAGGGTCCCCATCCTGAAGGGTTTTGCTGAGTGCGGCTTTCAACAGCCTCTGAGAGGTGGCAACAAGTTTCAGGCTGGGTAGTGCTGCTCGGGCTTCCACTCCTGCAGGCCAGCAGTTGTGTGGGGACCAGGAGCAGGATTCCAGGGACATCTGGGTATTGTCAGCCACTCATTTGTCTGGACAGTAGGCCAGGGTGGCCGATGGCTGGAGTGGGGCCAGACCCAGCTCCTGGGGAAACAGAAGATTGTCCAGTAGCTGGCTGCTAGTTCTGCATAGAGCCCAGCCCTTGGTGCAAATGGAAGTCAGTGCTGATAGGAGAGGGTTGGGTAGGCGGCTAATCTGCCTGTATAGTGGGAGGCTCAGCTCTGGGGACCCTCATGGGGGAGGCAGGCAGGCGCAGGGAGGACATGGGGGCTGGGCTAAGCTTACCCTCCTGCCCACTTGAAGATTCTTGCTTCAAAACTCCTGCTGATGTCTTCCAGACAAGTCGGCACCAAGGGTCATTTCTGGAGGGCCGTGAGCGTCATCATAGTAGCTGGGAGGACAGGTGTAAATCTCCCCTCACATTCCTCCCCGGCCCCGCCCAGCTGTCTGTACCTGCAGCAGGCCCTTGTTTATTACCTGCTGGGGAGGCCTGAACACACACACACACACACACACACACACACACACACTCAGGGCTAGTGCTTATCTGCCTGCCCTGTAGGCACCCCTCTCTCCATGTGCTTTTCAAACAAACTATCAACTGTTTATTAAAGCGAAACAAATACAAGTATTTGGGAGGGAAAGAGAAGGGATGAGAGAGAGGGGGAGAGAGAGAGAAGCAATGAAGGGACCCTTTAATTTGCTACCGTTAAAATGCCTCATTTAAAATACTTTTCTTGGGTCCCAGGTAAAGACATTGGCAGCCAAACCTGATGACCTGTGTCCCTTCCCTGGGACTCATGCAGTGGAAGGAGACAACTGACTCCTAAAGGTTATCCTACATGTGCACACACATGCACAAAAATAAATAATGTAATTTTAAGAATTAAATAAACAGAATAACTTTCTTGGACTTATGAGATGGCTCAGCAGATAAAGGGGCTTGCAACACAAGCCAGAAGACTTGAGTTCAATCCCTAGGACCCGTGTAAACTCGGAAGGAGAGAACTTATTGCACAAAATTATCTCTGATCTCCACAGGTGTGCTGCTGTGGTACCCTGCCCTCATGCCACACACACACACACACACACACACACACACACACCAATGAATAAATAAACATAAAATGCTTTCTTAGGGTACGGAAGTGGTTAGAACGAGACGAGGGCCGGCTCCCCACCATTTTACCCCATCACTCTAAAAGGAGCCTCTGGGGAGTTGGGCAACCCCTCTCCAACTGGCCAAGTGCACTCTGGGAGAAAACTAGGGGAGAGCCCTCTTCTGAGCTATCAAAGTGGCCCCAGCAGTACTCCTGCACCAGAGGGAGAGAGCAGTTTCAGGGTGTGGTCACCCACAAAGGGAAACTGGCTTTCCTGCTCAAGCATGTGCCATATAATCCCTGACCCTCTACCCCAAAGACCAACTTGGAGGTACCTGGAAGTCCTTCCTTGTGTTCAGGGTCAACCCACACCAACCCCTTTCTAAGTTGCTGGCATTAGATGCTCTTGATGGTTTTGGGGAAGCCATGTCTCCTAAGGTTGGAGGCTGCTTTGGGAATGTATTGGTTTGGGCAGCTCAACTATGCTTTCCTGGAGGGGTTCCCACCCTACTATATAATCTTAAACCTACATCTGAGTATGGGGCCTGTGTCCTGCTGCTCATGTGCCCCCTGCCCCTGGCCTGGCCTGTTTCTTCCTCCCGACTGCCTTCCTTGGTTGACCTGCCTCACTATGCCGTTCTTTCCTGTCTCCATCCCTCTCCTCTCTCTGCCCTGACCCCAGGTCGTTCCTAGTCTCCTGGATGTCTAATGGTCTCTTTCTGTCTCTCTGTGTCTGCTTCCTCCGCCCTTCTCTCTAAGAGCCCCCCTCCTGCTCCCTGCATTCTGCCTTCCACCATTCCATCTGCCTCTCTCATCCTTCACCTCCTTCACAGCTCCTGCCCCCAGCTCTTAGCTCCCCAGAGGCCATAGCTCTTACTCCTAAGAAACTGCAATAACCCACCCGATTGGGCAGGGATAAAAAGGCCCCTGCTGTTGAATAAGAGCTGGGCAGCAGTAGTGAGTGGCCTCCTGGGAGCAGGGTGGATAGATCCACACAGCTGCACTGGGAGACCCGAGGCCCTCAGGACCCAGGAATCTGAAATCCCTCAGTCATTGAAGGATTCTCCTGATGTGGTTGATAGCTGCAGGCCCTGCTTCCCAGGGACAGTCCAGGCCTGATGAATGGCCCTTCATTCCAGAGGTCTTTTTCCTGGATGGATCTGACAGTTGGCTCCTTCTTACCCCGAGGGGAAGGAGAAGATATGGGTAGACAGGGATGGAGGGAGCATAAAAGGCATCAAGTTGGACTTGAAATCAAACAAGGAGACTCAAAAACCAATAGGGGCACTGACTGCAGGGCAAGGAGAGAAAGGGGCACCTTATCTCTAGCTTGCCTACAGTTTTTGAGGTCACAGGATTCTGGTAGAGAGAGTTTTAATATATGCTGGGGGAAGGGGATTCCTTTGAGAGAGATAAAGACCCAGAGAGGGATTATAGAGATAGAAATGGGCTAGAGAGATGGCTCGGTGGTTAAGGATGTTTACTGCTCTTTCAGAGCTTGTGGGTTTGGTTACCTGCACCTGTACCAAGTGATTCATAACCACCTGTAACTCAGGCTCCAGGGGATCTGATAGTCCAGACCTCAGACTCCCACAAAAATGCTCACATGCACACACACACACATACACATAGTTGAAAGTACTAAAAATAGGGGCTGGAGAGATGGCCGTGTGGTTAGAGCTCTATCTGCTCTTCCAGAGGACCCAGCACCCCAGGTGGCAGCTCACAACTGTCTCTAACTCCAACTCCAGGGGATTCAATACCCTCACACAGACATACATGTCAGCAAAACATCAATTCACATAAAATAAAAATAAATAAATCATTGAAAATAAAAATATTTATTTATTTAGGTTTTTCAAGACAAGGTTCTCAATGTAGCTTTGAATGTCCTGGAACTTGATCTGTAGACTGGGCTGGCCTTGAACTCACAGAGATCTGCCTTCTGGGAATAAAGGCATGTGCCACTGTCACCCAGCCCCCCCCCCCCAATGTTATTTTTGAGACAAGGTTTCCCGTAAAACAGTCCTGGCTGGCCTCGAACTCACTGAGCTCTACCTGCCTTGGACTCCCAAATGCTAGAATTAAAGGTTAAAAATAAATCTTAACAAAAGAAAAGAAAATAGAAACAGAAGTATAGAACATACACTGTATTGACCAAAACAAACAAAAGCACATACACAAAAACAACCCCCCCAAAGCAAAAAAAAAAAAAAAAAAAAATGGGAAAAATAGGGCTAGGGTTATAGATGCATTTATAATCTCACCCAGCACTGGGAAATAACACAATATGTCCAGCCATCTACATATGAAACAGAAACCGAGCTGGAGGTGTATATCAGTTGTAGAGAGCAAGCCTAGTAGGCAGGAAGTCCTGGGGTCTGTCCCCAGAGCCACATAAATTGGATATGGTGGTCACGCCTGTAATCCCAGAACTCAGAAGACAGAAGCAGGAGGCCATCCTCAGCTACATATCAAGTTTGAGCCTAGCCTGGGCTACATGAAACCTAGTCTCAAAGAAACCCAAATAAATGGAACTGGGAGCTAGAGATGGCTCAGTCATCCAGAGCACTTGCTGTTCTTGCAGAAGACCTAGGTTCAGTTCCAGCGTCCACAACCGTCACCCCAGCTCAGAGGGATTTCCATGCTGCTGGCCTCCTTAAGCACCAGAGCTCACATGCGTGTGAGCATGCACGCACACAGACTTCAAAACTTTAGATTCAGCCAACATGGTGGTGCACACTTACAAGCCAAGCACTTGGGAGGCTGAGGCAGGAGGATGGCCATTTTGAGACCAGCCTGTGGCTGCACAGTCAAGACTCTGCCTCTAAAACAAAAGACAACATAACATAAAAATTGCACCCCAGCTGCACCCCTGGAGTGAGTTCTGTAAGTCCCTTCTGAATCTTTAATTTTCTGTCTTTATATGAGGCTAATTTAGCTTCCCCTCCCCAACCAAACACCTTTTTGCCCCAAAGGATCTGCAGACACGTCTTGCCTTAGCTCAGGGTAATCCCTTCACAAAGACTAGGGTCTGGCTAAGCCTTCTCCACAGCCAAACTGGGTACTTAGCCAAATGCCTTTTCTGTACAGAGGGTTGCAAATGGCCCCGGGACAGCAATCTTAACTTTGAATGAGAGATAGCAGTTTAAACTGGGGGAGGCTGGTTTAAGGGATCACTAGAAGTCAGAAAGAGGGAAAGTGAGAACACCCACAGGTAAATGGGCCAGGGCTCCAGGGTTAGCTTGGCAGCCCCAGGGGACTGAAGGTGGAAGACAGGCACCCGAGGAAAAGCTACTCCTTGCGTCCCTGGCTTCATTCTCTTGTTTATTTCCATGATGGAGACAGAACCAGGGCCGGGTGTGGAAGGATAAATTCTCTACCACTGAGTCACACCCCAAACATCCTCCACCCCTTTTCTCCCCTCGCTCTTCCCCTCTCCTGTCCTCCCCTTCCGCCTTTTCTTTCCACTCACTCCTCTCTTCTCTACCCCCCCCAAGCCAGGGTCTCAATATGTATGTAGCCCAGGCTGGCCTCAAATGCAGATCATCTTGCCTTAGCCTCCTCAATGTGCCCAACTACACTGTGAATGTGTCCAGGTGCACATTTGTTCATGGAGGCCAAAGTCAACACTGGGATCCTAGTCAGTTTCTCTTCACCTTATTTTTTTTTTCTTTTAAACTCCCCCATCTATTTGTGTGTGTCTGTGTGTGTGTGTGTGTGTCTGTGTGTGTGTGTGTGTGTGTGTGTGTGTGTGTGTGTGTGTGTGTGTGTGTGTAGGTCAGAGGACAACTTATGGGAGCCAGATCTCTCCTTCCACTGTGAGGGATGGTCCCAGGAATCAAACTCAGTCCTCAGACTTAGTGGCAAGTACCCTTATCTTCTCGGCCAGCCTTCTGCCTTATTTATTTATTTATTTGAAACAGGGTCTCTCACTAAACCTGTAGCTCACAGATTTTGCTAGACTGGCTAGTTAGGGAGCCTCAGGGACTCCCCTGTCTCTGACCTTCCCCAGCGTTGGAATTACAGACAGGTGTTACTAGGTCCTTTTTATACAGGTTCTTGGCGGCAAACTCAGGTCTCCATGCTTTGTCTGGCAAGCACAAAGCCATCTCCTTAGCCCTCAGGCTTTCTCTCTCTCTCCTTTGCCTCTTTTTCTCTTTTTCATTCTTTTTTAAATTTTACTTTATGTACTTTGGTGTTTTGTCTGCATTCATGTCTGAGTGAGGATGTTGGATCCCCTAGAACTGGAGTTTCAGGCAGTTATGAGCTGTCGTGTGGGTGCTGGGAATTGAACCTGGGTCCTCTGGAAGAGCAGTGAGTGTTCTTAACCACTGAGCCATCTCTCCAGCTCCAATTCCTTCCTTCCTTCCTCTCATTCCCTCTTTTTGTCTTTTCAAGGCAGTGTTTTGCTGTGTAACCCTTTTTTTTTTTTGGAGCCTGTCTTGGAACTCCCTTTGTAGACCAGGCTGGCCTCGAACTCACATGAGATCCCACCTGCCTCTGCCCCCACCACCACCTGGCTTCCTCTCTCTCTTTTTTAATTCAGTGTTTGCAACTTGAAGAAAGTAGAGTGATTAGGAGAATGAACTCCTATATACCTACCATTCGACATTAAAATTACCCACGCACTCCATGGCTGACCTTGTTTCATTGGTATCTGTTCCTGAGGGGTTGCTATGATGTAAAGTCACACGGGTATCATTTTATCCGAGATCCTTCAGTGAGCATCTTCAGATGAGGAGGACGATGCTTTGAAGGAATGAACACAGCTGTAGGAATCACAGGCCACCGGGACGATGACGATTGTGTAACCAGATGAAATACCCCAGTAGCATCCACTGCACCCCCCCCACTGTCCCCCCCTCCTCAGTGCCTCCATTACTTCTCTCACTAGGTCAGTCCCAGCCTGATGCAACAGATAAGGCATCCACACTGTGTCTCCTTCTGGGGCCATCTGCCTCCACCCTCCTCCCCCAACCCTTCTGCCCTGTGCTAAAGCCAGTAAGAGCTCTGCTGGGGCTACTTCCCCAAATGTCCTTCCCTCTTTCCTCTTTTTAAGTTGAAATTTTGCCTTTTGTTTTCTCAAGACAGGGTTGGTTTCTCTGTGCAGCTTTGGAGCCTGTCCTGTAGTGTTAGCTATGTAGACCAGGCTGGCCTCAAAATCCACTGAGTGCTACCACCACCCATTGAAAAAAAAAGTTTTTAATGAACCAATACATACATAAATAAGCACATATAATCTTCCTGTATCTCGCTTGCCCATAAAGTGTGTAGGGTTGGTGAGGACCTCACTATCAGGTTCTAACTCTAGAGACCCATGGGAATGTGGGACACTGTGCAAAAGCAACCCCTGAAGTTCTCTAACGCTGTCTCCTCGTCCCTCCCCACCCCCTGCCCTTCACAGGCCCTGCAAAAATCAAAGGCAGACTCCCCTGCCCCAGCCCCCCTACCTCGGTCCATTTGGGGGATCCAAAGTGATGATATTTACAAACCGGAAACTGCCCTAGGGAAGGGGGACATTCTTCTTCTGTTCACTTTAATTTTCTAGTCCCCACTCCCTGAGAGCAAACGGCAGGCTCCAGCAATGGCTCAGCCAGAGACTTTAAACAAACCACATTGCCCGCAGCTCTGCCTCCTGAAGGAGGGGATTTACTCCTTATGCCTGCTCCCGCCCCAGGAGTGTTAACAGCAGAATTAAAGCTGGGGGATCTGGCAGGGGCTTGCTTTCTGCAGGGGAGGTGTGTCTACACCTCTGGAAAGGTATTAATGGCCTGTTTACACAGCAGAGAGAAATTGCGGTGCACACCCAGAAAGAAGACTGACTGCACCCACCCAATTTCTCCCATTCAAACTACCCCAGCTCGGCTAGACCTACGTGGGGTGAAGGCAGACCTCAGGAGGGCAGGGCTATCATTGGGGACAGTTGTCACTTCACCCTTTTATTTTAGTTAGTTAGCAGTGCCGGGGACAGGGCCTGGTGCCTTCGATGTGCTGGGCCGTCAGTTTACTGAGCCACAAGCTGAACCTTTTTCTTCGGTTATCTGAAGCATATTTTTCATGTCAACCGGTATATATTTCTTTTAATTGATTCCTTTCTTGTTTCTGCTTGTTTGGATTTTTGGCACAAGGTCTCTCTACATAGCTTTGGCTGTCCTACAACTTGCTATGTAGACCAGACTGCCCTTGAACTCATATAGCTCTACCTGCCTCTGCCTCTTGAGTGCTGGGATTAAAGGTGTTGGCCACTATACCTGGCTGATTTATTTTTATTAACTTTTTTTTTTTTTTAGCATGTTGGGTGTGATGTGTTGGTACTGAAGTACACAAACTTGTCAGTGTGGGTATGTGTGTACATGCATGGTGCCTGTCCATGTTGGATGCCTTTTCTCATTTGCTCTCCACTACTTATTATTATTTATCACTTGTTATCATTATTATTTAAAGGCAACAAAACAAAAACAAGGTTTCACTTTGTAGGCCAGGTTGATCTTGAACTCGAAGAGATCTGAGTGGCTCTGCCTTGTGTGCTGGGATTACAGGAGTGGGCCAACACTAACTACCCAGTCGTTTACATTTTAATTCTTCATTCTGATTCAATAATTAAGGTGGTTTTGTCTCCTTTTTTTTTTTTTTCTTTTCTTTTCTTTCTTATTTTTCTTTCCTCCTCCTCCTCTCCCTCCTCCTCCCCTTTTTCTTTAGGCAGTTACAGGCTGGCCTCATTGTGCATCCCTAGCTGGCTTTGAACCTGTGGTAATCCTCCTGCCTTTTCCTCCCTGATGTTGGGATTGCAGACAGGTATGAGCCACCGGGCCCCACAGGCATCAGCTTTATTTTTAAAGGAGAGACCAAGTTAGACAAAGTGGGCAGTCTAGAGGGTGAAGGGTAGCTAGCAAACAGCTGCTGGAGCTAATTACAAATACTTACTGCATAAACAGTAACTATGTGGTGACACTCAGATTATTTGAGCTAGTTTTTTTCTCCCCCTCCGTCTTCATTAATAATAAATGTGGTACCCCATCAATCCAGACTTCTGCAGGCTCTGAAAACAGATCTTGCTAAATGGACAGAAAGGGCTGGGCTGACCAAGAGCTACTGAGAACATTTTACATCTTAAAACCCTCAGCAATTTGGCCACGTGTTTAATAGTGTTGGCCTCCGAAGGTTCCAGCCCAATCCTTCTTCTCTGGCCAACAACGCCACTTTACTATATCCATGATGCTGGATGGGTCTCATAATATAAAATAAAATAAAATAAAATAAAATAAAATAAAATAAAAATGAGCCTTCTATGGCCCCTCCGTGGCCAGCACAGCCTACCATACTGTCTCAAATTCATTCGAAATGGCTATAAAATACTTCGGGCTGAGCCTGGCAGTAAATCTTCCTTTCCCTTTCATTCAGAAAGACTGACAAAAAGAAGTGACTGCAAGGTTTCTCCTGCTTGCAGGTTTCTACTCCTGCTGGGCCAGCCTGACTCCTCTGGCCTGTTCACCACATGTATTTCCTACCCTGATTCTCCTTGACCAGAGGAGACTCGAGGCATCTAGTCTGATGTGTGTGGTGTCTCAGTGATGGAGAAAGAATACAAGGCTGTACTTACTTCTGGCTCCCAGGGGAAGGGGGTGGGTTCGTGGTTATTCAAACCACTCAAGTGCCGCTCTTTCTGTGTCTTGGTGGAAAATAGTGAGGTTCAGCTGGAAAACAGGTTTTTCTAGCTGATTAGCCTTAAGATGGATGCTTCTCTCGACAGAGGGAAGCCAGGGATTGTCAGGAATGTTTCCAGGCTAGAAGGGCCGGGAGGAGAAGCCTGTGACAGAGACACAGAGGATTCGATTGTGCTTCTGAACCCACCAGCTCTGAGGATAGTCGTCTCCCCATCTGGGCAAGAATTCTAAAAGACCAGCACATCCCTTAGGCTTATTGATTGGAATTTCATGGTCAAGGCAGAAGGACAAGCTGGCAGGATTCAAAGCGAAAATAGGCAGCTTCAGACTCATCTATTCTGATAGAGTGAGCAAAGCCAGCCAGACAAACACTCTCCCAGAGCTCAGCACCCAGCAGCAGAGGCCAAATCTACCAGCTCTCCCTCTGGGTGGGAGTGGGTCTTGGAAAGAACCCTTGGCTTGCTTGAAACTGTAGGGGATTTAGAAACTATTATTCTTTTGTTTGTTTTGTTTTTTGAGGCAGAGATTCTATGTATTTCTTTGGAGCTTGTCCTGGAACTAGCTCTGTAGACAAGGCTGGCCTCAAACTCACAAAGATCTGTCTGCCTCTACCTCCCGAGTGCTGGGATTAAAGGCGTGCACCACCAATGCCCAGCTGAAACTGCTATTCTTAAATGGTGGTTATGACAATGAGAGAAACACCTTTTGGGAGCGAAATTAATTGACATTGGCAGAACGTGGAGAGTCTCCTCCTCTCCAGGCTGGAAGAGATCGTGGATATGCAAAGAGTTTATGAGATGAAGCAAGAGAATGGATTGTGCCAGTCCCAGTAGCTGTTAGATAAGCTGCTCTTCTGGGAGTGCTGAAAGACACGTTCAAGGGGTCCAGTTCACTCCCCAAGAAGGAGCCAACCACTGAAATGGGGACAAGGACTCAAGAGTGAGCTCACACACACTCAAGCAGCCTCAGAACTCACATGTGGGATTACCCATTCTTTCTCATTTTAAAAGTTCAGATTGAATCATCACCCACCACCTCAGCACTATGGGAGGAAAACTTTAAATATAATAATTATTAGGCTGGGCCCTGAGAGTACATGCCTTAATCCCATCACTGGGAGGCAGAGGCAAGCAGATCTCTGAGTTCGAGGCCAACCTGGTTTACAGAGTGAGCTCAAGGACAGATAGAGTGGCAAAGAGAAACCCTGTCTTGAAACACACACAAACACACACACACCTGCCCCGATCCATGCTCCTGTGCCTTGCTCCTGGTGGGTAACTTGCTAACTCCACACCTGACTTTTGAGTTGCAGATTGATTATGCTTGGGCCAGTCAAAGCTGGGCAAAAAAAAAAAAAAAAAAAAAAAAAAGGCAGCAGACCAGTTTTCAGCCAAGTAAGGGGCAAGGCACACAGCTACTTGTCCTTTGTGTCTCTCCTACTTTTTTTTTTTTTTGGTTGGTTGGTTTTGGTTTTTCAAGAGAGTTTCTCTGTAGCTTTGGAGCCTTTCCTTGAACTAGCTCTGTAGGCCAGACTGGCCTCGGATGCACAGAGAACCGCCTGCCTCTGCCTCCCGTGTACTGGGACTAAAGGTATGTGCCATCACTGCCCGGCTACAAGATGTACTTTCTTTCCTTCTTTTTATCATGACTTGCCTTCCACAGGACAAAGGATGGTGTCTGAGGGGTCCTCCTTCTCTGTCGTTTGAGTGACTCTGGTTCACTCTTTGGATCTCAGCTCAGAGCTTCTTCGGGCAAGCTAGGCTGGAACCCTCCATCACATTCCTTCTGAAGTATTTTGTAGAACTGAGGAGAGGTGCATCATTGTAAGACCATTCCCTTGAGTTCTCCCTAAAGTTCTAGGTTAGGACCCTTCTGTCTGGTTTATATAACTATTGTTCTTAGAAACATGTTTTTTGTTTGTTTGTTTGTTTTTGTTTTGCTTTGTTTTCTCGAGATAGGGTTCTCTGTGTAGCCCTGGCTGTCCTGGAATTCACTCTGTAGACCAGGCTGGCCTTGAACTCAGAGATCTGCCTATCTCTGACTCCTGAATACTAGAATTAAAGGGGTTTGTCAGGCAGTATCCTCCACCCCCACTTTTTTTTTGTTGGGGGGACAGGGTCTCATGTAGCCCAGGCTGGCCTTAAACCCTTGATCATCTTGCCTTCCCCTCCCAAGCCCTGGGACCACAGGTATGAGTCACTATGTCTGGCCCAAGTGTTCCTCTACTGTCACCGTTACCATGTTGAACACTTGATTCACAGTTGAACATCATTCCAGCCTTACATCCACCACCAAACACGTGGTAGGAGTTTGTCTTTATTTTACAGACCAGGAAATTTAAAAACAGACAGGTTGACTCACTTACCCCAAGTCATAGATCAAAGAAGTCACAGGGTAAGGACTGGTCAGTCTGGAATCCTTAGTGACTATCTCTGTCAGAAGACCATCACCTGGGACCTGTGGGTCCCTGGGCTCAGAGTCAAGACGCTGATCTTAAGCAGTGTCATGCTGGGGAGATGTTTGCATGGGGAAGCAGGGTGACTGGGCTGTGGAAGCTGCAGGACCTGGGTGTGGGACAGTCATCGGAGGCACGGAATGGCTTATAGTGAAAGAACAGACTTGGGTTCCCAGGGGTGATGAGTCACCCATTCGAGAGGTCAATTTAGCAAGCACCCCAGAGGCTCTGTTCAGTTCTCAGAAGTGGAGAGGAGATTGGCAGCTTGTGGGAGAAGTTGAGAGATGCTCAGCCAGAGATAAACGGGACTAAGCAAAGGTCTCTGCAGCTCAGACCTCAGGGCTAATGGGAAAACACCCAACTCGGGGTTACAGCACATAAGCGGGGAGAAGGAGAGATAGAGGCCTTCGAGCAGGTCTAATGGAAGGGAGACTTTAAAAGGCAATAAATCTGGCTTGCCTAGCTGGTTTCTACCCAGGAATTCTGTAGTGGGTGGTTAACTCTTAACAGTTGCATGGGGTCTCACCAGGCTCCCAACAGGGGAGATGAACTTACCTTGAGGGGATATACTCCCTGGACAGGCTTGGCTCTGGGCTGGGAGGGGCCCTGGGGACACTTTGGAACCCTAACAAGTGGGTGTTTGGGCTGGTGACAGAGGCTCTCTCACCTCAGTGGCCCACAGGGTGAAGAGACCACAGGACATTGTTTATTTACCTACGTCTAACAAAACCCTTCCCAGAAGGCCCGGTGGTGATTCTCTGTAATTATATCTCCAGTGAGGTTCTGCAGGTTCTCTGGCACATTAACTCGTTAATGCCCGAGGCCGGGAATCAGAGGGATGCCCAGCTTCCACCTACCACCTGGAGGGAAACTGAGGCACTCCTCCGGTTTCTACAGCTTCTCTTGCTTTCCAAGAGCTCAGGGACGCAGATCAGAGATGAGATGAAGAAGGTGTGTTTTCCAACATATTAAGTGTTGAAAGGGAAAGGAAAGCTATCAGGCATCTAGGCGTGATTCAGTTCCTCTGCTATCCAGGTAAGCCTCGTGACACTGAAGAAAGGGACTCAACTCCTGTGAACTTCAGCTTGATGGACAAGTGAAGAGTAGCAGATGCGATGGGATGTATGAACTTCCCCGTGAGCTATAGGAGAAGCGTCAAGTTCATTGTGACAAGAGTGGACTTAGGTTAGACTGCGGGTTGAACTTCACATTGTCCGTAGCTGTGAGAGATCTAGGATTAGACTCTCAAGCACAGCGGAAGCGGAGCCGAAAGTCCCACTTTCATAACTCATATTGTGTTACCAGTCCAGCCAGGCACAGGAAGTAACCTTGGTGGCTTCAAGAATGGTAGCGGAAATTCCCAGCATGCTCTTCTGCACTGAATTTCTAGTTCCCATCAAGGGCTAGAGTCTGTGTCCCCTTTCCTTGAATTTGGATGGATCCTGGGACCTGGATGTACTAAAAGGGTGGAATGAAGATGATGCCTGAAGTAGAGTCTGGAGGGAACCCTGCAGTTGGGGTTGTGGCTCAGTGGGCAAAGAGCTTGCCTATCTTACATTAAACCTTGAGTTCAATCTGAAACATTACCTGGGGAGGTGGAGGCAGGAGGATTAGAAATTCAGGGTCATCCCCAGTTACATAGGGAATTCAAAATGAGTCTGAGAGACCCCACCTCATTGGAAAAGAAATAAAATGAGACAGGATGTTGCTCAACAGCAGAGTACTTACCTAGCATGCAAGATGCCCTGGGTCCATTCTCAGCACAGCAAAATCCAAAAAGCGCTCAGCATCTTTCTGTTTTAGTTGCAATTCTCAGTTAGGGCTTAGGTTGGAGGCAACAAACAATCCCTCCCCATCATCCATTCAGCTTGGATGGACATAATGCCAGATTGCTTTTCTGAAGTTAGCCACCCACAGTGGGAGACCCCTCACACTTGGACATCAGGGGCTCGATAGTAGAATGTTTGGATAGACACGTAAGCTGGGTACAGAGATGCTGGGCTGCCCAGTGTGGAGTCCTGGTGGCTCACAGCCCTTCTGGGAAGATGGCAGGATGTGGATGCCCAGCTCCACTGCTCCTTAAGCTACCCTCCTTCCTTCCTAGCACCATTAACACTTCAAATAAACTGAGCCCAGCAAGAAGCTGGAAACCAGGTAGGTGGATCTCTCTGAGTTCGAGGACAGCCCTGGTCTACAGAGCTAGTTCAAGGCTACACGAAGACACCCTGTCTCATAAAATCAAGAAGGAGAAGGAGAGGAAGGGGAAGAAGGGGAGGAACCAGCAGCTGGAAGCCAGATTCTTCAAGGTTATCCTCATCATGACCCCCAGGACAAAAAGTAGAGAGAATGGAATTTACATGGGGTCTGGGAGCCAGGCTGTCCCCTGCCCTCTTGGAGGCTCCTTTTGGGGTTGTGGGTCTTGACTGGGACCTTGGGACTGATTTCTCAAATAAAGAGAATGTGGGCACATTTCAGGAGGCGCACAGGGAATTTCCTGGAACAGAGGCACGATTCCCAGGCCTCGCACCAGACACTCTGCACTGTCAGCACCAAGATAGGCTCAAGTGTGCGGCTGTGGCACTTGGGGCAGAAGTCAGAGCGTGTCTCCCAGCCACTCTCCCAGCCCTTCCCCCCATGGCAGTCTTGTTTTAAAGGAAGACTTTATTATCTCAGTCAGTTGATTTTTATTATTTCCCAGCTTTAGGACCTTGGGGCTTGGGGTGTGGGACAAGGGGACCTCTTTGGGTTTTCCTTTCCTCATCTGTAAACTAGAAGATTGCTACCCCAGTTTCCTCCCCTATTGCTTTAATAAACACCGTGACTCAAAGCAACATGGAGAGGAAAGGGTGTGTTTGGCTTACACATCCAGGTCACAGTCCATCACTTAGGAAACAGGGCAGGAACTCAAGCAAGAGCAGAGGTGGGAACCATGGAAGATGGCTGCTCAGTGGTTTGTTTTCCCTGCCGTGTATTCAGCACTCCTTCTTACACAACCTAAGACCACCTGCCAAGGGGTAGGCTGGGCCCTCCTACATCAACCATCCATCAACACAGTGCCTCACAGACATGGCCACAGGCCCATCTGATCTGGGCCATCCCTCAGTTAAGATTCCCTGTACCCAGGTGACTCTTAGCTGTGTCAAGGTGGTGATCAAAACTAACCTTACAATTGTCAATGGAAATAAGAATGTCCACACAGGGCTTGGGGTGCAGCTCAGCAAGTATGTTTCATCCCCAGCACCACATAGATCAGGCACGGTGGCTCTTGTCTGTGACTGGAGAGATGGAAGCTGGAGGATCATAAATTCAAGGTCTTCCTTGGCTATGTAAGGAGCTCGAAGCCAGCCTGGGGCTACCGGAGACCCTGTCTTAAAACAACAGCATCAGCATGTCTGTTATTAAATTACTTGGGTGACTGTCTACATACTTGATTGATGGCTCTTTGTGTCTTCTCCTTCATCTTCCTTTTTCTTGGGAATAAACCTTATCCTTTTCATACAAGAAAAGGGGGTCAGGGGAGGCCTGTTGGGTTTCTATTGCTGTGATAAAGACCAAGACCAATGGCGACTTGGGGAAGAAAGACTCTATTTGGTTTATGCAGCCAAATCACAGCCACTGAAAGAAGCCAAGACAGGAACCTGGAGGTAGGAACTGGAGCAGAGATCTCGGAGGAATGCTGACCACTAACTTGCTCTCCATATTTGGTTAGCTTGTAATTTTATACAACCCAGGATTACCTACCTGGGGTGGTACCACCCACAGTGGGCTGGATCCTCCCACATTAGCCAATCATTAATTAAGAACACTCCCCATGGGTAACCCTGGCTTGTATCAAATTTGCAAAAGATTTAACAGTACAGGCTTTCTGGAGATTCCTTTCCAAAAGCCAAAACAAACCTTTCCTTAGATTGCTTCTGTCTGATAGCCTGTGTCTGTAGCAGAAAAGAAACTAAGACAAGCAGAAACTAGGGTAGCTTGGCACAGCTGCAGAGTCTTGGTGGTGATGGGGGGGGTGAGGGCTTTGATGTCTCTTTGGATGGGTGGTCTTCTCTTCCAGAAACACAAAATGCTTTACAAAATGCTGTATACGTGTAGTTAACATAACACATACTTAGCCAGGTGGTGGTGGTGCACACTTTTAGTCCCAGCACTCGGGAGGCAGAGGCAGGTGGAGCTCTGTCAGTTTGAGACCAGCTTGGTCTACAGAGTGAGTTCCAGGACAGCCTCCAAAGCTACAGAGGAAGACCCTGTCTCAAATGCCCCCCCCCTAAAAAGACCCCACATATTTCTTTCCCCACAGTCTAGAGTCCAGAAATCCAAGACCAAGATCCCGAGAGGGTTGTTTCTGGTGGGGCTTTTCTCCTCGGTTGATAGACAGGTGTCCACTGATCACATCCAGTCCTGGGATTGAAGGCATCCTCCTGAGGATCCTGGCTTCACCTGAGTTTCTTTCCACATACAAGTTTACTTTCCTATCATCTTCACCCACTCCTCTACCCCAGATAATAGTCTCTCTGTCTCTTTCAACCCAGGGCTTTTAAGTGCTCTACCACTACTGAGCCATGTCCCAATTCAAATAATAAATACAATCTTTTACTAAAACAACCAAAATTCCTTAAATTAGGCATGATGGTTGACCCCTGAGTCCCAGGAGTTAGGACCGTGACAGGAGGATTGAGAGGTCAGTTTAAGCCACAGAGACCCTACCAAAAATCAAAACAAAACAAAAACAAAATATCATGAATGGTGGCACCTTTAATCCAGCACTCAGGATGCAGAAACAGATGAATCTCTGGGTTCGAGGTCAGCCTGATCTACAGACCTAATTCCAGAGTGGCCTGGGCTACACAGAAAGACCATGTCTTGAAACTTATAATCCCGTCCCAATAAAGGGAAGGAACAAGAAAATATTTCCTGCCTTGGAGGAATAGGAAGCTGCTTGCAGAGCTGTGGGTTTCCCACCTGCCCTATACAGTCCCTCCATTGTTAGGACAGTCCTAGGAAGCGAAGTCAACCATGCCTTCTCATCACAGGTGGAGGAGGTATAGAGTTCACATCACTTCTCTTGAGAGAAGTCAGAAGTGGCAGAGCTGGGCTCTATATCACTCCCTACAGAAAGGCTGTGCCTCTAACCACTGCCTACCCCTTCTTTCGTAAGATTAATGACATATGAGTGTAAGGACACAGTGGAACTTGGGCCAGACAGGCTACCGGGCACAAGGGCTGAGTTCTCAGATCCCTGTGTCCATTCAAGAGATACAATTCTATATATTAGGCCAAGAATCCTTGAAGTACTTGTGATCTGGGTATCTGTGGCCTCCTCTAAGGGCCTTGAAGTGACAGCTGAGGCCTGTCTAGTGATATAACATCTAGGGAATTTGGGGTTGGCTTGGTGGTGGTAACGACTGGCTTACAGCCTGACAGGGAGGATGGATGAGATAAGGTATGGAAAGGAGCTGGCCCAGGGCCGGGCATTCTGAAGGCCGGCTGTGTGGAGCTTGTGGCTGGATATTGCTTGCATGCTCTGAGGCTAGCTGCTGGGATTGCTGTAAGAGTGTGGATGGGTGGAGCATGCCCTGAAACTGGGGCTTTGGAGGTACAACATCCTATAGTCTTTACAGAATACAACAGGGATCACCACACCCATGAGTTCAGGTGAAGAACTTGAAGTTCTGAATCTATCTGGTTGAGGTCACCTGGATTGAGCAGTGGAAAGAAGCTGCAGTGTTTGTCTTACAGTGGTGCACCCTCAGTGTGTGCCATGATGGAGACTGAATGTAGGGTTTGCCTAGAGCACACAAAATTGTGTTTGATCCCCCAGATTCACTATGTATCTAAGGGTGGCCTTGAACTTTGGACATTTCTGTCTCTGAAGTACTGGGATCACCTCTATGTCTAGCTGTGATTAAAAAAACACTTTGCTGTATTTTTTAAATGTGTGTGGATGATTTGCCTGTAAGTAAGGCTATACACCACAAGTATATACCTGGTACTCACATGGACTAGACTAAAAAGGGGCATTGGGTCCCCTGAAACTGGAGTCAAAGATGGTGGTGAGCTGCCTCAAAACAACAAACAAAAAAAGAATCATGGGGCATCTTGACCTCACATGTCCATTTTCCTCTGCCTAGAACCCACCCTCCTTTTACCATTATTCATTAGTTTTTTAATTATTTTTTTTTTCATTTGCTTTTTGAAGACAGGAATTCTCTGTGAAGCCCTAACTGTCCTGGAGCTCACTCTGTAGACCAGGCTGGTCTTGAACTCAGATATTCCCCTGCCACCGCCTCCTGATGGCTGGGAGAGGAGCTTTTAAAGCCCCAGTCAGAGCAGCAGACAGGCCCCTCCCCTGCTCCAAATCCTCCTGTGGCTCCCATTTTCCTTTCAGCAAGCAGTAGAGCCCTGAGAGGGGTTCATGACTTTTATATCCTCTTCTCTGTTCTCTGCCTCTGTCAGCTACCTGAGGGTGGTGTCCATGCCTCTGTGGCTCTTTTCTCCCAGGCACCTGCAGTGCACAGCATTCTGAACTAGAAGCTTTCTCTCTCCTCATTCTGCTTGCCTCCTTGTTTTTTCCTTTGGTCTTAGCACTTACTGCCTTTCAACAAGCTATTTAGGCTGAACATGGTGGTGCATACCTGTCACCCCACCACTTGGGAGGCTGAGGCAGGAGGACTGAGAGTTCTAGACTAGCCTGGGCTACAGAGTAAGATCCTGTCTACAAATAAACTCTACCCTTCCCCCACTTCTTCCTTCCTTCCTTCTCTTCTCCTCCCTCTTTTTCTTTCTCTCTTTCCCTTTCTTTTCCTTCCTTTCTCCTCTTTCCGTTTCTCTTTTCCTCCACCCTTCTTTCTTTCTTTCTCATGTAGCCCAGGTTGGACTTGTATTCACTATGGAGCAAAAGATGACCTTAGACTCCTGATCCTCCTGCCTCCACCTCCCTAGTGCTGGGACTAAGATTATGCATCACCAGGCTTGTTTTATGTGGTGCTGAGGTTCAAACTCAGCAAGCACTCTATCACCTGAGCTACATGCCCAGTCCCAAATGCAATCTTTAAGCCTGTTGGTGGCAATTTCTTTTAAGGCCCCAGTGCATCTGGTCATATAGTCTCAGCTAGCTGGATCATGGATGGGGCTGAAGAGGTCCTTGCATCTTGAGATCAGAGACAGGGTCTGCCTTCTGGATAGAGGAGGGGCCAGGGGCCATGATGGCATTGCTTCGATTGTATGTCCTGGCTAATTAAAGTGCCTGGCCAATGGGAGGTGTCCCTATCCTGCAGCGTCCACTGGGGGTTGGGGCAACCCCAGAGGGCCACACACAGACACAGACAAACAGAGGGCTTTCTGAAATGGACGTTAATTGTCTCCAGGCCAAGGAGACCTGCAGAATGAGAGTTTTCCGGGCTGGCCCAGGGGACAGGGAGGTAGAGACTCTGTCTCTACCCCCTGGTCACTCTCATTTCCTCACTGGCTTTCCAGAAATCCAGGCTGTTTTCAAAGCCGGGGGCTGCAGTCTATCGCCAGAGCATGGGGTCGCTTCCGGGGTCACCAGCCGGACAAGTAGGTCAATTTTAGCAGGAAACCGATATTTAAGTGGGGCTGGCGGAGCCAGGGCTCGGAAATGTGGCCCTGACCTTTCAGAAAGCTGGGTCTTTCCACCTCAGTGTACACCTGGGGGGCACAGGCTTCCGAAAATGTGAACCTAACTAAATTAAATACTCGTGTGCACCAGGCGTGGGGGAGGATCCTTCAAATGAGCCTTTTGAAGATCTTTCCAGTTCGGTGAGAGAGGCTCACACTCCTCCATTCTCATTTCACAGATGATAACACTGAGCCAGGGAGGTACTAGGAGGCTTGCTAAGGGCCCTCTAGGTGGGTACCAACTACTGAAGCATAATTCTCCTCTGTCCCCGTACCCCACCCTCTCTTCATTTTAGCCTTGAACCTCTGACCCCCCAGAGCTGAGGGAAGGTCCCTGGGAAGAACTGAGAGAAGACATCAGGACTGCTGGTCCCTCCCTTATCTGGCTTGCTGCTCTGCGGGAGGAGGAGGAAGGAGAGGCCTCTCTCCGACCCACCCAGCCACCCACCCGAGGTGCCATTAAAGTTAATTGTTTTTACTGCCAGTTTTACATAGTCTTGTAAATCTTTTTACGATGTGACCCTGGAAGAGCGGGCTGCATGCAGAACTCCGGGAGACTGAAGGTAGCTGGAATACAGGGTGCTCTGGGCCCCTGCTACCCGAAGAAGGTTGAAAAGGGTAGGGAGTGAGGGGACTCCCCTGAGACATTTTGTCCCTTCATCACATGATAACAAGCTTCATCTGGGTCATGGGCTTCTCTCAAGTGAGGCCACAACCACCCATAGGTCCAGGATCTCCTACCAGCCCAATATATGAAAAGATCCTCCCTCTTGAGCCTCTAGTGTCTGAGGTGCCCAGGAGCAGGGGTGAGGTCCAGTCTACATCCTTTGGAAAGTTAGGGACCATGCCAGGAAGAAAACAGGGTACAGTGAGCTATGAGTCCCTTACAGCTTGGGTGTGCAGGGCCACACTGGCCACAGTGTCAAGGCAAGCAGACACACAGGGAGGGATGTGCATTCCACAGTGAGAGGACCTCTTCAGAGGCAAGTTACCTGCTGACATCCTCTTGCCTTCTTGCCTTTGTCGTCTACCACAAAACGGTAGACATCTCTTGATGCCTCAGGTCGTGAGAGGACCAATGGGGCTGATGGGGGTTACTGAACATCAGGATTTCCTAAATCTCTTCTCTCCCTCCCTGCTATCCCCATCCACAGCCTCCATTTTATTTGGCATAATAGGGGGATCTTAGCTTTCAAGGTTGTCTCCATCTTCTCAAGTACCCAGGGAAGCACTAGGTATACTCAACATCTGCATCTACCGTCAATTCGGTCTTTCTCTTCCTCCTCCTCTTCCTCTTCTTCCTCCTCTTCTTTTTCTTCCTCCTCTCCCTCCTCTTCTTTTTCTTCCTCCTCTCCCTCCTCTTCCTTCTCCTTTTGAGATTGCCTTACTATGTAGCCCAAGCTAGCCGCCGACTGGCCATCTTCCTGCCTCAGCCTCCCATATGCATCCCCATGTCTGACTTTGTGGCCATTCTTATTTTGAGACTGAGCTTCTCTGGGTAGTAGTCCTGGCTGCCCTGGAACTTGATTTGTCAATCAGGCTGGCCTCAAACTCACAGAGATCCCAGCTGCCTTTGCCTCCTGAGTGCTGGGATTAAAGGTGTGCAACCACCATCACCAGACCTAGCATTTATAATCAAGCCAAGTATCTATCAGGCAGCCAGTGTGTGAGGGGTGCTCATCTTGTGGCTGGCTTACCTGCTTGGTAGTATTAACAGACTTTACCAGACTCAGAAACACAGGACACCAAGGGAATAAGCTGAGGAGTTGTAGGTCCCCCTGCCCCCAATGTTGTCAGTAAGCAAGGTCAACACTCTACTCCATTATCCGTTGAAATGCAGATTTTGAAGGAGAACCCCTGGGAATGGTACCCAGAACGATAGCAGTGGGCCACCCCTAAACCCCATCCCATAGACCTGCCAGTGAATTTTCCCTGGGCTCACCCAGGATCAGGAACCTCCGATGCTGACTGCAGACAGAGGCAGAGGCATGGTGAGGCACGGGGCATCGCGTTGGTTCTAAGCCCTTGCAACTAGGCTAATGGCTTTGGCCAAGAAACGCCAGGAAGTTCAGTTGAGCCAGGATGGGCGAGAGGAGATGAGAGTGGGAATGTTAAACTCAACTCCTGGAGACTGGTGGGGGTGGAGGGAGGTGGGAGAGGGGTGGGGAAGCAGCCATCTTTCCAGCAGCACACCCTGCGTCAGAGAAAGAATTTTTCAACAGCGAAGCAAATGCGAAGGTGGCCAGAGCCACGCAAACTCACTTTGAGGCCAGCTCCGAATACCAAACTCCCCCCCCCCCCAGTCGCCGTGTCCCCACCTGGGGGCTGGGGTGGGGAAGGGTGGAGTCGGGGAGGTGACCAAAGGTACTCGAGTGGGGTTAGAGGCAGCTGGGAGCACCTTGGAAGCTAGAGCCTGGCTTCAGACAGGTCATTGCTCGGTGAGTCAGTGGCTTATAGAAAAAGTGGGAGTGAAGGAGACCAACCGCTGCTGGCACATGCTGGAGAGGGGCTGCCGGGATCCGGGAGCTGGCACGGCCCTTGTGTTCCGAGAAGGCTGCGCTTGTGGTGGCACCGGGCAGCGTGCGCGGGCCGGGAGGTTAATGACCAGGCTTTTCTCTACGCGTCCGGGAATTGAGAACAAGTCTGTGAGACTAATGAATTGAACCAGGAGGGTTAGGGTGAGGGACCTGGGCCAGAGTCCGGGGGAGGGGGGGGTTCCCCAGAGAGACCGAGGTGATCCTGGCCTGGTCCCTTCCGCACCACGGAAGGAGAAGTGATAAAAAGAATTGGGAAGGAATTCTGTAGAGCTTTCTTCTCTGGAAAGTTCAATCAGATCGTGTCACGACGCTAAAATTAGTTTTCCAAGTGGTTTTTAATCTTATAGTTTGGGGAGGGATGGGGCAGACAGGCTCTCACGTAGTCCAGGCTAGCCTTAAATTCACTCTGTAGCCTAGAATGGCCTTGAACTCCCAATCCTCCCTCCCCCACTTCTTAAGTGGTGGGATTACAGGCTTGTACCGGGTTTATGGGGTGCTGGGGATGGAATCCAGGTCTTCGAGCATGCCAGGCAAACACTCTCCCCACTACAACAGCGCCAGCGCGTCTTTGATAGGACTCCTGATCGTATTCAAAGAGGCCTAGATCGCACTCCCAGAATTCTTTGAATCAAGTCCCATCAAAAAAAAAAAAAAAAGCAGTCTTCAATGAATGAGTGATTTTAGATTTTCCCGGGTCCTAACCACGACCTCCTCCACCCTACCCCACCCCCACCATGGGGTCATCCCTCTCCAGGGATCCTAGGTCTGCTTTGGTCCACGTTTCCCTTCCCAGCGTGTCCCCCCCCCCCCCCCCCCGCAGACCCTGCAGCAGCATCTGGGAACCAACTCGCCTTCCCATACCTGCGCCCCTCCTCCTTGTCACTAAGCTTTTTCACGTCTCGCTTCTGCAGGCTGTCTGTTCTTCCCATTCACCACCACCCCCCCTTTTTTTTTTTTTTACGAGCTTCAGAGCTGATCCCAACGTTCCTCCCTCCGTGCGATTTCAATTTGAGCTCTCCCTGAAGCGGCCTTTCCTCTCTTGTGGCCTGCCAAGTCGTTTGAAGGCTGCGCAAACATTCTTCCAGCCTCTGGTCCCCCGGAGTCTAGGTCTACACACGGGAGGGAAGCTGGAGGCGGCTCCCGAGCCAGATCCAGGGACCCATCTGAAGAAGCGGAAGAGGGACAGAAGAGGAACTGCCCCACCCCCACCCTTAGGGCTCTAGAATTGTGGGGTAGAGGGTGTGCCAGTGTAGGCTCATGGGAACATCCCCCAGCCTCCTTTAGAGACCTCAGGCAGGAGGATAGCTGTGACCTAAGCACATTGGAGTTGAGGATGGTTCCATGGATTTGCTCCATTCTCGGGCACTTTTTGTTTTGTTCTGGTTTTGTTTTTCAAGACAGGGCTTCTCTGCCTCTGTGGCTTTGGAGGTTGTCCTGGAACTCTCTGTGGCCAGGTTGTTCTCGAACTCACAGAGATTCGCCTGTCACACCTGTCTCTGCCTCCAGACTGCTGGGATTAAAGGCATATGCCAGCAAAGCCCAGCTCCTCAGGCACATTTTGAAACTAGGAAATGCTCACTCCATTTTACAGACAGGGAAACTGAGGCTGAGCCATGAGGTCTGTTCTTTCCTTCCTTTCTTTTATTTAACTTTATTTTTCTGTGCATTGGTGGGAAGGTGTCAGATCCCCTGGAACTGCAGTTACACACAGTTGTGAGTTGCCACGTGGTTGCTGGGAATTGAACCTGGGACTTCTGGAAGAGCAACCAGTGCTTGCAACCACTGAGCCATCTCTCCAGCCCCTATGAGGTCTTTTTCTAAGCCATACAGTTGGGGTTCAATGGTTTAGTGACTGTTCTTCATAACCCCCATTTTCAGATGGTGGGAGAGTCCAACGTACCATCCCAGCACTTTGGAGGCGAAGTCAGGATGTCTACAAGTTCAAGGCCAGCCTGGTCTGACCAATAAGTTCCAAGCCAGTCAGGGCTACGCCATAAGGTCTTAGCCCAGAACAAACAGCAAGTCCCAAATATTATTACACTGTGTGGCATGATGTAGCAATATTAAATGTTTAACTTCTCCATGCTAAGCCCCACTATGTTCTTCTATGTGCTAAGGCAGCCATTTATTTATTTTCTCGCAATGCCTTTACATATTACTACTTCCTACAGGATAGATAAGAAAATGAGGCACAGAGAAGGCAAGTAACCTACCTAAGGACACACAGTTCAATGGGTTCATTGTAGGATTAGGACTCAGGTACCTGTGACCCTCCACATCTGTCTCTCTACTACCTCAATTCTCCCTTGAGTCACAGGGAAGACACCCTATCCAGCCACAGCAGCTAGGAGTTGCAGCTTTCTTCCCTAAGGTTACTCTGGGGACATGTGAAAAGAGGGGAGGGGACAAGGGGGTTACATAAGGCGGGTGACTTCAAAGGCGGCCTCCACTGGAGTTGCATAGCCTTGGCCCTGGGCAGTTAGCCAAAGGAGCCACTAGGCAAGCTGAGGGCTATCTACCCCCCATCTCCTTACTCCACTGACAGGCCAGGAGGCGATGGGGGGAGCCTGGATGGGAGAGTTTGGGGTTAGAGAAGGGAGGAGAGAGGCATCCAGTGGAGGATAATAAGATGTTACACCAGCAGCCAGCACCTATTGATGAGCATGATGCTAAGTTCTTTTCTAATGCCATCAAACAATGGACAAGGAGCTTCCACTATTCCCTTGTTTGAAGAGGCCCAGAGAGGGTTTCGTGTTTGCTTTAGAACTGCACAGCCTTGGAAGAAGCTCACAGTAGGAGGTAACTTTGCAGGGACTGGGTGAATTCTGGTGGATTGTGGCTTGATGGGCTTCAGGTGGGGAAACTGAGGCTTGGTGAGGTGTGTGTGTGTGTGTGTGTGTGTGTGTGTGTGTGTGTAGGGGGTAATGAAAGTGGATACCACATGATCTGAGGCCCACACTCTTCTACCACGTCAAGGTATTTTCACACATGAGTGTGGCCTCAGGTTTACCTGAAGTCCCCTACTTACTATGTGACTTGGTGCAAATTACTCTACCTCTCTGGGCCTTGAGTTTCCCAGTGGTAAAATCAGGGCCTTATATGGGGCTAAGTTAGTTATTTACTTCCTAAGTCTCTTGATGATTTTGACACTTGAAGACACTCAAGAGGTCACAGCCAAGCACAGGCACCGGACCAGACACAGTTGGTGACTAATCCCAGGGCCTCTGGGGCATTAGGCTTCCTGGTTTTATAGAGTGGGTGGCAAAGGCTCACCGAGTCTCTTTGGCAGGCATCCACAAGGCCTTTGGGTCCCATTGGACCTGAGCAACAAGTGATCTAGATCAGAGAAGTGGATTATAGCCCCGCCCCAAGGGTCTTCTGAAGACCCCCAGGGCTCACCTTTCAGATTGATGAAAGGGTGAGCTGGGATGATGAAGTTTGACCTAGAGGTCTTTAAGACCCTCCAGCTTTCTGTTAAATGTCTGTGGGTAAGCCTGATTTACAAAAACAAAAGCAAAACCCAGGGCAATGGATCCAGGGAGATGAGGCTCTTTGCCAGCCCTCTGCAGCCCACCCTTTACCCTGTACAAATTAGCCCATTATTACTGTTATTGTTTAAGTGCTGTACTCTGTCGTTCCCCATTGTGAGTCAGTAACATCAGAAGTTCAGAAGGCTAAGTCACCTGGGCAAAGTGCTGAGCCTAGAACAGAGAGACTGATGCCCGCAGAGACAGTGGGGAGCAAGGGGGCGGGGTAGAGATTTTGTGGTGGAAACGAACATTGGGTCCCCTTGCCTCCCTGGCCTCAATATGGTATTAAATTGGACATCCATGTCAGGGTCACAGATGCAGGAAGCCAGAGTTCCAGGAAGTGGGTCATTCATTCTTCAGTGAACGTGGTTGTCCATTTTTACAAATGGATTCGGATGTCAGCTTTGGGATTGATTTATCCAGATAGCCCCAATTCCTTGTCACTCAGTTAGAGAGCTGACCTTCTGACACAGACTTTAGGAAGTGGGAGAAGAAGTGAAAGATGCTGAGCCTGCAGGGGCCCCCCACCCCCGTGTGTGTGTGTGTGTGTGTGTGTGTGTGTGTGAGCGCGTGCGTAAGTGTGCCTGTGCTGTGTTGGGATGTGGTAAAGAGCTTGAGCCTGTACCCCCAACCCTGCAGGGCCAGGCATCCTACTGGGTACTGGGAGTGGGGCAGGTACCCTGTGATCTGAGGAGGCAGTAGGCAGTATTGTGCTGACTCTGTGACCAGAAGAGACTTGGCTGTGGCAACTCCTAAGTCAAGTCACTGGTGATGTCTGACCTCCAACCTTGGCATCTTATGGCATGAGTGACTTTGGTTCTCTATGCTGCCTGCAGGCTGGGAGGGATTCTGGGGTAGAAGGAATGGGGGATGAGGGGTGGCCCAGCTCTGACCTTTGTCCTTGTCCTCTCCTTCTCCTCCTCCCAGCGCTCCCTGGAAAGGATCAGTGCCCTTCCTCCATCCTGTAGGCTGGGGAGAAGCTCAGAGGTCCAGCTGACTGCTGGACCAGGGAAGGAGGAAGGGACAACAGAGGATGCTGAGTAGTGAGGTGGGGAACGACAGGGAGCTGCAAACAAAGGGGCCTGGCCTTGGATCAGGGAGGGCTGCTGAGTGACAGCCCCCAGGCCACACTGAGAGACCCACAGGAGTGTAACAAACAGGGAAGCTTAGAGAAGCAGATTCAGTGAACACACACACACACACACACACACACACACGTACTATGGTTGCTATGGCCACCATATTTGGAAACCCAAACTCTAGGTCAGTGGTTTTTAACCTGTGGGTTACAACCCCTTTGAGGGTCGCATACTGGATACGTACGTAATGATTCATAACACTAGCAAAATTACAGTTATGAAGTAGCAATGAAAGTAATTTTATGGTTGTGGGGTCACCATAACATGAAGAACTGCATTAAAGGGTCACAGCATTAGGAAGGCTGGGAACCACTGCTCTAGATGATATGAGGGAAAGGAACATCTGCCTCTGGGAAGCTGAGTTGGAATAAATCAGGGGCCACTCTGAGAATAACTGTGGCCCCTTCTTTTCCACCTTTCATTGCCCCCACTGACTTGAGCAGAGATCCTGCCTTTCCATGCCCTGCTGTTAAATTTCAAAATTGTGGGGGTATGGCTCTAAGTCAGTGGAGAGAGTCCTTGCCCAGAACACGTGAAGTCCTGGGTTCCATTCCCTGCTCCATGGTAGTGAGACATGGAGCTCACACTTACAGTCATAGCACAGAGCAAATGGGGACAAGACAATCAGAAGTCCAAGGGCATCCTTGGGTACAGTGAGATCAAGGTCAAGCTGGGACCAAGCTACCCCCCCCCCATATCTGTCTCTTTGGGTATCAGTCATGAGAGCCTTCCTGTTTTATTTCCAAACCGAGGGCGACATTCTCAATCCCTAATTGCTCCAGTGAGGGGAGGGGTTGAGCTAACTGAGCTTAGTACTTGCTTCAGCCTCAAGGGAGGGGGCAACTTTCTTCAGGGGTGAGGAAATAATAACCACATTTCTATTTCTGCTCCAAGGCTGGCTGGTCCTTGAACTTCGTCAAGCCTTCTTTGGTTACTGTGACAGCCACCGTTTATGGGCACACATGCTGAGACAGGCTTGGTTTCTCTGTGTAACAGACCTAGCTGTCCTGAAACTCACTCTGTACACTAGGTTGGCCTCGAACTCACTGAGGTTCACCTGCCTCTGCCTCCCAAATGCTGGGATTAAAGGAGCGCATCGCTTCCACTTGGCTCTTAAGGCCCATTTTATTGATGGAGACACTGAGGTCCTGGGAGAGAACAGCATTTGCCCAAGTTTATGTGCCAAGCTCACAGCTAGACATGCTGACTCCAGGGATTAAGCTTTGAAGTAACAATCCCAAATTGGCCTGTCCTCCCAGCCATTCAGGAGGCTGATTGAGTAGGATGACCAGTTTGAGTCTTTCCTGAGCTACAGCAAAGTGAATTCAAAGCCAGACTGGGCAACTTAATGAGACTTTGTCTCAAAATAAGAAAAGTGTGAGCCTGCTGTGGTGGGACATCAATGTACCGTGCCACCAAATGCCATTCAAGTGCATTAGACTCAGGAATGTGTCCCTTGAGATGATGGTCAAAATGCACGGCCCAGAGCCAGCACTCGGAGTTGCTGCAAGCAAGACACAACTGTATTGACGTGGAATAAAGTGGGGGCAAGAGCTACAGGAGTTCAAGGTCACCCTCACAGCCAGGGCTGGGTGAGACCTTGGCTCAAACAAACAAAAGGGAAAGATGTGGCGGTGGAGTGTTTGCGCATGTGCATGGGCCCATGTCTGAGAGTGTATATTCACATCTGCATAGTGTAGAGAGTGGTGTCTGTTCCTGGAGTCAGCCTGCCTGTATTAAAAACAACACAGGCCTTAGCCAGGAGAAGAGGGAACTTTCCAGAAGAGAAGCTGCTTCCTCTGACTGCAAAGGGGGCCTGGGCCAAGCCCACCAGCTCATTTTGCTTCTCTTCCCTGCCTTTGCAGGCTCCTCGCCCAGCCCGCCTGCCGTGTAACCGGATAGTTTATCTTACCCCGCCAAGCAGAAATAAAACTACCGAGTCAAACATTGCAAACAGATGCCACTGTGGCCAGAGCTCAGGGTGCAGGAGCCAGATGCTCTTGTGAGCACCTAGGGAGGTTGGAAGCCAGGAGCCTGGTCCCTCCAGACCCTGTCAGTTTGGAGAGTCAGCTGTTCCTGACATTGAAACTTTGGGGTCACTAAGGGACTTCCAGAAACAGAGGAGGGAGGAAATAACAGACTAGTAGGGGCCTTTTCTTCCCCCACACATTTATGCTTGCCAGTTCTCAATGGTAACAGCCCTTCCTTCCACAAAGAGGGGAAATTTAGGAAGGGTTGAGTTTAGCGTACTTGAACTCCTCAGGAGTTCGCTGGGATAACACAGGCTAAATCCCCTAAGCTTCCTTTCAATGAGTGTCTGCATCTAAGCTCATAGGGAGATCTGGAGCCTCACATGGCTCTTAACTGGTCTCTCTTTACTCCTTCCCCATAAATTCTCTAGATGGCTGCTGGCTCTGTTTTGGATTCATGCTATTTTAAATTGTGTGTGTGCGTGTATGTATGTGTGCGTGTGCGTGCTCTGGTTGCTCTGGAGTTAGAGTTGCAGGCAGTTGTTAAGCCTCTGACCTGGGTGCTAGGAACCAAACCTTGGTCCTCTGCAAGAGCAGGGAAGTGCTTGTAACCTCTGAACTGGTTCTTCAAACAAGAGTGAAGAAAACCATGCTTCCCCCTTCAGTTCCCTGGAGCCATGCGGGCAGCTCACCACTGCCTGTGATTCCAGCTCCAGGGGATCCAATGCCTTTGGCCTCTGTGGATACCTGTATGCATGCACGCCTACACACATAATTAAAATTATAAAATCATAACTTTATCATTGCATTTATTGATTTGTGGTGTGTGTGGGTGTGTGTGGGTGTGCATGCAACCACATGAGCATGTGTGGACATGCCCTGTCATGTCTGTGGAGGTCAGAGAACAACTTATGTGAGTTGGTTCTCTCTTGCCACAGGGAGGACATCAGACTTGGCAGCAAGAGCTGTTATACACTGAGCGGGCTCGCTGGTCCTCTCTTATTTGTCCTGTCTATCTCCCATTCCCAATGTTACTGGAGAAGAAATGCCTGCAAGCCTGTTTTGTGACTCCCCACCTCAGAGCAGAGTCACCCCTGTGTGCCTTCATCCGATGGCTCACCCACTTCCTATCCAGGCCATCTCAAGATGCCTTCCCAGGATGGTGAGTGCCACTGTCCACAGAGGGCTAGGTTCTGCTCCTTCTGGGCCTTTGGAAATTTATAACCAGGATCCCAAATGAAGGCTGCTGTAATAGTAACTCTCGGTGTCACATCTTCGGGATGACTTCACAGTACGCTCACTAAAGACAGACAAATATGACAAGCAAGGATATGCTGGCACAGGCATGTGACTCCAGCACTCGGAAAGTGGGTGCAGAAGGATCAGAAGTTTGAAGCCAGCCTGGGCTACATGAGACCCAGATGGCGGCGGGGGACAAACTGGGACAGCAAGATGGCTCAGCAGGTAAAAGACACTTGCAAACCAAGCCAGACATCCTAAATTCAGTCCTCAGGACTCCAGGTGTCAGCTCACATGGGAACTGTGGCATACATGTATGCACACAAATAAATGTTGTTATTGTTATTATTGTTGTTGTTGAAAGGAAAAGGAGAAAATGCAGATTCCCCCATGGAACCTGCTGCTTGGCATTGGCTCTTGGAGCCTGGAGTCTTGATGGACTGCCTCAAAAGCCCCTGGGTGTGCCTCTGGCACTCTGGAAATAGTGGTTGAGTGAATGAGAAAGGACAATGGGAGATGAAAGGGGAGAGAAAGTATACAAAGGAAAACAGGAAGGAGGGGAGATGGTCCGTAGAAAGGTAGAATGCCTGACTATAATATAAAGAAAGCTCTGGTTTACATCCTCAGCCCTGGGGAATGGGATAGAAAAAGAATTAGGAGAAGGAAATGGACCATTGTTCTCATAAACGTCAGAGGTGTTTGGAACGAGGTAGAAAGAATGCACACCTGTGTGTGCACATGCGTGTGCACACGTGTGCAGAGCCAAAACAACTCCCATTAACACTCATTTATTCTTTTCCCAAACCCACATTTTCCTCTGTACACAAACATGCAACCCACATACAAAATAAATTAACTGTAAAAACATATGAGGAAGCAGGACAGATATGCATGAGTGTAATGCTGAGACAGATGCACACACACACACACACACACACACACACACACACAGATCCTTTCTCCCAAATGCCTGTGTGCGCAGGGCCCCAGCCAAGCTCTTGCTCTGAGACTTGGCGGCACCAGCGCCCATCTCCGGATATTCCTTCTTTCCCCAGCCTCTTATGGTCTGGTCTCTATCTTAGGCCTGCCTGTGACAGACAGGCCAGGCCAGGCAGCCTAGAGGCCACTCCTCCTCCTCAGCCTTGGAGTGTGTGTGTGTGTGTGTGTGTGTGTGTGTGTGTGTGTGTGTGTGTAGGGGGGGTGTTGTCCCCTCTGAAACTGATCCCCAATGCATGCAGTGTCTTTGGAACTAATTTGTTTCTCTGTCTGCCGGGGGTGGGGTGGGGTGGGTGAGAGGTGGGGTAAGGGTTTTGCCAGGAGACTCCTTGCTCACAGGTGACATTAATCATGTCTGCATCCTCTGAGAGAGGGACAGGGATAGGATATCAGAGAGGTGACCAAGCATTGCCACATGAGTCAAATCACCTCAGCACTGATGGAGTTCACCCTGAGTTTTAGAATCTATACAACTGGTTTTCCCCTTCACATAGCATCAACGGGCCCTTAAAGGGGCAGGACCCATTTACACCAGGCACGGAGCACATTAGCTGGGTCCTCTCCCATTAAATGTTAACTACTAGATTTGTCTTAGACAAAGTCGATTTACTGAAGACCCTGTTCAAAGGTAGTGAGTTGATTAGCAGTCCCTGTCTCTTCCTCTGGGCAGGGGTGGGAGTAGGGTGGGGTGACTTCCCTGGCTTGGTCTCAGTCTCAGTGTGGCTTGCTAGGAACGGCCCTGGGTGAGGTTTGATGGGAAAACTCCCATAGTTGTTTCAAGGAAACATGGTTTCTGAACAAGACAGAAAACGAATTGTCTTCCACAGTCAGAATGAACACAATGCTTCCTACGCCAGAACTGGAGGGAAAGCAATATCCCAAGCCCCAAAACATAGTTTTCTATAAGAGAAAGTTTATGCACGGAGATGATTCCAGAAGCTTCTTAACAGCACACACCCAATCCGTTGAAAGGAACACTCCTAAGACAGGGATTTGCTTTGTAGCAACAGTTGGCCTCAGTGGGTCACAGGTATATACCACCTTGTTCAGCTTCAAGACCCAGCTGGGGTGCAAACCAGAGGGGGGGGCAGGGGCAGAAATAATAACTGAGCTCAAGATTGTTCTCTAAGTGGTTTCCTGACATGGAAGGTGGTGAATAGCCAGCACCTACCATGTGACAAGATTTGGAAAAGCCACATTATTTAAGCAGATCTCAGGCTTCCGGTTCCTAAATGTGGGAACTCACAGCTTTGGCTTGTCTTAGTTCTTGCTGGGGTCCTGATTCTGCTCTAGCAGGCCTCCAGTGTGTGAAGTTGTTTGCTTTGAAAACTTGAAGAAATGTCTGCAAACTCAAAGCTCTACGCTTGAGGACGGATAACAGGGACCCAGGAAAACTGCAAGTCAATTTGCAGCATGGATGTGAGCATGTGGGTGGACAGTTGTAAACCCAGTACCACCCAGGAAGCCAGGCAGGAGGTCCACAAGTTTGAGGCAGGCTTGTTTCTGAATAAAAATAACAAGGCGTGTGGTTCCAGTGTAGATGCTAGCCCAGTATGCAGGAGGCCCTGGGTTCTATGCTGGGACTAGACTAAGCTACCCACTCAAACATTTAGTGTCTCTTATGATGGGCAAGATGGAGGTACTTATAATCCCAGACTTAGGAAGCAGAGGCAGGACTACAACAATGAGACACCCCCCCCCCTCAGTAAAATAAAATAAACATTTTAAGAGCTGGAGCTGTAGTTCAGGGGGTAGAGGGCTTGTTTGCCTAGTGTGCTTGGAGCCCTCCGTTTGCTCTACATCGCCAGGTGTAGATATAGATATAGGCCTGCAATCCCAGCACCGAAGAAGGGAATCCAGGAGGATCAGGAATTCAGTCACCTTCAACTACAGTTAGTTCAAGACCAACCTGGGCTGCATGAAACCCTGTCTCAAAAAAAAAAAAAAAAAAAAAAAAAAAAAAGAAAAGAAAAGAAAAGTAATAGTGATTCTGGACTACAGTGAACAAGAAAACAGGAGAAAGAGAGGAAAAGAGATTAAAAAAAAAAAAAAAAAAAAAAAAAAAAAGGAGGAGGGGGCAATCCAGTGTTGGCAGGCAGTACAGATATTTACCGAGAAAGAGAGCAAAGAGCCCCAGAGGACAGACACAAGAAGGAGGTGACATGGAGAAGCCAGGCCACCATGTGAATGTGAAGTCCCTGAGTCCCTGGCTGGGTGCGCCATCTCTCCCCCCCACCACACAGCAACCCTGCCCCCAGAACAAGGAATCTCTATCAGCTTCAGCAGGCCCCAGGTCCCTCTGCTAGTCTGGCGCCCTTGGGGACACTGTGGGGATATCACAAATTAGACATCAGGCCTGCAAGGCGGATTACATCAGGGAGGGCTGGACTGTGGGGAAGATCAAAGACCCGCCTGGCAGGGCTCCCAGTGGGGCCCCCAGGCCTGAATTCCTGGCTGAACCCCTAGGAAACATTCTGATGTGCAGATAGAAGCCTTGGAGGCTGGGCAGACCGCCGCCTCTCCCTCCCTCTGAGGCTAGTCCTCTTCCCCTGTGGTCTTCCCTGGCCATCCCACATTCGTGAAGGGATACTTGGAGGACTAGGAGAGTATAGCTAGGCATGGTGGCACATGCCTGCCTGTGACCTCAGCACTTCAGAGACCGAGACAGAAGGATCTTGAATTCGAGGTTAGCCTGGGCTACATATTGAGATCATGTTTCGAAGAAAACACAACACAATACAAAACAAAGACAACTAAATGAAAAAAAAAAAAAAAAAAAAAAAAAAACAACTAAATTAGTGACACCTGTAACCCCAGCACTTGGGAGATAGAGGAAGGAGGATTAGGAGTTCAAGGCTAGCCTCAGCTACATAGCAAGTTTCCAGGCCAGCCTGGGCCACCTGAGAACCTGTCTTAGAACCTTAAAAAAAAAAAAATCCAAACAAACAAAAACCTTAGAAATAGCAAGCCATGTGGTCCTAGGCCTCAGCTTCTTGTGTGCCAGAGGAACATTCTAGTAACAGTAGAAAGTTCGTGCCTGCAGAGTTGCAAATATTCCCTGGGATAAATAAATAGATTTATTTATTTCTCGAGCCTTAGTCTCCTGGGTGTAAAACTGAGCGTGTAAACACCTCTCTCAATACATTGCTCCTGGCTGTAAATGTGATCACAGACACAGAACACTGAGCCCAGATCCTGGCATCCACTCGAGCCCTCGGCACATGGTGCACCACCGTGTTTGCAAGACACAAGCCAGATTGCCATCGCAGACAGGGCCTAATATATGGCATCTTGCTCTGGCTGGGAATTGGAACATTGTGATTAGAAGCAAGAAGAGAAGGGACAAAAAGAACCTGTCCTCAAGTGCACAGTGACAGACCACAGACACTCCTGGCAGCCTGAGGGGCTGAGGAAGGACAGAGCAGATCATATTAATAACAATAAATTATATCTACACTGTGATTCATGCTTCTCATTACGCTATCTTACAGTACCGCAGGAAGGGTGTAGCAGGCTTATTGTTTGTCTCGGGTATGTTAACGTCCCGTGGTTATTTGAGATGATACCATTCTTCATTCTATTGGATGTGATTTCCCTTACCATCCAAACTGGCAAAGAGGAGTCTTAGAGAAAGCTAGTGGTTAGCCCAAGGAAAAGGTTGAAGCCAAGAGTAGCATCTGGGAGTTGGTGAGATGGCTCAGTGGGTAAGGGCGATTGTGGCCAAGCCTGAATGACCTGAGTTTGATTCCCCAGGATCTATAAGGTGGAAGGAGAGAACAGACTCCTTAAAGTTGTCCTTGGGCATGGATATGTTCTCCCTACATGCCATGAAACACATTCTCTCTCTCTCTCTCTCTCTCTCTCTCTCTCTCTCTCTCTCTCTCTGTCTCTCTCTCTCACACACACACACACACACACACACCATAAATGTTTAAAACAACAACGACAACAACAAAAGATTCCAAGCCGTGTTTTCTAGTCCAGCCTTCCCATCACCACCCACCTCAGCCTTAGTCTGGGTGGAACATCTCCTTCTCCACCCTACCAGTCTGTAACTCCCCATGGTGGGGGAGCTGGGGGTGGAGGGGCCTTGGGTTTCTTTCTTTCATGATGGATGAGTCCACTTCTGTCCCCTTGTCAGCTAAGGGTAAAAGAATCAAGTATCCCTCCTGTGTCTGGACCTGGAGATGAAGGCCTATAATTATAGCTACTCAGGCCGATGAGGCAGGAAGATTGCGAGTTCCAGGCCACTCTGAGCAACTTCGAGATTCTCAAAAACAAAAGACTTGAAAAGAAAAGAAAGCTACAAAACAGTAGTAGTGCAGAGAAAGATGGACTGCTTAGAGTAGGTGGGTCCCTTCCCTAGCACTCCAAAAAGGCAAGCAGAACCAAGCCCCTAACCTTCCCCTGTCTCTATTCCCACCCACCCCACCCAGAGTTCCAGGGCCACTTAAGAACCCCCTGATCTACAGGCAGTGATCCTCTACACTGTGGATAGGGTGGGGTGCTGACCCACCCCAATTTGCATTTGAACTTTCTCCCCCCCCCCCCCGCCCCATGCGCTTGAAGCCAGCATCAGACTAGTTGGTATTGTCCGACAGCTCTGTCCTCTCCCTAAACCTCTCAGGACCTACTTGGTACAGAGTTCAGGTTCATGTGTTTTTGGAGTGAGTTCTGGTAGGAAAATGAGAGTAGCCAGTAGGCAAGAGACTGGCTGGATTTCTGGGCCAATGGGGAACAGGGTGCAAATGAGCCCCCTCTGCCCTTCCCCATCCCATGATTTCCTTTGTCTCCTGTCCCAGTCCCTCCCCCACCCCCAGCATAGGAGCCTGGAGGCTTCCCAATAAAACAGCATTGTAACTTTATCTAAGGCGAGTGCAGTCCATGTAGGATGGATAAGGTGTAATTAATAACAGAAAATAATGCTGCCCCCTCCTGATCTTTGACCCTCATATAAATGTCTTAAGTTTTATGACAGCTGAGCACAAAATTAGTGCGTGCAGGCGTGCGCGCATGTGTGAGCGTGCTAGCATCAGGGCTGCACCAATACCCTTGTCTGGTGAGTGTTCTCGAAGTGCTGGCTGGAACTGGTTTGTGTTTCTGAGGAGAATGGCCTCTCGCTGAACCCAAGGGTTGCCTGGGAGTCATCTGAGATCTAAGAGTGAAGATTCTGCCCTGGTCTCTGAGGACCCTGTGTCTATGGATGTGTATGACTTTCAGTGAGGGTTGTGTGTGTTTCCCAGCCCTCCAGAGGGTGAAGCAGGCAGACGGGGAGCTAGCTACAGGTCAGCTTGGACTACATAGGCAGACCTTGTTTCCAAAGAAAACAGCTGTTTGTGGTGGCACACACCTATAATCCCAGCACTCAGAAGGTAGAGGCAGGTGGATCTCTGTGAGTCTGTGAATAGCCTGGTCCACATAGCCAGGAATTCACGGAGAGAAACCCTGTCTCAAAAAAAAATTGTCTTATAGGCAATAACACACACACACACACAGAGGCATACACACTTCTTTTAGCTCATTGCGATATTTCCAAGCCCTAAAGGATGCTGGAGAAAGTCACCAATATCTCTGTGTCGCCAGCAGTTAGCTTTTCGTTTGTTTGATGCCATAGTCCTCTGGGTCTCAGAATTTCATGGTAAAAACACTCCCAGAAGCCACAGGGGGACACTTATTCCAGTGACTCAGTTACTATGGCTGTTTATCTAGGATGAATGGAAGCAATGTGTTTAGCCAGTTATTACAGCCACACAGGCCTATAATCCTGCACTCAGAAATCTGAGGTAGGAAGATTTCGAGTTTGAGGCTAGCTTCAGCTACATAGCATGACCTTGTCCCAAAGAGCAAGGAAAGGAAGGAAGAAATGAAGAGGAATAATGAACGTGGTGAGTGGGGGGCTGGACAACCAGGGTAAATGGAGTCACCACAGACTACGCTCTCCCTGGAGTTGGGGAAGGGAGTAAATGGAGGAGCCGGAGGAGCCGCTGTCTCTGGGAGTTGAAGGATGCTGTAGCTGGTGCTGTTTATCTTAATGGCTCCCCACTATGTTCGTTTAAAGTAGTATTATCTTGCTTTAAAGGTCACTGCGCTGGCCGGAGCTATTGGATTCCCATGATTCATTCCGCAGGGATGTTCAACTTCTTTTTGTGGAGTCCTCAGCACCAACCTCTGGGTTAATGGAAGCCACACCAGCCACGAAGTCAGTAGCTTTGAATCCTCCAGGCCCGAGGAGGCCTGGGCAGGGTGGACCAGCCGCCTCCTTTTGATCAGCAGTTACGAGTGAACCAGAGGTCACGCATGTCTGGGGCCTGTGTTTTCGCTCCTAGCAGACAGCAGCAACTGTGCCCTGTCCGTTCCCTCCCACCACAGCCCTGGGAGCTGAGTTTCCTAAGCTTGCCAGCCTCTGGGTAGACAGTCCCAGGACCCCAGGGCAACAGAGGGACTTTCTTATGGAAGATCCCAACCCTAAATCACTAGAGGAGACGCCTTAGCCCAACCCTAAGCTCCCACCCCCACCCCACCCCCCTGCTTTGGCTCCTGCAGACACGGATAAACTGATTCCTCCTTCCCCGGGGGAATTCCTGCTCTTGGATGTCAGGTGACAGGCAAATTTGGAAGGAGATCTCTTTCTCTAGGGGAGTCACTGGGTTGGTGAGTTCTTTTATAGGCATGCCTGAACTCTGGAGGGCCCCCATACTGACAGCCACCTCTGCCTGCTAAATTGATCATATATTTTCCTGCCATTATGTCATCCTTTGACAAATGCGTTTGCTGGTCATATTTTTATGGTACTTCTTCCAAGGGGGTGGGGGTAGGGGAGACTCCACCGAGGGTGGGGTAGGGGTGATGGATCTAGGAGAGGGAGGGGGGATTGCTTAGCCCCGGCATCAGAGGTGGGATTTCCCAATCGCCACCACTGGCTTTCTTTTGTTTGGGGGTTCGAAGGCAGTTTCAGCTGGTCTGATTAAGGAGTTTGGAAGTTCTGAGGACGTTGAGCCTCATAAAGCTGACAATGGCCAGGACATGGGGACTGGCTACTTCTTCATTCGACATCCTCCTGGGTACTTCACATGCCAGTAGATGGGTCCTTGAATTTGTTGGGAGGACAAGAAGGCCTTGGTTGGTGTAAGGTATTTCCCCACTGGAAGGTTGAGGTTTGGCCATAGAATGAGTTGGGGAAACTCTTAAACAACGAGGCTTCAAAACAATTTAGTACATATTAATTAGGGAAAGAGTAAAGAAGGCAGGAAAAAAAAAAGTGTGACTCTTACCTGTTATTCCAGAGCAGAGCAGATTGTTCTAGATCTTTGTATGTGGTTTATACATTTCCCCCCACCTCGTATCTACCCAGTGCTGGGAGTGGAAATGTGTGTGTGTGTGTGTGTGTGTGTGTGTGTGTGTGTGTGTGTGTGTGTTTTGAGACAGTTTCTCTGGAACTTTGCAGCCTGTCCTGCAACTTGCTATGTAGATCAGGCTGGCCTTGAACTCACTGAGATCCACCTGCCTCTGTCACCTGAGTGCTGGGATTAAAGGTGGGCGCCCCATGAAGCTGCACAGGTGTGTCACACACCTTTGGTCCCAGCACTTAGGAGACAGAGGCAGGTGGATCTCTGTGAGTCTCAGGCCAGCCTGGTCTACAGAGTGAATTCCAGCACAGCCAGGGCTACACAGAGAAACCATTTCTCAACAATACATCAAACAAAAAGCAGGCCTTCAGGATTGGTGCAATATATATCAAATAGGCTGTGACCTGAGCCCATGGCTGCAGAATAGAGAACAGAATTTGGGCTGGGGACATGACTGAGTGTGTAGACTGCTTGCTTAGCAGGGAGTACTGGGTTTGATCCCAACACAGAGTGCAACCAGGTATAGTGGTGCACAACTGTTCCCAGAACTCAAGAAGTAGAGGCAGGAGGATCAGAAGTTCAAGGTCATTCTCAGAAACATAGTGAGTTTGAGGCTGACCTGGGATATATAATAAGACCCCTGTGTAAAACCCAACCCGAATCAAATACAAAACAGGGCTGGAGCGGTATTGCAGTCTGTGAAGTGTTTGCCTGGCAAGCATGAGGACCCGAGTTTGATTCCCACCGTGTGTGGATGGTGCCCAACGAAAGACATGCACACGCACACACACACACACACCACATAAATTTGAAATAGAGGGCATTGGGATTTAACATCATACCCCCCACCCCACCCCAGTGCCCAGTATACATTTGCCATTCACACAGTGTTTACCGAGTGAATGCAAGGCTTCATGTGCAGAACTTGGTGTGAGAGCAGACCTGCCTCTCTTGACCAGACAGCTTGAGCCTACAGCTTGATGGTACGAAGTTCCACTTCCCCGCTGCCTACAAAATTAAACACACTTTGGAGGTTTACAGCATAAGTTGCAGATCCTGTGTGGCTCCTCTGCGGAGAAGGGTGTTGTTTCTGGTCCTGATGGCCCTATCCCCATCCCCAGTTGCTGTAAACACACAAGGGGCAGGGGAGGGAAAGGTGAAAGCCACCGTGAAAGCGACAAGGGATTCAGCTGGTATGTGGTGAGCAGGACCCTCAAAATAGAATTAAAACCCTGTCAGCCTCCTGAAAACTGCATTACAGCCCTTGAATCCAGCCAGCCAGTACATGTGATGCAGGCAGCTCCCTGGGCGACACTTCTTCTAAGGGCTGTCATCAACGGCGCTGACCTCCCAACCCCCTCTGCAGCAGAGCCCTGTGAGGGCCTGTACCTCAGAGATGAGGTTCCTGGTGGAGGAAGGGCCTAGGGCCCATCTGCATCTTTGTGGTGTGTGTGTGTGTGTCTGTGTGTGTGTGTGTATTCATGTGAGTGTTCATATGAGCCACACTGCATGCAGAGGTCAGAGGTCAGCCTCTACTGCCCGTTCATTTCCAATCTGTTTGAGAGACCGTCTCTTGTTTGCCACCATATGCTACCTTCAGATCTCCATCTTGTGCGGGGACAACCTCTGAGGCAGCACCCCAACTTTTGCATGTTTTGTTTTCTTCCCTCTTTCTTCTTCCTTCTCCTTCTTTGGTTTTTCAAGACAGGGTTTCTATGTCTTGGATTTCTCTGGCTGACTTGGAACTCGTTCTGTAAACCGGACTGGCATCAAGTTCACAGCGCTCCACCTGCCTCTGCCTCCCAAGTGCTGGGATTAAAGGTGTGAGCCACCAAGCCTGGCTCTTTTGTGTGTTTTCGACTCTTGATGTGTGTGGGTGCTGAAGAGGATGGTTAGGCTGAACCATCCTGACATCCACTGAACAGAAGTGGCTCACTCATCCAACCAGCAAACATGTCATTGGAGGCCTGTCTCTCCAAGCCCAGCACCTTGACTAGGTGTATGTCTACAGGGGAGATTCATACAGATCACTTTAGCTGTCAGGAGTTGGGGGCTGGGTCCTTGGTAGAAGCTAGAAAACACAGCTAAGATATGTTGCGACACATGGGATGATCCCTAAGGGGTCATCAAATTTCACTGTTGTGGCAGAATATCTTAAAGCACTTGCCAAGCAAGCATGAGGACCTGAATTCAGATTCTTAGAAACCACGTACAGATGAACACCGTACTATCTGTAGCCAAGGCTCCTGTGGTGTGATAGGCAGAGACAGGGGAGTCCCCTAAAGCTCATGGGCCAGCTAGCCTGGTATACAAAGTGGCTAGCAAGAGACTCTGCCTCAAACCAAGTGGAAGGGTGAAGGCCCATCTTAGGTTGTCCTTCACATTCATGTGTCCACATTTAAACACATGCTGTCACTCACATACACAATAAGAAAACAGTGGTAACAATAAAAATTAACCATAGTACATCCTTGTAATCACAGGTCTTGGGAGGCTAAGGCAGGAGGATTTCAGTGATTTTTTTTTTTTTTTTTTTTTTTTTTTTTTTTGAGGCCAGCCTGGGTTACATTGTAATACCCTATCTAAAACCACATAAGGAAGTGGTGGTGGCTCATGCCTTTAATCCCAGGACTTGGGAGGCAGAGTACTTGCCAGGTCTACAGAGTACTTGCCAGGACAGGCTCCAAAGTTACACAGATAAACCATCTCAAAAAAGAAAAAAAAAATCAAAACAACCATAACAACAACAAAAAAAGAAAAGTTAAGCTGGGCAGTGGTGGTCCAAGCACTCAGAAGCAGAGGCAGGAGGATCTCTGTGAGTTCAAAGCCAGCCTGGTCTAACTTAAAAAATTAAATTCCCCAAAATCGAGAACACAAGAGGGGAAGGACTCACTTAATTGTTGTAGGAAGATGTTTTTTGAGACCAGGTCTTATGCCAGGCTGGCCTCAAACTTGCTAAGTAGCCCAGGATGACTCTGAGCTTCTGATCCTCCCGCTTCTGTCTCTTGAGGTTTAGATCACAGGCTTGTGCTGCGGTGCTCAGCGTTTCCTCACAAAGCTCTGTCTGCCCCTTCCTCCTGAGTGATGGAGTTAAAGGTGTGTCCCACCACACCAGGCTGTTGTTTTCTAAGATAGGTTCTCATTTTGTAGCTCTGGCTAGCCTGGAACTCCATAAGCCAACCAAAATGGGCTTGAACTCACAGTGACCCTCCAGCCTCTGCCTTCTGGGCACTGAAATCTATGCCTGTGTCTCTATCTTGCTGAGAAGGATTTAACATTTTGTCTTGGTTCCTGGGTTCAATTCTTCCCTGTGTGTTGCTTTGGGTCGGTGGAGAGGGCGTGATGACATGATGGAGAAGCAACCAGAAGGAATGGGACATGATACATCTTTCCTGGGCACGGGGATATCAGGAACATCTTCCTCCAATGGTCATCTGCCTGCCGACAGTGTTCCTCAGAGCCGACTGGCTGACAGCCTGTCCTTAAACACAGGATCCCGGTGGGCTGCAAGGTCAGTCCCTGCCAAACATGACACCCCATGACAAAGAATTATCGAGGTGATGAGCCCAGGCTGACAGCACAGAAGAATATGATTGTGACAAAGACAGATGATAGATACAGTCATGGGTTCCTTGAAGTTGGTCATCTTTGTCTTTTCTTCTCCCCTCTCCTCCTCTTTATTCTTCACCCTTCCCCTTCATTCCCCTCCCCCTTCCTTCCCCATCCCCCTTTTTCAGGGTCTTATGTAGCCTGGGTCGGCCTCAAATTTGCTTGTAGCGGAGGTTAACCTTGAACTCTGATCTTCTGTCTCTACCTCCACAGTGCTGGAAGCGGTATGCTCCACAACAGCAGGCTTATGTGTTGTTAAGGATGGGTTTCAGGGCCCTGTGTTTGCAAGGCAAGCACTCTACCAAGGAGGATGGGCCATGTTGTCAGCACAGCACCATCTTATACATTCCTTTAAGTGGTGGGACCTGGAGAAGGGTCCCTGGAAGGATGCCATGGGTCTTCCTCTTTTCTCTCATGCAGCCTTGACCTGCTGAACCTGTTGCTGGCGGAGGCTTGTGTGCGTATGAGTGCCTGTGCGTGTGTCTTCACAGTGGTGAGGGCTGTGTGTTTGGACTCATGTGGTCATCTGTTTATGTCTGTGTGCCTCATCGTGGCTCTGCTCACAAGAGTTCTACAGTCATTTCCTTCCCTCGCTTGCCAAAGAAACACATGTGGCTGGCTGAGGACTCGACTTCATCAGTGGAGGAGATTAAGGAATGGGTAGGGTTGACCTTTCTTTGTTGGTTTCCTCTCTTCCTTGTCCCCGTTCCAATTCCCCTGACTGTCTTCCCTGCCCCCATCTCAGTCATAAAAGCAGAGGTCCATAAACTTCTTGGTGCAAGGAAGCTTCAAGCTTTAAACTTTGAAGTCTAGTTCAGGCCAGCTTTGCTGCTGGAGCAGAAGTCTGCAGTAGGCATGAAAAGCCCTGCTTCAGGGCCAGTGAGTTAGCTTAACGGGTAAAGGTGTCTGCCACCTGAGTTCAGTCCTCCACACAGTGAAAGGAGAGAGACTGACTCCCCAAAAGCTGTCCTCTGAGCTCCACACACATGCTAAGGCACAAGCAAACCCAGAAACCTACACAGGATACTTTAAAATCTGGCTTTAAAGGACATCATAGCTGAATGGGGCGAGGTAGGGGGAGGCGACCTCATGGGTATTCTCGTTCCCAGTGTTATGGATATTTGGGTACAATCATTCTTTGTATCAGGGACTTTCCTGTGCAGCAAAGGATACTGTAGTACCTTGGCGGGCACCCAGTCAACATGCCATGATTATGACAACCCAAAGTGTCTCTAGACATTCTTGCTTAAAATCCCCCAAGGCAGGCCATAAGCCCTGACTGAAAGCCATTGGTGAGGATGGATGTGTGCCATGCTACCGCTGCGGGTGTGGAGACAGGAGAATAGATACTGCATCCTAGCCTGGACTACTTAAGACCGTTTCCAAACAAAGCCAGCCACGAGGCAGACAGGCTATAGGGCACTAGTGCATGATTCCCCCTTTGCTTCTGTTTCTCCAGACAGGGTTTTTTTTTTTTTTTTTTTTTTTCTGTGTATCCCTGGCTGTCCTGGAATTCACTCTGTAGACCAGGCTGGTCTTGAACTCAGAGATCCACCTGACTCTGCCTCCTGAGTGCTTGAATTAAAGGCATGCAACACCACCACCTGGTTCAGTGTTTTTTTTTTTTTTTTTTGTTTTGTTTTTTTTTTTTTTTTTTTTTTTTTTGCTTTTGTTTTTATTTTTTTAAACACTGGGTCTCACTTTGTAGCTCAGGGTAGCCCATAACAATCCTTCTGCCTCATTCTTCTGAGTCCTAGGAATACAGGTATGAGCGAGCACACTCAGGCTTATTGGGAGCATTTGTGAGCTAACGCCATATTGTATGAACCTTCTATAGCACGTTAATTGATTAATAAAGGTGTTTTAGTTTTAGAAATATTTGTAAAAAGGCCCAGTGGCGGTGGTGCACACCTTTAATCCCAGCACTCAGGAGGCAGAGGCAGGTGGATCTCTGTGAGTTTGAGGCCTGCCTGGTCTACAGAGTGAGTTCCAGGACAGTCAGGGCTACACAGAGAAACCCTGTTCTAAAAAACCAAAAGAAAAAAATTGAAAAACTTACATTGATTGTGTGTGTGTGTGTGTGTGTGTGTGTGTACTTTGCAGACAGTGGGTACATCCATGCATATCGGAACCTGCAGAAGACAACTCAGAAAGTTGGTTTTCTCCTACCATGGGTGATCTAGGGGTCATCCTGGACTTGGCAGCAAGTGTCTTCACCCTCTGAGCTATCTTGGCAGCCCAATTTGGTCATTTTTAAGGCAAGGTTTCCATGTAGTTCTATGTAGCCAAGGATGACCCTGAACTCCTCCTGCTCACCCTGCCCTGGCCTCCTGAGTGCTGGAATTACAAAGGTAAACCACGACATTCAGCATCTGTATTTTCTTTAACATCTTGGGGATGGGGGCAGCAGGAGACCGAGGAAGTGTTTGAAAGCAAGAAGGTCACACAATGTGCCTGAGAGACTCCCAGTGTTCATCCCAGAGGCCTCCGAAGCTTTGGTGTTTGGAAGAAGCTGTGTGGATGCTTAAGGCATCCTCCTCTCCAGCTGGCCAGCATTTACAAACTGGGACACATCTGTTCTTGACAGTCAGCATGGAGAAGGGGAGGGGTCAGTGAGACAGAAAACCCCCAACACTAGGATGGATCCTACCCCAACGCCTAGAGTCCTAAGTCTTAGCCTCACAGTGGAGGGTTGATTGAGAGGATTTGCTGGGCATGGTGATGCACACCTGTAATTCATCACTCAGGAGGCTGAAGTAGGGGGATGGCAGTGAGTTTGAGACCAGCCTTGGCTACAGAGTGAGTTCAGGGCCAACCTGAGCTACAGAATGAGACCCTGCCCCCCCCCCATCCCTCTTGACCACCTGGCACCCTCTTCTTCCTTTCTGAGATTCCAGCTGTCTTGAGACTTACAGCTTATTTCACCCTGTGGATCCCAGATTGCACTTGGGTGATGAGCTGAGGGCTTTACAGAGAGACTACTGGTTGGAAAAACTATAAAGTTAAATGAACACAGCCCATTTCCGAGTACTTTGCCACACTTGGTGCCCTGTGCATAGGAGCCTCGGAAAATCTATACTCACCTGCTCACCGACAGCACCCTCCCAATACCCATGCACACATGTTCACAAATGGGCAAAAGATCCCCCAGACATGCAGACACATGCCCATGGAACAGCAGGTCCATAGCAACAGAGAAACATAGAGAGGAAACCATTTTTAACTGCAGACTCATGGAGCTGCACACCCCAACACACACACACACACACACACACACACACACACACACACACACACACACTGAATGAGGTTAGAAGGGCCCATCCAGGTTTCCCCTTTTGTTGAGTTTCCTTGCATTACAAATGCCCCAGATGGCTTGGAATCTGGGGCCACAAGCTGCATTCAACTCCTGCTTTTGGTAGGAGCCCCTGAAAAATGAACCCACTGAGTTCTCAGCCAGAGAATTCTCTAGATGGCTTGGATTACATCTTTGTGTATACCTCTACAGTGGCTGCAGTCACTTCCAGCGGGATTTCCCAGAGAGGCAAGCAAAATTTGATGCATAGAGCGATGGTCTGAGGACACCAGATGAGTAAGACCCTTGATGACCAGGACAATGGGTGGCATGAGGGCCCCCAGAGAGACAAAATAAAAAACTGGCCCCAGTAATCTTCCAGTCCCTCTCTCCAAGCTCTAATTACAGATGTCTTGACATTCCTCCTGCATTGAATTTCCTTAAAACAGTTGCCAAGAAGAAACATTTGGGAACTGTGTTTTGGGTTCAGTCCTGTCTGGGAGTCACCCTTACTTGCTTTGTCCTTGGATGACAAAACGTTTAATTACAACAGGCGCAGTGCACACCACATTGCCACACCGAATCCTCACCCCACATCACATACCCGGTCCCGACAGTGGCCTTTTGTAGAAACCAATGTCTCTGATCTTACATTAATTACTACACAAATACACTCATTGTGGGTACTGGGCTCATAGGATGGAGCCCTCTTGACACATGTTCACAATAAAAACACATTTTTTCCGGCTCCCTTCCCCTGACCCTAAGTGCGGGGGTGGGGGCCGTGCAGGGACAGATGAACATTTTTCAAGATGCGTTCATTCCTTGTTTGTTCTTCCCCGCTTTTTATTAAAGAGCCCCTACACCCAGCATTCCAGGCTCCTAACAGCTTTCTTCACTTTTGCTTTTATGCCCTGGGAGAGACAGATTAGATTAGATTAAAGACCAGGAGACACCTCCTGAAATTTATCCCATCTAGGCCATTTGGCTGATAGGGCCAAGGGGGTGGGGATAGGGAGGTGGAGGGTGGTCTGTGAGTCTGTGTGTCTGTCTCTCTGTGACTTACTGGTGGTCTCTTAGCAAATACCTTGTTCTGGATGCATTTACGCCTTTCCCTCCCTTTCTTCAGAAGTCTATATATAGCCTTTGGGGGCCAGAGAGATGGCTCAGTGGGTAGAGGAGCTTCCCGCTAAGCCTGATGACCTGAGTTCGATCCCTGGGACCCACATGGTGGAGGGAGGGAACCATCTATAGTGTAGAAGCTGTCCTCTGACCTCCACATGCTGTGTGCCATGGCACGCATGAGCGTCCATCCCCTGCCACAGTAGACAATAAATAAATAAAAAGCACAGATTAATGGTCTCTGATTGTGGTCTGATTTTATGGCCAGTGACATGTTTTAGAGGGACCTAAGCCTTCCCTTTTAACCTCTCGACAGTTCCAAAGACACACTACAGATGAAAAAGACAACAGCAAAGGACAGCAGCTCTCTCTCTCTCTCTCTCTCTCTCTCTCTCTCTCTCTGTCCCCCAACCAGGTTGGTCTGATGATGTCATGTCGGTAACCAAGGCAACACGCTGTGACATCACAGCTCAAAGAGTACCCCTGACCTTGGCCTGGAATTCAAAGGAAAAGCAGCTCATAAAGTTCTGAAGCTAGCTAGCAGGAGATATATATCCTTAGTCATAAAAGAACAAACGAAGTTTGGGGTGAGGGGCCCAGGGGGAAGCATACTGTAAAAGTCTGTGCCAGATTTTCCAGGAAGTGCCAGCGGCCATTCTTGATGGGGAATCGAGGCTTTCAGACAGAAAAGGAGAGAGCAACCTGGTCAGAGCGAGCACTTGCCTGCGGATCTAGAAATAACTAGGTGAGGCCCTTCTCTCCAGAAATCATAATCTTTAAAATGGGAGCAGAGGGGTGTGTCCCAGTAGAGCAGATCAAAAGTCACCAGCTCCTGGAGTGATCAGGGATCAGTGGCCGAGAGGGAGAGGGAGCCCCTCCCGCGTGGTGCTCACAGAGACATGTTCCATGCCAGGCTGGGCCCAGGAACAGAGGGATGGTGACGCACACACGCATAAATTCTGGGACTTTGGCTAAGGAAAGGGTGTGACAATGTTGGGATTTTTGCTACTTTTCTTTTTCTTTGACAGGGTTTTACTATACAGACCAGGCTGGCCTGGCTCTCACAGGGATGCCACTGTCTCTGCTGAAGTTTAGGACACACTGCACAAGGCAGGTCGTTGGCTCTGGGGTCTCTCTGTTGCTCAAGGCTGGCCTTGAGTTTGCTTCAGCTTCCCAAATTGCTGGGGTTACAGAAGTGAGCCACCAAGCCTTGACTGGTTTCTTAGTGATTTTTCTGATATTACAGAGCCCTGGGCACAGAAACAAAGACCTTTCTGTGCAATTATGTAGCTTTTACTGTTGCTCTAAAATTACTGTGGAAGCTGAGGTGGAAAAATGTCAAGGTCAAGGATAGCCTGGAATACTTGTTGAGAGCCTGTTGTTTGTTTGTTTTTAGTTTTTATATTTCTTAGACCTGGGTAGCACTTGATGACATGAGTTCAAGTCCTAGCATGGGGGGGGGGGAAGATTATATTAAAAAGATTGGTGAACACCTTTAATTCCAGCACTTGGGAGGCAGAGGCAGGAGGATTTCTGTGAGTTTGAGACCAGCCTGGTCTACACAGAATACCAGGACAGCCAAAGCTACACAGAGAAACCCTGTCTCAGACAACAACAACAACAAAAACATTGTTGGAGCTCAAGAGTTTTAGGTCAGCCTGGTTGACATAGATCCTGCCTCTTAAAAACCTTTTTTTTTTTTTTTCATGAGGATAGACAAGGTGGTATACACCTCTAATCCCATCACTTGGGAGGCAGACGCAGAGGAGTCAGTCTGGTCTACATAGTGAGTTCCAAGACAGCCAGGCTGCACCGTGAGACCCTGTCTAAAGCGGGGAGGGGTTGAGTTAGTTTTGGTGGCTCATGCCAGGAAGCAATAGGCAGGAGAGGGTTGCTGCAAATTCATGGCCATCATCTTGGTCCACGTACTGAGTTCCAGGTCAGTCAGGCCTACATGGCAAGGCCAGGCCTAAAGCTAACAACTATAAAGGAAGACATTATTGTCAAAACATTCATTTGTAAAAAGGGAAAGGGGAGTTACCATCTCCCATCTCTTGGGTAGAGGCCTGTATCCTTTACAGTTAAGGTCTGTGAGCTGGATGTATGTATAGTGACAAGAGAGACCCAAAGCTGACTCTGGGCAATTTAGAAAAGGAAGCATTATCTTGGAATGGTGGTACACATCTCTAATTCCAGCATTTGGGATGGAGGAAGATGATCAGGAATTCAATGCTATCCTCATTTTAGTTAGTTTGCTACTTAGTTTGCAGTCTAACCTGGATTACAGAAAAGGGAGCAGAGAGAGGAAAAAATAGAAAAGAGAAAAAGAAAGGAAGTATTTAAGCCTCAGGGAGGGTCCTCAAGCTCAGCATCATGGACTTTGTGCTTTGGGGCCTTCCAAGAATCACCTGGCCTCCTATTGCAAGGATCATTAGACATCCTGGGTGTAGGCTGGCCACACAGTGTGAGGAGTTGGGCTAGAGAATTCCAACATGGTCCCAGCTACCAGGATGACTTGCTTGTGACATTTTTGAGGTTTGTTTTCCTGAGTGTCAGAAGAGGGAGGCTTGACCGATCACACCAGGGATCAGTTCTTAGACTGCCCGGAACCCGGTGCTGAAGAACAATAAGGAGTGTCGGCGATCTATTAACGATCCTGCCAAAAAGGTGGGAAAGAATGGACAGGCATCTGCCACTCCAGGTCCCATTCCTGAGTGCAATTCTGAATCTGGATTTCTGCCCTGGATGTGTGGTTGTGTAGTTCACATGTGCAGACATGCAACCCTGTGCAGGTCCCTGACATTTGGAGGAGGAGGGGGGGGGGGACACACTTGCCATGTGCTCAAGGCTGCAATGACATTTGTAGCCTTGGAGTACTGATGCATGACAGCTGATGCACGAGGGAGGAACAGGCAAGATGGACTTCCCAAAGGAAGTGGTATCTAAGCTAGATTCTAAAGGGTGAATAGGTATTACCTCGGGGAGGGGGCCAGACACCACGGGAATGGAATTTGGCTGGGTTTGGATCTCATAGATTGCCTTATTGTGAAATCTGATAAGTTTGGGGAGAGTAATAGGGAGCCTCTGAGGAATTTTATGCAAGGGAACATCATTATCAACAGAAATGGTTATTGTGAAAGCCAGGTGTGGCAGTGGGAGCCTGTGGTCCCAGCACCTGGGAAGCTGAGGGAGTCTCAAGGCTAACACTGATGACGTAGCAAGTTTGAGACTAACCTGACTAGAGAAAGTTATCTGGAAACAAGACAGGCTAGGAAGGTATCTCAGTCAGTGAAGGGTATGCAGCCTACTCAGCTTGCACGGATTCTGCGCACATGGGTTTGATTCTCAGAGCTATTATAGATTACACATCTGTAACCCCAGGACTTCGGAGGTCAAGACAGGAAGAGTACACGGTCATCCTTGGGTACCCTGTTGAAATGAAATACAATAAAACAAAAGAAAGACTCATTTAACAGATGATAAGGCAGAGGCATGAAGATGGGAACACCACCACCCAGCAAATCAGCAACAGAGCCAAGATTTCAACGCTGATCTCTAGAGTTCCTAGGCCCCTGTTCTTTCCTTCCCAGGTCATCCTCAGCCAGCTGACTCCACTTTGAACTGCATTATTTCATGTCAGAGGAAAATAAAGTCTCTGTACTGGGTTGAGTGTGTGTGTGTGTGTGTGTGTGTGTGTGTGTGTTGGAACATGCGAATGTGCCCTTAGTTGGAAACAGGAACATTGGAAATAGAAACTTTGTAGATACTCAAGGGTGGAGAGTAAGGTAGCATGTTTAATGTGTGGGCTCATATTTAATGATTTTAAGAAGAGGAGGGTAAGCAAGATGACTCAGCAGGTGAAAGAGCCTGTCACCCAGCCTGATGACCTGAGTTTGATCCCTGGGCCTCACGCGGTGGAAGGAGAGAGCGCTGACTACCTCCTCCCACAAGCTGCCTTCTGACTACCATAGGAATGACACACTGTGCGGTCTCTCCCTCTCAAAACAAGTGATACAGCCAGGATCCCAGTGATACGCCTTTGATCCCAGCACTTGGGAGGCAGAGGCAGGTGGATCTCTGAGTTCGAGGTTACCCTCTCTACAAATTTAGTTCCAGGACAGTTACAGCTACACAGAGAAATCCTGTCCCCTCCACTGCCTCTCTCTCTCCCTTCCTCCCTCTCTCTCTCTCCCTCTCTCCCTCTCTCTCTTTCTCTGTGTGTGTGTGTTTGTGTGTGTGAATAAATAAATAAATAAACAAGCAAACAAATGAAGGGAAACACAGAGACATATAGAAGACCCCATAAACACAGGGGTAGGGATCACAGTGGCCAGAACGCCCCAGTATCAGGTGCAGCTTCACACACCCCCCCCCCCAGCCTGAAAAATCAAACCAACTTGGTAAGCCAGGCAGCTTAGGCCTGTGTGATCCCAGCACGGGGAAGGCTGAGGCAGGGGGAGGTTGGGGGGAGTAGGGAGGGTGCTGGGTAAAAAGCGATCCTGGGAGCAGGAACAAATATGAAGGATGATTGCCACTGTCACCTTGGCATGCGACCTAGCTTCCCGAGAGAATGCGTCAGTTCTCAGGGCTGTCCAGCCGGAAGATGAAGCCTTTGTTCCCTTTGATTGACCTTTGAGGATGGCTAGGCTGTCCGCCCGTGAATTCATCTCCACAGCAGAGGCTGGCCCTGGCTGAACAGGGACAACAGGGACGTCGTGGCAGTGACAGCAGGCTGAACGCCATAACAGCCTCAAAAACACATCTGTCACCTTCTACTCTCCTTCCTGCCATTTGACGGAGCCACCGGGGTCCTCCACTTAAAAGTTTACTAGCTTACCTCTCTGTTCCCATCCGTTTTTTCCTCAAGGTGTTTTTATTTTAGGTGTTTTTTGTTTTTTTGTTTTGTTTTGTTTTGTTTGCTAAAGAGCCCAGGTTGGTCTTGAACTCAGGTTATGTTCCTGCCTTCATTTCTCTGGGGCTGAAATTATAAGTTCACACTTTGAGCTTCTGATCCCCCTGCCTCAACTTCTCAAATGCTTGAATTTTAGGCATGCTCTACCACCAGATTTGGGGGTGACGGGGGATTGGTTGATTAGTTTTAAGACAGTGTGAGTCTGTAGGCACTGCTGGATTGGAACTCAAGGTACGATTGAAGGTAAACTCAAGTTCAGGTCAATCCTCCTGCCTCAGCCTCTAGAGTGCTGAGATTGCAGATGTGGGCTATCATGTTTGGCTCAAATGTCAATTTTTTTTTTCTCGTGTGGAGATACATCTCTTTCAGGATAAATATGTAAGAATATTACTGATATGTGGTGAAGGTATATCTAACTTGTAATCCAACCTAAACTACTTGAGTTATGACTGAACATAACAACAACCACAGTATAACCCTCAGAAGAAAAATAACTTAGACTGCTTTGTGAACTTAGGCTAGAGAAAAATCACTAGGTTAGGACACAGAAAGTATATACCATAAAACAAAAACAAAAAAAAAATAAATAACTTAAAAAATAAAGATTTAAACTACATTCTCTCTGAAAGACTCTGATAAGAAAATGGAAAAGCAAATCAGGAAATAGTGATGTGTGAGGAAGGTGTGTGATCTGTAAATCATTTGACAAGGGACCACGGATCTAGAATATTATAGAAGTCTTTGAAGTCAGTCATCAGAGACAAATGGCCCAACTAAAACCTGGGCAGAAGATTTTTTTTTCTTTTTTTTTTTCTTTTTAAATGGCTACTCCACAGAAGAACACAGGGCAGTAATTGCTTGGTCTCAATAGCCACTAGAACACTACTGGGCACTAACAGTTCATGGTCATCCACTTCCTTGCCTGGGTATGAGGTTCCAGGTCAGCTTGGGCAATGTATGTAAGACCATGTCTCAAAGCAAAACAAAAATAGGGGAGGGGTGACAAGACTACCCAGTGGGTACAGGTTCCCTGCTGCCAAGCCTGATGACGTGAGTTTGGGCTCCTGGTACCCACCAGGTGGAAAGAGAGAACCAACTTCCTCAAGTTGCCCTTCTGACCTCCACACGTGCACGGTGGCACACAATACCCACCACCGGTAGACTAGAATCTTGATTGCTTTCCAGATGAGTGGTGCCGAAAGAAGCCGTCATGGCGCCAGCGTGTGGCAGATCTAGGAGCCGAAGCCCCTAGGAGTGTTATCTCTGTGCCCATTTGGCTGTAGAAAGGTCTCCTAGGTTATTTAAGCACTTGGGATATGTCTGGACTTGCAGGTGCTGTTGACTCCAAGAAGCCCTTGATTCCAAGCAGAGAGTTCCTCAAGATGCCTTGATACAACTAGTAACTTTATCTCCAGAACAATACGGCTTCCCTCCAGGGCCCAGGGCGGGACACAGGAATCTTTGGCTTGTGAGCCACACACGCCCCTTTTCTTTAATCTCATCTGCTGTCTGGGAGATAGGCCAGAGTGATGTTAATGTCCCCAGGATCTTAGGGAGAATGATCAGCTGCTGGCTTCAAAACCCTCCAGCCAACTTGAGAGGCAGAGGAGAGATCAGAGAAATCTCCAGGGCTAGAAGTAGCCAGGAATGGGAGATAGCGAGAGAGACATCTAGGTGTCCATCAAAACAGCTGGGGAGTAGCTAGAGGCACTGGGTCTGCCCAGCTGCCTCAGTCACCTGAGAGGGCTTCCAGCAGTGTGGCTCAGCTCCTGCCTGGGGGTTGGCAGGGGGTTTGGGGGAGGAACAGGGGCGGCAATGACTTGGGTTTCTTCTCTGAAAAAGATGAAGGGGAAAGAGAAAAAGAATGATGCTAAGTAAACCAGGAAAGTGAAAGAGAATTCATCAAAGAGAATCAGGAAGGAAGAAGGAAGCTGGGTACTTAGTGAAGTTGCAACAGTGTTCTCCCCCAGGCCCTGGGAGGTGGGACCAAAGTTCCCATTTGGCAGATAAGGACACAGACCTTCTGGGAGGTTAAACCTCTTGCCCTCAGGCCATGGGCTGTAAAGATAAGAAATCAAAGCTGGACTTTTCCATTCCATTCCCTCTGTCCACACTCATTTAAGAGATTTCATTTATTGGGTTGGTTGGTTAGTTACCTAGTCATCCCCCTTACCCCCCCCCCCCAGGGCAGTCTTGCTGTGTAGCCCAGGCTGGCCTAGAAGTCTCAGTATCCCAGGTATGGGATTACAGGTGTAATCCGTCCGCCACTGCTCCAGGGTCCTTGTCTCTGTCATTTGGATCTGATGTCTGCTGTGTGGCTCTCCCTGGGGTTCCAGACTTTCTCTGAGCTGGCCCTGTTTACCACTATAGCTGGTCTTGCCTTTTCTGTTTCCTCCTGCTTCCCCTGCCCCCCCCCCCACCTCCAGCCTTTAATCCTCTCCCAGAGGCAGAGGCAGGTGGGTTACTGTGAGTTCGAGGCCAACCTGGTCTACGGAGTGAGACCCTGTCTCAACACACTGAGCAGGAGTCAAACCAACAGAAACCACGGGCTGTCTTGTCCACAGACCAGTGGGGATGGAGAGGATTAAAGCATACTCAGGCAAGAAAGAAGAGGTGGGAACTGGGGAGCCTCCAGTATCCTGCCTTCCCCATCCAGGCCAAGCTGAAGAGCATGATACTCTACAGACTCCTGCTGTGCAGTGCAGTGAGCATGTATTTTGTGTGCCTAGTATTTACATCTTGTCCTTTGAAGACTGCTTGGGAAAAGCAACAGTTCTGGAAGGGAGGCAACAAACATATTGTCTTCTCTTCTCCGGCCAAGAGAAATTTTAATCACCCTGTAGAGTAATGGCTCAGAATAGCATAATAGAAACAGTGCTTAAAATACTTTCTTGGGTGGATAAACACAGCATGGGGAGAAAGGAAACACACACACACACACACACACACACACACACACACACACACACACACACACACTGGGAGACTGTCTCATCCTTTATACCAGCTTGTACAACCAGAAGGAAAGAGAAGCTCCTCGACCAGCTGAGGAGGAATGATAAGTAATGAGGATGCATTTTAAACGGACCCCCACTCCTGAGGGGGAGGGAACATCCATCCATCCAGAGGGTGCTCCAGCTGGGCAGTCCCCATTTTGAAACTGTCACAAAGTGAAGAGAAGCAGTTCTGCTGTGACAAACTTCTAGGTCTTTGGATAGGGTCTTTCTCTTTCCTTTCTTTCTTTCTTTCTTTCTTTCTTTCTTTCTTTCTTTTGAGACAGTTTCTCGATGTAATCTTGGCTGTCCTGGAACTCGCTCTGTAGACCAGGACTAAAGGTGTGTTCCACCACTGCCTGGCTTTAGGGCCTTTCTTTAGCAATCTTTATCTGAGGCAGGGTCTCAGTCTGTATCCCTGAGTCCTGGCTGTCCTGGAACTCACTCTGTAGACCTACCTAGCCTAGATCTCACACAGATCTGCCTGCATTTCATTCTCAAGGGCTGGGATCACAGCTGTGAACCAACATGCTCCCTTTAGTTTTATTTTAAGACAGGATCTCGCTAAATTGTCCAGGCTTGTTCCTAAGACAGGGTCTCACTCTATAGTCTTGGCTGTCCCGGAATTCACTCTGTAGACCGGGCTGACCTCAAACTCATAGAGATCCACTTGCCTCTGCCTCCTGGTGCTGGGAATAAAGGCCTTTGTCACAATAGCTCGTTTCTGTGGTGCCAGGAAGGGAGACACTTCCTTCAAGTGAGCCAATCCTTTCCTTGCTCAGAACACTGAACTCAGTTGGCCCAGGAATCAGAATTATTCAAGAAGTGCTAAGGAGTAGAGAGGAAAGAAGTAGGCCAGAAACTGCCTCTCCTCTGTGGGGGATTTTGTCTTGACCACTATGGTGGATGTTTCTTTCATTCATTTATTTTTTTATTTGTTTGTTTGTTTTTCTGTTTCTTACAATAATGGCCATTCCATGAGGTCCAATTGTCTGAACGCTTCAGTGAGGGCAAGTGAAACTCAGACTGTTCAAGTGGCTGGGCCAGAATCATGCAGCACTGCACCCAGCTCTCAGGGCAAGGTGTACACTGTCCAGCCCACTCGGGCACTGTGAAACACTTACTCGGGTGGCTGGGCCAGGGTGATTTCTTGAGCCTCTCAGTTTGAATCCAGCCTAGGCATTACAGTGAGTCTCCATTTCAAACAAAACAACAACAACAACAACAAAACCAACAAACAAGGGCTGAGGGAAACTCAACGGGTAAAGGCGCTAGCCCTGCAAGCCTGGCTTACTTCCTTTACCCCACTGAACTCTCTCAGCACATCTGTGCTGTTTTAACAACCAAAGGAGGTGTAGAAAAACCAGAAGATTTGAAAAGATAAAGTGATTTCTCCAAAAACAAGAGTCAAGGCTGGAAAATCCAATCTCTCTCTTGTTTTCTTTTTAATACCAAATTCCAGGATCTTCTCGGTTTGCCACAGGGCAGAGAACTGAGTCTCCAAGCAGGATGTGAATGTGTCCCTTGTCACCTTCAGGTCCTAAGTGCTCACACATAGCCTGGGGTACATTTGGGTGTGGTGGCACATGCCTGCAATTCCAGCGCCAGGGAGTCTGAGGCTGGAGGATAGTCAGTTTGAAGTGAGTTTGGGCTAGATAGAGAAACTGTATCTCAAAGTCAAACCAAAACAAACAAAAATTAAACTAAGCCTCGGATGCAAGGAGTTTTGGGCAGGTGGGATTCTCAATCTTGGGATCCCCAAGGACTCTTGGTAGCTGTGGTCTCCAATCTCTGACTTGGAGTGCATTCTTGGGCACTAGTAATCAGCTAGTGGACTTCCTGATCCATGGAATATTCTGCCTTCAAGAAGATCTGTGTCCTCAGCAACCATCTTTCTGCTCCTCACACACAGGCTTCCTTAGTTGACCATGAATGAAAAGCACCTTTGTCATGAATGTATCAACATGCTCACCTGGGAAAACATACCAATGCCCAATGCATTCACTGTGGAGTCTTGGTAATGTGGTCCCAAATGCTGGAAATGGTGGCTGGGAGGTGGGTGAGGAAGGTCAGACGTTCAAAGTCATGCTGGGCTACATGAGGCCTTCTCTAAAAAAGAGAGAGGAGGGGAGGAAGGAAGGAAAGAAGGAAGGAAGGAAAGAAAGGGATAAAGGAAGGAAGGAAAAGAAAGCAAAGCATGATGGGAATGTGGCAGCAGACTTGCCTAGCAAAAGTTCCCTCAGCACTGCATTGTGATACACACCTGGGATCCCAGCATTTGGAAGCAGGAAGCAGGAGGCAGAAGTTCAATGCCATCCTTGGTATGGAGGATTTAATGCCACCCTGGACTATTGGAGCAGGAGCCTGGCAAGATGGCATTTGCTACCATGTCAGATTATGTGAGTTCCAGGGACCCACACCGTGCGAGAGAATCAATTCCTGCAAGTTGTTCTCTGACTTCTACTTAGGCACATACACATCACATATACATACTCAGACACACACACACACACACACACACACACACACACACACTCTAAAAACATGAGCTGTTAATATCCATGCTCTTGTCCTCCAGATGCCATAGGTGAAGGCATACTGGAGAAATAAAGCAAGCAAGTCCTTGTCTTGGTAAGAAGGGGTTAGATATTGTACCCAAGGCAAGCGGGGATGGGATGTCAGAGGGCCTGGTGTTCACAAAGAGGTGATTTTGCAGTCAAGGCTTGAAGATAACAGGGGGTCAGGCTCCAGGAAACTGTCTTAGGGAAAGGGGGTCACATGGACAAAGGCCCTGAGGTCCAAATGTCCTCCATAGATCTTAAGAGGCCCAAGGAGAGCACTTGGATGAAAGAGGATTGGCAGGAAGACACTGGCATGAGGACTTAGGGGTGGATGAACCCAGAGCTTTAGAGTTCCTCTAGCTGTTCTAAGAATTGTGGCTTTCCCAGTCTGGGGTGGAAGAATTGAAATGTGAAGGCTTGTGATGAGTTCAAGGCTGACTTAGAAAACTTACTGAGGACCTGTCTCATAATAAAGAGTAGGTAGGTGTGTCTGTGATAATGGCACTTGAGAGGCTGAGGCAGGAGGATGGCTGTGAGTATCAAGCTAGCTAGGGCTATATATATATATATATATAGCAGGAAATTTTTAAAACTAAAATTCTAGAAGAGGGGATTTAGTTCAGTGGTAGTGAGAGCTTTTGCCTGGTTTAAATTAGGTACTACAAAACAAAAACAGCACCCCCCCCCAAGAAACACCCCTCACAAAAGAAAACCAAGAAACAAAGCTGGCAAAATAACAAGGAAAGTGTTTTTTATTTATTTTTTATTTTATTTATTTATTTTCTTATTTATTATTTATTGAGATAGGCTTTCACTATGTAGCTCTGGCTGTTCTGGAACTCACTGTGTAGACCAGGTTCACCTCAAACTCACAGAAATCTTCCTGCCTCCACCTGTCAGGTACTGTGATTTAAAGGTGTGTGCCACCATGCCTGGCCTTTGGAAAGTATTTTAAAGGAGTAACGTATCTCTATGGCCTACTCATCTTAAGATCCTATTATAAAACTTTCTGTAACCCCATCTACTTGGGAGGCAGAAGGAGTATCAGGAATTTGAGGCCAGCCCTGGCAACCTAACAAATCTCTTTACTCCTCCCTTCCTAAGAAAATCCCCCCAGAATGAAACTACCACAGTAATGATCCCCTTTCCACCCTCAAATTCAAACAAATTAAAAAACAAAACAAAACTAAACAGCCTTGGAGGTGTGTGCCTTTAATCCCAGGGCTTGGGTGGCAAAGGCAGGCAGATGAGTCTGAGGCCAGCCTGGACTACAGAGTGAGTTTCAGGACCGGCAGGACTGTTACACATAGAAACCCTGTCTCAAAACAAAAACAAAAACAAGCAAGCAAGCAAGCAAACAAACAAACAAAAAAATGCAAACCAAACCATCACCAACAAAACTGAAGGGGCTGGAGAATGAGCACTTTGTACTCTTCCCAGGGACACAGGTTCGGTTCCCAGCACCCACAGGGCAGCTCACAACTGTCTATAACTCCCAGGGATCTGATGTTCTCTTCTGGCTTCTGAGATATAAGTGTGGTGCACCAACATACACATGCAAACAAAATGTTCACATACATAAAATTAAAAGTAAATAAATCTTCAAAAAAAATTTTGTTTTGAAAAAGTGTTGCCCGGGCAAGCCTGGGCCTGTTTCTTGTCAGTCATGGGTTGAAGAATAGTGTATGGGGCAGTCCTAGTGTTCAGCTGAGGACTTTCAGGTGAACCCACTGGCCTCCAAGGAATAGTGCCAACCCCACGGCCACACAGACAAAACAAGAAAACTTAAATGAGGGAGAAAGGTTTGTGTGTGTGTGTGTGGGGGGGGGTAGAAAAGAGTGGGAGGGTGATTGTGGCCAGAATCTAGAATTATATACATGAACATAATTATATATCATCATATACATGGGTAAATTATCAATAAGGTTAATGAGCTCAAAGTGTGTGTGTGTGTGTGTGTGTGTGTGTGTGTGTGTGTGTGTGTAAATAAATTGTGGATCAACCAGATGGCTCATTGAGTAAAAAGTGCTTGTGGCCAAGCCTGATACCCTGACTTTGATCCCCAGGACCCACAGGGTAGAAGGAGAGAGCCAGCTCCAGCAGGTTGTCCTCTGATCTTCCTGTGTGCACATGCTACCTTCTGAATCAATAAATAAATGTTAAAATTAAAAAACAAAAAACAAATTGTGCTGTGACCACTCATTTGCCCTTAATGTAGATTCCTCACATTCTCGGTCAGCTGTATGTGGCTTTAATCACTCAGGTATTCATCAATTCAGGGTTTTCTTGCATTTCAGTCAATTGGGAGCATCTGCTTCCTCATTCCCCAGGACTTCAGCAGGGCACATCACTAGCTAGAGTTCAAGGTTTGCTTGTTTTTGAGAGAAAACTTACACACAGTGAAACGCTTAAAGCTTAAAGGCACCCTTCTCTAAATATTGACAAGTGCACACAGCGTTGTAGCTAGAGTCCTTATCAGGAGAGATAACGTTCTCGCCTCCCTTGCCTCTCTTCCTCCTGCCCCTAAGCAACCACAGTAGTCTGTCTGCCCATTCTGTCAGCTCTGCCTGTCCTAAAACATGGGCAGAAATGGAGTTTCATGTAGCCCCATGCTTTCACTTTATTTCAAGGCAATGCTTTGAAGAGTCATCCAAGATAAAACTTGTATCTATGCTTTCTTTGCTTTATTACAGAGAAGTACTAGTTCTTTATGGACTAGACACAAAGCATAGAACCCAAGATTTGCATGCAAGCTGGGCAAGTGCTCTACCACAAGGCCACACCCCTGGCCCTGCCTTCTGCTTGGTTGCAATAATAAACCAGGTAGACTCTGGGTTGTGATTGTTCTAGAAAGAGATAAAGACAAGGTGGGGTGTTTTGGTTTCTGCATTAAGGGCTTTGTGTGCATTATCTCCATCTTTAGAACTTAGAAAACTCCCTTCCTCTGGAGATAAATGACACAGGCTTCAGGAAAAACCCGATTGTTAAACCATTTGATTCCAAATGCCTGCATATTTCACATTTTGGTCCAATCTCTGCTGTTTCATATTGGCAAAGAGGTGCCTCGGAATTATGCTGTGTCTGCAAATGTCTTGTAGGGTGTGGTAGGACTTCTTCTAGGAGTGGCCTTCAATTTGAAACTCCAGATTAGAGATTAGCAGTGCTAAGTAGCTTGTGACCCCAGCAGGACCACTGTTGGGTGGAGCCTGACGGAAATTTCTAATCATAACTGATTGGCTTCAAACACAGTCTGGTTCAAGATTGCTCAATTTATGGCTTGATTGTTTTCAACCTAATGATGTTGCTACCATCAAGTGTGCTCTGTAAAAATGGGGCTTTGCACTTCATAGCCCAGGCTGGACTCCATCCAAATTGCTAAGTAACCAGTGCTGGCCTTCAACGCCAGATCCTTTTGCCTTTATCTCTCAAGCACTGGGATTACAGTCACGAATTACTACACCAAACCTTTTGAGTTTTAGTTCTTGATATGAGTCTTAGTATGAAGCCGGGTGGTGGTGGCACATGCCTTTAATCTCAATACTGGGGAGGCAGAGGCAGGCAGATCTCTGAGTTCCAGGCCAGCCTGGTCTGCAAAGTGAGTTCTAGGACAGCCAAGGCTACACAGAGAAACCTTGTCTCAAAACACAAAACAACAAAAAAGTCTTGCTCTGCAGCTCTGACAGAATTAGAATTACTTGCTGTGTAGCCCAGGCTTGCCTTGAACTCACACCAATCCTCCTGCCTCAGCCCCCCCATTACAGGCATGTACCACCATACTCAGCTTGCTTTGAGTTTTAGCTTGTAATCTTTCTGACTTAGGGACCCTCTCTCCTGGAGCTTGGCAATCTGGGGGACGGTTGCCGAGTTGATAGAGGTCTATGAGGGCATTAAAACAGTAGAAGGATCTGCCCAGGCCCTGTGCTAGGACAACTAGGGAGAAGAGAAGTTTGGGCTCAGCTCTGGGGATGCGCTCTCCATTATTTTTCATGCTGTATGTCTCCATTACTCATTATGCATTAACTTATTCTATTCTCTACTTGGTGCCTAGCTCAGGCCACCTCTTTTTCTTTTTAAGACAGTGTCTCTTGTAGCCTAGGTTGGCCTTGAATTTACCAGAGACTACTTCCTCTACCTTCCAGCTGTTTGGATAACACCCTGGGGTGGAGCCAGGGCTTTGCACATGCCTGGTAAGCATCCTACCAACTGAGCCACATTCCCAGTGGCTCAGGATGTTGCTTAATTTACCCAGATTTGCAGAAGAACTTCCTGTCTGTGGTTTTTATTCTTACTCCTCCATCCCACCCTTACAGCCTGAGTATACCCTTCTTCCTTCCTTCCTTCCTTCCTTTCTTTCTATCTTCCTATCTACCTATCCATCCATCCAATTATTTGTCTATGTTTTCTGAGAATAGGACTTGCTATGTAACCCCGACTAGCCTGGAATTTGCTATGTAGCATAGGCTAGCCTTTCACCTTTCATTTCAAACCTGTGGTGGCTCTTCTTCCTCCGTCTCCAGTGATGGAACTAGAGACATGCACTATTGTGCCTGGGCCCTATGTCTTAGCTTTTTGAGACAGGGTCCTGACATTCGCTATGTAGTCTAGGCAAGCCTTGAGTTCATGCCATTCCTCCAGCTTCAGGTCTTGGAAGGCTGAGGAACAGGCATGTGTGTTGTGCCAGGTTTAACCTCTGTGGTGTGTGAAAGGCAGATTGGACCCCTACTCTATAGCCCTAGTCCCTTCCTTGTAGTCTCAGGGCAGACACCCAGATGTGGCCACCCTCTCTTTCTCTGCTAGCTCTTACCTCTGCCTTCCAAAGTAGTTTAAATAGTGCCTGGGCTGTGAAAATAGGATGGGGACCTGAGTTCAGTCCCTTTCTTGGACTCCTGGCACATGCCTTTAAATCCTGAGGTGGGAAGGACCTCTTCCCTGGGACTCCCTGTATTGCCTTCCTCCTCTGTAAGCTATACGCAGGCATGCACGCACAAACACCGTCCCTCAGAGGTCCTCCTGGAGTCTAATAGTTCCACAAGGCTCCAGGAAGCTTTCTAGGTTCCACCCCTGAACACACCACTTTAGTCTCAGACCTGTCCTGGAGACACTGAGTAAGTCACTCACGCCTCTAGGTTGTGTCCTCTCTCATCTCCTGGAGGTTGGCATTTAACAGACCAGGAAGGCAGGATGGAAAGACCCACCTTGTAAGGTCCCAGCATGGAGGAGTCCCACCCATCCACTCTGTCAGGGTACCACTGATGTTGGGGGTATTTTCAAGAGTCAGCTCTCTGGACAAAGTCTCTGTAGACTGGGACAACAAGTCAGGCTCTTGAGACCCAAGGGAGGGACCCTTTCCCCTCCCCTCCTCCCCTCCCCTCTCCTCTCCCCTCTCCCATCTCCTCCCCTCTCCCCTTCTCTCCCCTCCTTCTCCCCTATCTTTCCTTCCTTCCTTTTTTGTTTATTTTGTTTTATTTTTCTTTGAGACAGGGTTTCTCTGTGTAACAGTCCTAGCTGTCCTGGAGCTAGCTCTTGTAGACCAGGCTGGCCTTGAACTCACAGAGATCCTCCTGCCTCTGCCTCCCAAGTGCTGGGATTAAAGGTGTGCACCACCACTGCCAAAGCAGGAGCCCTCATCTCTAAAGAAACCTGAAAAAGTTAGTTATATCTTCATAGTCATAGATTAATAATTTTTTCTGCCAATTGCTGGCTAACATCAGTTGGATTACACACTGCTCCCAGCATGAAATGATGGCATCACTTTGCCTGGGTGATCAGGAACCCTTGTCACTGATCATTGGCCAAAGGAGGAGAAATGGGCTCTGTAAGGGACATCAACATCAGGTTAAAACCTCAGATTGGAACCTGATCAATAGCCCTTCCCTCCCCTTCCCTTCCCTTCCCAACATTTTCTAATAAGATACCACATTGTGCCTCATAATCTCTATGTAGCCAAGGATGTCCTTGGACTTCTGGGATTACAGATGTGTGCCACCATGTCTGGTTCTGCCTGGCCCCGATCAATAGACTGTGCTGCCCTCTGGGGCCTGTGGAGGTCATGGATGGATTTATACTGGGCTTTTCCGATTCAGGCCCACCATGATCTGACAGGATCAGAAGAAGGGTTCTCACAGGAGAAGGGGCCCATAGAGGCAAACCCCACACAGCCAGATGCCTTGCAAGGTGAGTGCAAGAGGAAACAACTGGATCGAATCGGACAGCAGCCACAGGCTTTTTTGCACAGCTATTTGTTTGCATGGATGTGCAGCATAGCTCAAATTGTTAAAAAAAAAATTACATTAGTTTACCTACGTGTGTGTGTGTGCATGCGCACACACGTATGTTTGTGGGTTTGCATGTGCCATTGCAAATGTGGGTGTCAGAGGACAATCTGTGGGAGTCAGTTGTCTCCTTCCACCACAGGGGTCTTAGGGCTCAAACCCAGGTCGTCAGTCTTAGTGGCAAGCTGTTTCATCCCCTAAGCCTTCTTGCAGGCCCCTAGCACAGCTTTTGACATATGTGCTATGCAACCTGCCAGCAGGGTCGAAAGAGACACCTTGACAGGACTGAGAACATGACAGTTTTGATTGCCCTTTTCCTTTTTCAAGCCTTTTGTGTATTTTCAGTGACCTTGGCTTCTGGCCACTCACAGTTTTCAGGGATAAAGTTCACGGATCTTTGTCTCCTCTGCTTTACGAATGTTAGGCTTTGCGTGGATGTGTTTATTTAATTGATATAAGAAAAGAAGAAGCAAAGTAAATGACGAAGAAAAGATGAATAGAGGAGAGGGCTGGGGGTGTGCCTGTTGGGCATGAACGACCCTCTTGGTTGTTCTGTTTCTAGCAACACACCCCCTTTCCCCAAGTTTAGCAAGAAGTGGAGTCCGGCTTCCAAGCCAGGTGTGCAGGGTCCAGACACACTCAACTGCTGAGTGATGTTATCATGACCCAGCAAGACCAAAGTCGTGGGCATCTGTATCTTCCTCATTTTTTCCCCCTGTATCACCTCAACTTCCTCTTTAAATACTCATTATGGTTCCCATAGTTACGGGGGAGATTATCTATCTATCTATCTGTCTGTCTGTCTGTCTGTCTGTCTGTCTGTCTGTCTAATCTCTAGTTTTCCTAGAGAATCTCCTACATCCCAGGGTGGCCTTTGAACTCACTATATACCTAAGGTGATCCCAAACTCCTCATTTCCTACCTCCCGAGCTCTGGGATCATAGGCATGTACCACCACACCTGGCCCTGCCATTTATTTTCCCATAATAGCTTTTGTTTGTTTGTTTGTTTTGTTTTGTTTCGTTTTTGAGACAGGGTTTCTCTGTGGCTTTGGAGCCTGTCCTGGAACTAGCTCTTGTAGACCAGGGTGGTGTCGAACTCACAGAGATCTGCCTACCTCTGCCTCCCAAGTGCTGGGATTAAAGGTGTGTGCCAACGCCGCCTGGCTATCCCATAGTAGTTTTGAGAAACTTTTTCTCAACAAGGAAACTGGTCCCCAGTCTGTGACAACAATGCAGGGCCTCTACCCTTACCCTCCTGCAAGTGGCTTTTCATCCAGAACCTGGGTGAGTGTCTGGGCCTCACGGGTCCACCTGGCTCTCACATCTAATGCTTAGAATTTTGATTTCATTGTGGCTGAGAGAAGCTTAGAAAAACACCCATGTTTGTGAAATTAGATTTTTGCATTATTCTGTGCAAAAAATATGGGGTACTAGCTAGTTTTTTTTTTTTTTTTTTTTTTTTTTTTTTGTTTGTTTCTAGCTAGCCTCCTTGCTTGTCAGTCTGAGCTACATGATATGGTTAATGTATTGTAATAAATGTTTCAAAGTTGAGGAATCTTGAACAGATTATTATTTATTCATTTTTGAGGCTGGGTCTCTCCATGTAGTCACGGCTATCTTGGGACTTCCTATTTAGACCAGGCTGGCCTCAAACTCACAGAGATCCTCCTGCCTCTTCCTCCTGAATGCTGAGGTTAAAGGAGTATTCTACCATGCCTGACTTGAACAGGTTTTTCCTTTAAAAAAAAAAAAAAAAGATTTATTGTGTGCTGGAACCTGTGTGTGTGTGTGTGTGTGTGTGTGTGTGTGTGTGTGTGTGTGTGTGTGTACCAGTGCAGGCAGTGCCCTTGGAGGCCAGAATAGGGTATGAGAGCCCTGGAGACACAGATGGTTGTAACTGGCATGGGAATGCTGAGAATTGAAGTTGGGTCCTGTGTAAGTGTGCATATGCTCCTAACCTCGGAGCCATCTCTCCAGACCCTGATTCTGTTTGGATGCATGGTCTCTGGTAGCCAAGGGTAACCTTGACTTCTGATTCTCCTGATTCTACCTTTTCAGTGATGGGGATCAAGCCCCTGACACGCAACATCAAGCCTCCCTTTGTCTCAGGAAGAACGACAACCAACCTACAGTGGGTGTGTTTGAAAGTGTCCAGCAGGGGTTACAGCTGGAAGAGACCAGTGGCTACTTCTTCCAGCTGTAAATTAAAGGATCAACACCTCAGGGGAGAAGCAAGCCACTGTCCAGGCATCAGCCATCAGCTGGGGAAAGGGCCCTGGGGCTGGAAGAACTCGAAGCAAGCAGGAGACAGAATGGTTTTCATTGGCATCTGTGCCGGCACTGGCTCTTACTCTCAGACTTTAGAGGCTGTGAACTGGGCAGGTACAAGCATGAGTGTGTGTGTGTGTGTGAGTGTATGTGCGTGCAAGCAGGTGTGTGTGCATACGTGTGTGTACAGGTATGCATGTATGAGAGACTGTGTGTGTGTGTGTAAGAAACACTGGAAGAGTCTGAGGATGGGAAGACTAAGAAATGAAGAGACAGGTGTGTGGTCAGGGGACACTGGAGACCTGGTGTCATTTTTTGGGCCTGTAGGGAATAGTGGAATGTGGCTGTGCAGGCCTGTAACCAGTGCTTGGGAGGTGGAGGCAGAAGGACCAGCAATTTGACATCAGCTTTGGCTATAACAGTGGGCCAGGTAGCTAGCCCGACCTGCATGAGACTCTGTTCCAACCCACCCCTCCAGGAAAACAGGGATGGAGACAGTTAGTGCAGGGATGACCACACTACCAGGAGGCCCTGAGTTTTATCCTTGGAGCCCACATTAAAAGTCGCCATGTACTGTAATCTTTTCCAGGACAATTGGAGACAGGTGGGTGGATTCCTGGGATTAGCCTAGCGTAGTAGGCTATAGGCTGGGGACAAAGAGCTATCTCAAAAAACTCCTGAGAAATCACCACTGACCTCTCCATACCTGCACACATGTCTGGAACCACCCCCTTCCCCATGTTACAGGGATGAGAAGAAAAAGTAACTTTTGGTGTTTGTTTTTCTGAGACAGGGGTTCTCTGTGGCTGGCCTTGAACTCACAGAAATCCTCCTGCCTCTCCCTGCCAAGCGCCAGGACTAAAGGCGTGTATCACCATGTCTGGCTGCTTTTAGTTTTTAATTACATTTCTTTATTTATAGTGTGTGTGTGTGTGTGTGTGTGTGTGTGTGTGTGTGTGTGTGCGGGCGCGCGCATGCTGAAGTAGTTTCACTCTGCTCTCTTCCCAACTTGGGGTCCAAGAGATTAACTTGGATCAAACCCCTTTACCCACGGAACCATTCCACCCGCCCCTGGAGAAGTCTGATTTTTAGTGTGCATTGCACAGGTACCTGTGAAAATAGCAACTTAAGAATGAAAGAGGAGAAAGTGAGTAGAAAAGAACGGGACCCTCATATGGTGCACAGAATCCCTGGGCCCATTTGGAGCAGCTTGGCATGAACGGCAGCCTCGGCCACGCGCTCTCTCTCCTGCCTGTCCAGAAATAGTTTCCGGGAACCATGGTGCTTCCCCGCCAGCCAGTGGGGAGATAAAGCTGTGTAGCTTGTCTTGGCTGCCTCTCAGTTGACACCTCTGACAGGCCGCTTTGATCTCGGGTTATCAAGGCCTAACCCCGTGCCTGGCCTGCTCTGCCAGCCCCCACTAGCTCGCTCAGGGGAAAAGGGCATTCCAGAAGGTCAGTTCGGGGAGGGACAGGCGGCTCCCTGTGCCCAGCTGGCCTTGAAGCATGGGTGCTGGATGCAGGATGTGTGCCCGATTTTACTGTGCAGCTGGGATGGATGGGGGATGGGCACGCGTGCGCGGTCAAGGGGTGGTGGTGGTCCTGGCTGAGAAATGAGCCATCCAAGTTGTGCCTGTAGCATGGAGAGAATGTCCGCGTGGGGCCTGGACCTTCACCACAGATAAAGAGTGGTGAAAGCCAGAACTCTCTTGTTCTTGTCTCAAAACTGCTGCTGAGTCATTGGCCAGTCCCGGAGAAAGACTGCATGCCTTCTCTTCAGACCCGTTTTCCAGCTCATCTGGTAAAATATAGAGGATTTAATAGCTATGGATGCCTCTCCCAAACAAACCCACATGTATGCAAACTGGGTGAAAGCAGAGTGGGGGCTGGTTGAAGTGAGGGGACCCTGGATTTGATGTATCAGTTCTTTCCTAGCCATTAGTTACCATTATTATCACCACTGGTGTTCGAGACATTGTCTCAGTACAGTCCGGACTGACCTCCAACCCATCCAGCTGTCTCGTGAGTGCTGAAGGCTCAGCATACATCACCACTTTCCAGGCTCTGATTCAGTAAGGTTAGTGTGATCTAGGCCCACGGTAGCAAACATTCACAGACAGGATGCTGAAAAATCACAAAGATGTTGGGAGTGGGTGAGATGGCTCAGCCCATAAAGGTACCTGCCACCGAGCCTGATGAGTTCCATCCCTGGGACCCACATGGTGGAATGACAAGATTGTAGGTTGTCCTTGGGTCTCCACATGCACTAATCGACACACACACACCCCTGTTCCACACAAAATAAATGAAATGCAGTAAGACTTAAGAAAAGCAACACAGTAGACGTGCATAGCTGTGCAGCTTCAGAGGCTGCAGTGTGAGGCGAAGCTGGGAGCAGGCTCCACAGCTATAGGGGGAGTGAGAGCCTTGTTTGCAATTAGGATCAGAGTCTCCGCCAGCCCCGCCCCATGTTTGTTTTTATTTTATGAGTATTTATCTGTGCATATGTATGTGCACCATGTGTGTGCAGTGCCCAAGAAGTCCAGCAGAGGGCATCAGATCCCTAGTAACTAGAGTTGCAGACAGCTATGAGCCACCATGTGGGTGCTGGGAACTGAACCCAGGTCCTCTGAAAGAGCAGCCAGCTCTCTTAACTGCTGAGCCGTCTCAACAGTCCCAGCTTCTGTGGATCTTTGAAACCCTGCTTGGATGTAAAGCTCTGCCACTTTCAGCTTCAAGTCACCTTCCTTCTCCAAACTTCGTCTGTTAAAAAGAACTGAATGCTGGGCTGGAGAGATGGCTCAGAAGTTAAGAGCACTGGCTGGTCTTTCAGAGGTCCCAAGTTCAATTCCCAGCAACCACATGGTGGCTGACAACTATCTATAACAAGATCTGATGCCTTCTTCTGGTGTGCACACATTATACAGGCAGAAAGGATACTGCGTACATAATAAATAAATAGATAAATAAATATTTTAAAAAGATGACTGAATTCCTGGCATTGGTGGTGCACGCCTTTAATCCCAGCACTCGGGGCGTGCAGAGGCAGATATCTGTGTGATTTAGAAGCTACTTAGTCCTCAGAGCGAGTTCTGGGACAGCCAGGGCTGCATAGAGAGAGAGAGACCCTGTCTCAGAAAACAAAATCAGCAACAACAATAAAAACCCAACCCAAACAAACAAACAGGCTGGCAGCAAAATGCATAGACAAGATATAACTGTGGCCTGACTCACCCGGAAGGGCAGTGTGGGGCCTGGCAACTGTAGGCAAATGCATTTGGCTGGATTTACTTTGTGGCCCTTTCATGGTGTTTGGGTTTCCCTAGGCAAACGCTGGGCTGCTCACTTGCTTACATGCTATGGAAATGATGCTTTGGAACTGTGCTCATGTAGTGGGCAGATGAGACAGACCCAGTTGGTGTTGGTCTTGGGCCATTTAGACAAAAGAAGAGCCAGTATGCAGATGGGCATCCCAGAAGTGGGCTGCTTCTTCCTCGTGGAAGATGCTTCCATGGAGTTTATACAGTTTATACCTGGCTATTCCAAGTGAGGTTCAGGGACCAGCAGCATTGGTCGGGAAGCTTGGGTCCCACTCATGTGCATTCTTTTATTTTCCCTTCCCTTCTCTTCCTTTCCTTCCTTCCTTTGTTCCTTCATCCATCCATTACTTCCTTCTTCCTTCCTTTTGTTTTATGGGTATGGATGTTCTTTTCTTGCAATTACTGCATGTATGTATATAATGGTCATGAAGGCCACAAGAGGGCGTCAGATCCCCCAGAAGTGGAGTCACAGATGGTTGTGAGCTGCCATGGGGGTGCTGAGAATAAAACCCAGGTCCTCTGCAGGAGCAGCCAGTGCTCTCAAAATGCTGAGCCATTTCTCCAGCCCCAACAGGTACTTCCTCGAGAGTAAAACCTAATCAATGTGTGATATTCTCAGTCATGAGTGGGTGTGTTGATAGGACTCTGAGGCTTAGGGAAAAAAATGGGTCACTCCGTTAGCCATGTCTGCTGTGTTTAGAGTCAGGGATAGGGTGCTGGCTATCCCTGGACTTTCTGACATGTCTTTATAACTCTTTGAAAATGGAGATGAAGAATGATGGTCACAGTGAGATATGCCTGCAATCCCAGCGCTTGAGATGTGGGGGCAAGGGGATCGGAAGCTGAAGGTCCTCTGTGGTTGCATAGTGAATCTGGGCTATCTTGGATGCTGTTTTGTTGTTGTTGTTGTTGTTTTTGTTTTTTTTTTTTTTTTGGATTATCGAGACAGGGTTTGTCTGTGGCTTTGGAGTCTGTCCTGGAACTAGCTCTTGTAGTCTTGTAGACTAGACTGGTCTCAAACTCATAGAGATCTGCCTGCCTTTGTTTCCCGAGGGCTGGGAATAAAGGCTGTGCCACTACCCAGCTGGATGCTGGTTTAGGAAAAAAAAGAAAGAAAAGAAAAAAAGAGAAGAGAAAGAGTGAGCAAGAGAGGAAGGGGAGGGAGGGAGGACAGGGTGGAAATGGATGGAAATGCATTCTTCAGGGCAGAGAAGAACTGAGAGGTAAGTTCAGGGTGAGATAAGCCATCTCTGGAGATCCAAGTGTGCTCTTGCCAGATTCAGTGGCACATTTCTGGGGACACACTGTCTCAAAACCAACCAGACTCACCAAAACTGTGGCCTTTCTGAGTTTCTGAGATAAAGGACACCAGCCAAGCAGAAGGAACCTCAACAGGGAGAGCTCAGTTTCAATCGGACTTCTTCCTCTGCCTCGGGGCCACAGGACGCACAGGTCCTTGCTGTGGGCTTTGCAGTAGGGTCTTGCTATGCAGCCCAGGCAGGACTCGAACCCGAGACACTCCTCTCTGTCTCCCCAGAACTGAGATCATAGGTGCATATTGTGACACTGCTACAAAATCGGTTTTTTTTTTTTTTTTTTTTTTAAATTGTTTTAGAGCTTCTAGTTCTCTCCGATGTCCTCAGACTAGGAAAGGTTTCAGCTGAAGAAGGGAGAAGATGAAGCAGAAAGGAAAAACAAATTGTCAGTAGCCCAGGAACGAGCCAATCCCCTAACTCCTGAGACGTTCCAAGGAGCAGGGCAAAATAATCAAATAAAATGGTAAATGTTCAGGGAGGACCCTGGTGGTGGTGGGTGATGGGAAATAAGCACTGGAGATCTCAATCCCCGGATTTCCTCTTCTCCCGCAGACCCAGGCTGTGTGTAAACTCTATGCAAATGTGTTTACTTTGTATTTTGTTTCATTTGGAGTCACTCAGCTGTCAGGGCCTATATCAACATGTCAGTTGCTTGAACAAACAAGTGTTGCGAGGGGAAATATTTCGGATAAACAGACATGATGTTATGACATGTCAACCCCAACCCAATGGGGGTGGGGGCAGGGACCAAGGAGAAGAGGGAGGGACATATAGCCCAGGGAGACCTGTTTTCCGTGACTGAGGCCCTGGAGGTTGAGCTGTAAATAAAGCAGAGTTTTGATTACTTGTGGTGTGTGTGTGTGTGTGTGTGTGTGTGTGTGTGTGTGTGTGTGTGTGTGTAGGGGTCGGGGTGCATGGCAGGGGGTTCTCCTGCTCCCAGGTGTTAATGTGTTTTGTCAGCTGAAGAGGCCTGCTTGGCAGGTACCCTGAGATTCTCCCTGGTGTCCCTGTTGAGTCCCAAAGAGGAAATGAGACCAGCAAAGAGAACACAAAACCACCAGATTAATTTAGTTGGTGGCATGCTGTGTGACAGCCAACTGCAAAGCCTTCCTCCTTCTCCTCCTCTCCTTCCTCTTCCTCCTCCTCACTCCTTGCTTGGACTCTATAAACGGCCTTCAGAGGAGGCATAAAGAGATGCTGTGTTTGCATTCTGTGTCGGGGCAGAGTGGGAACTCATATGGGGAAGAAATGATCAGCGCATAGGGCTAATTCTCTTAATGTGATGCATTTTAACTTCATTTAATTAATTAGAGTGTGTGATGCATGGAGGTCAGAATACAACTTGAAGGGGTTGGTTCTCTCTTTCCATCATGTGGGTCCTGGGGACCCAACCTAGGTTGTTTGGTGGCAGGTGCCTTTTCCCACTGAGCCATCTCTTCAGCCTGATTACTCACTCTGTCTGAAGTTTTCAGACAGGCTCTCAATATGTAGCCTCTGCTGGCCTTGAACTCATAATCCTCCTGCCTCAGTCTCCTAAGTAAGCTTGAAACCAGCCTGGTCTATCTAAGACACAGACATTAACAAACAAACAAACAAACAACAATTTTAAACATAAGTAATACCGTTGCTAGCCCAATAATGAAAATGTGTTTGGGGAGCCGGGAGAGCTGCCTCAGCAGTTAAGAACAGTGACTACTCTTGCAGAGGACCCAACTTCAGTTCCCAGCATACATGATAGGTTGTTCACACCTCTCTGTAACTGCAGATGCAGGTGATCCAACGCCCTCTTCTGGTCTCCTCAGGTACCTGCACTCATGAACACAACCCTTCGCAAGCACATTAAAAATAACAACTAAATCTTGGAGAAAACTGCATCTGGGTAGATGCCCTCTCCTTCTGTTCACTGTATCCCCATTTTCTCATTTCCACACATGCATAGAAACTGTGTTAGGCTATGTACAAAGGACAACACACTGCATTAAAGCATTACTTGCTGGGAGTGCTTGAGCTTGCCTGCAATCCCAGTTCTCAGGAGGTTGAGGCAGGATGATTGTTGAGTCTGGCCTCAACTTTGCCTACACATACCCAGATTCTATTTCAGATTTATGGCTGGAGATAAGCATGTACCAGGTCCAGAGTTGGGTCCCCAGCAGCAGAAACAGCAAGCCAAACAAACAGTGGAGAGTTGGTTCATGCCATAAGAGCACCTGTCTAACATGCCTGAAGCCTGGGTTCAATTCCCAGCACCATATCAAAGTGAGTCTGGTGGCTCATGTTGTCTTCTCAGCGCAAGGAACTTGGAGGAAAGAGAATCACAGGACGGGAAATCATAGCACTTTCCTGTCCAGCCTGGATCCGGGAGTCCCTGTCTCTAAAAAGGGGCTGGAGAGATGGCTCAGCTCTTAATAGTATTAACTGCTCTTTCTTTCAAGGACCTAGGTTCAATTCCCAGCACCCCACATGGTGGCTCACAATCATCTGTGACTCCGTTCCCGGGGACCTGACGCCCTCTTTTGGCCTCCTTGAGCACTGCACTCGATGGGAACACAGAAATACAGAAAAAATATGCAGGCAAAACAACCATGCACATAAAATAAGAATACGTAATCTTTAAAAATAAAAAAGTCCCACAAATGATAAATAATTTAAAAAGTAAGATAACTGCTTCTCCAGGCTGGTAAGCATTGCCTACTATACTGTGTGTCATGTCCGTTCCCCAAAGAGAACCCTGTCAGGTTGGAGTTAATCCCAGAGAGGTTCAGAGACATTCCCAGCAACACAGCTGGGAAGCATGAGAGTTGTCTGGTTCCAGACTCAGTCTTCCGGCTGATGCAGTGGGCTTTTGAACCTGGAGGAGAGAGCACCACAGGGTGACTTTTGGAGATCTTGGGAGCTATTAGCCAGCTCTGTGGGGCTGAACAAGTCTGTCTCCAAAATGAATTTGCTCAGATAAAAGCTGCGTGCTTGTCCAAATGAGGGACTGGGCAGCTGCCTCGGGGGTGTGCTTGGAAGATGTTGCCAGGTCCTTGGCTCCCAGAAATGTCTCCCCCCGCCCCCCGGACACCTGTCACACGGCCTCAAATTCCAGCAACATAAGAGTATGCCACCGCTCTTCCATTACGGAGTGTTTTGGGGACATGGTTTAAATGTGGACAGTATGAGGTCACAGCTACACCCTTCTTCACCGCCCTTTCACAGTCAGGCACCTCGCTTTGGTGGGTGGGCTCATTGCAGACCATGGAGGATGCTGGGAAATCGGCAGGCCTGAGGCAAAGCCTTGGATCCACAGTTGTGCTGGAGACAGCAACCTCCGTGTTCCCCAGAGACCCGGCCTCAGAAGGCCCCACCTGTCCCTCTGCCAATTGCGGCTGGTGTGTTTTAGGCTAGACCCCTAAATAGCCATGATAGGAGAGGGGGAGCCGCCTGCTTGTCATAAGACTGTTGAATGTCCCAGCTGCCATTCGGCAAGAACCTCACGTAGTCACGTTCCTTCTTAGCTCCCTTTCCCATGATCACCCCACCTGCGGGATTATTCACTTAACATCTTTCCCGAAACCGACTCACTTAAGAGGAAAACAAACATCTATTTTAAGGCTGGCCGACTTGAGTTTTTTTTTCACCAAGAAGATGTGATAAGCTCGAATTGTCTTTACCAACAAGGTGCGATAAAACCCTTTTTTTTGTGTGTGTTTTTCTTCCTCCATTTTATTTTATTTTATTTTTTTTAAGAAAAGCAACAGCAACAAAAATAAAAGGAACCCAAGTGTTAGTGACGAGTTTTATATTTTTACTATTTTAACGTTTTACATCAATTGTTTATTGTGTGTGTGTGTGTGTGTGTGTGTGTGTATGAGAGAGAGAGAGAGAGAGAGAGAGACTGTGCCCATGTGAATGTCAGAGGAATTGATTGTAATCAGTTTTCTGGGGTGGAACTCAGGTTTGGTGGCAAGTATTTTAGTGTCTTTACCTGCTGAACTGTCTGCCTAACACACACACACACACTCACACACACACACACACTTACACACACACACATTTTTGAGATAGAATCTCTCTACATAGCCCCAGCTATCCTGGAATTTGCTATGTAGACAAGGCTCTCTTTGAACTCAGAGATCCATATGCCTCTGCCTCCTGAGTGCTGGGATTAAAGGCGTGTGTCACTACTATTCCTGGCCCCATACAGCTCTATAGGAATATATTTTGATGCTTCTCTGCCCTGTGTTACCTCTTATCTTTCTTCCAACCAGGCAGTCCCTTGCACAAGTGCCCTCCTTCCAAACCTTTGTCTGTCACTTCAGAGGTCCATGTGAGACATCCTAATTTGGAGTCACAGGGAGCACTGTTTTTTTTATTTTCACAGCTGTTTGATCCAAAGATGCGCTGGGAACACAGACAATGACCTTGCCAAGTTTCCAACTAAAATGGTATGAGAGCAACTGCTTTTTTCTTTTTTTCTTTTTAAGTCATGCTCAATGTGGTGGTACATGCCTGTAGTCTCAGAACTTTGGAGGCTGAGACAGGAGGATTAAGTTCAAAGCCAGCCTGGTCTGCATAGCAAGAATGCATCTGCAGCTACTGATACAGGATAAGAAATCTGCAGACATCGACTCAGCCCCGAGAGCTGTGGTTGGAGTCCACTTCTGATTCTTCTAAAGGTCTTCATGAAAGAAGAGCGTAAGCTGTTCTAAGTCTTGAGGTTCCCACACAATCTGGAACTGGAACTGGGGAATGAAGTCAGAGCCTCTCCTCATACAAGCCAGGCAAATGCTCTGCCACAGAGCTAAACCCTTAGCATTCCACTGACTGGGTTCTTTGAATTGTGTGTGCATGAGCTTGTGTGTGTGTGTGTGTGTGTGTGTGTGTGTGTGTGTGCATGTGTGTATATATCGCATGTGTGTGGGTCAGATGTTGACATTGGAATGTGTTCCTTTTTTTTTTTTTTTTTTTTTTTTTTTTTTGAGATAGGGCTTCTCTGTGTATCCCTGGCTATTCTGGAACTTGATCTGTAGGCCAGGTTGGCCTCAAAGTCACTCAGAGAGATGCATCTGCCAGTCTCTGCCTCCTGACTAAAGGCATGTACCACCACCACCACCACCACCAGGGTTGCTCTTTAAAAAAAAAAAAAAAAAACTTAAAAGATAATTGTGATTATAATGCAAACACAACATTTTATCCTTGCCCGTCCTCCCTCCCAACCTTCCCATGTACCCCTCCTCACTCTCCTTCAAATTCATGCTCTCCTTTTCCACTCATTGCTATTCCATGCACATATGTGTATATACATGTACATTTCTAAATATAATCTATTCTCTGCACCGAGTGTTAACTTGTATGCATGTTTTCAGGGATGATCGTGTATTCTTTCCCGGGGAATCTACCTACCTCTACTGCTTCCAGCATTTCTTAGTTGCCTATAGTTCTTTGTAAGGCTGTGGGCTCCTCTCTGCCCACTTGTCCTCTCCATTGGTGTCTTCCCTGTTCTGCTCACATTTGAGCCATCAACTTGGTGAGACTTATGGGTGTAGCTTCTGACATTGCTAGGAGACACACCCTAACAGCAAATGACACAATCCTGTGTCTCTCATGCCCCCCCCCCCTTTCCCTACAGTATTCCTTGAGCTTTAGATGCAGGACTGTTTTGTAGATGGGACCGGGCTCTACAACCCTGTATTTTAATTGGTTGTAGGTTTCCCAAGTGGACTCTGTCCTACTGCTTCTTTCTTTGAGACAGGGCTCCCTCACAGAATCTGAAGCTCACGATTTCAGCTGGACTGCCTGGCCAGGGAGCTCCAGGAACCCCTATCTCCACCTGCTTGCTCCATTGCTTGGGTTACATGTATAACCACCACACCTGACTTTTGACCTAAGTCCTAGAGATTCGAACTCAGGTCCTCAGGATTGGGCTCTTCCCCAGCTCCGAGTCCCATCTGATGGAAACCCAGGTAGTCACTACCACACCTGCCTCCTGTGGGGCTTTTCATTTTTGCTGGGATGATACTGAGTCAATGGTTGGTGGATCACGTAGTAATTCTATGTTTAACTCGGTGAACAATGTCCCCGAAGGTCCTCCCACAAGTGTGGAGATGTGTGTATAGAAGGACACGGTTCCAAGCTTTCAATCAGGATTCCAGGAGGATTATCAAAGGGCTGGGGATGGAGCTGGGTTGCTGGAGTGCTTGCCTAGCATGAAGGAGGTCTTAGGAGCCATCTCCAGCACCTCTAATCCCAGCACTTAAGGGGTGGGGGCAGAAGGATCAGGGGTTGAACTCATCTTCAGTACATGGTTTGAGGCCAGCCTAGGCTACATGAGACTCAGTCCCAAGAGAAGAACGGGTAGTGGAAGGATTAGCAAGTGTCTCTCCTGGTTGGAGGGCCCTCTGATTCTTCAGTTGGCAGAAACAGGCTCTGTAGGATACAAGTAGAATCTCTTCTGTCCCCAGGGGTGAGGGCAGAGGAGGGATGGTTGGGGCCAGGTAGGGATTCCTGAGCAGAGGGACCCCTGGTTGAGTCTTGAAGGTGGCCTGTACTTCCCAGATTCTCTTGGCAGGGTCCGGCTGGGTGAGCCGCCTCTTCCTCTGGAAGCGCTCTCGTGCTTGGCAAGGCTTGCCTGGGGCCCCACACCCTTTACAGCAGATGCGCTTCGTTGCTTTGATTACTGCGAAAAGCGGTGGCCAGGGCCCAGGGCACGTCCAAGGATCACTCAGGGCGCAGGGAAAGCGGGGGGAGCCTGCATACAACCCAGAGGGTCAGCCTATACACACCCCAGGAGCAGGTGCTCTGCGAACTTCCCTCACAGGCCTGCCAGAACCGTCCACCCGCAAGGCAGCACGCACGCAGCCCAGTTATTTCCTCTCAAGGCCTCTCGGGCAGCAGCTGGCAGGGGCAGCCGGGGGCATGAGCGGTGACCAGTGTGGGGTGTGGGCTGCAGGCTCTGGTTGACCCAAGGCCCTTCATCTCCATACTTCTGCCAGTGTGCCCGGTTGTAGATTTTCCGGGCATCTTCTTGGGAGAGAGGGCAGGCAGGATCTGGTTTCATGGCCTATTCAGAGAGCAGAGCTCTGCCGCTGGGGCATTCCTGGCTTCAACATCACTCGTAGTTAGTGTGTTATTTATGGCGCCCTCCTGACTCCCATAGCTATTAGGCCTCTGGGTGGGGCACCACGCGCTCATCCATCGATCAATCAGCCTCCTCCAGAAGAGGGTATCTGGTTCTCTTGCAGCAGGGCCCCAGCATTGTTCTAGAAATGGCAGGAAGAGGGCTGGGACTATGGCTCAGTGATGAAGCATTTCCCACATGTGCACAAAGCCCTAGATTCAATTCCCAGCGCCTCCCTCCCTCCCTCTCTCCCTCCCTCCCTCCCTCTCAAACAAAACAAAACACTACAAAAGCTCAAAATTGCTCTAAGCAGCTACCTACATTTCTCTCTTCCTTTGAACTTTAATCTAAATTTTATTTATTTATTGTGTGTTCTCCCCTGCCTTCGTGTGGGTCCTGGGGATTGAACACAGTGAACACAGGTCAGACTAGGCAGAAAGCAGCTTTACCCACTGAGCCATCATCCCGACACAATCTTCTAGCCCCCCTCCCCACCTTTAGAGATAGGGTCTTTCGACATAGCCCTGTTTAGCCAGAAACTCACTGTGTAGACCAGGCTGGCTTCAAGCTCACAGTGCCAGTGCCGCCTCTGCCTCCCTTGTGCTGGGATTAAGGGTGCATGAGTCACCATGGTGAGCAGTGCCTGCATTTTAAGTGTAATGGCAATGTTACATTTCTTCTCCTCCTTCTCCTTCCTTAGGGTGAGTCTCATAGAGAGCCGGGCTGGTGGGGCAAGGAGCGGAAGTAGACCAGTCCTCAGAGTTTGGTGTGTCAGCATGAAGCAACAAGGACAACAAGGACCTGATCCGAAAACAAGATGGAAAAGTAAGGAGACTGACGTTCGAAGTTGTTCTTTGACCTCAGTAGATGCACCCCCCCCACACACACATATACAGACTGAAAAATATGTAATTTTATGCAATAGTAGACCTTCCCTTTGGCTTGAAATGTCTGAGGGAGTCAAAGTTTATGTTCTCAGGAAGCAGGTGTGTGTGTGTGTGTGTGTGTGTGTAGTGAAGGAAATCAGAGACATTGTCACATGGGGTGTGGCGCAGGATGTTCATGCATGCTCAGCGGCCCGAGGCAGCAGGCTGACTGTGGAGGTGGTTGCTCTTCTGTGACCCACATTGTGAGGCGCAGCCCTCTGCAGCGGCCCACGTTTCTTGTGCACAAACTCAGGCAACTGGGCACAATACTTGGTTATGCTCAAGAGGGTCCCTTGTAGATGGGCTAATTGGAAGATACTTACTTTTCTTCTTTTCTTTTTCGGTGGTTTTGAGACAGGGTTTCTCTGTGTAACAGCCTTGGCTGTTCTAGAACTAACTTTGTAGATCAGGCTGGGCCGGAACTCATGGAGATCCGCCTGCCTCTGTCTCACAGCAGCATGAAAGAAAACACATACTACACACACACACACACACACACACACACACACACACACACACGGAGGGAGGGATAGAGAAATGGTATAGTCTTGGTATTAGTATTGATTGACTCCTACCATAGATTCTATAGCATGTTGTATTTATTTTATTTTATTCTGGTTACCAATATTCCTACGAGGGTTTTCTTAGTAGGACTATAGTACACCATTTATTAGGACATTGTTTTGTTTTGTTTTCTATTCTGTATAGCATTCCATTGAACAAATATACCTCACTTATTAGTTGTTCCCCAATGGATGGACATACACATTATCAGTTCTAGTTATTCATTACCACACACAGATTTGTAAAAAAATTAAATTGTATGTATATGTTTGTATCTGTGTATGGGTACATGCGTGTGAGCGTAGGTCCCTGTGGAGGTCAGAAGAGGGTGTTAGATCCCCAGAAGTATATTTACAGCTGTGAGCTGCCATTTGGATGCTGGCAATTGAGATTGGGTCCTCTGGAAGAGCAGCTAGTGCTCTTAACCACTGAGCCACCTCTCCAGCCCCGATGTTATTATCTTATTTGTGTATGTTTGCATGCGTGTGCAGTGTTTGCATGTGTGTGCACAAGTATGTATTTGTGTACAAGCATGCTCATGCGTGTGCGGGTACCCAAGAACCCTCCTGTCTTCAGCTCCCTGGGGGATTTGAACTCAGGTTCTCACACTTTGGCAGCAAGCACCTTGCCTACTGAGCCACCTCAGTGAATCATTTGTTATTATTGTTGTTGTTATAATTATTTGTAGGGTTTCACTTTGTAGCCCAGGCTGGTTTTGAACTCGTGTTCTCCTGCCTCAACCTTCTAAGTACTAGATTCAGAGGCATACACCTTGCCCACCCTGACGCTGTTATTAACCTGTGAAACTTAAACCATGATGCTCTGCTGAAGTTACCCTGTTCCCACAATGCAGGTGTCACATGACACACTCTCAGTGTGGCTTTCATGACCTGGATGTTTTCCTTCTCCATGAGGCTTCCACCCATAGGACTCTTGACAGTTTTTCTTATGGGGTCCAGGCCCCTCCCTGTTCACACCCTGTCCCACACCAACGCTCACGTCAAGCTGGAGGCTCCCGGAGGTGACCCATTTATTTCCAGCCTCGGTTGGTGCCAGCCTGCCCGCTGGGGCCGCCTGTTGCAGTTCTCATGGGACCACATGGATTGAGGTCATGGAGCAGATGGTAGTAACTTTCAGTTGGGAGCTGCCAGGCTACACTGGAACAAGTGACCCGGATATAAAAACCCACACATCGCCATCCCCTCTCCGCGTTTGGTCCATCACTCTGGGATCTGTGCCCTCCCAATGCTTTGGAAGCTTCTTCCCAGAGGATGTCTGGCTTTTCACGCATCTTAGGCTTCTATGAGCAGGAAGGAAATGAGTATCTCACCGGTAGAAAGTGCAATCTCAGCCCATAGTCCCTGCCACACCCTTTAGAGAGTGCTCAAGGCATCTTGGAGTCCTCAGATCATTAGTGGTTGCTATTCTTGGGGTTGTCATTAATGCCATTTTATAGATGGAGAAATGGAGGAAGGAGGAGGATGACCCAGGCACTCATAATGCCTGTGGGCCAAAAGGGCTTTATGCAGCCCTCCCTAAACACAGAGGTAAGGAGTGGGAACACGGGCAATGTCAAATTAAATAGAGTTTAACAGCAACAACAAAAGCAAAAATGCTACTCTTGAAACAATGGGCTGGTGAGATGGCTCACTGGGTACAGGAGATTGCCACCAAACCTGACAATCTGAGTTTAGTAAAGGGAACCACATGCTAGGACAGGATAAACTCCTAGACGTCCTCTGATTTCCACACAGGCACCATGCCACTCTCATACACACACACACACCCCACACACAACGCACACACACACCACACACACACACACACACACACACACACACACACCACACACACACACACCACGCACACACTCCGCACCACATCACACATACCACACACACACCACACACTCCACACCACACATATACATACCCCACCACACACAATACATACAAAACACCCATACACACACACCATACATACACACAAAACCACACATACATACACACAACACACACACACCACATACCCCCCACACACATACACACACCCCACCACACACAACACACACAACACACAATACCACAGCACACACGCACCACACACATACACCATGCACACACTCCACACCACATTACGCACACACCACACATATACATACCCCACCACACACAACACATACAAAACACACACTCCACACACACACACATCACACACTCAACACACACACACATCACACGTTCATACACATTCACACACACCACATACACACATACACACAACACACACACACAACACCCACACCACACACCACACATACACACACCCCACCACATACAACACATACAAAACACACATACACCATACACACAACACCACACTCATACACAGACCCCACCACACACAACATACACCACACACACATAACACACCCCTTCACACACAACACATCCCATCACACACACAAAACACACACAGAATAAATAAATTTAATAAAAAATATCACTCTTATAGGCAATTACATTTTTTCATTTTGTGTCGTAACACCACAGTTCTGACTCAAAGTTTGCTTCGCAAATCTCTCAAAGACAAAACAAAACAAAACAAAACCCAGAAGGAGCCTATGGAGTCTGTGTGCATACACATGTGTATTTATTTAATCTTGACTCTCTCTTCTTCAAAGCTGATTGTGCCATAGGGTGTAGAACAATTTCAATAACCACTTACTGAATGAATGAATGAATGAATGAATGAATGAAAGCAGAGAGCCTATTCCCACGGTCTGTCCTCTGATCTCTACAGCACACTGTAGCACTCTTATATCTGTCAGTAACAAATAAATGAATGCAAAAGAAAAAATGACATTCAAAGATGGAGGAAAACCCCAGTCTTCCTTCCTCCCTTCCTTCCTCCCTTCCCCTCTTCCTTCCTCTCTTCCTTCCTCTCTTCCTTCTTCCCTTCCTTCCTCCCTCCCTCCCTCCCTTTCTGTTTTGTTTGTTTGTTTTTAGCACTACTTTCTCTGTAGCTTTGGAGCCTGTCCTGGAACTCAGCTTGTAGACCAGGCTGGCCTCGAACCCATAGAGATCCACCTGCCTCTCACTCCCGAGTGCTGGGAATAAAGGTGTGTGCCACCACCGTCTGGCCCAGTTTTTCTTGAATCTATGCAAAGACCCATCTTACTGGCTCTTTGTCCATCTGAGAGTTGAGAAATCCTTCCAGGAGATGCACTTGGGCTCTCTTCCCAGCAGGTAGAGACACAAAGGTCCCAGGAGAACCTTTAGGAGATGTACTAGTTACCTAACGCTGCTGAGACAAAATACCTGGCAAAAGCAACTAAGGGCAGGGAAGGGGTCTGCTTTGCATGGAGGTTCGAGGCTTCAACCCATCATCATGGGGAAGGAATGAAGGCAGAGCGTAAGTGAGCTGTCACGTGCCATCTGCAACCAGGAAGGAGAGGCTCGCTTTCTCCTCTGCATTCACTTCGGGACCCCATATCAAAGAGTGGAGATGCCCACAGTCACAGTGGGAGCTCCTGCCTCTGTTCATCCAAACAACAGCCTGCCTCACCGACACGCCAGGGAGTCAATTTCTACGGCGATTTTTAACCCAGTCAAGATTAGCCATGACAGAATGGGAGGAGTTTATTATTTCTTTATTTTAATTATGTGTAGATGTGGGTGTGGGTGTGTGAACAAGAGTGCAGGTCACACGGAAGCCGGCGGCATTGAATCCTCTGGAGCTGGGGTTACAGGTGGGTGTGAGCCACCTGGCATGGGCACGCGGCAATAGGGATTGACCTTGGGGTCCTTTGCAAGGGCAACAAGTGCTCTCAACCACCGAGCTGTCTCTTTAGCCAAGGAGAACACGTACAAGAGGCCGAGATTTCTAGGTGGTTCTTTTCTTTTCTTCTTTTATGTCATTTGCTTGCCAGTATCTACTGTCTGGCCACGTTCTTGACTGGAAAAGCCCTGGACCTTGATGTTGGAAGATCTGGGATTGGCGTCCATCTTCGGTTGGACATTGCATCATCACAATGAGTCCCAGTTTCTTAAGCTTTAAAATAGGTGGTCTCGAGCTGGACCCTTGAGACCGCTGCTACGGCAACCCGAAGGCACCACGGGCGGGATGCACTTTGGTATGTTGTGGATGTTCGGTTCTTGGGGAAGAAGCCACACAGTGGACAGGAGATATTTGTTCCTGCGTCCATGGGATCCTTCTCAGGGCGCAGCACTGAGCATTTTCTTCCTGGTAGAAGGCCAGAAACTGGTGATCGGAGGTTAATGACAGTGTCGGGGTGTGTCCTAGCTTGTCTCTGTAGCGGCACTTTCATGAACAGTGCTCCTGAGGCCTTCTCCAGCCCCTGGCTGAAGTCAGGACCAGACCCTGCTCAACCCTAATGGTACTAATCCTTCCATAAAAGGCCTTTCATCCCGGCATCAGGCAGAACTTAATAAGCACCCAGTCTCACTCCACCCAGCCCTCCATTTATCAGCTGAGTTATTAGCCTTGATATTTTCTGCCCTGGGGAGGAACTGTGGCACCAGGGGGCTTAGGAACATGCTTTAGGCTCTGCCACAAGCCAGACCCAGAGTCTGGCCCCAAATTAACATCTTCTGATGGCCTGAAGCCCCCCACCCCACCCCAGGAAGGTGGAGAAGGATGTATTTATTGTTATTTATTTGTTTGACTGATGGAGTGATTGATACAGGGTCTGGTGTTGGCCAGGTTAGCCTTCTGTCTCCAATTCCCAAGCATTAGCATGCAATCCCCATGTCGTGTTTGTAAGACACTGGGGACCAAACCCAGAGATTCTTGCACGTTAAGCAAGCACTCTACCAACAGCTATATTGCCAGCCCTTGTCTGTTTGCTTTTATTTTTGAGGTAGGGTCTTGTTGTGTAGTTGAACATACAACTCTGTGTTAGCTCCCTGAGTGTAAACATTAAAGAGGTTGTCTACCCTTTCATATATCCAGGATCTCCTTAAATGTCACCGCGCTGGTGCCTCAAGCTCAGGGACCAACAGGGAAGCAAGGATTTCAACCCACGGACTTCAGCATTTATCAGACGACAGCAAAATCAAAAAGTGGGTAAGTAAAAACAAACTACATCAAGCTAAAAAAAAAAAAAAACTCTTGCAATCATGGGTGTCTATAAAGCAGAATCCAGTCATCTCAAGCTGTGGAGACTGAAGCAGGGGGATGATGAGTTTGAGGCCATTTTGGGATTCATAGCAAGAATGTCTCAGAACCAACAGCATAAGTAATTCTCAAACCTGGAAGATAGGCAGGAGGGTCAGGAGTTCAGGGTCATGCTCAGACATTTGAGGCCATGGCGGGCTACCCAAGACCCTTGCTTTTGCTGTTTAGAAACAAAAGTTTATTTGTATCTAAAATCTTTGAAGAAGTCACAGAGTCCAGTCAATGCATTATCTTTCCCATCTGGGGACAGACAGAACTGGATGGTGACAGGACTCTGAAACTCCAGGGTACCTTGGTTTTTGTCACACTCAGAATTTGTGGGCTGGGAGTCCGTGACCAGTGCACAGGGCCTCAGTAGTGTCTGTCCCAGGAAATGGGGTTAGCTTGGGGGAGGGGCTCATTGCTTTCTCAAGAACTGCTCCTAACTTCTGCAAGTGCTGAGGGCCAGGGAGGACGAGGCTGTCTCCCCCCCCCGCCCCCAGTGTCTACTTCCTAGGCTACCCTGACCTCTCTCGAATCTCAGATCCTCTTAGGAAACAGTTGCCTCCCATGAACTCAAGGGCACCACCTTCCAACATGGCAGCTTCTCAACAGGGACCCTCTCCATCCCTAGTATGCTCACACTGTTCTGACACGGGACTCTGCTTCCATCCCAGAAAATCAAAGCTGGGCTGTTATATGAAAAAACAAATCTACAGTGAATATGTTGAGATGAGAGGAAATAAGGGGAGTTTGGGTTTTGTATTTTTACCTGCATTTATCACTTAAAGCTTTAGAGAAACAATGTTTATTATAAATCTATGGATAGGGATGGGGGCAGGGAAGGGGGAGCAGGCAAGACCCAAGTGTTGATCCCGGGCCCAGAATCCTGAACATTCATATTTTGCCTCCATTAGAGGTAGTTAGGTTGCAACCAAGAATCCCGATGACTTCTGTTAAAACTTCCATCCAACCCAGGTATTGTAGCTCATGTCTGTAAGTCCATTTTTGGGAGACTGAGGCAGTAGGTTTGTTGTGAGTTTGAGACCATGCTAAGTTATGTAGTGGTTCCAGAAAACAAAACCAGAACTCTCTCCCCCAATCCATCTGTCCGTCCGTCCATCCATCTATTCAATCATCCATACATTTATCTGCACATCTACCACCCCACCACCTGGCCATCAATCTGTCTGTCCACAAATCCATCCATCCTTCCATCTGCCTACCCAAACACTTAGCCACCTATGCACATACATGTCCATCCCTTCTCCACCAAGCCTTCCGTGTTTCAGTCACCTGAATGTGTGTTCCACGCCCACCATTGCCCAGCTTGTCTCATTTCTTCATTCTCTTTATTTTCTTTACTGCAGACACACTGGACTCCATGCTCCTCTCTAAAGAAGCTTTTGCTTTGGTTTAATCCGTCCTCCCCCTCCCCCACAAGATCTATCCTTGTGGCTTCCCCTTCCTCCCCCAAGTTTTCATTCGATTGTTCTTGTGTCTGATCACCCTCTACCAAATTCAGCTTTCCTCTTTTCTTTTATATCATTTGCTCTCTTTCAACAGGGTCTTTCTATCATCTATTTATCTATGCATCTATCTATGTATCTATCATCTATGTACCATCTATCTATCCATCCATCCATCCATCCATCCATCCATCCATCCATCCATCTATGTATCTATCTGTCTGTCTGTCTGTCTGTCTATCCATCCATCTATCTATCTACCCACCCATCTATCTGCTATCTATATCTTATATTCCTTTTGGCCTTGAACTCCTGGCAATCTTACTGCCTCAGGCTCTCAGCATTGAGACTCAGGCACGCACCACCACACCTGGCTCCATCTCCTACCTGCCCTTCTCAGATTCATCGCCTCCTCACCACGCCTCACCAGCCCACGTGTTACATGTGTGCAGTGAAACTTGTCTTTCTTGTTTATTGTGTACACTCTGCTGACTCTTCAGTGGACTATGAGTTCTATGTTGGAGGACATTTCTGTTTTCTTTATTGATACGCTCCAGGGCACACAGGAGATGTGACAGATACTCACTAGAGATCAAGAAGAAGCCAGGCCAACATCTCAGTGCAGTCTTCCAACTTGTTACTGGGGGATCTGACCAAACCATTCTGTGAGCAGTTTTCCTTTTATCTGGAGCCTGCACAGCTGACTCCAGGAGACTTAATACATTTCTGTGCCCTTAAGAAATGCCCTGAACTTTCCATGCAAGCTGTGGACTTGGCTGTTGCAGGCTCCTTGTCCTGCTCAGGAAAACCCGAGGGCAAGGAAGGAAAAAAGTGAGCACTTCACACATTCATCTTCAAAGCACTTAATAAACGCTCAAGTAATTAATTCCCCCTGCTCCCTGGGAAGCACATTTTATTGTTGTGCTGGCAACAGGGAAATGAGTGTGGTGTGGAGGCTCCATGTTTTCCCAGGCCTGCGGAGTAAGCTGTGATCAATGCCAGCATTGGGTTGGCACTCATGGAGTTCCTGGCCAGGAGGCCTGCTAGCTGCCTATTGGCGGGCAGAGGCGTGGAGTCGGACGGAGAAGGGCGTTAGATCACTTGTACTGAAGTTGTCCTCCATATACTGAGAGGTGGGTGCTCAGGAAGCTGTGGAGACAGGGACATCCCTGGACAGGACTTGCTCCCCCTCATTTCCAGGTCTAAGTTGGGGTTTCTTGATGTAGCTAATAAAGTGGCTTTATTCTCCCTAGATATTTAGGATCCCCTTCTAGCCCTAACATCTATAATCTAGAATTTTCTTACATTTGATTTTCACAGCTGGTGGTGGTGGTGGTGCACATCTTTAATCCCAGTGCTTGGGAGGCAGAGGCAGTCGGATCTCTGTGAGTTTGAGGCCAGCCTGGTCTACAGAGGAAGATCTAGGACAGCCAGAGACACACAGAGAAATGGTGTCTTGAAAAAAACAAAATAACACAAAACAACAACAACAACAAAACACCCCTAAACAAAAACAAAGAAACAAACAAAAGAATGTATTTAAAAGTTTTCACAGCTGGGTAGTGATGGTGCATGCCTTTAATTCCAGTACTCAGGAGGCAGAGGCAGGTGGGGATCTCTTGAATTCAAGGCCAGCCCAGTCTACAAAGCTATGACTTGATAATTAAAAAAAAAAAAAATTCACATTTCTACATTTGTGTGTGTGTGTGTGTGTGTGTGTGTGTGTGTGTGTGTGTGTGTGGTGTATTCACCACAGGGTGGTCAGATAAAAAATTTCAGGATTCAGTTCTCTCCTTCTACAATGTGGACTTGAAGTCAAGTGGGTCATGCTGGCTTGGAGTTCTTGTCAATCTTCATTCATTAACCTTCCCCACCCCCCATCCCCATTTCCTGCCATCATGCCTGGTGCAATTGCCAGATCTTAAGAGTAAGGCTGCCGGGTACGGGGGGGGGGGGTGTACATCTTTAATCCTAGCACTTGGGAGGTAGAGGCAAGAGAATCTCTGTGAGTTTGAGGTCATTCTGGAATACATAGATAATTCCAATCCAACCAGAACTATATAGAAAGACCTTGACCCAAAATAAAACAACAGAAGAGTAAAGCCAACATTGCAATACTGCTCTAGACAGCCCTACCCAAGCCAGAAATCCTCATCTATAAATGGCTTCATACTGGTCTGCCTCCCACCTACACCTTCAGAAGGGTGTGACTAGCAGCCAGTGCCTCAACCATCTTTCACACATCCAACCAAAAATTATGAGGTATGATGACAAAAGGACCAAATGGCTGAAAACCAAGAGAAAACAAAACATATTTGAACACAGACCTACAAGTTGTTAAAATAGTGTTTTCAGATAGGGGGTCTGAGTGCAGTGAGTGGGGTGGGGTTATTTGACAATGATGCTAATAGTTAATGTGTTTTTAAAATTATTAAAAACTCACAGAGCTTGGTGTGCTGGCTCACACCTGGAATCTGATCACTTAGAGGTAGAGGCAGGGGGCCATCTGCCACTCCATAGTGATTTCAAGGCCAATCCAATTTTCATGAAACTGACTCAAAACCAACCAACCAACCAACCAACCAATCAACCAATCAACCAGCCAACTAACAACAAACCAACCAACCAACCAAATAACCAATTAACCAACCAACTAACCAATCAGCCAGCCAACTATCCAATCAACCAGTCAACCAACTAACCAACCAGCCAACCAACCAACTAAGCAACCAACCAACCAACTAACCAGCCAACCAACTAACCAACCAATCAGCTAACTAACCAACAAGCCAGTCAACTAGTCAACTAGCCAACCAAACACAGTAAAAAGAAGATGCAGAGATTCAAAGAAGAAATAAAATTCAATTTTAAAAAGTTAAAACAGAAATTCTAAACCTAAAAAATATTTTTTTCCTTTTTTACTTTCCTCTTCTTCTTCCTCCTCCTCCTCTTCTTCTTCAAGACAGGGTCTCACTATATAGCCAAGGCTGGCCTGGAACTCTCTAGGTATACCAGGCTGTAAACTTATACAGCAAGTACTTTACCAACTGTGCCTGCTCATTCCTCAGGTCCAAACCCTGGTTTTGAGTGAATTGAGAAATGGGATCAGAGAAGGCTGGGATCACCAGGTTTTCAGTAGATCTGCTCCATGACAGTAGTGGGTAATGGAATGGAATTTGGCTTGGGTGGGGATTGGGAAATGGTGGCTGATGGAGGGAAGAGTATAGATAAGGCCATGTTCAGCCAGCATTTGGCTTCAATTGGAATAAACTCATCCTAGAATCATTCCATAGCCCATTGTGGAGGCTGGTATTGGGATCTGAGTGGCCCTCACTCTTCAGAGTTTTTCTGATCAATACCCCAGCTTCATAAGCACATATACGTTTTATCCGTTTTTATACCAACAGAAAATGCTTTCCAGATGTACGTTGGAGGTGACAGACTCTGAACCGCTGAATTTTTTATTTTCTGTTAGGCTTCAGCCCAGCCAGGCAGAGAGCCTATTGTTTTTACATAAAAAGGACCAGTCTTACCTGCTTAATAAGCAGGAGGAATTTTCAGCAACCAGGGGAAGTGAAGGAATGCGGCTTTCAGAGCCGATGATGAGAGAGATGTGGCCAGGTCCCCAGGGCTCTCAGGTTTTAGCCTCCTCAACCTACAATGTCACCCATTGTCTTCTGTGGCTGTGTGCTAAATGATTCGGGTTTTCATGCCCCCTTTGCCCCCGAGCACACCACTGGTGGGGCTGTGTGGAAAGTCTCTGTGGATGTTTTTGACCTCGAAAGAGATGCTAGCTCCAGGTCCCCACTTTCCTTAGGGAAGTCAAGTTGTTCACATGACTGTCAGGTTAACAGACAGGTCCAATGGTGAGCTTAGTGTGCATGGCACAATGTGCTTGAAGAGGTTAAAGGACAACTTCCGGGAGCCGCATCTCTCCTTCCACCCTGTGGAATTCACTTCATCAGGATGAAGTGTCTTTATCCACTGAGCCATTTCCTTTGTTATTTGAGACAGGGTCTCCTGTAGTTCAGGCTAGCCCGGAGCTCCTTGTGGTCTAACTGCCATTTCCCAAGTGCTGGGGTCACAGGTGTGTGCCACCATGCTGTGTATATTACTTCTGTGATTCAATCAATTGAAAATTGAAAATGTTTGCATTAAAATAGACTTTGAACAGGTATAGTTCTCTCTCTCTCTCTCTCTCTCTCTCTCTCTCTCTCTCTCTCTCTGTTTTCAAGACAGGGTTTCTCTGTAGCTTTGGAGCCTGTCCTGGAACTCGCTCTGTAGAAGACCAGGCTGGCCTCGAACTCACAGAGATCCACCTGCCTCCTCCGCCCAAGTGCTGGTATTAAAGGTGTGCGCCACCACCACCCTACTCCCTCCCCCTTTTCTACTCTTTATCCCGGATAATTGGGCATTGAGTTATTCACACTTTCTGGGCATGGTTTTGCTATGTCTATATTGTGATTGTGTCCTATTTCTTTCCTCCTTAAATTAAAAAAAATCTTGTTTTTACATCCTAACCAAAATTTCCCTACCTTCCCTTTTCCCAGCCCCTCCACAGTTCTCCCCCCATCCCCGATCCAACCCTCCTCCATTGTTTCTCTTCAGATACAGGGAGGCATCCCAAGCCATCGCAAATCAGGCTGCAGTGAGGCCAGACACCGCTTCCTCCACCCTGGTGCTCTGAAAGGATGCCCATGGGAGGACACTCTTCTGTCCTCTTACGAGATACAGATGTTGGGATTCATCCAAGGGTCCTTGATGAGGCACGGTAGAGCCCAGATGTGGATCTGCAGAGTTTGATGCAAGAGATCTTGCAATGCCCCCTTGTTATAGAGCCTGCCTGGCTCAGTTGCCAAAATGTTCCGGCCTTGAGTGGGGCTCTGTGTTGTAGTTGCCAGGGGTCTGCATAGATACATATGCAGTCAAGATGCTTACATACATAAATAAACATTTAAATTTTTTTCTTTTACTTTTATTCATGTGTGTGTGTGTGGGGGGGGTGTGAGTGCAGTGCCTCAGAAGGCCAGAAGAGGGCGTAGGATGTAGGACACCCCCACCCCCACCCTGCAGCTGGAGTTGTGACCCCTCCAGATGTTGATGCTTGAAATCAAACCCTGGTCCTTTGGAAGATCAGCCAGTTCTCTTAACCATTGAACTGTCTCTCCAGCCCCAGCTATCTCTCTAGCTCACCACCCCCTTTTAAAAGAGAAAGTCAAAGGTCAATTGTCAGACCCAATTAAGAAAGAGATCTATTCAAGTCTATTCAAGTTCCTTCAAAGAGTCCATCTTTATCAATTTCCCATGAGTCTCTAGTCCAACTGGATCAGCAATGGCTCCACATCCTTTGTTAGAGCTTTTTGACAAGCATGAATATATATATATATATATATATATATATTCATATATTCAGATTATTAGAAGGTACCCATATTTCTACTTTGGCCCTGTCTTTGGTTCTCCAGAGATTACAACTGTAGATCTCTGGACTAGAGAAGGAATCCAGGAAACTGTGATGCCTCTTATACAATGGGTCACATCACCTTGGTTGGTCTCCACAGTCACCATCTAGGCTGAGTAGTAGAGAATGACCCTTGTCATTCAGCCTCCCCACCTTCATTTCAGCTTAGTTACCCTGCCCTTTGCACTTGTGAGTCAGGAAGTCTTGTGTATGTAGAGGATTTCTCCAACCCCCCCCCCCATCTTCCTCTACCCCTTTCTCCATCAGCCCTCTCCGGCTACAGCATCTTTCTTCGTTATCCAACCTTGGTACTGTGTGTCTCAGTTATGACCCTGTATTGGAGCCACTCAGCATCTTGGATCCTCAAATGTTTAATCAATAAATTGGGGATACAGGTCATCCTTGAATTCTAGATCTGAAAACTAAATACCGTCAGAGCTGAGTGGCTGGTGCAGTTAATAAAGGCAATGTCTCTCTTCTTTTTTCTTTTTCTGGAAGGAGGATTTGGAAAGGGATAGTACGGAACCCCTAGTCATGGTTCCTGGTGTCTCCCATCACAGTCTGGCTTGATGGATATTTCTTTGACGTGGGTAATTGTTGTGTGTCCCCATGGTGACTGCATCTATCACCCCCTTGCTTGCTGTTCTTCTTCCCACTGTCCCTTCCTGACACCAGGTCCTTTGATAATCTCAGCTGAGATGACACATTCTCCGAGGTCCTTAATATATCATGCTGCTCCATGACTTTGTAGCTGCCACATTGTATAATAATTTCTCACTTTCTTACCTACCAATTCATTTCTCTTAAACAAACAAACAAAATTCCCCCTGTCCTGGCTTCACTTCTCAGAGTTGGGAAGACTCAAGCTCTCACCTGTACGGGTTTTCAAGCATGAGACTTGACTAGAACACCTTGAGGATAGATTAGAATGCAGTGGAGATGGACTAGAACCCTGTGAGGATGGACTGGAACCCTGTGAGGATGGACTGGAACCCTGTGAGGATGGACTGGAACCCTGTGAGGATGGACTAGAACCCTGTGAGGATGAACTGGAACCCTGTAAGGATGGACTAGAACCCTGTGAGGATGGACTGGAACCCTGTGAGGATGGACTAGAACCCTGTGAGGATGGACTGGAGCCCTGTGAGGATGGACTGGAGCCCTGTGAGGATGGACTGGAACCCTGTGAGGATGGACTGGAACCCTGTGAGGATGGACTAGAACCCTGTGAGAATGAACTGGAACCCTGTGAGGATGGACTGGAACCCTGTGGGGATGGACTAGAACCCTGTGAGGATGGACTGAAACCCTGTGAGGATGGACTGGAACCCTGTGAGGATGAACTGGAACCCTGTGAGGATGGACTGGAACCCTGTGAGGATGGACTAGAACCCTGTGAGAATGAACTGGAACCCTGTGGGGATGGACTAGAACCCTGTGAGGATGGACTGGAGCCCTGTAAAGATGGACTGGAACCCTGTGAGGATGGACTGGAACCCTGTGAGGATGGACTAGAACCCTGTGGGGATGGACTAGAACCCTGTGAAGATGGAGTAAATGCTGTAAAGATGGACTAGAACCCTGTGAGGCTGAACTAGAACCCTGTGAGGCTGAACTAGAACACAGTGACGATGGACTAGAATGGCATGGGGATGGGTCAGAACGCCATGAGGCTGAGCTGGAATGCCATTTCTCCCATGTCTGTTTGGTCCTACCATAGGGATGGGTGTCTGTGACTGCTGGATACTTTGGAAACTCCAAGCAGGGAGGATTTTGCTAGCATGGGTGCTGTGTGGAACGTGGGTTCCCAAGGAAGTCTAGAGAATGCTCTGTCCTTGACCTTGGCTGCTAAAGGGCCCAGGCTGGGGTTGTGCACTGAATAAGCCCACAGCAAACACATGCTAAAATCAATATACCACAGGACCCCTCCCCCACCACGAGGCATCTGGCTGAGGGAGGCTTTGGTGTTTTCCCTGCCTATGGCACAATTTCTGATTTCATTCCTCGCTTGAAGGTGTGGTTAGCTCATAGAAACTGGGGATACAACCTGGCCTAGGCCAATAGGATCATCCATTCAGAAACATGCATCTCTAGAATGACCTGGTTGCCCTCTGGGGCCATGGATGCTGACTGACCTAGCATATACACTGTTTATTAACAACATTGACTTTTTATTTTCTGTTATTAGAGGCCATTTCTTTCCCACATGGAGAATGTTTAAATTCAGTTCTGTCGAGAAACAAACATTTACTCCACAGATGCACAACGGCACTAATCTGGAGGCAGAGGGCTTTGCAGGAGGCTAAATGGGATGCAGAGATGGGTGTTGGTTAGGGAAATGGAACAGCCCAGAGATGCATGAGCTTGCTCTCCTGAGCAGTGCTGAGAGGGCGTGCTCATCAAGACACAAAGGCCACTGCCGCCTCAATTCAAGGACTGATGTTGGATTCATTCTGGAACTTCTCCCCCCACCCTTCCCTTCCCTGTTCTGCTCTTCCTCTCCCTCCCTTCCCCATCTCTCCTCTCCTCTCCCTTCCCCCTCCTTTCCTGTGTGTCTCCTTCCCTTTCCTCTCCTCCCCTCCCCCTCCTCTCCCCCTTCCCCTCCCCTCCCTTTCCCTCCCTTCTCCTCCCCTCCCCTTTCCTCCCCTCTCCTCCCCTCCCCTTTCCTCCCCTCTCCTCCCCTCCCCTTTCCTCCCCTCCCTCCCCCTCCCCTCCCTCCCCCTCCCTCCCCCTTTCCCTCCCTCCCCCCTCCCCTCCCCCTGTCCCCTCCCCTCCTCTCCCCTTCCCTTTCCCCTCCTCTCCCCTTCCCTTCCCTCCTCCTCTCTCCTTTTCTTTCTCTTCTCACAGAATGTAGCCCAGTCTGGCTTCAAATTCACCCTCCTGCCTCAGCCCCCTGTGCATGGAGACTCCAGGCTTTCCCGCCCAGCAACAGTGCCATGCTGCTCAACCTAAGGGCATGATTCTAAAAACTGCCTCTTTTAGAGATTATGTAGAGGGCTTTGAGGCTATGAGCCAGACAAAGCAGCCTGGGGCTGGGTCCAGCTCCTCGGGGGCCCGAGGTTAGCGGGAGTGACCCTCTCAAAGGATAGAGATCCTGACTTTTAATAGAAGTCCCCCCAGAGATGAAAATAAAGCATCCTTGACTTCAGATATCAGTGATGGGAGAAGGAATGGAGATGTTTAGTGGGCAGCTCAGGTGAGAGCAAGTGAGGGCGGTTTTGTAGAGGACCGGAAGCAGACTTACGGAGGGCAAAGGACAAAGGCTAATGTCACAAGCCCAAACCACGATCACGAGTGAAGAAGCATGTCTGTAATCCCAGCACTCTGGAGGCTGAAGCAAGAAGATGGAGATTTCAAAGCTAGCCTGAGCTACACAGTCTGTCTGAATTCCATCACATCTTGTCTCAAATAAATAATAAGCTAGGCAATGGTGGCATACACTTGTCATCCCAGCATCTGGGAGGCAGCAGGATCTGGAGTTCAGTCAACCTGGCTACATAGGGAGTTTGATTCTAAATACCAAGAAAATAAAGAGGTGGCCATAGTGTGAGTCCTGCAACAAGACTCTCTGGGATTTTATTTTTTTAAATAATCTTTGTGCAGGAGGGAAGGTGTTGCCAGCATGGAGACAGGGCATAAATATGAGGAGTTAACATCGTCGCACCGCACTGTGCTGTGGCACACTCAGACTGTCACACCTTGCCCAAAGTGCGGTGCAAGCTGCCGGCTCCTTCCTTCAAAAAGAGTCAAGCTGAGGAGCGGCAGACTTCTCGACTTCTTGAATGAATTCCCACATTCAGAGCAGAGCGGGCCGCATGGAACCCGCCTCCCCAGCACACATCTGCTGCACACATTGCCACCGTGTACTCGGCTTGTCCAACAGTGAGCAGAATTAGTTCCTCTCATTACTCCCCATGTTGCCTTCAAACCGCATTCTGAAAAATAAAACCGCTGGCTCAAGGGGTCTCTGCAGAACTGGAGGCTCTGGCTCCAGCTTCCTGAATGCAGGGGTTAGGTGTGGTGGCGAGAGGGGGGTGTTGGGGTTCAGAGAGGCAGAGATTATCTCCATGGAGGGTGACAGAACTGTAACCTGGACAGATTCCTACTGTCAACTCTCTCTCTCTCTCTCTCTCTCTCTCTCTCTCTCTCTTTCTCTCTGTATAATTGCATATGTCTATACATGTCTATCACAGCCTTTGGTACTTGCTTTTCTGTTAGATGTCTATTTTATGGGTCTGTCTGTCTCAGCATGCCTATGTGCTGCGTGTGATTTATTTAATCCAATAATTATGTATTCTATTTGATTTTGCTGCCCGAGATCGAACCTAGGGCCTCACACAACGCTAAATCAGGGTCTTGTCACCGAGCTGCAGTCCTGGCATCGGGTAGGCGAAATTGTTCTGCCGCGTGGTCCAGACCTTTTTGTTTTGACTGAAGATAGAGTCTCCCTATATAACCCCAGCTGGCCTGGAACTCCCTATGTAGACAAGACTGGTCCAGAATGCACAGGGACCCACCCGCCTCTGCCTTAGCCCTCAGTGTACAGGTGTCCCCAGCGCCCTAGGGTGGGGTGGGGGGACAGCTGTGAAGGAGATTCAAGCAGCACTTGCTCGTGAGGGTGGGTGCCTAGATGAGAATGCCTTACTCTTAGAGTAGAGACTGGGAAGCCCATACACGCTATTTTCAGGAGCCAGGCAGTGGGGAGCTGTGTGCTCCCAGAATTGGGGATGAGTAAGAGTTTGAGTTCCAAGCTAGCGTTCAAGAAAACCATGGATGCTGCAGTTAGCTGGGCCCAGGTGGAAAAGGGATGGCGACTGAAGCGCCCTACGAAAGCCTCTCTGGCCATCGCTGACACATATATCTTATGTCTTGTGTATCACGAGCACATCACCCCTCCAAATGGCTTGGGAGCAAGCAGCAGCTGTGACATGTGAATGCAGGTCTCTCTGGCTTCAAGACATGACTCCAAAAGTCTTAACGAAGTCTTTATTTTCCTGTCTTTAAAATGGGGCTAATCACTGACCCTACTTTCTATAGCCCACATGATTGAATGAGATGTTTGTGTAAGACTAGTGCCAGAGTAAATGCTGTTGCTGTGGAGGGGACTTCATAGTTGCAATCTCTCTCTCTCTCTCTCTCTCTCTCTCTCTGTCTGTCTCTCTCTCTCTCTCTCTCTCTCTCTCACACACACACACACACACACACACACATCTATTCAGCATGTACTCAGTGAGGCTAATTAAATGTCCAACCAGGGGAGTCAGCAGGGTCCAATCATATAGACTTTTAATCCCAGCCACTGGAGAAGCTGAGGCAGGAGGGTTGCCAATTCAAGACCAAACTGGGGGTACAGAGTGTATTTAAGGTCAGTTTTGGGTGCTTATGAAGATCTTACATCAAAAGCTGGGCATGATGACATGCCTTTAAATCCCAGTACTGGGGAGGCAAAAGCAGGTGTATTTCTGTGAGTTTGAGACCACCCTGGTCTACAGGCCTATAGAATGAGTTCTAGGATAGCCAGGCTACATAGAGAAACCTGTCTCCAAAAAAAGAAAAAAAAAAAAAAAAAAGATTCTGTGTCAAAATAAACCATAAGTGTCAGAGATTTGGTTTGATAGTAGTGTGCTTGCTTGGCATGCATGAAGCCCCAGGACCAAACTCCAGCATCATGGTGTGTGTGTGTGTGTGTGTATGTGTGTATGGCGCAATGGCAGAGAGCTTGCTTAACATGAGCAAGCTCTGATTTTAGTCCTCAGTGATGCAAAGTTAACTAGCCAATCGGGCACCCAACTATGTATAGAAAGAAAAACATCTTTAAGGAGCCGGGGATGGGGTCCAGTTTGTTAGCATGCTTGCCCCAGCATGGACATTCAATCCCCAGTACTCCATACACAGGGAATGCTGTCACACACCTGCAATGCCAGCACATGGGAGTAGAGGCAGGAGGTTCATGGGTGTTCAAGACTGTCTTCAGCTACATAAAACTTTGTCTTAAAAAAGCAAAACAGGATAGGTAAGATGGCTCTGCAGGCAGAATTGCTTGCCGAACAAACCTGATGTCCTTGATACACGTTAGAGGGAGAAAATAAGAATAAAACCCAAAATTTAAAAACAAAGTCTGCTAAGAAGGCTCAGTGGGCAGTGGTACTTGTCAAAAGAATAAAGCTCATGGCCCTCGTTCGATCCCTGGAACCGAGTAAACATGGAACAGGAGAACCAATTCCACAAAATTGTCTTCTGACATTCACATGTGAACTGTGGCATCTATGTACCCTGTCCACTCATCCTGCATATGTGCACACAAGAACAAAAAAGTAAAAGATGTAAATGCAAAAAAAAAAAAAAAAGAAAAAAAAGAAAAACAGAAAAAGAAGAAAGAAAGAAAGACAAAACCCAAATCCTCCTATTGCCGAAAACCTTCCTCCTCCTACACCCTGGGACATCAATGCAGACAGAGAAATAAATTCGAGAGAAGCACATCTCCCCTCTTGTTTTTCACGAAGTCTTCCCATGAGGTCACGGCTGGATGAAACCCAAAGCCAGGGTGATGGCTGGGACTTGATTTTTATCAGAATCGGCTTTTCCCAAGCAGACTGCACATGCCATTGATATACAATACAGTGTTATTTATGACTTGTTGAAGACCCACAGTCTGCTTGGCCCTTTACAAGAGATAAAGAAGATAAGCCCTGAACCCCTGGGAGGCTTGCAACATGAGTTGCTCAGACTCCAGAGCGGCACTGGTTGGTGTTTGGATGCTCACAATATGTTGGCCCCCTGACTGGTTTATTCCTCTCATAAAGGGACTGCAGAGGACAAAGGCTTAGCTTGGATCTGTGAAGACCAGGCTGTTGGTATAGAAAAAGCAATAACAATGTATGGTACTGAAATTAATTAAAAATTAAAAAGTCTTTCAGAATCCCAAACATGAGTAGTGAGGTTTTCATTTCCTCCCCAATCCCTGCACATCTTCCAGTCTGAAACTATTTAATCTCCGTGGGGGCGGGGGGGGGCAGAGAGGAAGGCAACTTTTCAACACAAAGAGATCTACAAACAGATCTTACTTTGCCTAGAAGGTTGGTGCCACAGGAACTTGAGGCCTTCTGATTTTGTCAGTCCAGGAGAAGGCTCAGGTAAACCTAGATCTTGCGTGCTTGGAGAACATTGCTTGTTACTCAGCCTGTCCCGAGAAAGAGGTCAGACCCTATGGAGCCAGCTAAAGGAGAGTCTGGGTGTTGTTAGCACCACAGTGAACTTGACTCTTCACTGGTGAACTCTGATGGAAGATGCTCAGAACTGAGAAACTGCATGCATGGGAGCCAGCAGCAGACTCTTTCCCAACCAGCCATCCCTTCATGCTCCAGCACTGGCCTTCACACAAACCAAAGACACTGGACAGTTGTCCCAGGATCTGCGTTAACCAACTGTCACATTTCTTTTCTTTTCTCTCTCTTTTTTTTTTTTTTTATTTTTATTTTCTGAGATGGGGTTTCTCTGTGGCTTTGGAGGCTGTCCTGGAACTAGTTCTTGTAGACCAGGCTGGTCTCGAACTCATAGAGATCTGCCTGCCTCTGCCTCCCAAGTGCTGGGATTAAAGGTGTTTGCCACCACCACCCAGCCTAACTGTCTTTAACCATAGTTCTCTATTTTCTATGCAGGTGGTTGGCCCATTTTTAGCTGACTGTCTGCCTACTTGGTCTAGCTACCATTCCCTTCCACTCAAAAGGCCCAAACAATGATTGCCTGAGTGTCCCCCATCCCCCTCGTCACTTGCTTCTGTCACTTGCTTCTCTAGTATAGTCCATCTTTATCATGAATCTATAGTATATATATGCCTTTTGAGATGGGGGTCTCACTCTCTAGCCCTGGCTGGCTTAGAACTTGCTACTTAGACGAGGTTGGCCACCAACTCACAGAGATCCACCTATTTTTGCCTCCCAAGTGTCGGGAATAAAGGTGTGTGCCACCGCCGCCTGGCTCATCTTTGGAGTTCTGAAGTATTACCCTCTTGTCTCATTTCCCCATATGTTCCTATTCTCTTACTTTATTTTTTACTTTATGATACAACATCTCACTTCATAGCCTAGGCTAGTCCCAGTCTCATTACCCTCCTGCCTCGGCCTCCGGAGTGCAGAGCTGGGATCACACCCATGCACCCTTGTCTCCTGATTGTGGTATTTTGCTGCCGGCATATTTTGGCAGCTCTTGAGGGCATGCCTTAGACATGTTATTGATTGTAGGGCCCACAGAATACATTTCATTGTGTGGAAAAGAAACAATTACCATTCTGCTTTAATAGACTCCTCTAACCCCAGTAGGGAAACCCTACAGGATCTGTCAAAGACTTTTGGGCGCCTAACAGTAAGGGACTGTTAAAGCTAGGAGGTGTCTGTGCCTTATTTGATTTCTCAATTTTGCTTAAAACCATCGAAGACACAATTCTGTGAGAACATCATCCCTAGACCCCTAATCTGGAAACCTGCAGGCGAGGTTGTAGCCTGATGTCTTCCCTCCTGCAAAGAGATCATCAGAGCAAGGCTGACACTTTCAAAAGCAAAGTCACATTGGCTTGCTAACAACCACTGGAACGGCTTGAGGAAAGCCAGGGTTCGCTCAGCACAGTCTGCGCATGCGTCCGGGACGGCCTTGGCTGCCTTGTGTCGCAAGCACCAGGGATATTTGCAAAGTCAAAGTTCCCGATGTAGCCTAGGTCCAAGAGAACTCTGTGTTTTTCATTCTAATTGGAGTCGATTGGATTTGTATTTACCCTGTGAGTTCAGGGTGAGCTGGATCCAACATCAATTCATCTGATCTTCCGCGAAGGATTTTCTGATCTTTCCTTGGAGACCTCACTATCTCTCATCCTTCTCTGGGGGGCTGCTGCGGGAACAATGCAGAGCTAACCTGTGCTCAGTGGGAGAAGCTTTCCAGTTAGGGTCAGCCTGAGTGTGGCCAAGAGCTTCTGCTTTTGCCTTCTTCAGTACTAAGAGTATGCACAAATGAAAAAGTCTTTTAAAAAGTTTCTAGGGACCACCGTTGGGTAAAAGTGCCAACTACGCAAGCCTGAAGACCCGACTTGGATTCCCAGAACCCACAGAGGAAGGATTCACCCTGCTTCCGCAAGCTGTTCTCTACACTACGGCATTCCAGTCACACATGTGCTAGTAATAATTAAAGCAAACTTTCTCAGGACTGGAGAGGAAGCTCAGTGAGACGTGTGCTTGCTTCTGTAAGTGAAAAGACCTCAGCTTGATTTTTCTTTTTTCTTTTTGGATTTTTTGAGACGGTTTCTCTGTGTAGCCTTTGCTGTCCTGGGGAACTCCCTTTGTGGACTAGGCTGGCCTCGAACTCAGAGATTTGTCTGCTTCTGCCTCTTGAGTGCTGGAATGAAAGGCGTACACTACCACTGCCTAGCAATACCTCAGCTTGAATCTCCAGCACCTACATAAAAGGCTGGCGTGCTGGAGACAGATGGGGTGGAGGAGCTCTCTGGCCAGGCACCCTCACTGGGACTGTAGACTTCAGATTTAATGGGAGATTCTGTTGCAAATGGGGTAGAGGGTCCTAGGGGAAGACACCCAACAGTCTGATGATTTGTGGGGATGGTCATAAATATTCAGAAGGCAATCAGAATGCTTGACAACATGACCTTTTAGCAAAGCAACAATAACAGGTTCCTCCCTAGGACCTGTGACCTTCTGACCAGGTTACAGTATCAGTCGTGAATTCCCACTGTGGAGCAGGGCACAAATGTCACCAGGAAGTGGCTGGTTGCTTACACAACACTCATGCCACTACTGCACCAGTGGGCACACCTTGCCTGGCTGATCTGTAGTGCATCACGCAGGATCCAGCACTGAATAAGACCACCGAGGGCTTTGCTCTCCCAGAGGCTGCATAGCACCTCCCAGCACGAGCAGCGCCAGGCAGCGGGGAGGAAGCTTCCGGGTCAGTCTTCTCTGTCTTGCAACCCAAGTGTGTGGTGTCTTCAGCAGCGGGGTCTTACTCTATAGTTATCGTGGGCAACCAAGGGCAAGGAAAGCAGCCTGTGCTGTTTAGGGGGCCCACCGGGACTTTTGGCGGGGTTCTGAGCTCCCATTTCATGGGTGCCATTTCTCTCCAGATTGCTTTTGAGGTTTGCTATGATAAACTTGAATGTGCATAGATGCTATAGGTGGAAAAGAATGGCAGAAGATTTTAATAGAGAATTGTCATTTGCATTTCAGAAAGGTGGCTTGCTTTAATTTGTTAGTTAATTAGTGATTAGAGATAGGGTTTCATTTGGCAGCCCTGGATGGCTTGGAAATCCCTATAGACTAGTCTAGCCTCAAACTAAACAGAGATTCAATCGCCTCTCTACCTTCCATGCACTGGCCTGGCCTTAAAAGCATATATGCCACCACAACCTGCCCTTTTTTTTTTTTTTTTCTTTTTTCTTTTATTGCCTCAATCTCATTACTTAGCCAAGGATGGCCTTGAATCCCTGATTCTCCTGTCTCTGCCTCCTGAGTGTGGGGAGTACAGGATATGGCCTAGTTTATGTGATATTGTGGAATATTCCCTTACACTGTGCGAAGATATTTCACTGTGATTGGTTTAATAAAAAGCTAAATGGTCAATACTAGGCAGGATTTTTAGGGAAAAAAGAATGCTGGGAAGAAGAGTCTTGAAGAGACACAAAGACTCGAGGACTCACCACGGGCAGTACAGAGTAAAGGTAATATAGAAAGTAAATTAATAGAAGCAGGTTATAAGAGCTAGTTAGAAACAAGCCTAAGCTATCAGCTGAGCTTTCGTAATTAATAAGAAGTCTCTGGGTGGTTATTTGGGAGCTGGCTAGTGCAACGGAAAAATTCACCTACAAAAGAAATTAGTCTGTGTCATTACTGGGGAGCCGGTGGTCCTGACGACAAGGCTTGACTACAGTGTGGTGTAAGACATGATCCAGGGCTGGGCGTATGCTAGGAAAGCACTGTACCAAAGGAGCCACACCCCTTGCTCTTTGATGGTGCTGTTTGAGTTCTTCCTGCCTCTGCCTCCAAGCAGAGATTACAGCTGTGCATCTACCCTGGCTTGGGTAGGTCTGTTGTTAATGTAATCAGGGGCATCTGGAGGCTAACAGGCCATATCCTTCCCTTTCCTTTCCACAGATGAATACTATCAATTATAAAAACCTCTTACTCCTTGAGTAAAAGGAAAGACAAGTCGCCATTGTTGCTTTTCAAAGACGAGCTTTTAAAACTATATAACTCACATACAATAAAAACGTTTACTCTTTTAAGGATGTGGTCTAATGACGTTTGCATGTGTGTGTTCCTTCAGACTCGAGGACATTGCAACCACTCAGAAAGACTCCCCTGTATTTCCCAAGAACCCATCTCCTCCTCTCATCTCTTATACCCAGGTACTACTGATCTTCTCTCTGTCCTTTTAGATTTAATGCTTTCAGGATGCCATCAGAATGGAAATTCTACAATGTGGTCTTTGGAGCCTGGCTTCTTTCACTCTGTATAATAAATGCTCTGAGAGTCATCTGTATTTCTGCAAGGACCGTGGTTTGATTTTTTTTATTGCTATGTAATATTCCATTATATAAACATACCACAATGTATTTCTGCAGTCAGCTGGTAATGAGCATTTGGGCTGTTTCAGTAGATCAAGGTGTTATGAATAATGATGCTATAAATACTCAGCCTCAGGCTTTTGTGAAGACACATGTTTTTATTTCTGCTGTATATATATCCAGGAATGGAATTTCTGGGTTAAACTACCTGTGTTCAGTTAACATTATGAAGAGCAGCAAATGTTTCCACCATGTGTTCTAACATCTTCTTCCGAGGAATTGGCCCTAGTGGAACCTCTCATCCAGATGACCTCATTTAGCACATTTAACCTCTTTAGAGAGGATGTCTCTGAGTAGAAGCATGCTGAGAGTCAGGACTACAGCATGCAGATCATTTTGGAGGGAGACATGGTTGGCCTTGTCCTCAGTCTGGGCAGGATGGGAGGGATTCAGTCACTCTGCATCTTTGCCCACTCTAGCTATGGTTGATCTGTTTACTACTGGCCTTTCTGGCAGTCTGAAGAACTCACTGTGTTTCTATGAACTCATTTTCACCTATCTGAGCCAAGAAGAGGATGAACTCATTTTCACCTATTTGAGCCAAGAAGACTCCAGGGCTTTGTGAGTTCACACGCTGCTGTTGCTGAGAAAGCCAATGTTGTTGTCAAGGCCACATAGTGGCCAGTCACTTGTGCTAGCCATTACTAAAGACCGTGCAACTTTAGTCCAAGAAAACAGGGCTGGATCTGTGCATGCTGCATTATGGCCTCTGCCTTGCTGGTGAACAAATGAGGAGAAGTGTGTGCTTGAACCACAGGCAGTAGCCACTCAGGGAGCCAAGGGCTCCTGCTTCCTCAAGAGCCGGGGAAGGACTGGGGAAACAGCAGGGAAATAGCAAAGGATGGGGAGGGGGTAAGAGCCAGCACATGAACAGGAAAAGCCTTTCAAGGGGAGGAGGTGGGCTCTGTGACCCAGGTAGTTTCACCCAGCATAGGTGAGGCTGGAGATAAAATTGGATTTTGTCCTGGGATACAGTGTCAAAGAGTGAGCCAAGTGACAGGCCTCTTAACACTGCTTTCATCCATCCATCCATCCATCCATCCATCCATCCATCATCATCCATCCATGTATCTATCTATCTATCTATCTATCTATCTATCTATCTATCTATCTATCTAATTATCTTCTATCTGTTCTATTATCTATCATTTATCTATCTATCTTCTATCTGTTTTATTATCTGTCTATCATCTATCTATCTATTTTATAATAAAACTTCTTGTTTTCAGTAGTTGCTTGCATTTCAGGCCCAGCGCACAAGAATTCTATTTCTCTTCTCCCCCTCCTCCAGCTGCCCCTAAAGCAAAGCCCACAAAAGTGATTCTGACAGCTGTAGAGTGATATTACAATTGATTGGCCTGCCACGATGGCGTGAGCGTGTTTTGTCGTTAGCAAGGAGACTGAAAGGGGCCAGCTAATAGAATGATCTGGCCTACAAGACAGGCCTGGCCTGATGAACAATACGACACAAATGTCAATAACAATTGAATTGCCTGTAAACTACAGTCACTTAGGGCCCCTGGAGCCTGTCCACAGAGCTGGGACTGAAACCCTCAGCCTTGTGAATGCCAAATCAGGTTTGGCATTGGGAATGAAAAGCCATCAGAAGTAATAGTGTTAGGAGGCTGTTGGTCAAAGAAGTGAAAAGGGCTGTGAATAATTCTTGGGTCCTGTGTGTCACAGGGCAGGGATGGCCACAGGGAAGAGAGATGAGTGGAAAGAACGGGGAGGGCGATGCAGAGCCTTAAGTACACGGGAGGAGGGCATGAGGCGTGAGGTTCCACCCATGGAGATGGCTCTGAGTCTTGACTCTGTCGTCCTATGTTGTGTGACTTCAGACAAATGTCCTCTTTGTGTCTAGATTTCCTCCTGATGAAATGTGATGACTGAAGACTCCAAAGGAGGTTACATGACGTCACAGAGCTCCATGCTGAGTACTCAGAGAACATGGCTGGCATTAGAGAGTAGTGGCTGCTATAGCTTTTAAAACTAGAATACAGGATAGGTGAGATGGCTCAGGAAAGATGCTTTCAGCCAAGCCCAAGAGTCTGAGTTCAATCCCCAGGACACAAGTGATAAACAGAGATAAAAGAGAGCTGAGCCCTGTAAGTTGCCCTCTGACCTTCAATGTGCCAGCCCTGGCACCCACAAGGACACACATGAAACAAACACGTAAATGCATACACTACAATGCTCTTGAAAACATAGAGCACAAGCTGGTGTGATGGTTAATTTTGGTTGTCAGTTTGATTGTATGTGGAATAAACTAACACCCAGTTCCCTGGGTCAGTTTGCAAGAATATTTCCAGGAAGAACTGAGGGGAAAGGCCATGCCCACCGTGGCAGCCCAGATGTCAAAAGGGGTGAGCAAGGCTGTGGCCCACCTTTGCTTCTTGCTGCCTATCCTCCTGCCCATGCCACCCTGGTTACATCACACATCACAGCCCCGTGGCTGGAGTGGCTTCTGGTTTACTAGTCTCTCTGTCTCTCTAGTGTGCAGAGAGTCATCATTGACTACCAAGCCCCTATCATGTAGATCAATCTAATAAATCACTCCTGCAATATATATTCATTCTCTTGATTCTATTGCTTTAAAGAAATCCAGCTAATTTAGCCAGGGATTCAGCTCAGTAGAGTGCTTGCAGAGCAAGCATGAGGGAGGTTCAAACCACAGTGACACACACACACACACACACACACACACACACACACACACACACAGTGCAATAGGGGCTCAGAACCTCCCCATGGCCTCACTTTGAGGTTGAATAGATATAATCATGTACACTAAGTGGCATTTATATTTTCCTGCAGGCTGGAGACCCTCAGAAAGTAAAAACGGGAGAGAAATGTTTCACAGAACATCACAAAGCTTCCATTGCTCTCGGTCCATAACCTGGGGGAGGCTCAGGCTTTCTTGGAAAATGAAGAGGGAAAAGAAACAACACAAAATAAAGTGTCTCTGGTCTGGTGAGACATTTACCCAGCATCTCAGGAAAATCCTGAATTTGCAGGGGTATGAGAGGGCTAGTAGGAAGCAAGAGGGGATTAGGAAGCAGGGGTTCAAATCCGAAGCCCCCCTCATAGACTGGGACATACCCCAGTTAGTATAGCAATTTCCAAGCACACATGAAGTCCTGGGTTCCATTCCTAGCACCACATAACCCGAGTGTGGTGGACAAGGGGTTAAAGGTCATCTCTGGCTATAAAACGAGTTTAAAGCCAATATAGTCTACAGGAGACACTGTCTCAAAAAGCCACTCCCCAAAACAAAACAACAGTGAAAACCAGGGCAAAGAACAATGGATCAGGGCATGCATGCCAGGGCTCAGCTCACTTTCTCCACTAGTATACAGTTCAGGACCCGGTGCCAGGGGAATGGTGCCACTCACAGTGGGTGTGTCCCCCTACCTTAATTACATTAATCATAACAACCCCCACAGATACACCCACAGGCAAACAACATAGAAAACACAGACAATCCCTCATTGAGCCTCCCTCTCCAGGTGGTTCTAGACTGTGTCAAGCTGACAATTAAAGCTGACCATGGTAAGGTATCTGTCTACCCAGGAGCGGCATAAGTGGGTCATATGGTTGTTCCATTCTTCCTTCTTTGAAGGACTTCTGTGCTGACCGCTGTAGTGGCTGGACTGAAATAAGCATTTCTGATGACCACCCTCCCACCCCCAGCAGCTCAAAGACAGCCCATGTGGGGAGCAGGGCTTGCAAAACTGATGTCAAGAGAAGCCAGAGTTGCTAGGATGGTGGAGTTGAACCACTGAGTAGATGGGTAAATCGAGGCTGGGGAGCACACAGAGCCTCACCAAAGGCATGTGGCAAGTGAGTGTGTCTCCTGAGGACTCTGGATTGCTGTGAGTTGGAGAGATGTGACATTTTGGGGCCAGGGATTTAGTGGCAGGAGGGCTAAGAAGACATTTGAGGCTCTTCAATTCAGTAACTCTCAAATTTAATTTATTCATTTGCTTCTTTAACTATTTTTGTTGTTGTTATTTTTTTTTCAAGACAGGGTTTCTTTTTTCTCTGTATAGCTTTGGAGCCTGTCCTGGAACTCGCTCTGTAGACCAGGCTGGCCTTGAACGAGATCTGCCTGCCTCTGCCTCCCGAGTGCTGGGATTAAAGGCAGCACCATCAACACCTGCGTTTGTTGTTTTTAAGGGTTTGAGTAACATCTGCACCTAATTCACTCTCTCTCTTTAAAATTGGACCCATTTATTCCATTGACAGATTTATCTCCCTCCCACATCATCACAGAAGCAGGCTAACATTTGCTGGTTGGGACTATGCTGGGCCTGCCACACCCAGCACAAGCTCTAGCTACAGCTCTACTGAGCTGGCTTGTATGGCGCCTACACCTACTGTGTGGACAGTGCTGACTTTATGTATCAGGCAAGGCCAGTTATGTCACTGACACACAGAAGGTCTCTGTTCAACCTGAAAATGGGTCTCTCACTCAGGTTACTCACTTGTTTAGATGTTGGGACAGAAGCTACTTAGAGGAGGGGACATAGTCCATCATGGTGTCTGGGGCTCCATAAGAGGTGTCTGTTGCTTGTAGCCTTGCTACATTAATATCTAGGTGGATCACAGGGTGGAGGGGGAGGGACTTTGCTGGAAGTGGGCATGTTGCACCCTCAAGGCTTCTCCTGCAGTGTCCAACCCACTTCCTCATAAGTCAGGACCCACCACCTCCCAAAGTTTCCATAACCCCCTAACAGCAGCACCAGCCGGTGTCTGAGGGTTCCCGCTACATATTTAACCCATCACACCATGAATAATGGAGTCAAGGTGGTGATTTCAGGGCCCTGCATCTGTGTGGCTCTCCCAGGCTTGGTACAGGCTCCGGGAGATGCTGCTTTAAGTAGGACTGACTTACTGGCCCATCTGAGGCCCCTTCACCTTGCAGGGGTGGTCCAGCACTCGAACTTTCCACATGAGAGTGCAAGACTTCACAGGGAAAAAAAAAAGGCTGATGTGGGCTGAAGCCTGGTGGCCCAGTGGGGGAAGAGATTGCTAGGAGGGCCTGGGTTCAGATCCCCAGCATACCTGTAAAAGTCATGTGTGCTGGTGTGAGCCTGTAACCCCAGTGCTGGAGAGGTGAGGAAAGGAACATTCTAGGGGCCTAGCTTCTCTAGAAGAAATACCAAGAGCCAGAGAGAGAGAGAGAGAGAGAGAGAGAGAGAGAGAGAGAGAGAGAGAGAGAGAGAGAGAGAGAGAGAGAGACTCTGTCTCTGTGGAGAGTGCAGAGGAAGATACTTGGTGTTGACCTCTGCCTTTACACATGGGCTAAGACAGCCAAATCCACACACACACACACACACTACACACACACATACACACTACACACATGTGCTTGAGAGGCAGGGATGCTTCCTAAATAGGAGCAGGAAATGCTGTTCTTATCTGTATATCCACTTGATGCTGTGTTCTTGGTGGGTGATGAATATTTACCATTCTTGGGGGAAATGGGGTTAGAAAAATCGGGGGAAGAGAATGGAGGCATAGAAAGGGAGACATAGTGGATTCAAAAAGAAAAAAAAAAAAGGAAAAAGGAGAGAAAAACTTAAAATGCACGTGGGGCGGCTCCTTTGGCTTGCCTTCTGGGGATACCTTTGGAAGGCTGCCCTTTTAAAATAAATAAATAAATAAATAAAGAGAAAACAAGGGGTGATACTCCGGAGTTCAGAGATCAAATGCTGAGCACACCATGTCTGCAGCAAAGCCTCCCGCCAGCCATCTTTGGATTTTTTGTGCTGGGGCTCGGGCGGGCGGCAGTTTTAGAACCGTGGCTGTTTGGGTGGGTCGTCACTTCTCACCCCTTGTTAAGTAGTGACAGGCCCGCTTTGAGCACTGCAATACCCCACGCAGGGTCTGGGCCTCCTCAGAGGGCAGGGAAGAGAGTTTGGGAACAATGGCTCTGCTGCTTGGAATGAAACCAGTAAAAGCCGTTTTCAATTCACCGAGGCAGTTCCGCAGGGAAATTATGTTGTGTTGTAATGGACATTCACTCTTAGAAAAACCCTGCTCTCTCCTCCTCTCTCTTTCTTTCTTGCTCTCTAAGACTTGAGCCCAAACAAGCGAATAAATGGAATTTCAATTTTTCAAAGATTCAAGTTATGTGTCCCCGTGGGAGGGAAGTGGGACATTTTTAGGAACAGCACAAAGTAGGGTGTGACACAGAAGCCACTGTCATGGCATCCCAACAACCCAATGTCATTTTAGAACAAGGATTTCTAATCCAGCCTGAACCGAGACTGGTGCTTTTCTCTTTGCAATTTTTGTTCTATCCCAACTTTTATACAAGGTGTGATTGTGTGTGTGTGTGTGTGTGTGTGTGAGAGAGAGAGAGTGTGTATTGTGTGTTGAGAGAGAGAGCGCGCTAATTATTGGTCCAAGCATGAACATGTGACTCAGACTTGGCCAATCAAATTGTTCTACTGAGATTTCCCTCTCCGCTCCTCCTGTAGATACGGATTATATGGATTGTGGTTCAGGATTGTCACACTTCCAGCTTCGGGTGGCACCTGGCCTGGGAGAATCCAATGACGTAAAAAAAGAATGGGTAGTGACAGAGAAGAGATGGGGGCTTTGAAAATTGATTGCACGGCTGCTGGCATGCCCAGAGGTGTTTCCCCCTGCCCTTTCTGTGTCTGGGGAAGGCTTACTGTGTGTCCTCCATGTTGTGCCCATCATCAGCCCCTCTGGTAAATTTTAGTTGAAAGCTTTCTGTCACACCCAAAGAATTACGACTGCATCTTCTAGGGGACCGTTGTGACGAATAAGGAAAACCCAAAACATAGAGCTAAAGCTGGATATCCCCAACTCTGAGGGATCGGATCCCAGGTTCACTGCATGTGTGCTCAGGGTAGTGGTGGGACTTAACCCTGCTGCTGGAGTCCCCAGGAGGAGGTCTGACATCACTCTGGCCTGGAGCTCCGAGAATAATATCTTAACCAGACATCCCGCCACGGGGCAAGTTACTTAACCTCTCCGAAGTCAGTACCACTACAGGGAAAGGAAAAGGGCGCCAAAGTCCTTGTGTAGAAAGGTATTTAGGAAGGTTCTTTAGGGTGGTCGTTTCTCGGCACTTTTTACTGTGTATTCATTCAGAGGCACTGACTACAAGTGCAGTTGGGACTTGACTTCAATAGCTCAAACTCTGTTGGACTTCATTTAAAGGTATCTGACTTTGACAACAGTACAAAAGCCACTTATATTCAGCAAGAACCTTACTTCAGATTTCAAATTTTGAACTAGCCACTCATGGTACAATCTTTATCTTCTAGGAAGCCCTAGTGGGGTAGTGAGCCACACAGCTCGTCATCCGTCACATGATCATGTGGTAAAAGAACTAAGACCCAGTGAGGTGTGATGGTACTTCTACTCCTAGATGGCTTATTAGGAAGCTTCAGCAAGATGTTCATGTGTTCAAGGCCATCCTGAGCTGCACAGTAAGATGGGTCTCGAAACATGAAAGACCAAAGATGTATCAGGGTAGCAGAGGGCCTGTCTGGGATGTGCAAGTCTGTGGGTTCTATCCCCAGGATGGCAAAAGAGCAGAGGCTCCATCCCACACTGCGTTAGTAGTCATTCTTCATCTAGACATTCAATAAACTACATGAGACATGTGAACCTTAAATAGATTTCACATGAGAGGACGCTTCCCAGCTGCAGGCTAATGTAAGTGTCAAAAGACACTTAAGGTGGCTTTGAGGTCCAATACCTTAGGGATGTTGAATGTATATTTATTTAGTTAGTTTCATTTTTATTGATTGATTTGTTGTGTGTGTGCATGTGTGAGTGTGTGTGTGCACTCTTGGGCACATGTACACAAGGGTGTAGGTGCCAGTAGAGGCCAGAGGTTGATATTAGGCATCATCCTTGATCATTCCCCAACTTATTTCTTGAGACAGGGTCTCTCCTTGAACCTGAAACTGCCCTCCCCCTTCAGCTAGGCTGGTTGGCCATTGAGCTTGATAAACCCCCCTGCCTCTGCCTCCCCAATGCTGGGGTGACAGGAACATATGGTCATGCCTGGAGCTCTCATATAGGTTCTTAGGGTCCAGCTAAGGGCTGCATGCCTACGTGGTATGCACCGAGCCATCTTTCTAACTCCAGTAAGATTATTCTTGAAGACACCAACATTCTATTTTCCTGGTAGGAAAACTAAGTTCCTCAGACAAAACTTAGCTTGCCTAAAAAGCCACAGAGCTGATGAAGAAAAGGATAGGAGTTAGTGCTGTGGCCTTCAGACCTCAGGGTAGTTTTGGGGGGACTCTCTTCTCTTGCGGTACTCCTACTGCAAGGCCCCTCAAAGCTCTTCTGAACTCAGGCAAGCCTCTGATTCCTCATATTCATGTAGCCACGTTGTCTCAGGAAGCTCGCAATAAAAAAGAAAAAAATTTTTTTGAGAGGCAACGCCTTGCTCCCATCTTTGCAAAACAATGTATTTATTATTGCTAAGCCGTTTCCATCTTTGAGGAGAAAATCTATACCACATGACTCCCCAAAGCAGAGTGGTCCCGGCTTACAAATACAGTACGTTAATAGCTTTGTAAACATTTATTCAGGGTGACAGCTGAGGGGAACATGTGGCATTAATTAGAAGGCTTAGAGACAAGGCCTGTTAGGAGCAAGGGTAAATCGGAATTCATTGGCTTTTCTGAGGAAGAGGCTCTTGGGGGGGGGGTGTTCTAGCATGTTCTGACTCTGTTGGTGTGGGGTGTGTTGGGTGCAATGGGGCTCTTGGCTCTGGGTGGGGAGAAGGCTGCATTTTCACAGAATGGACCTGACTTATGGGGCCATAATGTGGCCATGGGTGGCTTTCTCTGGGTAATTACTGTAACAAGAACTTCAAGCTTAAGACACATTTTACAGAGAAATAAAATAAAATCTGACAGGATTGGCCTCCCCAGGACTGGCGGGTTTTAGGGAAGCAGCTCTCTGGGATGGGAGGTGTCTCTTCTACATTATACCCCTCTTTTCTCTCTGTGTGTCTGAGTGTGTGCATGTGTGCATAAGTGGAAGGTGGAAGACAGCCTCTCCTACAACGAGAGCATGTTCTACATTTACTTATTTAGGTTTTTTGAGACAGGGTTTCTCTGTATAGCCCTGGCTGCCCTGGCATTCACTCTGTCGAGCAGTCTTGTCCCGAACTCAGAGATCCGCCTGCCTCTGCCTCCTGAGTGCTGGGACTAAAGGCCTGCACCACCACCGCCTGGCTGTGGAATGGTTCATCTTGATTGCTAATTTGACAAGTTTTAGAACTACCAAGGAAAAAGACCTGGAGGCATGTCTGTGAGGAGGGTGGGAAACCCTACACTGAATGTGGACAGCACCATCCCATGGTCTGGGGTTCCAGACTGAATACAAAGGAGGAAGTGTTTGACGTTCATCTTCACTTGCTTCCTGACTATGGATGCATGCTCTTGTCACCATGCTAACCCCTACCCTCCCACCATGAGGGGTTGAATCCTCCAAATGTGACTCAAAACAGACCCCTTCTTTCTCAAGTAGCTTTTGTTTGGTATCTAAAACAATATTTATTTTTATTTTATGAGTATGGGTGTTTGGCTGTATAACGCCAGATGCAACCAGAAAGGGTGGTTTTTGAGACAGTCTCATGTGTCCCAGGATGGTCTCCACTCACGTTGTAGCAGAAGATGAGCTCGGATCCCGATTGCTGGGATTGGAGACTCCAGCTGCCTTGCTTGGGTCATGTGGTGGGGCAGATGGAACCCAGGGACTTGTGCATGACTGATGAGCATGCTACAAACTGAACCACCCCCACCCCCAGCCCTTGGAAGTCTGATTCTTGTTTGCTGTGCTAGTTTTAAATTTTTCTCCACGTCTTATAATTTTTTCATCTGTAAATTCCAGGTCATGGTACCTGGCTGGGCTAATCCAATTCCTTATGGTGGTCGTGTACTTTAGATCCAAGGCATGGATGGCATCCACCAGAGCTCTGAAAGCTTGTGGAACCAAAGACTCTCCAGGCATTTTCTGACCCATTGCATCACACACTAGACCCTCCTAAGGTGGCTTGCTTGAATCTTCCTCCATGTTCCCCCTTCTTCTCTTCCTTCTTCTTTTTTTGAGACAGGGTCTTCTATTGTAACTCAAATATTGCTTTGAACTTTTGCTCTTCCTGTCTCCACTCTTTGAATGCTAAGCTGATGAAAGTGTGTCATAAACATTTTTTTGGGGGGGGGGTAGGTTCTTCATGGTGGGGACCACACATGGTATTTAGCTTGAGTTTTGGAGTCTGTGGCTCCCAGTAGGTTGGCTGGCTGCATGGAGTGGGAGACCAAGGCTGGGTAGGGAAAGCAAGAGCTGTGCACAAAGGCAGCTTGCCTGGCCTTTTCAGAGCCAGCAGTGGGATGCAGGTGCACTGTCTGACAAAAGGCCCAGTTCTCAGTGGGGAGGGCTGGTTCTGGCCTTTCAGGTGAAGATAATGAATGGTAGGTGAATGCAGGGGAGAGAACTCAAAGAATGGGGACAAGGCCAGCAGAACTTCAGGGAAATAGTGGCAACTAATGGGCACAGGCTCTGAAAGGCTGCCTTTTTGAACCTGCCAGAGGAAGCAGCCTTTTGCTGGCCTTTTTTTCTTCTTGCTCTCCCCCTTCTTTCCCCTTTTTCTTTCTCTTTTTTTTCCCTAATGCGGGGGGGGGGGGAGGCTTTTTATCTACTCCCAGTATTTAGGCATTTCCTGTGATGCTGGCTGGATGCCCATGGCTGCGTCCTCCCTACCTCAACCCCTCCCTGTGCCCCTGGGAGCTTGGGATGATGAGGGTTAACACCAGGACACACTTACACACCCCAGAAACCAGGGGTGCTTCTGGGAGCTGTGCTTGCCTCCCATGCCAGATCTGACACCTTCCAGCCTCAGGTTTTAGCCAGAATCTCAGGGTAGCACATCAAGTGTGTGATGAGTGAGGGTTGCTTCACAGTCAGCCCCTGGAGAGGGGATGTGACATGTCCCATCTGTCCCATGCATCCTGCCTTCTGGGTCTGCAGCTGGGATGGAGAAATACTAAAGACATGATTCAGGAGGAACAGGGCTGGGGATACAGCTCGGTGGAAGAGTGCTCGCCTAACACAGGAAGGGTCCTGGGTTACATTCCCAACCCCACAAGGCAAACAAAGGAACAAACAAACAACAAAAAAGCCAAAAGGCAAGGGAGAGCATTTGACTCTGGCCACTCCCGGGATAAGAAGAGCTGCTTGTCCCCTCCATCTTCTTTACCCTTGTTTGGGTTTTCAAAGTCCACTGGCAGCACATCTGGCTTTCTCCCTAGTGTGGAGGAGGGTCTGAAGTACATGCAGCAAGGGAGATGCCAGGCCCCCTCCAGCCCCCTCCTTGCTACTGGCTGCAGTGTGATGAGCGGCCTTATCAGTCCATCCCCACACCTTTGGTTTATTTATTTATTTCTTGGGCTGGGAATAATACAGTTTCTCCTACCTGGAAAAAAAATCTAAGAGGCCAGCAGCAAGCATTTTACTATGGCCAAGATATCAGCTAGTCATGTTTGCGTGTTTATTTGTTATCCTTTTTCCCCCTAGTTATTTTCAATCTGAAATCCCAAACCTGTCACATCATGAAGCTTCATGCATAAAATTATGCATTAAATATTATTTAAAAGTTTCCTGTACAAGGTTATATGGGACAACAATACATTTTGTATTTGGGCTTGCAGGGGGTGGGGTGGGAGGGTGTGTGTGTGTGGGGGGGTGGTAGGTGTGGGGGTGGGGCTGGTGTGGTGTGTGTCACATCTCTAAAATACCTCATTCTGTCTGCACAAATATTCCCCAAACTGGAAAATTCTAAAATCATAAACACTCCTGATCCTGAGAATTTCAGATAAGTGCTGGTTAGGGTGTCTGCAGAAGGGCATGGCTCACATTTGTGTGTCATTTTCTATAAGGAGTAGGTCCAGGGAACAGGGACCCAAAAGTCCTGGCTGTGGGAAGGAGTCTTGGACCAATGATGGTAGAGAGGCGATGATTCTCTGTTCACTCATAGCTCAGCCTGGGTTCATGGCCAAGTTCAAGGCTGGGTTCATAGCCAGGTTCATGGCCATGGTTCTGAAGTTGCCTCCCTCCGCCCCCATCTTGTGCTTTTAAAAAAAGAAATCATTATTGTAGCTGCCAAATCGATATTAAAACCAGGGGCTTATGAGAGGGCCTGGCAGGCAGCTCCAGGAATCTTTTTACACTTCTTAATATTGGGGTGGGGGTGGGGTGGGGAGGGAACCTCTTACCTGGGAAGGTCTGAGGACAGCCCAGAGGATTCTCTGTGGACCAGTGAGCCCCTTGTCTGGGGTCTGAGAGAGTTTGCTTCTGAAACATTTCAAATGAATCAAGGAAGAAGCCACTCCCTGACTTCCCAGGTGGAAAAGATGCTCATGGGATGGAGTGGAAGGAGAGAACCTTCTAGAAGCCAACCATTGCTCAGGAAACTAGTCCCTGATTCTGTGGTGCATGAGGTCTGACTCTGCTTGTGAAGATGAGGGAAGCCCAACTCTGTGAACATTACTGATCAATTTTCAGTTAAAAACATGTGAGCTACTTCCCCTGGGAGCCCTGATTCACATTGTTTATCCCCAGGGCAATGGGGGAGGATCATGGAGGACAGAGTGGGTTCCTCCAGTGACAATGGGGCATCAAGACTTGCAAATGACCCAAATGTCAGGGGGACTAAGGCTGGCCAAGAAATGAAGCCATATGCCAATGCTGGGCACTTAAGATACAATTGTGAGCTGGGCAGCTGTGGTGCACACCTTTAATCCTAGCACTTGGGAGGCAGAGGCAGGCAGATCTCTGAATTTGAGGTCAGCCTGGTCTACAGAGTGAGTTTCAGGGCAGCCAGGGCTACACAGTGAGACCCTGTCTAGAAAAAAAACCAAACCAAACAAGAAAAAAAAAAAAAAAAAAAAAAAAAAAAAAAAAAGCCCTGCTATTGTGATCCCTTTTTCCTGAAGTCGCCCCTGCCCTTCCCCCTCCTCTTTCCTTTCTCTCTCTCCTCCCTTTCTTCCTCTCTCCCATTCCTTCTACAAATATTTGCTAAGTGTCCCTGTTCTGTAGGCACCATGGGCCACAGTGTGCTGATGTCGATATTTATGATGTAAGAAGTAATAAAGGCACAATAAAATAAAAGCTTTAAAAGCCAGTTTTGGGGATCTATTATATGATTCCATTCTTGTAAACGTGTGTTTATTTATTCATATACTCGAAAAGGCAGTAAAGCCTTTAAAAGGTCAGGCACCAAGATGTCACTGGTTGGCCCTCTCTTGGTGACAGGATTGTAGGTGACTCTCATAGTTTCAGTGTCTTACTTAGCCTACACTGTCTGAGTCACCCATGCTAAGTCCATGTTTTTTGTATAATTTCACGTGTGCAAAGTCAAGAACTCCGGACATGTTGGGCTTTGAGCTTCCCTTATTACTTTGTGTCCTGTCCCTATGGGCCTGGCTGGCTCCACCTTAGTCATATTTCTTCTCCGCTGGTCAAACATGTCAGGTTGATTCCTACCTCAGGGCCTTTGGATGTCCATGCTGTTAGCTCTGCCCAGGGCTCCCTTCCTTGGGTCTTTGTTGAATGTCCCCCTGTGAGAAGGCTCTACAGCAACTTAATCAAAAGCGAATATGCCCCATGCCTCACATAGGGTCTTCCTGTTCTTGCAATTCTCAAGTTGTCTTGACCCTTCCATACCTGTCCATTTCCTTTTTGCCTGAACACGAGTATGTGTACTCAGGAACCTTGTGTTCTTGGCACCTGGATCTAAACCTGGCGCACAACAAGAAATCAGTAAATATTTGTTGGATGAACAAATTCTGGGGAATAAATATTAAAAAAGAAAAGAGTTTTTTTTTTTTTTTTTTTTTTTTTTTTATTAAAGACACCTGTTTTTCCTGCTTGGTGGGGACCTGTCTGGAACCAGTAGCTTCTAGCCCAAAGGCCATTCCTTTGCTCTTTCTTGACCATTCTTCCCTTTGTGACCTTGCCAGTGACCCTGAGTGGGTGTGGAGCTCACAAATTCTCAGACTGCAGAGTGATCAGCAAGCATGGGCTGCGTAGGAGTTTGGTTGGTCTGTGGGCCATGTGCTGTGTGACATCTGCCAGGGTCACTTCACCTTTCCGGGGAGGGGTTTCTGCTGCTGCTCTGGGAGGGAGGACCCTTCCACTTTCCCTCATAGTGCCACAGGCCAGCACCGCACCCCACAGGCTCTGCTCACATCTGTCTTCCTCACCGGCATCAGGAGTCATATTTGTAGTCGTTTTGGACCAGGTTGGGGCAGAGGGCGTGGAACTGAGACAGTGTCAAACACCAATTTCAAGGTCAGATCTGTAACCTCAGAAGACACACGACATTCTGATGGGCTTGAGGTCAAAGTGAAGGCAGCTTATACCCTGGCTGCTGCACTCAGCCCTGAAGGGCCTTTAAGTTACAAGGCAGTGAAATTACTTCCTCCACCCCCCCAGTCACCCCCCCCCCCGACTTTCCACCTCTTCTTTCTCCCGCTACCTCCAAATCCCTCTTCCTCTTTTTTCCTTTTTGGATTTGTGATTTAGAGTCTCACTTTGTAGCCTTGACTAGACTTGAGATCTTCCTGCTCCAGCCTCCATGGGCTGGGATTCAAGCATGGCGATGCTCTTGATGGATACTCATTTCATCATCTATCCTATCAAGTGGCTCAGATTCTGTGACACAAGGATGCTGCTGACTGATAAGCTCAAACAATCCAGACTTATTTTCTCAAGGGACACTGGAGGCAAAGATTTACAGCCTCTGTGTGTGTGTGTGTGTGTATGTGTGTGTGTGTGTGTGTGTGTGTGTGTGTGTGTGTGTGTAGTGCCCTCAGATCCTGAGAGTTATGGATGGTTGTGAGCTGTCATGTGGGTTCTGGGGACCAAACTCAGGTTCTCTGTAAGAGCAGAGTGTGTTCTTCACGGATGAGCTCCCTCTCCAGCTCCAACAAGGAAGTTTGGAATTTATTCTTCCTTGATCAGCGTACTGAGAAGACTCAGCTCTTGCTCAAAAAATATGGTAATCACCAGGTGTGCTACCAATCACCTGTAATTCCAGCACTTGGGAGACAGAGGCAGGTGCATCTCTGTGAATTCAAAGCCAGCCTGGTCTATGTATCCAGTTTCAGCCCAATGAAATCCTGTCTCAGAAACAAAACAAAACAACAACAAAAACAAGCCAACAAGCCAAAACACAAAACAAAAGAACCAAAAAAATTAAAAATCAAAAACAAAACAAAAAAAACAGTGATTCTAGCACACAAATAGTTCTTCAGGATACAAGAACATTCTACACCTGGGACTTCCTTCCTTCCTTCCTTCCTTCCTTCCTTCCTTCCTTCCTTCCTTCCTTCTTTCTTTTTTCTTTTTTCTTCCGAGACAGGGTTTCTCTGTATAGCTCTGGGCTGTCCTGCAACCCACATAGTTCAAGAACAGGCTGACCTTGAACTCCCATAGATCCAACTGCCTCTGCCTCCCAAGTGCTGGGATTAAATGTGTATGCCACCACCACCTGGCTCCTGGAGTCCTTTCAATCATTCATAACTTTATCTCTCATATGTGAACAATACTATGTTTTTAACATGCTGTAATTATTCACATTGATATAACCAAATGTGAAAACACACACATCACCCACCTGGTCAATGTGTATATACAATACACATTTTTTTTCACCTTGGATTTTTGCCACACACACACACACACACACACACACTTATTTACTTATTTATTTTTGGTTTTTTGAGACAGGGTTTCTCTGTGGTTTTGGAGCCTGTCCTGGAACAAGCTCTTTTAGACCAGTCTGGTCTTGAACTCACAGAGATCTGCCTGCTTCTGCCTCTGCCTCTTGGGTGCTGGGACTAAAGATGTGCGCCACCACCGTCCAGCACCTCATATATTTTTATGGTCATATTATGCAGCCTCACTTACAGAGACAATGGATGGAAACTGCAGCATGATTCTGGATTTTTTTTTCTCCCTGCTTTCATCTTCTCCATAAGTTTAAAACTCCAGGTACGAGAAAAACAAAAGTTTTACAGACTAGGGTCTCCCTCAACAGCACCCATCCTCACGGAGGGACATAGTGTCACAGTGTCCTTGGGCATCCTCAGGAAGCACCATTCCCTGCTACTACCAGGACATGGAGGGGGGATTTCTGGGAGCAGCCTTCCTGGGAAGGCAGTGCCGTATCTGTGTGTTTTGGTTGGGTTATTTTGAGAAGTAGCGGAGTATAATGACATGGAGAGGTGAGGGGTCAGGATCCTGGGTTATAACTCCCAAGGTTGCAGAACCTGGCATGAGTCAGGCCCTTTGGCGCAGGCCCTTCCACTCCACTGAGTTTGCTGTTTGCAGACAGTGTATGCCTGTGTGTGTAGGCATGTGCAGCCCTGTGTGGGTGTGCCTGGAGTGCCTTCTCTTATCACTGTACTTCATTCCCTCGAGTCTCTCACAGAGCCTGGGATTTGCCACTTTCCAGCTAGCCTGGCTGGCCGGCAAGACTCTTGAGAGTCCCATCTCTGCTGTCCCAGCTGTGAAGTCACAGGCAGAGATGGCTTTTCCATGGGTGCTGGGGTTCAGCTTCTGTAGCAAGTGTTCTTACTGGTAGAGACATCACCCCAGCCCATTGTCATTGCATTTAGTGACCGTTAATTGAATAAGGGATGGATTCATCACGAAAATTTCACCGTGAACATTCATGAGTATAATGTGCTTTGATCATTTTCAGTGAACCCCCCACCCCCACCCCATCACCCTCTCTCATTTCCCTAGTGCCCTCTCCATGGGTTTTGTTCATTACAAAATGACTCTGGGCCATGTCTTTATTTTGGATGAGGCCCTGGAAATGTTTAATAACCACCCCCCCTTTTGGTTGAGCCAGATACTCTCTGTATAGCTCAGGCTAGTGTCTCTACTGCAGGGCACAGGGATGTATATGCCACGCCACGCCTGAATCAGTGCACTCTTTAGGGTAAAACAACACTTCAGTTTGATACAGATGCTTCCCTCCATCTCTTTCATAGATGGGGAACTTGGGGCCAAGGGAAATTCCTTTTGCATGGTGAGGTTCACAAAGTTGGTACTGGGGGTGCCGGGCTTAGCGCCCCATCTCCTTGCTGTCACCGCCTGCATTCCCTGTGTCCGATGACATAAAAAACGGGTTCCCATCTCAGGCTGTGTTAACAGTGGCACATGGGGCAAAGGTCACCACACACAGTAAGCCAAGTCAGCCACCTCTCCTCTGTCACGCAGAATGGGCTCTCAGTGGGACCCGTTTTCAGAGACTGAAGTTCAGGATGGCACGATGGCATTCTGTCAAGGATCGGCTCACCGTTGCCAACAGTTTTCAAAGGTTTTAGGGTCTACAGAGCCCCTGAAGAATTTTGGCTTGAAGTATTTTTCTCCTTCGTTTCTGAATCCAATGGTAGATTAGGCGAAATGGAATCCGTATGGTTCTGATTCATTTACACTTAACTCATCAAAATGTTCCTTTTTATGAGCTATTTGATGTCCAGAAAGCCTTTTGAGTAGATTTTATAAGCCTTTTAAAGACTTTTCTCTTAGAAACAGGCGGTTGCATTTTGCCAAGAATAAACAAACTTGAACCTCAGAAGTGCATCGCTTGCCAAGGATCCTGGGGCCAGAGGACAAGCTTACTAAGGCACCCGGTCCTCCCTCCCTCCTCCTATTTCCCCCACACTCTCCTGCTGTGGGGGGCTCTCTTCCCTTCATCGTCTCTTTGCAGAGGTCATTATTCCCTTTGCAAACTTTGACATCTCCCCCCACAGCGCACTCCCCAGGGGAGTTGCTCTCATCAGCAGGGGTAGCCATGGATGGAGCTCTCTCCTCTTATTGCCTGGGAACAAGTGAACAGTGGTGGAGATGCCTGCCTCGGAGTCTCGTGGCTGGAGCTGAGCACTCTCATCTGGTAGTGTAAAGAAGCTCCCACTGTCCCTGGTGTCTCATGCATTATCAGGCAGGCGAGAGGCTCTGATCCTTGTGTTCTGTTCTAGGAAACTGAGGCTGAGGCTGGAGGCTCTACCAGATGACCTAAGACCATTTTGCTCAATGATTGTGAATGCCAATGACCTTGGCTTTGTTTTTCTTTTCTTATGTTGCTTCCTAAGAATGACCCGGAAGGCCACCCAAGGAGCCTCATTTTGGGCTAAGGCATTTCACCTAAAGGAAAACTTGGAAATCAAATCAAGGTTACATATGTGATTCTCATCTTATTGCCATGTTAAGGCTCAGTGGTGACATTTCCAGTAGATGAGAAAGCTAAACTGAGAACCTAAAGTCATTTACACTTAGCTGCCCAGTTAGGCCACTGCAACCAGGCATAAGATGTGAAAAATGTGTGTGTGTGTGGGGGGGAGGGTGGCTCAGTGGGTAGATTGCTTGCTTAGCTTGCATGAGGCCTTGAGTTGCATCCCCAGCATAGCATAGAACAGTGTGATGGCTCAGACCTGCCGTCCTGGCACCCAGAAAGGGGCACCGTCAAAGTGCCTGCTTCCTAGGCTCTCTACAAAGGTAGATGAAGTAGCATGCACAGCCCCCCCCCCCCCCGCCCTGTCTAGTAGGTAGCAAGACCTCCAAAAAAGCCTGGCCCCCTTAGGAACTTATGCATGTGTGTGGCATTTCCTCCTGCAGAATAGGAACATTTTGCCTTGTTGAGAACTAATAGGGAAATTGTAATGAGTGGCAGAAAAACTATAATGCCAGATCCTCCCCCCCCCCCCCCCGCCCCACTGTGGAGAATCAGCTCCACTGCTCAGGAGCGCACAGACCCCGGAGGAAAAGCAAGCCGTGAAACCGGAGCAGAGAGCAGGCCCTGGGAAAGTACCATCTCCTTCTTGGCACCAGGCGGAGGGAAATGCGGAACAGTCATCGTAAATACGGTCATTTGTAACGTCAAAGCAACAATGGCAGCCGCGGCGCCCATGTCTTTCATTTCTTTTACTCCCTCCTCTTGAAATGCCTTGTCCCTGAGCGGAAAAAAATCACAGGAAGATGTGAATAACGTTTTCATTCACCGGGGTTCCTGGCGATGTATGAGCACCGCCTGCGCCCTGCGTTCTTCCCAATGGGTTTCTCTGCAAGAATGTCAATTCCTTTTTTGGGTCGAGAGGCATGGATCGTCACCTTCATTTAAGAGCATTTTTCTCCTTTTTAAATAAAGAATGAGGCACTGGAGTGTGTATCTTGACACACCATCAAATGGCATTCACTCCCCCTTCCCCTTTGTGGTCTGGGAACCTACTGTCCCCACCCAGGAAGCAGGCTGGTGTGTGTGTGTGTGTGTGTGTGTGTGTGCAATGAGAACACCCTGCAGCAAAGAGATATCAAAGCTGCTCTGAAAAGAATAAAGTGTGTGGGGGATGGACTTTGCTTCTTAATTGTCTCTTTCCCAACACACATATGTGCTGGCACAGGCACGCATGTTTCCAAAGACACATGTACAAATGTATGCATACATACACACATATATATGTCTACACATATTCACACACATAAGCATACCTATACATATGCATACACTTGATACACCCACATATGACACCTTCATCCCCCACCCCCATCCCCACCCCGGCCAGCTCAACTTACCTTAATGACCCAGGTACACATGAAGAGCCATTTTTCTCCTGACACATTATGATGACAAGGCCCCATTTTCTTTCTTTTAAAAAATTTATTACTATTTTTCCAATTTATTTTTATTTAATGTGCATTGGTATTTTTCCTGCATGTATGTTTGTTAGAGGGTGCTGGATCCCTGGAATTAGAGTTACAGACAGTTATAAGCTGCCATGTGGGTGCTGGGAATTGAACCTGAGTCCTCTGGAAGAACAGCCAGTGCTCTTAACCACTGAGCTATCTCTCCAGCCCCAAGATCCCATTTTCTAAGTGCAGTTCAGGAGCCATCTCCTCTAGTATCCCCACAAAAGTCTGTGATTTTCCTCCCTCTTTCTCAATTTAATATTAATACATTTGCTTCTTGCCACTGAATCTGTTTTGGATTTTATTCTAAAATGAAGCAGCTTGTAATTTTTTTTTTCTAATTTCAAAATTTTCCCTTGTCCTAAGGACAGGACCCTAACAAATTAACTTAAGATTTGGAAGGGTATTGATTTCTCTTAACATTTTCATTTCAACTGTTTCAACTGTTTACGACCAGAAGGGAAATGTTGTGTTTGTGGACAGAGGGTGGAGGGCGTGGTGGGAGTTTTATGTGTGGGTTAATGGGAAGGATAACTTTGGATAAAATTAAGTGTGTGTTGTGTGTGTGTGTGTGTGTGTGTTGGGGGGAGGAGAGGAAGAGAGAGGGAGGTGGGGTTTGTGTGGGTGTGTGGGTGTGGGGTGTGTGATATGTGTATTTGGTGTATGTGTGTAGGATGTGGGGTGTGTAGGGGCATGTGATATGTGTCTGTGTATTTGGTATATGTGTGTAGGATGTGGGGTGTGTATGGGTGTGTGGTATGTGTCTGTGTATTTGGTGTGTGTGTGTAAGATGTGGGGTGTGTAGGGGCATGTGATATGTGTCTGTATATTTGGTATATGTGTGTAGGATGTGGGGTGTGTGTGGTATGTGTCTGTGTATTTGGTGTGGTGTGTGTGTGGTGTATGCATGTGTGTAGTGGTGGGCACACCCATGTATGCATGTGTAGAGGTCAAAGGAGGACTATCTTATTCTCTGCGTTATTCCCTTGAGGCAGGGTCTCTCACCAAACCTGAAATTTTCTGTTTCAGACTCAGTTGGGCAGCATGTCCCTGGGGTCTGCTACCCAGGGCTGGGGAGACAGGTGTGTGCAACCATACTGGGTTTTCATACAGTCTCATGTTTGCATCTCAAACACCATCTCAAACACTCTTGGCCAGGGGACCATCTCTCCAGTCTTCAGATTAACTTTTTTTGTTTGTTTTGTTTGTTTTTTGGTTTTCGAGAGAGGCTTTCTTTGTGTAGCTTTGGAGCCTATCCTGGCACTCACTCTGTAGATCAGGCTGGCCTCGAACTCACAAAGATCTGCCTGCCTCTGCCTCCTGAGTGCTGGGATTAAAGGCGTGCGTAACCACTGCCTGGCCAAATGAATGTTTAATATAAATGTGATTCACTTTAAAACAGAAACAGTCTTTTATAGTTTTTCCTCTATCTACCCAAATCTTGCCTTTGTGATGAGAGGCACACATGCTAGATGTATGAAAACTGGAATATTGGCAAAATGCAAAGGAAACAATGTCACATCATAGAGGTAAACAAGCCTAAATATTTGGATTTATTTTATTCAGGTTGAGATATCCCTTTAGCTGCAACTGGGAGTCATCTTTCATACTGTGTCACATCACAAGCATCTTCTTGAACTGTTAAATATTCATTAGAGTCGTATTTTAAAGCGATGGTGATATATTTGATTATACCACAATTCTACTGAATCATTTTAAACTGATGGACATTTAACTTTGCGGGGGAACCATTTGTAATAAACACCAGTGTGATGAACATCTTTATGCATGAATCATTGACCTCAGATCACATTCTGAGATCAAAGAGTTGGATTGGGTGGTACAAAGAGGAGAAGGGAAGAGAGGATCAGGATGGATATGCAGGCAAAAAAAGATCTTGCGAGCTCCTACATGTCAGACTAAGGGTTTGGGGGTTTTATTCAAATAATTAAAACTTGTAATGATGATGATGGGCCCGATAGCAGCTAACATTCATCAAATCTTTACTGTTTACTAGACTTCCTTCCAAAGAGGTTTTAAAACTAATTTTTTGAATCTTTGCACTCACCCTGAGCTATAGGCATGACATAATAACCCAAAGCTGTGGGGAATTTGAATCACACAGCCCTGGCCCTAAGGTTCATGGAACCCCAGACTTTAGAGAGATGCACACACTTCTCCACTTTGGCTCATTACTTTGTGGCAATATGGAACCCCAAGATGGTTTTGGGCAAATGGATTTGCATGTGTAACAGGCTCACTGTCTGCAATGGGAAGAGATGGAGCAGACAAGGACCAACTCCAGGGAGAAGGATGGAGGGGTAAGTGCTGGAGGATGGAGGGAGGAGGTTGGATGGAGAGAAAGTGGATGAGGAGATAAAGGTACATGATTCCTCTGATACCTTGCAGGCTTGGGCAGCTGGTAGATGGATGCCTGTGGGGAGCTGAGGGGATTTGAATATCCCTCTCAAGGCCTCTAGATCCTTTCCTGCTACTGTGACACAAATCCCTGATGGAGCATCAAGGTGGTGGGAGCTACAAGGAGATGGACAAGATGTGTGTGTGTGTGTGTGTGTGTGTGTGTGTGTGTGTGTGTGAAAGTCAGGGGATGACATTTGCAAGACCTCACTCTCAGGGACCTATATCCTCCAGCTAAGCCTATATTCCAAAGTTTGTAAAACCCCTCGAAGCGATGTTATAAATTGGAGACCAAGCATTGAACATATGAGCCTGTGGGGCCCAATGTAAACAGAAGAGACAGAGCGTTGTCACTTCAAGAAAGCCATCTGTGACCTAGAGGGACAAGATACTGAGCCTGGGCACACGATCAGCATCCATGTAAAACCCGACAAGCCTCTGTGTGGGTGAGTGAAGGAGATGGGAGGGCAGGCGGGGTCACTGCTCCCATTACCTCAGCTCTGGAAACCTCTCAAACGGGGGCACACCCACTCCATGCAGAGTGGCGTGACCAGAAGTTGGGTACCAGACACACAAGTTGGGAGTTTTTAAACATGAGTCCAGTCGAGAAGGTTTTCAGGGTTTATTTTAAACCAGAGAGGTGGGGGATAGAAGTATGGGTTTATGTGTGTGTTGGGGGACATTCTAACTTAGAATGGCAGTGTTTCCTTTGTTGTGTGCGTGATGGTGACAGTGCTGGTTAACTCCTCTGCACATAAGCATAAGTGGGAAAATATGATTATCCAAGACTAATAAGTATATAATCTAATATGTACATGTTTTCCTCTCGGTATTCCCTAATTTGAAGACTTAGATTCTGCTCTCAGTGATCCTGGAATTGTGTTTGTGGTTCCTCAATGGAGGGTTGATTTCTAGCAGGCTGGTGGGTTATCTAATATGTGAGTGGTGTGTGTGTGTGTGTGTGTGTGTGTGTGTGTGTGTGTTTTGTGAAAGAGTCTGGTTATGTAGCCAGAGAGGGAGCATTTCAGACGCTTGTTCCCACACCTAGCTTTTATGCTCTCAGCAATGCACAAAGCACTTTGTGCAAGAGTGTCCATTGAATACTCCCTATCATAGCTCGGTGAGCTTGGGATTAAGAATGTTCCCGTTTCACAGTTGAGGAAGCCGAGTCTCAGACAAGCAAAATGACTCATGTGGGCTCCAGAAGGGGTTGCCTTCAGCTATCAAGCTTGGGTCCAATGCTCTTCCCCACTTTGATTCCTCTGCCCTCCTCGCCCCACACCCCAGTGTGGGGGGTTGAACCTACAACCTCATGTAAGCTGGGCAAGATCCTTAACAAGTGAGCTACATCCGAGCCTACAGCTCTTGTTCTTTATGTCATTATTTTCTATCACCAAAAGACAAATGAATCCTGACCCCATTGTGCAAACTTGCCTTTGTTTAAAAGTTAAGTTGGCCTGCCTCCTCCTGCTCCCCTTTTTCTTTTTGACAGGCTTTCCCTATGTAGCCCAGGCTGGTCTTGAACTTGTATCCTCCTGCCTTAGCTTCCCTTTATCTGTCTGGGACTGCAGGTGAGACCACCAAACTCAGCGAAAGCTGTGCTCCCTACTGCAGCCCCTTCTGGCTGCAGAGGAGATTATTCTGACCACGGGGCAGGGTGGATGTCTCACTACACCTTGTCTTTACATCTTTGGAACATGTTGGCCATGCTGGTTATGTCGCTCAGAGCTCCGAGGTGCCACCTTCAGCCCAACCTGGGAGCGAAGCCTACTGCTTCCCCCGTTTGCGTCTCTGCTCGTGGTCACAGCTGTTGCCATCAGACACAGCATCCCGGGGATGCTATGCACATGGGGCACGATGACACTTGGTCTACCTGCTTTGCGAGTGTGATTAATGGTGGAGGTGGGATGACTCGGTTCCATAGACTGGTGTCACGATGCTCACTGTAGGGGTGCTCTGTCGGTAGTCACTCTGCAGGGAGGAAAGGCCCCACTGATGAGCAAGCAGCGGTGATCTTATTTGCAGGTGTGTTTCAGGGGTTGCACACGCATGCTGCTGTGTATTAGTGGAGAGCAGAGAACAACTTGCAGGATCTGGTTCTCTGTGTCTACCACATGGGTCCTAGGGATTGAACTCAGGCCATTGGGCTTTGCTGCAGGCTTCTTTAGCCTCTGAGCCAGCCCCAGAGAACAACACTCTTGTCAAGGAGTGCACCAATGCCTACAGCACTGGCTGGTTTCATGTCTCCCCAAGTCCCAGTAAGTTTAGGAAACTATTTGAAGTACAAATGGGGAAAGTCAGGATTTACTATTTGGCTGGAAGTTCTGTGTGGTAAATCTTTCATACCCCCCCTATTTACCTTGTTCCCCCCTCCCCGTGGCATTTTTAAAAGTTTAGTTTTTATTTTATGTGCATTGGTGTGAGGTGTCAGAGCCTCTGGAAATGGAGTTACAGACAGCTGTGAGCTGCCGTGTGGGAGCGGGGAATTGAACCCAGATCCTCTGGAAGAGCAACCAGTGCTCTTAACTGCTGAGCCGTCTCATCTCTCTAGGCCCAGAAGAACCTTTTTCAATGAGAGAAACAGGAAAATGCAGGAATTAAAGAGCCCATTGCCCCGTGCAGAAGAGTACCAGGAGATAGGCACAGAGGCCCGATGCTAGTCTGGCTTTGATGACCTCTTTGCCCTCCCCTTGGCTTCAGAAGACCCAAGCCCATCATCAGCTTCTGTGTAGAGGGGGTGTGGCAACAGTGTGTGTGTGTGTGTGTGTGGGGGTCAGTGTCAATGTCTAACAAAATCAGCGCCACCACATACATCGCCCAATCAGCGATCGACATCCCTGAAGAAGCCCAACGGCTTCATCCCAACGCATCTTACAAAAGAATGACTAATCGCAAGGCACCAGGGTTGCAACTGGGACAACACAGGCTGTCACACCAGTCTGCCACTGTATGGGCCATCCAGCCTACAGTGTCTTCCAGGCTGTGGTATTCAGTTCTGTCAACTTGATACAACCCGCCTGAGAGAAGAGTCTCAGATCAGCCATGGTCTAGATGAGATTGGCCCGTGGGCACTTCTCTGAGGGATTACCTTGATTTTGTTAATTGAAGCAAGGGGGTCTGTCTACTATAGGCAACACTCTTCCCTGGGTTTGGGTCCTGAATTGTGTAAGAGCAGAGAATGCTAGCTGAGCACTAAGCATTCATGAGTTTTATTTTTTCTCTGCTCTTGACTGCCGATGTGATTTGACAAGCTGCTTCAAGCTCCCTCCAGTCACTTGGGACTGTAGCCTAGAATCAGGAACCAGATAAACTCTTTCTCTCCTGAGTTGCTTGTTGTCAGGATATTTTAACACAAACAGAAATGAAACTATGACGCCACCCAAATGTAATGTTCCCCCGATAAGTCAGTCTTCAGCCTAGTACACTTTTTTAGGATTACTACAGCCCAACCCACCCCATGCCAAGCCAGTGCTGACTCAGCAGGCACAACTGGCCTAAAGTGATGGAAACAGACAAGTAGGCAGAAGAAGGCTTTGGAAAACCCGGTGTCTTTCGGAACCAAATGCTGTGGTTGTGTGTGACTGGGATTTTCCCAGCCTTGGTGGAATGAAGAAATCCTACATCTAGCCCTTTGTGCCAACCGGCCCTGTTTCTTCCAGCCTTCACCAATCTATTTCTCCTCTTTTTCTGTCTCAGCCACCTGTGCTGGTGCCAGCTTGGGCCTTGAAAATGCCAGAGAGAGCGAGAGCGAGTGAGCGAGCGAGTGAGCGAGAGAGAGAGAGAGAGAGAGAGAGAGAGAGAGAGAGAGAGAGAGAGAGAGAGAGAGGATGAACATTATAGGGAAGGTGCCAAGCCTGGGGAGGTATGTAGATGGATTCTCAGCAAGGGCATCTTGGTGTGGTCTGCCCGTCCATCTAAGACAAACCTCAGGTCCAACACTTACTTTGGCAGAGAGAGAGAGAGACACAGCACAAAGTTTGCCCCCTCCACCCCCCGACCCCACCAAATCCTGCCCAAGAAGTGGGTCCAGGGATCTACTCCTTGTCTTTTTCCTTTTCAAACAAACCGCCTGGCTTTTAAGGTCTTCAGAAATGCCATTAAAGGCCTCTTACCCCCTCATATACTGGAGGCGTTGGATGAAAGGGGGTGGGGTGGGGGAGATGATGGGGCCTCCAAGAACAGAGAGCAGAGGCCTTAATTTCGCCTGTCTCCCCTGGCCGTAATGGTGCTGGATATAAACACGGCCCTGGTGAATGTTGGAACAGTGATTATAGGACAGGCCTGGAAGAGGAAGTGCTTGCAAGCCACAAGGAAGACTGTCGCCCTTTGGAGGAGTTAGGCCTCCCTTTTCACCCTCTTGGCTGTCCCCCCCACCCCCAAGCCCAGCCCTCCTACTTTTCTTCTCTGGATTCCCTGTACTGTAAACACGGTGACAGAAATTAGACCTGGGCAAATCTGTTAAACATTTTAAGTCAAAGTGGGGTTAGTAGTTGTCTCACTTGGAGGGATATGCGAGACGAAACTAATAACTCAGTAATGGGCCTTTTGTTTTTGTCTGGGGTCTGGTGGGAGGGAGGTGGGAGGCTGGGGCCAGGGGTGAGGAGCAGGGATCCAGGATGGGAGGCAGGGCCAAGGCGGCTGTTGGAAGGCTGGAGTCAATGTTGGGGGGCCAAGCCTCTCTGGGGAGGTCTCCGCCGCCAGAGTGTCCGGAAGAGCCACGAGTGACCACCCCATCGACACGCTATTTGCCCTCCTGTTGGGGCACCATTGGTCCTGGGTCTCCTGGTCACAAAGTGCTTCTTGACATCTCCAGGCTGCAGACTAGGCTGGTCCCTCTTCCTTTGTTCCATCCGTGAAGTTCCCAGTGACGTCAATGGGCTTCCAGATGGGGACCACGTGCAAACTGAGGGGACCAGAGAGCAAACCCAGCGAGCCGAGCCTGGGCACCGAGGAGTCCACACTGACATGTTTTGTAGTCTGGAAACTTCTGCCTAGGATGGAGTGCCTCTTTATAATTCTGGTCAGATGATTGGAACCAGAGATGAACAGCACCACGGGACGCTCCTTTAAGTGGGCTCCTAACATCTAGAGGGAGCTGGCTATGTTGTCAGGGGAGTAACATGGGCATGACATGGCTAGGACAGGCCTGACCTTTGTCCTCGGGGGATGCTTTGGTCTGGCATTTTGTACATTAGATAATAAATTAAAACCTCCGTGGGCCACGACTTCAACATTTCCCGTTGTGAGTTCCAAGGCAAGACGGAAGGGCATAAAATGGGCTAGCTTCTAAGAAACAGGATCTTTTATTTATAGTCTCTAATAATTTCATACATGTAAGCAATGCATATTGACGGTACCCACCCTCGATGGTCTCCTCATCCTTCCTCTCCTTTTTTTCCCTTTGTAATCCGCTGTGTCCAGTTGGTGCCCCGCTATGTTCACTGATCTTATTGGCTCCATCTTGTGGAGCTGATCTGCAGTGGGTTCATGAGTGCAATGGGAGGGCGTGTCCAGAGTGCGGCGCCTCACAGCTTCCCTTCCCAACCCGTGGCTCGTACACCCTTTCCACCCCCTTTCCCGTGACGTTCAAAGTGGGTCGTATTAGTGTTTACGTCTGTGAACTACTGTCCTCCTTTTGTGCACCCACTGTCCTTTCTCTCTCTCTATCTCTCTCCCCCCCCCACCCCTCTCCACCTAGCCCCAGCTATCCTGAAACTCTGTTGACCACGCTGCCCATGCACTCACAGAGATCCATCTGCCTCTGTTTCCCTGAAATGCTGGGATTAAAGGCGTGTGCCCACCACCGCCTAGCTGGCTGTGCATTCTTGATAGTACTTAGTCGGGGAGATGGTGTCCATCTGGTCTCCTGCTTCAGCAACTTGAGTGACCAGTAGAGTCAGGTGGAAATGTTAGTCATAAATCTAGAACCTTAAAACATTTCATCTCCTTCCTAGGAGTCTTGGGATGTTTGGTCTTGGTGCCAGCCACCTGAGGAAGTCTGTGTGAATGAGAGGTCTCGCATCAATTTTCCCCAGGCCTTCTCTTCTGCCCTATACTCTGTGGACCAGAGATGACACAGAGAGGCCATTTCTGCCAAGGGACCATTTCTTCTGATCCTTGTCAAGTAATGGATGAAGGAACCAAATGAATGACTTGTTTTCTTAAGCCAGTCTGTGCCGGCAGTGGCTACGCAGCAGTAGTAGAGTCTGACCAACGAGCCGTTCCTCCCAATTGCAATGTGATTGGCTGCTTCCTTCACTGAAAAGAGAATAATGCAGGTTCTCATACTGTAGCCCAGGCTGGCTTAGAATTCACTCTATAGCTCGGGCTATCCTCCTACCTCAGCTTCCTGGGTGCTGGGATTTCATACCCTGCTGTGAGTGAGGTTCATGCTGCAGGGCCAGGGTCACTGGGAGAGTGAAGAGATTTTGAGGATTCACAGACAGATCAGATGTACTTTATTCGTTTCAGAGGAAGGCTGCTAGGTAGGCACACAAGCCGACAGACAGACAGACAGACAGACAGACAGACAGACAGACGGAGGCGGGTTGGTGAAAGCAGGAGTGCTTAGGCTTTTCACTTCCAGGCCATATTTATATAGAATCACACAAAAGTGGCACTCTGCCAGAAATAGTTCTATAACAGATTTTATCACTTTTTACCTCTGGGGTTCCATGGATGTGCCAAGTCAGCCATTTTGCACTGCCTTCCGTTGGGTATTCACGGTCAGCCATGTTGTCCCACACTGTCTGGTCCCTACTTCTGCCCTCTGGTTCAGCTAGAGGAAGGGGCTCATGAACAGATTCACCGTGGATTTATCAAGGCTCTAAGCAACAGGTACCGGAGACGGGGCAGAAGGTGACAAAGAAGAAAATATCAGTGTTGTGGTGGGAATTTGTAAACATTCAACATTATAAACAACAACAAAACCCCAAATGCTTATTGAGTAATTGCTCTTGCCGACCACATATAGGAGAGCCAAGATGCTCCAGGTGACGACGGGACAGAAACAGTGCAAGAAATGATGAAGGCAAACGAGGAAACCAGACACGACTAGGCAAATTCAGGAGGCAGCCTGAGCCACCAGGATCCTGGGCTTGCCTCTCAGCACATCCGTCTGTGATTTCGGGAGTGTCTACACACGCTCAGAAGCCAGGGCCATCAGCATCGGCCTGTCCCTGGCTTGGTTGACTCCAGCCCCATCACCGATAGCAGGGCTTCCTGTGACCCACAGGAACCTGGCTGGCCCCCCAAGGCACATCATTTATTTCCTGCGAGTGCGGATTCTTCCTCTTCGTCAAAGATGCTCAGGGTTATGACTTTCTCCGCTTCCTGGGGGAATCGCCCGCTCCACACAGCCATTACTCACCCTGTTGAAGCTGTCTCCTCACACTTCCTCTCAACCCTTCCCGATCACCTTTTGCAAGCCACTGGCTGGAGGCCAATTGCCGCCATCTTGGATCACTTCTGAAGATGGCTGCCCCCAGGGAAGCTTCCTTTTTCTTCTTTTCCTAGACAGTAAGTATCATTTGTTTTATGCCTTCTCATCTCTCTCTCTCTCTTTTCTACATACACAACCAGGAAAAAACAGTATTTATCTGCTTGTGACACAGTTGTATAAACCTGGTATCATGCCCGTGTCTTTTGATGCTGAAGTGAATTAAGGGTGATAAATTATCCACAGATGCAATTTTATTGATCATATTTGGAGGCTGTTCCTTTAATCTGTGAAATGAGTTGGGTCCTGCTCAGTTCCTTGTTTGTTTTCTAAATGTCAGTGAACACACATGTGAACATATCTCAAACGAAGCATCAGTAGTCATGAATCATGAGAGCGGTAACAAAATAGGTAATAGTAACTGAATTGCCAATCAAAAGAGTGGCTGTGTAAGAGCCAGAATGCCTGGGTTGGCATTTCACCCACTCTGTTCATAACTGTGTGAGCCTGGGCAAACTAACATCTCTGTGCCTCAGTTTCCCAAGCTGTAAAAAGATAACAGTATTCTCTTCAAAGAGGTGTCATAAAAACTAAATGGACACAGAAGACAGAAGTTCTCAGAGTGACACCTGACCATTGTAATTGCTGCATAAATATTTTTATTATTATTATTATTTACAGCTTGTTTCTGTAACTTGCCTCTTTACTCTTCTCTCCCATCCCTTTCCCTCCCTTTCTTCTCCTCCCCCCTTCTCTCCTCTCCCCTCCCCACTTCTCTGCGTCCTTCCTTTTCTCTTTTCCTTGATGCTGGCTTGGAACATATGGACTCAAGCACATTATTTATCTCTCCACTTTATTTATCTTTATTTATTTTTTTTTTTTGAGTAGGTCTTGCTATGTAGCTGAGGCTAGCCTGGAACTTACGACTCTCCTACCTCAACCTCCCAGTGTGCATCACTACACATGGCTTGATTTCTTTTAGAACTTTATTTTATGTGTATGGGTGTTACATATGTCTATGAACCACATGTGTGCTTCATGCCCATAGAGCCCAAAAAGGGCATCAGAAACCCTGAGATTGTTGTTACAGAGAGAGCTGTTGCGTGGGTGCTGGGAACTGAACCCAGGAAGAGCAGCCAGTGCTCTTAAGTGCTGAGTCATCTTTCCCACCACTTGGCTGCCTTGAATATAAACACCTCTCCACTTTCAACATCTATCAATCTGTTATTTGTTCATGTTAATGTTAAGAAACTTGCCATGACAAGAACTCGGGACCTCTCACTTTGAAAACAGATATTAGCAATAAAAATGGAGTTTCCAACTATGATGGCTATGACCTTGGATTGCCTTGGTTATCAGGGCTCTCTGGACACCTAGCCTCATCCCACTGTGAGTGCTGGCATTGAGGCCTCTGTGGGGTTGGGATGAAACCAGTTGTCTAACCAACCCCATGCACGGTCTCTAAGTGGCTGTTAAATACTTGTCAACACCAGAATGATAAATGGTATTTTGTGAGTTTTGGCACTTTATTTTTGGGTGTTGCACAGCTTGTGTCTGTGTTTGTGTGTGTGCCTGTGTGAATTCTGGCAGGTGGGTGCTTATGTATGTGTGAGTGTCTCTCTGTGTGTGTTTCTGTGTGTGTGTGTGTACAAGCTCTGTCAGGTGGGTGTTTTTGTGTGTATGTATGTGTGTGTCTCTCTGTCTGTGTTTCTGTGTGTGTTTCTGTGTGTGAGCTCTGATAGGTGGGTGCTTGTGTGTATGTGTCTCTGTGTGTCTGTTTATGTTTGTGTGTGAGATGTTTGTGTGCAAGCTCTGTCAGGTGGGTTTTGTGTGTGTGTGTGTGTGTGTGTGTGTGTGTGTGTGTGTGTGAGCTCTGTCAGGTGGGCGTTTTTGTGTGTTGCTGTCAGAAGTCACTTGTTCTGGTATTGTTTTCCAGGTTCTACTTAGCTCTTTTTAGGGTAGGTGGAAGGAGTTACCCCATAGGCTAGGCTATCCTTATGGTGAACCTGAGGATCCTTCTGCCTCTGTCCCCCCAGTTCTAGAACTACAAGCATTCTCCACCACACCTGGCTTTCTGTGTGGGTGCTGGGGCTCGAACTCAGGTCTTCACATTTGTTCGAGGAGCATTCTATTGACTGCAGTCTTCCCAGATCCAGGTCTAATCCTTGGGATTTTGTCAGTAATTCCTCTGACAAACCAATCTGATAAGGTTGAGGCTTGGCCTCCTCCTGAACCAACACCACCACTGGGGAACTCTGGCTCTGTTTTTGGCTGGGATGTACATAACTGTCACTTACTATTCACCCCGGGATGATAAAAGTTACCAAAAAAGGGGGAGATGTATGAAAAAGATTAAGGCCTCGGAATGAAAACTATTTTTATGGGCCGTTTGGCCTAGACTTTGAAGTTCAATGGCAAGTGAGGTATTATGATCAGCTTGGATTTCACACCTACTCAGTTCTGCAACCTGGCTATGATGCACAGTCTCCTCTGGGGAAGGAAGAATGAGGCTAAATTAAGGCAGGCTGAGAGCTGGCCCGCCGCTGCCATTTCCTCTATTAAGGTTGGCCAGGCACTGTTTACACTCCCCCCCTTTAGATTGGAAGATGGTGTGATGATATTGAAAATATTTCACAAAAAAAACCCTACTTATAATCCTAGCACCCAGATGCAAAAATACTTCTATTGTTTTTTTACACACTATCAGTTTTCCTGAGAACAATGATCTGAGATGTGTGCATAACTTACTGAAAATTAAGGTATATATTTTATTGTAGTGTGTGTGCCTGTGTGTGTGTGGGGGGGAGGTCGGGAGGAGAGGCAGAGACACGCAGAGAGTGTTAATGTGGTCATACACATGATGGTGCATGTGTGAAGGTCAGAAAACATCTTGGTGGCATCTACTCTCGCTCCATCCTTACATGGCTTCTGAAGTTGGACCTGAGGACACCAGGCTCACAAAGAAAAGTACCTTTACCCACTGAATAATCTCTATGGCCCCAGAATGTTCTTTAAGCATCTTTAGGAGCTGAGGCTGACTCAGCAGTTGTGGGCACTTACTGTTCTTCCAGAGCGATGGTTAAGTTCCCAGCATCCACGATGCAGCTCACTGACCCCTATGACTTCATCTTCAGGGCATCTAACACCCTCTATTGGACACCATGGCCATCTGCACTCATTGTGCAAATCTACACTGACACAGGCACAGGAAAAGAAAACTGAAAATATTCTTTAGTCTTTTAAAAGTAACTAAAATTGTTATTTTTATTATAAACTGTTGCTATTGTCACATATTCTTTGCACTGCACACAGTGATGGGTTCTGCTGTGATACATTTCAACATGTTTGCCGTGTGTATGTTTGCCTCCACCCGCCCCCACCCCCACCCCCACCCCCACTCCCGCCTCATCTGTCTCCTCAGTTCCTTTCCCAGTGTCACTAGCAGGGATCTTCAGCCCCTCAGCTTCCCCCGATGAGCTCCAGCGAGGCTCCAAGGCAATAGCCCCCAGTAGGAACCCGGTTCATACTGGTCCCCAAAGCCATGTTTTGTAAGGCATGCTAGTCTACATCTTACAAGTAGGGAAACTGAGGCACTGGGAATCTATGCTGTTTTCCCATGGTACAGAGCCAAGCTATAAACACTAAGCCCCATTGTACCTGACCCAACTTTTCTCCATGGCCTACATTCAATTCTATCCAATGCTAGGAGGTAGTGATAGGGCCTGAGTGCCAGCCGCTGCCCCAACTGGCTTTTGTTTCCTCTCTCCTGGAGGCTGGCAATTGGGTTTGAGGATTGGAGCCATCGACCCATTGCACAACCTGCATGGCTTCATGTTTGTTTCTTCGTCTGTAAAATGGGCTTAATAATAGCAGGGGTGTTGTGGGCCAGATTAATTAACGTTTGGACAAGTTCTTTGAGATGCTTGGGATGAAAGGCGTGGTGGACAGCCAAGAGTCATTACGGCAGAGGTGTTCGCAGTACTAATTTAGGGTTCCCCAGGTTTCCCACTTGGCAGCCTCTGCTGACATCGCTGACTCAGGAAATAAGGAAGCAGAAACTATCCCTGCTTCAGCAGAGGGAGCAGGGTTCCCCCCACTTCCTCTTTGGAAGTCCTTCTGTCCCCCCTGGTTGCACTCAAGAGCAGCAGGGGTGATAACGGGGTGGGGTGATCAGGAACCTACAGCATGCTGCCTCCTCGCCTGCCTCAATACAACTTCCACCTCTGTGGGAGAGATGGTGGCAATCGAAGCCCGGTGTCTCCTAAGGGTGCAGAGATAAAGATGGGCACAACGGGAGCTTGAGTTGCGGCTCATTGGGTACAGGCTTGCCTATTGCCTAGTCTGTGTGTAAGGACTCAGGCAACATGCTGGCCTGCCCCATCGCCTGGCAGAATGCACTCAGGCAGTACTCTGGTCAGCCCAGGTTCGATGAGTACTGGTCTGCACGCAGGTGCAAAGGACCCCTTTAAAAGGAAGGCCCCACCCTCTTATGCTCTCTTCCCACTCCCTCTTCCCCATTCTCCGTTCACCTCCCCTCTGTTCCCCTGGATCAAACAGGACTTTCCCCCACTCCTCTCCCCTCCCCCCCCTCCCCTGCCTCAGTCACCCTTGCCTGCCATGGAATCCACCATGGTCCCCCACGCAAGGTTCCCTTCAAGCTTTGTCATAACAGTGTCTGCTTCAAGTAAACACTGTATAAACCCAGCATGGTGTGGGCATGTGTGAAATCCCAGCACTGGGGCGGGGGTGGGGGTGGAGGGGTGGAGGAATGGTTGGGGGGAGGGGAGGCAGGAGGATCAGGAGTTCAAAGCCATCCTTGGTTACGAGGTGAGCTACGTGAGACCCTGTCTCAGAAGAAAGGAAAAGCAAAAGAATAAGTCTGAAAATGGAAGAAAAGGAAAAATCATTTGGATCTGAAATGGATGGCTATGACTGTTGATAATCATGTATAGCATTGCCGGGTCCCCACCTGCACAATATAGGGGCTACAAGAGATGGGGGGAGAAAAACCTCCCCTCACTCTTTCTTTCTTTCATTGTTTTAGTTTATTTATTCACCATTTATTTATTTATTTATTTAGATGTGGCCTCACTGTGTAGTTCTGGTTGGTCCGGAACTCTGTTGACCAGGCTGGCCTTGAACTCACAGAGATCTGTCTCTGCCTCTCTAGTGCTAAGATCAAGGGTGTGAGCCACCATGCCTGGCCCTTTCACTGTATTTTCGTTGACGGTTGTATTCCAGTAGAAGCTTTCATTTTTAGATCGACAGGCAACGTGGGACATCTGTGGACTCCCGACAGAGCCAACCATGTCTCCTGTGTGTAACTTTAGCATCTTAGGGACTAGATGCCATGTTTGGCTCAGTGAATGAATGGCCGTTCACACACAATTTAAGTAATCCCCAGACTTTGTACGCGTGTGTACTCCTGTGTGTTTGGAGGTCAGAGTGTTTCGAGGTGTGCACCTCTGGCGTCATCTGTTTTGCGGTTGCTGTTGGTTTTCTTAGACAGGGTCTCTCGTTGGCTGGTTCCTTGCCTAGTAGATGATATGGCTGGGCATGGAGCCCGGGGTTCACTTTTTTCCACCCAGGGTTGAGACTGCAACTGTGAGCCACTATGCCCAGGTTTCTTTGTGTTTTGTTTTTCTTTTTTATGTGAATTCTAACTCAGGTCCCTGTCCTTACATGATACACACTTTACTACCTGAGGTCTGGGTCCCAAATCCCATCTTCCTTACTTTGCCCAGGTGCCCTCTTTTATTCTATGGTCCCGTTAGGGACACCATGCTGTGAGCGCCTCATGGCACTCTTAGCGGTCTCTCCCAATGCTGATGGTTTTATGGTTTAGGGAAGCATTGGTCATCGCTTGCTCACAGACCATCGATTGCCTCTGTCGGTGTTGACAAACTTCTCACGGTTAGTCTGGGGAGGAAGGCCATTGAGGAGAACTGCTGTCCTCTGTCCTTTCGGTGAGGACACACATGGCTCGCTGTCCTTGTCAGCTTTTGTCCCCAAGTCTCAGCCTCGGTGTTTGTGGCAGCTGGGCAGTTTCCTTGTTTATCCTTGTGTCAGGAAACATTCAAAACCAACAGAAAAATGTGCAACTCCACCATGCCATCGGCATCTGTTTCAAGCGCTGTGGGGGCTTTTTCATGTTCGTTCTCACCCACGTCTTCGGGCTCACTGCAGACCCAAATGATAGAGGAAATGGGTCTTGGTTAGAAAAAAGTCAACAAACAAAACTTAAAAGAGTTTAGGGAAAGTGAATGCAGAGAAATGGATGGATGGGTGGGTGGATGGGTGGATGGGTAGGTGGGTGGATGGGTGGGTGGATGGATGGGTGGAGGATGGGTGGAGGATGGATGGATGGGTGGGTGGATGGGTGGATGGATGGGTGGGTGGATGGGTGGGTGGGTGGGTGGGTGGGTGGATGGGTGGGTGGATGGGTGGAGGATGGATGGATGGGTGGATGGATGGATGGATGAGTGAATGAATGATGTCTCCAACACATCTACAAGAAAGATGAGTGGCAGAAAAACTTCTGAAATGTTGGTAAACATATATATGATTATATACATATATATTTGTATATATAAATATATATGTTGGTAAATATATATACATTTAAAACATTTATTTTTGTAAGTGTGTGTGTGTGTGTGTGTGTGTGTGTGTGTGTGTGCATGCCTGAACATAGTACCGAGAAGGCCAAAATAAGAACTCCAACTTCCCCCAGAGCTGTAGTTACCAAACCATCTTGAGCTGGCCTTTGTGGGTGCTAGGAACTGAACTAGGGCCCTCTGCAACAAAAGTATATACTCTTAAGCTCTGAGTCATCTCTCCAGCCCCCAGTGAAGAATATTCATCTCTATAGCAGAGTTGGTTGACATAGCCTGCTCCCCCTAGCTTTTGCCTTTGTTCATCAAACCCCTTCCTTGTTATATTTCTTGTTTTTTTTTTTAATTATTGTTTACTTACTTTTTTTGAGATAGGATCTTACTATGTCCCCCAGGCTGGCCTCAAATTTGAGATTCTCCTGCCTCAGCCTTAGGAATGCTGCAGTTACCGGGGTGTACCACCAGGCCAGTTTCCCTTGTTCTATTTCCTCAGAGGTTGAGGTCCAAGGCTTGCTGAGAGCAAGCCAGCTGGCCTTGTGGGAGGCTTTGCCTGAGTAAATCACCCAGGATGGGGATGGTAGGATTGGTCACTGCAGGTCCGTTTTTCTCCAGTCAGTTCTGAATTGCATTTTGATGGAGTGTGGTACGCATGGAGCCGGTCCCCAAGTTTTACTACCTAAGATAAACATAGCCTCATCCCTAAGGGGCTCACAGGCTACTGAAGTTCTTCATGCCCTTCTCAGGCTGTATAACATGCTAGATGGAGTTGTCTTGGTCAGGGCTTTCTAGAGGAACAGGGAGAGACATGAGAAGGACATTTATTAGACTGGCTTACACAGCATGGCTAGGTGGGCCAACAGTGCCTGAGACCACCGTAGAGAGTGAAGCATCGTCTGCTCAGCCCATGGAGACAGGTGCTCAGGAGTCTCAATCCAGTGCTGACGGTGTGGGTGGGGTCTCACACTCCACCTTTACAAACACTAAAAACTAAAGAAATAAAAGCCTGATTTTGTAGACTCCATACAAGGTAAATTTACATATAGATTCCAGAGTCACTTAAAATGGTGAAAAAAATCTTTGAAGATTCATGAGTGTTGCCACAACCCTGGCTTTATTTTTTCCCTTCCTTTTCTCTATCCACCCCCCATATTATAAACTTGTGTGTGTCATATGTGTGTGCACATGGAAGCCAGAGTTTGGTGCTGGTCTCCATCAACTGTGCTTCTTCTTATTGTTTGAGACAGGATCTATCACGGAACCTGGAGCTTGTTCATTAGGCTAGTCTCACTGGCCAGGGAGCTCCAGAGACTCTCCTGTATCTTCTGCCTAGCCTTGGGGTTACAGGCACCTGCTGCTGGGCTTGGCTTTTCATATATGTGCTGGGACCTCATGCTTATGCAGCTGAGCCAGGATCCCCAGACCCACATAGCAGGTTGTAATTCTTGTTGGATGAGTTAATGAATAGGTGAACAGAAATGACTGGACTGGTGAACAAATGGATGAAGCTATGGGTGGACAAGTGAATAATGGACAGGACAAATAATGGAGAGGCCAATGAATAAAGGGGTGGACAGGTGGGTATATGATGGACGAGAGGAAAGATGGGAGGTTGGATGGTAGATGGAGAGATGGTAGGGTGGGAAGAGGGATGAAAGATGGATAGAAGGGCATATGGAAGGGTCAGTGATAGATATATAGAAGGATGGATAGATGGATGGAAGAGTGACTGCAGATGAATACAAGAATGCACATGAAAGGACGGATGGATGGTTAGATAGAAAAATGAACAGGTGAATTGTTGGTAAACCAGTAGGAGGTAATCAGGGTCCTACAAATGGCTCCTTTCTCTCTGGTCCCTTGTGATCAGAGGGAGGCAATCACCCCAACTTTGGCTCCTGCCTTACAACTGTTTTGTGGCTTTGAACCAACCAACTCACCTCTCGATTTCCATGCTTATAAAAGGGTGCTAATGACACCTTTCTTGGGGGCAGCTGGTGTAGTGGGTGTTGAGAAAATTAATTGTGCGGTGGCCAGTAGCACCGTGAGCCACAGATGAAAGGAGCGGATTGGGAGCTGTCATTATCCTCATTACCCTGGGCTTCCTCTCACTGCTTCTGTCCTCCTGAGGCTAGCTTCTCTCAGTCTCCCGGGCGCTCAAGGTGCCCCAGAAGTGAGTTCTGCTTGGAGCAGGAGCCCATCTTTTGTGGCACCGACTCTTCCCCGGGGTCATTTGGCAGAAGGCTTTCAAAGAAGGAGTGCACTCTTGGGAGCTTGACTAACCCACCACATTTCCTTCTGGGGAGTTGATTAGCCCAAGTGCTAATCAGGCCCACAGTGTCAAAGCGAGGGAAACAACCAAGTGGTCCCTCCAGATGCTGACATTGGTGGAGCCTAAATAATACCGGAGTTCACTTCTCTTCACTCCAGGACCACAGCCTCCATTTCCCATACTCCAGTTGATGTGTCTATGACAGAGGGGTCACTGGCTTTAGGGCTAGAAGACAGGATTTCCTGTGTGTCCTTGGGAAAGCCATGTAACTTCTCTGATGTCCACTGTCTACATCTGTACAGTGGATGCCTGATGCCAGCCATGGAGTCTCTGGGGGCTGTTGAAAGAGATGTATGTGTTTGAGCCCCTTCTTCCCACCCCTTCCTGTTTCCAGTTTCTTCTGGGACTGTGTTTACCCAACTGGCATCTTGCTGTGACTCTTCTATTTCCCACCCTAGTTATGACCAAGTTTGGTCGTGGGAGGTGGATTCAGATCTGACTGCATTTTTGATCCCAACTCAAGCATGGGGTCTAAGGACAGATTTTTCTCACATTTTCACCCATCGTAGAGGGTCCAGATATTCATGGACTGAAAAGTCAAACCCAGTGAGCCAAAATGAACATTTCTTTAAATTGTTTTCTTTGGCCAGGTCCAACGGCGATGGAGTTCTGACCAGCACAGAGTTTGAGTTTCTGCACTTGGTTGCGGGGGGCTTGGTGCTTGTCACCCAGCAGTCCTAAAATTCCATCTGGAGAGACTCACTGCCCCCTCTCTCAACCTCCCTATCCTCTCTCACTGCTGCTCTTCTTTTTCTCTTTTGGGACAGAGTCACATATATTCTAGACTTGCCTCAAGCTTACTGTGTAACCAAGATAACCTTGAACCTTAGCTTCTCTTGCCTCTAGCTCTGGAGTGCTGGGGCTTTGAGCAGTGCTAGGGATGCTTCATGCAGTGCCGGGGCCTGATTCCAGGGCTTTGTGTGGGCGAGGCAAGCTTTCTACCCACTGAGCTATCTCCTGAGCATACCCGATCCTCTTCCCTTTTCCTTTAGTGTTGGAGACCAAATTCAGGGCCTCACAGACACATGTGACAGAAAGTGCCCTGGTCACTACTGAGCCGCATCCCAGCCTGAGGTCTTTCTTTTTCTCATTCAGCACTTTCCACTGCATCTAGGAGAGAGACTCACGACTGGATGTCAAAAACTGTTCCTTCCAGAACATTTCTTCAGGCACGCCACACATGCCACCATATCCAAGTGGAATTTTGCCAGGCTTGCTTCATCTCCAAGTTCAAAATCGCTCATGCAGCATCCCCCAAATCCAACTTCTCCATGGACAGAATTATTTCTGCAAATCATTTGATAGTGATGTCTAACTTGAACAGACATGCAATTATTCACAGCCTTTGAAAGGTCTGTTTCTACAAGGATGTGAACAGGCCACACCAGAGAACCATCAGTGCATCTTATCAGAAGTGCACGGGGTGTACATTGCTCTCAAAAGCTAAGGATTCCGGAAACTGCTCTGGAGGAGGTGAATAAGTCAGTCTCGATTTTTGGCACTTCTTGTTTATGGTAAGTATTTTAAAATGTGTATAGATTCAATTCAAAAGAAGTCTCAAAGTGGTGCTGGAGAGATGCTCAGCAGTTAAGAGCGTGCACTGCTTTTGCAGAGCACCCAGATTCAGTTCTTGGTACCTGTGATGGATGACTCACAACTGCCTGTAACCCCAGTCTGGGGGTGAGGGGAGTCTATAGCCCTCTTCTGACATCCATGGGCACTGCGCTCATGTACACACACACACACACACACACACACACACACACACCACAATACACACAGAGACATATATGCATACACTATACACATACACAAACATGCACACACACAGACATATGCATATACAACACATATACATACACACACAACACATATACATACACCACACACTTGCGTACACACACACCAGACATACTAAATTAAATAAAACATATAAAGATATTCAAAATATTAGGATGCTGAGATCCATCTAGCCTTAATCAGAGACTGGAAGTTAGGGACATCTGTCCTGCAGGCCTGCAGGGAGTTCTCCATCTTTCCTATCCCTCTAATGCCTACATATTCACACACTTATACACATACATACTTGCACTACACACACATACACGCATGCTCACACATACATATACACCACACACACACCCTTCCACGTACACACACAGTGTCTTTGTGTGTGACTGTTCCTTAGTGAACAGACCTGTCTTACCCAGGGGATGATATGTAGTTCCAAAGACCCACTTGATATTCTGTGCTTTTAAACAGTGATTTTAAGGTCATCTAAGACTTGTCTGGGAGAGGCACAGGCTTCAGTGAGTAATGGGGTGATGCAGGAATAGGGTATCTTGGGATTCTGCATCCAGGCATGATTGGGGGCGGGGGAAGGTCAAGGCCTCAAGGCAGACTCACTGGGATGAGTGTTATGTTCTGGAAGGTAGAGAGCCTTGGCTTGAGGAAGTTCTTAAAACCCAAACAACATTAGCTCACACAAATGAGGAAGGCTTAAGCCTAAAACCCGATTAGCCAAGAGTGGTGGGGCCGCCAAGGTACTCTAAAGAAATGAGGTTATTATGTGTGAGGGGCGCCATTAAAACTCTGTTTACAAACCCATGTGCCAGAGAATGGGCCAGGGAAAGAATTATTAGTGACGGGGCCATTTGATCTCTTTTATGATCCAGTGAGTCAGTTCGCTCTGTGCTTGTGAAGGTGAATAATGGAATCTTCAAGCCTGCTGGTTTATAAACAGACCCAGAATTCCATGTTCTGTAACCTCAGATGCCCCCCTTGAGTGTGATTTGCCCTGAGTCAAATGCTGCATCAGGCACCGCCGGGCTCACCCCTCCTTCTGGGAGGCAGTTGAAGAGATGATTGTCATCTGGGATGAGTCCTTATTCAACATGATGGCTAGTTGGGGCAGAGGTCAGCAGCTGGGACTCTCTCTATCTCCTCTTTGCTGGGCCTAAGGTTCCCAGACTATCCTTGCCTTAGTTTCTGAATCTCACTATCAGGGTCGATAGTGCGGCTTTTGATTTTCACAGCCACAGCCTCTGAAGGAGTCATAGAGTGCAAGGAGTATTTGCGTTTGGACTTGAACTCCTCCATGATGAAGGGCAGCCTTGCAAAAGTGACACATGGTCACTAAGCCTCAGTTTCCATATAGGTAAGCTGACCCGGGCATGTTTGCAGCCTTGTTTTGTGTGGAAGCTGTGTGCCAGCTTTGAGACAGTCACATGAAGGATCAGATTAACTGCAGGAGGCAAGACCTCATGGCAAAGGGTCTCCTTAAGATTTTCTGATATACCTTGAGCCCTCATGGCCACACTGGGGAGGTGTTCATGAGATGAGTGTCCTGTAGGCACAGGTGGAGCTCGTGCCTAGGTGATTAATGTGGCAGGAGATCCCAAGAGGAGTCTTCTAGGAATTGGAAAAAAGGAGGCAAAAAAGTTAAGTCATAGTTTTTGGTACTTATCATCAACATCTCTACTCTGGGTACCTGGGATGCAGTTGCCATGGCAACCTTTAAGAAGATGGTGCCCCAATGCAGTCTCACAGAGGAGGAGAAACTTCCTATGGTTAGGAGCAAGTTGTGATAACAAATATTGTGTGACAGTTTGATGGGACTTAGAATGACCAAAGAGTCAAGGCTTTGGGCACATTTATGAGAGAGTTTCTACATTAGGTTGAGGTGGGAAGACCCGCTCTGAGGAGGGGAAGCATCATCTCCTGGGTGGTGTCCTGGACTGAATAGAAGGTGAAAGTGAGCTTAGCATCAGTGTTTATCTCTTTCTGCTTCCCGACTGCAGATGCAATGTGACTCTAGTACTCCTGCTGCCATGATTTGCCCTGCCATGGTGCACTGGGAACCCTTGAACTGAAAGCCAAACAAACCTTTCTTGTCTTCAGTTGCTTTTGTCATTGTATTTTGTTATAGCCATGAGAAAAGGGAACCAATATGATTCTGGTTGACCGTGGTGGAAGACTCCTCTAGGAGTCTAGACCTGACATTCCAAGGCCATCTCATGCACAGACAGAAAAATACTTCAAGCTAAGAATTTGCTGCAATTAGCTGCAGTTAAGCTGGCCTGTCAGTGTTTGTGTGGTGAGGCCATTGGCGTGGCTCACAGGAAATGGCAAAAATGGGCTATGAAGAGTTAAAAGTTTCCCCAAGAACTTGCAAACTGGAAACAGGTCTGACATTAGGGCTGTCATTGTGTATCCTAACTCTTTCTGGAAGGTTCCATACTAGTCTGTGGTTGTAAGAAAATGCCTGAGACTGGGCCATTTAAGAAGAAAGGTGGTGGGTGGTGGTGATGCACGCCTTTAGTCTCAGCCCGGAGGCAGAGGCAGGTGGATCTCAGTGAGTCTGAGGCCAGCCTGGTCTACAAAGTGAGTTCCAGGACAGCCAGGACTGTTACACAGAGTAAGCCTGTCTCAAAGTGAATGAATGAATGAATGAATAAAGCCAAAACAAACAAAAACAAAGAAGGAAGGAGAAGGTGAAGAGGAGGAGGAGTTCACATGGCTCATGCTTCTGAACAGTGGGAAGCCCAAGAGCATGGTGGCACATGTGGTAAGGTTACTTCCACAGCAGGATAGAGGGAAAGTCCGTTTCCTTCTTCCCATAAAGCCACTAATACCATCACAGGGGCCCTGTTGGGTGGCAGTGTTAGGGGAGGCACATTCAAACCAAAGCCGTATTTCCATTAAGGTTTTACAAATCAAATACCTGAAGTTCACTTTGTCCCATGGCAAGGTAGCAATGGAGCCAGGATAGAAACTTGGTTCCCACTGACTTCAGGTCAGGCTCAACCCCAGCCCATTGGTTTCCTCTCATTGGAGGACCGGACCCCAAAGCTGTCCCAAGACACAGCAGGACCTTCACATCTCAAGGTGGATGTTGAGGCTACAGGCACAGTAGAAGATTTGTACTCTTTCAATTCCTAAGTCTGTTCCTAGGGCTGACAGGAGTGGACGCCATTTCTGAGAGCCAAGCTTGCTTGCCCATCCACCTGAGACACTCCAACATTCTGAGCCACAGTCCCTGCCTAGCCACCCAGCTCCTTACTTTTCTTCTGTTTTGAGACATGTTCTCTGTAGCTCAGGCTCGACTTCTCTGTGTAGCAGAGAATTGCCTTGAACTCCTGATCCTACTATCTCCAGCTCCCAAGAGTTAGGATTACAGGTGAGCACCATGTGGTGCCAGAAGTCAAACTTAGGGCTCCATGCATGTTAGATGACATACAACTGATTGAGCCATCAACTTTCTTATTTTTTCCATCTCCTGTGGTCACCAGGGTCTTCCTTCAGGTTGGAAACATCGATTACTCATCTTAAAAGCAGATGCTTCCAAAGGCTTTAATTATACACACTAAAGTGGATTTCCAGTGACTTTCATGTAGGGATCCGGCCTTCTTTGCTGTCCCTCCACACAGAGATGCAGCCAGTTGAGCTGGATAACAAACATCCCCGGTGGAAAGGCCTGTAGAAACCGTGCGATGCTCGCAGCTGCTGCGGGAGGCCTCTGGTTTTCCAGTTTATTTTGATGCACCATCCACAGCACAGTTACCGACACCAGAGACCTTTGTCACAGTACCTACAGTTCACATCACACCAGAGACGCTCGCAACCCTGAAGAGCCAACCACCTGACCCCTTCCATGCAAAATCAGCACAAACACACACTCAACAGGTTGAAGAAGGCTGACTCCCAGGCCTCCTTGCTCCTTGCAAAAGTAGGAGACAATAGCATGATTGAGGGTACTTGGACCGGGGGATGAGATACAAGAAGTACTTTGGAAGCCTGGGCTGAGATGCCCTGACCACAGGTTTCTCTCTTCCCTGCCTGCCACAGAGGTTGGGTTATTCATTTCTCCTTAGTAGTGTCTCCCTTTGGCTTGGGCCATGTTCTGAAAAACGCAAGGGATCCATGGTGAATGCCCTCCCTTCCCTCTCGTCCCTTCTTTTCTTCCTCTCATCCTTCTTGACACTGATTCTTGATATCCAAGTCAGGCTGGCCCTGAACACATGCTCCTTCTGCCTCTTCCTTACAAGTGGCAAAGCTACAGGCGGGTGCCGCTCTGTGACAGCTGAGAACAGGTTGTGTGAGCCCCACTCCCCACCCAGTGCTGGCCATAGAGTAGGCTATAAACTCCACGAGGGCAGAGATGATCATCTTGCTGACATATATTACCAGTGTCTGGCACAGGGGATTAAGGGCTGGAGCCTGCAGCAGACACTCAATAAATGTTTGTTGAATGAATAAATAAAATCTCAGGCGCAGCTAATGGTAAACATGAGCAAAGGAAAACGCCAAGGAAGACTCTGTATGGGCCAAACATCCCCTTTTAAAATGTAGCAAGTTCCCCTTTTTCCTTATCCATTCAATCAAGAGACAGATAACGGACAAGTTGGGATGTATCACAATACCTTCATTGATAATAGCAAGGCCAAGTCCTTCCTGTATCCCAGACTCCCATGCAACTTGAGTTGGGGAGATGCTTCATTTAGCAAGGAGCTTGCTGTGTAAGAAGGAAAGCCTGTGGTTCCTTTATCCCTTCCTGCTTCCTCATGCACAGCCCTGAATTGTTCAGACACCCGAGTTCTTCAGGGCCTCAGTAGAAACTTGCTGTGGGTTCTCAATGAGACTTCTGACACCCCTGCCCTCGTGAAGGTCCCCGGAAGTAATTCCATGTCATCTTGAAGACTTGGTCACAAAACCAACATAACTTCCCCCTTGCTCTCCCTTGTTTGGGGTCAGGGGCTGCTCTGTGGAGAGGTCCGTGCAGGGAGGAACCGAAGCCCCCTGCTGAGGCTGTGGGAGTGATTCCTTCAGCCCTGCTCAAGCTTTGAGATGAACTGTTGACATGGGTGACATTCTGATGGTGTCTCACTTGAGCGAGTTACTGCCTCCCCAGATAAGTTAGTAAGCAGTTTTTAAAAGTATCTATTATTTTCATTTTATGTATATGTGTGTGTACTTGCATGAGTGTGTGTATGCCATGTGCATGCAGGTACCTGAGGAGACCAGAGGGTATCAGGTCTCCTAGGACAAAGGTTACAGGCTGCAATGGGGGTGGGAGCCAGACTCCAGTTCTCTGCAAGGGCAGCAAGTGCTCTGCACCGAGCCTCCTCTCTAGTCCCCACAAACATTTTCTTACCTAGTCACCGTCCTGCAGTGGACTGAACCCAGGGTCTCATTCAAGCCAACGGTGCATTCACTCATTATGTAGCCCAATCTAGCTTCAAACTTGGGATTCTTCTGCCTCAGCCCCCAGGGTGCTCTGACTTCAGGTGTATAACCCCATGCTTGCTTTTATTTTGGTTTTCAGTTGCTGGTTTTTGAGGTAATTAGCTAAGGAGCCATACATCTGAACACTATGCTTATTTGGACAGACCAGGAAACTACTGAGTGTATGAAGTCCTGGTCTGTAGATTTATTGCTAAATTTTAGGCCAGTAGGATCTTCTCTCTCTGGGCCTTAGTTTTCCCATCTCCAAAGTGGGAAATTGTAGATGGATTTTTCTTTGGGCTGCCAGCTTACAAACAACGACACAGAAACTTATTATTAATTATGAAAGCTCGGCCTTAACTTAGGCTTGTTCCTAACTCGTTCTTATAACTTAAATTAACCCATATCTCTTAATCTACATTCTTTCACATGGTTCGGATACCTTCACTCTGTACTGCTCATCCTGTTTCCTCTGTGTCTGGCTGGAGACTCTGCCTTTCTTCTTCCCAGAGACCTCTCTGTCTCCAGAAGCCCCTCCTGACCTCTTCCTGCCTAGCTAATGGCCATTCAGCTCTTTATTAAGCCTATCTCAGCTGGCGCATCTTCACACAGTGCAAAGGAACATTCCACAACAGGAAATGACAGCCGTGTGTTACTACTGTCATTATAGAGGGATTTAACCAGCGCTGGTAGCTATGAGGAAGGGGTCAGTGGGAAACACGGCAAGGCACGGGGTAGTGTTTGGTAGGATCCCAATGGAATACTGTCATAGACATCGCAGACATGTCACAGTGGGCCACAGGGATCGCACCCGATTACTCCCTGGAAAAGGCAGTTGCTGTCAAAGTCATGGGTGCCAGGTCAAGGACTAACAGCCTTGGTGCTACAGGAACTCTCATTTTAGTGTAAAAGAGATAGTCAGATGTGGGTACCAGAGGGTGACCAGGTGCAAATTGAAGCCTGGCCTTGTGAGGGGTGAGGGGAGACCCCACACGATGGCAGAGGACTTAGGAAAGTCCCTCTCCTTATCAGCTTCATTCTTGACACCCAGCTACTTACTTCCTTTCTCTTCCCCTCTCCCCCACTTCCTTTCTTATTTGACGGAGAGGCAAGGTTGACCTCAGCCTTGCAAGGATGACCTTGGACTCTTGGTCCTTCTGCCTCCATCTTTTTGGTTCTGGAGTTACAGATGTGCATTATTATGCCTGGTTTATGCTGGGCGGATGGGAGTTGAACCCAGGGCTTTGTGTGTGTGCGCTAGACAGCAACCTACCAGGTGAGCCATATCCCCAGCCACAGGCCACTCTTTAGAGAAGATGTTTGTGACCTCTGTTCTTCCTGGTTTAGGAGTTAAGAAATCAGTCTTGAGTTAAACGAGAAATCCTACTCTGTTCATATAACCTTGGACACACGGCTTTGTCTGAGGTTCAGCATCCCTGCCTGTTAAAAAGGGACCATTCCTGTTAAAAAGGGACCATTCCAGTTCTTAACCAGCTTTTAGCACTCGAACAAGACCGAGCTTGGTCCTAAATCTGACACTAGCATGCACTTTCTGGGTGCCACACGGGTAACCATGGTTACCCACTTTTATGATTTGAGGCTCTGAGTAGTTCCTCACTTCTGGAAAGGTTCTGTTCCCATGGAAAAGATGGCTCCAGGAGGGATGAATCCAAGTTTCCCTTCCCACACATCCCCAGCACAGGGCCCTCCTGGACTTCAAAGGGAGGCGCCACCAGGAAGCTGGACACACTGTTAAGTTCAGCAGGGGAGAGATGGGAGCTGGCTCCAAGGACTGTCGAGCAGCTGTTTGACATCACACCAGGGTGGCCGAGGCTTTGGGGCCGAGCCTGTTTACTCCTTGCAGATAACATCTCGAGTGGACCATGGGGAAGGATGGGGAGGATGCTCGGGGTCAACTTCCACCTTTGTAGTTGTTTAAATATCGATAATAAGGCATGTGAGGCGGCCTGGCCCCGGTGAGGAGCCAGCGATGTGTTTGGAGATATCCCCACACATTCACTTGGCAACTTCAGTCTGTGTATGTGTGTGTGTGAGGGGGGAGGGGGGCTGTAGGGGGTGGGGAGCCTGTCTGCAGTCTCTTAGCTGAGCTAGTGAAGCTCAGCCATCATTCTACTTGAGAAGGAGCTTGGTAACTCCTCATTAACAATCCTCCTTGCTCCAAAGGCTCCCTGACACAGCAGAATGGGTCTCCATCTGCATCGAATAAGCCAGCGAGTTTTCCAGGAGGCACTGCTTTCTAACCAGGCGCGTGATGGGAACAAGATGCTAATTGGCTTTCAGGAAACAAGGCTTTTCATGGACGAAGATGTTATGGAAACAACTGGGGGAAGCAGCAAACCAGAACAATGGCTTCCCTTCACGGCAGGTTCTCCCAGAGTGTATTATAGGCTTATGCACATTTCAATTTGCTTTCCCTGAGAAGGTTCCAGAAGACCACATGTGTGTTAACTCTTTTGAACCACAGTTTGTGGAGTGCAGTGTGAGGGTAGCCATATTAGAGATGATACAGGCTGTCTAGGGAATAAAGCAAGGGAGGATCCTTGTCAACGCACACAGCTTGTGGTGAATCTGGCACAGGGACAGTGGGTGCTCCTTCAACATAGAAGGAACTGAACTTCAGCCATCTCCAAGTCTGGAAATAGATGCTTCGTGTCTGCTGTTGTGTTTTCTTTAATTGATGATTCTTCTTAGCAAGTATTAACTATATACAGCAGTGAGTTTCATTACAGGATTTTTGCACATGTACATAGTGTATTTTGATCATTTTCATACCCTTACCTTGTGGCAACCCTTGTTTGATTCCCATTCTCATGAATTGTGTTGCTCTTCAGTTTGCCTTTGAGTAACATGTCATGTGTGTGTGTGTGTGTGTGTGTGTGTGTGTGTGTGTCTGTCTGTCTGACTTTCATTAAGGTTGCTTATAAAGGTGTGACAGTCTCTTTTCAGGAGCATGGACACCTTGCCAGGGGCTACACCACTGAAGACAATGTCTCCCACCAACCTAAATTACCTGCTTACAAACCCTTGGGGAGGCATGGCACCTAAATATCCCTTCCCACTTCCCACATGACAGGGTGCTGATGGGCCCAGTCTTGTGGGAAATGCTATTTAAATTCAGTTCTTAAAGGTTAGCGTACAAACCTTTAAGCAATCAGTTCTTCTTGAAGCCATCATTACATATTTCATTAAACTTTGTTCTTATTTGCTTGAAATCTGTGATTCTTTTTTAAATCATGTCCCTTGTTGACTTTGCCTTCCCTTTCTTTCCCTTCCTGTTCCTCCCCACCCCCACAACCCTAGGAAGCCACAGGATGCCCAAGGAATCCCGGGATGTATGGTTTTGTCTGTGAAGGGAATGTTCTGGATGGGACCAGCGTTCAACCTTGGATATGCAATCGCCATGACCGGTTAAGAAACTCCTCACCACATCAAGAGCTGGATCTATAACCATCAATCACGAGAGACAAAGGTGTCACCTATCATTCACAGTGGGGTCCATTTCTAGGCTGTGCTTAGCAACTTCATAGAATGGTCCAGAGATGCCAGGACTTTAGGACGGGCAAGTCAAAAGGGCACACTCAGCTCAGGGAGAAAGCTCAGTCTCTCTCATGTTTAGGTTTAGGTCTTTTTGACAAAAACTCATCAGTCTAAACTGGAAGACCAACTCTTAGTGACTCATTACCTCCTCCTCCTTCCTCTCTCTCTTTCTCTCTCTAACAAAACAGCAATGTAATCAGACCCTGGAATGTGTCTCCCCTCAAGGCATAAACTCAAGCAGCTTGGTTGATTTGATTCATTGTTTCCATGAGAGACAGCTCTTGGGGCTAAACAGATATTTACAAACATCCGAGCCCTCAGCGGCTCAACACACTGTCAAGGCTGTTTAGATGTAAGTGGATGTCCACATCCCCACACCCTCTTTCCCTTCCCAACCTCATCCATCCTGTTCTTAGCTAGTTCTGTCCTGTAAGTAGAAGTCTCTAGAACAGCAGTTCTCAACTTTCTAACGCTGCAACCCTTTAATACAGTTCCTCATGTTGTGGTGACCCCCAACCATTAAATTATTTTCGTTGCTACTGTGATTTTGCTACTGTTACAAATTGTAATGTAAATATCTGCATTTTTGGATAGTCTGAGGCCTGGGTCTGAAGGTTTAAAGTTCATCACCCCAGGGAACTAGACAGGAAACAGAGCAGAGAAGGATGAAGGGTTTGATGGAGTCTGAGAGTCTTAGAGAGGAAGCCAGCATCCAGTTAGGAGCATCTCCAGTCTCCCAGCAACTCAAAGGGACAGAGGACTCAGTGTTTACAGATTGTCTCCTTGTTCTGGCTATTCTTGAATTTTCTGCACATATACGGCAATGCATTTGATATTGAGTTGTCTTTTTTTTTTTTTTTTTTTTAACCTCTCCATGTCTGGACAGAAAACAAACATTACTAAGGATTCTTCAAGTAGAAAGAATCCAATGCAGGAAGTTGAATCCACCGGGAATGGAGGAGCTAAGAGAGAACACAGCTACAAAGAGATGAGCAGTGTTAGGATACTGACCCTGGGGAAAGGGACAAAAGGGTGTCTCCATCGTCTAAACCGTGCTGTCAAGGTCGAGTGTTGTCTAGACTCTACAGCAGTTATTGCTACAACCAAAGCTGGATAAATGGACAGAGTGAGGAAGAACCCAGCTGCCTCCCTTCCCTCCCTCCCTCTCACCCCCTTCCCTCCCTCCCTCCCTCCTCCCTCCCTCCCTCCCTCCCTTCCTATGCCCCTCTCCCTCCCTTTCCTCCCTCTGTCCTTTGCCCCTCCCTCCCTCTGTCCCTTCCCCCTTCTTCCCTTCCTCCTTTCCTCTCTTCTTCCTTCTTCCCTTCGTCTTTCACCTCAGTCAACCCTGAGAAGTCTTGTGATCTGGAAGAAAGGTGACAGGGCCTGGGAGTACCAGGCTGGCAAGGGTGGGACACAGTGCCCGCTGTCCGCTTCCCTGGGGAGATGCTGCTGTGGGTACCGCCTACGGCCTGGATCTGCCCACGCCCTCGATTCCCACCCTGCTATATTTCATCTCATGAATTCAACTTGTTGCCTTGGGATCTGGCCACATTTAAAAGGTAAAACAAGGTAGGGGGTGGTGGCCCACGCCTTTAATCTCAGTACACGGGAGGCAGAAGCAAGTGGAGTTCTGTGAGTTCAAGACCAGCCTGGACTCTATTGAAACAAGTTCCAGGCCAGTTAGAGCTGCATAGTGAGACCCTGCCTAAATAAATAAATAAAAATAACAATAAAACAAAATACTGAACCAACCAACCAAATAACCGACTGACTGACCTAACAACCAACTGACCAAACACACACAAACAAAAACACCTGCAAACAGTTCTTTAGGGTCTTGTATAATAAATGGATGAGCATCAGGCAGGACCCCAGGAAGCTTGTGGTAGACAGTGATGAACAAGTAAGGGCAGGGTTGCCAAGGAAGCAGCCCTTTCCCCAAATTCCCTGAGATCTAAAGAGCAAGATAAAACAAACTCCTTTATTTAATTAATTTTTTTTTAATCTCCTAAGACTTTGGGAATAAAAAGGGAAAAGAATTCACTTTTCAGAAGGAAATCGACACAAGCAGATAACAACAAAAGCTGCAGGAGCAAGTTTCCAATATCGTCTCCTCAGTTTGAGGGCCCCAACTTAAATTCATTGATGCTGTGTCTTCTGGTCTCTGCTTTGTGACTCCTCTGAAATGATAACAGTTACCCTTTATGGAGTCTTTGGGGTGTGCTGATCCCTGAACTGAGGCGGTGTCCTGCGTCTTTATTAGGCCTTACCTTGATGCTGTGCGGGCCACTCTTTTACACTCAGTATGTAGATTTTGACTCCAAAGCACAGATGGATTAGCGGCTTTCATTGACTGTATTTCCAGGATGTGCTAGACCTGCAGTCATAGAGAGGCAGCCGGAAGTCAGAAGTCAGGTCGTAGGCTCTTGTTGCTCCCGCTTTCCATGTCTTTGTTTTGCCCAGGAGATGTTCTTGCCTCATGAAAATGTGGGCTGTGTAAGACAAGAGGAGACTGACCCTCTCTGAGGTGGGGTGTGGCTCAGTCACTGGAGGAACAACCCCAGATAACTGTAGCATGGGGTGTGGGGGGGGGGTGGATGCTCCTTTCATTCCCCAGGACTGGGATAAGATGAAAGTTTTGCATCTTGGAGTCCTCAGGGGCTTGGGCTGCTAGAGTATTATTGTCATTGACGTCTTTCTAGGTACTTCACCATCAAACGTATATTCCAGTCAATGGGCAAAGGGAGGTGGGAAAGACAATCCCCTTCATTCTAAGAATAAGAACTGGGGATTATAGACATTTTCTATATCCCATTGGCCAGAATTTTGTTACACATTTCCACCTACTTGCAGAGAAGTCAGAGCACAGACAGCTAAAATTCAATCACTCTGTCAATGCAGTACAAAATGAAAGGAGATATTAGGGGACTTTTCTATGATGCTATTTGAAGATAACTTTCCAAATCCCTAATTGGAAAGATTTTCCTCATCCTTTCCCACCAACATTTGAGTGTCCAATTGGAGATAATTTTGTCATCAGTTCATATTGCCACTGAGGACAAGAGAGGTGAAGTAATTTGTTCTAAATGAGTTAGTTATGTAGGGCATGAGATTGGGCTGGGTATTAACTTCATAAATGACATTTAATTATGAATATTTTGACTTTCAAGTGGTTTTTTTTTCCTTCTGGAGAGAACTTCATGGCTATGGTAGCTAATAGATTCTCACATAACTCCATGTACATACAAATCCCCTGTTCAGTGCTCAGTGCTATTTGATGACCTGGAAAGGATATTACCCAATTTTGGGCATTAGCATGATTCTAGCAAGATGAAACAGAATAATTCATGTGACACTCTAAGAAGAAAATTTGAGGACTCTAGTTTCTGGAGGGTGAGTAAAACAACATCAATAACAAAACAACAACTGTCCTTTCATGGGCAAAGACTTTCAGCTGAAGTCAAGAGGAACTAACTGCGGAAGACAACAGATGTCAGTCATTAAAGAGCTAGAAAGAGTTTGTACCGGAAGGCTCCTGATTCTGGAGTCTAGGAAATCTGAGGGCAAGATGTTTTGCAGCAAATCGTGGCAGAGGTTATTCCCTGGTAATGCAAAGGTACTAGCTTGGACCTCTTGTTTTCCTCACATTAAGTTATGCTTAGCATTGTGGGCAGACCCATTCTTATCCCGTATTTAGTGGTAATTACTTCCGGGGATCCAGGAGACCACTCAGTGGGTAAAGTGCTGCCATGCAAGCATGAAGCCCTGGCACTCAAACAAAAATCTAGGCAGAGATGGAAGGATCCCCAGGGCTTAGTGACCAACACGCTAGCCAATCAGTGATCCCTAGGCCAATGAGAGTCACTGTCTCAAACACTAAGATAATCCACTGTCTCAAACACTAAGATAATCAACTGAGGAGGATTCCTTATAGACCTTTGGCTTCTACCTGCATGTGTACTCACATATGCATAACCCCCTATACACAAGCACACACACACACACACACACACACACAAACTTCTAATTATTTTCTTTGCAACATCTCACCTCCATGAATTCAGAGACCATATTTCCGACCTTTAATGGTCTCCACTCATTGAGCATTCATCATCTGATCTTGTGTGGGAAAGCCTGTGTTCTCACGGTATGTCGATAGTTACCTATAAACCTACCAACACACGTACACGTGCACACACACACACACACACACACACACACACACACACACCTTCCCCATTGGCAGCAATGTTAGAACTATCTAGCAAAGTACCAATGCCCTTGTGGGACTCTTCCCTGCAGACTGCCAGATGCTGTGGGCATCCAATTGCGCCATGCAAACACGGAGCAGATGGGTTGCAATGAGGAACTTAGGAGCTCACAGCAGAGGTAGTGTTTCAGAAAAGGAGGGAAATGTTGCTGGAGAAGGTTCTAATCATAGGCAAAGCCTCAGAGGGGTGATGGGGCAGATGGGAGGTGGCAGGTCCATCTAAGGGCAGGTGCTTCAAAGGGGGAATGATTTGTGTATGAAAGGATTAAGAGACACCCTTAGGAAAATTGAGGGGACCTTCCAATGTTTTGTAGAAATTGCCTCTCCCTTAATCCCACGGCAGAAAGTCAAACGTGAGGGAAAATGTGTCACATCGCGTATAATTTATGTAAGTAGGTATTCTGGACGACTTGTCAAAACTCGATAAGCTTTGTTCACTCTAAGAATTAGTGCACTGTTGACATGATAGCCTGGCTGTAGTTAGGTATGAAAAAATAACTTAAAAAAAATAATTTCATTTTGAAGAGTTTCAACCCCCCTGGCGTCTCTTGGATGTTTTATTAGTTTGTGATTTTTTTTTTTTTTTTTTTTTTTTTTTTTTTTTTGAATACCCTTTCTTCCGAGGGAGGTTGGAGGGCTTGACTTGCCTGTTAAGATTCTCGGCTCCAGCTGGCTGCAAGCGACGGTGGAGGAAGGGAGATGTGATGGTAGAAGGCTCAGATTTGGCAGCCTCTCTGTACAGTGAGGTTATGAGGATACTGCTCTTGTTTAGGCGACAACTGACATGGATTGGGGTTTTGTTGTTTACAGGCACAGTACACTTCCCGTGGGCTGTGTCATCCAGTATCAAAAGACCTTAAAATCTATTAATGGTTTCTACATCATCCCCCTCCCCCTACCCCTCCCAATAACAATTGGTTATACTGACATTGAACACAGTTAAATATTTTGTGATGAAGGGTATATACTTTATCCTTTGAAAGACTTCATTCCTTTCTCTGGTGGAAAAATAAAGTTATTAAAAGCATTTTAAATACATACTTAATGAATTTGTACATAGTTTATTTATCTGCCTGATATTTTTTTTTCTTTCTGGTTATTACTGAACCACAGCCTCAGCCCACTGTAAAGACAGTGCCGGAACCCATTTACAACAACAACAACAACAGTAAATGGAGTCATGACTTGAATTTTGCATATAGCAGAGCTGAGACCTGCAGTGATTCACTGCATTAAGTCAAGATCAGGAATTCTGTCATATTCAGGTCTGGAGACCCTGAAAGCATCCCTGACCCTCCTTGTGTTCCCTGGAGTTTTTAATCTTTTCCCTTCACTTCCACAGAGTGGGCACCAAGACCGGCAAAGGTCAAAGGTTTCATGGTAGACCGCAGACAGAAGCAGGAGAGAAACCCAGTGTTCTAGTTCCTGGGTGTTTCCTGTATTCCCCTCGGCCTGGCGTGTGGACACCAGGCTGTCAGGCTGCCTGTGCCTTTGCGAGCTCAATGGCCACACTGCTGATGGCTTCCTTATGTATGGTCCAGGCATGGCAAATGCAGTTACTGGTGACATTGTGCCCAGGGCTGAACTTATTTACAGTAACTACGCCCACTTCTCCAGTGAGGCGCACCTAGGTAATTGAGTGGACCAGGCAGGAATTAGATCTGGGCCCATGATCTATACAGCTTGCCTGGAGCTTAATCTATGTCAATTATCTCCAACTATCATGCTTCTGCTGCACAAGCCAACCATGTGGCTTTCAGAAGGCCAACACAAGGGGCAGCATCAGGTCCATTCAGAAGGGGACCGTGGGATCCATGCTGCCTGTCACTCCCGAAGCTAGAACCGCTTTGGGTGATCTCAGGCGTTATTTCCATGAGTCCAGAATGCCCTTCACCCTCAGCTTGACCTCCCACCCCTGCTCTTCCCAGAGAGGCTCCCTTTCTTCCTCCTAGTACCCATAATGCATCCCCAATGTCTCCATGGATCTGCTATCCCGCTACCACTGCGAGGTCCTGCACAGGTGACCATGCCTGGCGCATCTCTCTGTCAGGCTCAGGTTACTTTGTGCCTGGCACAGGGGAGACCGGAAAAGGCCAAAGCTACCAAACTGGAATCAAGACAAAGATGCGAAAGCCAGCCAACCCGGTTCTCCCACGGCCACATCCCCTGTCACTCTCTGCCTCTGTTTCTGCTCATGTGAAGAAAGGGTGCAATGTGGGTTGTTCTGGAGTTTGCCTGGAAGCAAGGTCTCTGTGCTTAGAAAACAAAACGGGGAACCAAAACAAATAAAACAAAACAAAACCAAAACTTGTGTCTAATGAGACCGTTGTTTTATTCTTTGGGAAAGTCTAAGTGTGTGATCCGTGGGTTCAAAGCTTTAGTTATTTGGTAATGAGAAGAATTTTGTTTCAATTTTGAGACCACTCTATGGAGGCAGATGCTACGGACCCACGTGTGTTTCATGAATACATCTTTGTGTCTGCCCATATGACCATCATCCCAAATCCAGGAATGTGTCCCCCAGCTTCTAAAACTCCCTCCACCTGCTCCATCATCCAGTTGCTATTATAAGAATATGTAGTATAAAATCCGTCCACGCAGCAACTTTTTAGTACATTGGTTTCCCCCCTCCCCCTTATTTAAGATTTGAGCATTTTTGTAACTGCCCACGTTGTATTTTGAGCATCTCTAATACCTACTCCTCAACTTCAACCCCTCCTGGACTCTCCTTCCCAACATCGTACTCCCATCCAAGTTCATTTGCCTTTTAAACTCACCAAGCCCAGCTAGTGCTGTGTGTGTGTGTGTGTGTTCACTGGGGTCTAACCTCTGAGAAAACTGACTCTCCCACCAACAGCAGCCAGTAGCCCCTCCCCTGGGGGCGGGGCCTATGCTGTGAGGCATACTTCCAGAGTTACTTATCATGCTAACATTCTGTACCTGTAAGCTTCTTGCTTTTCTCCATTGACACCTGCATTTTGAACTCTATTGGCTACTTGGTGGGGTGTTGGCCATTCTGAGATTGGTGTGTGTTCTCAGGGTGTATTCACATGTTGTAAAACAATGAAATTTTCTTTTTCAGGGCCAAATAATTGCATACATAATATATATGCATACATAATATATATGCATATATATGTATACACACACACACACACGTTGTATATATGTGTAGTCTTACTATATAGCCTTTCTGATGTAAAAACTCAGGTTGTAGACCAGGCTGGCCTCAAGCTCAACAGAGATCCATGTTTCTGTATCCCTAGTACTGAGATTAAAGGCATGTGTCACACACCTGGCCTCATATTTTATTTATTCATCTTTTGTGTTTTAGATACTTGGTCTCTTTATGTAGCTCTGGCTGCCCTGGAACTAGCTATGTGTACCAGGCTTGCCTGGAACTCAGCTAAGATCCACTGTCTCTACTTCCTTAGTGCTGGGATTAAAGGCATATGCTCCTATACCCAGCCTCCTATTTTGGTTTTAAGTAATTTTACTTACTTTTAAAATAGACAAACATGAGTTAATAGACATGTTAATGAGGTTATATAGCATACATTATATAAGTGAAGTGGAATTATATATCCACATTAACATGTCTATATGCTAATTGGTTTGATTTAGGTATTTTACAATGTATACATATACTAGAATCTCATGTACCATAATTATACATATATGTTATAACCATCCATCCATCCACCCATCTTTGGACATGTAGGTGGTTTCTACATCTTGGCCTCTGTGAATAATTGCAACTGATGGGGGAAGTGTGGACAGCTCTCTGAGAGTCTAATTTCAATTCCTTCTAGTTTACTGTGGAAGTGGAGTAGATCATGTGGTAGAATGTCTAATGTTTGAATTAAGGGGTAGGGTTGTTAGGGTTAGTCCTATGTTGTTTTCTGTAGTATCTTTGTATAACTCACTGGCAGTGTTAGTGTGAGAGTTAGGTTGGGTTGGTTGAGTTAGGGTTAGAATTGGACTGAGTTGGGTTGGGTTGAGTTAGGGTTAGGGTTCAGTTAGGTTGGGTCAGGGTTGGGTTGGATTAGGGTTGGATTAGGATTAGGTTGGTTGGGTTAGGGTTAGGGCTGGGTTAGGGTTGGTTGAGGTAGGTTTCAAATTTGGGTTCAGGTTGAATTGAATTTGGGTTAGAGTTAATGGTAAGGTTATAACCAGGATTAAATGGATTGGGTTGGATTGAGTTGGATTAGTATTAGGGTTGGGTTGGGTTGCACTAAGATTAGGGTTAGAACTTGGGTTAAGTTTATGTTGTATTGTGTTGGATTAGGGTTGGGTTGGGTTGGGTTGTGGTTATTGGTAAGATTATGGTTAAGGTTGAGTGAGTTGTGTTGAGTTGGATTAGGGTCGGTTTGGTTAGGGATAGTGGTAAGGTTAGGGTTAGTATTGAGTGCATTGTGTTGGGTTGAAATTACAGTTGGGTTTGGGTTTGGTTAAGGTTATTGGTAAGGTTAAGATTAGGGTTGAGTGAGTTGTGTTGGGTTGACATGGTTTTGGTTTATGCCTGAGTTGGGTTGCACTAAGGTTAAGATTAGGCTTATATTTGTGTTGTTTGCATTGGCTTGGATTAAGTTGGATTACAGTTAGGATTGTGTTGGGGAACCTGCTTCTTTCTCTACATCCTTGTTCACATTTATTCTTTCTGCCACTATTAAGTAATCATGCATGCTAAGATTCCACAGTGGATTGTAATTAGTTTTGACATCAGGTATGGTGATTCCTCTAGCTTTATTCTCTCTCTTTAAGATTTCTCTGTCTATTTGGGGTCTCCTGTGATCCACATGGACCTTAGGAATGTTCTTTTCCATTTCTGTGAAAAATGATGTCAGAATTTTGATATGGATTGCATATAAACCACTAAATCAGGTTGGGCAATATGGACATTTTAACAACATTAATAACACACACACACACATACACACTATGTCTACTTTAATTTCAGCTCCAGTATTTTACATTTTCGGTGTAAAAAGAATGTCTCTTGAGTCCATGTTTTACTAATAGATTTTGATGGAATTATTCTTCTCATGTAACTTTTTGGAGGGTACTATTGGAAGTGTCACTCTGTGCATTCTCATCTGATGGGGTGTGACAAGGATGCTAGGGGGTAGGATTTGTCTTACTCAGAGACAATTATCGTTCTCTTCGTAAGAATGCAATTTGTCTCCTTGTGGGGGCTTTTGTAGGAGTGACCCACTCTCTACTAACTGTGAGTGTTGTGCTTGCAAGAAGCTGAAACAGGAATGAATTAAGGGGAAGCATCCTTTAAAGTAAATTTTTTGGGTTATCTAAGAAACCTGGGGATGATTCTGTTTCTCAAGAGCGCAAGGGCCCTTGCGGAAGGAGTGTCTCCCCGCCCCTCTTATCTTGCTCCTTTTTCTCGATGTCTGTTTTCTCATCTGCCTCTCTTTCTGTCCATCTTCAGCTCTGTTCTGTCCTCTATGTTAGTAAGACTTCTCAGAACAGCAAACATGCTCCCTATTTCTCGTGGGTGGGGGGTATGAGAGTTGTGGAAGTGTGTGTGTGTGTGTGTGTGTGTGTGTGTGTGTGTGTGTGTGTGGTGGGGGTGGAGGGTATGATGGGGGTGGAGGGGTGTGGTGGGGGTAGAGAATGAGGTCTTTGTCAAAAGCATCCCAGGCTTGTATTGACCCCTTATGTAGACCCTAGAATGTAACACTTTTTTTTTTCTTCCCTTTCTGGTAGTTTTGTGAAAATTCTCTGGCAAATATCTTGACTGGTCAGTTAGTATAATCCGCCTCCAGATCTCTGGTTACCGCTTTTGGTAGTGGAGTGTGGCTCCTTGATTGCCAGTTAAGGTGCAATGCTTCCATGAATGGACAGACAGGGAAGTGTGCATTTTTATCATCAGCTCCTCAGTGCCTCTTAGAGTGGATGTTGGGTTGGATGTTGTTTCTAGGAGAAATAGGCACAAGGCAGACAAAAAGAACGGATTCTACTCCACCTCCTTAAGCTTTCACTTATAACTTCAAAACTTACATATATTCTTATTTAATTTTGGAGAATTTCAAGCATATATACAATGGGTTTTTTTTTTTAACAGATTCATCCTCATCTTACTTTTGGCTTTTGGGTATCGACCACTCAGCCTTCATCTCATACAAAGTTACAGGAATGGTTCTTCCCTCTTTAGTTTGGACTACAGCAACTTAATGACCAACAGGATTTCCACTGGGAGCTAATATTAAGTATTATTTCTCTTGTCAATTTTTAATTACATTTAATTAATTAACTAATTTATTGTGTGGATGCATGTGTGCTACAGCACTTGTGACAGTCAGAAGACAGGTGATGGGGAATGTTCTCCTGTATATTTGTTTCTATTATTGGTTAATGAATAAAACACCGATTGGCCGATTGTCCAGACAGGAAGTGATGTAGCTGGGCAGAATCAGGATATCAGCAGGGACAAACAGGAAATTGCTCTCTTCTCTGAGAACATGCTGAGCAGTCACCATGTAGCAGCAGAGGAGTTGCAGGTCTGGCATTCCCCAGTAAGATAAGATCATGTGGAAATACATGACTTAGTAGTTATGGGTTAATAACTATGACAGAGCTAGCCAATATGAAACCCAAGCCAATGGCCAACAGATGCATAATTAGTATAGCATCTGTGTGTTCATTTGGGGCAAGGTGGGACCAGGCTGGCAGAAAGAATGCTTGTAACAGGCTGCAGTAGACAATTCTTTCCTTCTATCGTGTGGGACTTGGGGATTGAACTCAGATCATCATGCTTAGATGCAGTCACCCATACCAGAGGATCCATCTCACTGGCCCAGAGTTAACACTTCTTAAAGCCTAACCATCTCTGTGCCGGCTTGAAAGGGTGTGGCTCCCAAAGGGAGTGGCACTACTAGAGGGTGTGGCCTTGTTGGAGGAAAGGGCTTTGAGGTCTCACATGTGCTCAAGCCATGCCCAGTGAGACAGACCATTTCCTGTTGCCCACAAGTCAAGATGCAGGACACTCGGCTACATCTCCAGCACCACATCTGCCTGCATGCCACCATGTTGCCCCGTGACACTAATGGATTAAACCTCTGAGAATGTAAGCCATGCCAATTAAATGTAAGAGTTGCCATGGTCATGGTGCCTTATCACAGCAATAGAAACCCTAGCTAAGGCAGTCTTCTAGGGTTGTTTTGCTTTTACAGTGCTGGGGCTTCAAAGCCAGGAGTGTGTACATGTCAGGCTATTTCAGAGAAGAACAAAAGTACGTCACTGCCCGGGCTACAATGGGGCCCTAGCAACCCATTCGACCCTCCATCTCTGGGCCAGCAGACGCACTTGTGTCTTTGCCGAGACTTTACTTGGTAGGTTCACTAGCGGCTTACTACTAGTAACTGCTGCTGCTAGTTGACATCCAAGCGTGTCCAGTGTGGGTCTCAGCTAGTTCTCCTTTGTACCGCCACTTCTGGGAGTGTTGCGCGGTTCGTACTTGCAGTGGTGTGCGTGTGGGCAACTGCTTCCCCCATGGATCTGTGAGTTCTGAGGCGTATCTGTTCGCCCACGTAAGACCAAGGCAAGTAGAATATCCCTAAACTGTTACTGTTGGTGACAGAGAATTAAAAAGAAATCTTTGTGTTTATTTGATGTGTGTGTGTGTGTGTGTGAGAGAGAGAGAGAGCTCATGCACGATCATGCCATAACATGCATGTGGACACGAGAGGACAACCTCTGGTATCAGTTCTCTCCTTTCTACCTTGTTTGAGACAGTTCCTCCCTCTCCCCCCAACCCCCGTTACAACTCCCCACCCCGTGTTAGCCATTCTTCAGTCTCTAGGGATTGTCTTGTCTCTGCCTTCACTCTCACCATAGAAACACTGCAACTATAGATACACACTCTCACACCTGGCTTTATATGGGTTCTGGGGATTAGAACCTAGGTCCTCATGATTTTGTGGTTGTTAATGGAACCATCTCCCAGCCCCCATAATAAAGAATAGTGTCAATAGCTACATTATCATTAAGAAGGGAGGTTTTGGGGACCAAAGGCAGGATGGAGGTTGGAGTGGGAAACTTTGGAGTTAAACCATTTCTCCTTCCTAGAGGGCCGCGGTCTTTCTCAGCTTTAACGCTCTCTGAAGCAGGCTTTTTCCCTTGGTTATGTCCTCATTAGGGCTCACAGTGACTGTATCCCACGATCCCATGACTGAACTAACTGGTCAGCTTTGCATAGTAGTGACCAGAACTCCCTGAGAGGGACAGCCTTATTTGTCTCAGCTCATAGGTTCTGCCCATGATGGTTGGTTCCACACACATGGGCAGAATGTCTTGGCATTGCAAGCGTAAGATGGAGGGGAGCTGTCCGTTTCATGGCTGACCAGGAAACAGAGCATGAGGAAGGAGGCAGGAAAGAGGCCCCAAAGGCCCACCCCCCAGTGACCTATTTCCTCCTGCTACACCCTACCCGCTGAAGTTTCCACAATGTCTTGAAATAGCAGCACAGGCTGGGAACCAAACATTCAAAACATAGACCTACAAGGAGACATTTCAGATTCAGTCCCTTAACAAGACTTCATGCTTCCTGTGACCCTTACCAACTGGTGCTTGGTTTCCCAATCCTAAAATTCTCAGGGTAGGATTTATGGTGTGAGTCATGTCTCAGGGGACAATGTCCTGCAAGACTCACTTGGGTGACTGGCCAGCGGACAGATGGTCTCCTGTGAGTCAGCTTTCCTCCCCTGGAGTTTTCTGAGAAGGGAGCCATGTGACTCGCTGCCCGTCTACACTATGGGAGCGGAGGGCCGGGAACTACTGGTGGCTGGCTGGCCGCTTGTCACTCCAGTGTGTAAGAAGATGTTGTAGTGTGACGGGTATGTTTAACAAACAAGATGTGAGCCTACAGTTCAGCGGCCTGGGAAACAAGCTGCTCACGTAGCAAGGACCTCGAATAATCCCAAGACTAGTTCATGGTCGCTCTTTCTTCTTTCTAAAACTTCAAAGTTCTGTCACCTTCTGCGGAAGCCACCACGGAACATTTTCATCCACTTGTCTGGAGAAATGAATGTTCACGGGAATTACCTCTTGCAGCCATCTGACCAGTCAACACCTTGGGTATTTTCTTTTTCCATTTTTTTTTAAACACATGTATGTGATGTGTGTCTATTTTCCTGCACGCATGTATGCAGGTGAGTGCATGAGGAGGTTCAAGGTTGATGTCAGGAGTCCTCCTTGGCTGTTCTTCTATTCATCAAGGCAGGCTCTCTCAACCCAACCCAGATCTTATTGGTTTGGTTAGTTTTGCTAGTCAGCCTGCTGTGGGGGATCCCCTGTCTCTACTTTCTGAGGCTCACCCACCTGGCATTTACCATGGATTTTGGGGTCCTAAACTCTTGTCCTCATGCTGTGACAAGCATTTCACCTGCTGAGACATCTATTCAGCCCCATTACTCACCACAGTGGGCCAGGAAGGATGGGGTGCATGCAAGAACTCCCCCCATGTCACTGTAGGACCGTTTAAAGCTCTACGTGTTAGAAAAGTATATAATGGTGGACCCTGATATCAGTTCTATCCTTTTTAACCCAGAAAGAGTCATTGGCTTTAAGAGTGACTACATATTGATTAAGGCTTAAATAAATAGCAGTTCACTTTCCCAAGTCAGATGCTAAAGATTTGGCTACTGGATAGAGCTTCCAAAAGAGTAAGAGATGGCTCATTAAGTAAGAGCACTTGCTGCGCAGATATGAAGACCAGAATTCAAATGCCCAGAGCCCTTGAGAAAACCGGGGTGTGTTCACACACATCTATAATTGCTGGAGCTTGTTGACCACCAGCCTAGTGCCAGATTCAGTGAGAGAAACTGCATCAAGGGGAGAAAGAAACATGATAGAGGACTTCTGGTATCCTTCTTTGACTCCTGCATGTGCAACAGTGAGCGTATTGGCACAGGCATGTGCACATACATACATACATACATACATACATACATACATTTAACATATATGCATACACACACATATAACACGCCAATTCTCCTCCTCGCCTTTTGGGAGGAAGTATTTATCTTGGCTCATGGTTTAAGAGGGAATATAGTTCATTATGATGGGGGAAAGCATGTGGCAATAAGGAGTTTACAACAGACCACACACGAGGCAAGAGTGAGAGGGTAAGCCTGGGCATGGGCCGTCACCATGAGCTCTGCTTGGGATGAGTGGTTGGAGGCCATGTTTAAAGTAGCCTGGGGCTGCTGGGTGTTTGAGAAAGAGCTCTGTGATTTAGATTCGGAATGATCTGGTTCCTGGCACTATTGTAAAATGCTGGGACCTTCAGTGGTGAGGGAGGTGGGTGTTAGTGAGATGAAGTTGTATCATTGAGGTGCATTCTTGAACAGCATCCTGGATCCCTGGTCCCTTCTCTACCCTGTCTTGGCTTCCATGATGTTATGAAGCAAACGGGCATGCTCAACATGACCACACCATGATACACCTTTCACCCCCCAAACACAGGGCCATGCAGTCATGGATCACTCTGAAACCATAGGCCAAAATAACCCTTTCTTCCTTTTAAATGGATTACATCCAGTATTTTGTTACATTGAGACATTGACTATTAGAGGGAATGAGCACATAGACTTGATTTTTCTGACAATCTAGCCTAATGAAATTAGGTAATATTTCTCTTACTTGCAAAGTGCATGCGCAACACATCTCTGTTTACATCTTTGTGGGATGTGCATGCATAATCATGTCTATATGCATGTTGACATTTCAACTTCTCTTATCCAGGACTTCTCAGTTTCCCCATCATCAGTATTTGATGGTGGGTAAGGCTTTGATTTTAGGAACTGGCCTGGGCAGTGGGGGATGTTTAGCATCATTGCTGGCCTCTACATATAGTCAATCATACAACCAAAACTACCCATAGATACTGTCAAATATCTTCTGATGAGTGAAACCACCACCTCCATTGGGACCTACCATCTCAGAGCAAGTAGCCCCTACCAAACAGACCTTGTTTTGACCAAGGCACTAAGACCACTGATGGCCAAGAGCTTCTTTGCACATCAAAGAAGGTGAAACTCACCTGGACCTCCAGGCTTCAAAGGACATGGCTGAAACCAGAACATGGCCTTGACCAAAGAGAGACTGAAGAGACAACTTTAGAGTAGTAACCCTGTAGAGATGTCACAGGGCCAAGCCACCTTGCCCCCCCACTTGTAGCTGGAGTCCTGACTCCTTCCCTGATTTCTTCATCTCATTTATTTATGGCCCTTCCAGGAAGGAGCTGGCAGCATCCATGGATCACTCATTCATCACCCCAGTCATTTTGTTTTGTATTCTACCAGCCACCCTGTCCCTATCTAATCAGGGGGCTGCTTCCTGTTTTTGTCTGCCATCATTTGTCCCACTAGAGCGATTTTTATCATCAAACAGTATGAAAATAGAATCTAGGAATTGGCACCTCTCTTCTGCAATGAGCCCATGAGACTGACCAGTTAGTTGGCTTGGGCAGGAGAGACGGAAACAGCCCAGGACCCAAGTTCACATTGTCTTCAAGACAAACAGCCAGGCAAGCCTCCCATCCCTCCACATGGGCTCCCCTCAAAAATACAAATGTTGATGTGATTTGTTTAAACCTGAGGACATGTATTTACAAGCACTTGGTGGCCATTCTTCCTGGAGAGTGGAGGGAAGTGTCCCAGCTTGATGAATGGGTTCCTTTAGCAATGGACTAAGACTTGGGCATTCCCACTCAAGGGCAGCTCTTGACTTCCTCTTTAGGTCAATGTTTGCAGCCCATAAGGTTTTTGAGGGTTGCAGAAGAACTGAGATGTGTGGGAAAGGAGCCATTGACTCTGGGTCTCCATGAGAGCAAAAAACATCAATAATGTGGCCAGTTTGCCTTGGTGTACCCTTTGATTAGCTACTAGACTGAGGTCAAAAATCTGATTTTTCTTGTTTCCTTTCTTTCTTTTCTTTTTTTTTTTTTCCTTCTTTTCCTTTTTGAGGTAAGGTCTCACTATGTAGCTCAGGCTGGCCCAAAATCTCGGCCTGGTTTTCCACTCACAATCCTTCTGCCTCAGCCTCTTGAATGCACATTTGTGTGCATTTTCAAGTGGATGGGGTGTCTGCTCATGCACGTGTGTGTGTTTGTGTGTGTGTGTGTGGGGGGGTGGCTTTCAACTGTCATTCCTCTACTTTTTGAGAGACATCATTTCTCCCTGGCTTGGACTTTGTCAAGTAGGCTAGGCTGGCTGACAGCAAGATCCAGTGATCTGCTCATCTCCATCTTTCTAATGTTGTGATGATAAATGCATGTCACTGTATTAGTTTTTTCTTGTTTTCCCTCAGATGGATTCTGGGGACAGAGCTCTGGTCCTTATGCTTGCCAAGACCAGCACAACTTTCTGCCCAGCTCCAGCATTGGGTGATTCTTCAGTCACCCGTGGGTGATTACATACCATACAACCTTGCTGTTGACCTAAGGAGGGGTTCTGGGTTGTGGGTAAGCACTGTTTATAAGACCAAGGATGGTCCTGTTATTGTATTTCTGGACAATAGTTGATTCAGCTCACCTAGCTGCAGGTGTCTTCTGTGTCACAAGCAGAGTCTAAGCAAGAAGTGTAATTTAAAGGCCTTCCATTTTGGTCTCAGGACCAAATGCTTCCTTGACAAGCTCCACAGCCCTACAAAGCTGTAAGTCCCTAAAAGACTCAGAAGGGCATCTCACTGCAGATATAATTAGAGAGATTGGTTCCTAGGCCCCCAGGCCTAGTGGGCCAGGGTCCCTTGTGAACCATTTTCCGGCTTTCATTTCTCAGGAGTTGCTTTAGCAGGTGGCCTCGAGCAGGTAGTCAATAGGGACCTTCTGGCTGAGGGCTGGAGGCTCTTTGTAGAGGTCAAATCCAGAGGCCAGAGGGCGTGCTCGAAAGGTCACAGGGTCAGGACCCATCACTGTGACAGATGATTCTAGGCAAGTCTCCCTCCCTTTCTCTGGAAGCAGGGCCAAGCCTCTTGAGACAGGAGAGGTGGCGGGGGGAGGGTGTTGGGGGCTTACAAAGAAAGGCTAGTCTGGTGTCTGGCTGGCACCTCTCAACTGGTCTTCATTAGGGGAGCCCAGCAGCTCTGTCTTCTGCCGCCCTCTGTCCCCGCTGACGGGGCGCTGTCTCCAGACCTCTCAACTGCTCCTCATTACGTAGAACACTGGCCTTTTGTCCCACATGAAGCCTTCTTTGTTCCTCCAGCCCGGCCAAGCTCGAAAGCCAGAAACTGATACAAAACAATGCCACTCTATCTTGAGGGGACCCTCACTCTCTGCCCCCCTCCTCCCATGGCTGGATAAGGAAGAAGAAGGACTTCTGCCCTCTCAGTCACATCCCCGGACATCTAGCTGAGGATGGCTTCCTAGGAACACAGGAAACAGGCCAAACAGAGATGAGTGGCTTCCTGAACTTGGCTGAATGTTGGAGACACCTAGACAGCTTTCAAATATGCCTAGACCTGCCATCCCTCTCCCACAGACTCTCCGATTGATTGGCCCGGGTGGGCAGACCAACCACCAGGACTTACAAAGCTGGCTGTAATGAGCAGCAAAGCTTGGGCACTGCGAGCATAGAAGGAATGTGCTTGGAAATGGCCTGTCCCACCTGTCAGGCTTCCCATGCTTTCAAATACCATCCCTGGAGATCTGCAGAGCTAGCAGAATCTATACCTGTCTGGCAAGCAGGAGGAAATATCTGTGCATGCCAGAGGGAGACCAGCACTGTCTGAGAAAGCGAAGGAGGGGGCCCGGGGGCATCACAGCAAAGCAGATACACAGCATTTTGAACTTGGCTCTCAGTTGTAGTTCTCGCTGGGTACCAGGATGCTCAGGTCCCTGGGCATTGTAAGGGGCTGGGTCTCTTTTCTTGTCTTTGGCTTTTCCAATAAACAAACAAACAAACAAAAAACTAAATTTCATGTCTTCAGAGATGGAGCTGGTGACAGGGAAGCCTGGCCATCTAGAGACAGGTTGTCTGCCAGCTGTCCCTCGCAAAGAGTGATTTATCCCGAAGTTACTGAGCACTGAGGTGTCTTGGGACCTGCTACTTGTCTGAGACTAAGCAGGAAGATGAGGTGTAACTTGAGGACAAAGGAAGCCTCTCTTCTTCCATCCCAGCAGACCCCAGACTGCCTCCCCTCCCAAGATCTCCTAGTAAAAGTCTCAGCTCTCTGTCGCCTCAACCGAAATGGCAGCATTACAGAGGTGTAACTCAGGTCCCCCCCCCCCACCGCTCAGCTCCAGCATTACAGACCTCACAACTCGGGTCCCCCCCCACTCAGGCTTGGGAAACAGATATCCCGCAGTGGTTCTGTAAGGGAAAACCACAAGGCTCCTAGTTCAATGTTAACCTCAGGTGACTGACCAAGAATGTTAAAGAATATCCCTGCCACATTGATGAGTAATTGTTTTGAATCTCAGTCCGTTCTGGTTCTGTGAGATGTGTCCTGAGGGCCATGCTTACCCTTAAACTTTTCAGCTCAACCTGAACTTGGGGGTTCTGGACTTGGTCTGAAGGCAGAGGTTTGCTTGTTGGTACAAATGGTTTAACGTGTCCTTTCTTTACTCAGCTGGCCATGCTCTGATGGAACCAGGCTTCCCATGGGATGAGGAGGTGGCAATTTTTACTTTGATGTTTTGGTGGTGCTGGGAGTTACATTTTCATCCCTTTACACAGTCTGTATGTGTGTGTGTGTGTATACTCATGTGTGCATGTGCACTAATGTGTGTACAACATATGTACATATATCCATGCTTGTGCATGTGGAGGCCAAACATTGACATCAAGTGCTTTCCTCAATCCATCTATTTTTATTGTTCTTGTTGTTGTTGTTTTAACCCATGCTTTCTCACTGAACCTTGAGGTCCCTGACATGAAGAGGCTGGCTGGCCAGAGAGCCCCAGGGGTCCTCCCAGCTCTGTGTCCCCAGCACTGGGATTGCTGGAAGCATTAGCACGCCCAGCTTTTTCACGGAACTTCTGGGGGTTCAAACTCAGGTCCTTACATTTGTATGGCAAGTGCTTTACTGATGGAGCCATCTCCTCAGTTCCCAACCCTGGACTTTTGACTTTGGAATGCTGTTCTGAGACAGAGTCTAAGGCCACAGCAGTAATTAGGCATGGTTGGCAGCATCTGACCTGGTCCCAGACAGACAGGAAGGCATGAAGCTGCATGGTCACAGGTGTCCATCATCATAATGTGTACTGGCTATGTTTCAGCACGAGGTTGGGTTCTTTTAAAATTATTTTTAGTTATTTTCCTTTCTTTTTTAATAAAGGAAACTCAAACTTGTCAAACAAAGGCGTGAAAACACCTTTAAAAAGCCTCAGTCTTTACACAGAAACCCCTTAGAACATCTTCTTGCTTTCCCTGATCCCAGGAAGCAGCTGTCTGTGTGTTGGACTCTGAATAAATCCTTGACAAAACAATAGTAACAGAGAAGCCCTAGAGAGGAGTTGATTGCATTGAAACAGATTTCGGCGGGGACGGGGTGCTGTAGATGTGGCTGTATGGTTAAGAGCACTTGCTGCTCTTCTGGAGGATCCCTGTTTGGTTTGCAGCACTCACATCCAGTGGCTCACAACTGTCTCTAACTCCTGTTCTAGAGGAGATAATGCCTCTGGCTCCCAAGGGCACCACACTCATGTACCCACACATGCATGCACACACATAATTAAAACAAAACAAAACAGACTTTGGAGCTGGGAAGATGATCCATCAATCAAGTGCTCACCTTGATGGCATGAGGACCTGGGTTGCATCGCCAGAACTGGTGTGAAAAAAAAAAAAAAAAAAGCCAGATGTGGTGGCATTTGCTCATAATCCCAGGGATGACACGTGTGTCCTCTGGCCTCCACATGCATACACATGTGCATCCTCCACATCTATCTCCCCACCCCAATAATAATCTACATTAACAGTAACAAATAATCACCTATATTACACACATACTAGCCAATGACACACATGGTTTAAGCTAATCGATGCATTTGGATAAATTGTACTTTCTCCCAAACAGGATCGGGGAGTCTCCATCAGTCATCCCTGTCTGTACCAGACTAGCTCTATCTAAGCTTAGAGTTTAACACAGCAAACATTTATTCTCTCATAGTTTCCGTGAGTCAGGAACCTGGGAGCAGCTGAGCTAGGAATTGAGGGAATCCAATTTCAAGACGGAACACTAATGCAGTTGTTGGCATGAGGCCCCGGGTCCTCACTCAATGGGTTTCTCCCAAGATGCTGCAGTGTCCCCATAACACGGAGGCTGGTTTTTATTGGGATCAACCGAGAGGAAGAGCCAGGAGGAGCTGTGTTACCTCTTATAACGAAGTCTTAGAAACACATTCCATAATAGCTGATTGGCTATGCAAAACAGCCCTACTCAACAAAGGAGACTATGAATGTACAAGAATACCCACAGACAAGGAAGGATGCTTGGGGCCATCTCAGTGTCTGCTACGAAGACACTCCATACCCAGGTGATGATTTATGAATCTCCTGGACACTTCCTGTCCACACTTCTGCGGGTTGTGGTGTTATATAAAGATTGGATCTCATCACCAACCCTCTCCCTCTACTGTACTAAGGGCATGACTTTTTGGTCAGAGACAACACACACAGATGGATAAGTAGTTGGAACAGAAAGTGTCAATGAGCAGAGACTCTTCTCTGTTCAGCCCCCAGGACCTGCCATTCACCCCCACCCCAATTTAAGGAACGCTCAAATCTATAACAAGAGGAGGTGGGATACGTTGCCTATTTAGTGATTGACACATATACACCCCAGGAAACTCTAATTTATTATTGTTATTTCAACATTATCTGCTAAGAACAAGATAGAGACAGCTGGTGATCTCTATGGGATGTCCATGAGTGCTGGACCCTCAAGTAAGGACTTGTTTACCATAGCATGTTTATATTTAAGAAATTCTCTGGCAGAGGAGCTGGGGAGATGGCTCAGTGGGGAAATGCAAGTTCAAGGACATGGGTTCAGAGCCCTAGTGCCCATGCAAAAAGCTGAGTGAAGTGCTACAGGTCTGTATCTTCAGCACTGAGACACAAGACCAGAGGAAGCCAACTGGCCAGGCAGTCTAGCTGAATTGGAGAGCTCTAGGTTCCAGCAAGAACCCCTGTCTCAAAAATTAAATAGAGACAGAGGTGTCCAGTGCCAACCTTGGGCCTGTGCAAAGCACCCCTAGCCATACATTCATTACACGCGCACGCGCGCGCGTGCCCACACACACACACACACACACACACACACACACACACACACACCCTCTACCCTTGGGTAGCAGTTCCATTACCACCTTACATGTAGTAAATGAAGTTTGCAAAGGCTAAACCTTGGTCACACTTGTGTGACTTCCAAGAGTTGGATTCATATCAACTGGGTGGCTTTGAGGTCTTGTCATAGTCAGTTTCAGCTGTCAGTGTGATGCACCTGAAAGAAGGAACTTCAGTTGAAGCATTTCCTCCATTGAATTGCCTGTGCGGCATATTCTTGATTGGTAATTGATGCAATTGATGTAGGAGGGTTCAGCCCACTGTGGGTGGTGCCATTCCCTAGGCAGGTGTGACCTGTAAGTTGAATAAACCTTTTCTTCCCTAGGTCGCTTTTGGTCATTTGGTATTTATCACAGCAACAGAAGGCAAACTGGAACGCCTGGCCTTACAAATCTGTTGACAAATGTGATTACATAAGTCATAGGCGAAGTCAGGGCAGACGCCCCCCAGCAATAGTGCCTGCTTTGCTGATTCCTGGCTGTGCTTTACAGGTGGGGATATCTGGGTGTTGACTCTGAGGTGCAGATTAGCACTTAGAGCATTTTTTTTTTCAGGGGGTGAGAGAGCTCTTGAGGCAATACATATGGAAGGGAAAGGGGAGAGTCAGGCAGAGGTGGAGGGTGAGGTCAAATGCAGTCCCAGAAGTCCTCAGCCAACTGTACAGGGCACTGGGGATCAAGGGTGGCCCTTCAGAGGTATCTCAAGTTGGGATAAGGAGTCTGACCTGGTCTCTTCGTGCTGATTAGTCCCTATGGCCTCTACAGAGAGCAGTCAGAGGAACACTGTCTCAGCAGTAGCTCCAACAGAATGAGGGATATGCTAGTCACTGGCAAAGGGAAAGCAGAGCATCATCCATCCGCGTCTCACATACCTGAGAAACTCACACAGATCCTCAGAATCACAGATGTTCATGTGACAGACAGACAGACAGACAGACAGACAGACAGACATATGGTCTGCTTCCAGATGGCTTTCAAGGGTAAATTCTGTCATAAACTCTCACCTGGGTGTCAGAGAAAGGGAGACACACCCGAGCTACCCCGGATTTCCCTTGTTTAATACTTGCATCTGAGTCCTCCACACGGCGGCTACAACCAGCCCACAATGATGCAACCATTCACAACACACGACCCATCACACACCTTCGTACAGGAACAACCCATCCACCAACACATCCCAGCACGCATACACAGTACCCACATGCCTGCCCACATACGCACAACACATGTATTCAGCAGGCCCTCATACATATGCAAATGTGCAGGCGCTGGGGTAAGTCTCAAGTCAGTGAGAAAATATGATAAGAATGGGATTGTTTTTGAGATTCTATTAAATTGCCACATGGGGAACTAGGCAAGTTATGGGAACAGAGGCACGTCTTAAATTGTTTGCCCTCTGTGGCAGGTGTTGCTTATTGAGTTAGAGTAGGGGGTAGATTGGGGCTTGTGTGAGTTACCACTTTCTTCCTCTCTCAGTATTTAAGTTGGTGTTAGATACACAGCCACACGATACTTGTCTGGAGTTTCATGTTACAAGAGCATACTGACTCCCTCCCCCGAGGATTCCAGTAAAGACGGAAGCCAAGGGTCTCTCCCTTTCCTCTTTGACCTTTTCTTTTAAATTTTGGTTTATTGCTAATGTGCATGGGTGCATGTGTGTATGTGTGCATGCGTGTTTGGCACAGTGTACATATAGAACTCAGAGGATGACTTGCCTGCGTCGGCTCTCTCCTTCCATCATGGGTTCCAATGATCAAGCTTAGGCTGTTACCATTGTGTGGCAGCTCTTGGACTGGCTGAGCCATCTCATCTGTCTGGCTTTTTCCTTCTCCTGGTCTCAAGCCACTAGCTCAATGGAGAAGACCCTGATAGCCGAGGAGCATATGATCCGGCAGAGAGATGCCTGCATTCCCATCATTTCCATACTGGTTACCAAGGCTCCAAACTGGTTGTTGATGAGAGGGGACCATGGGTGGAGGGTCCTGCTGTCATTAGTCAGTGTCTTGATGCTGAAGGACACAAAACTGCTGCTCTAAATTTCTGCACATCAGGGACAGTATTTTCCTTTGTTAAATAATCTTTCCCCACTCCTCAAAGTCTTTCTTTCCCCCTCCTTTCTCACACACCCATCGTGTGTGTGTGTGTGTGTGTGTGTGTGTGTGTGTGTGTGGACAGACTTTACTCTGACCACGTGACCATATCCTCTCTCGGGAAGACCCATCCATGCTTTGGACTGCCCATTTTCGAGTTCCGCTTCGTTTTTGACCCCAGGCCTTCTTCTCCCTGGAGTTCTTTCTGCTCTCCTGCAGCCCATAATTCTTGGGCTGGGGGATTAACATTATGATTTATCTATGAAATTCCTTGAGTGAGGGATGAGGAGGGAGGAAGTCTGAGAGAGACCTTTGTCCCGGGATACGAAGTGGTTATTCCCCATGCTTTTTTTAAAAAAAATGATAAAACAAACTCCAGGAGCTTGGGAGGGGTTGGGGGAAGGCGACTGGATTCTTTGGATCTGGTAATGCCATTCTAGAAAGTTCCAAGATTTCCTCTCCTTCGTCTTTTCAACCCAGACAAGTAGCAGAGCCTGTGTTTGTTAGAAATCTCACCCTCAGATGTATTCAGTATACATCAGAGACTTTCTGTATTCGTGATGGTATCTGGTGGTACTGTTCATAACCACTTGACCCAGCACAGGGGGAACCCTGAACAGATCACCGGAGTAGTGTCTTCCAGTCTCACCACCATAAAGGCAGGAGGCTGAAAGCAAGAAAACACTATGGAGACAGAAAGTACAATCTGCATCTTTCTCCAGCCTGAGGTTTGCAAGGACAGCTTAAGATGAATAGCCCATTGATATTTCCACTAGCGATCCATGCACAGCCCTCAGCAAGTTTCTTGTAGAGTAGGCACCTTTTCTGTGGGTGGGTCCTGCTAGATGGACAACACACACCCTCTCCTGAGTGTTAGAGTTGGTCTGCAGATGTAGGCCAGTCATCCTGCATCCAGGGTTTGCTGGATTGTCCGTTGGTCCATACACAGATACTAAGTCATATTTTCTCATGTGTGGTCTGCCTTCTGGTTTTGGTCTGTTGAGAGCTCCACGACACTGGAGAGGAGGGAGGTGGTGGTGTCTCTTGGCTATGATGAAAGTGCATAGTAGGTGATTACTGGAAGGTTCTGTGCAGTAATAGAAATGATTAGTCCAGGCATAGTAGAGACACAGATTAAGGATGCCCTAAGAAAATTTGGGACTGGTTGCTGCTGCTCCTTCCTGATGTGGGATGAGCAGGGGAAGCTGAAGTCACAAGAGAATAAAGACAAACATTTGGAGAGCAGAGAACACGGTGCTGTGGTGATGGAGATTAAAACTTCTCTTCCCCTCTACCTCCCAGCTGACAGCTCAAAGGACTCGGGGTGACATCCAAGGCATGGCTCAGAGTTTATCAGAGTCCTTGATCCAAGTTACTTAATCCTCCATGGTTTCACTCTGCACACTTACAGCATGCCCCCGCCCTGCAATGCCCTTTATTGCACATGTTTCAGAAGGGCGCCAACAGCTATCGGCGATCAATACACATTAGCCCATCTGTTTTCACTTCGAGGTGCTATACGCAGCATATGGCCTGCCTGGCCCACTGATTGATTGCTGGCAGTGCTGCCATCTTAGTTTTGAACCGGATTCCTCCTTTCTTATCTCTAGTGGTCATAGGCAGCCCTGCTTTGCCTAACTTGGTCAAATCAGAGAAGCAGCTGGCGCGCTCCATCCGAAGGCATCACCAAAGATATGCTGTGAGTTTCGCACAGACTTGCTTAATGCAAAACCATCTACTCATGCGAAATTCCATTACTTCTTGTTTATTAATTTATATTGTGCATGTGTCACGGCATGCACGTGACAGCCAGAGGACAGCTTGCAGGAGTCACTCCTTCCCTTTCATCACGTGGGTCCCAGGAATTGAACTCAGGTTGTCAGCCTTGGTTGCAGTCACCTTTACCTGCCGAGCCAGCTCACTGGTCTTCAAGACTCTATAGTACTGTTTTATGTTCTTCAGGAAGCCAGATGCCAGTGCAAGTAGTGCATGTGATGAACCAGGACAACAGGAAGAGGCTCATTCAGTCTGTGGTTTTCCCGAATGCATGAAGTCATAACCCAGAGGCCCACCAACAACTGCATACCAAGAAACAATCCTTTATGTAAGAATTATAATCACAGTGAGGATTGTCTCTCACTGCTCCCGTTATTAATTCTTGCCTAGGAAAGATGTGGGCTCACAGGGTCAGGATTTGGAATATTTTTATGGTTGAGTTTGTGGGCACCAAAGTACAAATTAGGGAAGGCTGTCCAAAAACCACGAGATGAAACTTCTAATTATCCATGCCTCCAGTGGCAACTTAGATCAGATACTGTGAAGATGAACACACAAGGTGCCATTTATCTCGGCTGGGGCTGTATTTTCAGCCCGCTCTTTCCCCTCAGATTTTCTGTGGTCAGCGTTGCTACTATCTGTCATGGTTGTTAAGAGTGGTTTTATAGGACATTACATAGGTTGTGGGGATTGGTGACATTGGTTAGGTGTGAAATTTTCAAATATTTCAATGAGCTCTAGGTTCTGCAGGAGAGGCCTGGAGAGGCCGGGAAGGCAAACAGGAACACAAGGTCCATTCCATCTCTGTCTCATGTATTCTAGAATTGAGTCTCCGGGTAGGGTGAGAACTGCCAGGCTATTATTTTCATAGTTTGCACTGGGGCCCTCATCTTCTAATACATAGATAAAGCACATGTCTATAGTTTCAAAATGGAACAAATGTTGTGAAAATGAAGACAAATTTCAAAAGCTGAGCAACAGGATGAAGAATGCAGAGAGATACTTGGACTTTTGTTTATGCAACATTTCAGGGTCAAACCCAGCACTTTCAATAAATAAGTACTCCACCACAGCCAGAACATATAGGTTAAATAGATTTGGTTTAAGAATCACACCTAAGAGGTTTATTTTGTTTTGTTTTTGTTTTAAATAAGAAACCTTTATTTTTATTATTAGTTAGATGTATATGTGCGTTTCAGTGTGTGGATATGTCCACATGTGCAATCTGTATGTCCATATGCTGTGTTTGTGGATACATATGTGTGGTATGACTGTGACTTATGTTTATGTGTGATGTGTGAGTGTTTTTGAACTGTGTAAATATGTGACCGCGCACGTGTGTGTGTGTGTGTGTGTGTGTGTGTGTGTGTGTGTGTGTTTATATGTATCTACATGGTGCATGTATGTGTAGTGTCTGTGTGTTGTGGTATCTTATCTGGGTGTGAAGATGATAGGATACACTTGTGCTTGTGCATGTATGTTCATTACAGACATTGTGTGTATGTTTGTGCCACTGTGTACAATGTGGGGGTCCAGATATGGGTAGGAGGGTGTCTGACAGGAAGGAAAAGGACAGAAAGACATGTTTGAAGCCACTGTGATTTAGAGCAGGGATGGATTAGAGAGGGGAAACTAAGATCTGATGTCCACAATGCAGATCCTTGACATCACTGCTCCCATTAAACCTTTGAACCATCCAAGGATGTTTGATTGAATGTCTCCATGTTGCAGATGTGGGATGTGGGACTTGAAGCTCTCTACCTAATGCGACACAACCAGAAAGCAACAGAGTTGATGCTGCTTGGGTCAACCCAAGAAGTAAACCTTTCCAGCCAACATCATAGGAAAAAAAAAAAACTAAGACAGAAGGTAAAGATGGAGCATGGGGCAATTAGGCTGTTCAGACCTGGTCCTGTAGGCTGGTGGCGAGGTCTGTGCAGTAGCCCTGTAGGGTGGCTCATTTGGTTCTGCTCATCTTCTCTACAGGCCAGTGGAAGACCCCAGCACAGACGAAGTTCAAAGGCACAAGTTCCGTACTTTCCAGCCCAAGACTTTGCAAAGACCCTTAATGTCTTCTGTCCCAGTTTGGCTGTGGCATGGCTGCAGGATGAATATGATGCGTGGCTTGTCGCTTGTCACTTGAGGACAGAGGGTGTTCTGCCTGTCACTCTGAATGGCAGTCCTACTGGAGACGCTGACCGTGTTTGTTTGTTTCCCATATCCCACCCACACATGGAGCAGTTGCTTCTTCATTGTGGCTTGGTTTTTGTAACGTGAAGCCACAAGGATGAACTATAAAACCTCTAAGTTCATTTCAACACCTACAGCTCAAGTCTGTGCCCCTAGAGCCTGACACACCACCTGAAACGAAGGAAACCTCCAAACGGAGTCTGACGGGTAACGATAGCAAACTGGGTGAACTTTCAATATGACCTATGACCTCTAACACCCACGACGTCAAGGGATGTGGCAGGGAGAGTTTCAAAAGATTCCCTCTGCAGTGCTGTTCTGTCTCAGAGGACTGAGGTGATCTGGTATGTGAGGGTGTTTCAGAGTTAGTTTGGAAGGAAGATAGAGGGGAAGGAAAGGGGGAAGGAGAGAGGAAGAGGCAGAGCGGGGAGGGAGAAGGAGAGAGAGAGAGACAGACAGACAGACACACACACACACACACACACATACACACACACACACACACACAGAGAGAGAGAGAGAGAGAGAGAGAGAGAGAGAGAGAGAGTGCCAAGTAGGCCCCCCTGAACGTGTGAGCATTGACTGATTAAACATGTGACTGGATGGATGGGCCGATGAAGAAGTTATCTCTGACTGGAAGATGCTTCCCTTTCCACGTGGGCTCCAATAAAGACAGGGCCTTCTCCTGAGGCGGGATGAGCACAGTAGGTGGTATGTGAACCTGTACATGTTCTGGGCTCAGATTCTGTCATCTCCTGGCATACCTGCCTGCAGGTGCCTATGGATTTGATCAGATTGAGTAACCTTCACCTTTCAGATCCTCTATATTTTCTGTGAGGATGCAGTGAAGCAGCATGGGTGAGGGATGCTCATCTGCAGTGCACGCCGGGAGAAATACCAACCTTAGAACAACAGCTTGGCCATAGATGATGCTACAGTTCATATGGCAAAATCCCAGTCCCCTGGGTAATGGTGCTGGAAGAGATAGGGCATGTGACATGATTAAATCACAGGGAGAACTTCATGAAGGAGGCCTGACAGGGTTCACGTGTGCTTTCTATAAATGAGGGCCATCCATGGAGCAAGAAGAAGACATTGTCCAGACCTGGACCTGGCCATTCTGATCCTGGCCTCCCTAGCTCCCAGAAGCACAGAGATATATCACTGGGATGTATACATCACCAGTTATGACTGGTTGCTCTCATAGTCCAAGCCCGGCTAAAACGGAGTTCTTCACCCAGTGCCTGACCACTAACTGGTTAGTTTGATTAAAAATGTAACCACGAATGAAGGCAGCCCATTCATTTTTGTTCAAAACAGTTAGCATTCACTCTTACTTTGATCCTGTCTCTCTCCTTCAATCCATGCTGTTTATTTGGTGGGGATGCAATTCCTAAACCCAGCAGGCTTCCTCTCCATCTCTACCTGGTCAACTGCGATTCTAACCTTTCTCAGGCTTCCATTTAGAGATGGCTCCTTCCTTAAAGTCCCTTCCTTCTTCCAGAGTCCGGCGGTTTCCACCTCTCTCCTCCTCTTCCTCTTTCTCTGCCTTCTGCTTATTTGTTGTTTATCTTCGCACACACATGCATGCCAGTGTGCATGCCACGTGTACATCAGGGCTTGAGTCTCTCCTTCCACCACCATCTCTCCCCTCTGACCTCCTGTCCCCTTCCCACACCCTCCTCAGAGCACCTCACCCTTGGTGTCTCCTTACTTGTCCCATGCCTTCCTTAGTAACCTTCGAGATCTAGAGAAAAGGGCTTGGGTGTCTTTTGTGGGTCCCCATGCTCAGCTCAGTCTTTGGACTTAATGGTCCACACACATCTGCTAATTAAATGACAGATATGGAAAGGGGCAGACATTCTCAGAGGATCTGAAGGGCTAATTCCAAAGCGGTGGCTACAGATTGGGGGATGCGCTCTTGACCTGTTGCTGGCCTCCATCCTCTCTGTGGTGGTCCTTCTAGAACCTTGATGTGATGCTGAGGATCTGGGAGTGGAGACTGCCCCTCCCTGATTCATAGGAAGCATGCTTTCCCAGCTCTCCTTGTCTGGGGTCGAGGATCCATGTTCCAATCTGAGGCCCTGCCCGCATTTGGAGTAGGGGTGGGGGTGGGGGGGTGGGCTGTCTGCACCTTCTGAGGAGACAGAACAAGGGAACATGACCACTCACCCTGGCCCCAACCCCGAGCGTCATTGATGTTGGCTGGGGATCAAAGCTGCCGTTCCATTTTTAACCTCCGCCAGGCCCCACCTCACCCCGAGCATGTGTTCTCAACATTTCATTGTGTGCCAGGGGGATAAACAAAACCCACCCCCTGAGTGTAGGAAGGATGCCTTCGGGGGAGCTCTGAACTCAGCTAAGGCAGATAAGTGGTTATTTTTCCCCACGGAGGGGCCCCCTGTTGCTGCGGGTTTCCTGAGCTTGCCTGACTTCACAGTAAGGCAGATGGGCAGCTCTATCTTTGAGCAGCAAATCTACACATGGTGACCCTCAGCCAAAAAGGAAGATAATAATTGGGCATGGAGGTGGGATGAGGAGGGGGGAGGGCTGTTTGGCCGGCCCTTTCTCTCCTCAGTCCCATCTCTTGTATTAGCATCCTCATCTGTGGTGCTGGGTGATACTGATGGAAGCCTGTTTTGTTTTCGGATGATTGTTTATCAAGGTTAAAATAAGTATAAATGTGGGCTCTTAGGACATTTAAACAATTAAACAAGGGCCAGGGAAGGAAGGCGGGGTGTAGTACAAAGCAGAAGTCTGTAAATATTTCTCAGAGGAAGGAAGGGAAAGAAAATTCCCCGAGACCCACTGCTGGTGATATTTTGATGAATAAGATTCTAAATATGTATGCATAATTTAAACTGTATACGAGGGATCTTAGCATAGGAGACACGTCATATGCAGAATATGTCCAGTTCTGTTATTACAATGTGTGCCCACAGTGTACTCCTGTGAGCACGTGCACTACGTCCAGTCTCTACCGAACTCCTCTGTGCTAAAGATTTTAGGGTAGGTAAGAGCTGTGGGCTGGGCACTGATTAACCATCACAAGGCTGGGAGAGAAGGTTCAGATCTCAAGCCATCAGCTTGCTAAGCCCCAGCCTTAGCTACGACTTGGGGGGGGGGGGAAGGAGGGAGGGAGGGACATCGCTGCATGCCAAGGTACCTTATTACTCTCACTTCCTAGGTGTGGAAATCAAAGCTCAGGAAGGTTAAGCAACTTGCCTAAGGCCACACGGCTGGCAAGTGACTTAAGTGGGGCTGCTTCCTCTGCAAGGACACCCTGGGCTTCCAGTAGTCTCACCTCAGGCATGAGGAACATCTTCCTTGATGGGAGATAGCAGAACTTCCCTAAATACCCACTGGCATCTCATTGTTGCAGAAGTGTCAGGGGAGGTGAGCAGATGGCACTGGAGGGCCACTGTCTCGGGCTGTGATAGTCATTCTTTACATGGTCAACTGTGATTTTTATCTTCCAGGACTCATTTAGGTCCTTAGGCGTTTCTTGAAGAAGCTTCTCTCTTCTGGTAAGCCTGGTGATGCCTCCCCCTCCCTCTCCTCTCCCCCCGTCCCTCCTCCCCTCCTGTCTCTCCTCCTCCTCTTCCCGCTCCTCCCCCTCCTCCCCCTTTTCCTCCCCCTTCCTCTTTCTGCCTCTCCTTCCTTCTCTTCGTTCCTTTTAGTAGAATACCCTGTCACCAGATATTTTCTCCATCTTGAGGTGTTCTGTTTTGCTGTTTGCTCTCTGTGTGTGTGTGTGTGTGTGTGTGTGTGTGTGTGTGTGTGTGTGTGTACTTTTTGCGTGTGCACACTTATGTGCCAATGTATATTTGTGCATGTGCATAGAGTATGCAGTTGTACATGCATGTGTGACATGTGGATGTAGAAGACACTGGTTTACAGGAGGTATCTTCTTCAATTGCCTCCTACCTTAGTTTTTAGTTTCTGAGGCAGGGTCTCCCACGGAACCTCACCAGTTTCATCAGATTGATTAGCAAGGGCGGTGGGTCTGCCTGGTCTCCATCTTTCCTGTGCTAGGCTCATAGGCATGCACATGTCCAGCCTTGCCCAGCCCTTCACATGGTTCTGGGTATCGAACTCAGGTCCTTGTATTTGCAGAACAAGTCCTTGACCAGCTAAGCCATCTTACCAGCCCTCAGGATTTCTAGATATAGTCTTAGTTTTTGTCATGGTTGGACTAACCTCTCATCAAGGCTGTGACAGTTCTACCCTAGTAAGTGCATGTATGTGAACTCTGTCTCCTGAACTCCCAGATTTTAGATTATTAGATGTTTTTACCTGGTATTTCCAAGAGCTTTGAAACATGAACCCCATTTAGTATCTGGACATGGTTTATCTTGAAGACACAGAGAGATGGCTGGCTAGTAGGGGTTGAATGGACTCTTGGGTGGGTGGTTGCACCTGTAGATGTGAAGTTCAATGCCATGGTTGTGTAATGAACCAGTGGTCACATTCAGACACATTAAAGCCACCCCTAGATGAATAAAGGATTTTAAGTCTTGTTACTGCTAGTGGTCTACTAAGAGTCTTAATAGCCATGTCCAAAAATGTAGAGCTCTTTGGTTTTAGCTGTTTTCTGGCCTCTGTGCAGCCCAGAAGAATAGCATCTGGAGGGTAACCCTGGAAACAAAAACAAAAACAACAGAAAAGTGTGATGGACTGAGACACAAGTGGTTTGTCCTAGGATGTCCCATGGCTCTCTGGGTGAAAGAACCAGGATTCTATATCTGCTGTAAGATGGATCCAACACAAGAAAAACAGTTGCTTCCTCTGGACTAGAGGACTCAGGAGGGCTGGTGTTGAGAGAGTGGCCTGAAGTTGAGGAAAGAACCCTCTCTGTCAGCGGTTGGCTTTGGACAAGTCTTCTTTCCCTGAGCCTCAGTTTCTCCTGATTGAATCCTTTCTTTCTCAATAAGTGTCCTCTCCACTCTTCGTGTGTGTGTGTGTGTGTGTGTGTGTGTGTGTGTGTGTGTATGATTCACTCAGTTTAATCTGAGTTTCCTGCCTGGGTGTGGGCATGAGGTTATTTTCTGAAGAATGGGCAATGTGTCAGTAGATACAGCTCTGAAGAAAAACAATACTCCCTTCTCTCAACAACCCATCTGGCTATAGTCCCTCAGGGAGGGGGTGGGGACATATGGACGCGCCCCTACCCACAGTGAAATGTTGATAGGCCCAGTCATTTCTTACAATTGCTTTTCATCGCAGGAACTGAACCTAGAGCCTTGCTACCTGCCCGGCCTCCTCAGGTGTACTGTATGAGAAGCCAAACAAAGGTATGAGAGCCACCAAACTGGGCTAGCCCACGGCCCTTCCCATTTCAGCACCGTCTGAGTGATTTGGGGGCCAGGTTGTAGATTTCCCATCCCTTGTTGGAAGACACACATTCTCTTTGCTGGTGTCCTCGCTTGCTGGTGGTTCACTGACACCTGGTTCCCTCATGATTTCTTCAAGCTCCCCTGGCTTTGCCCACAACGCAATGAGCTGGCTGTTCCCAACCCTGAGGATGTTTATGAGCCTGAGCTCCAGGGATCAGTTTGCCCATCTGTGCAAATGGGTTGGCTGACAAGGAAGATTCCTAAACGTGTTTTCAGCTCTTCAGTCCTTCTCTTGTCTATGAAGTTTGTGCCGGGGGACTCTACAGACCTAAAGTTTTCAAGCCCACGTAGAAACCAACTAAAGAGGCTCCACTTCCAATCTGTAAAATGCAGGTGATTCCGCACACAACAACTGAGAGTATTCTCTTCAACCTCCCCATTCCAGGGTGCTACTGTTGCCAGGCACCTTAGTATGGACCTGCCATCCCAGTGCTCAGGGAGCTGAGGCAGGAGGACCGAAGGTTCAAGGCCAGCCTGGGCTATATCGTTAGACCTTTTCAAAACTAACTCCATTTTACTTTGAAGAGAAAGCGGAATGCACGGAGACTCCCATTCACTCAGAGTCAGTCGCTAGTAAACACAGGAGCTATATCAAAGCCCAGATTATAAAGCAGCTTTTTTTTTAAATAATGTAAAATGGGATAGATCATGCATTGTCTAAAGAAATCCAGCAGGTGCAGACTCCAGCCCGTAATTCCCCTCTCCTAAGAAGTGTCACCAGACAAAATAAACAGAACTTGGAATGGTTGACTGTGGGGCTGGCCTAGCCATCTCACACGTCCGGTATGTGGTGTCGCACCTGGCAGCTGCTCCCAGCACTAAAGGGATCCGAGGACATTAGCTGTGGGATTTTTTCTTTTTTTAATCTATATAATTATAGAAATGGATTGTTTAGACGGAACCCAGCCATAACACAGAATATTGGTGACAGGATGAGAGAAGCTTGGCCAGACCCAGAAAGGCCCAATTTCACAAGGACTTTGGCGATTCTGCCACCCACCCCCCACCACAAGTATTTGATGTATCGTGGAGATTTATGGAGCCGTGGGAATGATGTGGGACCTCAGGATTCTTGGCTTCTATAGACAACTCCCCTGAATGCATTCTGCATTTACTTAGCAGCTCAGGAGGGCACAAGGATGGAAAAAGAAATGGCACACGATGTGTGGGATTCTTGTCTGCTGTGCCATTGAGGGCCTCTGCTCTTCCACCTCTGGAGTCTCGGTTTACCGGTTTGTGCAATGGGTCGTGGGTCGGCGGACCCGTCAGTGTCTCAAACTTCCTTTCAGCTCCTTGTCTCTTTCTTCTCTGTCCAGCCTCTCAGGGCAGAGTCTCATTACCTGACTTTTTGCTGGAGGTCTGGGAGACAGGGGATCAGGGATACCCTCGGGTGGACGTGTAAGTTCCTATTTTCATCATAGTGATGGAATAAATGGCCGGAAGGAGGGGCTTTATTCCAGCGCACAGTGCAGAAGATTCTTTCCATTGTGGTGGGGGAGGCATGACGACGGCTGGGATATCACTGCATGGGTCGGGAAGCTGAGCTCAGTCAGGAAGTGAGGTCCTGCGCGCTCCCAACAATCTTCCTCCTCCAGCTAGCTCCGCCTCCTAAACGTTCCCCAGCTTCCCAAAGAGCACCACCAGCTGGGGACAGAACGTTCAAACAAATGGGCCTGTGGGGGCCATTTCATGTCAGCATTAATTGACTTTTGCCAATTTGATACAAACTGGAGTCACCTGGGAAGAGGGAGCCTCCTTCAGGACATTACCTCTATCAGACCGGCCTGTGTGGCAAGCCTGTGGTGTAATTTCTTAGTGATTGATGGGGGAGGGTCCAGCCCACCATGGGTGGGGCCGTCCCTGAGCTGTGGTCCTGAGTTCTATAAGAAAGCAGGCTGAGCAAGCCACCGGGAGCAAGCCAGTAGGCAGCACCCTCCATGGCCTCTGCATCAGCTCCTGCCTCTTAATTTTCTGCCTTGGTTTCCCCTGACAATGTGCTGTAAGATCCAATATAGTCACCATGTTCCTCACAGCAACAGAAGGTAGGCTATGGCAATATTCACCCCCCATTTCTGTTTGCTTTGCCTCCCTTCTCTTTTTTCCCTCTCTCTCCATTGTGGATTGCACATACATGTGAATGCATGTATGTATGTGTGTGTGTGGAGGCCAGAGATCCACTTTTGGAGGCTATCAGTTCCTTGGCTTTTATCATCATCACCATCATCATCATCGTTGTCGTCATCGTCATCATCATCGCCATCATCATTGGCCTTTTGCTTCTATTTTTTTATCTCTCTGGGACCGAGGCCTCTCCGGGTAGACTAGGATGACTGGCCAAGGGAGCTCCTGGGATCCTCCTGTCTCCGTCTGGACAGAGCTGGGATCTCAAGTCAGTACCAGCACTCTCCGCTTTTCTTGTGAGTGCTGGGGACCTGAACTCAGGTCCTCACCATCATGAGATGAGCACTTCAGCGATTGATTAAGGCAGCTTTCTTGTCTTGCTGTATCTTTTAAAGTTACCACAGCCCCTGCTACTGGGGCACGGTGTACCTAGACAACACCACGAATAGGGTGCTGGAATGGTGTGGCCAAGAGCATCACAGCCACCATGTGTCTTAAGCCCCACCCTCCCCAATACTTCATTTGATCACTAGCTCCCATCTTCAACATTCTGCACAACCTCTCTGTGTCATCTGTCATCCCTGGGGAATGGAGCCATGAACTCCTTCATGCAGCCACAGTAGGGCTACACAAAATGGGCTGCGCTTGTCACCATCCTTTGTTTGTTTCTTTATTTTGGGGGGAGGTGATACCCACCTTTTTACTCCACTTATCTATTGCTATATTAAAAAAAACTGTCTAAATTTTAGGACTTAACACAAACTATTTTATGTTAAGCCATCATGTTGCAGGTTAAGGATCTGAACAGGGCTCAGCTGGGTGGTTTTTCTGTTCCATGCAGTGTTAACAGAGGTCAGTCAGACCCAGTTGGGTTGGTCAAGGTCAGAGGTCAGCAGGCTATGTCCTTCAGGCCAATATCAGCCCAGCAACTTTTTACCTACCAATAAAGTTTTATTGGGACACTCATTCACTTACCTATTGTCTATTGTGGCTTTAAAAGTCTAACAGCCCAAATTAAGCCATTACCATAGAGACTATATGACTTACAAAGCCACATTATCTGACCCCTGATCTGAGAAGTCCACAGTGGTTCACATACTTCTCTGGTCCCTCCCAGGGTCTGCCTGGAATCTGGCTAGATAGAATGGGCTGCCTACAAGTGGCTTTCCCAGTGTAGAGGCCCTGGTGCAGCTCAGTCGTGTTCTCTGCTTCCTCTCCCCCCCTCCTCTTTCTCTTCCTCCTCGTCTTCCTCCCTTTTTCCCTCCACCTCTTCCCCCCTCCACATCCCCCACCCCAGTCTTCTATCTCCTCTTCTTCCTCCTTCTCCCCATTTTCTGTCCTCCTCTTCTTTGGAGACAAGGACTCAATAAATTTCCCAGGCTGACCTGGAAGTTGTGACCCTCCTGTCTCAGCTTCTTGAGTTCTGAGACTGTAGGTATGCCCCTCCATGCCAAGCTAGCCTGAGCTTTGCCTGCCAGACTCAAGATTGATGGGAAGAGTATTTCAGGATGGGGCTCAGTCGGCAGATCCTGCTTGATGTGCAAGAAGTCTTGGCTTCCATCTCCAGCACGGCATAAGCTAGCAAAAGGGAGACAGAAGGATCCTAACTTCAAGGTCATCCTTTACTCGATAATGAGCCTGAGACCAGCCTGGGCCACATGAGACCCTGCCTCAAAAACAAAATTCCTGAAGAAAACAATTAGATTGCCTTTCTTAGTGTGGCAAAAAGGAAAGATGTCTTTTTGTCTACGACACCTTATGGTCACAAACCTTTCTGGAGTAGCTGAATGTCTTTTCCAGCCTTGGGCAGGGATGACGTCCCCAGAAGCCTTCCTGTGATGCCCTTTGGGGGTCAGAATTCATTCAGATGCCCTGTCCTGGCCTCTTCCTGAGCTCCCTGTGCTCAGCTAGGTGTCCAGAAGGCAGTAAGGAATAGCAAAGTACAGCACCCGACCCCAGGAGGCTCACTGTCAGTTAGTGTAAATTCAGGAAACTTGGACATGGGGTTGAAATGGAAGGGAAAGGAAGTTGAAGATGTGTCCCTGGCCACCCTTCCACCTGAATTTCTTGTCTTTCTATAATTTTTCAGGCCCATCCCTTTTCCCCGAAAGAGATAGGATGATTCCAGCTAATGGAAAGTTCCAGATAATCAGGAATTAGGCTAAGCACCTCTTCCTAGTGTTTGTGTGTAGAGGTGTTTGGTCTCTCAAGGACCTTACAACTTCCATCCGTTTCCTTCTTACTGGCAATTGTGTCTACTGAGTTCTGAGCTCCTGAGGTGGCTGCCAGGCAAGGCACCCATTTTGCTCCTCTTCTGAGACCATTACACTAGTCCAACACACCCTGTGGCATCACCACGGCTGACGGTGGCCATCAGTACTCGTTCTGTAGCTGTCCGTGCTATAACAGAAGACTCTCCCTGTTCCCCTGACCCACAGGTATTTCTGGTCCTGAGCTGCTGGCCTGCTGGGAGCTGACATTCCCATGCCACATTCTGATGGTTCAGTGGTTGTGGGAAGAATAGGGGCTGTATAGTCTTTTCTCACACCTATCACATTCCATCAAATCTCTCTCTCTCTGTGGATGTTTGGACCTTGGTTATCAATGGTTTCATTGTACGGGTAAACTCTTGAATTTTCTAATTATACATCTGTGCTCACCTTCCTTTTATCTCTTTACTCTGAGAGAAGGGAGGGGGCAACCCCCCCCCCGTGCGTGCGTGCGTGTGTGTGAGTGTGTGTGTGTGTGTGTGTGTGTAGGTAGTTAATACCAGAGTTCACACATTTGCAAGAGGTTCCACCGACAGCAAGCCACGTACTATGTCTAAAGGGTACCTCTTGCCTTTACTTTGTTTTATTCAATTACTGTCTGTGAGTGTAAACAGTCCTTTATGGAGTGGCTGGAGAGATGCATCAGAGGTGAGGAGGGCATGATGCTCTCCAAAGGAAGAGAGTTGAGTTCCCAGTACTGTGTGGGTGGCTCACAACCACCTGTACTCCAGCTTGAAGGGATCCAACACCGTCTTCTGACTTCTCTGAGTGCCTGCGCCCATGTGCCTATACTGACACACATATACAGAAATAAATATACCTCGTTAAAAAAGAATATTTAATATAGTGCTTGTTCTTAGCAAAATTTAGGGATGGAACACCGTTGCTGGCCACAGGTATGACATTGCGCTGGCCCTCGAGGACGGAAACTTCCTGTCCTGTGACCATCACCTCCCATCTCCCCCCTCACACCATCTCAGCCAACTGCCCTTGTGCACCCTGTTTTGTGATTATTGCTTTAGATCCCCCACTTTTTGCACATCTTCCAAGTCCATCCGTGCTGTCCAGATGGAAGACCTTCTACAAGGCTGTCAACAACAGGTTGCTGCCTGTTCACCTATCGATGTAAATTCAAGTTGCTTCTGTGTTCCGGCTATTGGGAGATTTGCTGTGATGGACAAGAGCACAGATAACTCTTCCTCATCCTGACTTCAGTGCTTTCTGTGCAATGGCTGGAACGGGACCACTCAGTCGTATGGTTCTAATGTCATGGATTGCGGTCCTTTCCCCCTTCCCTGTCCCCTCCTTTGCCCTCCCTCCTTCCCTCCTCTCCTCCTCTCTTCCTTCCCTCTTTCTTCTCTTCCTCCCCCATCTCTTTTTCTCTTCCCTACCCCCTCCCTCCTCACTTTATTTCCTGTCGCAGGTCTTGGCTTCCTTCCTGAAGACCTTTGCTCTGCTTCAGCTCTGCTAAATGCAGCAAAACACACCCCAGTGGACTGAAGAGGGTCCGCAATTGCAATCAAGAAGCGTTTCACAGATGTCCTCCACTTGCAAGAAGCACCAGAATCAAACAAGATAACAGCTCTTGGCCAGGGTTTCCCAAGACTTGGAAGGCATCCACGCTTCTGAAGAATCTGAATGGAGCAGCCCCATCATTCCCACACGCAAGTGCAGCCCCTGCCACGGCTTCTGCCTGGCCTGGATTCACAGCATACGTGCATCTGAGGGCGGGAAGTGGAGACATGTCTACTCACAGCACATGGCTGCAGAAAGTTTCGAGAGGTATAAGTGATTAACAGGATTGATTACAGGTAACTGTGGACTACCTTCTTTCAGAGAAGCCTGACATGGCATGGGAAGTGCTGACTTGAGCAACCCTGGGTGCCATTTTGAAAATGAAGCCATTGAATTACGTGTATGTGTGGAAAACCCACAAGTCCAGTCTCACTTGGGACTTACAGTTCTGTCCCTACCCCCAAATTCTTCTTTCTCTCCACCCTATTGGTCCTCTCAAAGGAGAAAAACCCTAGTGTAAGGACATGTTGTCTTAAAGTCTTGCAAAACAAGAACACAGAGCACCTTCCTCCAGAGTCCTAGTCATCGGTTTGTCTGCTGATGTAGAGTTCTCCTCAGACCGCGACTGCATTGCAATGGCCACCTTGCCGTGTGACAAGTCCGAGCCCTTGCAAGGCCAGCAGCCATATAGGCCGACAGTAGTGCAACTTCATGTCCTCGCACTTGCTTAAATTAAAAAACAATACTATCACTATTGTGTGTATATTCGTGCTCACATTCATGTGTCCCTGCATATGTGGCGGTCAGAGGACAGCCTTCAGGAGCCCAGTCTCTCTCTCCACTTTTTCTTTCTTCATTGAGCTCAGGTCTTTAGTTTTAGTGGCTGCCACTTTTACCTGCTAAGTCATCTCAACAGCCCTTGAGTGATCCCTTTCTCTGATCCTCAGTTCTCCTGTGAAATGGCCATTGATCGCAGATTGGTGTTTTAGACACAGAGGTTCATGAACATGGGATGCTCACAGTGGAATCACTGTTCTGAGGGTTAAAGAATGTGGTTACCAGGGTTACTAGAAACTTATCACTGTACCTATAATCCCCACATATCAATGACCTCATGCATTTATAACTTTTGTGCTTCTTTGTCCAGTGAGCCCAGAGCCTGGATGGCTCTATTACATCTCACCTACAAGTCATCCCTGGTGGATGCATCTAATTCCTGGTGGGCTTCATGGGTTGTTTTGCTGGCTTTGGCTTTTATATTGGTTTTTATTTCAAGACAGGGCTTCATGTATCCAAGCATGGTTTCAAGTACATCCAAGGGTGACCCTGAACTCCTGCCTCCACCTCCTGGAGCACTGGGATTGCCACACCTGGTCTATACAGTGCTGGGGATGGAACCCAGGCCTCTGTGCGTGCTAGGCATACAGTCTACACACGGACACATCCCCCAAGCCAGTGGTGTTTGTCTTCCTCACCCATGCCAGGCAAGCCCTCTACCAGTGAGCTACATTCATGTCCTAAGGGATCCAGTTCTCAGCTCCAGGATTAAAAACAACAGAAACAAAAACCCCGAACTCAGACACAGAAAATCTTCAGTTCCCAAAGCATGCTAATAATGAAACTCGGTATGAGATTTTGGAACACTGCCTACTTGGTTTTTATAAAGAATAACACAGACGAGCTGAGGACTAAAAATATATACTTTCCTGTGTGTGAAAAGTTCTAATTTAATTGGCTTGATGTACCTGGCTTTAATTCAGAGTTTCAAACAAGGGTGTTGAAAGCCTGGACCCAATGTCTTGGGAAGCCAGTGAGGAGTTGCTTAATGGCATACGCCTTCCATGATGGTTTACACACACACACACACACACACACACACACACACACACACACACACACACCAGGAAATACACTCCCGTAGACATCAAACAGCTGCTCCTAAAACACAGGATGGAAAAAAAAAATGAGCGGCTCTATTCCCTGTTTCAGCCACTACAAACAGCAGTTTATAAGAGGCTACAGCAGATCCAAGAGACACAGCCACATTCTTGAGTGTCTAAGACCGGTTGACAATCAGCAGGGGGACCACAATAAACAGCAGCCACAGACATGGCAGAGTGGCTACAAACCCACACCACACGGTGAGCAGTCCTTGTCAGCTGGCCAGCAGACCACCACTGTCACAGAGCAATGGCCGAGGCAGGCAAGTATGGACCTTCTCACCCCGGTGAGAAGGTCTTGGTTGCCTGTTAGTCACAAACCACATCATGATTCCTCTAGGACACCTAAAACATCATCTCAAACCAAGTCCTTCCACACATTATATTCAAGAGAGAGGTCATGGTGAGCTTGCTCTGTTGGTGGAGGAGATGACTGGAAATCTGAACTGGTGAGCTTGAATTGGAAATGTGACGTGGCTCAGAGTCTGGGAAGACTGTCTCAGAGTCTCTATTTGAGGTAGTTGTCTTGATTAAATTGACTGCTATGGGGTCTGGAGAGATGGCTCAGTGGTTTTTTTTTTTAATATTTCTAAATTTATTATTTACATTCCAATCCCTCCCCTCCTCCTGCTCCCCCACTCCCCCCTTCTCCCATCTGCTCCTTGGAGAGTAAGACCTCCCCTAGGAAGTCTACTAAGTCTGTCTCATCATCTCTTTGAGGCAGGACCAAGGCATCTCTCCACATCCCATACCCATGTCTAGGCTGAGCAAGGTATCTTTCCATATAGAATGAACGGGCTCCACCAAGTTAGTTTGTGCATTAGTGTTAGATCTTGGACCCACTGCCAGTGGCCTCATATATTGTCCCAGTCACACCATTGTCACCTATATTAAGGGAATCTAGTTTGATCTTACTCAGGTTTCCCACTTATCAGACCTGAGTCAGTGATCTCTCACTAGCTTGGGTCAGCTGATGCTGTGGGTTTCCCCATCATGGTCTTGACTCCTTTGTTCACATTATCTCCCCTCCCTCACTTCCAATTGCACTCTAGGAGCTTGGCCCATTGGTTAGTTGTGGATTTCTGCTTCTACTTCCATTTGTTTCTGGAAGAGGGTTAAAGCTTCCTTGGTGTTATGAATTATAGGCTGGGTATATTTTTCTTTATGTCTGGTATCCACTTGTGAGTGAGTGCATACAATATCTGTCTTTCTGGTTTTGGGTTACCTTACTTAGGATATATTTTTTTTCTAGTTCTGTGAGATGACTCAGTCTTCAAAGGATAGGCTCACAACCAAAAATTCAAACTAAGAGATGCCCACCGTGGGCAGCACTATGCCCTAGGCACCAGGTCCTGCCACCAAGCATAAATAAGGAAGCAAGGGAGTATGCGTGCATCCAATTCTCTCTGCTCTTAACTGTGCACGCGATGCAACTGTTTTGCTGCTGTGGAAGTGACAGGTGGCCACCTGGAGCTGTAAGCCGGGTCCCACCTCCTGCCCGCTGCTCTCACACGGAGACTGTCACTCACTGGTCAGGCACCGAGGCTCTTCCCAGCTTCCTGCCCCCTGGTCTTGACAGGCTCTTGGATTTGCAGAAGCAGGAATGAGAAGAGCAGAGTGGGAGACCCTATCTCTCTAGGGAAGGGCCTAGGAAGAACACCCCAGCTTCCTACAAAAATTTTACTAATGAAAGTATACTCTTTTCAAGATATTCATCAATTTATTTGATTTTGTGATTTGACGTATGTGGGCCCTGTCATGCACGTGCCACAGCGCACGCGTGGAAGCCAGAGGGCAGCTTTTGAGGGTGAGTTTCCGTCTCTGCTTTGTTCACACTGGGTCGCCTTGGCAGTTCCTGTTGCTGCCCCATGTCCTGCAAAGCATGCTGGAATTGCAGACGTGCTCCACGGAACCCCAGCTTTTTCCATGGGTACACAGGACTTGGGGGATGAGGCTTTCGTGGCAGGCGATTTGAACCAGTGAGCCGTCTCTGAGTCTTAGGGTTCTCTTAGATCTAACAAGGCCGAAGAAATTAAGTTTTTAGCCTGAAAACAATGACCAACTTTCAAGTTGAGACACTAAGAAAACAGAGAAGAGATGTTGGGGAGGGCTCCCAGCATCCTGAAGTCCCAACACAATCCAATTCTCACACAACGTGGGACCCAAGAATGGGCAATAGTGAACATTACTGACCCGATTCTGGGCACTGGGCACCGAGGCAAACATGGTTTCTATTATTTCATGGTCCTCAGAATAATTCTTGGCCCAGGTGTGGTAGTGTACATCTGTAATCCCAGCACTGGGAGGTTGAGGCAAGAAGACTTCAAATTTACGGTCAGTCTGGGTTAAAATAAAAAAAGCCAGAGAAACTAATACACCAACCAATGGATGGACCAACCAACCCAAATGACAGATGAAATGAGCCACTCTTTGAATTTAATATTCTCATTTTACACAGGAGGAAACAGAGCCTCAGAGACAGAAAGTCATTTCCTCAAGAATAAACAGAAATATGTAGAAAAAGTTTGAGTTTTGTAAACCAAAATAGCTTCTACCTGTACAAGTCTCTCTCTCTCTCTCTCTCACCCTCTCTCTCTCTCTCTCTCTCTCTCTCTCTCTCTCTCTCTCTCTCTCTCTCATGCATGCCCCCAGCCCCTTTTCTTCAGGTAAGATTCGGAAAATCCAGCTAAGCAATTTGTAATGGTCTCTTCATCCTCACGGGACAGTTTCCTAAGGGATCCAAGAGAGGAAGCCACAAGATAAACCCTAGAGTCAGGCACGCTGCCTGACTCTCAGATCACATCTCTGCCTCTAGGATTAGACAATGAGCCTTGTCAGCAGGACAGACTGTGGTTCTTAGAGACCATGTAATTACAGCGCTCGGTACGTGAGGGGCATCCTCCACTCTCTGAGCACACAGTGAATTCTCGTTTCTAACGCTGGCTGTTCTTCCTCTCCAGCCCATCCATACTTCCCTCTGAAATCCACCCACCCCAGCCCTTTGAACTCCTGATTTTGCCACCTTAGGTTCTGAGAAATTGCCAGAAGTCACTTTCTCCAGGGAGAGTTCCTTTCTAAGGAATTGACATACTTGGTCCTTTGAAGCTTTTGAAGCTGGAAGTTGGCTCAATTGGTAAATTGCTGACCACACAAGCTTGAGGACCCGAGTTTAATCTCTAGGACCCACATAAAAATTAGGGTCTAGGGATCCATGCTTGCAATCCCTGGGCTGGGAAGGCAGAGTCAGAAGGGGCCCTGGGGCTCATTAATTGGGTTGTCCACTCTCCTTAGCAAGTTCCAGGCTCATGGAGACACTCTGCCTCAAACAGACAAACAAATAAATAAAGGGTGATGTCCCCCGAGGGATACTGGAAGCTGACCTTGCTACCGGAAGCTTGACATGCTATGGCTTCACTGAATGACCCTCTGATTTCCTGATCATGAGGTGGCTTACAGCCATCTGTAACTCCTGTTCCTGGGGATCTGGAGCTCTGTTCTGACCTCTAAGGGTACTGCACGAATGTGGTGCACACAGGCAAGACACCATACACACACAATAATCTAAAGAAATGTTTTCTATAAGAAATTTAGGACAACTTGGTGGAAATTCACAACAAAAAGCCTGCAATTAAAGTCTCTAAGTAGGTCTGAAAATTAAAATAAAAAAGTCAAGCAAACTCAGTTTAGCCTTTGCTTATCCAAAATTTATTAACCATGTTTTCCCTCCCCCTCCCCCCCCCCGCCATTTTTTTTTCATGCTGTACATGTTAACATCTTGTGGATTGAAACATCCTTCCCAGCTTAGGTTTGAAAACTATCCTTTACCTGTATGAGTTCCAGTACTTTGTCGGCCCTGAAAACTTTTCCGTAAGTCAGAATTAGGTCTCAGAGACATGAAGTAGCCTGTACATGGAAACCTAAACTCCAGAGTTGCTTAGCTAGAATTTGGGCCCATGCCTGGATGGATTGAAAGCACATATACATATAATACATATAATTTTTTGCCCCATATGTGATCTCCAAGGTAGGATGAATTACTCAGGATTCACTTCAATTACTTGATAGAAATAATTTGCAATTAACCCTCCATTGACTGTCAGTGAGGAGCCTGAAGACAATTTGTCCTTAGCCCCAACCATCTGCTTTGCATCATCCATTTCAGAAACTCTTTTTGTAGGACTGAGTGAGGCAGGAAACTTCCACCCAGACTGTCTGAATTATCAAAAAGAAGAAGAAGAAGAAAAAAAAATCCTGAGCTGATGGTGTCTGAATGAATGAAACTTCACAGGGCAGAACCTGGGGAGCTGATTGGAGCTGTCAGTTTTCCTGTGGAGAGGCAGTCCTGGGAAGCTCTTCTCCAGGTGTGCCAGCACACAAATTTCAGGTGAATTTCACAGCATCTGGGGGAAAGGGAGTTCTCAGACTCCTTGCGGGAGAATCTAACAAAATCCCAAGCTGGTATGAGACCAGTGATAGGGTGATTGGGAGAAAAATTATACATGCATACATACACACACACACACACACACACACACACTTGCGTGCATGTGTACATCCATCTCTAGTACACTCTTCACCCATTAGTGTTAAGATTGTGCAACCAAGAAGGTTAGCCATGAACTTGAACTTGTAGAGTTCATGGATCCTAGGAGCCCACTCAGCTCCCCAGGCTCCAGCATGCTCTGGGGCCGGGGGGCAAAGAAAATGTGATTTTTCTAACTGAACCAATCACCTCTCCCAGGGCTGTTCTTGCTGGTGCTTTCCCCATGAGGACCTTTCAGAACATCCTGCCTCCTGGTTCCCTGAGCATCCTCTCCGGCTGCATTTGTCAGGTGAGGCACTGGCCAAGGCTTTGAACTAGGTCTGAGCTCTTCTCTATTTTCTGCAGGGTGCAATCTGGTGATAAAAGGGCAGGTCCTGGAATGTGAAGTACACGCTCCGGGTAGGGTGGGAAGGCATGAAGGAGGGCCCCCCAGACCTCAGCTTCCATGTGTACCATGCCTGGCTTCCTTCCCAGCCCTCTCTGGAATCCATCTTCCCACACAAGGAAGTGTCCCTTGTTTTTTTCTGGGACTTGAGGTCAGTAAGGAGATTATGGCTCCTACTCAGGACAGTTTTGAGGGTTGTTAGTATCCATTTGGCCATTCAACAGGTTCTAACTGAATACAACTGTATAATTGGTATTCTTAAGTCCAAGGGATGCCAGGAGCATACAATAATATCTCTGTTTTATCTTCCTCCTCCTCCTTTCTCTTCCCCCTCCTCTGTTTCCTTCTTCATCCTCCCTCTTCCCTCTCCTCTTCTGTCCTCCTCCACCCTTCTCTCTTTTCTCCCCCCCCCCCCCTTTCAGACAGATCTCACTGTGCAACCTGGGCTGGTCTCAAACTTACTATGTAGCCCAGTATTCTAGTTTGCTTTCTGTGCCTGTGATAAAACACTGGCAAAAAGCAACCTGGGGGAGGAAAGGGTTTATTTCAACTTACAAGTTAGAGTCCATCATTCAGGGAGCCAAGACTGGAAATCCAGGCAGGAGCCTCGGGGAAGGAACTGATACAGAGGCCATGGCGGGAGCTGCTTACTGGCTTGCTGCTCATGGCTTCCTCAGCCTGCCTACTTATACTGCTCAGGATCACCAGCCCAGGTGCAGCACCACCTACACAATGAGAAGGACTCTCCCAAGCCAATCAAGAAAATTCCCCACAGATTTGCCCAGAGGCCAAAGCAATAGAAGCATTTCCTCATTTGAGGCCTCCTCTTCCCAGATGTGACAAGTTGGCTCCAGAAGCTAATGGTGACACCCAGGCTGGCCTTAAGCTCCTGATCCTCCTGCCTCAGACTCTCGAATGCTAATAATGTGCATTTGTGCCTCCTTGCCTGGCTGCCATCTCTATCCTGCTGGGGGGATAGAGATGCTTTCTTTCTTTGTTTGTTTTTTGTTTGTTTGTTTTTGTTTTTCAGTTCCTATATCAGTCAATGGGCCCAGAGTAGAGATCACTTTAAGCCATCTCCTCCAGTGCCTCCATTTTACAGAGGGAGAGCCAAGATCTGTCAAGGAGAAAGGGGCTCTATTGAAGTCACCTGATGTGCTCAGTATACATCCTAGATAGGGGTCCAGAATCTCTTTTAAATAATGTTGTTTAATATTTGAGAATTTCATACATTTATGATATATATATATATGTATATATATATATTTATGCATATATATGTCACATCCACCTATTGTCCCCTACTTCCAAATCCCCCTAGTGGCCCTGCCCCATCTCCCAGCTTCATGTCCTCTTTTTATTGTTCTTAATAACTCAGAGTCCAGTTGGTGCCTCCCATATGTGCATGGGCACATGGCCACCCTCTGGGCCGTAAGCAGCACGCCAGCAGCCATATCCCTTAAAGAGAGTGACCCGCACTCCCTCAGCAGCTATCCACTGCCAATGGGTGTGGGTCCTCAGGGAACTCTCCCTGACCCATGTTGGAATCTTGACGGGCGTGGTCTTGTGCAGGTCTTGCTCAGGTAACCCCTGCTGCTGTGAGCTGATGCTGGCAACACCATGCTGTATCCAAAAGTCAGCATCTCGCAGCTGTCCTCTTCTGCAAGGCCCCTGAGCTTTGGATGGTGGGAGGTTGGTTTAGAAAATGTGCCACGTAGCCTCTGAGAGATTATCTGACCAGCCTCTGAGGGGTCCTTATAGGCATCTTGAATCGGGTCAGGGTCACGAAATTCAAGGACATCACTCAAGAGCTTGGAGTGACAGACCTTTACTCTAGTGACTGGGGCATGTGGAGGTTACAGTGCACACCTGGGAACAATGTGGTTCAAATCCCCATATAGCAATTACTCATCACAGGCTGTTTAGCTCTCTGAGCCTCCGTGTTCTGATATTTCCAATGGAGACAGGGCCCGTTGCCCACGGTAGGAAGAGACTCACTGACACATGGTAAATAATTTGCAAAGTGCCTGGCACAGACCAGGAAACACTGAATGGCTGTCACAAGCGATAGCCAGGATGGTGAATGCCATAGGTGTTTATATTTAGTGTTCTGAAAACAAACAGGAAAAGATAGCTAATTCTGTCCCCAGGAAGGGCAAGGCAAGAGGGAACCAGCCCATTGACTGGGTTTTTCTGCATGGTATTTTGGTGGGTAAGCGCTTTCAAAGGCATTCATTTCTACTCTGACGAGTTCCTTGTCCTGTAACAGACAAAGCCACATGCTGGTACAAACAAATGTCGGACCCTGCTGAAGCTGCCCAGCCAGATGATGGATATGCTCCCACGCTCCTTCAAGGATAACGCAAGCACAGGGGACAGCCCAAGAAGACACAGGCACTCTCCTTACCACCACTCCTTTGCCCAAAGCTTACATACCACTATACTTCAGACACACTCAGAACTCTGGGAACGAGTTCCCCCCCACCATTTCCAGTGTATATCAGCTCACCTATGAGACAGACTCTCATTTCCATCCTTATCCCTATCTGATAGAGTAGTTGAGAGCAGGGGCTTTGCTCATCCTGCTCTCCATGGTGTAATAGTAGCCATCTACAGCACTGTACCTTAACCCTTAACCTAGAACACAGCGTTAAAGTCTTAAACCTATGTCTTAAGCTGAAACTTAGATACATCATTTTAAATAGCTATGTCCCCTGAAGCTCTCCTTCTGAGCAATGTCCGTACTGCTATCTGTCAGGACTAAAAGCAATTGCCCTTCAAGCCAAAGCATCCACATTTACTCCAGAGGAGCCACAGAGGTACGTTAGGGGCAGCCAAAATGAGACAGAATTGGGATGGGGAAGGGAATCAAAGAGGATTGCAATCTTACAACTCCTGACTCAGCAACAGCAAGCACCCTTTGCCTTCAGGGCTACTCCTTTATATACAAGATTTTCTCTGAATGAAGGGGTAACGTGCTTGATGCGATGCATTTGAGAGACACTCAGAGGAGGATTAATCTGGAGGTGTTGATAGAATTGACAGGATGATCAAAGATTTCGCCAGATGTGTTTGATAGGGTAAAACGAGACTCGTAATCTCATTTGCTTTGGGATTCATTCCTTCATCTGAATTTGCCAGGCAGCTGTTTCCTCGGAAGTGAGACAGTTCCTCCTGGAGGAAAGCAAAGGACCCTGAGATTCAGGAGGGAAATGAAACACACAAGGCCCAACAAATCTCCTGAAAGTTACGAGATAAACAAGACGCTCCCCCCCCCCCCCACTCCAGGCTATGCAACCGATAACTTACTGGGGAGAGGAGACTCTTCCAGGGAGCTGCCTAGAAACTGTTCAGGGAACTTCAGGAATCTGGCTCTCATGACAACTGTTATTCAGCCGAAACGGGCTCTCAGCGATGCAGCTGTCTTCCAGTAACCTGTGCTCCTGTAAGTAGCCCCTCCCACAGGTAAGTCACCCTAGTCTCCTCACTGGCCCACTAAGCAAGACCTAGGGGGAATCTTTACTTTGATTAGTCATCTTGTAGGAGCAGACTTTTGTTCACAACCCCACTCCCCCCAGAAAAAGTCACAGAGCAGCTGAAGGTTTCCATGTGTCAGATTATTCTAGATCTTCAAGGCAGCAGACAAGTCTGATGTACAAAGTCTCTCACCTCAACGGGGAAGACTACTCAGTATCAGTGAAATTCTCACACCCAGCCTGATTTCGGACAGGGGCACACACTGTGAAGATGCCCTGATGGGAAGATGGGGGTAGAAGTGGGTTCAGCCCTCATTTCTTTTCTGTGGGTGTGATGAAACACCTTGACTAAAGGCGATCTGGGGGGCAGGGCATTACTCAGCTTACACGTCTAGGTCACAGTTCATCATCGAAGGAAGTCAGGACAGGGACTCAAGTAGGAACTTAAAGGCAGGCCTGCCCACTATTCCAATCAGTATCATTTCCACCCAGGGAACTCACTCACAGCCAAAGATGTACAGCAGTCACCATGGAGGATGCTGCCCCATGGCTCCCACAGACTCACACTCAGCCAGCTTTCTTAAACAGCCCAGGACCACCTGCCCAGGGGATGGAACTAAATGGATGTGACCATAGTCATGGTGTTAAAGTTGCTGAGGTATCTACCATGCTCCCGCAATTCTAATATTTAGAAGGTTAAGTATTGCCCAGTTGAAGGTGCAGAGAGGTGCCATCCATTCACAATAGATGGGAAAGGAGCCATAGAGGGCCAACAACTCAGACAACATCACACAGGGTAAATGACATATGCCAGGCAGGAGCCTCTTCATCCCGTGACTGAGGTTATGGCTGAGCTTGTGGCTGGGAGGATTAGCTGATCCATTTAATTCCATTTGCTCTGACTTGCTCACACAGGAAGACTCCATAGCACAATGCACTCCATGCCCCAAATGTGGAATCTGAAGCAAAACTTAGCTTAAGGGCAGAGCATCGATACTCAGATCCCCCAATTAGAAGCAGAGGTGGAGATGAATGGTCGCTAGAAGTCTGGAGACACAGCGGTTTCAAAAGGCAGCAACAGGCTGGGGCTGAAAGAGAGACCTTCAGATCTCGCACCAGGAATGTAGAGAGCTAAATGAGAACCATTTGAAAGCTCTGGGGGTCATAAAGTGGAATTCCCTCTTGTACAGTACGCAAGAGTTATTAAGTGTGTATATGAGACCCCTGTTTTACTTCATGTACATGATTATTTTATACAGGCGAGTTTGGAAAGAATTATAGGCTGGGAGCTGGCCAGGATGCTGGATGAGCAGCTGGGGGTAGAGGGGGGTGAAAGTTGTGATGTCCTTGTCGGGAGCTCAGGCTTCCTGCAGGATGCCAAGGTGGGGTCCATCCTGGGACTAAGGATTGGGGAGAGCTCGTGGGCTTGGTGTTTGTGTAAGGCTCATCTCCAAGAGATGTCCCAGGCTTGGGCTTCGAGGGAGAGGGCCAGGTTTGAGAACAAAATGAGCAGAAGTTGGGAGCAAGCCCAGTAAGCTGGGCTCAGTCCACTAATGCCTGGAGACCAGGAAGATAAGGAATTTGGACTTGGTTTTCTTGGCTTTGAGACGAGAGAGAGAGAATATGGGCCATTCTGAACACACCCAGTGATCTCAAAGGTGAGAAAGACGTTGGCTTTCTGGATGAAGTCAGAGGCCAGGAGCGAGGAATAAACAGCAGCTTTGAGGGGAGACCCAAGGCCAGTCAGCCTGGGATGGTTACGTCTTCCCTGAGAGTGGGCCAGGGGCGGTGGAGCTTTTTCTGGTTACATTTCTATATAGAGGCTCTATAATCAGAAAACATAACACAGTGCAAACAACCAACCATGAACACAAACAGGCCTCCAGGCTTTGCTCCTAAGTGTGTGACCTACATTTTGTTAGGTTTCTGTTTCAGGAGTTCTACAACAGGGTATGCAATATCGGTATTCACCAAGTGTCACATCTGGTTAGCAACCATTTAATGGAGGGAATGGATCGGAGGACATGTGGGGTGGGAAAGGCACAGGGCAGGCTGTCTTTGGTTGATGGAGCAGAGGCTCTCCTATCTAACTGTTGCCCCCTGTGCTCACTGTGGCCATTACAAAAGCCTCGCAAAGCTTCCCAGAGCTTGTAAGTGATTTTATACCTCGATCAATCAAAGTTATCCTCATAGTGACTGCTCTTTTGCCCCCGGAATTCTAGGGACACCAGACTGGCTAAGTGACAATCACCCTGAGCTCACAGCTTTCTTACTCCAAATATATTTAGTGTTCATTTCACTAAGCCACAACTTACCTAAAGGAAGGTGACACACACATAGCTATAGATCATGACATGAATTCACTTTGTTTTATTAACTTTAACCAAAATAGACTTTTTTTCTTAAAGTACAAGGTCAGTTTTTACCCCAGATAGACATAATAGACACAGACTTCTCTTTTCTTGTTTCTCCCTGACTGTTCTAGAACATTTCAGAAATTCCTTTTGTCCATATATTCTAACTGGACACATAGCCCCCCTCTGTATTCCAGGTTGGGGAAGGACGATAAGAAAAAGGCAGTTTGAGTCTTTCATGGGTGGGCTAAAACCATTGGTTAGATTGGAGTCATGTGACTCTCTAGCTGCAAAGGAGGCTGGGTAACAGAGTCTCTATTATCAATCTCCATGAGCCTTCCTAAGAACCAGGAGTCTCTCTGAGCAGTGCAGAGCATCTATTGCAGACAACATAGCATCTGTCCCTCAGTTTCCATTCTGGTCAGACTAAGCAGCTGAGAACCAAGCCCCAGCAAAGCATAGATCTGAACCCAGCTCTTCTGTTTACTAATAGAAGAAACCAAGACAAACCTTACAGTGTCTGCTCTCAGTTGCCAACCAAGTGAAATGGCCGTGGAACACAGGCTCCATAGGATCACTGTAGAGGTATGTTTCGAGAACACCCAGCACAGAGCCTGGCTTGTTGTGGTGTGTCCGCAGCCATCACTGGAAGAGTAGCTGCCCATCCTTCCCTTCCTTTTTCCTCTGGACACCACTCAGATATTTGTAGTTCCCAAGCTGTTTCTCACATTTTGCTGCCTGTAGCGGCTTCATGCATGCTGCTCCTGCCAGGAGCTGCTTAGAGTGTTTCTTATGTTGCCTTATCTGTGTTCTCATCACTAGCAGCCACAGTGATAACTGTGCTTCTCTGGGAAGGCAAATGGGATGCTGGGAAGCTTACCCAAGGCCACACAGACAAAAAGAGAACAGTTTGGACCCTCCCTCCCTGCTTCTCTTTCTCCCTCCCTCCCTTCCCCTCCCTATCCTTCCTTCTCTGTTTTTATTTCTCTCCTCTCTTCCCTCTTTGCTTTCTCCATATAACACTACAGTCCCACTCCTGACCCCAGTGTGTCCTGTACCAAGACACACGTACATCAGAGTGACCTCCCCACCGGCTCTCGCCACCCCTCCTAAAGGCACCAAGCGTTTGACTGGATTTTGAAGACAGAGCCTTCTCCGCGCCCTCATTGAGAGGTGGAAACACTTGCTTTAGGATAGTGTAAAGTATTCACAAAGTGTTAGCTCCCTTTGCTAGCTCCCAGTAGCGAACCAGCTGAGGACTCAGATGTAAATCTAAAACCCTGGACTGACCCAAAAGAGGTGGTGATGCTGGCAAGTCCTGACTCACAAAGTCTGATGAACCCACGAGTGGGAAGACAGATGTCAAAGCAGGAGGAAACAGAAGTATCCAGAGAAGAATCTTGAGACTCAAGAGAAGGAGGGCACGGCCCCAGCACGCACATTGGAAGCTTAGCATCAGTCGGGCATCCTGCATGGTTTCCGAAGGTCTTTTGGCTCCTGGTTTCTGGATGAAGATGGGACATGGGGATGAGAAGTGTCTGTTTCAAAGGGCCCCTGAGAACTGGGACCCTGGAAACTTTTGCAGGTTTTCTTAGCTCATGGTTGCAGCGCCCAAACCCATCCAGTCCGGCTGAAAGTGTAAGGTGGTCATGAGTGTTGTGCAAGATGATAAAAGGCAGCGAACACCCCATCTCAGTGTGGGGCCATGGGGACTTATGGGGTGTAGGGGAACCAGAGCAAATGTGCCTCAATTAGAGAGAGCTGTAGCTAATGCCTTACCACTTGTCACCACGTGTAAATGTGGGGCCAGTGTCGACAGATATTTGGATTTGTCAAAAGAAACCCAAAACCTTGCACTTCACAAGCAATTTACCTTTGGAAAAATGACCAATGAATACAGAAAGCCTTGGCGCTCTGCTCCCTCTCATCTAGATGGCCGCTGTGGGTGGTCCAGCATAATTTGTCACATCTCCTGTTTAAAATCCCATGGAGTAGAGGCATGGCATGGGATTCTACTCTGTCTTCTCAGAAAGTGGGAGAGAGGGACAGGGACCTCACCATGTATTCCACACAGTGACAGGGTGGCAGAGCCAGTTCTGAGCTCTGCCTTCCTCTCCTGCACTTCGAAGGTTTGGAATGGAGCCAGGCTCCGGGAGTTGGCCAAAGAGATGGCACAGCTGAAGATGGGATGTCAACATCCCATAGGGAAGACTCATGGAGTCAGCCCACGATTTCAGGGTTCTGCTCCATCATGGGTGGCAGCAGAGCAGAGCAGAGAGTACCTGCCATCATCCAGGCCAGGAACCAGAGAGAGGAGGATGGGAGAGCGGAGAAGGGTGCTCGCCCTGAGGCTCACCGCCTACATCCTGTCTATGGGATGGTGCTGCCCACTTTTAAGCCAAGTCACCTCTCCTACCCCGTCCTCTCCTTGGAACTCCTTTACAGACATCCAGAGGCATACCTTGCTGGTCTCTTAGGTGCCTTTCAAGTCAACCAAACTCTGACAGTCAAGATTGGCCATCGCCAATGGTTCTTGCTGTGAGTTTTGCTCGACCCCTTTGGAGGGAGATAAACTGACCCCTTTCACAGGGGTCACCTAAGACCACCGGGAAACACATTTACATTGTGATTCATAACAGCAGCAAAATTAGTTATGAAATAGCCATGTAAGTAATTTATGGCTGGGGCTCACCACAACTTGAGGAGCTGCATTAAAAGGTCACAGTGTTAGGAAGTTTGAGGACCACTGATTCAGACTGTACTGCCATCAAATAAAATTGGCTGGCAAGCAGGACAATCTCTCATCTCCCAGTCACTCCAACAGGAAGAAGGAATTTGGTACTAGCTCCTGACTCCTCTGGGTATAACTTTTCCTATCCCTTTGACAAAGCCAGAGCAGACCTTGGGTATAAGGGTTTGCAATTAATATCTACGTAATCAAAGCAACCTTAATGTAATTAGAAGCATCTAGCTCCCAGCTAATTAGATTGTTCAGCTTTCATTATATACCAGATAGGACATATGCTAGAATATGTTAACATAAAAATATGTCCTTGTGGTGTCAATCAAGAGTCTTACTGTATACAGTGCCTGTCGTAACTCCACAACTCTCGGGGGAGGGGGGAGTCCCATTTATTGGGGACCCAGTCTCAAGAGGGTCATCACCTCATACATTGTCAGTATTCACAATAGAACTAAGAGAATTCTAAGAGATTTTGCATTCATTGTTAAATCGGGCTTGACCTCGACCATGAAACTGCTCACAGCCTATTGGGCAGTACTAGTAACAAGCCTTTACCCAATCACAAAGGCCCAGGAAAGGGGTGCCTCTCACTTGACTGTAGGGAGACGATAGAGGGCATTTGGGTGTTTGGCACCAAACTCACATATCCAGTGCGTGCAATGCTGCTCTGTGTGTTGTCCAGCTGGCGGACCTCCATTATGGTCTCTTCCCAGCTTCTGAAGGTACACACCATCCTCGGAAATATGTCAGGAGAGGAAAGAAATGCTCCCACACAACTGCTAGGTGACACCTCAGTGTTGGGTGGCTGTGACTGTGGTGAAGGCCTTTCTGTTTCTATATGCAGAAGACGTGGCTCATACCACATACCCAGAGCCCTTGGCTTTTGTCACAAGGGCAAGGAGTATCTAAAGGTAGGAGGGCGTCAGCCGGGGGCTTTATGGGGAGACGGTCAGTCTGGTGAGGAAGGAACAGAAGATACCAGTGTGGGTGTGCAGGATTGCAGTGTACCTGGGCAGACATCACTGGCAGCCCTAGGTGGGATTATCTCAGGTGCCTTCTGATGAGGATTCTTAACTTTTGCAGAAGTCTCAGCTCCCAGGAAGGTGGCCCAGCCTCAGCCTTGCCTCTTGGATATTATTAACCCCTAATGGCCCAAAACCAATTCCTTAAAACCTTGGAATGTCACTCTCTGGGTGGCCTAGGAGTAACGAACACTTGTGCTGCAACACGAGGGAAATTCTTCTCTCTCTCTCTCTCTCTCTCTCTCTCTCTCTCTCTCTCTCTCTCTCTCTCTGTGTGTGTGTGTGTGTGTGTGTGTGTGTGTGTGTGTCTTTTTTCTCATTCTTGAAACACGGGGACTAAAGCAATTAGGGTTTGGAAGATGTGAGCGAGCGCATGTTTTTCAGTTAGATGTGATGTGGACAGGGAAAGGGTGAGAACCGCACCCCCCCCCCCGGGAATTCTCATTAAGGCAGAAAATTGGGAACCTAGGGTCCAAAGGGCTGGATCATGACCTTGTTAATTTCACACCAATTTCCCTTCCCCAGTGACAAAGGCTGTTGCTCCTGTTCACAATGGACCCTCTGCCAGGTGCAGGGATTTAAGAACCCTGCATTCAGAGCTCCAGCAGCCACCCAGCTTGCAACGCCTGAGGCCAGCAGGGGCTACAGTGCGGTTGGTTAGAACATCACTTTGCCGGTTCGGCCTTCTAGAATGAACTGGACTCGACCAATTGGCAAAAACCTGATGTCATTTGTGTGTGGACAGCAGTAGTCTGTCCTCTAGGGACCAGAGTCAAACAGGCAAGATGCTCATCGGAGACTGACAAGTGATACAGCAATGACAGAAGAGCTGTGACTTAAAGCTCCTACTGTGTGCCTGGACAGCCCTAGGTCCTACAGAGAGACACTCTCACTCAGTTCCCACAACAGTCTTGAAAGGGCAAACCATTTCTAAAAGGATTCTCAGATCTGAGCCCTCAGACTTGACACAGCTTGTTGCAAGGAACGTCTAGGGCCAAATGGGAAATGATGATTTTTATTACTTGGGAGCATGTGTCGCCGATGCTCCAGGTCTTGCTTCTGCAGCCTGTCGCCTCATAGTAGAGAGGGTCCAATACTTGGTAATTCACCTTTTTGACAATCTGTCCTTTGCGAGAAAATGTCCTGTACACTGTCACAAAACAAACAAGCCAATTGGTGGAGCCAGCCAAGGTTCTGAGAAGTCAAGTCATCCAGAATTTCAGGGTGACAGAACAGAGAATTATTTTCTGACATTTTCTTTAAAACTCGTTTCTCTCTGTGTGTTTGTATACACACGCATGCATGCACCAAGGCATGTGTGCAGAGGTCAGAGGACATTTTCTTTAAAAATCATTCTCTGTGTGTTTGTGTACACATGCATGCATGCACCAAGGCATGTATGCAGAGGTCAGAGGACAACTTGTGGGAGTTATCTTCTTCCATTATGCAGGTCCCAGGGATCAAACTCAGGTATTGCCCCAATACACACAAGTGCACACACATACTTGAAGTAAAGATATAATAATATAAAAAATAAAAAAATAAAATGGTGCAGTATGTCACTGGTCATCTTCTCTAGCTTCTGTCTTTCTGGAAGGGTACTGAATTATCATCTGTTGCTACAGTAACCATCCTACATCATTTAGGTCAGTTACTTTATAGGATGCTCATCAATTTAGATTTGTCACTTAAGAGTCACAGACGTCCTGTTGACAGAAGCAGTACAGGTGATGCTGTGGCCTGGGTGGTATCAGGAGGCACTGGCTCACACTGTGACCTCAGATCCAGGAGCTGGTCATGATCTGCTGGTGTCTGCCTGTTACATTGTTGTAAATGAAGCCTCTCCCACCCCCAACCGTGTAATTAAGTATCTTGTCCGGGAGACATTTGAAACTATGAGAATGTCAGAACAGGACTTTTGACCCAGACATTGTGACTACAGGGTCTACAGCCATCTGTTGCTCTGACGGTTTCTGTGGACCCCTGGCATTCATTCAGGACTGGCCAGGCCCTGCCCTGAGAATCTTCATGAGTTTGTTCCTTTACTTCTACTGCTTTCCCACCCAGCCTCCGCCCCCCAGAGGATGAGTTCTTTGCTTCTGGTTAACAGGATTCTGAGGAAGATGACCTCTTCCATAGGACCCAAACTGGGACTGAGGCATCTTCAATACTCCCAAGAGCCCTCTGACTCCAGATGGGACTGGCGTCTTAGCTCTGACTCTGATTCCAGAGATTTGAGCCAATGCGGGAGAATTCAGGGTGTGGGATAGAAAGGGCCTGTGTGGCTTTCGGGCACAGCATTCTGTGAGATTTAATATTCCCCTTGCAGGAGACACATTACTGTCCAATAATAAACAGCGGAGACAACTGTGTTGATCTTTAAAGTAAATCCCATTGCTATTAGCTTATCTACCCAGTGATTAAAACTAATAAAATAATAAACTTTGTGACACAGACTCTTAGCTCAGTTCAGTCTCACCATCCAGTTACAGCCTGGGTCCCTCTGATTGTTGGGTTTCCAGCAATTCCTAACTTATCATGAATATATCTGGAACATTCTGATGGGTTTTACTTGTTCTGGGTTATTTTTGCCCCCTCCTTACATTTTTTTTTTTTTTAACTTCAACCTGAGCTGAAATGTTGCAGCCCGTCAGTCCAGCTATCAGGAATGTCTCTCTTTGTCAAGTTCAAGATCACTTGCTTTTGGCCGTTGTGAGGAAAGGGAGTGAGGCTGGGGAGGTGGGAGCTCATTGATAAAATGCTTGCCTTGCCAGGAAGATAAGGACTTGAATTCGATGTTCAGAACCCATGTAAGATGACTAGACATGGAAGTGTGCGCTTACTGTCCCTGTGCAGGGAATGTAGAGATTGAAGAATCCCTGAGGCTTGCTAGCTAGCCAGGCAGTGAGTTCCAGGCCATTGAGAGATCCTGTCTCAAACGAAACAATGTGGGCAGTGTCTGAAGTACAGTAGTCAAAGTTATCCTCTAGCCTCCCATGTCACACATGCATATACCCCCTGCTTATGCACCTACACATACATGAACACACTCACAGACACACAGACACATGGAGAGAGAGAGAGAGAGAGAATTCTGAATTCATAGTCAGTGGGCAGGGCATGGGTGGTCCTCAATGTCCATTCTGGCTTCTCTGAGCCTGCTGTCTGAGGGTGAATTTGAGGATGATCCTGACCAAGAAGCTTCCACAGAGAGACTGCTCCTGCCTGGGAGTCCTGCAGGGAGCATGCGACTGAGGGCAGCCTGTGCAGAGGCAGAGCACCCTTGAGCCTCTCTTAGGATGGCACTTTATTAAAGGCTCATGCATCATCTCTCTGCAAGCTGGCAGGATGCTATTCTTTTCCACCGTGGGGGAAAGCATACAAAGTGGCTGGCTGTGTTGAACAGGCATGCTGCGTGGAAGGCAAGGAGTTTTAAGTCATAGGGTGTTTGTGTGTGTGTGTGTGTGTGTGTGTGTGTGTGTGTGTGTGTGTGTGGTGGTGAGGGTGTTCATGCACTAAGGAGGGAATGGAATTAGGTTCACTGAGGGTAGATCAGATTTGCCTCCCATTTCACTCTGGGGCCCTAATTGCTCCATCCTTGTCTCTTTATATATGTGTGATGTATGAACATGTGATTGGTGTATGCACACGTATGTGCAGGTACATGTGCTAGTGGACAATTGGAGGCTAGAGAACATCAAGCGTATTGCTCTGTCATTCTCTACTTTACCCCCAACAAACAGGACCTTTTACTGAACCTGGGGATGGGTTGGCAGCCATAAGTCCCCCGTAACCCTCCCATCTTGGCCCCTCACAGCACTAGGGTTACATGCATGGGCAAGGCCATACTCGACTTTTTACATGGGAGCTGGGGATCCAAGCTCATATTTGTGCAGCAAGGACTTACGCACTGAGCCACCCCTCCAGTCTTATTCCAGCTCTTTCTATCTACCTCACCTCTTGACTCCAGAGCATATAATTGGATTTTCTTGGAACAACTGTGAATGGGGCCCCCATGTTTAACTCTTCATCGGCAGGCTGTGCTCTTTGTAACTTCAGTAGATCTTCTGGCTTTGGTCCTAAAAGCATCCTGGGGTGTAAGAACGAGGGAGACCCTGGAGAGAGATAGTCTTCAGATCTTAGCATCTCACGTTTGTATCTGAAGCCACTGGTGAGAGCAGGGTTTGGCCAGTGTTAAAAGTATAGTATCACGTGTCAATAGACTTGACTCCCAGCCAAAACCCCACAGGTCTCACACCTTCCTCCTCCTTTTAACTTGCTGGATTTGTGTATGTCTGCACCCAAATGAGGTGAGAACTCTCTCATTCCGGCAAGAAGAAAGGCGGCCCTCAAGAGGGGCTTTAGTTTGGCCAGAGCCCTGGAGTGTTTTCAAAAGGACTTTTCTCCCTACCCTGCCCTCCCGCCCAAGCCTAAGAGAAACACACATTTATTTTAGAAAATGTGGAAAAGCAGCCAGTGTCTCGGTCAGGGGATGTGGCTCTGTACTAGTACCGCCAACTCAGATCAGCTTAAGCTAAATTTAATTTATTCAATGCATCGCCTGGATAGCCCCAAATTGTCAGAAAGGTTTGAAAACCAGGTTTAGAGAGAGGAAATGAATCAAGGATGCTCTGTGGGGGCGGGAGAGCAGACAGGAAGTCTCAGGCCAGGACTGCTCTGCCATGGGAAGCTATGTAATTAATGCAAGCTGGTCTTGAACTCACAATCACTGAGCCTTTACCTCCTGGGATGAAGGTGTGCACTGCTATGCTCTGCTGTGACATTTGCCGACACCTTTTGCTAATTCGCTAAGGATGTACAGTCATGACAGGGGCATCCAATTGGCTGGCCCGAGGTCACATGACTTGTCTCTGGCTGTGTGTTCTAGTTTCAGGCTCCAAAGATGGCCACTTGGAATTTTCTGGTCAGACACACCCACCAAGAGGGAGGCTAGCTGTTAAGATGCTATCCAGGGTGACATGCATACTCCTCCAGGATGTTCAGGGGTTCATGGTTTCTGCCTATCCATGTTCACTCTCTTGTCCCTAGCACGTTAGCCCAGAGATGGCTAACACAGGAAACAACCTGTGGCTTCAGAGTTAGGTCCCCAAAGCCTTTATGCCACTTCTTTGACATCTTGACTTACTTGTGATGGAAAAGGTGTTGGTCATGGCATGAGGGTACCAAAATAGTATGTGAAGGGCACTGTGGGGGGCGGGGAACTGGGGCTTCCTGCTAACAGCCAGTATGAGCCTGCAGGCCTCCGGCTCTGATGCAAGCTTTTGTTTGAGTCAGAATTAACCCAGCTGACATGATCTTGACTCATCAAGTGATACAATTACAGCACATTTATTAGTGCTTTAAGAGGGGAATGGAGAGGTGGCTCAGGTATTAAGAGCACTGATTGCTCTTCCAGAGGACCTGGGTTCAATTCCCAGCACCCATATCAGGCGGCTCACAACCTCCTGTGATCCCAGCTCCAGAAAATCTGGAACCTTCTCAGGTATCGCTTTCACATGTGTATACTCCCTCACACACATGCAGGCACACACACACACACACACACACACACACACACACACACACACGCACATGATTAAAATAAACCAGTTATAATAATCATTATTATTATTTTTAAAGAAGTTGAGTTTGGAACCTGATGTCACAGAGACACGGGTCTGGGATTGAATGTCGGTCCCCAGGCTCACACAAAAGGCATAGGATGAGCTGTCTCCCCAACCCTACACCCTTCTTATTGAGGCATAATGAGTCCCCAGAGTCCAAAGGCACTTCCCATTTCAGACTCTGCTGTGGAAGCATCACAGACTGGTTCAGAGACCTTAAGTCAGAGGGATGGAGGTCAGCTGACAGTAGAATCTGGCTTTGAACTCGTGTCTCTGACTCCAAGGCTGAGCACTTGGCTGCTTTGCCTGCGTACAGTTGAAGCAGAAACTCCTGCATTCAGGCAGCCCTTCCTAGGTCACTGGTAGAGAAAAGGCTCTTGGGGAGCAAGAGTGTGGTGCTCTGAAGCATCCTTTGTGCCAGCTCTATCCTTATGTTTATTCAAATTTATTTGGCAAGCTCCTCTTCCCAGGCAGGCAGGATCCTAGGGACTGTGAGTGAGCTGGTGCTCATTGCAAACCATTGCGCTTTTCTTCTTGGCTATCTGTCCCCTGGAAAGTGCTTCCGCCTCTCGTAGCCTTACTCTCCTGACCTATAAATGAAGCTATTAATGACTACCAGATGAGAGAGGTTGAGTCATTTTATGAGTAGGAAAAACGGGGCCGATAACACCAGGCCTTGCTGGGAGAATTCAATCAGGCACATGTATACGAGTCCGTTCGTTTGTCCAACAAAGAGTTAGTGAGTGTTCACCACGTGCCAGCCATGAAGCAGAGTTCTGGAAGTGCTTCGGGGAATGAGGCAAATGTATTCCTGCCCACTTGGCCCTCATGCTGAGTGAAGTTGGACTTTAAGCAAGAAATTACAACCATAGCTGGGGTTTCCAATAAACACACTCAACTGTGGCTACTGACCCAGTACTTCCCTGTGCCTGTTCTGCTGATGGGAAGCTGTGGCCTCCACTGGGGTCTCTAGGGTTCAGTTTGGGACATTTTTCTTGTGTCTATAGAGATCCCCGAAGAGAAGAGTGACATTTGGGGATGAGAGGCAAAGGGAGGAAAGGGTCAAGGTAGGGACTGGAAGATGGCCTTGCAGGCATGGAGAACTGAGTTGGAGCCCAGCACCCATGTAGAAGGCAGAGCATGGCAGCACTAACTTATGATCTTAGCTTCTGGGAGGCAGAGGCAGGTGGATCTCTGGGGATCGCTGCTGGTCTTGTAGCTCAATCCGCAAGTTCCGGGCCAACCTCAGGGCCTGTCTCAGTCAAGCAAACAAACAAAACCCGAGGTGGGTGGTGTCTGCTGGAGAATGAATGTGATACCTGGGTTCCATATCATATATACACAGCCACCCACATGCATACACGAGAGAGAGACAGGCAGACACAGAGACAGACAGACAGACACACACACACACAGAGAGAAGAGAGACAGACAGGGAAAGACAGACAGACACAGACACACACACACACACACACAGAGAGAAGAGAGACAGACAGGGAAAGACAGACAGACACACACAGAGGAGACAGAAGACACACACACACACACACACACACACACATGCACAGAGAGTCAGACAGACAGACAGACAGAGAGAGAGTATAGCAAAGCAGCGATACAAGCCTGCTGCTCTGTTGGCCGACTCTCACTGTATGTTTGCCACGACTTTAGGTTTATGGGGAAATGCTGGCCTGCAGAGAAGTAGAAAGGAAGTCTCTTTCTCTCCCCTTCCCTTCTTCCCTCCCTCCCCCCCCCTCTCTTTCTCCAGCAGCACAGCTGACAATCCCATCATCCCACAGAACTCTTAATATGCAGTTTCTGGATGCATCGTCATCAGAGGGTTCACAGAAGGCGTGTTTATAGACCTGGAAGCCAAGTGGTGGATTCCTGATTCTGTGATCCCTCCGGTGTTTGTATGGAGACACTCAGTGATGCTGTTGCGGGAACTTCGTGGTCCGATCATGTGCCGTGGAAGGTGGACCCTGGCAGCTATCTACATAAGAATGAATCTGCATGTCGTCCTGTGGCAGTGTGTCTGGCTGCACAGCACATCAGGGTTCGTCCATGATTTGTCTCTGAGGGGCACCCGCTGAAGGGAAGACAACATTCGCATCATCTTCCACAACAGGTCTGTGTGCAGTTAAGACACAGGAAGGTTAGGACCAGAAGAGGCTATTGAAGTAATACTGCTTTGGCCCCCACCGTTTCCACTGGGATCATGTGCAGTGAAGTGTGGTTGCACACATGTGAGCTATACTCACCCTTGCTCTTGTTCTGGCTGGGTTATCTGAGACTGAGGTATAGGAAAGTTTGCTTTAATGGTTTGAGGACAGATCTGAATGTGGAGGGAAAATTATGTGTCTGTGTGTGGGTATATGCACACATTAGTACAGTGCCCACAGAGACCGGAAGAGGGCGTTGGGTCCCCTGAGATGGAGTTACAGGCAGCTGTAAGCTATGTGCTGTGGGTGCTGGGAACTGAACCCAGTTCCTCAGTAATAGTAGCCTGTGATCTCAACCACAGTGCTGTCTCTCAGGACTGTTTTTAAGAAGGACGGTATAAACAATTTAACCATCTCCTAACATGTCTTGCATTCCTGCATGCACAGTTGCTCCATTTGTCGAATGAATAAATAGTTACATAAATCAGAAGAAAAGAAAATGGGCAGATGGTGGTTCTCTCACCGTCTCTGCTCTGTTCATGGCTCTCTGCACCCACTTGTCATAACTGCGTGATCAAGAAGGGCATCCAGACCTCTCAGATGAGTCAAAACAACTTTTCCATGAAGAGAGAGGGTGAGGCTGGCCATCTCTGTCCACAGTGCACGGATGGGAATATCCCTGTTGGTACTAGCTAGACATGGCTTCCCCTCAGCAAGGAGATGAGGACAGGAGAAGAAGAAGATTCTCTGCTGGGGTGTGGGGACAGGGGAGAAGAGGAGGAGGTGGGGAAAGGATGAAGGGGAGGGGTAGAGGAGGAGCAAGGGGAAGTGGATGAGGAGAGCAAGAGGGGGCAGAGAGAAGGAGGCAGAAGAGGAGGGGAAGAGGAGGAAGGAGGGGGAGGGGAAGAGGAGGATGGAGGGGGAGGTGAATGAGGAGAGGGGAAAAAGAGGAGGAAGAGGAGGAGAAGGGGAAATGGATGAGGGGGAAGGGGGGACAGAAGAGGAAGAGGAGGAAAGAGTAGGAGGGAAGAGGAGGGGAGGAAGGGAAGTGGAGGAGGAGGGAGAAAGGGAGATGGAGAGGGCGATAAGGAGAGCGAAGAAGGGGCGAATTGGTGTATACGTTACTTTCCATACCATTTGCAATGATCGATTTTAACAGTCGACTTCAGGCCATCTAGACTCACCTGGGAAGAGAGCCTCAATGAGAGACTGTCTCCATCAGGCTGGCCTGTAGGACGTCTGTGGTGATTTGCTTAATTGTGTTAACTGAGGTGTGAAGAACCTCCTTAAACATGGGCTGACACTGCCTCCCACTAATTTCAGTGCATGGGGCAGGCGCAAAGAAAGATGGGTTTGGAGATACTTCGGGGATGAGTTGATGTTCGGGAATGGACAAGTTAGGAAATGAAGGAGGAGAAGGAGACAAGAGATTGACTGAGAGACAGAGAGAGAGAGAGGGGGAGGGAGGGAGGGAGAGAGAGAGGGAGGGAGAGAGAGGGAGGGAGAAGGCTGACACTGTTGTGCGAACATTAACGGATGCTCTAGCTGTGAATGTGCTCCTGACTGTAGGTGCAGTGTGAGCATCCACTTCAAGCTGTCACCCTGACTGGAAACTATGAGCAAATAAAGCCCTCCCCTGTTAAGGCACTAATGTGGGGGGATTTTTATCATAGCAACAAAAATGAAATTAAGACATCACCCTGATACATGTGCCCTTGAAGAGCTCCTTCAAGCCTCCTGCATCAGTTCACACAAGCACAAAGCCCAGACCTCTCAGCAGCTCTGCTCATGCACCCACTCGCTACTCCTTTATCTCTAAGGACAATGACAATGATGATGATGATGATGATGATGATGGAGAAGGAAGAAGAGGAAGGGAAAGATAAAAGCAGAGTCCTGGCTCCTCTCTGCCATGCAGGAAGCATCCAGCTCAGCCATTCTGAGTTCAGTTGGGCTTCTTGGCGTGGCTACATGGGCTCCTAGTTGCTCCTGGGGATGGATAGCTTGCCCAGGGTTGGCTGTGGTATTTCCATTGGCTGGGCAGTGTCAGGGCCCAATTTCCTCCTGCTAGACGCCAAAGAGTTTCTTTCCTGGGAGTCCCTTGTCCTGTGGGTTAGAAAGCAGCCCACCCACAGTGTACCTCAGCAGTTCTGATTAGAACCTCCAGGGTTTTCTCTGAGGACGGGCTCTATGGAGCCCAGGAAACCCGGAGATGCTTCCTTCTCTGCCTTTCTTCTCTCCAGCAAGGGTGGCTGGTGGTTTTGGCTGCCTTGCTGGACAAACAAATTGCCTTCTTTCTACAAACCAGTTCACACAGCCTTGACTTGGAGCTGGCAAAGTTAGCCTTGTGTGGGAATCCTACAGAGGCAGTGCCTGCCTAGGCTTGTGGAGGGAGGGGACCTTGGTGAAGTAGGGAAGATGGGCAGGACAGACAGGTGCTAACAGGGGCAGTAGATAGCCCTAAATGAAGGCAGGTTAGAGGGTGGTGCTGAGTTTTTTTCTGCGTTGGGTGGAACATTCTGCTTTCAACCGGTTAGCAAGACATTGACTGAGATGCCTGTTGCTTCTGGCTGTCAAGCCTAGTCAAGTTTACGGCTGTTTGGGGAAAGCATGTGCACACACACACACACACACACACACACACACACACACACACACACACATTTAAAAAGGACAACAAAATAATTTTGGTCTATGTGTGAAAGAACTTGCCAATCATGGCAACTGCGTGGCGGAGAGACTTCAGGTGAGATCGTGGAGCCAGTCCTACCACAGTCCACTACACATTTTAGTCTATCCGTCCCCCTACCCTTCCTCAGTGCTGCCTCTAAGCTCTGCCACCCTGAACCCTCTTGTCCCCCACCCTTGTCTTGGCCTCACCCATCAGCCAGCCTGCCTGGCCAACAGCCGGGGCATGACATATTTGCACCGTACGTAAACACCACTCACCATTAAGAGTTCCCTTTAATGAGAAACAGAGCCACGGAGGGGAAGCTTCAAAGTGGTTAGCGGAAGGAAGTGCCTGGAACGAAATCCGACTTGATGTCCCAATTAATACGTCCCCTAATTCTATTTCCTCCCCTGCGGGCTAGCAACCACCTCCCACTAATTTCTGTGGGAGACGGGGACTTGGCTGATGAGGATGGAGGGACCTGGAAATGGGGCGGCTTCACGGATGAATTGATGCACAGGGAATGGGCATATTAGGACAAATTAGGGAATTAAGGAGGAGGAAAAACAAGAGACGACAGTCAGGGGGAAATGTCATCCCAAGTAATAGTATTAATGGAAACCGGGGCTTCGCTGCCGAGGGTGGCTGGTGAACACAGAGCGGAAAGCATCGGGCAAATTGTCTTTCATTTCAGTCAGGGAGAGAGAAATCTTTGCCAGACCCTGGCTCTCCTTTCCAGGACCTTGGGGACAGGCCAGCTATGGGATTATCCAGTGAATGGGGTAAAGGGACAGATTCCCCCTGTCGACACTAAGCTTACTGAACTCATAGGAAGAACAGATTGTAAGATAAAATGTGAAGGCATCTACCCAGGGATGATGACCAAGGACCTTTGCAATAGCTGTCTGTGGTCCCAGTCACCTGTACATCCATTCTGTGACTGTTCTCCACCCTGGGCTCTTTATTTCACAGGCCAGGTGCTAACGCGGACTGAAATGAGCCCTTCAGAGGCATTGCATATCCCAAGGGGGATTGAAGACCAGGAGACTGTCCCCAATTCATCTGGGAGAACTTGGGCAACAGTTGGTTCGAGTCCTTCAGCTTCACCACGCCCCGCCCAGCCCCGTCCGCCCACTGCATCCATCTTGCACAGATCTGCCTTGGTCTTTCGAAGGCACAGACATCACCACACCCTCTCCTTTCTTAAATATATGCCGTGCTTCACCAGGACTTTGTGTGGTTAAATCTGGTGATGTGTCATCCAAGACCAGTAGGAGTCCTCTGCAGCCCTGACATCCAAGAAACCCAACAGCAACCTCCACCACCAACAGCTCCATCATACCTACCCCCAACCTGCAAACCCATCCCTTCTCTAGGGCTTTTACATGGGCAATGCCTTCCTTCGGATCGTCCTTGTCTAGGGGTGTCTCTGTGGACCCAATTCACGACCAAAGTCAAGTGGCCCTTACTTACTAAAGGCTTCGAGGGCGTCTTAGTCACCTCTAGGTGATTGCAAGAGCATCTTAAAAAAAAAAAAAAATCTCTTCACAGTGATGCCCGGTTTCTGTGTTTGACTTTTCTACAAGATAGTGTCGGGATGTGGAGAAAGGACACTGGTGTGCGTTCTTATCTTCCTGAGTCTCGGATGTATTGGGAAGCCTCAGCAGATCAAGGAGAGGAGAGAAAGCGCTGCAGACAGGAGACAGCGTGCAGGAAGGATGGGAGACAGGCACCGCTGCCTTGCCTACTGCCCGATTTTTATCATTGTTTAACACAGCTCTCGAAAACCTAAGATTGGGCTAATTTCCTGTTACTCCTTAGTCCCCATGGGCAGACCACTTGACACACGGAATGGATAAGAACCCTACACCTTGAAGACAAATAATCCTGAAACTGCTGTCACTGGAGAGGTCACAGGACCTTAGGTCTCTCTCATCAGCAAAAACAGGGGAGCAAGAAGCTGGGGAGAGATGACTCAGTATTCCATCGTGCTTGCTACAAACACTTAAGGACCTGGGTTCGAGCCCCAGCACCTGTGTCAAAAACTGGGCGTGGTGGCACACAGTGGTAATCCTAGCACTGGGGAGGCAGAGACACACCCACGCACACACACTTGTGCTCTTGAGGTGGCGTATTCGAAGTGCTTTACTCAGCGCGGACAGCATACTCAGTGACAGTGAACGCTGAGTGAGTCTGGGCCGGGGATGGTGGCATCTTTTCAGGCTGTCTATGGCTCTTCCCTCACCACCCTCTGCACCACTGTCCCCGGCCTCTGCCCTGTACTCTAAACTACTCATTCCCTTTGCTGCCTGGGTACAGAAGCCACAAGATGGCCCTCGCATGGAGCCCACAGCCACTTGCACATCGACTGAGCTGGGGACCAGTGTCACTGATGTACACTGCAATGCTCCCAGATGACATCATCCTTGGGTGCAGAAGTGTCTACCAGAGCTTGTATGTGTGAGGCCAGCCTGACTCTTCCAGTGTGGCTTTTCAGCAGTGTATGTTCATGTGTACATGTGTGTGTGTGTGTGGGGGGGGTCCTGAGACAACACTGGGGACGTTTCCAGAAACATCAGTCACTTCGAGACCTGATCCCCACCCCCTACCCCCACCCCCATCACCAGGCTCTGTTGTTCCTACGCCAGGCAACAGATTCTGCTCCCAGCCCAGACAGCTCCTGTCTGTGTAAACATTGATGTGTTAGACTTTCTTCTTAGTGAGTCCTGGGAGACAGGACGCTGCCTCAGGGTCTCTGGAGGTTGCAATTGGCCAAAGATATACAAAAGTCCTTCTCTAAAGGTGTGGGCATCTGGGGAACTTATTTAGGACAAGAGGATGAGAACTTCCTAGAATGGCAGTGGGTGTGTTTCAACACAGCATGTTTCTCCATAGACAGACTCAGAGCAGGTTCCGGTCTCCTTCCTAAGTCATGACATTTGCAGAATTGGTCTTTGAACCCTTTTAGAGAAGTCCCTGGTCCCACCCAGCATTATGAGTCCAGGTCTCACATCACCTAGGTTGGCTTCAAACTTAGTGCGAATTTGAGGATGGCATTGAACTTCCTATCATCTGCCTCCTGGCTGGCACGTACCGCCATGTCCCACTTGTGCAGGGCTGAGGTTGACACCCAGCATCTCATGCATGCTAGACAAGCACTCTACTAACCGAGCTATACTACCAGCGCCACCAGACCCACTTTCAAATTTTAGGTTCTTCTTTGGAGTTTAGAAAGAAGGCATGACTGGATCGATAAGGAAAAGGAGACAGAGGAAGGTTAAGGCCAAGCAGTATAACTACAAGATACACTATTATGTCCCAGTCAGGACAGACTCTCCATTGCCCCTTAAATGGCATCCACTCCCAGCATGCTTTAGGTACTAACTTCAGCTGAGATACCCCTTGCTCAGCATCAGCCTGGATCCAAAGACCAATGAGACAGAGGAACAGAGACAACCTCACATCCAGTGGGAGTGAACACCATTCCATCTCTAGAGACCCATGAGGTTTGGCTGAGCTCCTTGTGTAGATTCCATCAGTTTCTCCCTTTCCCTGACCCTTGCTCACCCCCTTCCCACCTACCCCCAGTGTATGCCCTGTCCACTGACTTCATGTCAGTATCTGCTTCCCAGAGAGTATGTCATGTCCAGGCCACAGGAGACGAAAGTGATCGTGCTGGCTTTAATGCGATGATCCCCGACAGGCCCAGGTATTGGAGCTCTTGGTTCCAGGTTGCTGGCACTGTAGGGGGACATTTACAGAGCCCGATGTGGCCTTGCTGGACCTTTCTGGAGGAAGTGTGCTGCAAGAACCAGGCTTTGAGAGTTTACAGCCTCATCTCAACTCCAGTCTTCTCTTTCTCCATCATGCTTGTGGTGGAAGGTATGATCTCTCAGCCTTCTGCCCCTCCCACCGAGCCTTGCCCTCCGTGCTGAACTCATCTCTTGGGAACCACAGGGCAACATAAACCCTTCCTTCCGATAGCTGCTTTTAGGGATGGTGTTTTATCACAGCAACTGGAAAGTGATTAAACACAGGAACCATAGAGAGTCTGGGAACCCGTTTCTGAGTAGTGATGAAGTACTGAACCTGGGGGAAAGGGGGGCCTGTCCATGCTCTCCTAGGTCGTTGCCTGGAAGAACACAGAGGCAGAGTACAGGTTTTTGCAAGGGTGATGAGCATCAGGAAGAAAAGACACAGGACGCTGGAAAAGTCACTCGCAAACTTCCCAGCATTCCCACAGTGGGGGAGCAACCTGCTGACATCATGCCTTGATATTGTCATCTGCAAAATTCCTGTTTGAGGGTTATGCAATTGAGTTGGGGGGGGAACTGCTGGGTCAGTGAGTCAAGAGCTGACTGTGCAAGCATGAGGACCTGAGTTTGATCCCTAACACCCTTCAATAAAGCTGGGTGTGGCTGTGTGCAGCCCTAATCTTAGCTCTGGAGAGAGGGTGGTGAGTCCATTCCAGAGGCTCCTTGTTGCAATGAACTGAAGTGGACAGGGACACACACACACACACACACACACACACACACACACACACACACAGAGAGAGAGAGAGAGAGAGAGAGAGAGAGAGAGGACATCAACCTCTGGTCTTCACAGAAATATGCATAAATACACCCTTCCCCCAAAACATCCACAAGTCATAAATACAATTACACGAAAATTTTCATGTTTTAAATAAATTTACTATCTTGCATGCAACTGCATTCTCGGCTATCGGCAGCAGCAGCGTGTGGCCTAGAGGTTGGTTGGAGATTGTGGAAGGCTTCTTGAAGGCAGTGGAAGCTGAATTGGGACCAAAGACGATGGTGAGAAGCTAATCAAAGGCGATGGTAGGGAAGAGAGCAAGCAGCCTGTTCAAAGACCTAAAGGAAGGAAGAGGGTCACATGGCAGCTTAGATGGTTTGGACAGCCGGGGCCACCCTGGTTCCTATTGTGGATGAAGCCAGTTCTGAGTCTAGTCCTTAAGTGGCTGCTTTGTTCTGGAAGCCATTGCCAGGGAGCACCATCACTACTGCAGGAGCAAGGGAGCACCCATGCAGAGAATCTACAGTGGGACAGGGACATGACAAAGAGCCCTTGGCCTCCCTGCCTGACAGGACCACCAGCTGAACGGTGGATTTCACTGATGCTAATGGAGCAGAACCACATGGCGTGCCCTCCCTTGTTACAGGCCTTGAAATCTCAAGTTGACTTGTTACACAGCAGAAGTTAGCTGAGACATTGCTTCCCGAGGAGGATAGAACTGCAGGTACCTGTGTGTCCATAACAGCCCCCGCCTATTGAGCATCACTACGTTCTGTCAAGTCTGAGCATTTGTGTCCATTGCACAGATGAACATCGGTGAGTGTGACTTGCTTATATCACATAGCTGATGCAATGGTGGCAGGTGGTGGTGACCCCAGCACTGTGACCCTGTGACTCTAATGTCCTCAGGATCTATCTGGCCTCACCACCTCAGTGCTAGGGTTAAAAGTGTGTGCCATCACACCCAGATTTTCCCTTTTAAATGTGAGGATTAAATCCGTGCTCTCTTGCTTGCAAAGCAAGCACTTTACTGACTGATCAATCTCCCCAGAACCCAGCTCTTTTCTATTTTGACTTTCCTGGCATAGACAGGAAAGCCCATAAGCCTTAGAGCTTCTATTAAAAGGCTAGTCTGTGGACAGCAGATGACACTGAACCAAAGGACAATGTTTCACACAGACTCCTACATCCCAGGCCTGTCCGTTGCCTAGACACCTGGTCCCACAGTCGACTCTACTTGTCATATGGAAGTCAGGGTTCAGAGAGACAGATTGTTGGTTTCAGCCCTGTCTCCATCTTGCCAGATGACCTTGGGTCATGACCCCTCCTCTTAGACTCCAATCTCTCCATCTATAAAATAAGAGCAAAGTTCCCAGTATTCAAGCAAGCCATTTCATTGAAGTCCTCAGTTGGTTAGAATCTCACTCTGCAGAACAGTGCACATGTGTAGCTTTAAATAAGCTTCATCCACAGCTGTGAACTTTGATAACCTGATTTTAAAATCTGTTTTTATTTGTGCGTGTGCATTGTGCCTCTGTGTGTGTGTGTGTCTGTGTGTGTGTGTGCGCGTGTGCACCATCTGTGTAGCGTGTCTGTAGAAGCCAGAAGAGGGCATCCTGTTTAGCTCTACAGTTACAAGCAGTTGTGAGCTGCCTGACTCTAGTCCTCTGGAAAAGCAGCAAGTTCACTTAACCCCTGTGCCATCTCTCCATCTCCTTGGGTAAGAATTTGAAGTGCTGGTTATAGTCTTTCTTTTAATGCCCCTAAAAATAAATGCCTATTTATTTTTAAAATGCCTGGTGCTGTTGGAAGTAGGGGCTACTTCGGCAGAGCATGGTCTTCCCATTTTGAAGGAGTGCGGAGGCAGAGTCAGGGGTGTGGATTTCAGGCTTGGGTGACACTGACCACAGCCCCACTTCCCCAAGGGTTCAGGCTTTCTGTCTCTCACTAAGTCCCTGGCTGTGGTTGGCGGTGTGGAAACTGGGCTTTCTTACATCTCTATGGCACACTGTACAGAGGAGGGTTCCATCGCAGGCTGAAGGTTGAACTTAGGTGAAGGGCAGCCATGGAAGAGAAGCAAACTGAGGTTCCACCAATGAGGGAAGGGCCCCGAGATGGGGAGGCAGAGCAAAACTTCCAGGCTCATGGCTGGAATCGAAAGGCAGAGGAATACAAAGGGCTGGGGTTTGGCTGCTCCTTCCAGGACACAGTCCCAGAGACCTAAAGGCCCCTCTTCATCCCCAACCCTTAACACTCATCCTTAACCTGGGCACAGTGTCACCTGAGGAGCCAGCTTTTAACACATGGGTACTGGGAGGACATTCAAGATGCCAGCTGTAGCAGCGGGACCCAAAGGGCAGTGGGTGAGAGAGACACAGTCCAGGTGAGATGTTCGAGTCCACACCCTGGTCTGTGGCACCCTTGAGGGTCTGCCTGATGACCACAGAGGCCTGGGGGGTCCCGGGGGGAGGGGTGGATGAGCATAGTGGAAGGCCACACGTGAGACCAGGGTGGGCTGATATACCAGACTTTAGTTTGTCGGTTCTACATGGCCCCAAAGCAGCTTCCTTTTGGTTAGAGTTTGTCTAAAATGTCTTTAAACTTTTGAAGGGGTTTGATTTGTTTCAAGACAGGGTCTCACTATGTAACCCTGGCTGTCCTGAAACTCACTATGTAGACCAGGCTGGCTTCGAACTCCCACATACTGGAATTAAAGGCATGGACCACAATGCCTGGCTCCAAAATAATCTTTGATATTTGATATTTGTCTTTGCTATCAATTATATATTCATAAAAATCATGTGGTGAATTTTTGTTGTTTAGTGTGTGTGTGTGTGTGTGTGTGTGTATGTGTGTGTGTGTGTGTGTGTGTGTGTGTGTGTGTGTGTATGTGTGTGTGTGTATGTTTTCCGAAATTGCAATCCATGTTAGTAGTTAAATTTTCGGCTTTTTATTTTTTTTTTTTTTATTTTTTATTTTTTTTGGTTAGGATCTCCCATTGAACCTAGAGCTTACTAAGTAGTTAGGCTGGCTGGCCAACAAGCCCTGGGGAACTAGGGAATCCTCCTGCTTGCAAACCCCAAGCACTGGGATTATAGGTGTATTACCCTGTGCCTGATATTTCTTAAAATGTATGTTCTATGGCCCACAGAATCCACTAAGCAGGGTTCACATAGGGGCTCACAGCGACTGAAGCATCAATCATGGAGTCTGCATGGGTCCGTGCTAGGTCTTCTGCGTATATATTATGGTTGATTAGCTTGGGATATTTTGGTGGGAGTCCTAACAGTGGCGGTGGGGGTGTCTCTGACTATTTTGCCTATACTCTGGACCCTTTTCTTCTTACTGGGTTGCCTCATCCAGCCTTACTATGAGGATTTGGGTCTTATTGCGTCTTATTTTGCCATCTTTGGTTGCTATCACTAGGAGCCCCTGCATTATTTGAAGAGAAATGGAACGGAGAAGCAGTGGTTCTGGGGGAGGAGGGGTGGGTGGGAGGAGTAGAGAGAGGGGAGGCTGCAGTTGGGATGTACTGTATGAGAGAGAGGTGTGCTTTGGAGGGCTGAGCTTAGGCTGTCGTGCACATGCATGTGCAGCTAGCACTTTGCTGAGTCACCTTCCCTTCCCTGTTGTTGATTTTGAGACAAGGTCTTGCTATGCAGCTCAGGCTAACCTGAAACTTGCTATGCAGACCAGACTGGCTTTAAACTGGTGGTCATCCTCCTGCCTCTCCCACCCACTCCCGGTCTAGTTATTTATTCATTTTTAGCAAAAAGAATCCAGTCCCGAGTTCTCTCCATCACTGAACTGGACGGTTTACCATCGTCCTGATGAGCGTGCCTGCGGATTCGCCTGGATTTTTGTCTGTCCTCTGGATCAGCTTTCTGTTTAATTTTTAAAGACTTATTTTTAGAGCTGTTTTCAGTTCCCAAAGAAATCACAAGGGGAAGGGATGAACAGAGATCTCCCAACCACTTCTCCCAGCATGCTCAGGGTCCTGATTGTCCACAGCTCATGCAGAGCAGCGCCTCTGCTGCAAGTGATGACGCCACTTGGACACAGCATGTTATCATCACCAAATCCACAGGATCATTTTGTGATCTGCTCCAAGGTACACGCACATGCGTGCACACACATGCATACACACACGCACACACATCCCACACCTCAAATAGAATCATGCTCAATATTTTTCACTGCACTCATCAGTGGCCAAACCCATCTCTCTCTTCCTTCCAGCCTCTAGTGACTACTGATCTTTTCATAATTTTGCCCCTTCCAGAATGTTCTAGAGTTAGCCTTGCAATTTGCAGCCTTTTTAGATTGATCCCTTCCACTGCCTAGCATGCGCTTTGTTTACCCACTCTCTCTGCGGTGGTCTAGCTTGCTTTCGTTTGTTTGTTTGAGGCTGAATAAAACTCCACAGCTTGGCTGTACCCCAGTAAATGTGTTCTTGTACTGTGTGTGTGTGGGTGTGGTGGGGGAGCTTCATGATTACCTCTAACTTCTGCTGTCATGATTCAGCTCTGTAAGCATCCATGTGCCAGTGTCTGAATAGAATGTCTCAATCCCTATGGCTGTAACAGAAACTAGGGCCTGTTGGGTCTTGAGAAAGAATACATTTAGTTTAGTCTCTGCCTTCCACGGAGCCAGCCTACTCTCCTGCAAACTGGCGGGGCTGCCCCGAATCCCCACCCACAATTTCTTCTCCTGTCTGAGGGTCTTCCATCCCTGACTCTTCCTTCTCCCGTTTCCCACCCCTTCATAGTTAGCGTCTCACTGTTTACATACTAGGTGCCTCTCGTGGGCTCTGAGCACTAACATTAAATTCTTACTGCGTTCTAATGCGCTCTGTACCCAACACTATAACTCATTTAACTTACCCTTGCTCAGAATTAAGTCCTCAGAACACTTCCCCTCACCTTCCTCTCTTTTGGGAAGTTCTGGGTATTGAACCTAGGGTCTCCAGTCTGCTAGCCAGAACTCTACCATTTTGCCTGGTACAGCCTTGAACTCAGTCTGTAGCCCAGGCTGGCTTTGAAGTCTGGCTCGCTATCAAGCCAACCAGAGGTTAGGGACCCAGCTTCCTCGAAGGGCATCCCACCCTCTTGCTCCCCTGTCTTCATTTTGCTATCATCGACCATGATCTTATTTATCCCCTTGTTAACCATCCCCTGGAGCCAAGGTTGTCTTTGAACTCCTGATCCTTCTGCCTCGACCTCTCGAGTGCAGAGATGGCAGACTTACCCCATTGCTGATGTTTCCTTTATAACCAAAGCAGCTGCTCTTGGGACTTTGCCCTAGGTCTGACTGACCGAGTCTCCATATGCAAAGAGGCCCTGTCCTGCTTCCCAGGCCACCTTCTCTTTGCCCAGAGTCTCAATCCCCTTCTGCTGGGGTCTCTGCCTCTGTCTCCACATTTGTATCTCCCACTCCTGGTTGCTTTTTCCTCGCAGTCAGGATTTCAGCATCGCTCCGTCTCTCTTTCCATGGTTCCACGCCTTCGCCGTTCTCACCTGGGCTCTGCTCTATGTCGACACCTTTCTTCCTCTCTCCCCTCCGCCCATACTGCTGTCTCTTCCTGTCCGCCCTTCTCTCAGCCCTGTCCCACCCAGCTCTGCCTCTCCATATTCACCCTGGCTTCCCATCTATCTCCTTGAACTTGACAGAGCGTCTCTGTCTTGCCTCCTCGGGTCTGTCTCCATGGGTTTTCCTTCTGTCTCTCCAGCTCCTAGTCTGCCACTCTTTCTATCACTGTCTCTTTATCTCCATGCAGATCCCTGGTCCCTCTCGAGCTCCACATCTCTCTGCCTCCTGTCCCCATCCAGCCCCCTTCCCTGTGACTTTCTTATTCTTTCCTGAATTCTCAATTGCACAGCCCCAGCCCAGGGGTCTCTGGGCTCCAGAAGCCATCCAGGGACTTCATCGCCCCACAACTCAGGAACGAAGCCAGCAATCATTTCTTTAAGCAGCCATGAAGTTCCCATCACATAGCCCGCCCGCTGCTTCCCCTCCACAGCCCCCTCCCAGCCACAAAGCCCCCCCCCAACTTCCTGCTTCAGCAGCCACACAAGGCCTCATTCTAATCCTCCCATTTGTCTGCTTAGTGTCTTTGCAGGGAGGAAAGCAGCAGAAAAGTAAGTTTTTTTCATTTTCTTTACCCCTTTTCCCCCTCCTTCCTCCAGATATCTCCCTGGGGGCATGGCCTGGAACAGAGCAACAAATATTTACTAATTCCATTAAAAGAAGGTTTTTCCTTTTTTCTTGTTTCCTTCCCAAGTGAATATTTGAGGCCCCAAGTTCACGGAGAGCCTCCTCCCCCACAGTCCCTTCTCCTCCTCTGCCCTACACACCCAGGACTTATATATAGTTCTCTCAGTACCATTTCCCAAACTTTTTTTTTTTTCCTTCTGGAGTTCAAGACAAGTTGAAGGGTCAAAAAGGCAAAGGGTGTTCTAGAAGTTGAGCAGACGGCTTTTGGTACACGGCAAAACAAGAGAGAGCGAGCAGGAGAGGAAAGCGAGGAGGCCGGAGTCTGGCTCACATTAAGCTGGGAAGTTCCAGCCATTGATACACCCTGGAATTATAGCTGTAAAAAAATTGCCAACCTCTGCATCAAAAAGTTGACATCTTTTCTTTCTCTGGGGGTCTCTTAGGAAGTAATGGGGAGACAGGGTCAGAGCATGGAAGGGCTGTATTCCTAAGACAGACTCTCAAAGTGTCCTTGGAGCCAGACTCCCTCTGGAGGCCTCTGGAGAGCATCCTTCTGTTTCTGATGGGGCTAGGTGTACTTTGGCAGGTAGCAACCCCTCTCCATCTCTGCCTCCTTCTGCACAGGGATTGTCCTGTGAACAGCAATCCTCTCATCAGGGGACCCTGATTCGAGGATGATTTTGTTCTCAAGTTTGCATAGGTGTGTGTGTGTGTGTGTGTGTGTGTGTGTGTGCTGTGTGGGGTGACACTGTGTGTGTGTGTGTGGGGGGTGACACTGTGTGTGTGATGTGTGGGGTGACACTGTGTGTATGTGTGTGGGGTGACACTGTGTGTGTGTGTGTGTGTGATGTGTGGGGTGACACTGTGTGTGTGTGTGTGATGTGTGGGGTGACACTGTGTGTGTGTGATGTGTGGGGTGACACTGTGTGTGTGTGGGGGGTGACACTGTGTGTATGTGTGTGTGTGTGATGTGTGGGGTGACACTGTGTGTGTGTGTGATGTGTGGGGTGACACTGTGTGTGTGTGTGTGTGGGGTGACACTGTTTGTATGTGTGTGTGTGTGTGTGATGTGTGGGGTGTGTGTGTGGGGTGACACTGTGTGTGTGTGTGATGTGTGGGGTGACACTGTGTGTGTGTGGGGGGTGACACTGTGTGTATGTGTGTGGGGTGACACTGTGTGTGTGCTGTGTGGGGTGACACTGTGTGTATGTGGGGGGGGTGACACTGTGTGTATGTGTGTGTGGGGGGGTGACACTGTGTGTATGTGTGTGTGTGTGTGGGGTGACACTGTGTGTGTGTGTGTGTGTGCTGTGTGGGGTGACACTGTGTGTGTGTGTGGGGGGTGACACTGTGTGTATGTGGTGTGTGCTGTGTGGATGAAGGATGAACAAAAACACAGACAGGGTACCCTGGATCACCTGTGTTTGGAGCAGTGGGAAGAAGCTGCTGTTTTTCCTTGAGCCTGAGCAGTGGTTTCTAACAGCCCTGTGCATTGGGCTTCCTCAGGAGGTGCTGTCTGAGGGTGGGAAAACACACACCAAAGCTCTACGATGAAATGCTTAAAACATGAACCTGTCTCCCCTGCTTCTATTTTACAGGTGAAGAAATTAGGGCTAAGAGATAGAAAAAAATCACTGAGGGCTATCCAAGGTCAGTTGGCATCTGGACCCCTCATCGATTGAGCTGAGATACACACGTATTCTTTACTACCAGAGCTGTTGTCTACATGGAGCCACCAGGAGAGGGACAGATTTTACGGGGATGAGATGGGATGGACTGAGAAGTGAAGAGTTGGCTGTAAGGGTCCTCCAGATAAAAGAGAAACTTCCTACTCACAGTGACTGGGTCTGGGGCTTGGCAGCATTGGTGGCATCATCATCATCAGCATCAGCAGCAGCAGCAGCAGCAGCAGCCTGTGCCTTCCTCCACTCACAAATGTTGATGTGCTGTTAAAGGAAGATTGGGAAATGAACAGAGAATGCATATAACCTACCCATGTGTCCTAGCTTCGTTTCTGGTGCCCTGACAAAAAGCAACTTAGAAAAGAAAGGTTTTATTTTGGCTCACAGTTCCAAGTATGTCAAGGCCAGAGACTTAGAACAGCTGGTCACACAGCCTGTCCATGGTCAAGAGCACAGAGGAACGAATTCAAGTGTGGGTTTTCTATTCTCACACAGCTTAGAGACTTCTGATTAGGACATGGTGCTGCCCACAGTGGGCAGGGTCTTCCCATGTCAATATACTTAATTAACACCCACCCCCCCCCCCCACACACACACTCACACAAACCAACCCAATGTAGATAATCCCTCACTGAGGCTCTTCCCAGGAGAGTCTAGGTTAGGTCAAGCCGACGATTAAAGATAATCATCACATCATGACACACTTAGGCTCATATGCACAAAAGCAGACATACAACATGCCTTCACAGGTGCACACATGCACATATGGCAGGTCTGGTAGGTGCCCTCTGTGTGACACTTCCCTGTCATCCTACGTGAAGGCCCTTGCTGGGGACATCTATCCATCCAGCTCTTCCTCGAAAGGAAATAAGTGCAAAGGAGACCCATTCTGTTGTAAAATGAAAGGAAGCTTCATTCAGGGAGAAATTTTCAATAGGTTGTTGCTATTCTGGAAGTTTCTAGACAAAGGAAAACCACTGAATGGAGTCTATGATTTTGGCTGTTTTTCAAGCAAACATCTGTTGTGCCTTGACACCAGGATGGTGGCAGTTACCCACTTCTTAACTTATTATCTGTGCTGATGGTGCTGGAACATTCTAGATTCCTTGAGGGTAGCCTGGGCAAAAAATGATGTTAAGTATCAGTCTCTGGTCCCCACAGTTAAAGGCCCAACAGTTTTCCATACAATTCCTTGAAATTTAGATATTACTTAAAGTGTCTTATTACATGTATGTATATATGCATGCATGCATGCATGCACCAGTGCAGGCCCAGTGCACCTGGGAAGAGAACAGCTTGCAGCAATTGGGTCTCTCTTTCCACTATGTGGGTTCTAGAGATGGAACTCAGTCCCCAGTCCTGGTGGCAACCAATGGCCTTTGCCCGCTGAGCCATCTCACTGGCCCTGGAAACTCTTCCCTGCCCTCTAGTACAAGTCCATCTCAACACACTAATCAGGATGAGAACGTCTCGCATGGCCTTGTGGGTTTGGATGAACGGGTGGGGAAAGTAAGCCCAAGAATAGGAGATAAAACTCAAAGCCCCAGGGAATGTGAGAACCTGATCCTGAGTTCGGATGTCATACCCTCTCAGTTCTGGTCAAGTCCCTCTTTCCATAATTTTTCTCTCTTGAGACACATCAGGGTGGACACAGGTGATCCTGGGAAAATAGGCCAATGGGAAGCCAAGGGACAAGAGTTAAGAGAGCCATACCAAACTCCTATGTTCAAGCTCTACCTCCACCACTCACAGTCGATAAAAACTTGAACCATTGATTTAAATTCTTGGTCCTTCAGTTTTCCCATCAGTAGACAGGGGTTTTATTAGTCAGCCTGCAAATCACACAATGCACACATTCTATTTCCATGGTTACTGGGATTATTATTAGATGTAGCAGTGAAGCTCCCTCTTGCAGAGCTCCTGGCTTCTGCATGTGCCCCTCACCCAAAGAGCCACTCACAAAATGATTCCCTCATTTGTCTGCAGAAACTGATCTTGGTGTTGGGGTTCTGTTTTGAACGGAAGCATCTTGGTCTGAAAGTTTCAGGTGGAGACATTAACATGTAGAGGAATCAAAGGGTTTGTTTCTTTGAACATTCCCCACATGGAGCTATTTAGAAGCCAGGTAACCAGAATGTTGGGATTGATGGAGGATAGGATACTGCACAAAGAGCCTTTCCCTCTTCCCAATGTTTTAGGTTTGTCTGTCTTTAGAAGGGCAGATACCACGCAGCTCCAGGGACACTGAGGGTTAAACTCCAACCCCCTCTGCAGCTGGCAGCAACAAGCTTCCTGGGCTCTGATTTTCATTTACAAAACAAACAAACAAGAAGCTCTTTAATAATTCCCAGGCCCCCTGCTTCGTGGCTGAGAAGCCCTGCTTCCAAAGATCTTTAATTGTTGAGCTGTTGATGATGAGAAACTTGAGGCAGTTTCCTTTCATGGTGGGTAAAAGCTTTATATAGCATCCATCTGTCTGTCCATCCATCCATCCATTCCTTTGTTCACTAAGTTCATTCTGAGTATCTTCCCTTTGCCTTCCTCAATACACAGTCTCCCTGATTGTATACTGAGAAATAGTAAACTGGATCCTCTTGTGGTCAAAGGAGGTCTCTGGAGCCTTTTTAAGACTGAGGCATTAACTAGCTGAGTGCCTCCACTCAATCCTGTCTCTTCCTTAGTAGAGTCAGGTTGGCTTCTTCCTTGGGAATGCTGGCTCAACTCCCCATGGCTAGAAGGCTCAGCATTCCATGGCTAGAAGGTTCAACTCCCCATGGCTAGAAGGATAGGTTATATCCACTATTTAAAAAAATACCATCACCTGGAGATTAGGTTGAACCTGTGAATTTTAAGGGGGCACAAACATTCAGTCTATATCATCTCTGAGAGCTTAATCTCTACAACAGACCTTCACTTTTAGATTTTTTTTTAAAAAAAAAATGTATGAGTGGTTTTGCCTGCATGTGTGTATGTTCACCACATGTATGTCCAGTGCCTGCAGAGGTCAGGAGAGGGCACTGGAGATTTCTATCAAATGGTGTCTGCACAAATGCCTTAATAACCACAGTCTCCTATACCTGTTATCTATTGTCCTGGATTAAACTGTCCCAAACCTGTATGAGTTACTTTGGTATTTCTGTAAAAACTATGCTGGTAGAAAGGACTCCAGGGGAAGATATTCTTTGGCTTATGGTTTCAGAAAATTTCTGTCCATCATAGCGGAGAAGCTCAGGTCATGGCAGTGGGGTTGTATAAAAAAGTTTTTCACATCACTAGGGGCCAAGAAGCAGAGAGAGAGAGAGAGAGAGAGAGAGAGAGAGAGAGAGAGAGAGAGAGAGAGAGAGAGAGAGAGAGAGAGAGAGGTACGCAAGGGCTAGAGGCCAGGTATAACCTGGTCCACTTCTTATCATCAACTCCTATAATCCAGACCACACATCCTTGATGTTCACCCCCCTGCTTCAAGAATAGTACCCCAGTGATGGGAGATGTCATTCTGTATATGTTTCTCATACTGGTTTAATAAATAAAGCACTGTTAGCCAATGGGAAAGCAAGATGGGCAGGACTAGGAGACGAGGAGGAGAGACAAAGTAGTAAGGAGGAGTCAAGATGGAGAGTCTGGAGAAAGCAGAATGCCAGCCAGCTCCCTGGTAAGAGAAATACATAGATCAGCAGAAGTGGGTTAATACTTAAGACAGAGCTAGCCGATAAGAAACTAGTACCTGGCCAACAGAATTATATCTAATACAGAGTCTCTCTGTGTTAATTGGGGCTGGCGAGGCGGCGGGACCAGACCAGCAGCGGGAGGAAAAACCCTACTCCTTACACCCCAGTTGGGAAGCAAGAATTTAAAAACCCAGCCGCTGGAGGACCATTCAAAGTCAAACCCTGAAACAGCTGCCATTTTGCCTCGTTTCTGGGGTCTATGGATCGGGGTTTAGATTCAAAGAGCAGAATGTTCTTGCTTTCACTGTCTGGTGTAAGATTCTTTTTTTGCTCATTTATTTTGTTTTTGTTTTTGCCTGTAAGATTCTTACAGGATAAGGCCGGAAGGTCTTTCCCTACTGTAACGGTACCTGGGTCCAGCTGGGAGAAGTTTAACAGAGAGCTTACACACAACCTCTCAGGGGCTTCCTTACTACATGGTGGCCTCACAGTAGCCATATTCTTCTCAACATTCCAGCATCCGATGTCCCCGCGAGCAATGCAAAAGCTGCCTGATCTTTCATGATGAGCCCTGGAAGTCATGTGTCAGACATTGCTTCCACCACACGATTTTGGTTAAAGGTAAGAGTCCATCCAGATCCAAGGGAGGTGGACGCAGAGCCTTCTATTGTTGGGAGGAGGAGTACAAAATATGGCTGTTACATAAAGAAGAATGGGATTCTGTAATTTGAGAATAAAAAGTGGGTGGGCCTTAGAATCGTGTTAAGCAAAACAAACCAGACTAGGCCAAACAGTGCACATGTTCTCTCATGTTGAATCTAGATTTTTAAAATATAGAATAAGGGCCTGGAGACACGCCCCAGTGGTTAAGGGTGTTTGCTCTTCTTACGGTTCTCAGCAACCACGTGGATGCTTGCAACTACCCACAATCCAGTTCTAAGAGATCTAATACCCTCTTATAACCTTTGTGGACACATACACACAGACACATAAGTCAACAAATAAAATAAATCTTTTAAAAAGAATATAAGTATATATATGAGACACAGACATATTTGGGAAGAGAAAGGGGCCAGTTGGAGTGGGCGTAAGAAGTTGACTGTGATCAATGTATATTATACATTCAAGAATGTCATAATGAGAACTGTACTTTCTTTATAATTAATATATGCTAATTAAAATATCTACAATCTCTCAGGCTCTCTTAAGGATTGGTCACAGCTGCCAATAATGGTAGCTGCTGGCTGTTCCAGGCTTGACCCTTTGCAATGTCCTCATGGTGCAAGAATTCACTGTCTTTACCCGAGACAGCTTTGGGATTCTCCTAACCTCACTCTAGCAAGTGACAGACATTTCCAAGTTCAACTCTCAGGTCTGTCAGACGGTAAAACCCTTTGTCCTAGTCTGAAGTGTGCCCCATCCTTATCCTGCATTCCTGGACTGGTCAGAGGAGATTCAAAACAGAGAAAATGTTTAAAAATGACTTTGAGGCATTTTCGTATGTACGTGTGTGTGTGTGTGTGTGTGTGTGCGCACGCGCATGTTCACATATGTGTGCATGTGTATGTGTGGGTGCATTAACACGAGTGTGCATACATATGGGGCCAGAAGTCAAAATCAGGGGTCTTCCTCAATCTCTCTCCACTTTGTATTTTGAGACAAGGTCTCTCAGTGAAACTAGAGCGCACCAATTCCACTAGACTGGCTGGCCAGTGCCCCAGGAATCCTCCTGTCTCCCCTCCCCAAAGCAGAAGTGACAGGAGCACACAGCAGACCCCATCATTTTACAGGAACACTGGGCAATTAAACTCAGGCCTCCATGCTTGCTCAGCAAGCACTTTACTCACTGAGCCATTCTGCACCCCCCCCCCCCCGTTACCTTCCATTAGAAAGAATTTCATTATTATGTTCATTGTATCCGAATATCTGAGTTGATAATACTACAGCAAAGTGGCCTGTCACCCTATTCCATTAGCAAGAGAGTCTGCACCCAACTTGCTCTCTGGATCTGGCTGAGTATATTGGATGCCTCAGGAGTCCCAGCAGGATTTGGAAAACATCCAGAGGATCCATACTTCAAGATGGTGGTACAGGAGAGGAGGCATTGTCTTGGTTTTGACAGGTGGCCCAAGTGAGTCATGATGTGGGGGACTGCTCTGGGAGACTGACTCAGTTTAAGTAGGCACTCCCCGACTGCCCACACCCTGAGGGGCCCAGGGCTGTGCCGTGCATAAAACATGGAAATATGAGCTTCCCAGTTGTGCATGCCTGTTATACTTCAGGAATTTAAAGTGACCTTAAATATCACAACTGTCCTTTCCATGACCCAAGAAGCCCCTGGGGTCTCCTGAAGTCCTAGCCAAGAATTCCCTGATCCCTGCTTAACCTCAACATCACAGCTTCCAGATGCCACTGGGACAGACCTGGTATACAGTAGGTGATCAATTAATATCAGAAGCAAGGCTCCTGACATCCCAGGGACTTCACACCGTGGAGAATCGGTCTCCTCACATACTTCTTTCCACTTCCATCCATAGCTGAGTGTTTTTCACAGCTATCACAAGGCACCACAGACCAAGTAAACTCTAAACAACAGCAGTTTGTTTGCAGAATGGTTCTGGAGGCTGGGAAGTGCAAGTTTAGAAGGCTACAGCTGCTGAATGTCTCCTAGAAGCTTTCCTTCCATTGAAAGAGTAAGAGGGTTAGAGTAAGGGAGATGAATGGGGAGAAAGGAGAGCCAGACCATTGCTTCTTGCCCATGGCCCCTCTCAGTCTCTTACCCCAGAGTGCTCTGTGTCCTAACCCCTAAGCACACAGGCTATCACGTCTTAAAGTCAGTTGTAGGATAACTGATTCTAACATACTATAACACGATGTGCCGGAAAACTTCAAAATACAAGGCACAGCTTTATTATTATCATTATCATAATCATATCATCATCATCATCTCCAGGTAATTTAATTCTGCCCTTCAGTGTCCATTCTTTCATTGATGGTATCAAACACTTTGCCACTTACAGACAATACTGTTCTTAATCGTAAATGTTCAGACAATACTAGGATCCAAACGCTGGGGAAGGCTGTGCCTCCCTTTTCAAGATGTCCCGGCTCTCTTTAAGGGAGACTCTGTGTATGGGCAGAACTGTCATGTTCTGCTCTGAAGCTGACCACTCTCCACTGCCTTCCTCGTGCCCTACACTGTTCTTGCCTTTGTCTAAGATCTGCCACAACCTGAGCCTTGAGGTGGTGCCTCTGGTCTCTTAACACCAATACCAGAATACACGGGGATTTGTACATCTCTTAGATGGCATTGCAGGTCCTGGGACACTGAAGATTCCTCTCAAATGACACCCCCAGGTCCCTCTGAGCCACAGTCTCTGTTACAATCTCAGTCTTGAAATGTCCCACGTGGGCTCAAGTTTTGAATTCTCATTTCCCATGAGTGGCAGAATGTGGGGAGGCTTCAAGGTCTTTATGAGGTGGTACCCAGATGGCGGAAGCCGGGATGCACCTTGGATAGTCATATCCAGCCATTGGTCCAGACCCTCCTCTCTGCTTCCTTGTCTATCATAGACTGAATCCCTCCACCATCATTCCCAGCCGTGATGGATTGAAACTCCTTAAAACATGAGCCCCAGTAAATCTCTCCCCACTCAAGTTTCTCTTGGGTATTTGTGTTCAGAATGCCATACAAGTCACCAAGAGTCTTCAACCCTGGTGACTGAAGTGATGGGTGTCTCTAAATTCTTGTGGATAGTTTTTCCTAGCTTTTAACACTGAGCACTGTGTGTGTGTGTGTGTGTGAGAGAGAGAGAGACAGAGAGACAGAGAGAGGGACAAAGAGAGGGACAGAGAGAGACAGACAGACAGACAGACACACACACACACACACACACACAGAGAGAGAGAGAGAGAGAGAGAGAGAGAGAGAGAGAGAGAGAGAGATGCACTGTTTTCTGTTACGCCCTATGTGAGGAAATTGGGTCTTACTTCAAAACCTCTTGTTCTGTGGAAGATACTACCTTCTCATATCCAGGTGTGGTCACATTAGACATTTGATTGGATGCCAAAGGGAGGTGGGGCCGGTACTTCCATTGTTCCTGGGGATTCTGAACATTGATCTCTCAGGTGCTCTTCTTGTCAGGGCTCAGTGGTCATATGGTGCTCTCTGGGAGGAGATGTCACTGTCAGGGGAGACGCTTGGGTTTGAACAACCGAAACAGAGCAGCAAAAGGAGCAGGTACTCCGAGAAGATGATCTACAGCACAGGCTAAGTGTGCTGGGTCCCCTCTTAAAGGTACAATGACCAGCATTTGGACGTCAACCTTCTTGTCATAAGTAGACATTTCCAGGAAGTGGGAGGGTAAAGATTTTTATCTCCAGCACCAAGAGCCCCAAAGCCAGGACACCTTGGAAGTAGGCCATCCTTCAGAATGAGGAGAAAGCCTTTTGTCTGGGATGATCTTGGAACTCAGCCCTCCAAAACGTCCAGCCCTGGGAGGGCAGGCTGGATGCAGGTTCCAGCTAGGAGCCCACTGGTGCCAAGCCTCCCGTGAAGTGGCCCATCCCATATGGGGCCTAGAATCCATCCCAGCCTTTGGCAGGCAGCCTGGCCTGGAAATAACCCCCGAAGTCTACGTTTTGATCAGAAAAACTGCAGCTGGTTTTCAAAGTCATCGTCGGAATTTTTAATTTTATTTTATTTTGAGACTACTTCTGTGCCTCCTTGCCCACCCCCTGCTCGCCCTTTCATCAGGCTCTGTAATTTCCTGGGTGTTCTGGACATTACCATAGGTGTGTGGCACGTGTTTGGAGAGATATTGGGAAGTGAGGAGGGGTTAACACACTTCATTTGGCCAAGCAAGAATCGGGGCTTCAAGAAAAAAAAATATAAAAAGCCTGAGTAAATGCAGTTAAAAACCTCAAGTGAAGTTAAGTACATAAACAGCTGTGGCCGCGGCACAGCGTCTCAAGGATACAAGTCGGGAAGAGGCAGGAGGACAAAAGCATCCTGAACATTCTGGAAAACAAACAAACCTCCCTGTCCCCAAGGTGTGAGCATTTGTTGGGGGGTGGGAGGGCCAAGGGGGCACCCTTGACAATGCAGTGTCCGGTCAGCCTGAGGCCTGCTTTGCCTTGGCTCCCGGGTGAGATCCGGAGGCCCCGGAGAACTCCATCGTTCATTTTCCAAGCGATTCACCAGATACCCCCCTCACGCGAGAGCCAAAATTCTTAAAAGTCAGCCCCATTTGAATTCTCCAAAGTGAAGCCACATTTCAGGTTGGGGCTTGGAAGGGGTTTGGATCCGAGCCACCCTGGAATTTTTAGAAAACAGTGAATCCATTTTTGAGGTTTTAAAGAATCTTAGAACTCAGAGGCTAGGCTCAGCCTGGGAAGGAAGCTGGTTTCGCATCCGATTGAACCAGCAGCCGGTCCCTACCCCACCTCCCACTTTGGCACAAGGTACTGAGCCATGTACAGAGAGGTCTAAGCCCATTTTTGTGTGTGAGTTCTACAGCGGAACAACAGAGGGCCAGGGTCCTTACAGCCAGGAAACATTTAGGTGTCCTAACTGGGGCCAGGGAGATGACTTAGTAACGCACTTGCCTTGCAAGCAGAAGGCTATGAGCTTGGTCCCAGAAGTGATAGTTAAAAGCTGGGCATCGGGGTGCACATCTTAATTCCAGTTCCTAGGAGGAAGAGGCAGGTAGACCTCTGTGAGTTCAAGGCCAGCATGGTCGATGTAGCAAGCTTTAGGCCAGCCAGGGTTATTTATAGAGACCCTGTCCAGAAGAAACCAACTAACCAACCAACCAACCAAACAAAAAACAATCAACAAACAAACAAACAAAAAACCCTACACACCCTAGCATGGGGTTGTACTTATACGTCCCAAGCTGGGGAGGCTGAGGCAGGAGGATCCAGTGAGCTCCAGGACAGTGAGAATTTTGTAATTTAGAAAATCAGTGCACAAGAGGAAGACACCATGTGATAGAGCTTGGGTGAAGTTTTTGGGTTTTTTGTTCGTTCGTTTGAATTGGGGAAAGTGGATGAGGAAGGGGGGAAGGGGAGAGGGGAGACTGGCCTCTGGGAACAGGAACAGCAGAAGGGGGGAGGGGAAGGAGGAGGAGGGAGGGAGGAAGAGAGGAGAGGCAGAGAGACAGGCAGAGAAGTAGAGAGAGAAAGAGGGGGATGGGAGGTGGGCAGGCCCCTTTTAAAAGGGAAGGTGCTCTCAGTGGCTGCAGCTGAGGGTGTATCCTGTCAGAACCCCAGGGACAGGCCAGTCCCCTAGTGGATATCTCCCTAGGAATGACGCCAAAATTGACCCGCGGTCTCTGTGTGCAATGAACAAGCATCTGCACACACACATGCTCTCCCTCTCTCTCTCTCTCTCTCTCTCACACACACACACATAATCTCTCATAATGCCGCTATACATAGTGTTTCTTTACTTTTCTCCTCCCCCCTCCTTGCCCCACATTCCCAGGGTGGCAGTTTGTCTGTGACTGGTTGGGATAGGAAAAGGAAGAGTGGGAATCACACACAAGAGCGGGGGTTCTGTTCCTATCTCCTGCCCACATGATGTCCCCAGGGGCTGCTTGATTTATTCTTCACAGCAGAGCATGCAACGAAGCTGGCTAGCCAGTTTCTTAGGCGATACCGAGAAAGGAGAAGGGAGTTGTTAGAAGATACAAAAGGGGCACCCACCGATAATCAAAGAAACACCACAGTGTCTAGATAAAGACATGCTGTGTTGGGTCGTATAGAGAGATGCCAACTGCCCCTGAGGTTGATATAGCACAGTTAAAGTGACAGACCCAGCCAACCATCAGCATCATGGAACCCTGATCCTCCATCTGTCAGCTCAGCTTCTACGATCCACTTTTGGAGAAACAGAGGACAGGGGCTGGGGTATGGTAGAGGCTTGCTCAGTATGACCTAAGCCCTAGTTCTATCCCATCACTATCCAAAGCTCTCCCTTCTCAGCAGTCAGGAGGGGGAGGTAGGAAGATGTTTAAGGTCTCTCCAGCTCCATAGAGAGTTCAAGCCTGGTTTGGATAGCATCACACACAGACACACACACACACCACACACACATGTACACATAAGCACACATGCTAAGCACCCACACATATACACATCTACAAACACACCTAAACACGCACCCACATACACACAAATACATACACACCCCACACAACCCCAATCCCCCCACAAACACACAGGAAAACATATACACAAACCACACAAACACATACACATCCCCTTACCCACAACCCTCTCACCCTCTCACAAACACACATACACATCCCCTGCATACATATATACAAACACACACACACAAACACATACTCTCCATATATACACAAACCCCTGCCCCCACAAACACACACACATTCCCTACATACATGTAAACACACACACACACACACACACACACACAACCACAAAGGAAAAACAACAAAGCAAGCAAGCCAGAGGCAAGGGCAAAATGCAGGGATGAGAGAATCAGATGGAGGGAAATTCAATTGTATTGACGTCAATGACCATGCTGGTCAACCAGGCAGGAATCCAGTTACTTCCTGGTTCGTTTATTATAGAACATTCAGTTTTATCGGTTGTATAATTTCTTTTAAGGTAAGCAATCTATTTCATGTCTGTCCTCATACTTCCACTGAGCTGTGAGTACGTTAAAGTCCTAGCTCTTTGAAATGTGACCTCGTTTGGAGTTGAGGCCATTATATACGATGAAGGCTACAGAGAATCTCAGCGATCTCAGAGAAAATGCCCATTGACAACAGGCAGGGATGGGAGAGATGCTGATGTGAGCCAAAGAGTCCAAGCTGTGTGGACCACTAGTGAATGCTAAGAGGAGGGTGTGGGGTAGATTCAGCTTTGCATCTCTCAGGTAGCATGGCCCAGCTGACCACAAGACAATGGAATGCCAGCCTTTAAAGTCCTTGTTGTTTTAAACTAGCCACTCAGCTTTGGATTCTTTCATTGTTGCTGATCTTTTTTATTTCTATTGTTTGGGTAGGGTCTCTTTGTGTTGCCTGGTGTGGTCTTGAATTCACAATTCCCCTGTCTCAGCCTCCTGGTTGCAGAATCATAGGCGTGTGCCACTCCTTAATTTGTCTGAGCTGGGTCCCAGTGAAATAGCATTTAATTCTGTCCCAGGACTAATATACTGTCCCCTTGAATAAGGGCAAAAGCCTGGATTAAACACCCCAAATGGCAACATTATAAATGTCAGAGCTCAAAGAAAGCTTCTACGTTCATCTTGTCCACATTTTTTTTCCCTCTACCTGGATTCTGCTGTGACTCTAATCCCTCAAGAAAGAAGGCAGAATGTATATTCCATATGTTGTCAAATAAATTTGGAAAATCCTCCACAACCCTGTCCTAGGACATAAAAAGTGATGTCAGGATGTGAAAGGAACTGACAAGGCCTGCAGCCAACAAGCTTCTTTCCCCCTAAATAAAGACAGCAGGATCCAAAGGGATGCTTGGCACAAAACAACTATCTCCTTCCCACAGAGTGAGGGCCTGGGGGATGCTGTTTTGGGATGTCCGACTCCTTCATTTTACAGCCAGCCAGCCAGCCAAAGAGCTAGAGGAAGCAGGAGCTCTTCAAGGTTTCCCAACGTCCTGTTTTGAATACTGGCTGTCCTGTGGCAAAGAACACAGTCCTAGACAGAGTACCTCCTGGCTGAGTAGGATGCCCCTTAGGCAAACAGCCCAGCTGCTTTTGCTGGACTCAGGGGCCTGGAGCAGGCCACTCACATAAACTACCAATCTGGGTTGCCCTCAAAACCCGGATATGACAGCTCTGACCGCCAGTGGGTGCAATTAGGAAGCCTGTCCTCCGGGGGAACTCACCAGGCTTAGGGAGTTATGGAGGCAAGGATCTTGTGACAAGAGGGACAGGGCAGGTCCCTGCTTCTGTCCACCAAGGAAGGCACATCGAGCCTGACTCTTCTGTTTCGTGTTCCTCACTGCTGGGTCTGGATACCGGACAAGCGGGGAGAAGGGGCCCATCCTGGCTCACGGTTTGAGAAGACAGTCTGCCACAGTGAGGAGGGCATGTAGCCAGGAGCATGAGGCAGCTGGTCAGATTGTGTCCACAGCCAGGAGACAGAGAGCAGACTGGGAGTCCAGACATGAAACTTCAAGGGTCACCACCAGTGGTCCACTTCCTCCTGAAGATTCACACCTTTCCAGAACATTGCCATCACCTGGGGACCACGTGCACAAACACGGCGGCCTGCGGGAGACATCTTGAATCTGACCCACACCAGTGAGTTTCTGCCAGGCAGAAAGACGGTCTCACCAGAGCCCATCCATGTCATCTCTGTGACCTTGACTGGAACCCATCCATCTGTTGCTTGAGCCAGTTTCTTGGGGCACTTTGTCATAGAGTCCAGGCTGGTGAAGTCTGTCGTCATCTCTGCAATTCCTTCCGGCATGAAGATGGTGTTGCTATTGATCTGCCTTGTGTGTGGCTGAAAGCTGTAATCCAACTTTGGATGGAAGCCTCTATCCAAGGAGCTAAATGATTACTCTGGTCCATGATGTATCACCCTTCTGCCGTCCATTTCTCATCTTGGCTCCGTCAGCGGATTGGATTCTGTGCTGACGAGTTAATGTGTCGGACCTGGTCCACGGGAGGGATTACTTGTTTTTGTGCTGTGTAGACAGGCAGCCTCACAGCCGGGCTGGAAGTGAGAGCGTACCCAGCACCCCTTGGCAACAAGGCATAAGTGTGCTGTACCTGTGTGAGCACACACTGGGTAAGCTGTGTGTTCTCAGGGTAAAGTGAAATCATATGTTTTGTTTTCAGACAAGGACAAGGGCTCCCCGTGTAGCCCAGGCTAGCCTTGAACTCACCATCCTCCTGCCTCTCTTTCCTATGTATCCAGAGGACATGGGTGCATACACATGTATACACACACACACACACACACACACACACACACACACACTTACAACAAACTCGCAGGGTTTGAAAACATTCCTGAGGCCAATTGCACATCAGCCAATGACCAAGAGCGGTCTTAATGTTAAGGAGACCCAAACCATCTTTTAGGGAATATCAAGAACTTGAAGAAAAAAACGCTTCAGGGTACTCTAACCTGCCTTGGGCTCTGTTCTTGGTAAGCTATTGGGGAGTTTTTTGTTTGTTTGTTTGTTTGTTTTTTATGGAAGGGAGACCTTTGAGTCCATTATTTTAAAAGCATCATAAAATAGTCTCTGGGGAGAAAAAAATCGTGTATTGGCCACAGCACTTCTGCTCTCGGCCTCCCTCTAGGCCAAGGGTGTCAGGATCCCAGCTCTCAGATTGAGACATCATAATGACGTGTCAGAGTGTAATGGAGAGTTAATGCAGCTGGGTGATTGGCTATCTAAGAAAAGGGTCTTAAAAGAGAGTTGGGGTATAACTTATTAACAGCACTGTGTGGAGCAGGGAGCTTGCAACATTTATGAGCAAAGAAAATGGGATCATTCACAATGCACAGACCTAGTACAGGTTCTGGGCTGCGAAGCAGCTCATTTGGGAGACCCAGTCCCCTCATTTTATCCTTGCACACCCCAGCGTCCCATGACTATGAAAGAGCTGGATGCTTGGTGAAATCTTGTGACTTCACTAGTGCCTTGTGAATTCTGCCTCTGGATGGAGATGTATCTCTAAAAGCATTGAGGGACACAGGCTTAAGGGGCTCCAGAGCTGGGGGTATGCCTCCCTCGAGTTAGAATGTAGTCAGGGCTCTGGGGTGTATGAGGTGTAGAACTGCAAAGACTAAACAAGTGGTTTTGTGACTTCCTTCCAAGCAGGTCCCGAGACAGGATACAGGTACAGGTGGTTCATCTGGCATAAGAGCCAGGAAGCCATCAGGTAAAAGGAGAATTTAGAGAGGCATTTGCCACCAAGCTAGTTGGCATTACAGGCAAGGAAGGGCTTGAGACATGGCTTAGCAATCAAGTGCTCTGTGCCACACTTGCAGAGGACCTGGGTTCAAGTCCCAGCATCCATGTTGGATGCTCACAGCCACCTGTAACCCCAGCTCAGTGAAATTTGAAGCCCTCTGCTGGCCTCTTCAGGCAACACACACACATGCACATACTCATAGACACACAGGTACACATAATTAAAGACAAACACAAAACAAAATGAAAACAGTATAGGCAATGAAGCTGGACCCATGGAACTCTATGTGACAATAAGGGACATCTTTTAGAGTGAGCTCAGTCCAATCAGCAAGAGAACTGGAGACACTAGCTGTCTCCTGCAGTCATCAGCCAGGGGTTAATATTGGAGTTTTAGCCTTTTAGTGCACTTGGCATTTTTTTCTGCATGCTAAGAATACCTTTGGGGTGAGGAGCAGGATAAGAGACTGTCAGACAGAGTCACCTGTGTTTCTTTTGAAGAATATTCTTACATAAATGTCACCGCCAAAGAAAGACATGTCCATCAATCACAAGGTCACTCAACGGAATGAAGACACTTGTTAAGTGACCTGACTGGTTGAAAGGTTTTCTTGTGTGGTGGCACGGGTAGGTAGATCCAAGGCTCACTGTGTATGATCAGGTATAGGTGGATCCAGGGGCTCACTGTGGATGATCAGGACATGGTCTGTCACATAAGCCCTTTGGGTGCTCAGCTTTCTTTAATGAACTCCATTCTTAGGCAGGATTACTCTGCACCCACCCCACCCCCCACACTCACACACACAATGGTGGAACTTGCCGAAATTCCAAGCTTATAATCAATCAATCCAGTGATTTCAGGGCAAAAGGACCTCCAAGTCATTTTAATGGGGTTTACTCTGATTCCTTAGTCTTAGCTTGCTCATTTTAAGATAACTTAGAAGTTTGTTATTACTTTTATCTCTTTTAAAATTTAAGTTCTTCTAAGACACAATTCCAATGAGGCCCAGAATGCTCTCAAACTGTATGTAGCTAAAGATGACCCTGAACTCCTTGGCCTGCTGTCTCCACCTCCTGAGCACTGGATGGAAGTTTCTGCACCAGCACACCTGGTTTCTGCAGGGCTGAGGATGGAACACAGGTTTTCCTCTTTCCTACTGCCCAAGCCATATCCCCAGTCCCTCTGATGGTTAGTTTAATCAGCTCAGACCTTGCTTTTCTCAAGCATAAGGATAGTGCCACCCTCTCTGCAGCTGGGGTCACTTGGCTGTGTGTGAGCTTCGTCTTGCTTCCTGTTTGGATATGTTGCACCCACAGCTCATCCATACAAGCACGACTTCTCCTCCTCCTCCTTATTCAACAATGATGAAGGCTTTTTTTTTTTTAAAATTTGAACTTTTATCGAAATTAAATATTTTTCTATAAAAGATCCTGATCATGCTTTTCCCCTCCCCCAATTTCTCCCAGATCCCCCTTTCTTTTGAAGATGACAGGTCTTGCCTTGGAATCCTCCTGCCTCAGCCTCCTGAGTGCTGGGATTACAGGTTTGGGCCTCCACACTCAACTTCATTCTTCCTTCACACACAATCTGCCCAGAAAGCCCCACCCCCATTCTTGGCTCCGCCTTCTCCTTGGATCGGCAGCTCGGCAAATGTGTAGTGTGGCATCTCTTGCTGGGACAAAAATGCCTGGCCAAAGCAAGTTCAAGACCCAAGGGTTTATTCTGGCTCACTGTTTCAGAGGGTACAGCCCGTCACAGTGGGGAAAGTCAGGACGCAGAGAAGCAGACATTGATGCTCAACTGCCTTTCTGTTTCAATTCTACCTGGGAGTCTAGCCATCAGGTGGTGTCAGCATCCTTCCAAGTGGGTTTCTCCCCCCTGGAAACTACCTCACAGGCCCATCTAGAAGCTCAAATCCAGTAAAGTGGATAGGAAACATTCATTTCCACATTCTGTGTACCCAGAATATATACCATTTTTTCTAGAGTCTTGGGGAATCACCCTTCTCCGGGCTAGACAAAGAATAGTTCCCATAGCAAGGTGAGGTCAGAGGTGAGAGGGAAGACAAGGCCATGATCCCAGCATCCTAGGGCATCTTCCATACACCATGAGAACCCGGCGTCATCTTTTATCCTGGGCCTGGACCCAGGGGTCCTTACTGTGCACCTCCTGGCCTCCACGTAGGTTACTGCCTGTGTTACCGAATACCCATGAAATTCAGAATGGCAGCGTGACCTCCCCAGTATTAACCCTGCCTCATTACCACACATCAGCTGTGACAGCCGGCCCTTCTCAGCCACCGTATCAAGGAGATTTAGGAACTATGGAGGGTTCTGTAGGATGCTGGACACCAGGAGAGGGGAAGAGACCCATGAGTACCTTGACCCACAGGGTACCTTCCTTGCACTCAGGGAACCCCGTCCATTGTTGGAAAGAGAAAGGCTTCCATTTCCACAGATCTGGGCTCATATTTCAGGAATGAGGCCAAGGACTGATCTGCCAATCCCCAGCCTCCTCTAGTTTTTAAAAGGTAAATTACTTATTTAGTTGTAATTGTTACATATGTGTATGTGTGTAATGCTGTGCGAGGTCACGTGTGTGTGTGTGTGTGTGTGTGTGTGTGCGCGCACGCACGCTATAGCACAAATGGCAAGACAGAGAACTACTTTGTGGGGTCCTTTTTTACTTCCACCTTTACGGATTCCAGAGATCAAGCTCAGGTTGCATTATTTGGGCAGCAGTCGCCTCGACCCATCGAAGCACCTTGCTGTCCCCTTCCCCCTCCCCTTCTACATCATGGAGGTAGTCACTGTAAATGCTTCATAATGCCACACACACAGGAAAGTCCCTCCCACCCTTGTCTGTATAACGTATGCCTACAGGCCTCTGCATATTTTGCATGTGTTTGCATACACAAACACATGCTGCAGCTGGCTTCAGCAGAACTTGCCACTGGAGTTCTTATGGCTTTGTTGCTCTTCTTATCGTGACTTTTGGCAAAACTTGAAGACAACATGGGTGAAGGAAATGCTCACAGTTGACAGTCCAATCCCTCTGACCCTGATCCTCAGAGGTTAGGGGGAGAGGAGACGTGGATACCTCCGATAAGCTTGTTCTGGGCTAATCACTTTCTAGGTAAGTGTCTACTCCATATTCCCAGCAGCAGCTTCTAGGATGCTTGTCCTTGGCCTGGCAGAAGGTCAGAGATGCTGTGGTCACTAGTTATGGGGAATCAGCAAATCCCAGCTGGCCACAAGCCAGCAAGCACCATGCTTTTCCATGGCACTGCGCCAGACCCCCTGAACTCTGAATCTTATCATTGGTGTGTGTGTGTGTGTGTGTGTGTGTGTGTGTGTGTGTGTAGGAGGTCAGGGATCTTGAGTCTCTAATTCAACCCCAGGTCTGGTTTTCTTAGCACTGCTTTTGATCCCCTGATGTGTGTTCTGGGCTCCAACCCCAGTTACTGGGAGGTCACAATGCCCACTGCCTGTGACTCTAGGGCCAGAAGCCATGCTGGTTGTGACTGCAGAGCAGTTTGATGATGTGTTAAGTGTCACTGGGTAATGAGCCACAGAACAAACATTGAAGGTAGCACTGGAGAGGCCCGTGTGGCCCCCAGACCGCACTCCTGTTCAAATTCAATTGTAAACATCAAACATCCTAGAGAGGGGCTGTGGCCATAGGCTCCGAGGACCCTGGGTTTTCTACCTCATTGGCTGTGCTGCAGTCCCTTCTCCCACACCACCCCCAGCACATCCTTGGGGGTTGTCGCCGGGGAGGTCTCCTCTCACCACAGGGCAAAGCAATTAGGCCAGCCAGGGAGAATTAAAGCAAGTGGTACCGAGGTGGGGGGTGATGTTTGGGGCCCGATTCTGAAGGGAGAGAGGTAGGAGCAGACAGGGATAGCAGTTGTTAGGTGTTGGTGGACTCCAAGGGGCCAGTGTCAGGAAGCAGGACGAGAAAAGGGTGTGTATAGGTAAGAGAGACCTGACTTTCCTTGGAGTCTGGACACAAGTTCAAATGGAAAGAGTATATAAAGACTGACAGAATGACATTCCATCCATCCACCCACCCATCACCCATCCATCCATCTACACATCTGTCCATCCATCCCTACATCCACCCATTCATCATCTACCTGTCCACCCATCAATCTATCCACTCACTCATCCATCCATCCATCCATCCATCCATCCATCCATCCATCCATCCATTATCCATCCATTCATTTGTGCTCTGTAGATCACAGTGTTTAGTCAGGAATTCCTCATTTGGATTGAGGCTGATTTCTTCAGTCCTCATCAATAAACTCTGAACAGGGGACCTGGCTTCCCTAAGCCATAGTGTCCTTAGCTGTACCAAGGATATTCACCTTTTCAGGATTGGAGGGGCTTGTGGGACGTATTTTAAGTAGAATGAACACTACTTTGCATACATATGTTAAAGAGAACTGTGTGTAAAGTCCCTCATGTATGGAGATGAGTAATTACAGCCTATACTTCTCAGAATAATATGATGCATAATTATTTAGTTTCCACAAAGAGGAGCAAATTATAACTTCCCCTTCCTTCGTTCCTTCCACCTCCTCCCTTTCTTCCCTATCTCCTTCATCCTCTGCCTCCTTCCATCTTCTCCTTTCTCCCCTCTTTGCTCTTCAGCTCTCTCTCTCTCTCTCTCTCTCTCTCTCTCTCTCTCTCTCTCTGTGTGTGTCTGTCTGTCTCTCTCTCCCTCCCTCCCCCTCTCAATAAGGGTCTTACTATGTAGCACAGGTTGGCCTCGAACTTGTGCTCTTGCCTCAGCCTCCCAAGCATCACCATGGCAAGTGAACGCCACCACACCTAGCTCGCTTCCCTTTCAGGTTAAGTCGTCTTTCAGAGAGACACACAGGATTAAGTAAGAGAAACAAGATCTGAACTGGGGTACAGTAACGGGAACTCTACACCTAAAAGCCAAACTGCACCACAGAGAAAAATCAAAGTGGATCTTATATGCTTAAAAGCTGTGGATGGGGTCAGAGGTCCTTGGAGATCTTGTAAAAGAATTCAATTCATTGCCTCTCCCTGCCCTGAGTCGGCAATGGACACACACGCTGGAGGACACAGACTCATGCTTGTGTGTGCACGCTGTGGCCTCCACCGACCTCTGCATGCCATGCCCCACAGCGGTGGCTATTTCCTGGGAAGGAGTAGATGGAGCTGCTGTGTGGATGCCCGAAGCGCAGGCTGTTGACCCTGTGACCCCAGTTCTGTCCCACGCTGCCCTCTACCTCCCCATTTCCCCCTTCCTGGCCCCCCTCTCAGGCCAGGCACAGACACAGCAGCCAATTTGTTACCTCCATAGGAGGGTCAAGGCCCTCCCGGCCCTGGCGTGCTCTGCTCAGCACGGGTCACTTGGTGAGAGCTGTCTTGACTTTTCTCTCTGTTCTTTGAAAGAGTGAATGGGGAAGGAAATGGGAACTGGGGCCAGATGGTGACCTCGGGCTGGAGGCTGCTTCTCTGGAGTCCTGAGCAGACCTCGGAATTGTCTATCTAGAGCCATGGCTGGACATTCTGATGGAAATTTAGACTCTTCTGTAAACAAAAGGAAAGACATCACACTTCTTTAAGTGCATAGTCTCATGTAGCCCAGGCTGGCCTTGAGCTTCCAATCCTCCTGCCTCTGCCTCCCAAGAGCCAGAATTACAGGTGTGTTCACATTATACTTTTTAATTATAGGAATGAAGTCTACAGATAAAGCACCTTGTGACATTTTATGCGTGTGTGATTATGTGTACGCCCCTATGTGCACTCAAATGAGTCTATTCCCTGGCCAAAGCATCATCGAAACAATTAGGGTTTCAAATGGATTGGAGTCTCCAAACCTAATAGCTTAAACTTGAAGGCAACTTGGAAGATAAAGATCCTCAGCTTGAGAAACTGAGGCACCAAAGAAAAACACCTTCAGCCCCAGAGTAAGATTCTTTTGCTGTTTGGTCCCAAGAGCTCCGACTTAAGTATTGACTGCAACTGATGGAGTGTGGAGATGAAGAAACCCAGCCCTAAGCAGGAGGAGATATGTCACCAGTGGAACCAGGCGGTGACATCAAACTGCAAAGGGCTGGGTGTCCCCTCTGAGGGGCCACAGCCCTCCTGTGCCCATTGTCTGCATCTTGGGGAGCTGACCCAACTTTGATAAATCTTCCAGAGTGAGAGATTCCCGGTTTCTGTCTTAAATGCTGGCTCTGGCAAAGGTAGAATGCTGGGCAAGACAGACAAAACAAATGCTGAGCTAGCACTGGTGTGGTAGGAGAGCTGAAACTCAACAGGAAGCGCCCAGTCTTATCGCGCAGCAGAACTGGAACGCAGAGCCAGACACCTCTGTAAGACACACGTCAGTTAATCTGAATGGCCAGCTTGACAAAATCACCGTAGAAACACATTATAGCATGAGTGAGCCATCCTGCAGACTCGGGTCCTAAACTGAGGGAACAGTAACACTGAGCTGAGCACCAGCGTCCATCTCTCTCCCCTTCCTGACTGCAGAGGCCATGGGACAGCCACCTCGCACCTGCACGGGGCAAGTCCCACCTTCTCAAGGAACCAGGACAGACACAGCTACTTCTTTCTTAAGCCATCATGGGGACTGAGGTGAGGTTTGATGCCTTGATGCCTCCAGTACTTCTCTCTTCATTAAAGTAAAAAGATTCTCGCCTCATGTCTTGACTCCGGGCTTCCATAGCAGGTGTCATAAGAGTTGGGAAACAAGAGCTGGGTGCTACCCCCCTGTGCTCACTGCTGGACCCTGACACCATCCTGTGACCTCACAAGGGAAGCATGGGAGAGACACAGGGTGGAGACTCCAGTGTCTCAGACGGAGACCGTTCTGGACCAGTCCAGGTGACTGGATCTGAATTAGCAAGGCCACTCCAAGTTCAAGTGAACAGGCTTCCTAAGGAATCTTGAAAACTTAGGAGCTGGAGAGATGACTCAGTTGGTGAAGAGCTTGACTCACAAGTGTGAGGACATGAGTTCGAGCCCCAGAACTGGTGTTTAAAAACAAAACAAAACAGAACAAAACAAACCTGGGCATGATGGTATTTACCCACAAAGCCAGAGTCAGGGAGTTGGTGGGAGGAGATACTTAGGACCACTGGCCAGCTCACCTAGCTGGACCAGTGAGTTCCAAGTTCATGGAGACAGTCTCTCAAAAGATGAGGTTGAAAACTATATTCAAAAAAAAAAAAAAAAATTAAGCTCAACAGGCAAAGGTGCCAAGTGGTTCAAGCCAGGCAACTGTTAGGTCCCCAGAGCCCGTGTAAATGTGGGAGGAGAGACCTGACACAGCAGAGTTGTCCTCTGATGCCCACGTTGCAAACTGTGTGTGCATCTCTCCACCATTCTCTCTCTTGGTCTAATAGTCTGAATAAAGATGTAAGATAGAATATATCACTGGCCAGCCAGGCATGGTGCTTGGGTTACTTTACCAGGTGTGCACCTGTAAAGGTTGCAGTAGCCATCCTCATTTGGGCAGAGGGAAATGCTGAGGGTCATACACAGGCTCAAGATCATCTGGTCAGTAAGTGACAATGTCTTTGTTGCTGGACATGGCTTTCTCTCTCCAAACCCCATATTCACTTACTAAGGTTTTTAAATTTATTTAATTTTTAATTTTTTTTTTTTTTTGGAGAAGATGGTACATGAGGATTGTATTTACATTTCCACCCTCCTTTCCCTTCTTCCAATGTCTATGGAAATAGATGCTAGATAAATGATAGATGGGTGGATGGATAGATAGACAGATAGATGGATGGATAGATAGATAGATAGACAGATAAGCTATTGGTCTTATCTATCCATTTAAGGTTGACCACTTGGGTTTGGATAATCTATCAGGGCATTCATCTCTAGAGAAACCCCATTGTCCCTCTCCTGACAGCCATGGATCACTTGTAGCTCTTCATCTAGGGGTGGGGCCTTAAGACGTCATCACTATGCAAGTCTTCTTTAGGCATCTGTGTTGTCAGGGTTTCACAGGCATAGCTTTCCTATTCTAACTAGTAGACACTGTCTCACAGCAAGTTTCCTGCCCCTCTGAATCTTAAATATTCCCACCTCATCTTCCTAGATTGTCCCCAGTCCTAGGGCTTGCATTGTCGTTGTATCAGGCTTTCCACAGCCCCTTATTCTTTGCATTTTAACCACTCACCACCACGGGTTTATAATTTACTGGGCATGTCCCTTTGAAAGCCCTGCTCATTTTCAGAACACTAGGGCAGGGTCAAACAGTGTGAAGAGTGAGTGAGAGATACCTCTTTGAGAGTTCATAGTCTAAGCACTAAAATATTCATGATCTGCCTTCTGCAAACTTCCGTGAAGACATCCCTAAAGCAAGAGCATCAGCTAATAACACAACGCACAATTTTGCTTTCCTTAGGATTCAGGCAGGCACTCCAAAGTGCACCAGCTCTCTCTCTCTCTCCTCTCTCTCTCTTCGTAAAGAGCCAGCACAGCTTGGACTGCCATAATAGCTTTCTTTGGTTTACCCTAACTCTTATTAAAATGTTATTGTTAACTTTAAGGCTCATTTTTTTTTGTAGTTTATGTTATTGTGCAGTGATTATTCAGGGGTCTTCTACTGTGGGCAAAGAATATTCCCCACGTCACTGCATTTGGACTTGGGTAGAACTTGGGTTGGTCCACACAGTATGAGCAGATGTGGGCATATTTGTTGAGCATATTTGGTTTTGAGCCCTCTTTAAGCTACAATGAAAAAGAGTGACTTGTATAGCTACCCTCCTGTGTGTGTGTGGGGGGGGTGTGCAGAGGAAAACCTTGGATTATTTCCCCTTAGACAGCCTGGACACATGTACTAGGGATGCACCTGTCTCCACCTCCCAGGGCAGGGATGATGCCAAATTGTGCACCACTACACCCAGCCTTTTCCTTTTCTTTTTAATATGGACTCCAGGGGGTGGGGAGGGGATCGAACTCAGGTCCTCACAGTTGTGTGGCAAGTACTTTGCTAACTGAGTGAAATCATTCTGAATCAGAATCATTTCCCTTTGATCCAGGAGACCAAAGTAAACACACAGGCAGCCAAGCAGAGCCCCGCTTTGGCTCCACCCAAGGTCACTGCAGTCTCATGTAAGACTAAGAGCCCATTGCTATCAGCCACTGGCTTATAGAATGCCTGTTACACAGCATTGTACTGATACCAGCTGACTATATACTATCTCTCACAGTGTGTGGGAAGAATGAAAGCTGGCCACTGTCACATCTCAGAAATCATTTATTTAGGCATTCTTAGTCTGGAGAGCTAGAGTGAGTCTTCAGACTTCAAGGCACATGATAGACTCTGGACTCGAGAAGCACAGGTCTAGGAATTAGAGATGCTTGAACTATACCCTTAGCCCTGATTCACACATACTGTTTGGGTACTAGAATGATATTTTCCCTCTCTTGCATATATATATATACATATATATATATGTATATATATATACATAATATGTACATATATTTATGTGTACACAGAGAGAGAGAGAGAGAAAGAGAGAGAGAGTTTTCTTTTCATCAGAATAGCAGTAGCTCAGCAGTTCTCAACCTTTCGGGGTAGGGGGAGTCAACTGGCCCTTTCACAGGGATCACCTAAGACTTTCTGCATGTCAAATATTTATATTGAGATTCATAATAGTAGCAAAATTACAATTATGAAGTGGCAACAAAATAATTTTATGGTGTGGGGGGTTGCTACAACAAAAGGAACTGTATTAAAGGGGCTCAGCATTAGGAAGGTTGAGAGCCACTGCAAAAGACCACAGAGGCTCACTGAAATTGATTAGTGATGCTTGCCTTGAACTGTTACAAATGTCAAGGATGGATCCAGGCATGGGATGAGCATTCTGTGATCAATTATTGATGTCTGCTTCGGGAAAAGGTTGGTTTTTTGTTTTGTTTTCATTCATTGTCCAATCTACAGCAGGAGATCTCAGAGTCTAAGAAGGCAGACAGTCGTCCTTGTACCCTGACAAAGTTTGAGTTAGGGGGAAACGAGATCTCCTGTGAACAGTTAAGCGCAGGGGGGACTGGAGTTCACAGACAGTGCAAGGTCAGGGCAACCCTTTTGTAAAATTCCTTGCATTTCCGAAGAGGAGTGTCTGTGGTGAGTTGCAGCTGTGAGGGCAAAGCACACCCCCACTGGCCCACCAAATGCTGGCGGGGGGGGGGGGGCAGATCTGAACTCCCAAAGTCTGGGGCTTTAAGAATTAAAACGGATCCAGGAGCTTTTCAAAGACTGCCAGGAAGGCTGCCAGCTTCGGGGCTCTTTCAAGGCAGGTGCAAAAACTTCTCATGTTGGGGTGACGGGTACCATTTGGTCAATAAAGCAAAACTACCCAACCTGTGACCAATAGGAGCTAAGCAAGAATCAAGGCAGGGGCACCCAGCCCTCCACACATGCAAGCGCTGGTTGGTGGCTGGGGAACGTGATTGGCTGCTCCCAGATGTTGGCTTTGGACACCCATCCCTTTCTACACCCATGTCTACACCTGGCACTGCAGTTCTTTCTGCAGCTCGTGGATTAGTCACCACGCATCATATTTAAAGCAGTTTACAGAACATGGATTCAAAGATTAGTCTACTCATACGGTGCTTTTGGGAAAGCATCAACATTTTCTCACACGGGTGAAAGAAGAAGAGTTTCTTTCTTTTTTTTCCATTTGGTCTGCTCCTCGGGGTTCCATTCTGCCACCTGTTTGTTTGCTGTCACCTTGGTCTGGCCACTATGATGTGTTCCAGGTCAGCGGCTGGTGGAATGAGTGACTGCTAGGTTAGAAGTGCCCACCAGCCACCAGCCAAGTGTGTCTGGAAATGGCATGGAGGGAAGAGGAGAAATAAGACAGCCGTTATGCTGTTTATTTTTGTTTTCATTTGCTTGTTTTGTTTGTTTGTTTGTTTGTTGCTATGTAGCTGAGGGTGACCTTGAACTTCTGCTTCTACCTTCCCAGTGCTGGGGTGACAGATGTGCACTATGCCTGGTTCACCCATTACACACTTTGACAGGTATGCTACACCAATACAAGGAATGCAGATGAAGGGTGGGGCAAGGGTGGAGCGATGACAAGGCATGTTTGTACCTTTTCCCAACATGCAGTGCTCCTAGTTTATATGTCTATTTATTTTTCATCATTGTTTTTGGGTAAGCTTGGGTAGCTGGTTAGATTTTGCAGGGTGATCTGGTGAAGTCCTCCAATCTGCAGAACAATGAGCTATGACTCAGCTCTTCCTTCTTTCCTTCCTTCCCTCCCTCCCTCCTTCCTTCTCTCTCTCTCTCTCTCTCTCTCTCTCTCTCTCTCTCTCTCTCTCTCTCTCTCCCTCTCTCTCTCTCTCTCTCTCTCAAAGATTTATTTATTTTTATGTGCATTGATGTTTTGCCTGCATGTTTGTCTGTGTGAGGGTGTCAGATCCCCTGGAACTGGAGTTACAGACAGCTGTGAGCTACCATGTGGATGCTGGGAATTGAATCCAGAAGAGCCAGTGCTCCCAACTGCTGAACCATCTCTTCAGGCCCTCAGCTCTTTCTTAAACAGAACAAAAATCACAATGGATAATGAAGATTGACTAAGTACCTGCTATGTCCCTGAGGAGCAGTTCTGACCTAAGATTCTATAAGGGCTGCTGGTGGTGGTGCACACCTTTAATCCCAGCTCAGGGCAACAGAGGCAGGTGGATCTCTGTGAGTTCAAGGCCAGCCTGGTTTACAAAGTGAGTTCCAGGACAGCCAGGGCTACATAGTGAGTCCCATCTCAAAAGAAAAAGAAAGGTTCTGTAAGGGTTTACACTAGAATCCCTGGGGTTCACATTTCTTAGAGAGCAACTAGAACCACTTTCTGGCCCTTGCTTTGGATGCACAGTGCAGGGAAAAGCTTGTTAATCTCAGTGAGTTTTATCTCAATTGCTCCCATTATTGAGGCCGTAAAAGTGAGGGTCACAAGGATCATGCTTACTTGCCTGGGGTCACCCAAATCCAGCTGCACAATCTGATTGTGTGTGTGACATAAAGGTGTATCAGCTAGCTATTGCTGCATAACAAGCCTCCTTTCACTAGCCTATTACAGTGAGCATTTGCTATACTTATGTCTGCTTGTTCACCAGGGCATCTCCCTTGATCTTTACTGGAGAGGTTCAGGCTGGGCTCAGCCAAAAGGCTTTTGTTTAGAGTTTTAAGCTCCCAGGTCCAGCTGGGCTGTTCTGATTTGTGTGTTTCTTGTCCTTTTTGGAGCATTGTTCTATCCATGGGAGTGAACTTGTGTGTGTGTGTGTGTGTGTATGTGTATGCATGTATGTGTGTATATTTGTGTATGTGTATGCATGTGTGTGTATGTGTATGCATGTGTGTATGCGTGTGTGTATATTTGTGTATGTGTATGCATGTGTGTGTATGTTTGTGTATGTGCATGCATATGTGTGTATGCATGAGTTGTGTATATTTGTGTATGTGTATGCATGTGTGTGTGTATGTTTGTGTATGTGTATGCATGTGTGTGTGTGTGTGTGTGTGTGTGTCTTGAATATCAAGTCCTTTCCTGTGTTGTGTCTGTTAAGAATCTCACTGGCTGAAATCAGGGACAAAGTTGGTGGATGGGAAACACATGTGAAACCTACAGGTAGACTTAGTACTTCAACAAAACATGTGCAATGACATAATTTTTCTATACACACAATGTATATACATGTGTTCATATATATGCACATGCAAGTTACACATATGCATACATACACAAATATATGCATATTTCCTCCCAGCACTCACTTGGTTCCTCTCAAACTTCTAGTTCCAAGAGCTTCTAAGCCCTCTTCTGACCCATGTGGCCACTGTATACACACACATAAATAAAAAATGAAGCTCATTTTAGAACAGAAATGGCATTGGCCATATGAGGGACATGATTACGTTGATTTTATTTTTATTCTTTTAACACCATTTTCTGTGGTGATCTAACACTGATGTTTATGAGCCACAGAAGAGTTGTTACGTATTTAAAGTAGTCAGCAATGCTATACTAATTTTAATCATCTGAAAGGTATTCATTATGGAGGGGAAAAAATGAGTAAGGGCTTATGGGGATACATAGGAAAAAATGCAGCACGGAATGGTACAATTCTGGCATTTAAAATAATCAAAACTCTTCTAGCAAATATAAATAATTATGGCTTACAATTTCCTGAATGTCCAGACACAGTATGTATGCAAATAATTTTGACGACATAGCACAATTATAAATGTGAATTTTGGAAGACTGAAATTGATCGATATCATTTGGATTGACAACGAGCCCATGAGGCAGCAATAATGGGATCTTAAAATGCAACATAAATCTGTCCTTAAAAGTATCCAGGCGGGCCAGAATCAAGACACATTAAAAATTGCCACCAGTTCCCGCACTGTGACCTTGTGCCAGTATCTGGCAGACTCAGCAAGCCAGTAGGGTCCAGCGCTGTGGGCACCCTGCTGTGTGTCAGCAAACTGAGGGTCTGCTGGAATCCACTTGACTCAAGTGGAGAGCATGGGGTTATTTCCGCTTTTGAAAACAAGAAAGCTTGTTCACAGTGTTCTGCCAGACCCTTCCGCCAAAAATGTAGAACCATTTCATTAAAAAAAAAAAAAAAAAAAAAAAAAAAGAAAGAAAGAAAGGAAAAAAAGAAAGAAAGAAATGCTCAGAGCTCATGAGTTAAGAGAGGCCTCCATTTAAGCCTAGGCGGGGAAATGGAGTGGTGGATGGACAAACGGACGTTGAGACACATCAATTAGCCAGGGCCATTCAGGATAGAGACGTTAAGCTTTCGTCCTCCTGAAAAGAAAGATTGCTTTCGGAGGCCAAAACAAATATGCTGAATGGTTTAATCCCTGAATCGGAGACTCCGGAAATAAGTCACTCAAGGAGGGTTTGGGGGACTTTATTACCCAGCAGCACCCTCTCTCACACACACTTCTTTCAAGACTCAACTTAGAATTTTGCTGCCTTATTCACTGCAGCTTCTCTCTTGCTACCAAGACCAGAAGATTAACACAAAACAGACAGGAAGAGAAGTGAGTGTGAAGCCAAATAACCCCGCCCAGGCATCCGGGCAGGCTGAGGTGGGATGTATGCACCACCTGTGTTTTGTACTTGGGGATTGGGTAGGAAAGACAAATTACGTTTCATGTCTTTTTCAGGTTTTAAACTCTTATAGTCTTGTTTAAAAACTGGGTCCTGAAGGAACAATTCAAAAAGAGACAAAAACAGAAGAAACATGGACTAAAGGTGCTACCTTAGTCAGGTTTACTATTATTGTGATGAAACAATGTGGCCCAAAGCAAGCTGGGGAGGAGAGGCTTTATTTGGCTTATAGTCAGTTTATCTTTGAAGGATGTCAGGATGGGAACTCACGCAGGGCAGGAACCTGCAGGCAGGAGCTGATGCAGAGGCCACGGAGGGGAGCTGCTCACTGCCTTGCTCAGCCTGCTCTCTTATAGAACCCAGGACCACCAGCCCAGGGATGGCACTGCCCCTGATGGACTGGGCCCTCCCACATCAATCACTATTTAAGAAAATGCTCTACAAGTTTGCATACAGCAAGATCTTATGGAGGCATTTAATCAATGAAGGGTCCCTCCTCTCAGATGACACCAGCTTGTGACAAGTTGACCTAAAACTAGCCAGCACAGTTGGTGAGATCTATGCCAAAATGGTAAATACGCTCAGTTCGGTTCAATTCAGTTCAGTTCAATGGAAGGGAATAAGCTGGGAGGAGGCTTTAAGTGGCCTAAACTATAACACTTAGGTCAGTGGTTCTCAGCTTGTTGGTGGGTCGCATAAGTCCATCTGTATATCAGATATTTACATGGCGATTCATAACAGTATAAAAATTATAGTAATTATAGTTATGAAGTAGCAATGAAGATAATTTCATGGTTGAGGGGTCACCACAACATGAGGAACTATATTAAAGGGTCACTTCTTCCACCATGTGGGCTCTGGGAACTAAACTTAGACGCTTAGGCTGACATGTATGATTATCCTCTGAACCAAAGAGCCACCAGGAACTCAGCTACGTCTGCTTGCAAAAGATCACAGCTGCTCTTGTGGTTGTTGACATTCTCTCACAGAAGGAGGGCGTGGGAGGATCATGGGACATCCCCCACTCCCCACTCCCCAGTCACTCACCTCAGGCAACTGAATATACTTCTAGTTACCAGTGATCTCCATGTTCCCGGAAGAGGCAGAGGGTACAGGCTGGTGAAACTATCACCCACACTGGATCAGATTCCAGTGTGGCTGCTTTAGAATCACCGAGGTTCCTGCTTATAGCTCCTCACCTATGCTCTGTATGTAACCCTAATAAACTCATTGATTACCCAAAGTGAACTTTGTAGACTTGAACTTTGGTTGGACATTAGGAACTTATGAGGAAAGGATAGGCATAGCAAATCACCCCTTGTCTCCAAGCAAAACTTCTCACAGTGCAGGCAGCAGGCATGGCAGTAATTGCCCCTAGTTACTGAGCCGTCTGGTCAGACCCATGCTACGTTTACTGTTTGGTCCAGTACATACTTGTCAAGGAATGGTGCCATATAAATGCTTGACTCAGTAATCTGCGTGGCAAGGCTGGGATAAGAAGCAAATCTATGGTGGATATTTCTGAACAGAGTGAGTGGATCAAGAGATGGATGCTGTGGATAAATTAAGATCTCCTTCGAACAGTGTCTGGACAGGTAATAACTCACGATGTGGAAATGATGACTTCGTCATAGTGAAAAGCAGATGTTGAAGGAGAGAACACTGCTCTGAGTTGCTTCCCGTGAACTTAGGTCAGTCTACCTGAGGATGCTATGAAAGACGGGCTTCCATTACTGTGTCTGCATCTGCTGTTTAGAAAAAGGAACACACGGAGAATGGAATCGGTCTCCTGTGGTTGCAAACTTCAGGGTGGCAGTCAGAATTCAGTCTGCACAGGTGACGGTCAAATAGTCTCATCCACTGGTGTAATCTGGTTCCCATTTATTCCATTCATTCATACAGTAAACCGCTGAGGTATGGTTTGATAGAGGAGAAAGAAGCCAAGGTTCAACACAGCAGTGATGATGCCGCTATAACTGGGGACTGAATCAGGTCCCACCTCTCCCTTCAGGGAAGTTGTCTTCAAGTCCATCATCCTTTGGGGACTTTGGGCAACTCATTAAAGAACATAGCTTTAGGCCACTGGACAAGCAACCACCGTCCCCTGAGTGTCCTTGAAGGTTTTTGTGTTGGGCATGACATGAAGGATCTTGCACATGATCAGTGAGTTTGTTTTCCCCTCACTGAGTTACACTTCCATTTTTGAGTTTGAGACTGCAGGTACTTTGTACACTTTGCTCAGGGCCTTGGGTTCTTCATGTGAGTCCCGCACACCACCTTAGAGTTCTTCTAGAACCACAGATGGCCCTGGGTTTGCAGAGTCTTCTCTGTGCTCAAGACCAAGGTGTTGGGCATCATCTCTACTGTGAAATGAACCAATACTTAATGGCAAGATTTGTGAGTGAGAAAACAGGTTGAGCCACTGGAGACTTACATAGCATAGTCACAAACAACAGGGCCTTTGGCACCAATTGGTTTGTGAAAGCCATCAACAAACAACATCTACCCGAGGGCTATGCCATGTGTGTCTTTGTGTCTCAGGAATCAGGCTGGTGGCTTAACTGAGCCTTCTGGTCCATTCAAAGAGAAAGTGGAAGTAACTCAGATGTCCACACTGTGTGCTCTGAAACAGTCAGACCTTTGTTTCCAGAAAACTCTTTAACCACGATGTATTGATTGACGTAACATTGCGTATCAGGCTTCTCTGGAATTCTCCTCTCCTTTAGTGTTCAAAGGTCCATAATGTCAGTTATCCATCTGGGCATGGTGGTGCAGAACTGTAATCTCACAAACTTGGGAGGCTGAAGCAGGGGGATGGAAAATTCAAAGACTATCTGAGCCACAAGAGTGAGCTCAAGGCCAGCCTGGGTAACTTAGTGACATGATAGCATCAATAAAAAAGTAAAAAGTGAGAAGTGGAGGCAGGATAGAGTCACAGTGCTTGACTAGCATGTGAGAGGCTCTGTGCTGAATCCCAACAACCATACACACATACAACTCCCATGACCTTAACCTTTTTTAGTATGAGTTCTTTGGTGGCAAGGACTATGTGTATTTGTCATTATTAGGGCCCCTGTCACCATTTCTGGCAACTACAAAGGTAATGTATAACTCTTTTTGAAGCTTTGTCAATATAATTAGTAATGAGTAATTCTTCTAATTTTTTAAGAATTCACCCATCAAAGAATTGGCATACACACATGCGCACGTGCGCGCGCGCGCACACACACACACACACACACACACGAATGCATACACATGCATTAATTTATCCACCCATTCTTCCATCCTCCATCCATCCATCAATTCCCTTTTCTACATGTCCCTCCTTTCATCCCTCCCTCCATCCATGTATTCAATCATCATCCTTCTATCACTTCACTCATCTACTTACCCATTCGTCCATTCATGTATTCATCAAACTACCTACTCATCTGTATTCTTCATCCATCCATCTTACCGCCAATCCTTCCATCCCTCTATCTCCATATTGCCATGACTCTGTCCATTCATGAATCCACTCATCCATTCATCTTTGTATCCATCCATTCATGAACCCATCCAACCATCCAACCATCTTCTCATCCATTCATTCCCTCCACACATCCACACACACCTTCCACCAGCCCATTTTTCTCTCTGATTTTCCACCCTGTTAAAAATTTGAACAAGAAATAAGAACAGTTTCCCCGAAGTGGATAAGGTCAAGAAATTTTCTATCTCTTACCCATCTTTGCCGTTTTTCTTTGTTTCCCTTCATGCATACTCTTTCTTGTGTTCTATCACACACTCTCCCTTTTCCCTTAGGGGAGTTATGGGAATGAAAATAAGATGGGTCCTGAGAGCTGGTGAAGGGAATAAATTGCTTGGTGACAGCTTGGTTTCAGAGACAGATGAAAATCTTAGCCCTAAGGAAAGTTCAGGGAAGCCCAAGCAAAGAGCTGACGGACAGTCTGACTTGTCGAGGGTGAAATCAATTAAAGTATATCAAATCCAGAGTTCATGCCTTCTTAGACTGACAAATCTATGCTGGAAACTGAGAAAGACGAAGAGAGAAAAATGTCTTTGACCTCTTGAAGACCGGCTGTTCTTTCTGTCGGGGGAGCCTGGGCTGGAGTGAGATGCATTCATGATGAATGATAAGAACCGGCCAGCCACCTCAAAAAAGAACAGGGCGGGGGGTTGAAAAGGTTAGAGACCCAAAATGTGTGGAATTCAACCAAACATCAAGATAAATCAACTCAGGGCTGGAAGTGTGTTTGCTGCGCCTCTTCAAAACTCCTATGGATAAGCTCAGTTCATTATCCTGGCTTCGTGTGTGTGTGTGTGTGTGTGTGTGTGTGTGTGTGTGTGTGTGTGTGTGTGATGTGCACATGTGAGAATATGTCCCTATGTCATGTGCATGGATGTGGAAGCTGGTCCTTAACTTCTAGTGCTTTTTCTGTCTCACAATATTTGTTTGTTTGTTTGTTTGTTTGTTTGTTTCGGGGCTATAGTTTCTCCTCAAAGCCAGAGCTCACCAGTTCCAGCAGGCTGGTTGGCCAGTGGGCTCCTGGGGTCTGTCCGTTTCTGTTTCTGCAGTGTGCAGTCTTTTCTGGAGATGACTGATATCCAAGCTCAGGTCTTCATGCATGTGCCAAGCACTTTAAAACCTGAGCCATCTCAGAGCTGGAGAGATGGCTCAGTGGTTAAGGGCATGTACCTCACTTCCAGACGACCCAAGTTCAATTCTCGGCAACTATGCCAGGTGGCTGACAATTCTAGCTCCAGTCCAGAGCCTCTGTAAACATTTGTAGTGCCATGTGCAAAGACTCACAAATAAGTGACAAATAAGTGAAAATAATAAAAGACAAAATGAGCCATCTCCTCAGCCTGAGCTGGACACTTGTTTACCAAGACACAGGAGGGTACAGAGAAGCCTTGGGAGTGAGTGTCAAGCTTCAGAATCCTGCAGGCAGAGCATATTTAGACAATGACAAGTCCTGGTAGGTTTTGTAAGGATGGGTGTGTTGTATAGCGGAGAGATCCAATATGGCAGACACCAGCTGTATGTTACAGCTGAGCACTGAGCTGGGAAACTAAAGTTTTGTTATCTCATTTCAATAATTTTAAACATAAACAGCCCTAGGTGGCCAGGAATGACCACATTACAGTGATTCTCTGAGACAAAGGGTGCTTTTTGTTAGTTAGTTAGTTAGTTTGTTTGTTTGTTCGTTTGATTGTTTGTTTTTGTCTTTCATAGTGTCATCAGACAAGAAGGGATGAGTTAAACCTCAGTGCAATTGCTTAGGCTGTGATACTCGCTTGTAATAACTGGTGGTGGATTTCATTTCTTCCCTTGGAACGTAGAGATCAACGCCTCTCTGAGGGCAGTTTGCTCATCAGCGAGGTGGGTCTAGGGTCAGCTTTTTTTTTGGGGGGGGGAGGACTGTGCAATATAACTCAAGCAGTATGCCTGCTTTGGAGTTTGATGAATGAAAAGCCACTGAGTTTGACATTATTAATGCCATGATTAAGGAACAAGGATGTGCTGCAAAGCAGAGGTCCCCTGCTGGCCAATTGTCCTGGCTTCTTCCTGGTTCCTCACTGACATGAAATTTACCAGATAGCCTTGCTTTGCATCATCCAGCTCCAAATTAATATCATTACTCCCCAATTTGAGACATTCTGCTTGGAAAACATTTTTATGAGTTTTAACATTTCCTGCTGGCAGTTCAAGACGGCATGGAAGAAGACAGCTATTTTATGTAACAAACACACGCACCCATTAATTTAGGTAGCACAAACTTAACTGCAATCATTCATTTGTGAGTGTCTTACTTTTTTCCCTTTTTCATATGTGTGTGTGTGAGTGCATAATTACACATGTGTGGCATCTGTGTAGATGAGAGTACACATGTATGTGTACACAGAGGCCAAAGTTTATGACAGGATTTTTGTGGATTGTTTTCAACCTATGCTCACTCAGCCAGGGTCTCCAAATCAAACCCAGAGCTCATTGATATGTTTAGTCTCACTCTGAGCAATCCCTGTTTTTGTTTTCTGGAGCTGGAATTATCAGAGGGCCCATGCCTGTGGATTCTGGGGATAGAACTCGGGTAGCCTGGCTTGTGTAGGGCTTTATCCACTGGCCCTTCCCTCCGGCCCCCTATGAAAAGTTTGACTAAGGCCCTCTCAATTCATCTCCCACCATGATTATTACACCCTTTACACGCCTACCAGAGCACTGGAGAATTCCAGTGCCTCCACACTTCCGTCCCTCATTCTTAGTCCCCCATCATAGCCATCCTCTGTCCTTATGTCATTGCCACTGTGATTTACATATCCCTAGGGACTGATGACCTCAAACGCTCTCAAGTGCTCACTGGCTGTCTGCTTATGGACTTTCCAAACGTGTCTGCTCGAGCCTTTAGTCAATTTTTTTGAGTTGTCTCTATACACTTATATAAAGAATGTATAACTTATATACCTCGGACACCAGCCCTTCTCATAGACATGTTTGTACAGACTATCTTTGCATGTGCTTAACACTGTAATTCAATGTCCAGAAATTGTTCATTTTGATAAATTCAGATTTGTTCATTTTTGTTATTATTTCTCATGCTTCTGATGTCGCAGCTAAGAATCTGCTACCGAATCAAAGGTTTAGCTCTATATTTTACCGTACAAGTTTCCTAGATGCCCTTGTCCTGGCTTGCTTTCTGTTGCCATCACCTTCAGACCTCCTTTTCCTTCCTACTACTGTGACAGCTGCCCTGGGGTCCTAGAGGTGGGGGGTTCTGGGATGCTGCGGTCATGGCAACATTACAATCAGAATCTTGTGCTAGCCAGGATGGTAGCAATTTTATCTCTCACTATCAGAGGGAGAGGGAGCGAGAGAGATGCTTATGGTCTAAACTGCTCATGAAGCTGACCTGATATGGGTGAACACAGAGCGGTTAGGCCCCAGAAGAAACTTAACGAACACCCCGGTATACAAACTTGACTGTGACCTTTCTTCATGTGTGACTTTAGCTTCTCTAACTTCAGATCCCAGTTTGTGCTTCACACACTTGTGCATAGATTGGTGTATGAGTCACTATAAAAAAAAAATGCTTGAAACGAGCACCCGGATGAAGGAAAGGTCTCACTTGGCTCACCATTCTGGAGAGACCGCAGCCTGTCGCTCGCGGCGGGGAAAGATAAATGGCAGACTGTGAGCAGGGGTGGGGGCTGTCACCAGTGATGGTTTCCATCTTCAAAGACACACCCTGAGTGGCCTACTTCTGCCACCCAGGCTCTGCCTCCTAAAGGCTTCACAGCCTTCACAACAGTGCCACAGGCTGGGGAGGAAGCCTTCCAAACGTGAGCCCATGGGTAGGGTAGCATTCCTAGCTAGGAAGACCGCTTACTACCTCCACCAACTGCATCCTACCAAGGTCTTCTGGAGAATCGCAGATACTGAACTAGTCTGGCTTCATTTTCCTATTTAATGTTAGAGCTTCATTTTGGTGTATTTCTAGAAGGGTCATCTATTTACCTATTTCTATTCTCTCACCCAAAGTTTTCAACTCTACAACATTCTGCAACAATTAATTCCGACTGTAGAGCATTGGTCCCCCCATGAGAGGGCTACCCCAGGCACCCAGGCACAGCTGGCCATCTTGGCGGTCACATCTGTTGGAAGGCTGCTACTTGAGTGGGAAGAGATGAGAGCTGCCCTTCAGTTTCCCATAGCTCTCAGTATAGCTCCAGACACAAAGAATGCTCCCATTCAAATATTAACAGTATTGGCAGGGGGAGAACCTGTGCCTTAGAGCACATAGTGTCTCAATGCTCACTGAGCATGCATGGCACTGTGAGTTCGAGTCCCAGCTCTGTATAATGAGGTGTGGTAGTGTGAACCTGTAATCCCAGCACTTGGAAGTGGGAGGATCAGGACTTCAAGGGCATCCACAACTACACAGAGAGTTCCAGGCCAGCCTGGGCTACATGAAACACTATACAAAACAAAACATTATGGTATAGACAGATGGAAGTTAACCAAATAGCACAGATTTTGAATATGAGCATGGACTTGTTTTCTTAAAGTTAGCTCAGGGCAATCTCTTTAGTCAAATACGGTCCTGGCTAGTAAGAGCCGCCACTTCTATGAACTTTGGGAACTCAGACCTCAGGCCCAGAGAGCGCCATATCACTTCCCACCTCTGCCTCCTCTTCCCAGAATGCATTGGTGCACAGACACATGGCAGGCACACACTGAATGATTCCATTCACGAACACTAAAACTGCTGAGACATTCCTTTTTTTCTTTTTCTTTTAATGAGTCATTTGATGTCCAAAAAGCCTTTTGAATCCCATTTATAAGCCTTTAAAAACCTCATTCCTCTTGGAAACAGGAAGCCACTTTGCAAGCAGAGTAAACACAGCCAAGTCATGAAGGTAGAAGCGAGAGGCGAGTCCCTCTGAGAGCCTCTACCGGGGTGACATGCCATCACCACGGCCGAGGGAATCTCCTTGTGGATGTGGCTAGTCAGAGGGCCCAAGTCCACCAGTCAGATCGTGAGGGTAAAAATTCACCCCCCCCCCAGCCCGGCTCTCCAGAGTGGCCCTTCTGAAGAGTCCGTAGATGACAAGAATTGCTAATTAAGTCAGTGCCAATAACTGGAGGTTCTTCCTATGAGTCAATCACAATGTGGGAGGAAAATGCCTTCCATTTTCCCAAACAAAACTGTTTTTAAATTCACAGCATCTTAGTATAGAACAGAGAGTGGGAATCATTTCCATTTGTTCAATGAGACTGTGTCATTAGCAACACCCAAAACCCACCACAAGGTCTATAAAGTGTGTGTTTTAATACTATGTATATTGACATCATATCTTCCCCGGGCTTCAGAACTCAGATTCTGGAAGATTTTCTCCTTCACATTTTTACAAGGCAGACGAATGACAGAGCCTGCATTCGAACTCTTGACCTTCGGGTTCTCAGCCTTCTCTCTTAAACAGCTTTCCAATTTAGCCCCACTTAACCTTGTAAGGGAAATGAGGCAGGCAGCCATGAGTTCCTTACCCAGTGCAGAAGCAGATGCCAGGACCACAAGTGACTTCACTGACATCACTTGGAGAAAGCACGATGACCTGGGGTCTCAAGGAAGAAGAAGAGGAGGAGGAGGAAGTTACCCTGACACATAAGGATGTTAATCTCCCGTGGCTAGCTAGCTCCTCTGTCTGAGAGCCACTGCCTCCTCCTGGTGTTTTAAGAGACCCCGGGGAACTGGTAAGGAAAGAGGCTTCGACTTGGTAGAAAGTAGAAAAAGACAGATATTCCCAGGGAGACTCCTGCAGATGGTCCCCGACAGTTGCTTATTCATTCAGCAGGCAGTTATGGACCATCCTCTGCGTGTCTGGTGATGTTCAAGACACTTGGGTAAGGGCTAGGTCAGGGGGGGCAGGGTAGCAGGTCGACAGCATGTGCTTGAAGGCTGGCTCTGCTCCTCACAAGTTGAGCGACCGCGGCACGTGACCCTGCCTCTCTGAGTCTCATTTTTGTTATCTGTGTATTGAGGGCAGCAATAGATAGGCACTCAGAGGATGGCTGCGTGACACTTAAAATTAATTGTATTAGACTCACCTGTCGTCTGGTACAGTACTCACAGAAAGGAAAGCTGAGAATATTCATTCAAGAGACACAGACAGCCACCATGCCCACCCAGCATTTACTGGAGTTCCGGTCCTTTTGCTTGGGCAACAAGTGCTTTACTCACTGAGCTGTCTTCTTAGCCTCTAAAATCAGTGGTTACCATTGTCTCATGGTGGCCTGCGGATCTAATGTCTTTAAACTTCATTGGGGATTTGGGAAACCTATTGTAGAGGAGATCTACTTCAAGATTGTTAAATGGGGCTTGTGGGTTCCCACAGAAGACAGAGGAGATAGCTGTATGTCATCCTGTTCCAAGGGTTGTTAGGTCACTTTTTTATCTTAGTTTCCCCCCACCCCTTAGGGACATTTAGATTGAAGTGCAGAGAAGTGGTCAGGATTATAAGGACTAAGGACATCCAAAGGCAGGGCCTTCTGGCCTCCCCCAGACTTCTACAGGCACCGGCTTCCATTTTGATAAACCATGTTCTCATCTGGAGCCCCCTGACCAGAGTGTGGTGACTCTAAGTACTAATGATGGTGACAATGATGGAGCTGGTAATGATGATGATGGAGCTGGTGATGATGGTGATGGTGGCGATGGTGATGATGGTTATAGTAGCAGTGGTAATGGTTATGATGGTTGTCACTAACTATGAACCGGGTGCCTATTGGTGCAGTTTCAATTTACCTATCCCTTCCCTAGCCCTACATGCTAGATCTTAAAATTTCATGCAATAAAATAGGAAAATACAAGGCTAAGAAAGGTGAGGTGGCTATCCTGTGGCCATTCCTAGAAGGAGACAGAGCTAGTTGCCAACCATATACTTTGCCACTAAAATCCTAACACCAAGGGTACAGCACTGGCCAGATACCCTCAGAGTTTCACATGTGTTACCTCATTTAGCCACACTAATCCCTTAGGGGATCTACTCCACAACTACAGATGGAGTGGTGAATGCTGGCTACACACAAACTTCCTGTCATGGATCTGAGACCTACTAAACAATTTGGGTAGGGAGCCCAAATTCTGAAGTTTTATTTTAAAAATGATTTTTATGTTTTATCTTGATGGAAGTCTTGTGGGCATATGGGAAAATTTGTACATATTACATGTGCTGATTTTTTTATGCATCACTATACTCCACTGGATAAGCCAGAGCTATGAGTCCGCCAAGCTGTGCTAACCCCCTAATCCCCAGGATTCAATATTGTCTGGAAATTGTTGTACAACACTTAACTACTACTAGTCACATCTTCATATGTTGAATTCGAATGAATGGAAGCTTGATCAACATTTACCATGTCCTGGACCTCTCTCTGAGTACCTCATACATGCTAATTCACACCAGCTCTGTAGGGGTGATTTTTTACCCTCTCTGGGACATGAAAATGGAGGCAGACATATTAAGTGACTCACTTAAGATCATACAGCAGTGAATTCACCCTATGTGGTCTGGCCTACCATCCTTTGCATGCCCCGTTTCCTTAAGCACATGCCTAACTCCTATGAAGAAAATGCCACCATCAGTTGCCTTTACAGATATGACACCCGAGGCTGAACGATGTAAGGATCATGGACCTGCATGTCTGTCCTCATAAGCTGTATCCTGAGGGCTTTGTGGCATCTGGATGCTCCCAAGACCCAAGACCTGTACTTAGGGTTAGAATTACCCATGTTCAATACTTCCTGGGACCCAGTCTGTCATATCAAGGCTTTCTGGCACTACACCCCACACTCAGTGGAGCTTTTGAGAAGGAAGAACTTTCTGGAAGGCACCTGCTTGCTCACAGTGGCGGAGGAGACCAGCTGGCTAAATCCGCTAACAGATAAAAGCTTGCCTATCTCTGGGACTCACTTCCACTGCTCCTTGCTGTGACCCTGGGTCCCCCCCCCATGGTATCTCCTGCTTTTCCATTTCCCCTCAGCCTGAAAGGATATGAATTCCATCAATCTTGACTGAAATGACCATCACGATGCATAAAATATGACAGGAAGGAGGTCAGGGAAATGCACTGAGGCAAAGCAAAGCATCCAGCCTAGGGGATGGGCAGTTTGGGGGGGCGTGTCCCTGGAGACCCTTTGGGCTGGGGCTGTGCTGAAGACAGCAGGCTTGGCCATCTCTAGCTGTAACAGATGGCCACAGTCCCTTCCATGCCAGGGTCCTGGGGGCACTGCCACTATCAAGAGCAAACCGACACACTGCTCATCTTCCATATGACCCCTGCCCTGCTCCTCACACTTGGCCCTTGACTCTGAAGAGCTGGGGGTGGGGGAGGAGAACCATCCATCCAGGTGACTGGACAGCAGGAAAGACTTAGCTAGGATGAGGGGAAGGACTTCCTGCAAGGAAATGTTATTAAGCTCCCAGGATGAGTTATTGACAGGAGTGCTTGGGGGGAACTTCCTGAGTTTGAGAGCAAGATGGATAGTTATCCATCTGCAGGAGCCTGGCTCAGGCTGTCTGTGCACATCCCTGACCTCTTTGGGGAGGTCTTGTATCAGCTGCGGCTGCCTGTGAGGTCACAGCTGAATGCTCAGCTGTAATAGAACGCCCCTCTGACAGAAGGCTGCCTGCAATCACTTACTTATTATGATTTCCTCTTGTACTGTACGATTATAGCATGCTTATTGGAAACTTTGTTTAGTGTGTTTTGTTGCTGGGGTCAAGACTTGAATCCAGAACCTAACACAAGCCAAGTACATGCTTCATTCTTGAGTCATGACTGTGTCTTTATAAATGTAAAGAATCTGAATAATATAAACAAAGGAAAGGCCAACAAAATAAACCATTTATTTCTTCTTCCTGCAAAACCCACTAATGGATGATGATTGTTGAGATGGGGGGGCTCATTTTATTTACTTATTTTTATTCTTTTAACATTTTAATTAAAATATAATTAGACCACTTCTCTCCTTCCCTTTCCTTCCTCCAGCCCCTCCCATGTCACCCTGTCACCCCTCTCAAATCGATGACCTCTTTTATTACTATTATTAATTATTGTTACATACATATATAAACACATAAGTACAACCTGCTAAGTCCCTTTAGCGTGGCTTGTTTGTGTTTATGATTTCAGGGCTGACCACTTTGCACTGGCTAACCAATTACAGGGTTCATCGTGGGAAAAGGTTCATCCTCCTTCTTAGCAGTCATTAGTTACCTACAGTGCTTTATCCGGGGTAACCCCACGTGGGATTTTCCCCCTTGCCATTTGGTGTCATTGTCCAGGTCACATTGTCCAGCTTCCCTGCCGTTCCTAGGAGGCACAGTCTCAGAGCAGACTTCTTGGTCCTCTGGCTCTTTTGACCTTTCTGTCTCCTTCTCTGCACTGTTCTCTGAGACTTAGGGGTAGGGATTGTGTTGTAGATCCATCGGGCCTGGGCACACTCTGATCGGTTAAATCTTTGAATTATGACCTGTTGTGCTTTTCCTGTGATGGTTTTTCATTTGCTGCAAAGAGAAGATTCTCTGATAATGGACAAGAGCGACACTTATCTCTAGGTATAAGGATAAGTTTTAGAACAAAGTTAGGAATTATGGGGCCTAGTGAAGTTTCAGTAGCAGAGTCTCTTCTAAACTGTAAGCCCTCACTAGCCCTTGCTAGTTGGCTAGGTTCCCAGCACCAGCCATGATTTCCCTCCTGTAGAGCAGGCCTCAAGTACAAGTTAGAGAGCCGTTGGTTACCGTCAACTCATGAGCGCCACTAATGCATTCTTAGAAGTATCTCGCCATGCTGCTCATTGTTGTACCTCATAGACATCACAGCTAGAGAGGGTTATTAATTGTTTTTCTCTCTCTTGGGAGCTGCACGGCACTTTCTATGAAAGCTAGACCATAGGAAGGAGGTGTTCAGGTCAGCTCCAGCGTAAATCTTCAGTGTCTTGTGTCTGAAGTGTGTAATGTCTTCAGCAACAGGGGTCCGCCCTCAACCTCGGAGAGGACACCAAGGGCAACAATAGCTTATATTGTTGTATCAGTTACTTCCACTTTGCTGTGACAAAATGCCCGATGGGAACTACTTGTAAGGAGGCAGTTTATTTCGGCTAGCTATTTCAGAGGCTTTTGGTCTGTCATGGTAGGGCAGTAGCCATTCACGTTACAACACACAGGAAGCAGAGGGAACTGGACTAGACCAAGGGTGAGTCCAATCTTCAAAGGGCTATAGTGTGCTGTTTCTTCCAGGCTCAGCCTCTGTACGGCACAGAGTGGCCCTTCTCTTTCCTCAGGGCCCTGATGCTGAGATCCTAGGTGTGGGTTGCTATGTGTCCAAATTATCAGTGGTAGCACACTCAGGTGGTTACTCTTATTATGTACATCTTCAGATGGGGAAACTGTGGCTTCTGTGGGTCAAATTACTCACAGCTGGTAGGAGACAGGCTCGTATTGCCATTGTAAGAGAATCTACCACTGGAACTTTACTAGATAAGCATAATTCCTAACTACACTCTCCAATTCATCCTTAGACTCACAGATAGGTGTAGCTCTCACTCTTCATCCAAGACACACTCAAAAACATTATTTCCCCCACGGTGATTATTAAACCCAGTGAAGTCCATAATGAAAATTAACCATCATTCTTCTTACCTATCTATTGTTTATCTTCTATATATTCATTCAGCACTATACCCATCATTGTCCTCATTTGTTCATGTATGCGTCCATCCATCCAGCAATGAGCCATCTATCAATCTATCTGTGTGTGCATGAATGTATATCATACCTGCATGCCATCATACCTGCATGTGTGTTTCCATTCAATCAGTGTGCCCATGCATGCATCCATCCATCTAAGCATGTGTGCATGTATACACTCATTAATGTGCCCATGCATCTATGTATCCATGTATGTACGCATGCATGCATCCATACATACATACAGACAGACATACACCCATCCATTCACCCATGTCTCTATCCATGCAGTCATCCATCTACCTATGTACTCACCACACGCCCATCCATCTTTTTATCTTACCCATTAGGTGTCAAATCCACTGGATGTTTGCTTCCTCCCTCCCTCCTCATACACACCCTCACAGACAGCTTACCCAGTCAACCAGAAAAGGCACAAGCTATATTAGCATAAAAGAACCGTCACACACACTGAACTGACCACAGTCTACCTGCCCTTGTCTCTTTACTTCCGTTATTGTGTACCTTCAGATTGTCTTCATGGCTAGGGACCATTCCCTACAACCTCCTTCATCTTCCTGAGCTCTTGGGACTCTGAAGGCAGTCAGAAACTGAGTAGGCACCATGTCCCAGCCCACCACGTCCCCCTTCCTCTGCTCTTCAAAACTCTGTGAAACAATACGAATCTTAGATATAAAGAGAAGGGCTCAGAACTGATGACACTTGCCTCGATTTAACAGTGATTTGTGTCTGACTCAGGGATCTCTTTTATTCATTTTTGCTCATGTGTGCACATGTGCTAATTAGAAGTCTATTTTGGATTTTGAAGCAGGGTCTCTTTCTGTATCTCTTTCATTGGCCTGAAGTTCACCAAGTAGACTAGGCTGACTGACAAGAGAGTCCCAGGGATCTGCCCGTCTCTATCTCTTCAGAACTGGGATTACAAGTATGGACCGTCATGTCTGGCTTATATCTATCCATCTATTATTTGTGTGTGTGTGTGTGTGTGTGTGTGTGTGTGTCTGTCTGTCTGTCTGTCTGTCTCTCTGTCTAATCTATCTATTCATCTTACGTATTATATGTCATCATATTATTTATTTATTTATTTAAATTTGGGTTCTGGGGATCAGACTCAGGTCCTCATGCTAAGAGGTAAGTGCTTTAGCATCTGAGCCATTCCCCCAGCCTGCATCAGGTTCTCTGTGTACATAGAGACAGTGGGTGGACTTTTCATTTTCACAGGCAAAAAAGCCAAGGGCCCTGCTCACAGCCATCACAGTGTGCAGGCCTCCTGGAGGAAGAGCCTTGCGGGTCTAGTTCTTTAGAGAATTCCCAGATTTTAAAATCTTGCCTGACTCACAAAGAGCTCGGAGCACATTCTAAATCCTGAACGAGAGACTAACAGCCCCTCTTCTTTGGTGGTGCCTTCAGAAACAGATGCAAGACAGGAAATAGGTACCCTCTGCCCCTGCTCTGGGGTGTCTGTGGATAGAACAAAGAGCCAGGTTCTGTGCCCGGCCAGTGGAGCCTGTAACATGATTGCTGCCTGATGGCAGCGGAATGGATTCAAGGCCCTGGTCCATCTGGTTTGTGTATCGCGAACGAGCTGTTAAAGTGTCAGGATTTAACTTCTCTGAATTTGAGGAAGTCTCCCGAGGTTTTATTGAGCAGTTAAGATGGGTGTAAACCTCACTGGAGACCAGCTCCTCTTATATGCACTCAGAAAGAGGCATTCACGGGATGGGGAAGTACAAGGGGTCAGAAAACCAGGTTAGACCCTTAGAGCCATCAACGAGTTGGGACTTGGAATGTCCTCGGGGACATCAGGACAATGTGACCTTACTGGGTCACAGGGCTGTTTGGACACAAATGATAATGAAAGCAGTCAAGTTGTAGACCACTGGGAGGTGTGGCCATTAGCTTCTTTTTATTATTTTTAGAAATAGTTTTAAATTTATTTTTTATACTTTTAATTATTTTTAAACTATATATATGTATATATACATACATACATACATATATTTCATGGAAAGATCCAGAGTGATAATAGAGACTGTCTCCTGTAGAAATAGACAGAACATCTTTGTGGTTACTAGGATATCAGCACATGGCTCTGGCGTATGACCTCTAGGGGCCTGAGTCTCTACTTCCTCCTGATATGAAGGTCACAAACACAAACTACAATGCCTGTTTTTTGTTTGCTTTCGCTTTTGTTTTTTTCTCAGAGTCTGGAGATCTGAACTCAGATCTTCATGCATATGCAGCAAACATTTTATATGCTGCCCCACATTATATCTTGAACTTGTGCAGATCTCTGTGACTGTTTTGAACAACACTGAAGAGGAAGTGATGTTGTAGGACTTGATATCAGCTCGATTTCTTCCCTGTTCTGGGCAGGTTGCTTGCTCCTGGAGCCTGGGCGCCATACTGTGAGGAAGTTCAAAGTTGCCTTTGCAGGGAGACCATGTGGAGACACACCTCAGACTGTGCTAGCCAACGTCCTAGCTTCGATCTCAGCCAATGGTGTGAGTGAGGGCTCTTCTAGATGATTCTAATGTCTGGCCCCTGACACATCCTGAGCTGTCACATGTCCCAGAAACAAGTTGTTTCCATTGTTCCCTTTCCAAATCCTCAGCCCATAGGACGGGGGAGCAGAAACGAACAATTCTTTTACCTCTCTACGTCTTGGGTCGGTTTATTATGAATCAGTGGTAACTGGAACACATGGTTATTGTTGTTGTTAATTGCAATGGGATATTATTTATTTCAAGACAAATTGTCAGTGACGTCTCCCACTAGCATAGAAAACGCTCTCGACTTTTACTCAGAAAGCTGCTTCCTTGTCTTTTCTATTCTTTCTCTTTGCTCCCTCCTCCCTTCCCTCCTTCTTGTTCCTCTTCCTCCTCTGTCTCCTTGGGGTTTCATGTAGCCCAGGGTAGGCTTACTATGTACCTGAGGATGACCCTGACTTCCTAATCCTCCTGTCTCCATTTCCAGAACCCTGAGATCGCAGGCACACCTGGCATGCTCTGATTTATTCAGAGTTACCGCAGAACTTGCCCATACCAGGCAAGCACCCTACCAACTGAGCTATAGCCTCCACCGACCCTACTGAAAAAGACGTTCTGTCCGATTTCCTCTGTGACTGCAGTTGAGTCACACAGCCTCTCTGTCATTGATGCATGCGTGTGGGCAGAGATATTAACGCTCTGTTTTAGTCAGGACACAAACACAAAGACTCCTAGAGGCAGGAGAGTGCTTGGAATCCAGTTCATTTCTGTCACTGAGGACTCATGTAAGAGCGGTCCCAGACTGTGTTGCCCAGAATCATGGTTGCTATGGGAACCAGAACCCTCTCCTATGAAGAATCCTGAGTGCTGCCTTGGCCACTTGAGAGCCTAGCCAGCGGGGTCTGCTGCTCTCAGACCACAGCCAGCCCAGCCTGCTGAAAAGCCTCCTGCCAGATGCCACTGCTTTCAAGACAGAGGGCTGGATGCTGTGAAGGCCTGTGAGTCCATGGGGGATCCACCTTCAGCTTCTTGCTCCCAAAACACCCCTGCCCTTGTCACCTTTCAGTTCCTTGGAGGTCATGGACTCACAGGCAGCTGACCTCCAACCATGATTTTCTTTCACCTGGCAGGGTTGCCTGCCTGCCTCCCACCCCCCATCCCCAGCTGCAAACTCCTAAGCCTCACGCTGGCCCTACTGGCTTTCCCTACTGCAAGTGCTCAGAGTCCCTTACCCTACTGTCTTCCAAGTTCACCAACATGCCTCGAGCTCTAGATTGAGCTTTGCTGTCTCCACAAGGGCAGGAAAAAAGGAGTTGCTCTCTCCACTCCAGTCTCCTTATGAAAGAAAGGTGGCACAGATTCCTACACCCAGCAGGTGATGGATCTGTGTGGAACAAATCATAGAATGCACAGTGGCAGCCTTTTGATGCTTGATCTTCTGAGGGGTTAGAGTTAGGGTTTGTGTAAACAGTAGAATATACCTTGAGGAAACACAGGACAAAATAGAACTATAGAACAGGATGTGCCGACTTCAACCCACTGTTCCCCTGCTCCTTATCTGCCACACTGCCTCCTAGGGCATGAGTATATTCATGACCTCTTGACTCTGGACAAAAGTTTTAATCTTCTATTTCTCGTCAGCATAATGGGGACAATTGTGATCTGGCTTCACAGGGCCATTTCTGAGCTGTAGCTGCTAACACGTGGGTGCCACTGATACCTGAGTTTACCTTCCAACAAGAGCTATGAGTCTGTGGTTGTTAATTCATTTTAGGGAAGGCTCCACTGTGCTGGTTGCCATCTCTCCAGTCCAGAGTTCTGCCCCGTTGGCTGCACAGAGCCAGCCCTTGCCCTGTTTTGTGACAGATTGTTTCCTTGGTATCCTTTTGTGCCCACTCTTCTGGAGTCTAGACCTTCCTACACAGGAGCAAAGCTTTGGACAGGGACAGTGACCCATGGAGAATGTGCCATGCCTGCAGGGGACTTGTTGGTTTGGTGGTGACTGGGGAACAGTACTCTTCAATGAACAGTCACTTCCCATAAAGACAAATGGCAAGCCCTTGACAAGGGTCTCACAGAGAGGATCAGGACCTACGGCAGGAGTGAGGGGGAAGTGCGGATTAAGAAAGCAATATGTCCAGGAGCAGAGTGGGAGATAGCATGCGTGCTCAGTGACACCCAGTCTTGTGGACTGACAAGCCTGCTCTCCCCGGGAAGGAGAATGCTTAGCTGGCCAAGCGTGGTTGTGCAAGATGGTGAAACCCAGATGGTACATGCAAGCCTTTGAGATTCAGCTGGCTTGGAACAAGTCTTTCTTGAGTGTCCTGTCTTTGATCACTGGACTCAAACTCATGACTTCACTTTCTCAGGTCTTAGTCTCCTCTCCTACAGAAAGTACAGAATATCACACATATCTATGCCTGTAGTGTTTTCTGTATGAAATGTCCCCACGCGCTCAAGGGGCATGGCCACTTGATCTCCAACAGGTGGTGCTGTTTTGGAAAGTTGTGGAACCTTTAGGAGGCGGAGACTCCTAAAGGAGGAAATAGATCAGTGGGGGCAGACATTGAGGTTTGACAGCCAGACCTCACTTCCTCTCTGCTTTCTACTTTGTGACTGCAACTATGATGTGACCAGCCACCTCATTCTCTGGTCACTAAGCCTTCCCACCATGATGGACTATAGTCTTTCAAATTGTGAACCAAAATAAACATTTCCTCCATGAAGTTGACTCTTCTCGTGAATTCTATCATAGTAATAAAAAATAAAGTAACTGATATAATACCTTATTAAATTATGGAGTGATTCTACAAGATATAAGAGAAAAGCCTTCAAAGGGGCCAGAGAGTAGGACTACCCAATGATGTTAAAGTCAAGAGGAAAATCTTAGTGTTTCTCTTGGCATGTAGAGAAGTCTTTAGGGAAAGGGCTATTTTAACTGTGTCTTGAATGTTAATGGAGTTTACCTGGTAGAGGACAAAGAAACGTCAGGCAGAGAAAACAAAATGATCAAATTCACCATTTGAAGGTCTAAGAACAGCTTAGGGTGGTACAGGGCGTTGGAGGCGGGAAGACCATATGTCTGGAGAGCTAGAGGGGGAAGTACCCACTGCCTCCAGAAAGTGACTCAGAGTCTCATCATAGCTGAAACTGTAGGTCAGCCCTTGCAGGAACACTGGGACCCCAGCCACTTCCTCCTCTGCTTCTTAACACTATGATAACCAAGCCTTCTCTCCCACATGCTCTTGCCATGAAGTCCCGAATCACCATGAACCCAGAGCAGTAGGGCCTGTGGCCATGCATCGAAAATTCTGAAATCAGCACCCAAAACAAGTCTTTCATCCTTTTAGGTGTATTTTTGGAATTTTGAATAATAATGGAAAGCTGATGACTACAAAATGCTAGAGGTGGTAAGTTCATCCTTGTAACGAATAAGGTTTTTTCCGCCAGCTGCCAAGTCTGGTCCTGCCGCTGCACCAGCCCCAATTAACACACTGAGACTCTGTATTAGATATAATTCTGTTGGCCAGTTACTATTTTCCTATCAGCTAGCTCTATCTTAATTATTAACCCATTTCTATATATTTCCACATGGTCTTCTTACCAGGCAGTGGGCCCAGCATCTGGTCTCCCCAGTCTCTCCATGCTGATCCCCCTTCCTCCTTCCTCTTTCCTCCTTGTCTCCTAGTCCCTCCTATCTTCCTTTCCCATTGGCCAACAGTGCTTTACTCATTAACCAGTATGAGAAACATATACAGAATGACATCTCCCATCATCTCCTCTTTTCTGTCTAAATAAAAAGAAGGGTTTTAACCTTAACATAGCAAAATATATAACACAACAGTTATCAAGTAAGAATCACAGTTAACAATATTTAGTCCATTAACATTTATCAAGATTTAAGAAACTATTCTATCCTATATTTGTGAGTCTAAAGTCATATATGTAACTTATCTTTAAGCTTAACTAAAGAAAACTATAACCATAACTATCTGTCTTCAACTTCTTCAAAAACCACAGAAGGATAATATATAAACTCTAGAAATGACAGAGACATCTTAATTTGTCAGTCACCTGAGTTCTTCTGTAATCTTCCATCTTCAGCCCATAGGCCATAGTGTGTCTGGCAGACTCTTCAGCAAAGCAGGAAACTTTAAACTGTCTTCTTGTGTTGGCAGTTTGTCAGTCACCTTTCTCTGTGTCCTGCAGACTGTCTGGCAGACTCTTCCATGAAGCAGGAACTCTGTAGTAATGTTCATCTTAAATCAGCAGTCACTTTTCTGTGGGTCCTGCATGTCCAGTTTATACAGCATAAAGTCAAACAGTCCAGACAAGAGCAGTACCTTGTCCAAATGGCTAGTCTTGCCATATTGGAAGTAACTTTATAACGTGTTTCTTCGATGTCCATCTTCCATTTTCCTTTTTGATGAAGGTGGTGTTGCCAGGAGCATTCATGTCTCACTGTCACGAAAACCCTAAACCATTTTAAATGCCATATTCTGTAGGTCTTTGAAAGGTTTGAAGAATGCCTATCTATCTCAAATACATCTCTGTGTATCTTGAAAACCTAGCTAACTTAACTCTAAGCTTTGACTATCATAGGTAATTATCTATAATCTGCACTACATTATACAATACATTTCTGAATGAACTATATAAACACAATACCTAAACAAAAGGAGAAATATACACATCACAAAATTGACCTTAAATTGTATCAATAAATGAAAATCCATTCCAAAACAAAGTATTCATATCTATACCATAATCCCCTTTTTACCTTTAAAAAGATTGGTTGTGGTCATTAAGCATTTATAACCAATCCCATAATGAAAACAAACATTTATAAACAATATTTGGGAATTTGGGTGTCGTTCTTTCCAAACTACTTCCTGCTGATAGGGGGCACTGTCATGGGGGATTCTAAGAATATGCAGAAATCCTGGCTGTAGTCTGCAAGGCTGCCTTGTTCAAGCTATTTTGAATGTTGGATCACCAGGAATGCTGTTTCAGGGGGTCTGGCTTGCTCAAACCACATTAGTCGGGAAGGAATCCATAGCTTTTTATTTTCTGTGGAAACAAAAATAGAAATCCTTTTCCCCAATAACTTGTCCTTGAACTTAAATTTTTGAGTCAAAGCATTTTTAAAATATGTAAATTGAATTAATGCAGCAGCATTTCCTTTATCAGTTGTTGTTATTTTCTCAGCAGTCAAACAATGCAGAGACAACACAATAGCATACAGTAACCAGATTCTCTCTGAGCTTTTCATCTTTACGTGGCTTTATTATTACTGTTTATTTTACTTTTATTTTTTCATTTTTTGAGACAGGGTTTCTCTGTGTAACTTTTATTGGTCCTGGAATTCACTCTGCATACCAGGTTTATTTTAAAATCACAGAGATCTGCTTGCCTCTGTCTCCTGAGTGCTGGGATTAAAGGTGTGTGCCACCACACCCAGCTGTTCTGTCTTTTTAAAACCATTTTATTTCTTTTCTCTCCCAAGCCTACATATATTTTACAATACACTGTAAACTTTTAGCGCTTTTTCTTAGTGTGAATCTGTCTTTACTATAAATCTTTTTATAGCCACGAGTCTTTTATCAGGTAAACAACAACATTGCTAAAATGAAAGTCTTTGTTGTTTCTGCCGCGGTTTATAAAAGATGGCGGCGGCTATTTTACTGCCAGTGCTGAAAGCTGTGCTCACTGCCTTGGTCTGCATGCTGCTGGCTTGGAGATGTGGTCACTGCCATTGCCAACTCTGATACACACCAATGAATTGTTAGCAGTGCTTTTTTAAAGCCGTGCAGTTTTTTGCCGCTATGCTGAGTCAGGAACCTTCCCTTAAAGGAGCCGCGTGAATATCTGCTTGTCTCTCGCAACGCAGAGTCGTAGAGTTCAACCAAGAAAAATGCTGCTTGCTTGTCTCTGTTCTTTTGTTTCTAAAACCCTTTTTTAAGCTTCTGTTAAATTTTAAGTGGAAGTTCTTTTGAACGTGGCGCCATTTGAAACGAATACGGTTTTTTCCCGCCGCCGCGCTGCCAGCCCCAAATAATACACAGAGACTCTGTATTTGATATTATGCTGTTGGCCAGTTACTAGTTTCTTATCGGCTAGCTCTGTGTTAATTATTAACCCATTTCTATGTATTTCCACGTGGTCTTACCAGCGAGAGGCGGCTGGCGGTTCTATTCTCTGCAGACTCTCCATCTTGGCTCCTCCTTACTACTGTAGTAGTGAGATAGTCCTTCTGTGGCACTGACCACGCCCATTGGGGGGTGGAGCCATGGGCGGAAGTGACCTGTGGAAGGAGTTCAGAGAGAGAGCCGGGAAAAGCTCTCTTGCTGGCCTGACTCGGACAGGAGAGGATCGGGTTGAATTTCCTGGTGTTCATCTGTCTAGGTTGTAAGTTATTTCTCCTTGAATAAACATCTATTCGGCCTATTTGTTTATCCTGATCCTTATTTAACCGCGATACATCCTTGGTGAGAAGATGATGATGGTGATAATGATGGTGATGGTGGTAATAGTGATGATGAGAGTGATGGTGGTTATGGTGATGATGATGGTGGTGATGATGATGGTCTTGATAGTGGTGGTGGTGTGATGATGATGGTGATGATGAGAGCGATGGTGATGATGATAGTATTCTTCATGGTGGTAATGATAACAATAATAATATTGGTTGTGATGATGATGTTGATGGTGATAATGGCGATAGTGAATCAATTTTGGCAGTCATCCCTAATAAGAGGAGCCTCTTACTGGGATAGTCAGGTGGAGAATGGAGCTGAGAGAATTGCTCCTCCCATCCTGAAGGAGGTGCTGGGCATCACACTACAGTGTCCACTACAGATGTTGCTATTCTTGGTTACAAGGCAACTGAAACATGGGGTTCAGAGTCTGGGGGCTGTTTCTAGGCTTAAGATCACAGAGTCTTGGGCCCAAATCAATTTTGGACTTGGAGCTTACCAGAATGCAAGCCAGAGGAGTGTATTTACCTGGTCTATAGTACAGCAGAGATTATAGAGTGGAGACAGAGATAGACAGAGAGACAGAGAGAGAGAGATAATCACATCAGACCAGAAGAGACATTTAGAAAATAAGATTTGCTTCTGCCATTAAAATAATTAGCTGGTTAGGAAAGGTCACATACCCCCCCCCACACACACACACCCCAGGATGCTGATGCCAACATTTACCTCTCCTTCTCAGTGGTCATCCTTCCCTCCCTCCAAACACACATTCAGAATAAGCTGTGGTTAAGAACTTCAGGTCCTGGAATCTGAAAGACTCGGCTGTAAAGCTTTTTGTTTGCCCTTTTGAGCTGTGTGGGCAGATAATGAGCCTTTCCTGGCTTTCCATATCTTTATCAATTAGAGGAGGGTGTTGACTGTGTCCGCCTCTGGCTGTTGATGGGACTCCCAGAGATAAAGGCTTGAAAATCCCTAACACATTAGCAGTAGCAAATTCTTCAAAGCCCCTGGCACATTAGCAGGTGCCTAACAGTGTTTAATTATTCGTGGTATCCATAATCTCAAAGTTTTTCTCTTTTCCAAGTCCGAGCTCTTGAAGAGCTCTTAGCATCTTTGTGGACCCAGGGGTTGCTTTGGTTGCAATTGTCTTCATACACACAACTGGCATTCTTCTAGAGGCCCAAAAGGTCAATCCACAAATGCCTGATTAGTTTGAGCCCTTTCTAAAATCACACACACACATTCACACACACTCACCACACACACACACACACACACACACACACACACACACAAAACCTTTGCTCTCAACACAACCATCTACTTCCTTTGATGGCATGAACCACACGGGACTCCTTCTACATTAAGCTCAACAGTTTCCACACATCAGACTGTAACTTTCACAGTTCTTGATTGACAAGTGGTAGCTGACACTCAGGTTAGACCCTGAGCCCCAGGAAGTGTGGACACTTGCCGGGGAGGGGCTTCAAGTACAAACTAAACACAGCTAAAAATCAGTTCATCCCACTGGAAGCCTGTGAAGGAAGAAAAGAAAATGTCTAGAAAGAGGGAGAAGACAAGGGAAGAGCATGTGTTTCTTGGACAGACAGGATCTCATCTAGAGCCGTGACTTCCTAGATGTGTGGTCCGTGTCAGTTGCGGGAAGGAGCCCTCTGGGCACAGGCTCTGTTCTTGTTGAGGCTAAATGATCTGGCAGGAGGGTTTCCTCTGACTTTCTAGAGCTTTCTTACTGCCTTGGGAACCCACCTCTAGTCCCTAAGATACAAATATTATGTCTTTGGTTTCCAACTCCCTCCAGGCTGCCTGCCAGCCACCTACATTCCTTTACCCCTCCTGTTCTCCTTCGGAAATGTTTATCATCATATATTGGGGGATACATAGGAAGGAAATCGGGTAGAAAGAATGGACAATAACTAGTCTGTGTTTCAAGTCCGGCAGAATGTGACATCCAAGCAGGATTCTAACTCAGACCACTTTAGTTTATACTTGTGGACTGACCCTGAGCATTGACAATGACCTGCACATTTCCTTGCACACATGAACCCAAAGCCAGTGCCCACACCTCTAATGCCACACAAACCCATGTGGCCATGCCTCTAACCTACCTCTGAACTTTTCAGACAAAAAGCCCAATAATGACATGTCTCCCTGACTCCTGAGGTAAAGCAGGTGCTTTGTGGACCAGCGTGTGATTGACATAGCATATCGGCGGGTTCCATTTCAATTAATGCAGAGAGGGATCGTTAACTCAGATCAAATTCATTTCAAATATGTCCATCTCTGCCTGATCCCCGTGGAGAGGGCTGTATGGATGGGGTGCGGGGAAGGGGGAGGGGACCAGACAGCACGATTTAATTTTTCAAGTAACACCGTTCAAATAAAAATACGTTTGTTCCAATGAGATTGTCCCGAAACAGCGTTTGCATCGATGGCTCTAGGGGTAATTCTATTAGCTGGAGCCTATTTTTCATCGAGAGTCAGAGGGGAGAAAAAAAAGCAGGGTGAGAGAGCGGGGAGGGAAGGATGGGAAGCTGGATGCGACCTTATGCAGACACTTTAACCCATTTTATCTTGGGTTTTGCTCCTAAAGTTGTTAAGCATCCTACCGCCTGCCACTGAGCTAAGGGAGAGATTCTTCGTTGGCTCCAGGGGTCAGTGGGGTATGCATACCCATACCTTCTTGTACCCAGGAGGCTGGAGATCTAAGGCATAGCTTTCTGCATTGTTCTCTGAGAGAAGGACCAACTGGCAATGGAGGGCGACTATGTACATGCGTGTCCAATCACAGAATATATATACACGAGCATCATGCATATTGTAACATGTGTGTGGCATATAGTGGTGTGTTCTGAGAAATGTGCTATTTGGCAAATTTGTCGTGGGCGTCAGCGAGTGATCTTATGGTGACATTGAAAGTGCGGCCCACTGAACAGGAGAAGTGGACTCAAAACCACACCCCCAACCAAGCATCTACTTGCAACTGATGCTTGTTGGGGAAGGGAAAATCAGTCTTTACCAATGGAGTGTCAGCCGTTGCATTTGTAAGCCAGCCACAATGCAGGTCAGGGCCCATGCTCAGGAGCAGTTGGCCAACACGCTCTGGACTCCATGTTTGGTTTTGTGGTGGGAGTTTTTAAAATTTCTGTTTTATTTTTTCACTTTGGGGGCATGTTTTAAATTTGGCAAGTTGTCTTATTGGTATTTTGTTTGTTTTGGGGGGTTGATAAAGAGAAAAACAGACACAGGGACAGAGAGAAAGAACATGAACTTGGGTGGGGAGGGAGGTGGGAAGGACCCGGAAGGAGTTGGGGGATAAAGGAAAATATAATCAAGATACATTGCATGAAAATATTCTAAAACGTATAACCTGCTTCATACCAGAGCCCTGTGGGACCACCCTGGTATAGGTGTCCCATTGTCCAAACATTAGCATATGTTTGGTGCCATGGCTATTTGTCTGGTGGTTCCTAGCTGAGGCAGGATGATTGCCTGAGTTCAAGGTCAGCCAGAGTTTAAAAAACAAAACACCTTTTCATGACATGGTATGTATGTGGGTGCCAACTCCATTCATATACATATAAACAATCATATATATATATATTGCATATATATATACATATATATGACATACTGTGCACATATCTGTGTATATTCACATATATGCTCACTATGTTTGCAGGCACATGTATTCAACATACTTGGATATCTACATATGCAATATATATACATATATATACACATATGTATACATATACACACACAGAGAATGCATAATCAGCTCTGGGTAAGATATATATGTATGTATGATCATGCATAAATGCATGTTAGAAATTTGAAATAATCAAACACTTGGAGGCTGAGATAGGATGATCACTGTGAGTGTAAGGCTAGTCTGGGTTACCTAGTAAGTTCCGGGTAAGCCTGGGCTATAGCATGAGAGCCTATCTCAAACAAACAAGCAAACAAATGAAAGACATATGAAATGGCCACTGTGTCCTGGCACACGTGAGCTGCCTGTGGTTCCACACTCAGCCCCTGATTCCTTGTGTGACACTCATGCAGAGACAGATTGGGGAAGGCGATCAGCTCAGGTTAGTAACTAGCAAGTGTAGGTGTTGGAGCAGAGGGTCAACCTCAGGCCTGGCTGGAACCTGAGATGTGGTTCTTGGTGTTTGTCAATAACAGGTCTCAGGAGGCAACAGCTTTCTGTGTTCTCAGTTTCCTTCTAATCTGTGGGGTGGAAACTCTGCAGTCCTCCATGCTGTGTGTACACCTGATGCTCCTTACGCACATGTAGTCCTCACAGCCCCTGACACAGCTTGGCTACTTCAGCTCAGCTTGGTCCCAGGTGAGCAGATTTTGGTCCGTGGTTTATCGGAAGGCTGGGAGGCGCAGACATGAGGCTGGGAGTTAACTGGGTGGGGGTGGGGGAGACTGCAGGGGTGCAGCTGGCCTTCTGTCAGCCATGCTGGGGTGGGACTCTGATGACACAGGTACCTGAGTGTCACCCACAGCTCTGTCCATATTGCCAGTAATGCCATTGGTCCCCCATCTTGACTCAGATGGAATTCTTCCTTCTGCTGGTGATGTCTGGATGAAGACTCTTGTTAGTATATGGACCCATGTGTGTGGGGGAATGTTCACCTGGAGGCCATAAGACGACATTGGGTGTCATTTCTCAGACTCTACCCACCATTATTTTTGAGACAGGATGTTACACTGGGACCTGGGGGTCACTGACTAGCCTGGGCTGGCTGACTAGAGAGTCACATGGATCCTCCTATTTCCACCTCCCCTGTGCTGGGATGACACCCTGTTCAGCTTTTTACATGGGTGCCAGGACTCTAAAATCAGGTCCTCAAGCTTCCACTGTGTATACCGAGCCATATTCCTAGCCCCACCCCAACACGCCTTTCTTTCCAGCCCAATAAAGTAGAAAATCAACATCTATCTCCCGGGCAGTCTGTCTGGAGTGTTGTTGATTTGTTTGTGAATGTCACTATCCAATTCTTTTTCTATTCTAGTCCTACCAGGACTTTTCTCTACTTGTCTCCAAGTGCAGCTTGGGTGACTCAAGCTCTCGTGACAGGGCAGCAATGGGGCCATGGACATCTGGACCAGGAACCAGAGCCTTGAGATGCTGTGAGTTATACTCAGAGGCAGTAATCACCTCTTGGGGATATGTCCAGAGATGGGGCCACCCAGAGTGACAGAAAGTTATCCAGGTGACAGAGTTTTCATGGCAGAAAGAGCAGGGTTCTGTACAGGAGTCATGGAAGTGTTGAAGGCCAGGCTATGTTGAAATACTCCATTTGGTAGTTTGGAAACAGGTGTTCCGTGTTTGTGTCTCCCTTTCAAACAGTGAACCACATACTATGTTGGCACAGAAAGTTCTGGGGAAGGATGTGATGTCCCTACCGTGTGCCCTCTGAAGAATTACCCAACCTGGCGAGTCAAGGCTCTGTGTACACATGGAAGCCATCAGAGACTGGATCATGATGTATGATGCCCAAGTGACTCCACTAGCCTGGGGAGTCTGGACAGAGACATGTTCCAGAACCTTCCAGATTGGCTGGTTTCACAAGAGTTTCCCAAGGTCAGTGTTATTTTCATCCATCCATTAGGGATGAGGCAACTCAGGCTCAGAGTGGCTAAGGAGCCAAGCCAAGGCCACACAGCTAGTACGTGGCAAAGCCAGGCTGCACGCCTGGGACATCTCAATCCAAATTGGTTTCTTTCTACTACCAAGGTAGCCAGGACAAGCTGGCCTTATCCCAGTGTCTCTCAGTCACGTACACCTGGTAACGATCAATGCCATCAGAGTCCAGGTGGCCTCTATCCAAAGATTTGTCCCAGAGGGATGGACTCTAAGGGTCCAGCATTATACACTCATAGAAGACCACTAAAAGTTGAACCGAGGCTCTGGCTATGCATCTCATCCAACAACGTGCTTGCCTAGCATGCTTGAAGCCCCGAGTCCCGTCTCTTGCTAAGTGTGGGACACGTCTTGCAATTCCTGCACCCTGATGGTAGAGGCAGGAGGATTAGGAATTCAAAGTCATCTCAGCTACATAGGAATTTCAAGAATAGCTTGCACTGGAAAACCTGTGCCAAAATAAAACAAAATGAAAGACTTTTAAAATAAAGATGGAGGCTGGGTCAGGTCACAGTGGCAAAGGAACCCATTACTGGTATTTACCTGTGTTAGTTTTGACCCAATGGCTTGCTAGGACTTTCCCCAAGATCCTCTGGAGGTGTGATTCCAGGAGACAGAAAATGTGCAGGTTCCTCTGAGGAGCCTTGAGCTTCTAACTGGGGAAAGGGACCACTTGGGCCTCCTGTCTCTCATGGCTTTACTTAGCTGTTGGGTGACCTCCCGACACACTTCCAACCTTGGCCAGCAAACATGGGGAGGGGTAGTCTGGTCATCAAGGGTCAGCCAGATGGCCTTGCTATATCTATCAGGCTGACCCAGGCTCACTTTCGACCTGTGATAACTGAGCCATCTGTCCCCTCCCCCTGGGCAAAGTGTTGCTGCTGTGTGGAACATGGCAGGTGGCTGGAGGTGAGGTGACAGTGTCGAGGTCATTGGGCGGCCAACTTCAAACCAGAGGCCAGGGGTGGCAAACAACTGTCCAAGTTAAACAAACTGCAGAAGTGAGAGGTAGGTGGACAGGTGACAGATCAGGATGGGAGAAAGTCTTGGGATACCCAATAGGTGTGAGGCCAGGGTTAACCCTGGCTTCACTGTTGACTTCTGGATGCGCAGAGATTTCCCAAGTGATCACACATAGAAAAACAAAAACTGTAGGATTGTAGGCAATTAAAACACCAGAATACATTAGAAATGAGACCCAGCCCCTGGGCCCACCAAAGTGACCCCTGGATGTATTAACAAAGATACCCTGACCACAACAAAGCAGACAGCAGTGACTCTTCCAAGTTTTAACTGAGAATCCTATGGCACCACATGTTCTACTTTCTGGGAAACTATTGTTGAAAAAAAAGTGGATTAAAAAAAGAAAGAAAAACAAACATGTTCTCATGAAGTTTTCAAAGCAATAGAAATTGGTTTAATGAAAATAATAGTGAAACTGCACATGCAGTGAAGAAAATGAGAGATTTAGGAATTGAGTGTGGTTTCCTGTGTGTGTGTGTGTGTGTGTGTGTGTAAAGATGCACTTTCTCACTTTCTTCGGTGTGCACATACTGCATGCACTTATGGAGGCCAATAGGTCAACGTCAGTGTCTTCCTCAATTACTTTCCACCTTCTGTTTTAAGACAGGGTTTCTCACAGAGTCTGGAACTCAGTTGGGGCTAGACTTGGTGGCCAGTGAGTCCCAAGAATCTGCCTGTCTTCTGCCCCAGAACTGGGGTTCCAGGTGCCCACCTCTGCCTCATCCAGTTTTCCTGCAGGTCCTGGGGATCGGACTCAGGTCCACATGCTTGTGGGTTTGGCCCTTTACCCACTGAACCATCTTCCCATCCCTAGTGGTCTGAGAGGTAAGTGGGGTTATCAGAAGAGATGTCTTTGAGAAAACAGTGTCTGAGAAAAGTCCAGAGGTGGGTGAGACAGGATGTGAGGATGTGAGGAGAGAGAGAGAGAGAGAGAGAGAGAGAGAGAGAGAGAGAGAGAGAGAGAGAGAGAGAGAGAGAACACAGATGCATACCCATGGAAAAGTCTCCAGGAAGATAACAGCCTATGCAAATGTCCTGGGGTAGGAGTGTGCCTGGAATATTAAGGGCTTCAAAAAGGGTCTTTAAAGTTGAGGCAAGAAATGCAGCAGAGGCCCCAGATGGTGGTGATGGTGATGGTGGTGATGGTGATGGTGGTGATGGTGGTGATGATGATGATGGTGATGATGGTGGTGATGGCAATAATAGTATGCTGGTGGTGATAATGGTAATGACTGTGATGATGGTGACAATGACAGTGATAGGGATGACAGTAGTGATGATAATAGTGATAGTGGTGATGGTGATGATGACAATTGTGATGGTAACAGTTTGCTGGTAGCGCTAACGGGTATTATATGTTTATTTTGTTTCAAGCTCAAACCTGGTCCATTTTACATAGTATTTCAACTAATTCCCACAAGAACCTGACCAGATACTAATGCTGTACCAAGTCACTAAGAAGAAACTGAGAGCCAAAAAGGCCCAAGATCATATGCTTGGGTGGATATTGGTTTCGGGGTCACAGACTCTTGGGTGAAGTATTTATGTCATGGTTGTAGTTTTGATCAGCCAAGAAGCCATTGTGATCATCGTGATTGGAGAATAAAGAATCTTCTGTGTGTAACATTATAGCAATGAGAGTGATAAGAAGAAAAAGAGACATTGCTTCTGTGATTCTGGGTTCCACTTTCAGCAACACACACACACAGTGTGCAAACACATACACACAACATACAAACACATATACAACACAAATATAAACATATACACAAACACACAGCATACACACATACACAGTGTACAAACACATATACATGCAGACATACACATATATACACACAAATATAGACATATACACAAACACACAGCATACACACACACACAGTGTACAAACACATATACACAACATACAAACACATATACACACACAAATATAAACATATACGCAAACACACAGCATACACACACACACAGTGTACAAACACATATACACACAGACATATACATATACACAGACATATACCCACACAAGTAAATGTCTTGTATGTATGTTACTTGTGAACATGAGCGATCTTTCTCTCATGCACACACACACACACACACACAGAGAGAGAGAGAGAGAGAGAGAGAGAGAGGCCAGAGCAGGATGTCAGCTACTTCTCTACCCTCTTCACCTTTCTGTCTTGTGACAGGGTCTCACTGAACCAGAATGCACCATTTTCACCAAGCTGATCAGCAAGCTCTTGGGTCTGCCTGTCTCTGCTATGACTAACTTTCTACATGAGTGCTGGAGATTTGAACTCAGACCACGGTGCTCACAAAGGAGTGTCATTACCCACTAGGCCATCTCCCAGCCTACACAGTATCTTAGCATTTGGGTGGACATAAGGATGCACATAATATCATCGAAACCTTGGCAGGAGGAGTTCAAGGGTACATAGTATGTGCCAGAATAACCCCTCTCCCTCCAATAAAAAAGCTCAGCCATATAATAAGGGCTCGGCACAACTTGGGAAAGGGGTTTCTTTACTCTGAGAGCCCCTTCTTCTCTAGAACCATCTCAGCTACACAGTGAGGTCATCAGAAGCCAGGATGACTCAGCTACAGAGTCAGTATCTGTTCCATATCCCAGATGGAGACATTTCTAGAAAAGAGAAATTTGATTGTGGAGTCTTGCTCCCCCGATACTGCAGTTGGTCCAGCCACCTCTGCGCACTGGCTGGGTGCCGGTACTCTTATCTGACCCTCTCTCCGCACTTTGTAAGCTGTCACGTTTGTCATTCTTGGATAAACTTTCTGCCCAGGCAACACGTACCTTGGGGTCAATGTCCTGTGTTACCCCAGGGATTGTTCAAATATTTGTGACCTTGTCAACCTGCTTCTCACTGGATGTGTGTTGTAGCAGGGTAGGGATGGGGGGATCATTTAATTTCTGTAAATGGACATGAACCAGTGACAGCCAGAGCCTCATACGGAGGCTGTGGAAGGCAGGGGCCAGTACAGCAGCCCTTTCTTGACCTCACTGATTAAGAATCCGGGAGAGAGAGCGACAATGGGCCACACCCAGCAGGGTGCATGTGATTTTTCCAGTGTGCCGAAATGGTCCTTATGCCCATCAAATCGCAGCAACACCGAGGCTGAGTTTAGTAGCTACTAAATAGTTCTGACTGTGTATGACACAGGCATGTGTGTGTCCCATAGACATGCTGCCTCTTCCTTTTCCTCTCGCCCCTCCATTCAGTACTGGGGATGCTAGGCAAGTGTTCTACCACTGAGCCATATCCCCAGGCTTTCCTGACGTTTTTGTCTGGAAGCAGAGCCTTACTAAGTGGTCCAGAGCTTGTCATTCCCGTCATTCCCTGCTTCAGCTTCCTGAGTAGTTAGGGTTACAAGCTGGGGTCACCAGCTGCCTCATCTGCCTCATCCTGCATAGTCCAGGAGCTAGTGAGTCCTAACAGGGGACCTAGTGAGGATGGCCACAGCAGTCAGGCAGGGACCTAGTGAGGATGACCACAGCAGTCAGGCAGTGTGAGTGTGAGGGAGCATGGGAGAAGGGAAGGATGCAGAAGGCCCTTCTGGACATCTGAAAAAGAGTGGGCATGTGCCCACGGTTTCCACCAGGGACAAGATGGCAGGCAAGGCCCCTCCCGTGAGGCTGCCACCTACATTCACAGTGGGAAGACAGCATTTCAGTCCCATATCAGTGACAACGGAGAAACCATGAATGTTTAAGTCCATCCCCGCCCAGAGTTCTGCCCTCTGGGTGCCTGAGATTTGGGACTCCAGAGTGAGGGGGACCCCTGAGGGAGTGTACGGTGAGTTTGGGGCTCCAAGGGTGTACTTTTGGCCTCCATGGGGGGCTTGGCACAAACCCAGACTCCGCCCTCTTCCCCTTGGCTGTGGCTTTGTCCTGGGTGAACTGGCTGGCCATGACTCCCGGGGAGCAGGAGGGACAGAGCGCTACCTTTGAAGTCATCCATGTGCTTTGATGTGATGATTTCAAGGCCCTTCCTCAAGTTGGGCAAACCCTGGTGTCCTGTGTGGTAGCCCGAAGCCAAAGCCTCCTCAAACTATTTACCGCTACTGCTCTCTCCCTGTCCCCTCCCTCCCTGTCTCCCTCCCTCTCTCCCTCTCTCCCTTCCTTCAAGTCTGTTTATTATGGACCAATGACTTCCAGGTAGATATTTAAAATTTGAGGAGACTCTTCCCTGAGAGCCCTTGCTCCATGTGAGACTTAGGAACAGCAGCCTCACCAATGGAAAACACCAGTGCCCTGCGAACATGACTTGTGGTGATCAGGCAATGGGCCTCGGGAGCTGACACCCATCTGAGCTGACAGTCCCTGCTGGATTGATCCTGAAGGCAGCGTGAGCTCAGAGAAGTTGAGTAGCTCCTTCAAGGTCACACAGCGCGTGGGGGGGCATGGTGAAGGGTGGAGTGTGGAGGGGCTGAAGAGCAGAAACGGCTGTCTCTTCGTATGTGCACCCTCTCCACTTCTAGCAGCCCCCTGAGAAGCAGGGTGTCCATGACAGGAGCAACAGGAACGAGGCACAGGGACACAGTCTTTCTTTATCATTATCACAGCCCTGTAAGGCCTGGATGATTCTCGGGGTTTGTGTATATGAGGTGACAAAGGGCCACCTGCACTGTCATTTCTCAAGAGACATTCACCTTGACATCTGAGACAGGGTCTGTCACCATTTGGTGAGACTGGCTGGCCAGCCACTCTGGGATGGCAAGCTATGTTGCTGCATCTGGCTTTCCTTTCCTTTCCTCCCTCTCTCCCTCCCTCCCTCCTTCCCCTCTCTCTTCCTTCCTTCCTTTCTTTCTAACACCATTTCTATGTCTCCAACATAGGCTCTCCTGCTTGCACAGCCAATGCTTTTACCGACTGAGCCACCTCCCCAGAGCTGATTATCCACTGTGTGCCATTAAGACTCAAGAGACCAGAGAGGTGCTATAAGTTTTGCAAAGACACACAGCTGTGGGTGCCACAGTCCTGGTAAGGGCTAGCCTCAGCTGTGTTGTGTTTCATCTCAAAGCTTACAAGCGGCCCCGTAGAAGCAGGAAACGACTGTTCCTGGAGAAAATGTCACACAGTCCCACTCTGAGCAGGCTGACAGTGACATTTGGCCTCCTCCATAGAGAGATGCCAAGCTTGGCCTGGGAGAAAGGGAAGCTGCAGGTTGGAATAGACTGAGAAGAACCAAGGAGAACCTGTAGAGACCACTCAGTACCCCAGCAGGGTTTCCAAGGCTGGTGAGAGCTGTGGCTACGACAGGGGGCTGTGGCTCATTGTCAAGATGCACTGAGGACTGTAATCTGTGGTGGCCACTGCCTGAGACAGTCCCTGACACAAGCTACCAGCAACATGCCAGAAGTGCCACAGAGGTGGGACCTGGACTTGAGGCTTGAATCCCAAGTCAAAGGGCCGCACCCATTTTCCCGGCCTCCCTTATAAGCAGTGAGTCCTGTCTGCTGCCAGTCTGGCAGGGATGGGAACACAAGTTCCCAGTCAGGGAAAGGAAGTGGTGTGGAGAGAACTCTGGGCCTGGCCTCAGCCACAGAACCCTCCTCCTGGCAGGATGAGGGGATAAGCTCCGGCCAGAGGGCTGCTGCTTCTCAAGGAAGCTTCTGGCCTTCATTTCCCCATCTCTGACTCATGTCTCCTTGGGCCCGTCTCTGCTGGCCTTCCTTGCAGTCCTTTGATGGACCGATGAGATAACGGATACGCTTTGAACAAGATCAAAAGATGAATCAAAGGCCATGCCAGTTACAGCGATGGGTGCCAGGGATTGGGTACACACTGGTTTCCTTCCTATCCAAGGTCAAGATCTGCCCCAGGTCTTCATGTTTAAGTCATCTGACCTGTCTCGTGACCTCGCCACCTCCAGGAGTGACAAAACTCACCAGCCATTAATGACAGGCAAAGTTGGAAACCAGGTCTATCCACAAACCAATAGAATTGACATTGTCACGAGGCAGGGCCTGTGTGCTTCGCCTTGTCAACAAGAAAGCCAGGACACTGACTATTTCTTGTATTTCTGGGTTAAGTCCTGGGATCTAGACTTGGGCAAACTTGTTCCAGCCCCGAGAGAGAGACACAGGGGAGTTAGTCAAGATTTTCTCAGCTAAAATAAAATGGAAAAGGCACACATGGTTCTCAGAAAGTCCCTGACAGTGAGCTGGAACCGTGTTCCCTCACAATGTGCATGCCAAGAGGCTGGGCTACCTGTGCTTGGACACAGGCAGAGGTGAGGACGTTTTTATTGCAGGTCAGCCCCATCTAGTTCCAAGCGGCTGTCTGAACCATTGAACTCCCCTGGGCAAGATAGCAGACTCTGTTAAAGTAGACGCTGTGCTCTGGACCACTGTCCAGGGAGGCGCCCCCACAGGGAGGGATGTGGAGACACGGCCAACAGTGTCCAAAGTCACACTCTACTGTGCAAAATTAGGCAGGCCTGGTGTCGTATGCCTGCCATTGTGGTTCTTCAGGAAGCTGAGACCAAGGATGATGTGTTCAAGGCTTGCCTGGGCTACAGTGTGAGTTCAAGGCCATCTTAGGAAAATCAGGAAATCCTGTTTCAAAACAAAATGTTAAATGAGGCCTGGAGACAAAATGTAAAATGAAGCCTGAGGAGACAGCTCCATAGGTCAAGCACAGAAGTGTGAGGACCTGAGTTCAAATCCCCAGCACCCATGTGATGCTGTGCCGGCATGGTACCCACCTGTCATCCCAGTGCTTAGGAGGCGGGGATGGGGCCTCCCTGGGGCAAGCTGGCTAGCCATACTAATCAAATCAGTGATTTCTGGGATCAGTTGAGAGAATTTTCCAGAAGACATAAGCTGGAGATATAGAAGAAGACAATAGACATCAACTTCTGGACTCTACATGCATGGGTACACAGGATCATGGGCACCAACATGTGCACCCCAGCATGAAGCACACATCCACACATGTATATTACATGCATACCCTTGTAACAACAACAACAAACGAGTTAAAAGAGGGCTGATTCCCAGTGTAGCTTAGTAGCAGAGTGTTCATCTAGTGTTTTCAAGGTCCTGTCATCAACCTCCCCCATACCACACACACACACACCATATACGTACATCACACACACTACACACCTCACTCACATACCACACATACACACATCACATCACACACACACACACACACACACACACACCATATACATACATCACACACACTACACACCTAACACATACCACACACAAACACACACCATATACGTACATCACACACACTACACACCTCACTCACATACCACACACACACACACACACACACACACACCATATACATACATCACACACACTACACACCTAACACATACCACACACAAACACACACCATATACGTACATCACACACACTACACACCTCACTCACATACTACATTCACACACACACACTCCATATACATACATCACACACACTACACACCTCACTCACATACCACACACACACCATATATGTACATCACACACACTACACACCTAACACATACCACACACAAACACACACCATATATGTACATCACACACACTACACACCTCACTCACATACTACATACACACACACACACTCCATATACATACATCACACACACTACACATCTCACTCACATACCACACACACACACACACACACCATATACGTACATCACACACACTAACACCTCACTCACATACCACACATACACACATCACACACACACACACACACCATTTACATACATCACACACACTACACACCTCACTCACATACCACACATACACACATCACGTATAACACACACACACACACACACACACACAGAGCTTTGGGACTGCCTCACATTTGTGATTGGCATGTCCCGGGTTGTTTCTGTACATTGATTTTTTTTAATATAAAGTGATCAGTCACTGCCTTAGTGCCTGAGAAGCACAGAGGTGGTAAGGAGCCTGATTTTGTTTAGCAAGGAGTCTAAAGAGAATCCTAATAAAAGAGGGCCATCTCCTCTAGTGGAGACTTTCCAGTCAGATCGCTTGAGTTCAAACCCCCAGCTGTTACTTTCTACCTGGGCTACCAAAGGGAAGTTCACCACCATCTCCAAGTAAACAAAAAATTAGGGGTCAAAGCACTCGGGGTGTTGCCACTTCCGGGAAGGACACAGGGGCCACAAAACTAAACACTAGGGCTGGAGTAGAGCTCCCCGAGGAGCAGAACACTTGCCCAGTACACGCCAGGCTCTGGGATCTACCTCCAGCTTCAGATAAAAAGGAGGGCAGGGGAGGGAAAGGAGGAAGAAGTGAAGGGAAGAAAGGGGAGAGGAAATGAAAGGGAAGAAGGGAAGTAAAGAGAGGGAAGAGAGTGAGAGGAGAGAAAGAAGGGAAGAGGGAGGAGGCAGACAGATTCCCTGGGGATGAGAGAGGCGGTGGCCTGTTCCATTTGACAGCTCCAGACTGTCCCCAGGAGCAAGGTGGCCAGAGGCCAGATGCCGACTGACTCGTGATTTTGAACCACAGAAACATTATCTGGAGCCCTCTGTCCCTGAGCCTGTGGTCTGTCCAGATGGATGGAGACGGGGTGGGGGGGGGAGGAGTTTATGCTGGATCCTGGGTCAGCTCCTGTGGTCCACACCATCATGGGCAAAGGGCGATGCTGGATGATCTCATCAGCTGAGCCTGGAGGGTACGGGAGAGGAGGGATGGGTTTGGCCATCTTCTCTGGTCTCTGCCTCCTAATGTGGACCCTTTATAACTCCCATTAAAACAGCCACAAGGTCTTCAAAATCAACATCAACCAAACCCCGCCGCTTCCTGTACTCTCCCTAAGTGTGCATGCAGTATGTTAGCCATGTCATCTTGCAACCCTCTGACGTGCCTCCTGCTGCACCCTTGGTTTCCACCAGAGAGGTGAAGTCATGTGCCCAAGGCCACTTTTATCAGCTGCAGACACATGCTTTTATCAGCGAGGCCTGTTAGTACAATCCTCTTTCCAACACACTGGGCCACTTTGGAGTTATGGACTGGGTGCCACCGTCTCTTGGTGCCTGTTATGAAGTGTATGGGGAAATGCCTCTTAGGGCTGCCGGAAGGAAGGGTAAGATGAATTTGTGCTGTGCAGGCCTCATGGCCCTATCTGGCTGGCCCTAGCTGCATAGCTACGGTATGTTTACATTTTGATTATAGATAAATACATCTATATGTACAGTTTGGGATGCATATTGGTCATTTTTTGTCCCTCCTTTTGCAAATGGCCTTTCTTTACTAGTCCCAGGCTTGACAAGGTGGGGGGAAGGACCTTGTATTCACCTCCTGCCCCTGACTCCATGTAAAGGGGACAGGAAGGGACATAGTGTTTGCTCTGCTGGTGTGGTCTTTAAAATTTTAAGTTCTCAAAGGCAATACTGGGATGCCCTTCAGGGAGGGTCAGTGTGGGTCCCCCAAGCCTTCCCAGTAGACCACCCACTGACACAGCAGCCTCTCTTAGGAGTTCAGAGTCCTTGGATACAAAGCCTATGGGCCCTACTGGAATAACAGAGCCTGAAAAACACCCACAGATGCCTTCGCATCTGGCCTCCTAGCTGGGACCTCTCCAAACCTTCTCGCCTTCAGTCCGGAGGGCCTCACATTCCCTTCCCAGCATCCGTTCCTTCTGTGCCCTTTGCCCTTGGCCCTGCCCCGGATCCTGGCAACATCCTGTCCTTCCCTGAGCTGAACCCCTTTCTCCAGCTTCCCAGTGTGATAGGAATCTTAAATAAATGCTTCCCGTCTAAGGACCACCTTATCTCCAGTTCCTCCCCAATGGCTGGCGTTCAAGAGCCAAAGGCAGCCTTGTACTCCCTTCTAATTTTAAACCCACTCTCTTTTTCTCTCTCTCATCTCAAGGTCCCGGGAAAGGCCAGGGGGACGGTTAGTGGTCCCTGCTGACTGCTTGAGTCAGCAGACGTAGCAGGAACCCTTACAGGAGATCCTGTCCCACAGGGAGATGGGTTATTTGTGGGAAGGTGGGCGGAATATTATCTGGAATTCATGATAGAGTGGAACACTGATCACGTGGAAATCGAACCAAATATGTCTATGGAGTAGCCCCCCCCCCACACATACCGTCATAAAATAAATATGCAAGCTCAACATCCAGTCATTTAATTTCTCTGAGAAGCCACTTTATACATATGAGACCGGATTCCAGGAGTGCCATGTGACCAACTGGTGCTTACCCAACTAGAGTGTCACTGGCCAGTGATGGGTTCTGAAGGACCCTCTGACTGACTCCAGCGATGGCTGTTAGACACTGTGACTTCTTTTTTGGATCCCCGAGGGAGCACACTCTCACAGCTGGTGTGATAAAGCTGCTGGGAAGGTCCCACGTGTGTGGATGTGTTTGTGAGGGTATAATGTCCCCTATAGGCTCAGGTGCTGGAACGCTTGGTCCCCAACCTGTGGCACTATTGGGGGGAGGGCGTCATGGAACCTTTGGGAGATGGAGCCTGGCTGCAGGAGGTCAGTCACTGTCGGTGAGGCACTAAAGGTTATAGCCTCCAGGGTGTGAGCAAGTCACACCCCACACTGCCACCATCACAGCCCTCCACGGCGGCTAAGCCTTCCCCTCCAGTGGCTTCTGTCAGGGCACTGGTTTAGTGATGAACAACTAATGCGATCCCATACTCATGAAGAGTAGGTTAAAATCACACATCGTTTCACCATGCCAGTTACCTATTGCTAAAAATAGCCATGGGAAGGCGGCAACAGCCATGTCAACGGTGTCCTCAGGCTGGAGCCTTTGGGAACGAAAGCTGAACAAGGACAGAAAAAAAAAAAAAAAAAAAAAAAAAAAAAAGAAGACGAGGAGACGGAGAAGGAGAGAAGGAGAAGGAGGGTGGGTGAGACACCAATCACATCTTCATTCCTGAACCTGAATCTGTCTGGAACAGATTCCTCGCTCATTCTAGCCACCAGAGCCCACCGACTGCCCTATTTTCAGTTTTCCTCACCTATGACCACACGGACAGAATCCTACTGCATACGCCTATCACATGCAAACACACACACAGTGGGAGTTACATGCAAACACCCACAATAGGAGTAGAAATAAAGATGGATGTGTGCTGAGAACACATTGCATGCCAGGAGATGCTCTGATGATGCTCTGAGCTGAGGACTGCATTCTGTTCTAACACTAAAGCTCAGAGAGGTTGAGGTGTCTGCCTAGAATCACCCAGCTGGAAGGCTAGATAGCTAGACTGCAAGTATAGGGCTGCTTCTACCATGACCTTTGCAAAACTTGGCTCTACGTTTATTTCTTATTTCATTTTGCATGGTTCTGAGGTGGCCCCTCGCTATATAGTGTACATTGGCCTGGAACTCACTATGTATCCCAGGCCCATCCAGAACTTGAGCTCTCCCCCCTTTACCCCCTGAGAACTCTGTGCTATCTTTAAAAGAAGCCCACGGGCTTTTCCAGGCTAGGCTATGGAGTGTGAACTTGGCCTCCATTGTGAATTGCAAACGTTCCTGATGTGTTCTGCAAGCCACACCTCACCAGAGCCACTGCTTCCTCCTCCCTCAGAACTTCAGCTTTCTCCTTTCATCTGCCCACAACTCTCCCCCATTGTGTCCAGTCTCAGCCAGAAATCCCGTCCCTCTTAATCAGTGTGTCCTCCCTTGGAAGAGGCCAGTGTACCGGGCCTTCCTGCTCAGACCTTTGCACCCGCTCCTCTGCGTTGACTCGTTTGCTCTTGTGGGTGTGCTCTGGGCTCAGCTTTCAAATGTCTCCTGCCTGAGCGTCAGAGCCACAAACATCCTGTGTACCCGCATCAGCCCCTGGCTGTCTTCCAGATGCTGAACAGTAGATCATTTGCCTTCTAAGCCCTTGCTCCGTGTGTGTGTGTGTGTGTGTGTGTGTGTGTGTTGTAATGATGTGTATATGTTCACATGTGTGCACATACAAGTGCACACACCTGTAGATCCAGAGACTGATGTTGGATGCCTTCTTCAATTGTTCGCCATTTCCTTTTTTGAGAAGGGCTCTCTCGCTGAACCAGATCTCACCCAATTCAGCAAGCCTACCTAGACACTGAGCCCCAGGGCTCCTTCCATCTCCACCTCCCTGGTGCACCAGGACTGCAGGCTGGCTCCACTGTGCCAAGCTTTCAGACGTGGATGCTGGGGATCCAAACTCGGGGCTTCCTGCTTGCTGGCCAAGTGCTTTACCCACCGAGCCATCTCCCAGCCCTGCAATCTTTGTTCTTGTCCCCTGCTTGCCAGCTCATCCAAGGCATGGTTAGCCATCCACTCCATCAAAGTGTCACCTCCCACCCCGTAATCAGTCATTATACTCTCGTTGTGCTTACACAACCAGACCATGGTGTGTGTGTGTATGTATGTATCTGTAGATGTCACTGGTCTCTTTAGTCCCACAGTGATCAACTAGACTCCATGAAATGCATAAATTCTGTACATTTCCTTTTCCAAATGCTTGACTTCCATCTTTAATTGGGTCATGCACCACGGATCATTTCCCATGGGCTGCAAGACTGGATGTGTTGTCCCAAAGTTGAACACAACACAAGAATCCACCCAGGGAGGATGAAATAGGAACAAGCACACAGAGCACTGAACTTGTAGCAGGCACTCAGAAGCTTCTAGTATATTCTAGAGTTAATGCTATTGCTACAACTGTTCCTATCAGGAGAAGAGATTTTTGGTTTTATGATTGTGTTCTTTTACTGGGCAGTGTCCTAAAAGTTTCACTTCTTGATGGATTGTTCCAGACAGCTGGGACAGAGCAGCCACTTGTCATCCTGAAATGAACAGTTCTTCCTTAATTAGCAGCCACTGGGGAAAGCAGGGTGTCTGTCCTCTCGCTGTTTATATTAACAGCTTTCATTAATCGCACATCAAGATAATAGACATCATCCCATGCGTTAAAGAATATTCAAGCTAATCATATCTGAATAGATGTCTGTTGCCTCCGAGAAAATGATCACAATCCAAACTATTTGTACATCTATTTCTGGTTGCATCCATCAAGTTGAATGGTGGCTGGTTGAAAAACCGGGAGACAAGAGCTAGCTTGGACTGTGTTTAGATGCGAGACAAGAATGCCTCCCCACCATGTTAAGACATTTTCCCCAAGACAGAGTGGGTCTCTTGTCACCCAGTTTCCCAAGGGGTAGAGAATGAGGCTGAAAGAGGTTGAACCACCTGCCCAAGGGGGACAGAGAAGGCTCTCACCAGGCAAAGCAGCTGGATGTTGTGGGTCCTGCTAAGAGGTGGCTGGGGTCACTATAGTCCTGCCTTTTGCAAAATCCTTGACCTTTTGATAGTCTTTCATCATCTCTATCCCCCAGAATCCTTACACAACAGGATGGCAGGGTCCTGTTAGCTCCATCTGCAGAGCTGTCACCAGAATATCAGAGAGAAACCTTTAAGGAGGCAAGAATTACTCAGTTCATGACTCTGAGGGATCTGCTGGGTTTGAGCCTGTGTCAAGACTGAGAGTCACTGAGCGGAAGTATGTAGAAAAGGGAGTTGCTCATGCCACAGTAGGCAGGAAGCAGAAGGGGAGGACCCCTCCAAAGCCCTAGGCCCCCAACCCCCATCAGTGACCTACTTCCTCTGCCTAGACCTCACTTCCTGTTTCCAGAATTAGGGGGCCAAAATAGCACTACCAGCTGGAGATGGCGTATTCAATTAATGAGGCCCAGGAGACATTTCTTATTCAGACTGTTCCAAGGGACAAGTTGACAGGGTTGTCATGCAATGAAATAAGAAAGCGTACTGTGTTTGTCTGAGGCCAGACATGTGGCAAGCACTCAGTAAATGTGAGCTGTCTCCATCTTGCCTCGGGGCCTTTGCATCCTCCCTCTTCTCAGAATCCTGTCTCCGTGGAAGATGATAAAGTCCTTTCTACCCACCCACCAGCTCAAATTTGCTCTGTCCCTCCTGTTGGAGGGTTGCACGGACCCTCACACAGTGGTGTGCGGAGCGTGTTCCCCTCGTGACATCAATTCTGCCACAAGATGCTCACACTGGCTTTCACGTTGCCCTGCCTAATGCGTGTTTACCCAGTTCTGGTGTGTGTCCTGCTGCCAGCTGTGCAGGTACACAGTAGGTGTTCAATAAATGCTCATTGGAAGAAGGGTAAATGGAAGATCCAGAGCCTGAACTTAAGTCTGCTGGACTCCACCTGCTGCCTGTGTTAAGCTACGTTTGAAGCTGGTACACCTCCAACAAGAACGAAGATGTCCCTGAAGGGATGCTGGGGGAGCAGGGGGAGGTCACTCATCACCCAGTTTAACAAGGGGGGGTCACATGAGACCCACGAGGCCTCAAAGAGCAGAGGGCTGCTCTGACTGCCATAAGCATGTGCTTCTTGATACCAGAATAATCAGGGCTGGCCAGCTTGTATCTGTCAGGATAGGTGAAGTTATGTTTCAATGACAAAGTCTCCAAACTCTGTGTGTGTGTGTGTGTGTATGTACGTGTGTGTATCTGTGTGTGCACTTGTGTATGTGTGTGTGCGTTTGTGTATGTGTGTGTGTATGTGTGTATGTGCTTGTGTGTTCCTGTGTGTGAATGTGTGTGAGTGTGTGTGAGTGTGTGTGTGTGTGTGTGTGTGTGTGCCACATGCTTGTGGGTTCCCTCTAAGGCCAGAAACATTGGATCCCCCGGAGGTGAATTTGTACATAGTTGTGAGCGGTTCATTGGTACTAGGAACTAAATTTGGGTCCTCTGTAAGAGTACTAATTTTTAACTCCAGCTTCCACTGTACTTGTTTGAGGCAGGGTCTCTTCATTGGCCAAATAGGCCAAGATGACTGGCCACCCAGCCTCGGAGATCTCCCTGTCTCTAACTGCCCAGCACTGGAGTGTAAACATGTGCCACCATGCCTAGATTTTTACAGAACTGTGCATTCTGGGGGTTGAACACAAGTTTTCATGCTTGCATAGCAACTGACAGATGAAGCTATCTCCCCGATTCATCAGCATACTCATCAGAGAGCAACCAAGCATCACCGGTGTCCTTGCCGGGTCCCTCCCAGCAGATCGGTCACAAGCATCAGCCAATGAGTGTGTGGCAAAGGCAACCGTGCTCAGAGTCTCCATGCAGGAATGACACATATCACTTCCGCTCCCACATCATCTTAACTATTTCCATCAACATTGTATGCAATGATGAAGAAAGAATGTTTTCCCACATGCACACAAAGGCTGGGTGCTGCCCCTGGTGACAGAGGACTCAAGGCTGGGAGAATGTCACTATAGGCATAGGGTTGTAAATGTGTTTCAGCCTTCCAAGTCTTGGGAGATTCACCAAGCTGTGGCATTCCTACCCCCCCCAAACATTTGCAAACAATGTTGAAATTATTTCTATGGTTGATAGCATCCCTGGAAAGCCTCCTATGGACTCCTTAGGCATTGGGGTAAAGAGATATTTGTATAAAGGGACAGACATCTTCTCAAAGAATCATACAGCATGCAGTACCACACAGGGTGTGTTTGCATGCATTAGTGGGTGTTCAAAGTGAGATAATGGGACTTTTTTTGGGGGTGGGGTAGGCGATCCTGGGGTTGGAAAAATCAAGGAAGGTATCATATGGAGACTGGGTCTTGAAGTCTATGCAGGAGTTTTCTGGGCGGTGTTTAGGGAGGGGTAGATGATTCCAGTAAAGGAAACACAGGTCGGAGCACTGCAAACCTTGACAAGATCCTGATCGGAGGCCTGGGAATCTGGACTGTTTCTAGGTTCCCAACTCACTGCGTAATGAGAGCAAGCCATCCAGCCTGTGCATTTCCTCTGGCTCCCAACCCTGCACAGTCACATCAAACGGAGGGCAGAGTGGCTCCCTGCCTCTTACACACTGTCTGAAAGGGAGCAATAAGAGGCTCCATGTTAATCAAATATTGTCACAAATGCTGGAGGGATCTAATGGCTCTGGTTTTGCATTTCAAGGCTAAATTCTTTCACCCCACAGTCTGCCTGGCTTGAGTGGCTGATGCGATTTACGTGTCTTTTTCGTTTTAGCTTTTGGGAAATAAAAATCATATTAAGAAAATGGATGACAGCTTTCTTGGGATGTGCCTGCTCCCTCCTCTCTGTCTCTCTCTCCTCTCTGTACCCCACCCCACCCTTTGTAAACAAATGTAGTTTGGGGATGCTGAACTTGGAAAAGAAACTTAGCCAATGCACCAGAGGCACAGAGCTGGTTCTGAGTGTGTGATTTACGGATTAGTAGAAAGGGTTTGGAGGCATATGTGTTCAAATCCCACCTCGCTACTCTCAGCTTTCTGGGTTGCCTTAGCAAGCAACCACAAATGGAATGGATCAGAACAACAGGAATCTTGCATAGTTGTGGAGATGGGAGGGCATGTCATGGATGTTCTTCTGAAATCCTGAGGGGGAAAAATGTCATATAAACCCTTCCAAGCCCCTGATGGTGGCTGGCAACCCTCAGCACCCCTTAGCCTATAGACACAAGGCTTGTCTCTGTCTTCATGTGGGCACTCTCTCATGTGACAATATTGCAAATCTCCCTCTGTATTTCTCTGTATAGGCACACCTGTTACAGGACCTGGAATTCCCCTACATCCAGGACACCCCATCTCAAATCCCTTAACTTAATAACCCACAAAAGACCCTAGTTCTCCTATTTCCATACCAAGTTATTTTCAGTTTCTGGACAAATGAGTTTTTCTTTGTTGGGGGGGGGGTGCACCATTCCACAATGCTTCCATCCTATCCCAGTGTAAATGACTATACTTTCTCTCGACACTGAGCCAGGCAGGTGTCTAGTCTGAAATCAGAGCTGGCACAATCCGAATGCATCCACAACCAGACAATTGGCTAGGGATTCTCTGTGCAAAGCCTTGAGCTCACAGCTGAAAGGGCGGTGTTGTCATTAGTAGCAGCAAGAATATCTGAGTCATTGACTCTCATCCAAGGGCTCTGACATGAGGAGGGCGGGAAGAGCATACTCCCGAACATCTGGTAAACAAGGCCACAGTGCTTTCTTTCCAGCTCGGCTTTTTGGAATCCCATAGACCCCAGACACAGATGCCTGGAGAGTAAGATGATGGATGACCTACTTTTGTAAAGCATGGTCTTCTGAGCCAGACGGAGCCATTTTTATGAGATCAGCCGTATCTACTTCTGAGAGTCTATCACCGTCCAGACCCAAAGACCCACAGAGAAGAGAGGGGCGGGGAGGGTCATGGGGGTTCACTTGATATTCCAGGCGTTCCTCTCAGACATGGGTATGTAATTTTGCCCTAACTTCGCTTGGTCTCAAGGGCAAGGCTAGACGGTAAACTAGGTGGATAGAAGAGGACTCCATTTGCACAGTTGTGGGGAATCATCATCCACTCTGCGTGAAAACTTTCTATTGCGCCTGCTTATGTATGTGTGTGTGTGGAGGGGGGGGAGGTCACACACTCCAGGTCAGTAACTATTGTTAGCTGCTTTTATTTATTTTTGTTGTTGTTGTTGCTTTGTTTTTCTCTTTTTGGCTCTTTGAGGGGCCTGCCACCCAGCTTCCAAATAAACACACATGGAAATTTATTATTTCTTAGCTTGTTTCTAGCCAGCTTTTCTTAAATTATCCCATCTACCTTTTGCCTCCAAGCTTTATTCCATGTACCTTTTCTTTCCCTCTTATTCCGAGTGTGGCTGTGTGTCTGGGTGGCTGGCCCATTCTTTTCTTGCTCCTCCCTCTTCTCTTTATCCTCCTATTTAATCTCTCTGCCTGCCAGCCATGCGTATCCTTTCTCCTGCCTTGCTATTGGCCGCTCAGCTCTGAACTAGACCAAACAGGTGTTTTAGACAGGCAAAGTGACACAGTTTCATAGAGTTAAACAAATGCAACCTCAAGGAATGCAACACACCTTTGCATCACTAAACAAATATCCCACAGCATAATCAAATGTAAAACATACTTAACTTGTTCTACAACAAGTAGCCCTTCACTCTGTAAGTAAGCTCAATAAACTCATTGGTTCTCCAGTACATACTATGATGGAATTAAACCATGGGTCACAGGTAGAGAGGACAGACATCGTTCAATCCCCTTTCCCACACAGGAGAGGAATTTTATCAATGCAGCCCTCTTCCTTTTCCCCAGATACTGCCAACGCTGAGACTGGATGCCATGAATGTCTGACCCAAAGTTGCTTATACTCTTATGCCCAAAGTCACCTGCCAATGATGTCCATGGTCCTTGAGATGGGTGTCAAAAATCATACACAGTCTAGAAGCTCGCTGTGATGGTTAAGCTTTAACTTGACAAAATACAGGCTCACTGGGGAGATGGGCCTGTGTGGGATTGCCTTGGGAAGACTGACATAGTTAGTCTTCTATTGCTGTGATATGACCGTTTAATTTGTGGCTTGCAGTTTCAGAGGGCCACAGCCCATGATGGCGGAGCAAAGGTGTGACAGCAGGAGCAGCTGAGAGCTCACACCTTGATCTACAAGGTGGAGATGGAGAGTAGGGGAGGAGGAAGAAGGGAGTAGTGTGAACCTTTTGACACATCTCCTCCAACAAAGTCATACCTCCTAATCTGTCCCAGCCAGTTCTACTAAATGGGGACCAAGTATTCTAACAAATGAGACTGCGGGGCCACTTCCACTCAAACCACCACGAAGCCCCATCTCTAGTGTAGGTAGGACCACTCTCTGGACAGCAGACACAAAGGACACGAGTAGGAAGACCACTGGCTTGCATGCTGTCCTTGGGCCAGCTGCTTCCAGCCCTTGATGCTTTGACCTCCCTGCCATGAAGTGATGGGCGATGCCATTCTGTAAATATGTTTCTCTTATTGGTTAATGAGTAAAGCACTGTTGGCCAATAGGAAAGCAAGATAGGCAGGACTAGGAGACTAGGAGGAAAGAGGAAGTAGTAGGGAGGAGATCCTAGATGGAGGATGGAGAGAGAGGAATGCCAGCCCCTCTCTCCGGTTAGATAAGACCACATGAAGTACTTAGATTAATAGAAATGGGTTAATACTTAATACAGAGATAGCCAATAAGAAACAAGTAACTGGCCAACATCATTTATAGCTAATACAGAATCTCTGTGTATTATTTGGGGCTGGCGTGGTGGTGGAACCAGACCGGCTGGCAGGAAAAACCCTACTCATAACAATGAAGGGCCATACCACGAAGTGTGACCTAAAGCTAGCCTTTCTGTCTTACATTGCCTTTGTCTAGGGTGTCTTCACACAAACAGAAAAGTGACCAAAGTCACCGCATATGTCATAAGCTATGGAGTCACACAGGACTGTGGATTTAGATCCCAGCGGAGCTGATTGGAGAGAGTCAACTCAACCCTCTGAGTCTTGACTTTCTACTTGTCAAATGGAACCATGTGGGCTGGAGATGTAGCTGCATGGTAGAGCACCTGCCTGGGGCATGTGATGCCCTGAGTTCAAACACTGGAAACAGGAGTCTTAAGCCTTAGACCATTGTCCTTATATCTGCATGTCCTAATGTCGTTCTTACTGAATAATTAGCACGCCCATTGCATAATTGCAGAGATGCCTACTCAAATCTTTCACCCAATTGAAAATCGGGTTGTCTGTCCTTTTGTTACTTTCAGGTATACTTTACATACTATGGGTGAGAATCCCCTATCAGAAACACAATTCACAAATTTCTTTCTTGCATGCATATATATATGAGAGAGACATTCATTCATTTCAGGGTCTATTGTCAAATCCAAGGCCAGAGGTTTATCACTAAGAATTAAATGGTTTCAGCTCTTTTCATTAGGGGACCGATCCATTTTCCCAGACACCCCACATAAAGGATGGGATCTGAATGCAAGGCTGTCTTTCAGTTTTTACTCATCAACTGGACTCCCATCTTTGTTTCCCCCCGCCCAGTGGAGCCCAGGTAGTCAGAAAGCTTCCACAATGAACCTGAGGCACACATGGTGAGCACACATGGTGAGGGAACGGGAGAGGAAGCTAACTGGGCGATCTCGACCCATGAGTTAGATGTAACAAGCCACTGTGGTAGGACTTGTGAAATCTCAGAATACTCCACAGACTCAAGGGTGGCACGTGGACAATCAAGAGAGGTAAGGAGATGCCCTGGTAGATGCACAGTGGTCATTATAGACCATGCCAGAAGAAATGGCAGTGCCAGGAATAACTCAGCCTTGTTGATGAATGGCCAAAGAGCTAACACGGCTTTACAACCAACCCATGGCCTCTAACCCTCTAGGTATGGTCACAGTCCTAAAGAATAGAGTGGGGAGTGTCCAATATACCAAGAATCCCAGAAATGCCTCTAGCCAACCTATCTATCAAATAAGAGGATTTTGTGGTCAAGTGACATCAAAGTTCTGAGTAGAAATTGTCCTTCATTGTAGAGACCACAGTAATGTTTCTTATCATCACCGTGACAAAAAAAAACCTGACCCCCCAAAAATGCCTTAAATAAGGAAGGGTTCATTTAGGCTCACAGTTTGAGGGTGCAGTCCATCATGGCAGGGAAAGTGTGGCTACAGGAGCTGGTCACATCGCTTATGATTTTGGAGCCAGAGCAGAGAGAGATGAACACTGACGCTCAGCGCTTTTTCCATTTATTCAACCCAGGACCCCAGCCTAGGGGATGATGCTGCCCACATCCAGGATGGGTCTTCTCTGCTCAGTTAACCCTTCCTGGAAGCACTCTCACAGGCACACCAGAAATGTGTGTGTCTCCTAGGTGATTCTAAACTCTACCAAGTTGATATTGGTGATGGACAGACCCATAAAAAATAGACCCATTCTGTTATGAGAACTCACAACGTCCCTAAAGATGACCCATCTGAAAACACATTGTCATATTTAGTTTCATTTCATAGCCTGTATCACTCCTGTTCCTCAGGAAGGGACAAATCTTCCACCTGAATTTGTGTGGGTATCAATCAAGGAAGATTCCCTATGTCAATCTCTGCCATATACATGCTCACATGAAAACATACGTGTAACATATAACATCCCTCACATATTTATACCCCTCAGAAATAGTGGCCGTCTGCAGGGAAGAGGTACAGGACACTAGGTTCCAGTCTGACCTCTTTCATTTAAAACAGACGAGGTAGAATGCTTAGCACTTTGCCTGACTTGGGCACTGACTTGCTGTAATCGCTCTTAATATTTACTCCAGGGTCTGAATTTTTACCTATCAACTTTGCAGGCTTGTTTATAGAAATTGGATCTAATAGGAAATAGATCATTAACAGATGGCTTTTTGTTTGTTTTGAAAGGGTGTCTCATGAAGCTCAGGGAGGCCTTGAACAATGTAACTGAAAAGGACCAGGAACTCCGGATCCTCTCATCTCTACCGTCCAGGGTCCAGGTGCTAGGATCACAGGTGTATGCCACCCTTTCAAGCTTGGATGCTTTTAATGATTTTCTTCATCTATTTACCTGGATGTTTGTCTGTTTTATTATCTATCTATCTATCTATCTATCTATCTATCTATCTATCTATCTATCTAGCTATCTAGCTATCTATCTATCTATCTATCCATCCATCCAACTATCTTTCTATTTATTTGCTGTAGGGAGAAGTGCATGATCCAATGGCACTTCCTCAAGCTGGCAGAACTAGATTTGGACATGACTCTCAGCTCTTTGTAAAACTGGATAGAGTCCCTTACATGGCATCTTGTGCTTTTTTTCTCACGATAGGGGAAATTTGGAGTGGTGAAGGTTTGAAGAGAAGTCAAGGATGATGTCCCCAGGTGCCAGCAGGCCCTAAAGGATGTGCTCCCCAGCGGTACTTTTTTTTGCACAGAAGGCCTGGGACTGTGAAGAAAGAAGCCAAGGGACAAGGCAGCTACAGTGACTCAGAGGCGCCAGGAGAGTGGCCAGCAGCAGACAGACTTCCCAGTCCCGGGAATCTATTATTTAAACTCTGATTGTTGTCTTTATGCACACCCATTCAGACATCGCTCCATTTATAAAAGTCACCTTTTAATGGCACATGAAAGCCTCCTAACATCTCACCAAACCCAACGTCCTGGCAAGTGCCCAAGAAGATCGAGTTCAGCCTTCCAGGGCAGCATGGTAAAGAACTGGGTCATGGCAAGACTGTGCCTCACCTTTCCCATCTGCCAAATGGGTTTAGTCAGACTTCTGTGCCAGCCATTATCTGAGCTGTGGAAATCATCTCACATCTTGACCACATGGAAGGTCAACCAGCAGATGGTACATGAGTAGCACTCAACTCTATGGTGTGCTTTTGACATTCAGCTAGGCCACCCCCATAGAGAGACACACTGTATCAGCGTATTTGTGCGGCAGCGGAAAGCTGGAGCAAAGGAGGGGGTCTTAGCCCAGGCCCCTCTGCTCACCCGGTGTCTGGAAAGTGTCACTTTGTGTATCTGTTTATGTGGAAGATGGAAGATTGTGAACCATGCCATTTATCCAGACCAGAATAAAATTATAAATAAAATTACGTAATGCTTATGAAGTCCCAATTTCACAGTGATTAATAAACAGTAGGTCATAATATTTGAATAATATTTGAATACTTATTGCCCATTGTACTACACACACAGTCTCCCTACGTGATAAGACCTTCAAGTTAAAAAGTTCTTAAAGTTTAAATTTACACTTAATTTCTTTTTACAGTACTGTGGATTGAAAACAGGGCCTTGCATACATGGCTGTGTTTTGAAATGGAAAGACTATGGGGGGATGCGGGGGGGGGGGCAAATCACCAAAATGGCGAAAAGAAAAATGCGTGCTGTGTTGGGCTGAACTTGCTGCTTCGGCAGACGTGAACGCTCTTTGTTTGGTGCTGCATGTTACCTACAGTCACCTGGTGCACAACACTCCACCCAGCGCTCACCATTCACAGCCTCAAAAGTGCCGGGATACCCAGATGTTCCATTCGGAACCAGCGCCACATAGCCCACTTGTCAGCCCGGCCCAGACCCTCCCAAACTTCCTGACATTTGTGTCACGTCTATGTCAGGAATCTCTGAGGTTTTGTTTTGCATTTCAAGTCGACCAATGGATTGATCAAAACTATATTTTAACTAGGTATTTTGTGTATATTTTAGCATCTGCAGTGCAGGATGGGGAGATGGCTCAGCTGGGAAAGGGCTTATTTTAGCCAAGTCTGAAGGTCCGAGTTCCATCCCCATAGCTCCGGTTCAACAATGTACAACTGTAGTCCCAAGTCTGGGGAGATGAAAAGAGGAAGATCCTTTTGGCTCTCTGGCTGCCAGCCTTCAGGAATCAGGTATAGGAGGAGAGCCGATTTCAAAAAAATAAGGTGGAGAGCTGTAAGGGGAGGTGAGCATCAGGGCTCCATGTACAGGTTCTCTCTCTCTCTCTCTCTCTCTCTCTCTCTCTCTCTCTCTCTCTCTCTCTCACACACACACACACTAGGATTATCGTAATTCACATCTTGCCTCACCTCTCTGTCCCGCTCTTGGCAAAGGAGTTGGTCTTGAGGAGCAGCGGACACGCCAAATATCAAACACACTCAAGATGAGAGCTAAATAAATTAAAGGTCTCTGGGAGACTGGAGTATTTGGTGTGGCTATTCACATCATGGTAAAACAGGGTTGCAGGAAGCCACTGCGTAACCTTTTGTTTTTCTCTGTAGGTTCACACTCTGCTGTGAAGTCAAGACCCAAAGTCCCCTAGGTTGATTTCCCACAGTCTTCATGGGCAGCCAGTTCCCTTTCTACGGACATCTAGGGTTCCACTAAGTTCCACAGGACTTTTGTGCTGTTGCTACCTTTGTTCGGCCTCTCTGGAGACGCTCCTTTGTGGTCTCCTTCCTCGATACCAACCTTCTTCTCATCCATGGGACCCCCCAGGAGCCAATCAATCTCATCAGGTCATCAACCCTGCCAGGAAAACAGGTGCTCCATGCCTCTCTGTGGCCCTTCTACTTGGCTGGCTCATTAAGTCAAGGGACAGTGCTTTGGCTCAAATCAGGACTTTGAACCCAGGGCCTGGGGTCCAGTCTCCACACTAAAATGCTTTGGATGAGGGAATGCCCTTATCCAGCATTATTTCATGAGCCTTAATGGTTACATCTCAGGATGGAGAGCAGTAAGTTTGGGATAGGAAGGGTTAAATAAGGTATTAAATACAATCTAGTACAAATATCAGTCGGCAATGTTCCTTCATGTTCCTCATTCCTTTTGTGTTTGGGGTCTGAAAATAACATCCTCCCTCGTGTCTCTTTCTGGACAGGGCTTTGATGTTTTGCACCATCTAGGCAAACCATCTACGTAGAGCTGAGCTGTCCATTGCTCAAACCAGTGGTTTGCTACTGACGTTCTCTCAGCAAGGCCCCTGAGACTCCCCCTCCTTGGGCCTCTGTCTCCAGCTGGCCAGAGTCAGAGTGAGCCACAAACACAATGGAATCCTTCCCTCTGAATTGCTCAATACCATCTGCCTCTGCTGCAGGCCCCAGGCAGGGTGAGCAGTCCAGGGGTAGACAGACACACCATGCCTCCATCCAGCATCGTGTGTCGTGTGTTCTCTCTCAGATCTTTCTGGCTCCCTTGATCAAACAGTTTTCCCAGTCCCTTATCATCTTTGCCGCTGTTGTTTCTATGGGTATGTGTTGTGAATGTTTGTGTGTGCATATGAACATGTGGATTTGTGTGTAGCATAGAGTGTTAGAAAAACGCCCTGAAACTGGCTGGGTAGCCTTGCAGGCAAGCTCAAGTTCATGCCTGGAAATGACAGCTTTGGAGTGGTGTGACGGCCATACATTTCTGAGTCTGATTGGAAGACAGACCTGAGAAGTAAGCTTTGAGCCCATTCCCCAGGCATAAAGACACGGATGCTCAGCCTACTGCAACCCCAAGATCACACATCATTTGAACATAGTCCTGTGGCTCTTGGCACCCTTCTAATTCCAGCCCTCGTATAAGGGGCCTAACCAACAGCACCTCACCCATCTCCCAAGCTCTAGCCAGCCAGATCCAGATTGGGCCGAATTCAGTTCCCTACTTGCACAAAAGCATTATTGTTCAGGTCCTGTTTTCATGGCGGAAGTGGCCCATCTCAACTATAGGAGTCTTGGCCAAGCCTCAGGCATGAATGGAAGGTGCTTCTTCTGGCTGTTGGCTGTTGACAGCGGAGTTGCTGCCTTGGCCATGCCAGCATGTACTAACAAAGCACACAGCACCCAGGATCTGTAGAAAAGGCCTGCAAGGGCAGTGGAAATAGAAGCCTCCAAATTCCAGGAGTCACATGGTGTCTATTCTGAGGCCAGCCTCCCTCCCCTCTCCCACACTGCTATGCCTTGTCTGTAGAGCATCCATACCTAGTAGTGGTATAACAAGGGCTCATCTCTGTTTGGGTTTTGCAGACTAAGCCGTTTCATCAGAACAGGAACAGGGCCTTTGAGGGCACTTACTGGAGTCCACTCAGCCATCAACTAGTTAAATCAATGGGAGAAAGACCTCTTGTTGGAGCAAAGGAGGTCTGAGTTGTGTCTTTTGAGAAATCACCCAGCCTGAGGATGGCACTCCTGCTTGCTTATGGGCTGTCCTGGCCAGTTTTATGTCAACTTGACACAAGCTTGAGTCATCTGGAAGGAGGGAGCCTTAGTTGAGAAAAATGTCGCCATGAGATCCAGCTGCAGGCTGGATTAGTGACTGATGGGAGAGGAGGACCCAGCCCATTGTGGGTGGTACCATCCCTGGGCTGGTGGTCCTGGATTCTATAAGAAAGCAAACTGAGCAAACCATGGGAAGCAAGTCAGTAAGCAGCACCCTCCATGGCCTCTGCATCAGCTCCTGCCTCCAGGTCTGCGTCCCTGTCCTGGCTTCCTTCAATAATGGACTACAATGTGGAAGTGTAAGCCAAATAAACTCTTTCCTCCCCAACTTGATTTTTGGCCATGGTGTTTTATCATAGAAATCTATTAAACTCTAAGACATGGGCATCAGAAAAAAATAGATCAAATGCATGTTGTGATCAGTAACTTCAAGGGGCTGGGATGCAAGGAGGGATGGTCTCAGCTCAGACAGTGTTGACATCATCATGGTTCTTCAAAATTCATTGGAGAATAGTTACCACCCAATTGCTCTGGGAGGAATGAACGAGGCTCTTTTTAGAAAGCATGTGCAAAGAGAAAATTATTTTCCTCCTTCTTTTCATTCAAAGTTTTGACGAATGGGGATGGTGTTGATTCTAGTGCAGATGCTAGTAACTTTCATGATACTGAGGTCCAATAATAGAAATATCAAGAAAGAGAAAGTGGAGAATGGGGAAGAAAGGGAGAGGGGGAGGGGGAGGGAGGAAGGGAAGGAGGAGGTTGGTAGGATTTGGAAGAGGAAAAGAGGAAGAATGAAGAGGACTCCACTGTTTATTGAGTATCTATTATGTGCCACAGACCATGTGGGTTCTTCCTTACCACTTTGCCTCTGGTGAGTTTGTCCCTCCATGGCCCCAACAGGGGCCATCACATCTCTATGTGTAATCAGGGAACAGATGCCTGTTTTAAGCTGAGACAAGGTTGAGTGTCACATTACTTATTGTGCACGGGAGAGTGTGGCAACCACAACAGACACCTCTCTACAGAAAGAGACAAGAAGCTGAGCTTCCAGAGGGAAGGCAGAATGGTCTCAGGAGAATCAAGCAGGCCTCCTACTCTGAGCAGTGCAAGGGCTTCCGGGACCCGTCCCATTAATCCCCATTCCCTTTGGATTGAGTGGAAGGGTTGGAGGTCGACTTCTTGCAGCCCCTGTACTGGCTGTGGCAACACTCAGAGTTTTACCTACTCAGCCCAGTCTTACTGTCCCACAGAAGAACAATGGTGACTAGTTGAGCACTTGTAATAACGAAAGCTTGCTGCTTTTGGAGAAGACACAGTATCAGATCCCAGCACCCATAAAGCAACTGACAAATACCTACAGGGAAATCCCATGCCCTCTCCTGGCCTCTGTGGGTACTGCATGCACACCGTGCATATACATGCACTCAGGCAAAACATCCATACACATAAAATAAAATTAAAAAGAAAAGTAGATTCAAGTGGGTAGAGAAACTCCCATTTGCCCTTTATTGTTGCTTTTTTCCCCCTAGACTTCTCATTTAGGTCAGTTGTGGGTGGTGACGAAAATTAAGCAACCCTGTGGATTCTGAAGCGAATGAGCTCACTTTCCTTATTTCACAGCAGAAGGGTCAATGACTTGCCTCAGGCACACATCTGTTGGGAAACAGAGGCAAGCCTGCCACTGGGACCCAGGCAGGGACACCAGGCTGGTGGTGGCCTTGTGGTCTGTCTTCCCAACACTGCTTTGAGTAATCAGGAGACTGTGCACTGGGCACGTCCGTGCTTTCTTACCACTTCCCAAAGAGACGGCAGCAGAGCCCGGACCCAGATGTTGCAGACACAGGAATGAGATGGTATCAGAAATCCAAGCATCCTTTCCCACATCCCCATGAGCCGACAGTGAGTGTGCATGATGGGTCACGATGACCCCAAACTCATCAGTGTGACCACTCGTCTTAAAAACTCAGTGAAACAAAGAGAAGGTTGGAGTTAGCACTGAGGCAATCCCTCTGGGGTATGCACAAGGAAGAAAGCCACCCTGTGCGGTGTTAGCTAATTTCCAAAGAACTTCCCAAAATTGGTTAATTAAAATATTAGTGTATGTGTATGTATGTTTGTATGTATGTATGTGTGCACCTGCAGGTAATGAATGCAGAGGCCGGAGGACACCTTTTGGTACTGTATTTCAGGTGTGTTTTTTAGGCCAAGTATCCCATTAGCAATGATCCAAAAATTCTAGGCTGAGGGTCTAGCCAGACCCAAGGATCCACCTGTCTCAGTCTCTCCAGAGCAGGCATTACAAACACACCACCAGTGTCTGTTTTCAATGGTCATTTGCAGGGTGTCCATCACTGACAACAAGGTCAGAAAAGTGCGGGCAGGGGTCAAATGTATTTTCCCCCTTTAAATAAAGTTTTAGCAGAACAGAGCACAAATATTTTCCTAAGTGGTATGTGTGGGTCCCTCTGACGGGAACACCTGTGTGGTTGCAGAGACTTGCAAAACTCTGAAGTGTTCCCCGCCTGGCTCCATGCAGGGATCTGACCCCTGGCCCAGAATATCTTTATTTCCAAAGCTCAAAGCATTCTTTTAAGTTTGTTCAATTCAGATGTGCTTAAGTTGGATGAGTGGGCAGATCTTAGCACCTACATGCTGGGATTTTATCAGTTAAATTATTTCATTGTTTTTAAGTGAATTTTATTTAGGAGTAAGGAGATGCTGTGTGAAACCTGGGATGGTCAGCTTCTTCTAGAAACTAGAAACCCAGAACCATGCATATCTGGCAATCATTGGGCAGAGTCTAAAGCAGGCAGGTCCTCCCCGACTGACTGTCCTCAAGTCTCCACCTCTCCCTCTCACCTCTTCCTCACTGAGACTGAGTCGTACTTGTCATGTAACATGTTACATGAGTCCACTTGTTCTTGAGTCCACATGAACTCAGCAGTAGTGGGTTCCTTCTGGGAGAGAGCAGATGAGGTATTGTCTCAGATGGTGCAAGTTATATGAAGAACAGTATTGGGGAGGCCTCTGGAATGGAGCCCAGTGTACACAGCTCTTGTCTAGTGGGAAGCCAAAACCCTGTATTGGATCGCTACAACCACAAAACTTAGGCTAAATGGGTAAGCCTGTGAGCACAACACACACACACACACACACACACACACACACACACAAAACATGAACACACACCAACAGAATAAATGAGAAACAGCAAAGAGAAAGGTAGGAAATAGTCTTATCCACATAATTTTACACTTAGATGAAATTCTGTGAATCTGGCAGCCATTGATGCTAGGGAATACAGGCTAGCTGTGCAAAACTATGCTGGTACCTCCAACCTTGTTAATGACATTGTCACCAGTGACATGCTTTTCCAGCTTGTCCCAAACACAGTCCACCTGAGTTTCCTCTTGTAGTATCCTGTATATCCAGGTTAAGTAGAACCAATAATTATTTTTTTAAAGATTTTGACTGAAAGCTGAAACAGGTTAGCTTGTAGGTAGAGGTAATTGTATCATCATCATCATTCTTGTTGTTATTGTAATTATCATTATTATTATTATTATTGGGTTTATTGCTATATTTTTTTTAACCTACATGTAAATTTGGGGCAGCTTCTCACAGGGTAGGATTGTCATCTAGATTACTGGGCATCTTTGGTTTAGACCCTGACCTACAAAATACTGTTATTGCCTTCTTCAGTCCTTGGAGGTGTTTAAAGGCCGCTCCACATACCTCTATTATTCTTTACAGGGGGCATTCAGCTGCTGTTGAATCCACTAGCCACATATGTACCCACCTTCTAGATAGAGAGATGTGCACAGAAAGGGGAATTGACTCCAAACACCTTCGCATGAATTGAAGAGTTACTCCAGGGATTGCCTTACTTCCCAAGCATAAAAATGATACCATTCTTACTAGCTTCTGCCTTATATAGCCAGAGAAGGAAAAGGTTGGGCTGCTCATTGTTATGCAAATGAGATGCAAAAAATCCCGAACTCCAGCGGCCCCCTCCAACAGTGGCTTAAGAGAATCTCCCAAGATGTTTCTGCCACATGTGCAAGACATTAAAATTAGTCTGAAGCTCATCTGAGGAGCTGTTCTGACATTGCCATATGTCGGGAGCGGGGCTGCCCCTCCCGTTCAGCAAACATCTTAAACTGTTTTCAAATGATTTAGGTTCACCAAGACCTAAAACGTATTTTCCCTCCTTCTGAGTACCTTTACCCTCCCATTTAAACCCCCGAGTATTTTGAAGGGAATTCAAGCCACATGTTTACACTTGACTTGGTTACATGTTGTTTCCTGAGAGACATTTGCTGTCCAGACCGACTGTGAGAAATATATATTAAATGTATGGATATACAGACATTGGTATCTACCAGTGCATATCTTAGCTGATATTATTGGTTATTTTTAATTTTTATGATATTTATTTGTTTAATGTGTGTGCTGGGGAGAGGTACATGTCACAATGCACACGGAAAGGCCAGAGGCCAACTCTCAGGAGTTTGTTCTCTCCTACAGCCTTGTGGGTCTTGGAGTTCAAACTCAGGGTAAGACCCTTGGCAGCAAGTGCCTTTACCCAGTGAGCTATCTCGTAGTCCTCACCTGATAGTATTAAGGTTAAGAAGGAATAGAAGTGTAGCACAGCTATTGTCCTTAGCGACACTTCTGCTGGCAGAATGGTGAGCTTATTTGAAACGTTTCACCAAAGTGTGGATGGATTTGGTTTGACAAAAGGACATCCAGGTGTTAAGGCAGAGAGGCAGGAAGACAAAAAAACGTTACTGGGATATCCTCCCAGGCGCCAGGACCTGGCAAGTGTAACCTGAATCGCCTTCCTTCCCACCAGATTCCAGCTTTTTACATTGTAACAAGTGAAGGGCTCAGTTGTGCCCACCTGTGCCGCTGCCTGTGGACTCCCCTCTCACTTTCCCGGCTCTTCAGAGATCTGATGCCTCCTGGCTAAGGCCCATTGTTCCCCCATAAGCTATTGCAAGGGACTGGATCTCTGTGTCTCCTTGAACTTCCTGTATCGAAACCCTTGTGCCCTGATGGTAGTGTGCGAAGCCCTTAGGGATCTGGTTAGGTCATGATGGAGGAGTCATCATGGATGGGTCCGTGTCCTTATGAAAGACACTTGAGAGAGCACCCTTGCTCTGCTATCACCTGGGGTCATGGTGAGAAGAACATCCATGAAGAATGTAACTCCCACTAGACATGGAATCTCCCGAAGCCCTCTGACTTTGGGCTTTCCAACTCTGAAATGTAAGAAATAAGTTCCCATTGTTTATAAGCCTCAGTCCAGGATATTTCCTTACTGCATCCCAGCTGAGATAGTTCTCATAACCAAGGACGTTATTCTGCATTTGATTTATTATGTGTGTGACACACGAATGTTGGCATGCAGGTGTGATTTCAGATATGTGTGTGCTGGGCATACACATATGTGTGGAGGTCAGGGGTCATCATTCAAGAGTCAGTCTCTCTCTCTCTCTCTGTTGTGGGTTATGGGGATCAAGTTCAGGTAATTGGGTTTGTGTGGCAAGTACTGGTTGGTACCCATGAGCCATCTTGCTGATCCCATTATTCGTCATTTAATTACTGCCCTGATGATTTCATGGCCGCAAGCCTTAACCAGTGCTGAACACTATGCACACATTCTCGTTTGACCCTCACAGAAATGCCTTCTCCATTCCCCCTCCTCCTCCTTCTTCCCCCTCCCCTTTTCTCCTCCTCCTCAGCTTCCTACTTCTCTCCCTCCCTTCTCATCTTCCCTCCCACCTCTTCACCCCTCCTCCTCCCTCCCTCCTCCTCCTCTGTATTCTCTCCCTTTTCCAACTCTCCCCCCTCCTCTTCTCTCCCTCCTCCTTCATAACCATTGTCCTCCCTCTGCATGCAAGGCTCGAATACCACAGCTGAGCTCATACCCCACATATGTGGAATCTGCAGACATGGAAGCTTCTTCTGTGGACCTGAGCCCTGGCGGCCATCCTCCCCAGCAACCAGTCTGCTCTAGCCACCGCCTGCATCCCGTTCGTGAGCCCTGCTTTATGATGGCTGCTGTAGCACTCAGCCGCCCCATCGGCCAATCAGGCATTACAAATAGGAGTTTCCATAACCCTCAGTTGTGAGCCTTGTTGTGGGTAGGACCTTTGGTCAATATTAGTACTTTACTGTTCCGTGGTTACTGTTGTTATGAGACCAGCTCTCATGTAGCCCAGGCTATCCTTAAACCCACCGTTATGATAAAGCGTGTGGGGACCTTCTCAGATTTCACGGCGGGCAAGGATCACTGAGACAGAGGGACAAACATGCCAGGCAGACAGAGCTTAAGTGAGACATCTTATTAGAAAGGGGAGGGAAGGGGGAAGGAAAGAGGAAAGAGGTAAAGAGACACAGAGACAGAGAGAGGGCAGAAGAGAAGAGAGAACAGGAAAAGTCCTGTGTGCCTCAGGGGAACAGCAGGAAAGAGAGTTTAAGTGGATGGGATCTTTCTTTAAAGGGGTCCTTTGCACCTACGTGCAGACCACACAACCATGGGCTGGCCATAGTACCGCCTGAGTGCATTCTGCCAGGTGCCAGGGACAGGCCAGCATAATGCCTGAGTCCTACACCCACTGTGTAGCCAAGGTTGACCTTGAACTCCAGATCCTCCTGTCCTCAATTCCCAAAAGCTGAAGTTACAGGTTATTCAACCATTCCCAATGTAGTCAGTGCCTAAATGAGGTGGATCTTGGGCTGCCGGATGTGCTGGGTAAGACTCTCCCGACTAAGCTGTTGGCAGTTGCCCCACTGGACCTGAAGGACATGGAATAAGGCGATCCAAGGGCGGAATGTGTGCTTCCTGATGTTGTCTCCGTGCAGAATGGGGAAAGATTGTGATTACTGGGATCAAGAGGAGAAGGAGTTGCTGGGAGCTCCGGGGCGGGGGGTGTTGGAGAGACGTGGGTCAAAGGGCACACTTTGGGGACTGTGGCCTCATAATGATGCTCTGTGTTTCGGAAGATTGCTTTAGAAGTCACTATTCAACAGGCAAGGCATTCATAGAGTTGAAAAAACACAAGGTAGAAGGGAGGGTACTGCAGAAGCCCTTCAAGCCGGAGCCAGGATGCCCAGAGCCCTGGTCCTCCAAGGCAACCAATGATGTCGGCTTCTTATTTATCTTTCTAGAAATGTCTTACACACACACACACACACACACACACAGAGAGAGAGAGAGAGAGAGAAAGAGAGAGGGAGGGAGGGAGGGAGAGGAGAGATACATTAATATAATAAGTGGATTGTCTTTCTTATATGCATGTTAATACATTATAGATGCCATCAAATATTATTCATTTATGTTGGCCTTGTGTTTGTGGTCCAGGAGATTGAACCCAGGGCATCCTGGGTGCTAGGCAAGGAAGGCCCCCACCACTGAACTACACCTCCAGCCCCCTTTGAAGACAGTTTTTCTTTTTAGTTTGAATCAGGGTTTCACTAAATTGCCCACAGTGACCTTGAACTCACTAAGTATACCAGGCTGACTTTGAACTTTAGGAGCCACTTAGTCTTCCTATGAGCCTGGGATGACAGCCTGTGGCCCCAGACCCAGTTCTCCCATCCCTATTAACCATCGTTTAGCTTGCCCAGAGGGTGATTCTAAACAACCTTCTTAACCATTTTCCTCTAGCTTCAGTATAAAACTTTAGCGCAATCTGACTCCTTGAAAAAAAAAAAAAAACCCTCGATTTCCAGAATGACTTGTGTTCATTAAGATTGCCTCTCAATTGGATGGGAGTCCCTGTAGGTTAGGTCTGGCATCTGACATCATGATACCTCCATCACACCAGGCACCCCCACTGTCCCACAGATCTGTCCTAAATCCCGGAGGGAGGATGAGGGACCTGACTCCGAAGCCATCTTCAGCCCAGGTTGCCAAGTAGGACCAGCCGGCCATGCTCACACACCCAACTTGGAGACGAGAAGCTAAAGCAGGGGGATGGTGGAGTTTGAAGTTCTGCAGAGGCTTCTGATCAATGCTCCTCCATGGCTCCTGGGTCTCTAGGTGGAATGCTGGCCCCCGATGTCTTTAATCTCCTCTGAGCTGCCTCCATTTTACGTTGTACAGGGTTCTCATGTTTGCTTTCAGTCTCTGGGCATCTCAGAAGCTTGTCCTGCCTGAGGCTGTCCCTCCACTGGCCAGGTTTCTCGCCGCCACCCCCATCCCCACGGGGATGTCTTAGGGCTAAAAGAAGACTGAGGTGCTTAGAGCTGAAGACCTCAGGTTCTAGAAACAAGCTCACCTTCTTCATGGAGGTAGGCAAGCCCTTCAGTGTGCTTCTTAACAGGCTTTCCCTATCCAGAAATTCTCTTTCTGCTGAAATGTGTGTGTGCGTGCACGTTTTCATGCATGCACATAGAGGTCCAAGCCTTTCCTCTGTCTCAATTGTCCCCTTGTTTTTAGTTTGTTTGTTCATTGGAGACAGAGTCTCCCTGATGAACCTGGAGTTCACCAAGTAGGCTAGTCAGGCTGACCAGCAAGCCCCAAGGCTCGGCTTGCCTCGGTCACTCCAGGACTGGGATTGTAGGTGCACACAATGGTGCCTGGCTTTACAACAGGGGTCCTCATATTTGTAGGCATTGAGTCATCTTCCCAGGCCCCTCCTGCAATTCCCAGAGCTTATGCCTCTGCATCACCATGCAGCAGACCTGGAGGCCTGGCACGGTCCCTGACAGATCTGACTCAAACCTCAATTTTTCAACCCTCCTCTGCCTCTGGGGTCTTCCTTGGCCACATTGAAAACTGATTTTCCCATCATCCGCCTACTCCACGTTACATTTTCCGGCGCAATTTCCTTAGAATAATCCCTTGCTCCCCCAAGCAATCCCCAAGACTGGAGTTGACATCTCTCTACCCACACAGGCCTCCACCACCACCTCTAAGTTTCCCTCGCCACCATCCCCTATTTCCTTTCTCCGAAATGACTCTTGTTTTCCAAGGAGGCTTTCCACTTGGTACTTGTTTGGGAGAGCTGGTACCGAAGAAGGGGTCACTCCTGTGTTTCAGACCTCACAAACCTTGGCATTTTTATGCGAATTCAGATGGCTGGAACACCCAGCCACAGCGGATTCATGTACTGTTGGCATGGCTGATCTGCCAACAAAACTTCAAGAAGTTTATGGGTTTGTTAGAATTACATGGCAAATCTTGGAAGAAGTCTCAGTGTTATGTAATTACTGGAAGGAGGAAAAAGGCCTGGAGTGGGGTCTCTCTCTGTGTATGTGTGTGTTTTCTGCCTCTCTGCTTTTCTTCTTTAAGAAAGAAAGAAAGAAAAGAAAACCAAACTTAATACAAAGGAATGTGTGAAAAGCAGCAAAGCTAACAGATCCAGGGCTTTTGGACGGCTGCTCAAGAGACAAAGGTCAAAGTGCGTTCAGCTCAATTGTCTGCATTCAAGCGCTGACAAGACAGAACAGGCCTCCAGCACTCAGGGTTCTGGCAGAGCATCAGGCTGGATGCTTCCTGCCCCTAAAGAGGACATAACACACATCCCAGCCCACATTCATTCATGGATAGGAAGGAGTGGCCAACATCTCCGACCAAATCACTGCCGTGTACTGGGACTGGTAAGGAATCCCACTGTGCATATGGCAGGAGCTTAGTGAATAGTCGTAAATAAGGGAGAAGGTCCGGGTTCACACTTTGGATCACAGCATCTGTGATTACCATGGTTACCAGAAGACACGTCTTGGTGGAGTCAGTGGGGGACTTCATTTGTCTTTGGATGGGTACTGGATGTATCCTGGACACAGTGAGACTCGTGTTCCTGAAATGCTCACACTATGGAGAGAGAGAGACAGAGACAGAGAGCTGTAACAGCCAGCACTTGGCTGGCTTTGGTTCATGGGGCTGTCTCTCTATCAGAGGTAGTGTCTCTGCTCTTGGCTTCTTTACCTTGGTCCTCCAAGTCTGCCTGCAGTCTTCCCCCTGTGGATGTGATCCAGAGGTCAGCCAAAGATTTGGGCAGAGTTTATACATGCCACCTGGGGGTGTTCCCATCTGGCTCCTTCCTTTCTGAGAGTGTACAGAGAGGCTCCAGCGACTGCTTTTCAGGCTGGGTGCCATGGGAATAGGAAATTTACTGTAGAGTCACTTCCTCCCAGACACTAGGCTTTTCTGGAACTTTCCTTCTTCCAGTTGCTTTCTAGCGCCTTCAAGCTCTATTGTTTTGTTTTTAAATTTGGGCAAGGCAATTGTTGCTAACTGACAGAGATGATCTGTCTGTCCATCCACCCATTCATCCACCACCCATCCATCCATAACCTGTCCATTCATCATCGTCTATCCATCCATCATCCATCCACCAATCCAACCATCCATCCATCCATCGATACATCCATCACCTTCCTTCTCTCTCTTTTTACCAATAATTTGTAGTATTTTTCTATCAATCATCAGTCATTTAAATTAGCTAATACAAGTATGTATTCTTCCACTTGATTCTGAATTATTCATCATGAGAAAATCACACCTGTACAGAGATTTGCAGCCAGGGAAATACTGTTGTACGTTTTGAATTTATTTAATTTTCACCAATCTACTATGCTCTAAGATTTATTGTCACCCCCCTTTGCAGGGATCAGAGACTACTGTCAGAGGTCACATGGTGCATTGCATGGCCTTTCCGCTTTGAGGTCCCCACCCCCCATGGTCTGAAATGGCTGTGGTTGGTTGCCCACATCATGTCAGTCTGGGCATCACAGAAGGTTAGGAGATAAAACTTCACTCTCTTTGTTCATGTAAGTCTCCACCCATCCTCTTTTAGCTTTTTCAATGACAACTCTGTTTTTGGTGGAAGGAGAGAACCAAATCCTACAAGTTGTCCTTTGACCTCCACATACTCACTGTGATGTAGGCTTGTGTGAGTGTGCATACACACTCATGCACACATGCACACACACAATACAATAAATAAATAAGTGTAATTTAAAAATTTAAAGGTGAAGTAGTATGTTATTTTATAGCTATCTCCCACTTTGTTAAAATAATCTCATTCTATTATTACTATTATTATTATTAGTAGTAGTAGTATTTCTCATATTCATAGTAATTTTGAGACAAAAATCTCACTATGTAACCCAGATTGGCCTTGAACTCACAAACCTCCTGCTTCAGGCTTCTGAATGTTGACATTACAAGTTTGTGTGCCCCACACCTGGCATCTGGCATCTTCTTTTTAAGGACCATGTTGGTATGATGGTTGGGGTGGTCTGAAGCAGTCCATGGACCAGCTCACTTTGGTTCAATGACAGTTCCAGTGGCCTTCTTAGAACTTTGTAAGTGAAGCCCATACTTTGAATTCCACTATGGACTGAGCTATTTATTCATTAAGTCAGAGCTCCCTGATTGGGCTAGAGATGGGCATGTCCTCCTAGGCCCTCCTGGAACTGTGTCCCCAGACACATCACACTTTGCTCCCTGATTCCGCCTCTGTGGACGCCCTCCCGAGACGCAGACACCCTTCCGGTATGCACAGCCATAGATCTGAGGCGTGGAAGGGGGCTCTGCTTATATGGAAGTACAGTGGGGATTGAGTATGCTTCCTCACATCTGCCCATGGCCCAACACAGTACAATTCAGGCTGGCAAAAGACAAAGGTATGCTGGGGACTGAGCCATTTCACTCGGTGCCACACCATCCTGGTGCAGATCTCCAGGGAGACTCGAGGTCTGGAGATCAAATATCCACAACCTCTGTATCATTGTGGATGTGTGTTCTTCCAGACAGAGAATAGAAAAGATACTCAACAGCTTATCTATACCTTTTCAAATAGTCTATAGGCCTCCATTGATTTCATGCCCAGGGTTTGGCAAATACTGAGCAGGAGTCTGTAACTTTTGGCAAAGCTGCTCGGATTTTCTGTGTTTGGCTAGCTCTAATATGGACCAAAAATAAATAAATAAATAAATAAATAAATAAATAAATAAATAAATCATTGCTTCACTAGAAGCATGTTGGTGAGAATCAGATTAATGTAGACTAAGTAAGTATTTATGTTTGTACCCAGTACATGGAGAGACCGAACATTTATTACTATGGTCATTATAGTTTGTTAAATATTAGATTCTTCCCTGTCTCTACAGACCTAGGGCTAACTCACTGACCACATTTTTAATTGAATACTTGTGCACCTCTATAATTATTTCTTTAGGGGAAAAAAACCAACAAAACCCTCTTTTCACTAGACAGGGATTTTCCGGGTCAAAGGGGGCACACTTTTTGAAGTCTTTTGATATGTTAATGAAGGGCTTCTAGAAGGAGATTGGCTGAGTATATTATTCCTCAGGTATAATTCCCCTGGCTGTGGAGGCTCTCCACACTAAATTATCGAGGTTGTTAGTGACATTTTCAAACCTAAACTCTGAAGTCCTGAAATGAAAAGCTGGATTAACTTGAACAAAAACTAATTAGTAGCAGTCTGCAAGGCCTGGAACCACAATGAGGTCAAGGCAAAACCCGGAAGCCTTGAGTTGACTGTGGGCTGTTGGGTGTGGTGGGTTGCCCTTACATCCTCATCTTTCCTTGGAGCGCACTGCGGCTGCAGGGCTCAGTCCCGCCCCACCCTTCGCCTTGTGTTTGCCTTCACCTCAATCAGCTTTCTCTTGAGAAATCGATTCTCTGCTATGACCAACTGTCAGCCCCAGCCGTTGGAGAGCAAGGCAGGTGGCTGAAGCAGGTAGATTTGGGGGCGAAGGCAATGGGCAGGTGTGACTTCCTTTTGGTAATGAGCTCTGGAAAGGTGACGGAAACCTGATGGAGTCAGGATTGGGGTTCTGTAACTCCAGGGCCCCCAGGAGGGCAATATATCCTAGGCATTTTCGCATGACTCACAGCCTATCTCGTTTTCACTAGGAAGCAGGGACAGGGGTAGGCAGGCTGTCTGCTTCCTTTGCTTTGAACCCAAGAAACTGACCCAGGCAGGTTGCTTCAGTGGGCCCCTTGCTTGCTGGCCTCCAGAAGGTTTTCGCCATGGGAAGCAGCAGACAGAGAAGAGAGGGAGGGAAGTATGGAATGAGAAGGTCAAAGCCGGTGTGACCTTTCTTTCCAAGTGGGTGCTCCTTTTGCCATCACTCTTCCATGGCCTTGGCTTGCACCATTCTCCGAAGACCTCACAGGCCTAAAGGATGCTAGGTAGCATATCTATCATATTCTAGCTGCTCTTAACTTTGTCTGAGAGAACTTTCCCCTTCTGACTGAGCATGCTGTGTGAATCTGGCCGAATTCCATGACTGCATTCCAGCTTGCAGCTTCTCATGCTGCAAGAGAGGCGGTGTGCCGGGCACACCTGATTTAGTGAGTGCTGAGATTTAGTGGGTGATGTTTCTAATTCACAGAGTCTCCATTGGGATGACTTAGTTGATGGAGGGGTGGGGCCACAGGGGAACTAAGTATGTCTTATTAAGCCCGCCCCACATAATTTCTCCAGCATAACAAGGTTTGGGCTGTCAGACTTCTTCCAAAGTAGTCAGTGCTCTCACCCCCTCATCACTGTCCATCTGCCAATCACCTCAGGGAGAACATCTCCACCATCATCCAAAACATCCACGGGAAGGGACAGGGCCACTGGTAATAGGCTACAAAGAAATGAGAAATCAAGAGGACCTGAGATTACCCATGAACCTATCTCAAATCCCCCTTCCTTTTTTTCTTTTAAAGACAGGTGCTCATGTATCCCAGGCTAGCCCCCAAAACACAGCAGAGGATGCCTCTGAATTTCTTATCCTCCTGCCTTTAACAACCAAGTGATGGGGTTACATGGTATTGGGGCAGAACCTGGAACTTTGTGTATTCTATCCACGGAGGCACATCTGCATCCATACAAGTGGCTTTGAGTGACAGCTTCACAAGGCGCTGGTGAAGTTAACTGGGAGCTGTCCCCAGATCACCATTTAATCCACGACTGACTTGTAGGTCTTCCTCCCCAGCTCTAGACAGACCCACAGGTGACACACTCCAGCTAAAAGCCTTTTAGCTTCCCTAAAGGAAACCCCTGGGAAATTCTGGGCAATGTTTCCAGCACAGAGAGCAGCGGCAGAAAGAAGGGATTGCTTGTCCCAGTCAGTCCCATGAGATAAACTGCCAGGAAATAGAGGCCTCCAGAAGAAGAGATACAGTAGAACCAAAACTGTCTAGGGTGGGCACAGTGTCACAGGTACCCTACACACTGCACTACAGGGTAAAATGGGATCTACCACTCCGGTAGAAGAGCCTGTGTGTGTTGAAGACACATTCCCTAACAAGGTTGTCCTTAGTTCAGAGGTCAGAATCAACTTGGGGTCCCCTGGGCCTCCATACTGCTGCTGCTGGAGATAGAGATGACTTCTGTGCATCTGATAACTTGTGAGAATGACACAGATTCCTCTTCTCGAGTGTTTACCTTGGCAGCAGGAGGAAGGGACAGTTAGGAGCATCCCAGGTACACTGGGCAGGGAAAGGAGATACTCATAATCCAAAGCTTGGCACACCAGAGTTACCACTCCACCAGACGAGTAGCCTAACCCAGTGTGACTTTAAGTTTTCTAGTTGAATGAGGAATCACATGAGGACGTATTATTTCTTCAATTAAAATTTCAGTGTAATAGGCACAAGGAGAGTGGGTGCTTCAAAGTCCTGGTACCTGGCATAGTAAATGCTTCAGTATCTCAATGCATTGCAGCTAGGGGCTTGGAGAGAGGGCTCAGTGTTTAAGAGCACTAACAATATTTGCAAAGGTCTGAGTTCAACCCATGTGGGGCAGCCCACACCCAACTGTAACTCCAGGTCTAGGAAGATCTGCTGCCCTCTTCTGGCCTTCTAGGGCACTGCATGAAAGTGATTCACATACCCACACATAGATGCACATAATAAAATTGAAAAACAAATAGATTACATTTGACAAGGAGTGAATGCACAAGGAATGAATTGATGGTCTACTTATTGAATGGAGCTTGGAAGTATTTGAAATACAACTAACACCATCCAGCACTTAGATGTGCTCAACTTTGCTATAACTGATAAGGCACCTACTACTATTAAATGTCAGTAAAAGTCCTTACCTACATTCATTGGAACTGGGACACAGAAAAGCTAAGAGACATCCCAGAGTCTAGTCTCTCTGGGAGGCTCCTCTGAGCTATTTGTGCTTGCCTTGAGATAGGAAGATGTGTGTGCTTCACCCTTTAGCCTATTGCACTTAAAAGGGGGGAATTAATGTTCATGCAAAAGGCATCATGTGATCTGGCCTTTGGCCTCCAGAACTCACATAGACCTAGGAGATTAACTAAGTTTTCCCCAATGTTCTTATGCAACAGATATTGTGGGAAGAAAATCGCCAGGTTGTGTAATCTTTCGTTTTAAAATGAACCTTAGGTATAGGCTCAACTACTGAAATCTGAAGGGAAACGAAGGTTTGGAGAGGCTGAACAAACTTGCCCAAACTCACCCAAACTCGTCCAGCCTGAGGGCAAAAGGTGCTAGTGGCCCAGGGTAGGAGGCTCTGTCCACTCAACTTGTCAATCTGGTATCTACACAAGAATGGCCATGGGGTTGGTGTGCATTGAGGACAATCAAACAAAAAAAGGCAGCACCCTAATGTCTTTTGAGGATTGTGAGCCACACGAGTTTGCTGGCCAGTTCCAGACACATCCTGCACCCACAGATGTGTCTGCTTCAGCTGACCATTCCTTCTCAAACCCTCAAACACACGGCCAAATGCATTCATTTCCCCAAATCCTGGAGCAAAGGCGTTCACACTAATGGGAGGTGGAGACAGCTCTTATCTTGACACTTGAAAAGAAAGCCTCCCCTCTTGGCATCTCCCTGTCCTGCACCGTGCTGCTGACATGGAGACCTGCTGGAAAGGGACCCCGTGTCCCGCTTTGATCCTGGGGCAGGCTGGGTAATCTCTGGTCTTCCAGACCTCACTGGCTCTGTGTCTTGGTTATGATACTTATGACTTGGAATCATGTCTCTTTTGCTTGTTTGGTTTTACTCAGTCACCATCCCAGGCAGTAAGAAGTGGGATTTCAGAATCAAAAGGAAGCGTGAGGGTGAATGGTTTGGCCAGCGGGGTGGACCTGGTCCTGACATCGCTCATACCTTCACTTCAATACTTCAACTCTTGCAGCTGTCCAAGCTGTAGTTTTAATTTGAGGACCCATGGCCCCTTTTATGATAAGCTATAGATACATGCTCAAAGCCTACAAGGGCTGGAGAGATGACTGTTTCAGGGGACCTGAGTCTGATTTCCACTATACCCATTGGCCGGTTCACAAATACCTGGAACTCCAGCTCTAAGGGTCTGGCCTCTGTGGGCACCTGTATAACTGTGGTACACACAGACACGTACACATAAATCTTCAAAAAGTATCTTATTATAAAGGATGCACATAAACAGTGAAACTTATATTTCCAAAGGTTCATAAGGCCCTCAGAGCTTACCTTGACATTTCTGTTTTGTTTTTTGTTTTTGTTTTTTTAGGTAAGAGCATCCTTGGTCTTCAGGATACAACCATGGACTGGCTCCCAGCAGAGCAGCAGCCACAAGCACCCGTTGCAGACTTAGGCCAATCTGACTTGGGATCCTTGCCATGGCCTCTCCCGATGACCGAAGTCTGAATGCTTAAATTCCACCACCCCCACTTAATCTATCTGTACAACAGACATATTTCTAGACTTGGCCTTATATAATTCCAGGGAAGATTCCAGGAGTTGATGCATGAAAAACACACAGACTGTGGGCTATTCTTTGTGATAGCTCTATTAGTGAGGACCCTTATAATGAGAGCCCAACCACTTGCCTTTTCTGATGCTGCCCCCGTGGTGAGAAGCCTGGGTTTCAATTTTCTCACCCGAAAAATAGATTGATCTGCCTTGCAGACACACTGACTTGATCAGCATGCACAGCTGGGGCAAAAGAAACGAGACAGTGATGTCACCCACTTAGGCTGCAAGTGTGCAAACTCTAACTTCATTATCTCTGCCTCCCTACAGCTGCCACCACACCTGGATGTTTGACATGGGTTCTAGGCATCTGAACTCAGGTCCTATTGGCAAGGCAAGCACATTATCGGCCAAGCCATTTCTCTAGCCCCTGTGATCATTCTGTTACTTGGAAAACTTTAATGGACTTAGCTTAGGGTCTCCAAAGCCTTCGCGGGGGGGGGGATTCGGCTCGCTTGATAGTTCAGGAAGACTATGACCAAGTGAGTTATGATCTCCAAATACTTTAGTGGGATAGCTGATATTTGCTAATATTTCACAAAATTCATCAGGTCAAATATTAAAAGCTGCTTTCCATTAAAACAAGATAGAAATGGATCTCAAGTCACAGAGGGAGGAAAGAGGGCCTCTTACGCTGAGCTGATACGTTTATATGAGTCTATGACCCCCAACTCAGCACAGTTAAGCAATACCAGAGCAGGCCACGGGGCAATGCTGCCGGGGAAAGAAAGATATTCCCAAAGGCACCCAGAGTCCATCCACTCCCCCAGGCAGGGGAAGCCCTTAGTTTGACAGGCATTGCTGTAGAGACCAGAGGGAGGAGGGGAGACAGGACCCTAGCATGCCTGCAAGAGATTCTGGGATACTGAGTCTGGAAATGGCCATCACAGTGAGCATGCGCCCTTGTGACACCACCGTCAGCTCAGCTGAATGATGGACAGGGACAGATGCCTTCAGGTGACAGAAACAAGATCCTTCCCTCTTCTTGACTTCTTGGTCCCAGGTGGAGTCCCTTTTGTCTTTGTTCATCACGCGGGAGGGAAGCGAGAACCAGACGAAACTAGACAGAGAGGTGGAGAAACGAGCCAGGTGAGGAAAGAGCTGTCAGGGGACAAAATTTAGTGACCCCTCTCCACGGCGTTGCAGAAAGCGATGGCTTCCCCGTTCCGTGCCATCAGCAGACAGTTGCCTGGGGTTGCAGGTTGATTTACGCCTTGCAGATTGCTGCCGGTGGCATAATTCATCCAGAGGAGTAAGGCTTAGGTCAATATATGTTTAAGTAAAAAGGCTCTGCAGGGCCCCAAGGGGACAGGCTGGGAAAGGAGCCTCCTACTGCCAGGATGGGAGAGGCTAAGAGAAACTAGGGCTGGGGATCAGGGGAAGGGGGGAGGGAGGGAGATCCAGAACCCAAGAGGCTGGTGGAGGGAACTCCCCAGCCCCCACGGGCTTCCTTGCATTTGGTTTCATTTCCTTCACTTTGTTGGTGCAGCGTGTTTAAGCACAGGTGTGGTTAATGTACTTAACACATGTATTAGTTATGTCAAGGGGGCAGCAGACAATATCACATGTCTAAGCCTCTGTGTAGCCACAGCTGTCATCCATCTAGTATGATCTGTCTGTCTATCATCTGTTTCTTTATCTGTATGTCTGGTTTGCTTTCTGAAACCGTCATAAAGCATTCTGACCAAAAGTAACTTGTAGAGGTGTATTTGGCTGTACACTTCTCAGGTCACACTCTGTTGCTGAGGGAAGTGGGGATGGGAACTCAAGGCAGGAACCTGGAGGCAGGAGCTGATGCAGAGACGTGGAAGGATGCTGCTCACTGGCTTGCTCCCCATGGCTTGATCAACCTGTTTTCTTATACAGCCTAGGACCACCAGCCCAGGGGTGTCCACACTCACAATGGGCTGGGCCCTCCCATGTCAATCACTAATTATGAAAATGCTCGGCAGGCCTGTCTACAGGGTAATATGGTGGAGGCATTTTCTCAATTGAACTTCCCTCTTTCAAGATGATTCTAGCTTGTGTCAAGTTGACAAAAACAAAACAAAACAAAAAAACAACAAAAAAGACTATTAGCACACTATCTGTTATCTATCTACCTATCCATCCATCTATCATCTAGCAATCAATCAATATCAATTATCTATCACCTATCTTTTTATCTATGACCTTATCTGTCTATCAATCTATTATCTATATGCCAACCAATTATCTATCATCTATCTGTGTATATGTCTTTTGTCTATCATCTGTCTGCCTGTCTATCATCCATCTATCTCTCAATCTCTTCATCTATGTGCAAATACCCGGCAGTGCCTTCTCTGCTGTGCGCACAGAGGACACACTGCACAGTAGAGGTTACAGAGCTGGAACTTGGTCTGTGCTGTCCTATCCTATGTTTAAAGGTGGACTAGAGAAGTGTGGAGGGTGCAGCAGGCAGGGGTAACCAGAACGACACGGAGCCTCAGAAGGGTTCCATCAGCCCCAGTTGGCAAGCCAATCCACCTTCCAGCCCATGATACTGAGCCTCAGCTCTGGAACACCTGCTCGGTGCTCCCACCAGTACACACGGACCTGTCTGGAAACTTCCAGGCAAATTCTGGTGCTTTTCTTTCCTGAGTCCTGTCCCCAGAACTTTCTAGAGCCAAGACACAAGCATTATCTCCATTATCCAAGATAATGTTTCACACGACACTTTCCTTCCTAATTTCAATGTATTATGCTACTCAGAGCCAGCAAACAGACTCAGGGGGCCCTGAGCTGTGGGTGTGGCTGACCTCATTTCTCTGTTGGGAAGAAAAAGAAAATCAGAATCACAGAGCCAATCCTTCCTGCATGAGCTCTGCAGCTAAAACAACGATGACAGAACATTCTAGAATGAAAGCAATTGAACCAAGATTGTCTCATCTCTAAGGAGTTCCATATCTATCCTACAAGATGCAGGCAAGTGAATGACGACTAAACTTAAGAGTGTAGGCATAGCCCATGGAGTGTTTGGAACAGATTTAGATCACAATTGTCATCTGCTTGTCAATGCAAATCGAACTGGGTGTTCCACACAATGTCTGGAAATACTGGACTACAGTTGAGGTTTGGGGATAAACCATAGAACATCAGTAATTGTAGTAAGTAAACAGACCCATCACTTCTATGCCAGGTCTGTCTGAGGTGATAGCCACTACAGTCATTTAAATAGCTAACCAGAACGAACAATCTCAGGAGCAAAGCTCTGTAATGCAGGCATTCAATGCAAATGCCAGATGAACGCCATGAGATGGACTCCATGGGTATCACAGCTTTTTTCAGGTAGGGAAACAGGGTCTGATTGTCTTTGTCTTTCATAGATGAGCTCTGGGGCCAGACCTCTCAATGCCTGCAAAGGCACAAAGTTAGGAAGTGTCTTCTCTGAGGTACCACACTAAGCCACCACAGAAGCAAGGCTCCACCCCACCTCCCAGCCTCTGTGATTCCTCCTGAAGCACCACCAGGGTCCTGATATCACCTTGAATTGTACAGAGCTGGCTTTAGAGAAATTGCATTCCTCAGTCAGTTTCTGTAGATGCATCCCTTGAAAGCCAGGAAAACTCCAAGAGAATTAGCCAGCCTCCAGGAGCCCTCCTTGCTACTTCTGGCTCTTTTTTTTTTTTTTTTTTTTTTTTTTTTTGAATGGGCTGTGCAAACTCTGCAAATCATGACCCTCTAGAATCTCAGTGTGAGGTCTGGCTAACAAAGGACACCATATTTGACAGTCCCTCCCAAGTCTCTTCCGTGGTGACATTCTAAGATGCACACTCTAGCTAGCTCCTGCCTCCTCTTGGAGCCCTGCCCTCCACACCCCACCCTCTGCACCCCACCTGCATCTCAGGCTGATACAAAAGTCAGCAGACGAATCCCATTACCGGCCTCTCTCCCAGTCTCTACTTTGCCACTGTTGGCTATGTGACCTTAAATAGGTCTCAGCTAATCTCCCTGAGCCTGACCTCTCCTATTCTCAGCAGGAGACGAGAATATTTACCTGTAACAAAGCCCTCTGAGCCCCCGAGATAAAAAGCTTTGTGTTAACAAAGCTAAAAAGGGGGATTCTTCTTGTAATGGACAAGCACAACACACACCAGCCAGCATGGGGTCTTGTGTTCTCCTGAGTCTCCTCCTCCCTCCCTCTCCTCTCCTGTCACTCTGGAAGGTGTCAGATCTGCCCTCCTAGCCCTCTCTGGGTTAATTCACTACTTGTGGGTTTACATAGGTCCTCTTTTCCTACGGTATCTGAGGACCCAAATTTTCAAACTCCACAGTGACTTTAGTGTCTTGGTAATTGTTTCCAGGAAGCGGCTAATAATTCCATTCAATAGGTTGTTAACACCAGAAAGGTACTTCAGTATTTATGATCTACCAAGTCAGCATTGTTTGGGGGAAAAAAATAACACACATAAGTGGAAAGAGAAGAAACATCTACGTTGTTATCCTTACATGGAACCTACATTAAGCAGGTAGATGTAGCTGGGACACCGCCCAGCTTCTCAAACTTGGACTCAGTTCTGTTGCCACCATGCTGAGGATTTTCTGGAGACGTTGCCTTTAAATACGGGATCTCCAGGTGTGGGTTATGTCAGTGAGTAGAATGGGCATGACTGTTTGCTCCACTACACTCTGTTACTCCTGCTAAACACAGCTAATCCCCACCCAATGCTGGCCACACATCTGAAACCACACCTGAGACTCTGAGAGGTAGGTGTGTAGGGTGGCAGGTGAAGCCACAGCCTCCTATAGATGCTCATGTAGGTGTCAGAATAGCTCAGAAACACCAAGGGATGTGGATCGACACACCCACTCCAGGGAAAGAAAGGAAATGGAGGGGAGGGAGGTCAATGGAGGGGAGGGAGGTGAGGGAAGACCAATTCTCCAGCTAAAGGCCAGGGAGAGGTCAGAAGTCAGTGGTTTTTGATTATACTGCTTAAGTCTAAGAGAACTCCAAGAGACTATACCCTGCCTCTTGTGAACAGAGAAGGCTGCTAAAGACAGGGTGGGGTACCAACCATCATCACAAATATGGGGGTCCTCCTCCTCCTTCTCATCAAGTCCTGGGGTGAAGTTCTGTTGATCTTCTCTGTCCTTTGTTGCTGTTGGCATATAAGAATGATCCTTCCTACCCTTACCATATCAACAGAGACCCTCTTAACTGTCCCAAGGGACAAGAAGCATGGAGCACATCCTCCTCACCCTAATAGGAGATGAAGAGGGGCAAGGAGAGAACAGTCCACAGGGGTTCTTCAATCATCGGCCTCAAGTATGAAAAGAACTAAGTAAATTTGTGTGAAGTCCTTGGCATGCCCTCAAACAGACCATGAATGAAAGTAAGCAGTCACGGGGGGGGGGGTTATGTTTGAGGATTAAGCTATAGAAGAACATACCACACAGGTTTCCTATTGGCCTCTAGGTAGCACACAGGATACCAGGATAGTGTTGCAAAGCATTTGAGAATTCACTCGCTATTCAAACCAGAGCCCACAGAGGTCAACCAGAGCCTCAGGAGTTTGGCTACTTGCAAAAATAAAAGATTGAAATAAGAACCAGAGCTGTACAACCTCATACTAAGAAATGTCTAGTGTAGAGCACAGAATTGCTCACCATACCCAAACCAGGGAAATCTCAAGTCAAATAGGAAATGACAATCAGCAGTTGGCAAGCCCAAGATGACATGAACATTGATTGTGGTGGCCTGTTACTTGAAATGAAGGAAGTAAAGGAAGGTTCAGGAAGGAAGGAGAAGACACAAAAAACAAGCCAGATGGGAATTGAGGTGGTGATGGAAAATGCACTACCCTGAGCAAAAAGCCCAAGGAATGGGTTCTGTCAGAGCAAAGCAGTAGACTTGAAGGCAAGTCCATGGAAACAAAACAATCTAAACAACAGAGAGGAAAACACATTTTCAAAAAGGACTAGAGTGGTGAGAGCCTTCTAGATAATGACAAAAAGCCATCTAAAGTCAGTTTCTTCAAAGTTCCAGAGGAGAACATGAAATTGAAAAAAAAAAAAATTTGAAGAAATTAACAGAAGAAAATGCTACCAGTTTTGGGAAAAAAGACACAAGCCTGTGGTTTTTTTTTTTTTTTTTTGTTTGTTTGTTTTGTTTTGTTTTGTTTTTGTTTGTTTGTTTTTGAGTGTTGTAAACTCTGTCTTTGGAGTATACAGCTGACATGTTCAGTAACACAGATGCAATTACTTGCAAGAGATACTGGAGGTTGAGCTAGTAGCTACTTGAGCTAGTTGATGCTCCTCGTAAAGGAAGGGGTAGAGAAGGTCATTGGGTCCTGGCCAGTTGTATTGTAGTTCTGTCCTAATTGCCCAATAGTCACATGATTCGAAGAGGTGCTACAGTATATAGCCTGTGGAAGATTAACTGAAGGGAGGACTCCATCTATGCAGCTGGGGGAAGGTACCATTCATGCTGGGGAGAGGCTTTCTGGGTGTGGCTGCCTTGAGGTCATCTACACTTCTGTAAGGAACCCCTCACCTATGCTTTATAAGAAAGGCCAGTAGACTCATTGGATCCCTAAGATGGACTCTAGCAGAATGATATTTTGGTTAGTTTGGGGGGCCTTATAAGAGTAAGGCATTTGTTTCATATCTCCCCAGAGAAGGAAGTCTCATAATGTGAAGAAATATAGTGAGCTTCAAACAGGAACAATATAAAAATGTATATTCAGATGCATCATTGTCATTCTTATAAAACTTAAATACACATGTAAGCAAAGAGTTAAAACAGCCAGATAGAAGCCACACCCTATATACAGGAGAAATTACCATCCAATATAGATTTTTTAAAATCAAAATTTTAAGAAATGTTACACTTGTAAAGAAAAGACATATTAACCATAAATTCCATATATGAAGAGATAATACATATTCATGCCTGGAGGAGGCATTAAAGTGTATATAGATATACCCTCATGAATAGCATATTAAAAAGTGTTAAGTACCATACAAGAAGGAAAACTAGGAATAAAAAATAGAGGGAACAGGAAGAACACAAGCAATAAAATATCAGATTTAAACTTCACCATATGAATAATTTCACTAAATATAAATAGCCTAGACACACCAATTAAATTGCAGAGACTCACTTTGAACACTACAAGGTAGGGTAAAGATGAAGTGAGTTATACCACTTACCAAAAGAAAGTGGAAGTGACTACATACATATGAAAGAGAGTCCAGGGCAAAAATGAATGTGACCCAATTTACTGTTGAAAAAGGTCCTTTGACAGGTGTGCTCTGCAGGGTATCCCACAAAATTTAAGCATTTCTTGTGTTTCTTCAAAAAAAATTGAAGTGTCTATTATGAATTCTGTGAGTCCCGGCAGAGACCATGATACAATCTGTGTACTAATGTCTAGAGCCAAATAAATTTCACAGTTCGTTTGGTGGGCAGACTCAGTTGGCTTTCATTTCTTTGGGAAGCATGAAGAGGCTTTGAAATGAGGGTGTGACAGTCAGTGGGCAATTGAGGCTCCCTGCAGAACACTGCTGGTAGGCATGTCCACAGTTTTTTCCTACCCCATGCCCTTTCCTTCTTTGTGATGTTCTCAGCTGTTGTCTTCCATTCTCACCATTTTCAAATACTCTATGCTAGGGGTCTCACGATACAAGATACAAGGGTCTTATGCATGGGAAGCCACCTCTCCACCACTGAGCTGCATCCCCAGCTGATGTGGGATATCCTTCTGTACGCTGTGAATATGTGTTCCTATTATTGGTTGATGAAAAAAGATGCATTGGCCTGGGCATGAAATCCAAGCAGAGATACAGGGAGAAAGAGAGGTGAAGTTGGGGAAATGTCATTCAGCTGCTAAAGGAGAAAAATGTCTAAGCATCACTGGTAAGCCACAGACCATGTGCTGATACACAGATGAATAGAAATGGGTTAATTTAAATGTAAAAGCTAGCCAATATTAAGCCTGAGCCATCAGTCAAATAATTATAATTAATATTAAGCTTCTGGGTTATTTTTTATAAGCTGCTGTCAGACCAGACAGGACACATAAAAGCCTCCAGCTACACCCAGCCCTCTCTTGATGTTTTGAGATACATACAATTACCTAGGTAGGCCTTGAACTTGCAGTCTACTGATCTAACCTATTGAGTAGCAGAGATTGCAGATCCATACCACCAGATCTGGCTCCAGTGGATTTCAAATATGCTATTCCTGCTATCTAGATTGATCTCCCTCCAAATATCTTTCTAGCTAATTCTCTATCTTCCTTAGTATGCTCACTTAAAAGTCACCCATTAATAAGGCTGGCTCAATCAATCCATGTAAAATGGCCTCCAACATTCACCCAAATCCATAATTTATATTTTTTGCAGCTCTTACAACAATATGACAATATTTTTGGTTGCTCATAAGACTCACAAATGTAGGGGGCTTATAAAATATTCAGTATTGTTACCCTATGTTATGAGGCTAGCATAGCCTTGGCTGCATAGTATGGGCTGAAGAAACATTTGTAGAATAAATGTTGAAAGTGAGAAATGAGCTTCCAAAGTAAGGTCACTGGTTATTACAATTCCATGCGTGGGCTGAAGAGTATGAGGCATCATAAAATAATGGGATCCATGGGTGAGGGACCAGGAAATGAAACTAATAGTCTATATCTGTTCCTGATTGTGATTAATAGCTACAACAAACAGTCACTATCTGTGACCACTGGGCTGTATTAAGCACCATTAATATATCCTATGTCTGAAAACAAGAGAGAGAGAATAAAGAGAATGAATGATCTACAGAAGCCTCCACAGATCACAGAGTGTAAGGGGCAGAATTTAGAACTTTTTCTATTGAAATAAATCTTTAAAAAAATGTGTGTAGGTAGCTCTGTGGTTCAGAGGATAGCATATTGAACTTCTAGTTTGTGTGTGTGTGTGTGTGTGTGTGTGTGTGTGTGTGTGTCTGAATATGTGCACTCTAGGAAACTTGGTTGATACATTAGTTATGCAGTAATAAACAATCAGGTTAAATCTGAGACTATATTGCACGTTCTGATCTTCCTTCTTTCAAATTCTCTGACCTGTGACTTCACCCCCGCCCCTGTCAAATGAAGAAAACTCTCCACTGTGTGAAGATAAAACTGCGGCTCAGGAAGGTCAGGAACCTGCTCAAGACCACACAGCTAATCAGCAGCACGTTTGGGGAGGTCCTCTTCTAGCCGACTCCTCATGACCAGCATCCATCCCTTCCATTTCCACCCCTCCATTCCTATTACCTTTGAAAGTGAAGCTTTGGTCCCCCCCCCCACAGTGGGTAAGTATCAGAGAATCTGAAATGCCTGGCTTTATGTTTTATTTATTTGTTTGCTTGTTCTGTGTGTATGCCTATGAGTGTACTACAGTGTGCGTGTGGAGGTCAGAGGACAATTTGTGAGAGTCATTTCTCTCTTTTCTATCATGTGGATCCTGGGGTGGGGGTTGAATTCAGGTCATCATTCTTGGCTGCAAAGTGCCTTTGCCTGCTGAGCCCTCTCTCAAGCCCCCTTATTTTTAACTCACAGACACAAAGCGCTGAGCACTATGCTCAGCACACAGCAAGCACTCAGACAACGCTCTTGATTGTGACTGCACCAGACCAACGATGAGCATCCATCCGGCGCTGGCCTCCTCTCTCAGGGTCTCTAACTTGCGGGAAACCTCATCAGAAGGGGCATCTGTAACTGAACAACTCTGAGCAGTACTTTTAAATATTTAATGAATTCCTGAGGCTCTTGGAAAGTAGAGTGAGAAATGTCCTGTAAAAATCTATTAGTGCTAATAAAATACCAGCCAAGAGGCTGCCCATTACCAGCAATTAAGGTTTCTAAGAGGGTCAAATAACCCTTTGCAATGATTTGTGTGCGTCCCTTTCTTCATTTTACGTATGCAGGTATTATTTTTTTCTGTTTAAGGTCCTGGCCCCTTGGCTTATACTCTCACCCAATTCTAACTGATGTTTTTAGACACTGAGGGGTTGTCTGTAGTCCCCACTCATGCCTCATGGTCCCATCAAGAACCCAGCATAGGCATGCGGATGCCAAGCTCCAAGCCATAGCTCAGTATTCAAAGATATACTGCAGTCAGCAAAGGTGGAGCTACATGTAAGCCTTCTGACACCAGACAGGAAGCTACAGGACTTTGCCTTGCTGGGTTTTAGTATTGCTTTGACCCAGCATTTCCTTGCTATATCTCCATCCCTCCATTTTTGGAATGGTAATGTATATTGTGGTATATTGTGTGTTGAAAGTATATGCTTTTTTTTTTTTTTTTTTTTTTTTTTGATTTTACAGGGAGTTACAATTAAGAGACTGGCTTGAGTCTCAGGAGAGACTTTGGACTTTTAACCAGTGCTGAGACCATGGAGGACTACGGGGACCTTTAAAGTCGGAATAAATGCATACTGCATTACGCTATGACTGCAATCCTTTGTGGACCAGGGCATGGAAGGTGGCAGGATGAGTGAGAATGGCCCCCATAGGCTCATATATCTGAATGCATGGTCCCCAGATGTTAGGAAAGGATCAGGAGGTGTGGCCTTGATGGAGGAGTTATGTCACTGGGATGTTTCCAAAGCCCACACCATTCTCTGTTAGCTTTCACTGCCTTGTGATTGTGTCTCAAGGTGCAAGCTCTTAGCTATTACTCAAGTGCCATGCCCATCTGTCCGCTACTATGCTCCCAGCCATGACATTGTGAGCATCCAATAACGTCTTTGCTGCATTGCTTTGGACACGATGTCTTATCACAGCGATAGAAAAGTAAGTAAGACACTCACAGAAAGACTGTAGTAGCCCAGGGTATCAGGGGGGCCGAAGAGAGCAGGATTTCCTTAGCACATGTAACTCATAGCCACTGAGACTACATTCACAATACCTGCTCAAGATGAAGCCAACCCAAATCCCAGCCTGAGGGAAGGGAGCTGTAAAAATCCCACCACTAGTTTGAGGAACTATAGGCAACTGGAGGCTACTAGGGGAGGACAAGTGTCAGTTTTCTTCAGGGATATGGACCTTATAGGCTTCCCATGCACACCCATGCACATCCAGGTAACACTAGGGCTTAAAGAAAGCACATGAAGATGGGAGGAAAATGTGATGGTGGTGATGTGGGAGGGGCTTGAGAGGAGAGTGTGTGGGTGGATCTGATCTAAACAACATATGCATGCATGAAATTTTCAAACAATAATGTTTTTGGAAACATTATTGGGGGGGGGAAATGACAGTCCCAAATGAGATCTTTAGGTGGGAGAATCATTTGCTTTTCTTGGCTTCTTGTACTTGAAGAAAAGAATTTCCCTCCTCTTTGTTTATTGATGAGTGTTGAGAAGAGAACCCACATTAAGTCATTGGCAATGTTGGTTGTCAACTTGACCTATCTGGAAAAGCAGAATTCAAATTCGGAATTGTGTCCATCAGATTGGCATGCACTGAAAGCCAGTGGTTTGTGCAGCTGTTGTGTGATGGACTTTTTCTGGGGAGATGCAACACACACACACACACACACACACACACTGACTCCAGAAAAGGTGCCCACAGCAGACCAAATTTATGATTGACATAATGTCCCACTTGGTGAACCAATGAGTTTTATTGGGGTTACTTCCAGGGATATGGGTGAAGGGTTACTTTCAGGAGAAGAAATGACTAGAGGATGGGATCCATCACAGGAGCTTACCCCAGCATGGGTGACACCTTACCAAAGCTGAAACCTGGAGCATATTTACTGCCTACTACCAGATAGCTCAACTTGTTACAGAGCATCCTGCCCAGGTACGTTGGTTGACTTGAGCCTCTCCCAGGCAGATCCGTTGGTCTCTGCTTCTTCCAGGGCACCTGGACTTGTCTGGGAGTCTTCTCTGCTGTTTGACTTGTCCAGGAGTGACTCTCAGTAGTCTTTACTGCTTATACTCTTGGAAACAGAAGAACCTAGTGAATCTGGTCAGTTTCAGGAACTTCCTGAAGCTATTTTGAGTTTCCATCCTGTCTTAAGGAGCATCCCTGAAGGATGGAGAGTTTCACTTCCCCTAGAACAACGGTGTTTCATCTTGTAAGCACCCTGTCCTAAAACAATCTATTGTTTCACTTTCCCTTTATAGCTTATGTCTTAAAAAGTTTCCCTCCAAGATGGAGGGTTTTAACCTTGGAGAAAACTTCTACACAGCAGCAGCAAAGAAGACAGAATTCAAGTGTGTGAAAGAGGATGTTACTGTTGCAGGCCAGTAGGGACACATCATTTACATCAGTCATTCATTGGTCACAGACTGATTCTCATCTTTCCTCAAATGCTAAAGGGTTGGAAGTGTCTCTTCTCAGCAAAGAAAAGAGACCTAGGCACTGGTGGTAACAATGGTATCAGTCACTACGCTCAATCTATATTTCCTTAATAAGAGGTTGGAGAGGTGGCTCAGTGGTTTAGAGTACATACTACTCTTGCAGAGGACCTGAGATCAATTCACAGTACACTTTATCAGGTGGCTCACAATAACTGTCACTCAGGCTCCAGGGATAATCTCACAGCCTCTTATAACATCCCTTAAATGTGTGTACCCTGTGCAGTTGTTCACACAGGCCCTTAATTAAGGAAGAAAAGTCTCTATTAAACAAATGCTCAATAAAACACGACTAGAGGCTGATCTATCTGAATCCTTGCTGTGCCTCAGCTATCAATTTAAATAGATGATTCACCAGATACCTCCTTTAGTGTTCAAAGAGACCCTATGCAGTAGACATAATTATGGGTCCCACTATGCAGAATGGCAACAAGAGGCCCAGTGAAGCTAAATCACTTGCTTAGATTTGCATGAATGCTTCAGGCCCATGCTGTTAGAACCTTTAGCATTGCCCTGATGCACACTGTCTGTACCTAGGTTGGTATATCAGCTCCTGACTGTATATGTGCAGGATGTTACACACAAAAGAGACACCAAGGAAGAGATGGCTAAGCAGAATGTAACTGGTTTTTCCAAGTGGGTGTGACAGAATGACTTGGGGTGAACAGAGATAGTTGACGCAGAGTTGGACCCTGAAGCAGAAAGAGTATCTTAAATAGGAAAATGAGGAGAGTAGACAAAGCCCAAGGGTTGCTTGCTCTATGAGGCAGGGGCATTGCCTTGTTCACTGTGCTGGCATGGGGCAACACCTCACTAAGTGCTTGTTCATTGAACAAATGAAGAAATGAACCACTTGGAACAATAATGACCTTTCTCATTTCTGTAAAAGACAAACAAGCAAAACAAAACAAACAAGAAAACACTCAACAGAAAAAAGCTAAGGGAGAAAGGATCCATCTAAGCTACAGTTTCATAGGGTTCAGTGTGTGATCTTTTGGTTCCTTGGACACAAGAAGAACACCATGGTAACAGAAGTGTGTAGCAGTAGAACTTCTTTCACTTCTGGTAAACAGGAAGCTGAGGGTGAAATACAGAAAATAGAAAGGGAGAAGGTTCCACTAAGGACTCATCTTCAGGAACCTACTTTCCCCATGTAGGGCCTAACTTCTAAAGTTCCCCAAACCTCTCTGCAATAGCCCCACCAACAGAGGATGGAGGATTTCACACAGATGCCTGTGGGAAACACTTTGGAGTCAGACCATAGCACCACATCCCCCATCAATACTGGTTACAGCATACAGTTTCAGTGACTCCAGCTGTTGTGATCAACCATATCTGAGAACGTGGGAGGGAGCCATCTTGGATAAGCAATTTGCAGGAATGCCCATCTTGGGTTTAAGTTGGCACTCAGAGGCATCTAAATTCCCGGGCAGGCATCTTCCTGGGAACCTGTTAAGCTGGAAGAAGGCCAAGCCAACAGGCTCCCTCGTGTCTTCTTCCTCTTTAGGTGCAGGATCTGAGAGGCACCCAGCTGTTTCTGATCATGAGTCTGCGTCAGCCCCGTCAGCATCCTTCTGTTTGGGTGATGGCAACAGATGAATGGAATGTGGAAAGTGGACATGAGAAGATGTCCCACTTGCAAAGCAATTGCTGGGGGCCACTGAGACAGGAGAGTGGAATTTTATCTCTGTTAAATCCCCCAAGCTTAGAGAGAAGACTTCATTCTCTTTGCAGAATTTATTTTGCTAATCCTGCCTTCTCCAGCCACACAACTCTATGACAATAGTAATAAAAGTCAGATGGTGGGGGGTGATAGCCTCTCCTTCTCTTTATTTTAATGGGGGATTTTACAATGTCCTTTTAAAATATAATCTACTTATTGGGTCACTGGTCTTTAAGAGTCCTTCTCAGGGAAAGAAGCTGTTTTCGTGTTGGTGTCTTGATGCATAGGCCTCTCTTGGCAGACTTTTGTGGATGATGTAAAAGCCAAGAAATGTATTTAAAGCCCACGCACACCATCCTTTAACTTCAGTTCTCATGTGCACAAACCCCTCATACCTACAACCTTTGAGGATCTGGGCTCTACTGGATCGTGCCCCATAACCCAACAACCAAATGCTATATTTTTTGTTTGAGTTCCATCTTTGTCCAAAAGCCCATGCATGGGTCCTGTTGAGGTCATTGCTGACTTACTCCTGTTGAGGTCACTGGGTCAGCGCTTTCTCGTTAGCACAGGGAAGAGCATGGCTCAGTGTTTAGCCGGACATGGAGAGACGAATCATGAACTTGAAGCCCCGAGTAAAGTCTACCAGTCTAAATAACCAGTACAAATAACAAGTGAAGCAAAACAGAGGCTTGATGGTGGACAAGAGGTCATGATGTCAGGTGACAAGCAAGTGAATCTTGCATGTCAGCTAATATGTAGGGTCCATAAGCCTACCATGTCATGATTCCACCATGACAGCTAACATGCCATGGTGTAACAAATCTCACATTAGCTAACATGTCATGATGTCATGAATCTACCACATTGGCTAACATGTCATGAGGTCACGTTTCCACATCAGCTAACATGTAATGATGTCATGATTTTGCTATGTTAACTAACACATCAGGATGTCATTTCCAAATGCTATTACCACCGGAGGCTATGCCCCAAGGCAGATAGTGCTAATGGATCAGGCAGAAAGTAGCTCCAGAAGCATTCCCACATTGAAGGTGGGGTTTAAATGAGTCCACCAGACCCAAGATAAATGATAGGTGTTTATTAGGGAAGCACTTACATGGATAAGAGTAAATAACCGCTGCAGTCTTCCTGCTCCAGAAGATGCCATCTCTGCCCTTTCCATGCTCTCACTGAAACCAAAGACAGTGAGCCAGACCCTTCTCTATCTTATAAGGGGTCACATCTAAACACCTGAAGCCAGGCCCATAGGGCATGGCCACTACCTCAAGTTCACTGGCAAAGCAGGATGCTACTATACCACAGAGCAGCAGATTGGCACATGCAATTCAATCTGTTTTGTTTCGTAAAATTTTGTCTATTTAAATGCCTTATTTTTGGACACTAAGTCAGTCCAGTGCTGAGACTTTGCAAATGTAGTGGGATTTGAGCTCCTCGGGGTAGATGGGAGCTGAGCCCAGATGTCTGCCCACTGGGCCTACTGCGCCTCTGAAAAGGGGGCACATCTTCTGAAAGGACAGCAAGGCTCTAGGAAATGACACCTCATCTCCCCCATTTCTTCTTCTTCTTCTTGCAAAAAGTACAAAAAGGAACACCAGCCCAAGCCAGCCAAGAGCTCATTAATGCACTTGACCTTCAGAGGAAAATTAATTCCAACTTCACACCTACCGGCTGTGTTGCTCAGCTCTGTCAAAACGTTGGCATCATTAGAGGGAGGATGATGTGGCTTGAGGGGACAAGGAGTCTGCCACCTCTCTGTGCTGGGCTGAGTTAGTAGGAGTTGGCAGGAAACACAGAGCTGCCCGCCCTGTCAGCTCTCTACATGGATCAGGCCTCCCTCTGCTGCCTCTAGATATTGCTATCAACTGTCGCTGCCCCATGAGTCTCACAAGGCTCACAGTTAGGGGCAGCCTTCCAGGACCTGATGCTGGAGAACTGACAGGCTGTGTGTGTGTGTGTGTGTGTGTGTGTGTGTGTGTGTGTGTAGTGCATGCACATGTGAGCATGTGAACATGTACACGTTTCTCCATTCTCATGAATATAATAATTATACATAATGCTGGCTTTCATTGTTTTCATATGTATGTAATGTATTTTGATCATGCTCACCCCCATTACCCCTTCTTGTTCCTCTCCCACAATCCCTTTCTTCTTCCCAAGCAATTTCCCTTTGCCTTCATATTTTTCCTGACCCAAGTGAGCTTCATTTTGGTTGCTCACAAATGCATGGGTAAGGGGTTATTTACAGAGTCATGGGCACCTTGCCAATGACTATGCACTGAGAAAAATGTCTCTCCTGCCCCCCCCCAGCAATCATTAACTGCCTACAGATCCTTGGAGAAGGGGGCGGGCTATCAACCTCTTTCCCCTCCATGACAGAAGGTTTATAAGCCCAATCCATATGCAGCCCATATGCAAATAGTCCCAACTGCTAGGGTCAAAGAGTGTCCAGCCATGTCACATCCAGAAGACAGTGTTCCACAGCACTGCCCACCCTCCACTTCCTGCAGTTCTTCCTCCCTCTCGTCCACGGCACCCCTAAGCTTTGGAGCCATTGATGCAGATGTAGCGTAGATGGCTGAGCATCCATCAATCACTTGTTCTCATCACTTGGGGCATGCACATTTAAAAGGAAAACTAGTTCCATTGTATGCACTAGAGTGGGAGAGCAGGGAAGGAGAAAATTTCACGTCACTCGCCAACTCTAAATATCTGCCCTAAGGTACTCAAGGTTGTGGAAATAGATTCTGAGACATGTCTAGGCTCATCCAGAAGAGGTAGTCTCTTAGTGATGTCTGCCACAGACACAGCATATAGGGTTACATCTCTTGTGTCATTAGTTTGCCAGAATCACCATGTCATACCCCAGATGATCCAGTGTTCAAAAGACTCAGTGGGTAGCTGGAAAAGGAGGGGGAATAAATTGTTTGAAGCAGAGGTAAGATCCACATAAGGGGAGCAAAGAACCTGGGATGGGAATCCAGCATGGGGAGGCAGAGGCAGACAGATGCCTAAAGCTTGCTAGCCATCTAGCCAGCCTAGCCACTAACACACATGCATACAACACACACACAAGATGATGACAGAGGAGGAGGAGGAAAACGAGAAGAAGATGATGATGACGAAGGTCATGATGATGGCAGTCAATAAAGATGGAGGTTAATCCAGAGGGCACCTGGCATCCAGGGAGGCAAGGTCTGATGAACACAGTGACCTGAAAGTATCTTTCCTTCATTACACACTCACCCCCCCCCCCGTCACATCTGCCCTCCACTCCCCTCCCCCCAACTCTTCTCCCTGACGAGAAGTCTCCATACTCCCTAAACAAAAACTCCAGAGTTCAGGTTCTACCGAGGACTTGGACCTGATGTGGAAGAGACTGGAAGGGACACGGAGAGGAACTGGAGACTTTTTTTAGCCACTGGCTGTGGGGAGGAAGTTGCTGACTCCCTATTACCATGCCTGGGAGGTGGCATGGGCTTGCCCTGGGGAGCAAAGACTGGAGATACAGGGAACACGTTTGTCAGATGGAACACATCAGAGCGCTGACGTTCAGCTCAGCCGCGTTCATTTCCAATTCTGGCTGGGGCTTAGGGGGAGGAGAGGAAGTCCTGTTTTTATTTGCTGTGGTTTTGGTTTGATTTTCACTGTATCGCTTTCTCTGAACGGGAAAGGGGGCCCCTCAGGTGAGTGGCGAGGAACCCCAGATCAGGCCTGGCTTATATTCGCTTAACTTTCTCATGTTTCCAGCTTTGGTTCCCATAACACAAGCTGTCTTATTGTATAAAAAGTCCCCCCAGAATACTGGTGGACCCTCCAACCATCCTGCTTCCCCTGCCTGGTGTGAGCCCCACAACCATAACAGCCAAGAATTCCCTAAAGTGAGCTACCCGGCATGCAGAGACAGACAATAATAGCGCTCCTTCATTTCGCCCAGAGCCCACCGCCCCCTGATGCAGCGCCATAAACCATTTGATTTAGGATATTTGATGCCGCCGGTGAGGAGAGCGTCATGTAAGATTTGCTTTGCGACTTCATTCTTCTCACACTGTCATTAAAAATGATTTATAGGTGAGCCCAAGTCTCAGTAACACTGTAGCTGGAATGGAGGGATTGGGAAGGGTCTGGGTGGGGAGATCGGATTTCCAGGCAGCCTTCTGGGCTACCCAGAGTCTCAAAGATGGAGGGTGGGACCTCCCCAACGCAGTGTTCGGAGGTGAGGAACACGTGTTCCTGGCTGGGACGGAAACAATGAGGCTTTGTTGGGCATAGCAACTGCTGGCTTCAGGACGTGCCTTCTGGGACACTTTGTAGGATGTCGGCTGACCCATTTCAAACTCGATTTGGAATGGGGTGCTGTCAGGTGTTTAATGACATGGGGGCCTGATCCTTGTTTTACATTTGTTACGGGTCTGGTACACAAGAAAGCCACCGATGGTGTCCAGCCTGTTGCTGGTTCCTGTTCCACAGAAGGAACTGGAGTTCAGAGGAGGACAGCATCTTGCCCACCACCATACCGCATGGATCCAGGGATATTTATTTTAAAGATATATTGTATCCCATTTATTTGTTTGTGTATGTATGTGGGTACAGCATTTGTAGGGAACCTGGTGACAGCTTGGGGGAGTTCTCTCCTTTGACTGGGCATTGGGCTCGAGTCATCAGGCCTGTCAATGGTGCTTTTTAGTGGCCAAGCCATCTTGTTGGCCAGGATTCTTTTCATTTGGTTTTCTGAGATAGGGTTTCTCTGTTTATCCCTTGCTGTCCTGGAATTCTCTGTGTAGACAAGGATGGCCTCGAACTTAGAGATCCACCTGCCTCTGCTTCCGGAGTGCTGGGATTGAAAAGGTATACACCACCCTGTCCAGCTCTTTTTCAGGATTAATTTTTTAATTTAAATACCACCCCCTCCCTAGATGCTGGGAATCAAACCCAGAACTGTACATGTACTAGGCAAGATTTCTACCACGGTACATCTTGAGTTCCTTGGAGGCAGGATCTGAGGTCAAACAACTGGGCTACAGAACACATGTGCACCATGGGCTGCCCATGCTGAGTCATGGCCTGAATTAATAGCAGCTGAAGAGATGAGATGGGCTGGGGTAAAGTGCTTGCCACCCAAGCATGAGGCCCCAAGTTGGAGCCCAAGAACACTTGTAAAAAAGCTGGGGTGGTGCTTGTTATCCCAGAGTTTGGGAGTTGAAGAAGGATGGATCCCTGGCCAGCTCGCTAAGCTCACAGGGAGCTCCCAGCCAATGAGAAATCACAGTTCAAAAGCAAGAGAGATGGTACCCAAGCAACATCACCCAAGGTGCTCTGGCTTCCACAGGCACACACATACACAGTGTCCTCCTCCCCACACCCACACCCACACCCACACCCACGCCCACGCATGAGGAACTCTAGCTGGACATGATGGCACAGCCCCTATAATCCCAGCTCAAGGGAAGCTTGGGCAGCAGGATGCTGAGAGTTCCAGGCTATAGTGGACTCAAGGCCACACTGGGATCTATGGCGAAGTGACTCTGCTCGCCCTGTGCACCCGCTCCCATTATCACCCCCCCCCCTTTGCTTGACGAAGCAGCCACTGTGGGCCACCTCCTGTCCAGGAGGCTGAGTGTCTCACCCCACCCTCTTCCATAAGCCTTCATGGTCAGAGGTCTGCTTCATGTTGAAGAGCTAGGACACTCAGGGTGCCCTGAGTGGCAAGTAGCCACACAGAGAATGAAACTGTACTGAACCAGTCCTCAAACCCACCAGCCTCCAATGCAAAATAACAAGGAAGGTGTCTGGGGCCTGAGGATGGAGAAGCACCACCGGCTCAGGGCCTTCTAGACACACGGAGGGCCTTAGTTATTACAGTGCGCAGCAGGGATGTGAGGTCTAAGAACCATAGAATGTGGATCTGGGACTGCTTCTCCTATTGCCGTTGTTAGTATGGGATTGTTGCTATGAAGGGGTTCTTGCTAAGGAAAGATTGCCGGGCTAGGGCAGCAATTTGCCTGGATGGAGTCCTCTTTGTGCCTAATACTCCCACTGTTTTTAAACATCTCCTCTGTAAGTGTTACCGTTCTGCAGGTGATAAAACTGAGGCCCACACTGAACCCCAGTGATGGTGGCTCAGAAGTGTCTGTCCCATCCTAGGGCAGGGGTCAGGGCAGACCACCCCATTTTGAGATTTGGGGGGGTGCTTCATTCCTCACTGAGGACAGGGCATTACGGTAAGGAGGTAGTTGGCTGAGTGTCTAGCTGTAGATCAGTTTAATTGTCCATCAGCTGGGGGCAGGGGTGCCGCAAACAGCCTAGAGAGGGGACTGAAGGCAGAATGACCTTCAAATTCAGGGCAGGCTCAAGATAAAGCCTACAAGGTTGCCTTAGCTGGGTGGGTAACCAGTCAAGATTGAAACAGAGGCTACAGTTGGTCTCAAAGTGCTCATCCTGCCTCTGATGATGTGGGGAACATGTGACTAGGACATAGGCAATCTGGGCCTCACCTTCCCCATCTGTCAAAGACAGACAGACAGACAGACCACACATACATTCATGTGTGTGTATGTATGTATTTATGTATGTATGTGTGACCTCTGTAGGTATTTCCTCTGATGGGGATTCCATGTGGTTATGTCCTCTGAAATACAGGCAAGGTGCCTCTGGAAGCTGACATTGTTGCTCTTAATTGCCACTCTGCCCACTACTTTCCACAATTAAAACCAATGACAACATGTATGTCGTTCCAGTGACGGACACCCGCCTTTTATTCACCTGAACCTGACCAGGAATTGTGTATAGCTATTGGGCACCTGTCCACAGAGTGAGGTGCTGGCTTTAGACAACGTCCCTTTCCCTTTCGCCCAGATCTCATCCACCCAGAATAAAGCAGCTGGGAGGGCAAGGGTGAGTCAGGCTGAATTTATTTCAGGAAAGTTGGAGAAATGGAAATGGGGGGGGGATGGAGGGGGATGGGGGGATGAGACCGGGTGAAGAAAGGAGAGCAGGAAGAAGGAAGGAGATGGGGGAGGAAGGAAGGGAGGAGGGAGGAAGGGTGGGAAGAAAGGAAGGCTTGGTGACTTCTCACAGGTTGTGCCCCCCCTTGGTGACATTTGCCAGAATTGGCCCCTCTTAGGTTCAGGACATCTGGCATGACTTGGCCACATTTGCTATGAATGAACTTTAGCAATGAGAGTCTTAAAGGATTAATCTTCACTGAGCACGGCAGTTACCCCACACATCCTTGTTCAGCGCAGTCACAGCTGTCATTCCCAAGATCGTATCACAGAGCAGGGCCAGATCTGTCCTGCCCTGTGCCTCGTCTCCAGTACTCCACTCACGGCGTCTTGAGAAGCTTTGCTGAACAAAGCAGATCCCAGGAGTGACAACAGAAAACTATGCTGAAAAAAGGAAAGAGAAATAGAGGAAACGGTTCGTGATTAGAAGCAGGAGCCTCTCTGGCCACGGACTTATGTGTTACGTGTTCAGTGTTTGTATCAGTCACAGACGTACCCGGGTCACAGTAACAAGCAGCCCCCATTTTTTGGAATTGTAAATAGAGAACTTTTTGTGCTGTGTTTCATGTTCCATGTTCACTGTGACTTGGTGGTTGGATGACTTTGTGAATATATTATTTTAACAATACAAGAATCTCCCTGGAGGTCTGTTCTCTGGCTAGGATTCCCCTTGGAAAGAGGTGAAGAGTCTGGCTTCCACGGTCCCCCAGTTTCCATTGAAACCGATGTGTGTGATGTCTGCTGGCATTTGACTGGCTAAGGCAGTCACCTGCTGTCCTTAACTGTCAACTTGACACAGCCTAGAGCCACTGGAGAAACCTCAGTTGAAGAAATACCTCCATCAAATTGCCCTTGGACACATCTGTGGGGGCATTTTCCTGATAGTTTCTTGACACCGGAGGGCCTAGTCCACCATGGGTAGCACGGTCCATAGGCAGCTGGTCCTGGGCTATGTAAGAAAGCTAGCTAAACATGAGCCAGCAATCAACATTTCTGCTTTAGCTCCCGCCTTGAGTCCTGACAGACTACATATAACCTGGAAAGTGTAAGCCAAATAAACCCTTTCCTCCTCAGGTTGCTGTGGGTCAGGTTGTGTTAGCACGGCAACAGGATGAAAACTAGAACACATGCTATTCCCAGTTTGTAGGTGATCAGAGAAGTGCGATTCTACCTATCTTTCTGGTAGAGAACAATTCTAGAAACATCTACCAAATAGGGTCAATGAAAACCACAGTTTTGAAATATTCTCTTAATTAGTTGTGCATGTTTTATAATCAAATATTTTAGGTAAGCATAGGTATATGAATTCTCTGCACAGAACCGGGTGATCTCACACCTGGGACCACTTGGCACCAAGCTTAGTTTCCCTTGGAAGCAACATGACACTCTTAAGTCTGAAACCAGCCCTGCATGGCCTGTTTCATTCATTCTGGCTTGGTGTGTGGCTGCTGATATCCTGTGAGGCCATAGATGCCACACTCAGTTTAAAGAGTATCTCTGTTGTTTGTTTTAAATTGTGTATGGGGGGGGGGGGTTGCACAAATGAGTGCAGTGCCCAAGGAGGCCAGAAGAGGGCATCAGATCCTGTGGAGCTTGAGTCACAGGTGGTTGGGAACTGAGTGGGTGCTAGGAACAGAACTCAGTCCCTCTGCAAGGACAGCAAATGCTCTACACCACTCGGGCATCCCTCCAGCTCCAAATTCCCATTGTAGGATGATTGATACTCAGTGTGCTTAGGCTGGGTTGGCTGGTACTGCTAGCCCAAAGCTAAGAACCTCCCAGAAAGCCCCCGACAGCCTGTTTTACTGGAGCTACAAGGAGGGAAATCTGGGTCAATGTCCAGTTCAGTAAGTAGAAAGGGGGCCACATCTCAGCCAGAGCCCATGGAACGGCGTGGAGACTCAAAACCGCTTGCACATTTTGGTTCTACAAACCAGATGTTGAGCATGTAAACTCAAACCTATTACCGAGAAGACAGAAGAAACCCATTTAAATAGCAGTTTTCATGTCCAGCCAGCACAACGTTGATGAAAATGAGAATTAGAGTCACTTAAAGGAGGATCTTTCACCAGGAAGATGTCTTTGGTTACACGGCTCAACATCCTTCATTGGGTCCAACTATGGGAGAAAAGTAAGAGTCCCCGGCAGCCTTTGGGGAAAAAAAAAAAAAAAGAACAAAAAATGCACGTCTGAAAGCAAAACTGTGAAATGGCCCCTGTCTCCTCCCATGCCTTTGAAAGCCATGTATTAATTTGTATGTCACATCATTTCTCTGCATTCCAACTGCCATGTGCCATTTGCCCTTGGGGGGGGAAAAAGAATTCTGTAGAATGTCTCCCTGTGTGAGTGTTGCTGTCATTTATAGCTATACTTTGTTTTGTCCCAGACCGGGCATCTTCCATGCAAGTGGCATGAGTTCAAATCCAGCACCACTCAAGGCATACTTTCCATGAGAGAGACCCTCACAAAACAGCTCGATGGCGTCCTTCAGTTGCTCCAGGATAGAAACACCGGGCCATCCTTCATCTTCTCCTCCACAGTCTTCCCCCATTTCTGTGGAGCATCAGTGGCAGCTGGGCCTGAGTCTGAGGCCTTGTGTTTTCCATTTGAGATGCATCCGCATCTGGGACTCAGTTAAGTTGATTGGGAAGTCCTGTGTTTCCGATCCAAAATCACAAAACAAAAATTGGGGACAGAAGCAGATTTTGGCCACCTTCTTTCACCGTGGACTCAAAAAAAAAAAAAAAAAAAAAAAAAAAATCTGTTCCATTTAGCTCACTAGAGCAAGAGGGATGAGAACTTAGTGTGGCGTTGACTTGGCTAGACAATTCCTCTGCCACCTTCCCTCCCTCGTTGGGTGCGGTGCAGGCCTCCCAGCTGGGGCATGATTGGATTAGCGCAGAGAGGCCGAGGCTGGACTCTTCCTCTGGGTCTCTGTTACTCTGGGATTCCTGCCCAGGAAAAGTCGGAGCTGGATGAATGAAGAGACTGCTGAAACCACAGGGAAATTAAACCAACGCACAGCGCCGGCCGGAGCCGACTTTGGCTGGCTTATGTTTCCACGCTAAACGACTGGAACTTTATCTTCTACCAAAGAGGCTTTGAAGAGCTGTGGGCTAAGAAAATGCATGGTGAGGACGGAGGATGTGGCTTGGTGGGTCTAGAGTTTGCCTCTGACATGAGCGCAACTCCAGATTCTGTCCCAGGGTGGTTTAAACCAGGTGTGGTAACACATCCGGTAGTCCCAGCACTTGGGAGGTGGAGACAGGAAGATCGGAAGTTCAAAGCTATCCTTAGCTACGTAATGAGGTTAAGGGCAGCCTGGACAATGAATCTTCCTTTGCTTCCAAAAATCTCTGGAGCCTGGTATCTAGTTAGCATACCCCAACGTGGAAAAGCCAATTAAAAAATAATTCCCTGCACCCTTAATGATTGGCATTACTTACAATTTACAATTCACCTTTCTATTGCAATTTAAATATTTTAAAATTTAAAAATAGTTGAGTTCACTAGTTAAACTATTATTATCCCATTTACAAAACATGAGCAATACTGTTCTTTTGCTGGTTTTTAATAGCTAATACCCATGCTTAAAATGATATCTCACTTTGCGTGGGCCAGGCATTGTGCCATACACTTTTAACCCTAACACGTAGGAGGCAGATGCAGGTGAATCTCTGTGAGTTCCAGGCCAGCCAGAGCTACATAGTGAGACTTTTCACATATTTCCAAAAATAAGAAATACATATTTTTAATTTTATCTTCTAAGTAGCAAGCACTCAAAATTTTTATTATCCCCCCCCCCAATCAAATGTTTAAAATGGGTCTTTGGGGAATTGTTTTTATTTGATCTTAGTTTTGAGATGGGGATCTTACTAAGTAGCTAAGGCTGGCTTTGAACTCTTGCTCTGTAGTCCAGGCTGGTTTTGAACTTGTGGGCTCCTCCCTTCCTTAGCCTCCTTCATGCTGGGATGAGCCGGCATTGCTGCCATGCCCAGTTATTGTTTTCAGAACAATTTAGCTCTAGAGTAGAGGTACTGTTTAAAACCCAACAACTTCCAAAACAAAACAAGCCAAGTGTGAGAACATAAGACTCCACTATAAATCATCCAAATCGTATATGTTAAAAACTCCCGTTATCAAAATTATCATCTGAAGTTTTAGCTCCAGTCTGCAGATGAGAATACGGGGACCCAGAAAACCCAGCCACTGTCGGGCCGCAGGAGGCCAGAGGTTGGCGCCACCTGATACCACTTTGGAATTATCTACTATATATATTGAGGCAGGCTATCTCACTTGAACCCAGAGCTCGACTATGTGGCTAATCTAGCCAGCAAGCTTGCTCTGGTTATCTCCCAGTGTGACTGGGTTCCAGGTGTGTCACCACATTTGCAGTAGGTGCTGGGGTCTAACCTCCAGTCCTCACATTTACATGGCAGGTACGGTGGCCCACACAGTCATCTCCACAGCCCTTATACTTATTTACTTATTGTGTGTGTGTGTGTGTGTGTGTGTGTATGCATGTGGAGTAGGGATTAGGCATGCCATGCCATGTATTTAGGGGTCAGAGAACAAGGTGTAGGTGTCCCTTGACTTCCTCTCCCAGATCAAACTCAGACAGCCAGCCTTGGCAGCAAGCTCCATCTTGCCAGCCCTTGATACACGTTTGACTCATGGAGGTTTCAGTTTATAGTGGCTTCAGCAGAATGCAGCCTCTCCATGAGAGAAAGCATCCAGTCACCTAGCAGCCACGGTAGCTTACCGACTGTTCAAACCTGTCAGTGATTAGCTGCTGGGATCCTTCTAATTTAGTCACCAGCAACACATCGAGTTCAAAGACGAAACCTTGGAGGTAATGATGGAGTCACCTACTATGGTGTGACACAGAACCCTTTGTCTTTCACACAGGTTCCTGCCTCCACCCGAGTTAGTATCACACAAAACGAAAGTGCAGCTTGCGCTGAAAACCTGCTTTGAGAATAAAACTTTGGGGGCGGGGAAGATGGTGATTCAGTGGGTAAGTGTGCTTGCTGAGCAAGCATGAGGACCTGAGTTCCAGTCCCAGGCACTCAAGGTTAAAAAAAAAAAAAATGGCAGTCATAGCCACATGTGCCTGTAACCTCAGGGCTGGAAGCTTACAGGGTGGAAATGGAGAACCGCTGGGGCTTGCTGGGTGCTAAGAGACCCTGTCACATGGGAATAAGGTAGGCCATGATAGAGGAGCACACACACACACACACACACACACACACACACTCACTCACAAGTATCAATGAGTTTCAAATGGCTTACACAGGAATACAAGCTAGAATTCGCTGAAGGAAGACAAGAATTAATTGTATCCCTTCCGGGCACCTCACTGCCGTCCCCAGAGCCGATGCAATCGCTCTCCTGCCCAAGGTTTATCAGATATTTTATAAACCTTTTGAGCCTAACCCTCTGCCTGTGTCCTTTCCCCACAGAGTGAGAGAGGACCATGGGCATAACCGTGGAGCTGTGACACCTGCTGGCTTTGCTTACTGTCCTCAAAGGGACGCTCATGGAGAAAAATGAGAGTCCTCTGAATAAGTAGGGCGGGTAATGGAAGAGCATCCTCAGCCAGAGGAAAGCAGAGGGGCTTTAGCCTAGACACACAGGAAGGAAAGACACACCCTTCCAGAAAGAGAAAGGAAGCTACAGAGGTCTGGAGGAGGATGGCTGGGTGGAGCACTTATTCCAAGACCGTCCTCTAAAGACCCCTGATCCTGCCCAAGTGCTCCACATGGCACATCCTGGATGCCCCGAGTCACCCCGTGGCCCGACAAGACCTCTCCCTACCACAGTCTGTCTTTCAGGCCTCAGACCTTCCTGACTTGTGCTTTTCCTGGGCTAAGGACACTGCTGGGCTTCATGTACACACAGAGAAACCTTGTGTGTTGGGGGCAGCCAGGACAGCCGTTCTCAACCCCACTAATTTACAAGAGACAAAGACAGAAAGTGAGGCTCGCTACTTCCAAAAATAACTCTGAACTTTTAAGGCTGCTCCTGTTTCAAGCTCTTTCTCCTGTTCGTCTTTCCTCTACTTAAACCAATCTTAGAAAGCTGTAAACGGCCTCTGATGCTATAAACTGCCCTGTAAACCCAGCTTTTACAGCTTTAATTGCCCCCCTTTATAGGACTATGTGCCTGTGTCCCAAAATGCTTCGCTCTCGAAGGACAAGTTCACATTCGTGAGAGTCTGGGCCACCCACTGATGGGGTTTTTCAACTCCAGGAGCCCACAAGTCACCTGGCATAAGCAATTTCCTTCTTCTCAGGAAGCTCCGAGTTCCACAGGCCCCAAAAGGAGGTTTATTCCTCAAAGACAAGGGAGCCACTTTTTTGTTTGTTTGCTTTGTTTTGTTTTGTTTTTTGTTTTTCCAGATAGGGTTTCTCAGTATTGTTTTGAGCCTGTCCTAGAACTCACTCTGTAGACCAGGCTGGCCTCAAACTCACAGAGATCTGCCCACCTCTGCCTCCCCAGTGCTGGAATTAAAAGTGTACACCACCAACGCCCAGTAGAGACAAGGGAGCCGAACTTTGACAAAAGAGGCCACAGCAAACAAAACAAAGAAACCACAGGATTTAAAATGTTTGTTCATGTATGTATTCAGTAAAAGAACTTTTTTTTAAATGTATTTATCTCTCTCTCTCTCTCTGTGTGTCTGTGTGTGTGTGTGTGTGTGTGTGTGCATGCTCTTGTGTACATTCATGTTGAGCAACAGTTGGTTCTTTCCTCATACTCTATGGGTCCTGGGAATCGAACTTGGGTCATCAGCCTTGGTGACAAGCTCCCTTACCCATTGAGCCATCCCATCAGCCAAACCTATATTTATTTACTCAATTTTTAGAGGCAGAATCTCACTACAATCTAGGCTTGCTTGAGACTCACTGTGTAACCCAAACTGGTTTCAAATTAACATCAATCCTGTTGCTTCAACCTCTAGAGTCCTGGAATGATAACCCTGTACCATTACACACTACTTGTACTTAATTTGACAAATAAGTTTTTTTTTTAAATGAGGGGGGGGACCAGGACCATGATGAGTGGTATGACACTAGGCTGAGGTCTACACCGACAAGCTCAGTTTTGTCTTCAATATAACTGCTGAGATTTTCCTTATTGGGGATTCTGTGCATGTTTGTAATTTTAGAACCACTATAATAAAGTATCATTTGTACTGCTCATGGGAAGTTCTTCTACACCAGCATAAGTTTGAAGCTGGGGAGGACATCTTCCATCCCACCCTCATCCTGGCCCCATCATACAGCAAGGATCTCTGCAGCAATCTATTTAGCTCCACTGACTTCCAAGGTGTTTAGAAATCATGTCCAAGAGGCCACAGTTCCTCCCAGCTGTTCTCATGACCACTCTGTGTGGTAGCAGTTGGGGCAAGTATTCCTGGCATGCCCCAGTGGCTCAGGACAGAGAGGGTACAGTGTCTCTTTGCCTTAGGGATCTTCTGTGGGCTCTGGTGTTGTCAACCTACACACACTTACTCCACTGTTTCCTTTTATCTTCATAGTTCACAACCCTGCTCCACTCTAGGGCTCCTTCTCAGACATCCAGCATCCATAAATCTATTTACCCATCCATCCATTTACTCCTCTCCCATCCATCCATCCATCCACCCACCCACCCACCCCCCACTGACTCATCCATTCACCTACTAACCCATCCATTCATCCACCCACCCACCCATCCATCCACTCACTCACCCATCTACCCATCTATCCATTTGTACAGATATGCATACAACAGGATTTATGAAGACCCTACTGTTTACTAAGTGTTTCTCTCAATATCAAATATAATGATAAGGAAAACAGTGATGAAAATTGCTGTTCTTGCAGGATGTGATGCTGTACACCTTTAGTCCCAACACCCAGGAGGCTAAGGCAGGTGAATCTCTGTAGGTTCCAGGCCAACTGCATCTACAAATTCAGTTTTAGCACAGCCAGGACTGCATCTAAAAAGGAGGGAGGATGTTTTTGGGGATGGGGAGATAGTTCAGTGGATTCGTTGCATGCATGCAGACTAATGTTCTGGTTCCTAGAACTTTCATATGTTCCAATGAGAAATCTTGGTGGACGTCACGGCCCACCTGTGACTGCAGCACTTGGAGGCAGAGATGGGATTCTGGAGCAAGTGGTCCAGCTAGACTAGAGGCATCAATGAGCTCCAGGCTCAGCAATAGATCCCACCTCAGTCAATAAAATGGAGGATGGTTGGTAATGGCTCAGTCTCTGTGGAGAAGGTAACCACTGATTCAAAGGTGCTTGGGAAGTAGGGAGCTTCTGGGTGACCACAAGTGCTTTCTAGTGAGGAGATGCAGCCAGTGCAAAGGTCCTGGGGCTTGACAAGGCCCGGCACATTCCTGATATCAATGATGAGGAATCCAGGTGAGTGACAGAATAGTGCTTGTGGCTTGTGAAGGGACCGGAACACTGACCAGCTGGAGGAGGTGACAGACAGGAGGGATCTTGAATTTTGAGGACCTCCCTTCGGGTGCCACATAGAGAATAGCCTTCAGGGCCTGAAGGTGGTGGTAGAAGGCTGAGGGGTCATCACCATCTTCCACTGAAACAAGAAGGCCCAACCCAAACAGAACCGGTGGCAGCGTCTGACTTTCCGGCACCACGTCTATCCAAATGTGGACATATTTGTAGTCTGGGTGCATGGGGAACGGCCACTGGGTCCCCTGGGAAGCCAGATACCTTGACACTACTGCGTCCCCCACATCTGAGTGACAGTGTCTCCTGAGAAGAGACACATCAGAGGTTGAATCTCAATTCAGATTTCCTGGGAATGAATGACAGCAATGTCACCATTATCAGCAGGGCACATTCCCTTCCAAAGTCTACCTGTTCTGACTGTGTCTGTGAAGGTGGGAGCCTGGAGGGAATGGAGGAGCTCAAGCGGGAAACCCTTGAAGGAGATTCCTCAGTGCATACAATGGCAGAGTTGTTTTTCATCGATTGTGCAGTCCCTGCTCTACCTCCTGGTAGGGGCCAGAAATCCTGGATCTTGGTCCCAAGTCTCTGCTGGTTTGTCCTCTGTCCTGTCTGACGCTCTCTCTCATTCAATGGTTCAGCCACGCAGGGTGGGTGGCTCACCCACTCCTCACCCCTGTCCTTCACAGTCCTGGAGTTCTATGGGTGCTGATTGATATTTGCCAACCGAGAAAGCAACTTCCAACTGTTCTTTCCCTCTCCTGCCTGAGCTGAGCTGCACAGCTTCCAAATGTGGAAGGAAAGTCACGCGATTTCCAAGGGCCTCTGGCATTCTGCTGCGGTCCTGAGATACCATCTGGGGCCTGCTTGGGGAGGACACAGTACACTGGAGCAAGGCCAAGGCCTAGGGGCTCCACGGCTCCTGCGTGCGAGATGAGACGCATTCTTAGTGACCACTGAGCCAAGGAAATGGAGACCAGTCTTTTCATCTCGGCTGGGAGATCCGAATCTCCGACAATACCAGAGATTATCTGCTCTCCTTCGTCGTTGCTTGACCTCGGCCTTGGGGCCCTGGAGAACAGCTTGCACATGACCCAAATCCAATGGATTCCCGGGGAGTCACTTTCCGACTTAAAGCCTGATTCCGCTTTGAGAGCAAGGTGATGTCATGCTGGAGTTAAAGGCAGCGAAGATAGATATGGACACTAATGGCTGGTGGGAAACTAAGCGTGGGGTAAGGACCCCATCCCAACATGGAGTCTCCCAGGACAGCTGCAGAGGATATTCAACACTTCACATTTTCCTGCTCTTCCAGAGGAGCAGAATTTGGTTCCCAATACCCACATCCAGCAGCTGGCAATGCTTGTATCTCCAGCTCCAGGGAATCTGGTACCCGCCTCTGGATTCTGTGACCACCTGAACATCCATGCCATACATTCACACGTGCGCACGTGCGCGCACATACACACACATACACACATGCATTATTTTTTAAAGCCTTACCTTCTGGGGAGTGGGGTGTTGTGTTGGTAAGCAATTCTCATATCATCATCTTGTTCTTTGTGACTTTTGGTGGGCACTCTGAGCAGCACCACATCCAGTTCTTGGAGTGGGATGAGTCAAACAGGGAGGAACTCAAGTGGGTCTTGGGTCTGGGCAACTGCTCAGAATGGCTAGTTCCAAAGGGCACCATTACAGAGAGGGCTAAGGGTGAAATCCTATGATCTGTTTTGCTTGTGTGTTTTGAGACAAGTTCTCCCTGAGTTGCCAAGAGTGAGGTCAGGCTCCAGGTCAGCTTCCCTGGTGCTGGGCTGACAGGAAGCTCTCACCTACTCTGCCCTATACTCAGCCTTTTTAGTTTGATGTTTGTTATTTTGAGACAGGGTCTTACGTGGCTCAGACTAGCCTCAATGTCTCTATGTATCCGAGGATGAGCTTGAACTTCTGATCTTCCTGTGCTCACACCATCAATGCTGGCATGCAAGCCGTGCAACACTACACTCCATGTATAGGGGATGGGAATAAAGACTAGTCAAGTGTTCCACCTACTGAGCCACGTCTGTGAGTGCCCTCTTTCCTGGACTTTTCTGTAATATGCTTCAAATTCTAGTGTCTTCAAGATTTCACCATCTGTTGCAGCTCTAAGAGCAAGGGCGAGAGTTGTGAGCCCCGAGAGCTATATTGACAGAGTTAGCTCTGACTTAATTAAACTGACTATTCAGCTGTATGCTGGTAGTTTCCTTGACAAACTCTGTTGTGTCTTATTTGGTGTTGTCCTGGACCCTGAGCAATCCTTGCTCCTTGTTTTTGCAGTTCAAGTCTGGAATGCACCAGCCTGGAAGTCAACCTTGCATCTTACAGCATTTTCAATGTCTTCAAGAGTTTCATGTTTTTGCTTTTACAACTATTTTGCAGCTATTGTCATTCTCTCTCTCTCTCTCTCTCTCTCTCTCTCTCTCTTTCTCTCTCTCTCTGAATTTGGATATCAAATCCAGTTTATTCCATGAATTTACTGTTTGTAGAGAGTTTGCAGCCAATGCCTTTGCTGTCAAGGGCAACGGCAATGGGGGATGGGAAAGAAGGATGCTTACCCAACAGAATGGGGCAAATCTGTTTTCAGTGGCCAGATTGTCTCTCAAGAACTGTCTGGTTTTTGTAATGTTGAGTTCTTTTCATGCCTTAATATCTGGCCAGGTGAAAGGTTAGAGGGAGGAGTCAAAATCTGGAACTCATTTAATCACTCATTGTGCATTTGATGGGCACTTACAAAACAATCTCTCTGGAGAGGGTGCTCACAGGTTCTAGGGCTATAGTGAGTAGCCAAGGCCTCTCAGAGCTTACGATCCATGGAAAAGTTAGACAGTTAAAAAAAAAAAATAATGACGGGCTGGGCATTGGTGGCACGCACCTTTAATCCTAGTACTCGGAGGCAGAGGCAGGCAGATCTCTGTGAGCTTGAGGACAGCCTAGTCTACAGAGTGAATTCCAGGACAGGCTCCAAAGCAATACATAGAAACCCTGCCTCAAAAAACAAACAAACAAACAAAAAAATGTAGTGACAGTCCCCATGAGTGTCATGGAACTTTAGGATGCCTCTGATACATCAGGTGACTTGTGGGTCATAGGAATTGAACATGTGTTTGTCTTGTGTGTTCAGTGGGGCCCTACCATGGATTAAGTCATGTATTGGCAGAAGACTAGGAAAGACATCCTCTGTATAAAAGACTCTGAACAGTGCTTAGCCACTTAATGTATAGCATCTCTATATTTTACAGATGACAAAACCCAGGCCCAGAGGGCTGAAAGCATTGATTGGCCTTGAGTCCCAAAGATGTCTAGAGACTTGGCTTTCAGGGTCCAAGCCTGATAAGTCTTTAGCCCTACTGTATGCACACTTGGATCTGACATCCTCACACCATACTGGTTATAATTCAGCACCACCCAGCTCCTCGGTGACAATCAGTGATGTGGGTCACAGGGGAAATTGACTCCACAAGCATGTTCAAGGCCAGCTATGCTTTGCTTTGCTTTTATTCTCGAGTTTTCTCAATTCTGAGAAGACACGAGGCCCATTTTCTAATGATACAGCTTCTGCTACAGTTTCTGGGTTCCAGGTGGGTAGAAAATTAGCGGGAGATGAATGATTTAGATCTGTAGGCACCATCCCCCACCTTGTGGTTTGGGGTGGATTTAACAACCTGCCTGTAACCTCAGCCCAAGCCAACCCTGAGCAAGGGCTGTGTGCGCTTTGGCAAGATTCCAATAGCAATCTATTCCAAAAGCCAGGAGATGCATCCCATTCAGAGGTTGGGGGCAGGGGGAGCTGATCTTCTGCCCTGTCTCGTGTGCAAACCAACCCAACTAAAAGAGCCTCATGACTTCCTCTGCCCTTCATCACCTCCTGCTCGAAGACAAACGTCAAAGAGAACTCTACCGTCTTGAGATGCTCAAGGATGCTTCTAAATACCCTAGTTAGGACAGATCGGATCTTTTTTATGGACATGGCACAATATTCTACTACTTGAAGTGAAGGTGTAAAATGCCCCCTGTAGGATGCCAAGCTAAAATCAAGAAGCAGTAGTTGGTGAGCTCAACCACATGAGGGAAAAAGAAATCCTAGAGAGGAAAAATGACTGGAAGGAAATGCCCCCAGCAGTCAAGGGAGATCAGTGTTGTGCCTTTGGGTGGGAGGACTCTTGCTGGTAACTCTCCAGTGATGAATTCTCCCTCCCAGCCCTCCTCCCATCAAGACTACATAAGATAGGGCTAGAGAGATAACTCAGCAATTAAGAATGCATATTGTTCTTGCAGAGGACTGAGGTCAGTCATTCAAGCTCCAGGGGGAATTTAACACCTCATTTTGGACTTGTGGGTACAATGTGCTAGCTATCTCTCACATAAATAAATAAATAAATCTAAAAACTTTTAAAATACATTCAAAGAGGGAGCCAGGTACAATGATGCATGCTGTAATATCACACTTTAAAGGTAAAGACAGGAGGACCAGGGGATGGGCCCATCAGTAAAGTGCATGCCTGAGGACCTCAGTTCACATTCCAAGCTCCCAAACAAAAAGCTAAGTCCTGCATGTGTCTGTAATCTCGGAGCTGGAGGGGCTAAGTGAAGGGGAACCCAGATGTTCACTGGCCGTCCAGTCTAGCCAACAGTGACCTGAAGATTTAGTGACTCAATGTCTCAAAACATGAAATGTTGAGAAACCGAGGAAGACACCTAATGCTGACCTCCAACCAACAAAAACACACATGCACAACCACACACAGCATACACACACAACAAACAACACATGCATCCACACAAAGCACCTAAATACCACACATGCAACACATACATACACTTACGCACATATGCCACATATCCATACAATACACACACACACACATCATACCATAAACATGCAACATGCATAACACACACACATACATATACAACATATACACAACACACACACACAGAGTGGGAGGGGCACTTGGCTGTATCTATGCTCTTTCAAGGAACACGAAATCTCTCCTTCCAGCTCTGTGGGGCCACCTTTCCTGTGTTAGCCTCAGTCAACAGGTGTCTTTTCCATCACCAGCCCAGTAGGTTGGTCCCTTTCCTTCCCGGATGGCAAATCCACCTGAACCCCACAGTAGCCTCATGGGACAGGAAAGCAGCAAGAACAGATGAGCATCAGGGCCTGGATTTGGGGCTAGGGGAAGGAAGGGAGACTCGGCAAAGATGAAAGGGGCCAAAGGGAGAGATGCAGCCCGCTAGTTTCGGAAAGCCAGGTCTGAGAGGAAGTGTGTTTACTGCCCCTCATGAAGTCAGGGCCTGGACACAGTCCCGCCATCTTGTAAAAACGGCTTTTATTTGTCATTTGTTCTTTTTTTTTTTGGATTGTGAGAGTCCTGGGAGGGAACCATTAAAGGAACAGAGCCAGGACAGAGCCAGGGCAGGCTCTGGACATGGTGTATGTCTGCTGTATGCCTGCTTGCCTGGGCTCCTTCTGGCTCCCACCCCCCAGTTTTTACAAGGGCCAACAGGGTTGCAAGGTTAAAGCCCGGGGGGGGGGGACCCATTGGTGTTGTGGGACTTTTTACAAAGTGAAAGGATCGTAGCAGTTAGCAAAGGGCAAAAGTCCAGGCCTGCCAGAAGGAGAAGCCAGCATGCAGCACCTCAGACACACACCCTCTCTGCCCTAGGCCTGCTGCTAATGTCCCCTGGGTTCACCAGCCGACGGAACCTTGTAGGAACCTTGTAGGGAGCAGAAAACCTGAGGAGATCTCTTCCCATTGGGCAGGGAGTGAAGCTGGAAGGGGAATACAGAGGTTTGGGGATTTCTAGGCAGGAAAAAAAATGTGGGGCCAGCATAGTGGCTCAGTAGGTAAAGGTGCTTGCTGCCAAGAATGGCCACATGAGTTCAATTCCCAGGGAAAACTGACTCCTGAGAGTTGTCATCAGATCTCCCTAGGCATACTGTGTGTGTGTGTGCACAGACAATAAAAGAATGGATAAACCAATAAAGGAGGGGGAAACATGAATCTTAAACAGCTTTTAAGTTTATGTGATGGTTTCCAGCAGAGATTTGGAGGCCAGGGTGAAGACACAGGAGACCGAGACTGGGTACTTCTAAAGCCACTCATCTATGTCTAAGGAGGGGCGGGACTTCTGAACAAACTGGCCATCAACTAAAGAGCGCTTTATCAGTGGTTCTCAACCTGTGGGCCACAGCCCCAACAGGGTTTGAGTAATATCCTGATACCAGATATTTCCATTATTATTCACAAAAGCAACAAAAATTACAGTGTGAAGTAGCAATAAAATAATTTTATGGTTGGGGGTCAGCACAACACAAGGAACTAACTGTATTAAAGGGTGGAATCATTAGGAAGGGTGAGAACCACTGGTTCTGATGATCTGCCTCTCCCTCCCTCCTTCCTTCCTTCCTTCTTTCCTTTCTTCCTCTCTCCTTCCCTTCCTCTATATCTTCCTCCCTCCCTCCTCCCCTCCCCCTCCCTTCCTCCTCCTACTCCCTCTTTCTTACTCTACCAGAATGTCTAGGTTAGTACTGGTGAACTTGGAAGGCAGAATAATGGCCCCAGAAGTGTCTGCCCTGCGACTCCATTGCTTTCCCATTGCATTTGAAGGTCCCTAAGCCAGAGGAGAGATCATGCTGATACCCTAGCAGGGCTCATCTGATCCCCTCTGTCCTTAGGCCAGCAGAACCATCCAAGAGCCTCAGATGTTCACTAAAGCCTCACTATAGGCTTTTCATACAATTACTGTAGACTTCGTTCCCATCCGTGCTAAGTCACCATGGTTTCCAATACAAGAGTGATTCTCAATTTCTTCTTATTTTAAAGGTGTTTATTTGGGTTAAAAAATGGTAAAAATTATTAGTAAGTCATAAAGTAGACTTTTATGGGCTGGTAACTGGTATTTAAATGCCTGGGGTTTGGAAAACACTGGTCTGGAGTTTTCTGGAGGACCTCATTTGGGCTTTCAGAAGAGCCAATGCTTTACATATATTTGCACATATGATAATCAGGCTTGCCAGTGAGAGGCAGGGCAAAATGGCCTCTGCACTCTTTGGCTGCTCATTTCTCTACTGGCCAATGGCATGGAGCAGAAAAAACAATGTTCCAAATAGTCTTGTACTGTGGTGTTTCTAGCTCTTTAAACTGCATGGGGCAAACGCCTCGACATCCCTGACATTTGGTTTCCATAAGTATAAAGGAGCTGAGAGAGACCCTCCCCAGGACAGAATAAGATGAGCATGGTGACAATAAGGATGTCATCCCTTATCATTGCCAGCTGACCGCCAGTGGCCAGCCCCCCTGTTGCCTGTGTCCCCAGAGCTCTACCCAGAGGGCGTCCTGGGCAGACAGTGTCCAGGCATGCCAGGCCCGGGCTGGTCTCTGTCACCCTGACATGCTGAGAGAAAGGAATCCACAGAGCCATGGGAGGCTGGGTACCCTGGCCATGCAGACCCCCCTCCTCTGCAAAGTTCTGACCCTGCTCAAAACTGGGACTAAAGACAGAGTGTTCCCTGGCTGGGAACAGAGCAATAGAAGACTTCCCAGCCCTGGGGAGGGAGGCAACTTCCGGAGTACAAAGCCAGAGGGAAAGAGAGGGCACTCCCCCACCCCCATCCCAAGCAAAGGCAGCTCTATGTCCTCAGCTAGGCTTAAAAAAAGGATCGGACAGACTTGGGTGTCTTTGCCAGCCACTGGCTATGCAGCTGCGGGTGTGACACTTCCCTTCTCTGGTCATAGCCAAACCAAGCATGCATTGAGGCCTCTTCGTTTCTTAGCATGGCACGAACAGTAAGTTGGTGAGGCTCTGGTCCATTGTTCCCATTACATAGACACAAATCTGAGGCAGAGTTCAGCAGCCACCAGTGCAGAATGCACATTCTCCAGCTTCCTCCTGTTCAGCACCCTACTGTGTGGTCACCATCTGACCCTGAAGCTTGGTGTCTCCCTCCCAGCCCTTCCTCTTATGGAAGCCATCAATGGTCTGGGGGAGGGGCAGTATGGAGGGAAAGATGGCTGGATTATGATCAACCTCACTAGGGATTTCAGTCGTCCGCATGAATGTGTTTTCTCCATTGGCAACAATGCAGCTGCTGGTGGAGCTGGGATGCTGGGAGTGGAGCTGGGATGCTGGGAGTGGAGATGGGATGCTGGGAGTGGAGCTGGGATGCTGGGAAAGGAGCTGGGATGCTGGGAAAGGAGCTGGGATGCGGGGAGTGGAGCTGGGATACTGGGAGTGGAGCTGGGATGCGGGGAGTGGAGCTGGGATACTGGGAGTGGAGCTGGGATGCTGGGAGTGGAGCTGGGATGCTGGGAGTGGAGCTGGGATGCTGGGAGTGGAGCTGGGATGCTGGGAGTGGAGCTGGGATGCTGGGAGAGGAGCTGGGATGCTGGGAAAGGAGCTGGGATGCTGGGAGTGGAGTGGAGCTGGGATGCGGGGAGTGGAGCTGGGATGCTGGGAGTGGAGCTGGGATGCTGGGAGTGGAGTGGAGCTGGGATGCGGGGAGTGGAGCTGGGATGCGGGGAGTGGAGCTGGGATGCGGGGAAAGGAGCTGGGATGCTTGGAGTGGAGCTGGGATGCTGCTTCTGAAGAAGACCCTTCACTCTGAGCTTTGACCTCTGTGCACTATTTTGGCTCAGCTCCCTAGGGCACGGCTTTTTGCTTTGCTTTGTTTTGTTTTTCTGGGCCATCTAGGGAGTGTGACACCCACAATCAGGCTGACAGCATCTCTAGTTTACTGTGTGTATGTGTGTATGTACATGTCTCCTGTGTTCACATACATGTGGAGACAGAGGACAGCCTCACATGTCACTCTTTGGGGGCCACCCACCTTGGTTTTATTGGGTTGGAGGTTGGGACCTCTCACTGGCCTGGAGCTCACCAATTAGTCGATGTTACCCGACCAGGTCCTCCTCCCTGGTGCTGGGATTACGAGCATGTGTAGCCCTGCCTGTTTTGTTTTGTTTGTTTGTTGTTGTTGTTTGTTTGTTTTTGGTTTTTGATCTCTGTAGGCTTGAACTCATGTCCCTCTGCTTGTAAGGCAAACACTTTCCTGGCTCCTCCCTCCTGTTCTATAGCTTGCTTCCTCCTTGAGACTCAAATGCTACCTGCCCACAATGGGTGACAACTCTGAGCTAGTATTTCTAAATTATATTTATTTATTTAAGTAGTTTGGGGTGTGTGTGTGTGTGTGTGTGTGTGTGTGTGTGTGTGTGTGTGTGTGTGTCTGTGTACGTGCATGCTCCAGTCAAGGTCCATGTATTAAGGTCAAAATGCAACACAGGACAGTAAATTCTCACTTTCTGTTAAGTAGGTCCTGGGGATCGAATTCCCGTTGTCAGTCTTGGTCACAAGCCTCTTTATCTGCTGAGCCAGCTTGCTGATCCCTAGCCATATTTGTTTTAATAAAGGAAAGTAACTCTCCCAGCTAGGAACCTGGCATTTTCGGAGCTGCACTCTGCCACATGGGTGAAGGCTCCTTCAAATCGAGGGGGAGGGGGGCAGAGTCTACCTGGTACCTGTGCTTATCACAGCACCCTAATTAAAGAGGCTACTGGCAAATGTACATTGAAAAGCTGCTTGGAGCTGCTTAGTTGGACACAAGTGTGAACTTGTGCCCTCGGATTAGTCAGAGGCTGAGCGACCTTGGAGACTTTAAGCTAGACTCTGAGAAGAACTTTCAGTGAGTGGGAAGGAACTGCCTTGTCCCATGGGAAGAAGCAACCTGCCTCTCTGGACATTCTGAGCAGAACGGACATTTTCAAATGTGGATAAAATCACAGTGTGCTTGTGGAGACAAGGAGACAGGGAATTGAGAACACCCCCTTCTTGCCTCCAGGCCCCAGCAATCCCTCTGAAGCTACAGGCAGAAGCCCTGCCAGCCCCCCACCCCGGGTCAGTCCCTCCCACTGTTTTTCTTCGCAGCTGTCTCTGTGTTTCAGAGTCCACATCTCTGCCAGGGACTCTATTTTGGGATTTGTGGGAACGGGCAGCGTTTAGCAAATAACAAATCCCAGAGAGCTGCCCCTGCTACCCCACACCCTGGGACCTCCCAGTCCTCTCCTAGGACAGGAGACCAAACAGGCCGTCCTGGGCCCAGGCCCCGGGCATTTGCAAGCTGGAGGGTGCCCAGCCTGTTCCCAGAGAACCCTCATGGCTGGCAGACGACATCCCTGACTGCACTGCCGTTGATGTCGTCAGGGCGGTGCCCGGCAGGCCCTGCAAGGTCTGCACACGGAGAGCTGGGCTTTCTTTGCAAACTAATTGCATATTTCCACCACATCCAGTGTCTGTACAGAGAGGTGGCCGGCTAAAACCAAGGAACAAGGGGCAGGGGCCACAGCGGCAAGGGGCAGGGGCTTCAGGATCCGGATGTTGGAGGCCTTGGGATCAGGACACAGGGACATTAAGTGGAGTGTACAGATGTACACTGTTCAGGATGTACAGAGCTGGGTTCACAAATAGATGGTTTCCGCACTGCTCAGGGGTGCAGTTGTGTGTCGATATGTTCACGTGACCCGTGAATTTCTCGATCTGCCCTGCACAGCCATCTCTGCGGTGCACCGGTGACCTCTCCATGTCTACATTTCCACAGGGACCCCCCACATTTATGTGTCTTTTCACTGTGTCCTGTGGCAATGATAATAGATTATTGTGTAGAGCCAGAAACAAGATAGTCATGGTGATGGCAGGCCTGTGAGCCCAGCACTTAGGAGGCTGAGGCAGGAGGGTCAGGCACTGAAGTACAGCCTGGGCTATATAGTGACACTCTGTGTCCGAAAGGAAAACTCAAGCAGTAAGAAACATACATGCATGCATATATACATACATACACACACATACATGTAAATGAAAACTAGAGGTCAGAGATCCAACAGGCACTTATTTGATTAGTTACAGGGAGCATAATAACTATGACAACATAAAAGAAATAGACTGTAATTATAGGTAACACCTGTACAATACTGTATACTGTACAAAACCTACCACTCAGGGGTAACCATCCTTAGCACACTGTGCATGTTTTCTAGTTGTGCCCAATTCAAACACACAAAATTAAGGATGGCATCAGTATCAGTCACCCACTTCTGAATACTTCATATCAGTTAAACAGAAGTATGGCTGGGCGTGGTGGCGTACACCTTTAATCCAACGCTCGGGAGCCAGAGAAAGGTGGATCTCTGGTCTACCGAGTTCAAGGTCAGCCTGGTCTACCGAGTGAGTTTCAGGACAACCAGGGCTACACAGAGAGACCCCACTACAAAACAAAGGCAAGGAAAAAACTTATGCCAGTATATAATGTAGATACATAGTCTACAAACACAAATGAGCAAATAATGAATATGTTACATAAACTCCAAATGAGTGAAAGTTTGAATATGTTTCTAAGTTTTCTAAGAAGGGTCATAAGTCAAGGCAAGTCCCACACTCCCTGCAGTAGGGCCATCCGGTGGATACAGTTTCATAAGCCTTTTTATTATATATAATGAGCCATCCTGTCTGCAGATAGCTGACCGCAGCTACATGGTGTTTCATTTCCTAGGCAACACATAGATAATATGACCCATAGCCTTCCTGGACTATTTAGAATATTTATGTTCGTTGCAAACAAAACTATAATCTACATACCTCTTAGTGTAAGCCGTGAAGCAGAACTCCTGGGTCAAAGGGTGTTCTTATGTGTCTAGCTTTTAACACCCAGGTGGTGGCAGGTACTAACATGAGTGACTTTTCTATTTCCTGTGTCTGGGCTCCTGGTTTGAGAAGGTTCCATTTGTCACAGTGGGGAATGCATGGCCAAGTTCAAAGGCACAGGAGTGTGTGGCCAGGACTCCTGAGTCTCCATAGAATAGGAACTTATCTTAGGCTAGGATGTTCTGGAGCACGTGAGTCCTGCCGAAAATGGCCCTACATCTGGCAGCTAGATGCCTCACCATATCCAAAGGATTCAACAGCCTCTCAGAACCGAGTCACCAGCTGGGGAGCCTACAGGCACAGTTCCCAAACGGCAGTGGTAGCATTTGATTAGTTGCTGTCAGACAGACAGACGAAGCAGAACCCTGATGCCCCAGGGTTACCTGCAGTCCCTCAAGACATCCAAGGCCTTTGGTGAGAACAGAGTTGGGTTGCTCTGGAATGTCCCACTGCTAGTAATGAAGCCAGCAGGTCTCCGAGAAGCATCAGTCCTCTGGAGGCAGCTGCCCTTCGGCCCTACCCTCCCAGGAAGTTTAGACGGCAGGACTCAGGTGTGGCGCCTTGACTCCGAGCAAACCGTCCATCAGAGCCTCCTAAGTAGCTCACAGCCCTAATGTGTGAACATTGATTTCTGGGGTGACAGGGAAGCCAGGATGATTTACATCCAATTTCCCATCGATGATACATCATTGATCTCCAAGAGTGCTGAAATATTTACTAGGGACAGCAATGCTGGAAGGAAGGTCCTTGGCCAGGGCCAGAGAGCAGAAGGAGGAGAGATGCAGGGAGGGATGCTGGGTGAGGATAAGGTCCAAGCCATCCTGGACCATCATGGAGCTGGGAAATCACATGGAGTCCCAGGCTGGGTGCAAGAAAGGGAATGGGAGCCAGAGGATTTCCTCCTGTCCTCAATAAATGGTACCCAGGGCACCTCCTCAGAGTGGCTGCCCAGGACCATCCCACTCATAGGACCTCTCATCAGGCTCATCACATCCCACTACTTACTCCTCCCTTTTAGGGTTGTTCAGGTTCTGTTCACGTATAGGAAATTCACACACAGTTTTAAGTGTGCCTCTGGAAGCCCCGGAACCCCAGTGGGATGTAAAACAAGCATGTCTAGCACTGGGAATGTGCACACCAGAAGATCCCTGGGTCTCCACACTCAGCTAATCTAATTGAGTGGGGAAACTCCAGATCCAGGGAGACCCTGTCTCAAAAACTAAGATGGAGAGTGGTAGAGAAAGGTATCCAGTGTCAACATCTGCTCTCTGCATGTGCATGTACACACATGTGAACACACATGAACATGTAAACATGCATATACCACACAGCATTAAGAAAAAGAGATCCACATATACTCAGGCCTTACATGTAGAGCTGAATGAGAAACACCAATATGCCTGCATGCTCATAGGCACACATGCAAGCACACAGGCATGCATACACATGAACATACATAATCTAGATACATCAGAGGCTTCCCATGCAAGCGTGTACCATAGCTATGCCAGGTCCTCTGATCACTCCTCTCATTTGGGTACCAGTCATTCCTCACTTTGCTTGGCCCAGCTCAGAAGTTTCAGGAACTTACTATCCTAATCCAAAGTTGCTGCTAGATTTCCTGTTTGGAATTTTCCAGTGCACACGGGCTTATCCTGACACCAACACTTGATCCTCCTTGGAGACACCTGGGGGGCCCTGGTGTATCCCAGACACCCTACAGTCTTGGGACCCATCCGTCTCACCCAGAGTCTCAGGGAGATGTTTTATTGGCAGGTAAGATCTCACCTGCCCTGTTAGGTTTCTTCCGCTCCACAGAGAATTCTCTCCTTTGTCCTCACACTAACCCCTGTTCACACCTCTGCTGCACTCTAGTTTCTCTCCCTCATTTTTAAGCTGATCTGCCAGAGAACAGAGACCAGCTGGGCTGCTGACAGGCAGTACTGTGACTGCTCAATGAAACAAAATTGCAGCAATTACTGTTTTCGTGTTACAAGATGGAGCCGAGGAGCTGTCAATCAACACATGAACATGCAGGGCCAGGAGAGATCCTTCAGAGCTACCATGAGCTACCTGATTTTGCTGATGCTCAGAGACCACTGGCAGTGGCCCCACGGAGACTTTCTATCCCACTGAGGACTTTCTATCCCAAGAGGCAGCCTGTCAACCAACCTCGGTTCCAGCGTCCCTGACTCCCTTCATGGTGTGCTTAGAATAGGCTCCCTTAGGTTCACCTGGGGGCTGATCTTCAGCACATATCACTCTGATACATTACAAAAAAAATTGAACTACTGCCTGGTGTGCGGTGTGGTAGCTCACATCTGTACAGTGCTCAGGAGGCTGAAGCAGGAGGATTGCTATGAGTTTGTGGCCAGCCTGGGTTTATAGACATTAGGGTCCAGTGTAAGATTTTTGTCTTTTAAAAGCCTATTTGCAATTGAACTCTGCTAGGGGAGAGAGGGCCTGTGTGGTCCTTGGTAGGTCTGTCATGCTCTCTCCAAGCCATGGTAACTCCTACAAGAATATCTGCACAATACAGATCAGATGCCATGGGGGAGGTGTTGCTTTTATTTTTTTTCAAGAGGACACACAGTTGGATGGATAGGGAGGTGGAGTGGATTTGGGAGGAGTTGAGGGAAGGGAGAATATAATCAACATACACTGTATAAAATTCTCAAAGAATTAATAAAATGTTGCTTTAAAATGAAATACAAAGAGGAGCGGGAAGATGAGATGACTCAGTCAGTAAAGCACTTGGCTGAGTTCCATCCACTGAGCCCTTTATAAAAAACGACAAAAGGCAGGTGTGGCACTGTGCACCTGTAGCCCTAGCATAGGAGAGGGCGAGGGGCAGAGACAGAGGGTTCTCCTTGGTCTCAGTGGCCAGTCCGTCTGGCCCAGTCATAAGCTCCAGGTTCAGTGGGAGACCCTACACTAAGAAATAGGAAGAGAGATGGAGGAGGACTCAACAGTTTCTACTTCCGGCCTCTGTGTACATATGTACCCAAGTGAACACAGACACAAGTAAACCACACACGTATGTACACTTGTGAACACCCATACATGTAAATCACACAAATGTATGTACACTTGTGAATGCATACACACATAAACCACACATACATGGAGACACATGAACACACACATAAATATTGCATGCACAGAGACAAAAATTGTAAAAACAAAAACAAAAAAGAAAGAAAATTCTGACTCAATATACTGGTTAAGAATTCCCAACGTGACCTAGGCTGTCTGTCTCAGTTGAGTGGGCCATTCTGTTTTCACAGTTACCACTAAGGTGACTCAAGATATCAGAAGGACGGGTTCATTGTCTTCTCCGTGAATTTCTCCTAGGCCTCTCGTTTCTGTTCTCAATGTACCAGGGCAGGCATTTTCTTGATCCTGCTGGAAGACACGAGAGAAATCGTTCCCCATGACACAGGGGTAGACACTGAGTCCAGTGGCACGATTTCCGGTGTGTCTCCTTGTGCAGTCAGGACACAGACATAGCCTGCTTTCTGTATTGGGCACACTGTGCACACGTGCTGACACACACACACATACACACACAGAGAGGGGGGGCAAACACTCATACAGATTGAGAGGTGCCTGAGTCACTATCCTTCCATCACACTGACTGTGCTGAAAGGTACCCCCTCCCCCACCCCTACACACAAGACTTACGAGGTCACAAGAACAAAGCATGTCAGCTAGGAATTCCCTTGACTAGAACGTGGCCTAGGCTAGCCCAGGCTACCCAAGCTAGCCCAGCAAGAAGGAAACCACAACTCTCCTACAATGTGGTCATATGTACCTCTCCTCAGCTTCATTCTCAAGTCCCTCTCCTGGCATGCATTTGATGCTGGTGGCCTCAGGGCTGCACTTCCGGTCTGTTGGGAGGGGTAGAGAGGGTTACTTCCTGGGGCCATCATAATGGCTGGCTGTGTTTGGTATTTCCATTCCCCAGTGGGACAAATGCCTACTCCATCGCTTACCCTGGACATAGACATGAGCGTGAAGATGCAGTCTTCCCAGGTAGGCAAGGCAACAGGGACAGTTGGTGGCCAATAGTTGGAACTTAATAAACACGTAGCGTCACTGTCCATCTGTCTGACTCACTAGTATTCGTCACACCCTCCTGCCCACAACCTTCTTCCCTTTCATGTATGAGTGACAATCATGTATGTATGTGTGTGATAGGGTGCCCATCTGTGCATACGTGTGTGTGGAGGGCCAACACTGGTGTTAATGATCATCAATTACTTCTCCACATTATTTTTTGAGGCAGAATCTCTCAGTCAACCCCAGGGCTCACTGGCATGTCTAGTATCATTGGCCGGCCTGTTCTGGGGAATCTCCTGTCTTTGACTTCAAGAACTTAAATTACAGGTGGATGACCACACCTATCATGCATATCCTTGGGGTTTGAGGATCTGAACTCTGGGCTTTGTAGTTGGGCTTCAAACACTTTGCCCACTGAGCCATCTCCCCAGGCCACTCCCCCACAGCTTATTTTAGTTCTTATAAAAGAAAATACTTTATCCATAACAGTCTAGTTTAAAAAAAAAACTCAGAAAAGGGTCACAATAATGAGTAGATCAAGGACTGGAAGCCAGATTGTCTGCCCCCCCCCTTCCTTCTCCTAGTGAAATACTATGATCCAATAAAATTATTTAGGAGAGTATATGTTGTGTAGAACACCCAAAGGCAGACCTTGGCATCCATCACTCATTCACTCAGCAGATGATCTGGGCGCTGAGGGTCCAGCAATGAACCCACAGAGCTGGCTTTAGTCCTCCTACTTTACTCTTTCCCTTGATGCCTCCTTGTTCTTCTCTCCAAGCCATATCCCTGCTAACACATAAGCTCTATGTCAACCGTTCCTGACCACATGTTCCCTCCCTCCTTTGTGGGACCTGGGACAAAGGATAGCAGCATTCATAGTTATTTTCCCTTCGTATTTTCAAATCTCATTTCCTCCTTTCTGTGCTGAGGCGGTTCCCTGTCTTTAAACTTGGAGTGCGTGGTATCAGCCCAGAGTAATGTCCATCATCGGCAAGTTTTCACCCCCTGGTTGGCATGGAAATGCTCCTTTCCTCGGGATTTGTTAATGGGTTGCTTCTCATGGATGGTCATGGTTTTTCCAAGTTACCCATTATCTAAACAACACTTAAATGAATACACTGATGTGTAAGATAAACATGTCTGCACACAATAGAATGTGTATCCGTAAGACTTACCTGGTTGTCTTAGTCCGTGTTCTATTGCTGTGAAGACACACGGAGATCAAGGCAACTCTTACAAAAGATAGCATCTAAATGGGGGCTTGCTTTCACTTTCAGAGGCTTGGTCCAGCGTCATCATGGTGGGGAGCGAGCTTGGCAGCAGGCTGGCATAGTACTGGAGAAGTAGTCGAGAGCTACACCCTGATCTGAAAGGAAGAGCAGGAGAGGTTGAGCCTGCTGTGGGCTTCCGAAACCTCAGAACTGACCCCCAGTGACACACTTCCTCAACTAGGCCACACCTCCTAATCCACTCCCTGGTGACTGAGCATTCAAAATATGAGCCTATGGGGGCCATTCTTATCAAAACCACCACACTGACAAAGCCGTTCTCAAATCTGGTAGAAAGGGATCAGTTCATCTGCTACAAGAGCCAGATGCAGACTGCAGCTCAGACCTACTTACACTTCAGTGTCTGCTAAGTGGAGGACTATGGAAGAAAAGCAATCCCTCTTTGTGGTTATAATTGGTATTTCCCGTTTTATTTTCATTATTTTATTTCAAAGACTGTACCTCATGCATCCCAGGTAACCTAGAATGCACTAGGTACGCCAAAGATGAATTTGGCATCTCATCCCTCTGCCTCTACATTCCAAGCATCAAGAATCCAGATGTGCACCACCATGCACAGATTAGTGGTACTGGGAATAGAACCCAAGGCTTTGTGAATGCCAGGTGAGCGCTCTACCCACCAAGCCATATGCTTGGTTACCCCTGAAGGACAGCTTCACTTCTATGCATTGGTCCTGTGCATTTTCTTTTGCTTCAAACCTCAGAGACACATGATTTTCCCTTAGTGCGTTTTCCCCCCGCCTGGCAGGTGTGTGGTACCCTGACGAGAGGGTGAGGGTGACTTCTCCAGGTGTTTGAGATGGATGCCTGGTAAATGCCCGGAGGCAGAGTAGGGCTAGGTCCACTCATATCCATTCAGATCCATATTTAAAAACTTGTTTATTTTGAGTCACAGCTCAATCTGTGACCACTTCCTGAGCTGAGGAAGATAAGGGAAGCTGCCAGGCCCGCCTTCCTGCCTCCCAGGGCTGAGGCAGCAGTCTGTATTGCTTCTCTCCCACTCATCAGAGTAAACGCAGTGCTTCCTTTCAAACGCTCAGAAGCGGGGCTGAAGCCATTCATAAACTCTTATTGAACCATCCGCTTTGCAAAGTTTGCTTTAATGTTTTTGCATGCTATTGATCTGCAGGGAAGAACTATAAAAATTGACACCAGAATAAACTTTGAAAGAAGGCCCTTGCTCATTTGAACCGGGATCAATGCATATCGACCCGAGGCATGGAGGGAGGCGAAAAGACCACCCTGTCTCCATTAGCGGGTCCTCACTGGACCAACGCCACTTTCTGGGTGTTTCCTAGCTGCATTGGACTGTCCGAAACAGAAACAGAGTTGTTCAGAGTGTGAAAGTTAGAGACAACCTACTCCCTCATGCTAGAGGACAAATGAGTTACCTAGGATCACACAGCTAATGTGTGGTAAGATTTGAACTCACAATTTCTACAAATACTCTATAGCTCTCTGATGTAGGCACTGAAAGTGAATTTTCTCTTAGTAATTCTTTCTCCCATGTAGAGTTAGTTGTGGGTAAGGGGAGCCATTGAGAAGGAAGGGCAATCACATGTTGAGTCATATTACTGCGTCCCAGGCAAGTATTAGGCAGACCTGGTCAATGCCCTCAGACAAGTGACTTGACCTTTCTCAAATTAAATTTGTCTCCATGACGGGCAGAGTGTGACAACCCCTCCTCATCCTCACGGGCCAGGATGTGGTTTTCAAGGGTCAGTGTCAGCACTTGTGTTAGAATTTTCTTGCAACAAAATATCTGACAGGGTGGCTTAAAGGGGGAAGGGCTCATTTGGGCTCACGGTTTCAGAGAGCCCCGTTCATCATGGTGGGGAGGGAGGGTGGGGCTTAATGATTCACATCAAGGTGGCCTGGAGGGGGTAGGAAGAAGGAGGAAGACAGAAGGAGGGGAAGAGAGGCATAGAGAGAGAGAGAGAGGGGGAGAGAAAGAGAGAGAGAGAGCCCACCCATGAGCTGAAAGATGGAGAAAGCATCCTATCCACAGCCTGTGTGTGGTGGGAGCTCCAGGACTACAGCTTTGGTGAGTCACACAAGCTGGGTGGGCTTTCTCATGATGCAGCTGTCTTTGAGTCATCCCTGTCCCTTTAAGTAGCCCCTCTTCCATACCTAAGGAACCTTGATGAGTTCATTAGTGCCCTCCCTGCCCGCCAAGTTAGACCAGGTAGAATCATTCCTTTAGTCTGCTGCCCATGGTCTATCTGGGATGAATAGACTAGTGTTCCGATTGTTCCCATGTCCCTGTGAGGAGTCACACAGCATGCTCACTCAGCAGTGTGCCCTATGGATCTTCTGGGCCATTCTCCATCCTATCAAATCATCGGTAAAGATCAAATCATCGGTAAAGACGAACTCCCAGCTCTGAAGCAGAGCATGGGCCTACAGAATGCCTAGCATGACATCACCCAGGTCTTAACTACCAACCACCCTATCTTCCGTCCAAACATTCAGCTTCATAGCGGAGAAGTAAAGAGAGGTTAAGCAGTTTACCCAAGTGCATACAGCTCATAAGTAACAGAGCTTGAACTTGGGGCACTGTAAGTTCTAAGTGGATGCTTCTTGAAGTTGGTGGTATTTTATCACAGCAACAGGGCAAAGAAACTAAGACACACCCCCAAAGGATGCTGGTTGCTGAGAAGGAAGAGGGCCCCAGGCAGCACTAACAGACAGGGTGGGCATCTTATATACTAATGGGCTCTGTGGTGGTTAGTCTCATGTGCAGGTCCATGAGAATATTGTCAGAAAGGATTACCTAGGACACACAATTCTGCCACAGAGTGCATGGCTCCTTCCTGCATATGGTCCAGACATACTGAAGTCCGGGGAGGGGGGGCGGCTGCGAAGGGGGAAAAGCATTGTTCTTTGCCTGCCTGCTTTCATTCTTGCTGATGAGTGTGTCCACCCTGTTGCTTCTGCTACAGCCATCCTTTACAGCCCAGCTTCCATTGCTTTCCAATTGTGACCCAGAGGCTAATGACTTTCCAGGGATCATCTGTGCCTTCTGCACAAGATGGAAGCTGATGAGTCCTTTGGCTTCATACACTGAGAAGCCATGTTCTCAGCCTCTCCAGGGCCCCGACAGCCATCGTTAGACTCCCCAGCCTGGATGCTGTGAGCCAGTCCTTTATGACATATGTGCCCTCTTTCCACTCTGTCCCCCAGAGAACCCTGTCTAGCACAGCCTCTTATGGCAGTGGCTTCAGGAGCAGGAAGCTACCGGAACACCTGGTGGGGAGGCAGTGGCCAGCCCCCCCCCCTTTCAGAATGTGGATTAGAACCAATGGTAGGGCCAGAGGTTTGGCACCTGTCTGAGTTCTCCCAGGAAACTTGGGAGCCCTTGCAATAGGAGGCTGTGTTTGGATAAGTAAGAGTCTTAGTGAAAAGTGGAGTTCCCCCGGAATTCCTATGGGTAAGGGTCCAACTGCACACATTATAGCTTTAGTGCTTACACTCCAGCTCACCCTCGAGTTCACTTCATCCTTACAATATTTGGAACACGGTGCATTCCCAGAGATTCAGAGACCTGGAGAATTATGGCCCCGAGATTCGCAGCTGTCTGGCACCCAGGGTTTATCCTAGTCCAGTGGCTGTGTCCAGGCCTGGAAATGCATTGTCCTCAATAAGAAGTGGGCAATGATGCCCACAGAGGCTATTCTGGGCAGTTATGGTGGTACACACCTGTGATCCCAGCATATGGGAGGCTGAGGCAGGAGGATCACAATTTCAAGACCGGCCTAGGCTGCATAGTGAGACCCTGTTTCAGAGGACTGAGGGTTGGAGATGTAGCTCAGTGGTAGCACATTTACTTAGTCCTGTGTTCAACCTCTAGTCCTCCGTGTAGCCCAGTGGCTCTGCCACTGAGCTACATCTAATATATATATATATATATATATATATATATATATATATATATATACACATATACATATATACACACACACACATATAAAATACAAATATATTAAATATACGATATACATGTGTAAGTTTCTTTTCTTCTGGGCTATTTGCCAAGTACAGCAGTATTTTGTTCCAGAGATACAGGGCGGCTTAAGGGAGGCTGGAGGAAGCCAGGGGCCCAGGAAGAACTTCCCGGGTGATAATGGATGCCACATGAGCCAGCCCCCCCCCCAGTCAAGAGTGGTATTTTATAATCTTCATCTCTCACAGCAGAAAATTTATGACTGCTTCCAGCCCCATGACTTCAAAGCTAAAATAGCACCAGCAACCCCCCCACTCCCCCTCCACCTACCTGATCCCCTCTTTCCCTTGCATTCCTACAAGTCCCCTCTTTGGCCTGGCGACTCCAAGACTGGGAGAGAAGCCCCCCTCGGGCTCGGGGGAGACTTACCTGGGAGGTGTAGGATGATAAGGTTCCTCCCAGTTGACACCATAAATAACCACTCTCCCTCCCCAGACCACAAGTCACTGCAGATTTAGGGAGTCGATAGGAATGGTTGTACTGCTCCCCATAGGCAGAGCTGAGGGCGTGGGGATGTGTGTGCGCGTGTTTAATTTAATTTCTCTTTTCTTCTTATCCATGTAAAAGCACCTTGGGCTCCTCCCTCTGCTTCTAAGAGTTCCTTTGAAGGGATTATGGCTGCTTGACTATAGGCTTCCGACGAAAACAATATTATGGGTTGGACATTTACTGATCCTGCTCACCAAACTCTCCATCCCTCAGTTGAGCAAGAGATTTGCTCTCTTAGCGCTTTGTGGGACAAACACATCACTGACCCCCCCCCCGTCTTTATCTACTACTTGGCTATACCCCATATCACCTTCTCCAAGAGTTCCCTGTCTTCTCCAAGAGCTCCCTGCGTCTCAGGCCTTGCTCACCATGTCTGGGTTCCGCCCTGGAGCCTCTCTGTGGTTTTTTTTTTTTGTTGTTGTTGTTTGTTTGTTTGTTTTTGTCTCCCTTTGGGATCCTTCACCAAGCAGATATGGAGGTCTTGGGTAGTATGGGGGCAGCTTGTGGGAGGTTTGTCAAAGGCCTCCAAAGTGAAGATGAGGGATGGAAAAGAGACAGGACCCACCTAGCATCGGGTTGACAAAAGCAAGGAGTACTGGACACAAGGTGAGGGGCACCGTACTGAAACATAACCCTCCCAGAACTTCTTTGAGGACAGATCGACAGGAATACTCTGTCCCCTGAGTTCCTGCTAAAGACTCAAGACTCCATGATCCAGTATCTATTGTGTTTTTTTAGGGTGTGTGTGTATATATGTATACACACACACACACACACACACACACACACACACACACACACGTGACAGACTGGCCTCAGGCTTGCTCTGAGGATGACCAATAACCACTGATCCTCCTGCCTCTACCTCCTGGGTACCGGGATTACAGCTACTCACCACCACACCTGTTTTACGCCATGCTGGGAACCGGACCCAGGGCTTTGTACATAGTACATGAGCACTGACTGAGCTCCAGCCCCAGCCCTTGGAGCCACTGTCTTATTAACTCAGTTTGGGTCACCCATGACCTCTTAGCTTTAGGCAGGTAGGGACCAAGAGCCTGTCTATTGAAACTATGTGTCATAGTAGCAGATGAGGAGCAGAAACCACAGTGCCGAGGCCAGGGAAGGACAGTTTCTAGTTGGCCATGACAGCAATGCCCACTGCAGAGCTGGGCTCAGCTATATTTAACAATGGCCATCACACACTGGGGTTTGTGTGCATCAGGCAGAGCTGCTTCAATCAGTCATACAGGTTGTGTCCTGCCCAAGGCCACTTCTCCTAGGAGGTACGGAGGTGCTAAATCCCAGCATAGCCTTTGCCTGCCAAATAGCTGTACCCACCCAGTGGAAGGGATGGCTTCCCTAATGTGCAAAAATGCACCAAGCACTTGGTGTGAATTATCATTTTTAATCCTCTCAACAACCTTGAAAGGTAGGTGTGGTCCATTAAAGGTGTGTTCACAGAGCCCTTACGTCTCCTCCCTGGGAGGAGTCATATCCCTGGGGAAAGGCCTTAAGCTAGGTGAAGGATTGAGTGGCAGACCTTAAATCCCTCCTGTCCCTTATGAGTTCTCTTGACCAATTAAATAGAATGCAGTTGCATCCTGTGACTTCCAGAGATAGGACTTTGAAAAACCTCTTGGCTTTCACTTGGCTTCCTGGAGCTGTGAACTTCTCAGATAAAGTTCCTCTACCTTACTCTCTGGCTTGTCCCTACAGCTGATTCTGGACACAGGATAATGGTGTCACTCTTTCACAGGAAACAGGCAACTCTCTTCTGACTGTCTTTGTGCTATAACGTTTCAGGTGGCTCCCTTCACTATCATTTGTTGTTATTTGTTGATACCTGCTTCATGCCATATGACAGCCTTGGCCCATTTTGATAAACACAGTCAGAGAGCACACTGCATCCTCAGAGCTCAGGTTCCTCAGAGAGGCAGCCATCTGACTTAATGGGTAAGGACCCGAGGGGACACTGATAACGGTTGTTTCCAATGTCCCATTTAATGTATGAGTCCTGGGATGTCATCTCATTTGGGCACCCAGCTGGGTGGACCTTCCCTGTCTCCCTCTCCCTAACACCCAATCTGCCTCCAAGACAACAGCTGAGAAGTTCCAGAACAGCAAGTATAGGGAGTCTCTTCTTGCCTTCCTCACAGTGGTTGAGCCAGGACCTCCATGGGCTTTGAGCTCTGAGACTTGGTTGAAAACGGCAGAGAAGAGCTATTGTTGCTTCCCTGGGATCCACGGCCCATGTATCCCCAGTGGTGATGCACTTGGGGCAGGCCTTGGATGGCGACACTGCCTGGACCACCTGACAAGCAGGGGACTGAGTCTGGGTGCCGGTGAAGAATTTCACACAGACCCAGCCAACCTGAGCCTCACGCTGGAACAAAACATGCCACTCGCAGCAGAGAACCATGAGTCACTGTCTAATCTGGGCACTCTGAGGATGGTGTTGGGAGATCAACAGGCTGGCCTCAGCCCGGTGGAGAGTGGAGATGGCAGAGTTGACAGTTTCCACCGCAGCCAAGCCTGAATCAGCCCAGGCCTTCCTTGGCCTCATCAGGAGGATTAAGGGTGCTATTTTAGGGACCTCCTGAGTGCTTCTTAGGAGAACTTCCAGCAGGGATGAAACCTCCCACACCTCTTAATCTAGCATGCTCTTCTTCAATCAATAGTCACTGCCCACCAGCTTGAAGCCCCCACTCCTGTCTGTCACCAAAAGTGTGCCCCAAAGAATCTGTGTTTTCTAGCATGCTTGGTACCCAGCAGGCATGGGAGGAGTGGTGTGTAGGAAAAAGAAACTTCCCGTCACATATAGGGGACGTTTGGGAAATACTTGATGGCATTTTTTTCTGGGGGGGGGCAGTGTTCACGGGTCCCGCCACCTCACCTGTCCTCCCCCCCAGTGCCCCAGTGCCAGTGAGAGGGTTGGGAAGATCTCAATGCCAACCTGGGCTCGAGAAGACTCTCATCCCAAATAAAGGAATGAGTCATTGAATGGAATAGGATAAGTTATTAATCCTTCTCAGCACACTTTGGCCTTTGCTAAACAAAAGGAGTGTGTGCATCTCTCTCTCTCTCTCTCTCTCTCTCTCTCTCTCTCTCTCTCTCTCTCTCTGTGTGTGTGTGTGTGTGTGTGTGTGTGTGTGTGTGTGTTATGTGTGTCTGTTGTGCTTGAGTATATAATGATTACCCTTGGATGGGTTTTGATGTCACTTGACCCCCATGGGCATCACCTTGAGGAAGCCCTGCTTCAGAGCTTGTTATCAGGGGAAGAAATACACATTTTGCCACAGGTTTTACAGATAGGGAAGCCAAGGTACCAAAAGGCGACTGCCATACAGTATACGTTTCCTGAAGTAAATTCACACAGCATATTGATGTGAATATACACTATATTCACAACTACAGCAGTCATAGTTGCAAATCAGATTAAAAAAAAAACAATCAGATTCTAATTGTGGTTCTGGATTGTCCTTCTATGGCCAATCTCCAGGTTGAGAATGGGGGGCGGATCTGCTTCTTCCTCTGTGGAACTGTTCTACCGACATCACCTCTGAGCCTCATTGGTTAAATGAAGATAATAACCTTTTGGGGGATTTAAGGAAGGGGTTACGTGAGATGGTGTATGTGCTCTCAGCCAAGTATCCAGCCCATTGCAGAAATGAGCACCACAAATAGCCACAACAAACAGGCATCGAATGTGAAAGAGAAGACGGCCTCCTCTTGCGGGAGGTAACCACCCCAAGAGAGCATCTAAGGGCTGTCTCTCTTGACGTGACATGTTGAATCTGTATTGTGGAAAGCCTTGGCATCCTAGTTGGGAAATAGACCCTGAACCTCTTTACCCATTGTCCAGACCACAGGCACACCCTGGGGCGACGGCACCAGCAGCCCCATTGAGTCTCAGTGCATGCCTTCCTAGACAGCTCCACAGAATGGCCCTAATGCCACCACCCCAGAAGACATTCCTCAAGAGGAGCGTTCAGAAGTCAAATAATCTCGAACAATATCCCATGTTCTAGAGCCTGCCCCCCCCTCCCACAAGGATCTTCTAAGTGTCTACTGCTTCAAAGACCCTGTAGCAAAACAACAAACAGAATGTAGTAGTTACTCTTGGATGGACTCACAGCTCCGCAGGCTCATTTAACAAAAAAAAAAAAAAAAAAAAAAAAAAAGCCCCAATGACAAGTCTAATGGGCTTATCTTTTGTTGCATCACTATTGCATTGAAAGGTTTTGTGCCCAAGTAGTTCCTAAGTGTGTTTACTTTGCGGCTATGATGATAAGGCATCATCATTGTCATTACTATTATTATCATCACTTTCCTGTATTTATTGGCATTACCATATGCAGTGGTTTGAATAAGAACCCCCCCCACCCCTTACTCTCATAGATTTGAGTGCTCAGTCACCAAGGAGTGGCACTATTTGAAAGGATCAGGAGGTGTGGCCTTGTTGGAGGAAGTGTGTCACTGAAGGTGGGCTTGGGGTTTTAAAAACTCAAGCCAGCTTGGGTTAATTTCTCTTCCTGCTGCCTGCAGCCCGGGAACTCCCAGCTCCTCTCCATTACTATGTGTCCTGCCCATGCTCTCTGCTGTGACAATAATGGACTAAACCTCTGAAGCTGTAAGCCAGACCCAGTTAAGTCTCTCCTCTGTAAGAGTGGCCATGGTCATGGTGTCTCTTACAGCAACAGAACAGTAAATAAGATAGCCCACTGTGTTTCCCTGGGAAATGCTGGTCCCTGGCTCTCAGTGAGGCCTCATCCGGTACTCACCTATTTAGTCATAAATTTGCTGACAGTTGACACCTACTCCTTAGCTTGTGTCTGTCCTAAACTGAGACCCTTAATCCCCACTCCTATCCACGACTCCATCATAGCATTGTCCTGCCATGAATCTAGCCCCGTCTCTCTATAGCTTATCTTATGAACCCAGAGTATCATCATAGGACCCTCCCCCTCATGCAGAACCTGCCTCATCCTCCATTCTCCCTGAGAGTGGTTGTCTCTCCCCAGCCCTCCAGGAAACCACAAGACACTAGCAGATAAGCAAAGTCAGGACTCCATAAAGCCAGACTTACAGACGCTCCAATGTTTCTGCTGCCTTCCACGAGAGCAGCTTCCTCTCCTGACACCCATCATCTCCACCCTTTCTGAGAAAGGAGGCCGGCATGGTGCCCACCAGCCTTGGCCTGGCTGGGAGAGTGCTTCTTTTTAGAAAAGGGTTTATAGGCTGAGAACAATCAATAGGCTATATTCTCAGTTGCTCTCTTCTTACGAGCAGCGTGCTTCTGTGGCTCAGACACGAGGAGAGAGCATGGTGGACCTGGCAAGTTGTCAGCCACAACTCTATGCATGTCACAGAGACCACAGACATGCAATCCTGCTCATTGTCTCCAGTGCAGAACCTTCTATGGCTCCCAACTGGCAGGAGTAAAACCTTCGATAGCTCCCTACTCCCGGGGGTCATTCATCATCTCTACTGTAGGGAATGTGACTCTAGTCCAATCACTTCTTCTTTTATCCACAGCTTTGATCTCAACCCCTTCCTTTCATCTTAGCCCCAAGGCCAAGTCCACCAAGCTCTGCTTTTATTTTTGCATGCTTTATCTCATGCATTTAAAAAAATAATGTTTCCTCTGTCTTGGACTTATTGCTCTTTGGACTACATATCTACTTGATGTTTCTGGCATCTTCTAGGAGTCTCTAGCTGATGGTTTGTTGTTGTCAGTTTGGGGTATTCCAATTGTAAAGAGTAGAAAAGAGGACTGGAGAGATACCTTCCATAGGCAAAGTGCTTGAAGTTCAATTCCCACGATTCACATTTTAAAATGCTGGGTGTGCTCTGGCTGTTGCATGTAGCTTGCAATCTCATGGATTCTGGCTGATGCCTGAGGTGCTTTGGACAGGCAGGCTAGCCTACTAGGCAAGTGAAGTGCATGATGAGAGAGAGGGGTGAGGGGCAGACACGTCTCTAAAATAAAGTGGACATCACGTATAGAACAACACCAGAAGATGTATTCTTATCACACATGTATAGGTGTACATGTGTACATGTGTGTACATGCAAACGCACATATGTATATAAGAGAGAAAGACAGACTGTGAGTAAGATAAAGTCCCTGTCCTAGTACAGTTTTATTGCTGTGATAAAACACTGACCAAAACAACTCTCAGCTAAAAGGGATTATTTGGCTTACGGGTCACAGTTCATCACCTAGGGGAGCCAAAGTAGGGAAGTCGAGGCAGAAACGGAAACAGAGATCATGGGGGAAAAGTGCTATTTTCTGGCTTGTCCCCAGGCTCATGCTCAGCTAGCTTTTTCTGTAGCCCAGGCCTGCCTGCCCAGGGAATGGTGCCACCCACAGTGGGCTGGGCTCTCCTACACTAATTAATAATTAAGAAAACAAACCCACAGACAGGACCCTCAGGCCAATCTGATGGAGGCAAATCCTCAAGTGAGGTTACCTCTTCCAAAGCCTCAAGTTGACAACCAATATTAGCCATCACACCCTCGAGAGCATACTTCTTTCAACTCTGGAGCCAGCCACAGGGCTGAGGTTAGAGGTGGTTGGGGAATCACATGGAGACAGGGATGAGGACTGAGCAGGCCACTCGGGTGATTGGGCAGATCAGAGCCTCAGAGGGACTGTAGCAAACTTCTGCAACTGTCAGTATGCTATGGGCTTTCTGAATCATGACCTTGAAGTGCCAGAAACACTTGAAGGTCTATAGATGGACTCCAATGTGTGTAGTAGTTACCCTTCTCTATTGCTGTGACCAAATAGCACAGATGTGGCTGATCCTGACATCCAGGAAGGCACAGAGGCTGCAGAAGTACACTTCTCAGCTGTGATGGTGTGAGAGTGAGGTGACTGGTTACTTCAGGGCAGCAGACAGGAAGTAAAGCTGGCCTGTGACTTCTGAGCCCCGCTCCCGTGGCTGGATGCCTTCTACCCAAGGCCCCATGTCTAAAAGGTTCCCACTGCATCCTCAGAGAATAACACAAGCTGGGGAATGTTTAAACACAGGAGTCTGTAGGGGATACTTGGCATTCAAACCATCAAAATGCCCCTCTTGGAATATATGGGTCTGGAATCGGCTGAAGAATCTTGCTTCAGAGGAAAGCTGAGCAGGGCTGAATCATATGTCAGCAGTAATGCACACACTTCCTAAACACGCTGAAGAGAATGGAACTCTGGTGGCAGCCATCTCAGGAACACCCCACAGGGAGGGAGGAAGGGATGAGGGTAATGTGTCCACACTTGGGACTGGAACTGGAATGCTTAAGTGTGTGCCAGTGTAAACCAAACTGACCCTAGATCTCCAGTTGCCTCTTTTGTACATAATTGGAGAATCCAAGATACATGTTTCCTTTTACGTTGTGTGTGGTCACTCAAGACTCGCCTGGCTTTCCTTGGAGATGTTGGGAGTGTGTTTGGCATTCCCATCAAAGTCCTCTTAGCCACGAAGCCGGCCAGCTAGTAGGATCAGCTGCCATCAATACATGATTAAGTGCAGACTTGCCAGGATTCCAGCTGATGAATTAAGATCGGTTAATTGGGAAACAGAAGCAATTGGTTAATACTTCAATTAGGGCCCGTATCAACTAACTACTCTCGCTGTGTGTGTAGTGGGGTAGATTTTCAGATCTGAGCTAGAGCTCTCTTGTCAAATGTTAAATAAAGCCACATTTAGGTTCCCACAATACTTTAGGGCTTGTGGGTACATAACTAGACACAGACTTATGTAAAGGTTCATAAGCTACAAGCCTTTACATTGGACACTTGAATTGTCACGTAAACATCAGTGATCAGAGAGAGGGATGTCAAAGAAAACCTTCATTAATGTCTTCCTAAGCTGGCCCTAACAGCCTGGTGTAATTTGGCTAATGGAGTCTGTGCTGCTCATTAAATTATAAGGACATTAGAAAGATCTCTAAAACAATGCTAATATTCCAGAGGGTTAATTAGTCCTGGAATTAAAAAAGCTAAACCCACAGATTCTGTCTGATTTAATGAACAAGGGAAGAGAGATTCTTCAGAAGAGCAGTTATGCTGTGGTTTGAGAAACTCCTTGATCTTCAGGCATGGAAGGTTCCTAGGGAAACTTCTTGATTCCATTTTGAAGCTGGTTTTAACCTTAGCCTAGCTGATTTCATTTTCACTTAGAAGGAGGCAAGAAACCCCAGGCATAGGTCTGGGTCTGAGGCCTGATGACAATGGCATCTGTATTTCACAGGCAAATGGCATTGAGCTTCAGCCCCTTCCAGGCAGCTGTGGCCCCTTGTCTCTAACGCCACAAGGCCAGTGAGTGGGGCACCTAATTCTCCAATACCAAATGCCAGGAGTCGACATTCTTAATTAAACTTTGCAAATCAAGCCAAATGGTAGGTAGATGTATATAGGTAGATCCAGAGGCACTAGAAAGGTCTTTTCATCCACGATGGGATGTCCATATACCAAAGGCGAGAGTCAGCCGATTTGGTGGTGTTCTGGTATTGAGGGGCAGATAGCAGGGATACCTCTGTCCCAGAAGCGAGGATCCTTGGTTCATATTTGTTCTAAAGTGCTACAATGATCTTAGGTCATTGTCTCATGAGGTGTTTTGTTTACTAGTGTTGGAAAGTTCACTAGGAGTTGACATAATGGGGTCCATGGGGATTCTTTGGAGATCACAAACAATCCTCTTATTCATTTATTTACAGATACTTTCTTCACATTCCCTGCATGGCTGACCTCAAGATAGACACTGGCCATTGACCCCTGGGATTCCCAAGCCAGTAATAGGGTCAGATTTTTTTTTTGACAACTTTATTTATTTGTCAATAAATAAAGCATTGACAAATAATATAAAAAGTGCCGAGAGCCCAGTGACACAGAACAGCAGGGCACACGGGTCAATCTACTTGGGACCTCAGTCTAAGAGGTCTGCTTTGCAGGTAGACTAAGCAGGACTGTGATATGCAAGTCAGCACTGATGGATTTCCTGGCCAGCCAGGGAAGAGGGTCCCAGGGAACAGACATGCAATGTGGGGGACTAAAGATAGCGGGGCTCTTTCCGAGAAGAGCTGGGGTGGAGGCTTCCTGACTGAGGGAAGAGCCTGGGTAAGAATTCTGATGACAGAAGAATTTGCTGAAACCACTCACTCAAAGATGAGAGAGGCTGATGGTGTGAGAGAGAAACAATTGGGTGAGTGGAGGAGAACATTTAGAAATCAGACAGAGTGGTGGTGGATGTGGACTTCAAGAGATGCCATTTGAGTGTTTAGAGAATGGAGATCGTTTCCTTGTGTGTGTGTGTGAGTGTGTGAGTGTGTGTGTGTTGTGAGTGTGTGTATGAGTATGTGTTGTGTGTGTATGTTGTGAGTGTGTGTATGAGTATGTGAGTATGTGTGAGTGGGTTGTGTGTGTGTGTGTGTGTGTGTGTGTGTGTGTGTGTAAGCTCATGCACATGTGTGAAGGTTCAAGGTTGACATCGTGTCATCTTTGATGGATTCACACCTTGTACATAGAGGCAAACTCAGATGAGCTAAGGGCCTGCTGATAAGGCTTTCCCAGCTAGCCAGCTTGTTCCCAACGCCTCCTATATTCAGCTCCTGAGAGCCCGGATTAGTGGGCCTGCCACACGCCACCTATCACTGTGTGGATTCTGGAATCCAAACTCTTGTCTACTGAGCCTTCTTCCCAAACCCTGATTGACATGTTCTCTCTGTGCCTCTGCCTGCCGTCGGAGAACAGCTTAAAGGAAACCGAAATGTGAGTTGGAACCTGCAAGGAGCCCATCATAGTCTCCAAAGTGAGGCGTGTTGCTCACAGCTTAGATGAGAGCAGTGATGGCAGGAAGGTATCAATGTGTAGCAGTTCCTCATCATTGTCAACTTAACTGGGTTTGGGTCACTTAGGAGACCCTCCTGGGGATGGATGTGGTTCCAGAGAGGTTTAGCAGAAGTAAAAGTCACTTGGGCAGCATCATCCATGCAAAGGGAAAATGAACTGAGCACTAGCATCCTCTCTCTCTGCTTCCTGACTGTGGGCATGATGGTGAAGAAGCTGCTTTACATCCCTTCCACCACGGTGGGCTGCTCCCTCAAAACGGCAAGCCAAAATAAAGCCTACTCTCCTAAAGGTGATCTTATCAAGTTGTTTTTATCATAGTGACTACCACAGTGGGAACATATGAAGCATAGTCATCATGGCTCTGTAGAACCACAGGGCTGGTTGATGGGTCACAAAGCCACTGAAGGCTGGGACAGACGAGGGAAGAATAAAGGAAGACACAGGGTGAGACTCAGGCTTCTGTGTGGATGGTGTGGCTTGTATGCTAATGTTGACCTACAGTTGCTATTTTTTTTTTAAATCTAGAAACCAAAATATTGGTCCAGAGAGAGATACAATGAACATTCAGGATGTTTGGAAGAGCCTAATGCCGTGGTTCATGAGACCACGGCAGTATACCCTTTCCATGCAACCTCACAAAGCTTGCTATGGGGGATCACAGTCACTCCCATCACCTCTGCAACTGCAACTACACACACACACACACACACACACACACACACATACACACACTCCTGAAGAATAATGGTAAACCACACACTGGATCCTGACCAATCCCAGGCTCCCACAAAAGCCAACAATTAAAAGGTGTATTCTCCGTGGATGACCAGCCACTCTGGAGACCCTGTTTCTCCCTAGGGGTTGTCTAACAGCTTTCAAGAGTATGCCCCAGCTCTGGCTCCTGAATACCTGGCCCCAGCCCTAGGAAGTGCTTCAATAATGGATGATGACCAATAAACAGCCAGAGATTTGCTGGAAATTATGAGCGATAAATAATTGAGAGGTAGGGAGGCTGAGCAGCGTTCCCCTCGCCTCTGGCTGATTCTTCTTTAATGCATTTCCTTGATGCAACTCCCGGTAGCATAGGGTGAAGGCAGCTCCCGGTCCTTTGGAAGATGCTGACCAGTTACAAACATCTGAGCATCTCACTACCTGGGGACCACAGGCAGTCTCTCTGAAGGGGCACGGCCTGACTGCTCTGTGAACTCAAGTGGACCTCAGTTGTCTCAGGGTGTGGCACTGGAGTCCACAGAAAGTGGCCCATCTACTCCAGAAGGGAGTCGACTGTGGAGAGAAGTTGAGGGGATACTGGCATTAGAACTCAAAGAACTTAGGTTACTCTTTTCTATCAAGTCTCAGCGCTTGCCACCAGGAGCTCACCAATTCCGCAAGTCTGGCCAGCCAGCAAGCTTTGGGTGTCTGCCTTCTTAGCAGCACCTTCACTGCACTGCTGGGATTACAGGCAGGAACTGAGTGGGTCTATAATTTCTAAAGCTTGTCTCCTAACAGCTCACCTCCTCCAGCCAGGCCCTGTCTCCTATGGCAACACAGACAGACCTGCCTCATCATGGGAGCCCATGGGGGATAGTTCATACTCACGCTGTAACAACAGGTCTCACCCAGAGTATGGCAGCCTCAAAGGCATAGGAGAATGTCTTCCCCAACATCTGAGGCCTCTTTGGGAAGCCTATATTCCCCTCAGAGTTCTCTCCCACTTGTAAGAGGATATCACAAACACATCGTCCCTACTACAGCATCCAGGATGGTCTCCCTGTTTTTCCTATTTGAAGGCCGATGACCACTAAACTTCTCCCCATCTTTAGCCTCTCTATATCTCTCCCCTATAGGTGAACCCTGAGGACCCCCTGCATGGACATCATTTGGGGCTACAGTCTGCATACCAATCCACCCACCTGTGAGTATTCCAGCACATTCCCTGCCTGGCAATTTGAATGAGAGCTGCAGAGGACACAGCATTTGTCTAATTGGTGTATCTGACAGTACATACTCGACACCTACAACAGACGCCACACAGAAGTTGCTCAGAGTATTTGGTTTGTGGTCTGAGCCATGCAAGCATGAGGATCTGAGTTCAATCCCTGGAACCCAGGTAAAGAAGACAAATGTGGGATGTGTTTGAAACCCCAGAGCTGGGACAGGAAAGCTGTATAGATCCCTGGCCGGCCAGCATGGCTTTAAGTTTTAAAACATTATTTTTTAGTTATTCTTTTTACCCACCAATGGGGGTATTGACATATAGTCTACTCCAGGCTCAAATTCACCATCCTCCTGCCTCAGCGTCTGACATGCCAGAATTCTAGGCATAGGAAATTAATGTATGGAATGTTTTAATCAATCTTGAGGCTCAAAACCTTCACATCACCTTTCTGAAGCTTCTCTGATCACCTCCACTTTCAGGAATAAAAAATAAAATTACAGCATCTCATGAGTTGATGTTCATAGCAGTTTCTGTGGTCTGACCTATATCTACCTTCTCTAGAATATTTTAAGATGTATCCTTGCATCTTAGTCCTCGGGGTAGGGAAGAAACTAAGAAAGCAACAGTGAGGATTTGTTCCTGCCATCCACATTTGAAGCTGAGCTGCTGGTTCTCAGGCCCTGGTTTGATCTTGTCTATGTCATGGTTTAGGAATAAAAGGTTTGATTATGGAAGGAAAGGCTTCAAAATAGTATCTTTATTAACGGGAGGCGGGCACCGGTATCTGAGAGTTGTTCAAGATGACCTTCTGTCCTATGGCCCTTAGCATGGCAATCTGATTCCCCATTGTGCACTCCCCACTGCAGCCACATCAGGCTGGGTGTGGTCTTGTTCCTTCATCCCCCTGGTGCCATTCTCCTCACTCTGTGATTTCTCCAGCTCTCACCCCAACTCTACAAAGAGGCCCTCAAACTCTCCTGCCTTGATAACCTGCCTGCTTTTTGCCAGAACCCTGACAAGCATGATGTGACTGTCCCACAGGAAAGACGGGGCTGCCCTCCAACCCATTGTAGAAGCGACTTATGGTTAAGCAGGAGACATTGCTGGGGAAGCAACTTGGGGCTTCTACCATCAGCTTGGCCAGAGACATGTGGAGGGTCGCATGGTCATGCTGGAAAGACAGGTGCATGGTAGACATGCTGGAAAGACAGGTGCATGGTAGACATGCTGGAAAGACAGGTGTATAATAGACACGCTGGAAAGACAGGTGCATGGTAGACATGCTGGAAAGAACAGGTGCATGGTAGACATGCTGGAAAGACAGGTGCATGGTAGACATGCTGGAAAGATGTGTGCATGGTAGACATGCTGGAAAGACAGGTGCATGGTAGACATGCTGGAAAGACAGGTGCATGGTAGACATGCTGGAAAGACAGGTGCATGGTAGACATGCTGGAAAGACAGGTGCATGGTAGACATGCTGGAAAGACAGGTGCATGGTAGACATGCTGGAAAGACAGGTGCATGGTAGACATGCTGGAAAGACAGGTGCATGGTAGACATGCTGGAAGGGAGTGAGATGTGAATGTGTTCCGGTCTCGGTGACAGCTCAGGACTGGGGAGGGGCCTCAGTCTCTGAGCTAACAACACAACCACGTGGATTTGATAGGGAGGCAACACTGTGTTTCACGGACATGCATTCTCAGAGCCTGTGCAGCACTTCACCCCCTCCCATCTGATGGAAAGGCATCCTGGCCCCTGACACACTAGAAGGAAAAGCCAGCCACTACCCTAACTTAACAGTGAGCACTTCCCGACTCCAAAGCACCAGGATTGTGCATTGGGTCCAGACCCCAGCAGAGACCCTGTCACGGGCCCCACAGGGGGGACATATTGAAGACAGAGGCTTGGCTGCTTGACGTGGATACCACCCAGGTAGTGGTTGCACCCCGGTGGCTGTGTTGGGCAGCCTGGTTGATGAGTCTCCTGGGATTCTGGAGACCCCGGACACAAGGCATCTATAAAGATGGAAACAGAGAGGAAGAAGGAAGGGAAGGGAGGGGGAGAGAAGAAGCAAACAGCAGAGATGAGGAGACAGAGAAGGAGGGAAGGATGGAAGGAAAGGAAAAGCACGGAGGAGGAGGGAGAGAAGCAGCAGAGTGCAAGGAAGGGGAGAAAGGGGAAGAAAGGATGGAATCGAAGGGGAAGGGTGGGCACCATCACCCCACAGCCTTTGTAGTGTCTGAGGCCAGCCACATTATCAGCTCAGCTTTCTGAGTTCAGGTCCCCCAAAGGGAGACAACAGCAGCCGTTCCTGGCAGGGCTGTGACGTGTGCTCAGTGCTTGATGACACCAGATAGGTTCTGTAAACCTCTCCCCCACAGCTGGTTTAGGGTGTGCAGGGGCTGGCTGCTCAGGAGGTCCCACCTGGGTCACCAGCACTAGACAAGGCCCCCGGGAACTCACCTCTCCCGGTGGAGCGGGGGCAGTGGGGAGGGATGAAGCCCGAGATTCATGACCTTGACTGTCCTCTACGGCCTGATTTATGGGGCGACGCTGTCTCCCGGATGAGATGGAGACGCTGTGAGAGAAAGGGCTGGAGAAAGCTTTAATCCCCAAATGGCAGAAAGAGATACTCTCTGGCCTGGTGTGTGCTTGATTTGATACATCAGGTGGGGCTATGCCCCTCCCCTCCACAGCATGAACCAAATCCAATCAGCAGTTGGGCCACAGGCTGGGGGTTCCTGGACTTAGAATAAAATACTCTCTTCCTTCAACAGAGAAGATCCATGCATGGTGCATTTTTTCCCCCTCCAAGGCGAAAAATGACCTGGTCTCGGAATATTACAGTCATGTTATTGGACTGATGTCAGAAGTTCCAGAGTAAAGACAGTGGCATACTGGAAGAGCCTATTTACAAAAGGTATACCCATTCCCTTTGGTCTGGTGGAGGGGTTTGGGTTGTCATGGATAAGAGCTGTTTTCTATGGATCTAGACTCTGAGGCTCAGGTTAGAGAAGGACAGGGGTTGTCTGTCAGCCCTCTGAGATGAGGGTGAGGTAGGAACCTGCTCTTTTGACAAAACGGATCATTCTACAGGTTCCTGGATATCTCCTCCTGTTTCCACAAGCTGCAAGCTCACTCCATATCCAGGGAGACTAGGAACCCTTGGAAACAGAAGGTGGCTGCAATTTAAGGCTCTGTCATAGGGGACTGTGATGGGGGAGAAATCCATTCTTATGGCATGGGATGTATAACTCAGCGGATAGAGTACTTCTGATCATACCTGAGGCCCTGGGTTCAAACCTTGGCATGGAATAAACTGAATGTCTCGGGCCTATATCCCTGACATTAGGGAGGGAGAGGCAGGAGGATCCGGAGTTCAGGGTCATCCTTGGGCACACAAGGGTTTCAAGGCCGACCTAGGGTACCCGAGATGCTGCCTTAGATAGGAAATCCAATAACTGAGTCACACTGCATTCTCAGTAGTCTCTGTTTGGTTCCTTGGAGTTGTTCTAACCACATCCCCTTCCCAGAGCAGCCCCTGGTTTCATGTATGGAGACTAAGGGACACAGTGAAGCACTGTACAAAAACCCGAAATGGCACTTTCTCAAAATCTGGGGCCAAAGTTCTTGGGCATACCAGCATCCTGAAATCCGGCATACAGAAGATCTGGAGGCTCCAACTCAAGCCTGGGGTGTCCAGTCATGTTTTCTGCTGGGTGAGCAGTTGACCCAGGGCAGGGACAGTTTGTCTCCTCCACTGACAGGGAAGCCTGGGGCACTTGGAGACCTCTTCACGTCTGTCTCCCCATAGGGAGACAGTCCATTTCAGCCAGCCCATTCCCACACAGCCAGAGTTGTCACTGCAGGCTGCTCTCCCGCAAGAGTCCCTAGTGGGAGACCTAACCTCCTGGGCCTCGGAATGTAACTGCATTTAGAAACAGGGTCTTAAAGAGGAATTAAGTTAAAACAACGTTATTAGGACGGGCCCTAATCCAACATGACTGATGTCTTTGTAAAACAAAGAAACTGGGACACAGACACATTGGGGGAGGTGGCGGGAGGGTGGTGGTGGAGGGGGGGTGAGGGGTGGGGGTAGGGGGTGGAGTTCATTATGTCATTTGCAAGAAAATGGATGGAACTGGGGATCAATGAAATAAGTGAGACCCAGAAAGAAAAATGTCACCTGCTTCCTCTTAGATGCGGAATCTAGATTTACACACATGATGTGCTGGCCTTGGGGACTGTTTGGGACTAGAGAGCAGGTAGCAGAGGGTAGACATCGGAAGACACTGGGGAGCCAATGTGGTAAAAGTCACAAAACCCACTGTTTCTGCAAAGACTATGTATGAGTGACAGAATGAGGGTGAAAATGACTTCTGCGAGCCAAAGATGGTCGAAGGAGGTTGCATTCCCATTTCCAGCCTCCTGAATAGTGAACACATTTCTGCTGGTTATGCACACAGTTTTTGTGCTTTTAAGCGTGGCTCTCACAACTCACATAAGGGCCCACACCCCCAGTATTCTCCTTCTAGACTTTGGACCCCAAGAACCCACGTAAACACCAGGTCGGGGGCAGCCTGGCTAAGATTGCTAAGATACAGAAACAGAAAATCTCTGCAGCTAGCTGGCTGGCCAGAGTAGCCAATGCTAACTCTGGGTTCAGAACATGCTTCACTATATTAAGTGAAGATTAACCAAGGAAGATACCAAATGTCAAATGTCAACACTGGCCTACACACACACACACACACACACACACACACACACACACACACACACACGCTTGCACGCACGCACACGCACACATGTGCAAAAAAGCAAAGTAACATCAACAATAACAATGACAACAATAACAACAACAACAGCTGTAATATTTAGCTTCCTATAAGCACCACTTAAGCTCCGAGAACCTCACTGTATTCATCTGTGTGAACGCCAGGGCAGATAATATTTTTAATTTACAGATGAGCATGTGGAATCCATCTCTTCTCCCAGGTTATCTTGCCAGCTCAGAACTCTGCAAACTCCCACAAAGGACTACATTTGCTTTTTGGTCACGGGACTTCATAAGCACAGGAACAAAGGTGACTCCTCAGCACACAGAGAATGCCCACAATGTTTCCCAGCATGCAGTGAAATGCAGTTAGGTCTGTGGTGTGGGTTCGCTTGTGAGCAGAATAAAACCGTCTTTTTGGAGGAGTGGTCACTGAGGTCTTGAGGCATAAGTTAGTGTCTGCACAAGGTCATAAAGACTATGAAACCTTTTCTTGCTTCTCTGAAACCCTGAAGGTACCCAGAGGAGCTCTTCCCTAAGCACCACCTCCATCTCAGACAGAGTCTCGTATGTATACTCCACACTGGCCCACACTGGCCTTGAACTCACAGTGTAGCCAAGGATGACTCCACCTCCCAAGTGCTGGCCTGACAGCTGTGCCCTCATGCCTGGTTTATGTGATGCTGGGGATAGACCCAGGACTTCGTGCATGCTGGACGATCATTCTACCAGCTAGACCACACCTGCAGTCAGTCACTTTTATCCCTCAGCTGGCATTTCAGTCTGATCCCTGGTGCCATTGCTCTTGCTGTAGAAAAGCAGCTTGGAGGGAAAGCCAAGGGCAAGATTTTGAAGTCTAACTATGAGTAAGGTTTACCTTCCTCATAACAAACTCCACCCAGCCTGTGGCCTTCGTTATGCAGTGGAGAGTCGCCCCTCTTTCAGGGCAATGCTTGCCTGTATATTTTGGGTTGTCATGGATTGAGGGGAGCCATGGAGATGTTGGCTGTCACTCAGCATCTTCCAGTATAGGGATGACCTTCCACTGAGTATCAAGGCAAGAGTAGACCGAGTCCCGTCACTGCAGCGAAAGCCCAAGGAGATCAGCTTGCGGAGAGGAAAGGCTGGGGGGAACCCCAGTCTGTAACAGGGCACACTCACTGATGTTAGGTCTCTGACAGCAAGAGGGAGCAGAGACAGCACATCACAGATAGAAGTAGTGGCCTCACTCACCTCACAGCCAGACAGAAAAACTGGAAAGTAGAAGAGGTTGGGGTAATCCCCTTTAAGGGCATCCCCAAAGACCTGAAAGCCCCCTCTAAGCCACACCCCTTAAAGCATACACTATATCCCAAGAAAGCCAAGCTGGGGACCAAGCTCTCTGCATGGGGACCTTTGGAGGTACATCCAGGACAAGCGCCTGTAGGGAGCTACAATAAACTTAGACAGGAGGGATCGAAATAGTAGTGGACACTTGAGGAAAATCACTTCTAAGGAATCTGATTCCACAGCTTAAATGTAAAAGGATCTCAGCTGGCAGGCCATCCCCATCCAAGCAAGGGTAACACTTGTGTATGTTTCTCCAAGTTCTTCTACCCGACCGACGTCCTTGTCCCTCGCCTCCAGCCCAACCCAGAGTCTGGATGCAGAAGCTATTATTAAAAAATGAACATGAGTTGTCCCCCCCCTTTTTTTGTTCAAATAATCCAGTTTACTGCCTCAGACAAGTCATTATTCATGTAGAACCTGCCTGTGCTGTCCCAGGGGAGGAAGGGTAAATTGATTTAACATGTAATCCAGTTTGGATTGCCCGCTAACCCCGGTGCTGTGCTAACTGCACCCTAGCTGCACAGGGAGGAGTGAAGAGAAAAAAGCAGGTCGGGGAGACACAAGGGAATTAGCCCAAGGCGTGGGCCTGAGCACGGCTTTCTACAGAGGAACATAGAGACTAAGCACCCCGGCTTCCTGTCTGTCTTCCTGTCTTGGCCTCTCTCCTCATCAGAAGTCTGCAGCAGATCTAATGATCTTATTATAATTAATAAAAACAACATGTTCAAGATGATAGGTGCTTCATCAGTGCCTTAGTGGGATCAGGCCCAAACCTGGGAAGGAGAAGATCCAAGAGGAATAAGAATATGACTTGGGTCCATGGAAAGTTCTGGAGCTGAGCCTAGAGTCACTTAGGTGCATCCTAAGTCTGTAGCCAGCAGGTGAGCTGACTCCTGGGTGTGGGAAGGGGCTCAGGAGAGTTGTGTGGCCCTTTTCAAGCAGAGCCATGTGTAGTCTGGGTCACCGGACCCAGGCCTGGCTGGTCTGTGGGTGGGGATTGAAGAGTAGGCATTGCAGAGGGGACAGTAACTGAGAACCCACATTAATGGAAGCACTGTCTTGTATCCCCAGGATATACAGACCCTCCTCACAGGTACCACACCCATGTCTTCACCCATTTCAGGGCAGACAAGATACCCCTGAGACCCACCCTCAGTGAAGAACTTGCTGCAGCTCAGTCCCATTTCCTAAGATAGTGCCACCAGCATTCAACACTTGAGCTCATGGAGATATTTTACAATTGAACTGTGGCATCTCCCCCTTCCAGGGCCGAGTCTCACCCCTCCAGTGAAGTCCCTGGAGGACTTTCCAATGATACCTTACTTTCTCACTCCCTCCTCAGTAATTTTCAGGCTCAACAATCTCAGCACAAGGCACTGGGTAACGTGTAGGGTGGTTAAAATGCTTGTCACACAACCATGGGGGGTTCTACTTAGATTCCCAGAACCCACATTTAGTAGTGGAGTATGGTAGTGCCTATCTATAAACCCCAGTGCTGGAGACAGATATAATGATCCCAGGCGATGGCTGGCCCATCCCTCACCAAATTTCTCAGATTCACTGAGCAACTGTCCGGGTCTCATTTCCACTGCCATGATGGCGTTTCAATGACAAAAAGCAACTTGGGGGAGAAAAGGATTATGTTAGCTCACAATTCCAGGTAACTTTCCACCACAGCAGAGAAGTAACTCTGGCAGGGGCTGAAAGTAACCATCACACCCCAGCCACAGTCAAGAGTACAGAGAAATGAATGCATGTGTGCTTGTTTGTGTTTGGCGTGGTTTACCCACTCTTACACAGTTTAGGAGTGGTGCTGTTCACAGTGGGTTGGGTCTTCCCATAACACCTAATTTGATCAACAGGGTCTCCCACAGATGTACCCACAGGGCAACACAAATGCAGGCAATCCCTGGCTAGGACTTCCTTCACGGGTAATAGTAGATGGTGTCAAATTGACAGTTCAAGCTGACTATCAAGGAGACCCTTTCTCAAAAATAAGGTGGGGAGCAATTGAAGGAGACATTCGACATTGACCTCTGGCTTCCATGTGGTGTGTGTGTGTGTGTGTGTGTGTGTGTGTGTGTGTGTGTAATTGAACACACACAATCATTTGGCCCTGGTGGAGACTCTGACAAGCTACCAACTGGGAGAGAGTTTTTTTGTACTAATGTCAAGGATGGCTGGAGCCAAACCTTGTTGAGTAAAGGGGAAATCTGTTTCTCTTTCTGCAGATGTGCTCAACCCAAGTAAGGATGGTTTTCTCCAGGTTGTCTATAAGAAGGTAGAAGAGGATGAGACGGGAGGTTCCAAGACAGATGCATCATCGGCTGCCCTCACCAACCCCGCCAGCCACGTGAGAGAAGGCAGCAACAAAAAGAAAGCAAGATCTGCCGGCCACGGCGCCTTAGACTTTTCTGCTGGGCCCTCAACTCAGCCTAAGTCACTCGGTCCAAAGTTTGAGTAATGGGAGGTGCCTCTGCCCTTACTCCAAGTCCCTCAGCTTGCCTTCCCCTTGATTTTTCTGGGGGAAGACTGTGAACAAATAGCTTTGTTAAGGCTGAAAGATGGGTTGGTAGGTGAGAAAATGTGATGGGCTGTGTCTTAACCAAACCAAACACAAAGGGGGGGGGGGACGTAGAAGCAATCTAAATGCCCAGCATTGGGGAAGTTATCTCAGCGGATTGTTCAAGTCCGTTTGTTCCAATGTGTCCTGCACAGCTCTGCCACAGTTGTTTCATGATAATATCCCACATCAGAGAATGGATGGGTTGCAAAATCTGACATACAGATGTGTGAGAAATACCCCAACATGGGTCTTGGCTAACTTGCAAGTGTTGAAAGTGCTATCATGTCTCTGCTGTTTGGACTGCATCCTTACAGACTCTTTCCCCATCCTTCCTCTCTGTATGGCATAAACTGCCCTTCCCCATAAACTACATTTCCCAGCAGTCCTTGCTGGTTGGTGTCTAGTTAGTTTCAGCCAATGAGAAGCCCTGGTGAAATTGTAGAGGGTGGAGCCAAGGAGATGAGATTCCTGTTTTGGGAGACCTCTGGCAGGCACTTTACCTTCTCCATGGCTCTAGTTTTCAGCAGACAGCTTCCTCTCCACAGTTCCAGCTCCTCTCCATGTTCTAAAGTCTTCTGAGATCAACTGCTTGCCTTAGAATCTGAGACTTGGCCTCTGTGTGGGAAGGAAGCCAGCCGGAAACAGCCACATTGATACCACAGGGCTACGCGTGTCAGAAGATACTGATGGCACAGATGAGGTCATTGTTGGAATGGAGGCTGGAGATGCACTTCCAATGACACTGAGTCACAGACTTGCCCAAAGACGAAATACAAAAGCTCCCAGAGGAGCTCATATTATTTTTCATGGCTGCAAATACCCATGCTTATTGTGTGTGCATTAGTGTGTAATCCAAGGGGATGAATCCACTCCACAGGCTACTGAGCCCTGTCTTTGCCAAGAGAGGGTTAAAGGCACCGGGGTGACAGAGTTCAAGTCTTTCACTGTAATTTCATGTAAGTAACCTTCTGGCAGCTTCTTTTGTCACAGTTGCACTCTTGTCTGCCAGCCTAGCTCAGGCCTGGGCATCCCCCAGGAAATGTTAACTTCACTGCCCTCATCTGCCTGACTGACTGTCATCTTGACACATCGCTGAGCTGGTGACGAAGCCCTTAATTAGTGCATGTCTGCAGGCTCCTCCCCCTGCTGTATCCTCTTCCACACCCCTCCTTGAGCTTCTCACTCTTCTCTTGCTATCTCCAAAGAGGACACACCACCTACTTCCACGCTGAGGCCTTGGCCTCATTCTCATGTCAGCCCTGGGGGATGGCACCTCTGATCTCTACATTGCAGCAGTGGGGACGGACCCGGAGAAGCTACACTTGCTGGCTTCGGTCCAAGACTAGACTTGGTTCAAGTCTTATTTTTTAACAGAGATTTTAATGGTTATTTATGTGTAGGTATCTGTAATTGTGTGTGTGTGTGTGTGTGTGTGTGTGTGTGTGTGTTTGTGTGTATGTGTGCGTGAGAGAGAGAGAGAGACTGACAGAAAGAGACAAAGATAGAGACAGAGAGAGAGAGAGCACTAGACCCCCTGGAGCTGGAGTTAAGGATGGTTGTGAGCTACTTTGTGGATGGTGGGAAACATACTTGAGTCCTCTGCAAGACTGCTGATCACTCTTAATCACTGGGCCTCTCCCTAGCTCCCAGAAGATGAAAACCCTAACTCTGCCACTTGCTGGCTATGCAACCCCATAAGAATTTCTTGACCTTTTCCAGTTCTATCTTCCTGCACCGAGGAGGCAGGAATTCTAAGCTTGAGGGTTTACAGCTGTCCAGTTATGCCTTTCCTGCACGACAGTATGCTTGAGGCCTGACCATACTTCTTCCCTTCTCCTCCAGTCTGCTGTGGAGCTGGCTGAAGACTTGTAGCTGGAAGCTCCCACTTGTATGGCAGGAGCGGACCTGTACCGCCTTCCCGCCATGATGGAATGTTCTCTCTGAAACTGAGCCAAAGTAGATCCTTCCTCCTTCTAGTTGCTCTTCTGTCACAGGACCCGGAAACTGATTAATCCAGAAGGTCACAGGAGAAAGCTTGTGCACACAAGAGAGGGTGCAGGGCGGGAAGGCAGCTAGCTATCTAGAATGGCTATGGGGAAGGGCCTTCTATGAGCAGCTGGAGTTGAATGGCTGAGAATTATAGCAGCCTGAGCACAGCTTTACCAACAGAAGCGGGAGGGAGCCAAGGGCCTCTATACTGGAGCCTTGTCAGTTGCTTTCTGGTGTACTAGCATGTATCTGGTTATTGGAGGGGACATGCAAACCTGAAGCTACTCTAGCCATTCTGTGACCATTGGGCAGCAAACAGTGTGGTGGGAAAAAAAAATCAGAGTTTGGAGTCATCCAACCAGGTCACAAGGTTGTGTCACTTATTTCTTTTGTAAGTGGGAAGGCATCCTCTTTCATTTTAACTGCCAGCCTTGGATTCTGTGTTCCCCTTAAACCTACTGCTGGCAGACAGGAGCCAGCTCCATGAATCACAACGTAAACCTATTATGCTCACCCCCAAGGAGGCCCGGGGAAGGTTCCACCTCCCCTCCAAATCCAGAGATCAGCAGTAGTTGCAAAACTGGATCATTTCTGCGGTGTAGAAGAAGGGAACAGAGGCTTTGGTAACTGACAGCATCTACCACATTTTAAGGAGAGATCTGGGGTCCTCTGTACACCTTGAAACTTGTGCTAAGCCTCTGAGGTATGAGGTGTGGTGAGAGCTGTGAGCCGCCACCGCCACTGTGGCTCATTTTTAATTCCCAGCTTCAGAGAAGAGCAGCACGTTAGCCCAGAGCTGGGGCTGGAGGGCGGAGGAGGAGGAGTCAGGAGACAGGTGTGAAAGTGAAGGAGAATTTAGCAACCAGTCCTGCCCCCTCCTGGACTCAGGCAGCAGCAAGAGATTCCTGTGGTGTGCTAACCTTAGCCTCCCTCTGAAGCTGCAGAGGAGAGGTTTTCCTCAGTCATTTGGGGGCATGCACTCCGTTGTTGCAATTCTCAGTTCCAATTCAGGGTGGGAAAATCGGAGGCATTTCTGAAGCATTCATGCATAGGTGCATGTGTGTATACACAACTCTGTGTGAATGTGGGCACATATAAGCCTTGGTACACATGTAGAGGGTGAAAGGAAAACTGTCCGTCCTCACTTTCTACTTTTTTTGGGGGGGGGTGACAGGGTCTCTTGTTTGCTGCTGTATAGACAGGCTAGCTGGACTGCTAGCTCCCCGGGAGTTTCTGTGTCTTCCTCCCATCTCACTGGGCTCTCATAGCAAGCACACACTACCATATACAATTTAGTGAGTTCTGGATGGTCAAACTCAGGTTCTTGCAGTTGCATGCCAAGCTCCTTATCCAAATCTACAGCTAAAGTCAGACATTTAAGAGGTAGATGTTGAAGAAAGCTGTGGGCCCACGGAAATGTGGGTGAGACAGCCAGTCAGTGGAAGGACCAAGATGAATAAACAAACAAAAAGAAATTCATCCAACAGATAGCCACTGGGGTTCCTGTAAAATAAGACTTTCCTTAGGTCTACCTTCTGGTAACCCATGCTACAAGTTTGGACTTACAAACTTTCACAATTATACTTGTTAACTGCCTAGATAAATGGATGGATAGAAGGAAAGATGGATGGGTGGGTGGATAGATAAATAGATAGGTAGATAGATAGATAGATAGATAGATAGATAGATAGATAGATAGATAGATAGCAACATGGATGGATGGTTAGATGGATGAATGCATAGGTGGTTAGATACAGAGATGGATGGATAGACAGGTAGATGGATGCATGGTTGGATGGACAGATAGATGAATGCATAGATAGATAGATGCATAGATGGATGGATGCATGGATGGATAGATAGGTGTATGCATGGATGGATAGAAAGGTGGATGGATCACTGGTTAGATGAATGAATGCATAGATGGATGCATATATGGGTGGGCATGGATGAAAAGATAGATTGATGGATGGAAAATTGTTCACACCCCATCAGCTCCATCCACTAACACACAACACTGTGCAGGGAACTTCACAGTTCTTGCTCTAATTTAATTCTCACAGGGCCCTGGGAGGTGGATATTTCTATTCCACTCTCCAGACTATAGATCATCATGGGGTGGAGGTCTCTCAAACTAAATTGCCATGTTGCAGGATTCAGATCCAGGACTATGTAACATGAAAGCTTGCACCTTAACCTGAGCAAATCGAGCTCACTCCATAAAGTACATCTTTATACCTCTAGAGTAGTGTTGTAAGAACATGTGTTACAGTGCTCAGATTCAAATCCCAGTGACCCAAATGCAAGCTTTGTGATCCTGTACAACTTTAAAACCCCTTCGAACCTCCTTTTACTTATTGTGACCCTGATAATGAAAACTCACTACACCAGAGCAAAAAGGACTGAGGGGCTTAACTATGTCAACACTCAAGATTCTTCCATCCAGTTCCTTGCAAAATGTGCACCTTTAATAACCCTCAGATTTTGTTTTCAGGAGTTTGCAAGGCTGAATCTGGATTTTACTGTGTGTGAAACAGACACTGTGGAGGGGTGCATTCGTGGCGGGGAGGGGCTGCTGTCTAAGGGAAGAAAACAAAGAAACAGAAATTGTGAAGGAGTCCGAAGCCTGGTACAAATGAGAAGCCCCACAGCCTGATGCGAACTCCACCCATCCATTTTTAGTAGGAGTGGTATTTCTTCTTTCCCCAAAGAAACATTAAAGTCTGTTTTTGAAAGGTTCCTTTAATTTCCAAATTCCACTCGGTCACTTTCCTGACAGCACGGAATCTTGAGGGATTAGGCCACGTGTCCTGTGACTGTGTGATACTTAAGGAATGAGGCTGCTGCCTGCTTTCTCTCGGAACATAGATGCCCCTGGTTTCTCTCTAGCCCCGGAGCAGGCAACACCTGGTCCTCTCTCTCAGCTCGCAAGGATCCCCCCACCTGAGACTAAGACAGGCTTAAATCGTCACCCCCAAGGGACAGGGCGGGCTCAGGAGTGGATTCTTCCTTTTTAAGTGCTGGTTCAACTGTTTCCAATGTTCTTCTCTGGGGCGATGGAGGGGCATTATTTTTAATTGAATTCTCAGCGAGGATGGAGACAGAGAAGGCCAGAGCCATGACTTCCCTCCTGTGTGGGAAGGATGGTTTAAATTTCTCTGTGGGATTTTTTATTTCTGGATGTTTTGGGGGCTTCCCTTTCCATTTGTTCTGCCAGAGATGGGCTCCTTTGGAACCGTACAGGAGCTGTATGGCTCTAGGCAATATCCTTGGCAAGTGTTCCCTCACAGAAACTCTAAATAAGGTAACTCTGGGTATGTCACCTGGTGTTAGAGATGTGTGTTTGGGGACCCTAAGGCCAAAGGCCATTGTTTGGCTGCATGGGGTGGAATGGGGTGGAAGGAAGCTCAGATCTCTTAGTATGTCAGCTTAGGAGAGCCCCATAAAATCACCACAGCACACTAGGAGATACAGGAAGAGTTTTAGCTGAGTAGATAAGACACAGGTATGAATCTCTCTCAGTTCCTCTTCAGTGTCAACTGGATAGATTGAGAATTTCCTAGGCGGCACACAGGAGTTTTTGGAGGCTTAATTGAGCAGGGCAAACCCACCTTGAGAGTAGTGGCGTCATCCCACAGGCTGGGGTCCAGGACTATATGAAAAAGAAAGAGCCAGATAAACACCAGCGTTCACCTATTCCTGCTTCAGACTGTGGATGCCACATGCCTAACTTCCTCACTCCCCTGCTGCCAGCCATGCCTTCCTCACCGCGCTGGTTAGTTCTGTCCACCTGTCATACACTAGAGTCCTGACATTCCCCCATGGCCTCTGCTTCAGTCCCTGCCTCCAGGTTCCTGTCTTGAGTTCCTGCCACGACGTCCGTCAGTGATGAAGTGTTACCTGGACATGTAAACCAAGCAAACCCTCTCTTCCCTCAACGGTTCTTGGTTATGGTGTGGGGCCTGAGTTCACATCCCCAGCACACATGTAAAACGCTGTGTGAAGCCACACACGCTCCTGTAACTTCAGTACTGTGAGCTGAGCGCATGGAGACAGGAGGCTGGCTGGCACCTGCTGGTTTTCAGCCCAGCTCCAGGTTCGGTAAGAAGATAGTGGAAAGTGATGTAGAGATGATAGCCCATGTCCTTTTCTAGCCTCTACTAGTGCACGCAGATACACACAGACACACAGACACGCACACGCACACACGCACGCACACGCGCACACGCGCACACACGCACACGCACACACGCACACGCACGCACGCATTTATCTACTAGTGCACGTAGATACACACAGACACACAGACACGCACACGCGCACACGCACGCACGCATTTATCTTGACTCTCCTAAGAGAGACCACATTCATTAAAGTGTGTTGTTATAATTTATTTTTTTAGTAGTTCTTGCTATCATTCAAAGCTTTGTGATCAGTATTAGATATACAAAAATACAGACATAGGAAAATACACAATTTAGATGGCAAGTTTGGTACTACTGGGATGTCTGGCATGGAGGGGTCATAGGACATGACGATGGAGGGAATACTGAGACCATTGGAGTTTCATGCATGGAGGATGTCTTAGGGAATGCCCCAAAGATGATGAAGTTCTGGTATAGTTAGCAAGAAACAAAGTCAACCCAAAACACCATTCAGCCTGGGACATCCATATATGTGTGCATTTGTAGATATAGAACCTGACCTGATAGGGCACCAAGAGCCAGAGCAGCCCAGGCACTGTTTCATTCTCTGGCCTGAACAAGCCACCCAAGCCCTGTATTACTTCCTGATGTACCCTTAACACTCAGCACAGTGCTGGCTACATAGATGCTTGAGAATAGTTAATAAAAAGAAATACGATTTAAACTATGACTTGTTTTGTTTTGTTTTGTTTTATCTCACATAGCCCAGACTAGTCTTGAACTCTTTACATAGCCACACATGACCTTGGACTCTTCATCTTCTTGCCTGTACCTCCATGTACTAAGATTACAGGTATTGACCACCACGTTAGGCCAGGCAGAACTTAACCTTTGAACCGTCTTGTGTGTCCTTGTCTGATCATGTCCCCTCCTGTTCCCTCTGTCCAGAGATACTCAGTAGTCTGAGCATCAGTATCCATCTTTATCACCATCATCACCACCACCATCATCTTCATCATCACCATTATCATTACCTTCATCATCACCACTACTACCATCATTATCATCTTTATCATCATCATATTTATCACCATTGCCACCATCACTGTCTTTATCATCATCTTCATCACCACCATTATCATCTTCATCATCACCATCATCACCATCACCAATCACCTTCTTCCTTCTCTTCTCTGTTTTCCTTATAAGAGTATAACACCATCCTTAAGGACTTCCCTTCATGTTTCAAATCTCCTAATGTCAGAACTAAATTTATAATTTGATGTTTGGCCACACCATACCTATCCTTGGCTGCATATGTCTGCATTGCTTGTGGTTTGAACAAATCTGAACCTCAGCACACACAAAAAAAACACCATGCTACATATGCAGTTTTATATATCAATATATGATAAGGAAATTACATTTGAAAAAAATCCCCTATTTTAGCCACCATGGCTGGCTGCTCATCTGCTTGCTTCCTAACTGATATAAGCCCATTTTTCTACCCAGACAGTATAAGAAGAAATGGGGATTAAATAACCATCGGGACTCTAGAACTCCATGCTGTGGTCCTTGGACCAGCAGGATCCACACATTCCAGAAGTCTGCTGGAAATATCCTTGAAATACTTTCTGTTGTCCTCTGAGAAAACCAGCCAACATTTTCCCCTGGATCAAGCTGTGCCTGTTTGCAAGAGTCCTTTCCTGTCAGGCTGTTGATTGCTGATACTCTCTCATGAGTGAGGGAGTGAGGGGGGCCCAGTGGTTTCCCCGAGACTCGGAGGCCCTTCCTCTCCTTGTAGCAATTTCACCCTAATTTAGCACATGTTGGACTCCAGGTCTTGGGATAGAGTTGTGTATACAGGCCAAGGTAGGTAAGTAGGAGAAGGGTCTCTCTCATCCGTGCCTCTGTGGGAAAGCCATCGTCTGCTCTGTGTGTAGACTTTCCCATGTGGTCGGCCACCCTTCACCCATGCCCTGTAAGGAAGCCCAATAAAATCATTAGTTCCCCGGGCTGGACTCCGGTGGCCACACTTGTTGTGCCACCTAATGCCATTTACGCTTGAACCAGTCCTCTCAGACATTCATCCCTCCGTGGCAGGTGTGGCACACACATCTGCTGGGCCAGTTAGACCTTTTACACTTGCCTGGAAGACTCTAGTCTGAACATGCCCTATGGATGCAAAGCCACAACCTCCCCATGCAGGCAGATTATTTTACTCTTCATTCATCCCAGAGCTTCATAACACAGCTGGCATTGACTCTTAGCAGTTCAGGACAGTGGTTATATGATTACCCAATACCCAGAGATGGAGTCTAAGCATCCACACCCACCCTCTTCCCTACAACACACACACACACACACACACACACACACACACACACACCTTAAAAAGTTCAAACTCTGTATGGGTCCTGATCTCTAAAATATTTCTACATAGCCATGCACCTTCCAGATAAACATCTCCTAAATCCTGCTTAGCCACTGGGAGGGAGTTAATAAAGGCTCATCACGTCTATAATTTACCAAGAGTGCTTTCCTCGGCCTCCAAAAGCAGCTAAGAATAGCTGGGTTCCTGAGAGCTCCAGAAACAGAGATCTACCTCCTGCTCCTCTCCTTCCTCTTCTAGACTTTGTTTTCAAAGCTCTCAGAGTTAGTGCCACCCTGGCCCATGCCCAAGAAATACCCTTGCTTGCTGGCATGGCTTCAACTCTTGGCTGGCTTCTTTCTTGTATCGCTCATTGCCAGACTAGTTCAGTCCTGGGACATCTCCATTTGCATTTGTCTTTTTTTATTATTGGTTGGTTTTTTTTTTTTTTTTCCATTTTCTTTACTATTAACTCCCACAGTCCCAGTAGGGAAAATGAGGTGGGTGGGTGTGTTTTCTCAGAGCTGTCTTAGCCCTCATTGGTCAGATCAGCCTATGTTTGTGAACTCCTAGCAGGTCGACTCTCATGAAAACTCTGTTGACTTTGAGACTTTCACTCTTATTCCAGAGTTCTGGAGCTTTTTAACCATTTTTCCCCAAATGAGGGAGAGTCAAAGAACAGGAGTATAAAATGCAACAGACTAATCCAGATGTCTCAGCTATCAGGACGCTGAAGCAGGGGGATTGCAAACTGGAGGCAAGCCAGGACTATATTGTGAAACCCTGTTTCAACAAGCACATGCACACACACACACACACACACACACACACACACTAATATACACATGCACACTAATACACAACACACACATTAATACACATTCACTAGTATACACACACATGAATACATACATGTGAGAATACACACACAAATACACGAATGCACATACACACACTAATACAAGCATGCATGAATACAACAGACCAAAACAGGCTCCTATCTGCCTCTCATAAACCATAGGCCAGGAGTAATTGACCAGGACCTTTCCAAATTTGAGTGTCTGTTTCTGACATGGAATCTATGATGCCCGCCAGGCTTGTTAGAGCCAAATGATACAGGAAAGGAGGGTGAGAGACAGCAAGGACAGGAGAGGAGGAGTATGGGGGATTAGGAAGAGTAGTCCTTCAAGGCCTTGAATATGCCATGAGTGTCCTGGGCAGGAATACACACAGGCATGCATGAACACATGCATATGTACTCACACTCAGACACACACTCGTGCACACAACATGAATGCACACATGCCCATACTCACACACACAAACACATATGCATGTACACTTGCTCACACATGCTCACACATGCATGCACACATGCACACATAGTCACACATACAGACACACACATCACACACACACTCATGCACACACAATTATGCCTACACACACACACACAAGTATGTTCCCACAGATCCACACATGCACACACAAATCACTCACTTATGCATGCAATGTACACATATAGAATCACACACTGACATACATGCACACACTTACTCACAGATACACACAGGCACACAAATGGACACACACTCACGCATGCATGTGCACATACATACATACTCTCACTCACACACATTCATCCATAAACAATCACATAAAGCACACATATACAATCACACACACACACACACACACACACACACTCATATACCCTGTACTGCTATTTTACTCTGACTTTCCCATCCATTTTCCAAAGCCCTTTCAAGTGCAACTTTGTCTCAGCTTTCCGTTGTGGCCCAGGGCGTCCCTGGACCCCTTTGCACCTTAAGAGCTATAAAATTGAGATAATGGCCCTGCTTTATCTGCCCCAGAGGCGTGTGAGATAATTATGGGGCGGCCACTTGCTTTGAAAAGACTTGAGAATTGAACAAATATTACAGGTTGTTATGATCATACCAGTTTCCGGGGGGCAGGGGTACCCTGCCCCTTCATACATATGCACAAGCTACTTCAACCGCAGGGCAAGCTGGCTCCCTCGGCGCCTTGGCAGCGTGACAGGTGAGTGGCAGTTGGAAACACCAAGCGAGACTCCTGGCATCTGTCCACAGAGGCTGTGAGTTCAACATGTAAGTCTTTGTGCACGGAAGAAAGGGAATCAGAGTCCATGACCTTTGCTACCAGAGGCTCCAATCGAGCCTTCCGTGGGTTAGATACTGAGATCATGTGACTTCCTGTGGGCAGATCTGGGATGAGCTCTGTGACATCCCTCTGTGTAAAACAAGTCCGGTTCTCCACTTTAGCAATGTGGGGACAATGTCTGTTGGTCCCTCCCCTTCTTCTTTCCCCTTCTTTGGCTTTCCTTGAGAAGATGGCTTCTCTGTGTAGCAGAGGATAGTGTCAATCTTGCAATTCTCCTGCCTCAGCCTACCGAGTCTCAGTGCCCAGCTGTCTGTTGCCATTTTCCTGGAGCTTTGTTAAGGGACCTGCCACATAGTAGGTGCTCAATCGATGTTTATTTAATGAATGATTTAGACAATGGACAAGTACTGGAATGCATGGATGGCTCAATGGGATTCTGGATGAACAATGCCTGCTCTGTAAATCCTCACTCCACCACTCCCACCCCTAGTATTAGTGCTAATAACTCCCTGTCTCCTTTCCCCGTGAGCCCAGAGGCAGTCTCCATCCCCAGCCACTTGTGGTTCCTATCAGCTGTCAGTCAAAACTCTTCAATGTGCTAGGACAGCTGTAGACACAAAGCAAAGTGCCTCCTCTAGTCCCCTCATCCCACGGACCTGGTGGAAGGCAAGACAGTGATGGACCAGGCAGAGCAGGACTCATGCACAGGTGCTTCCTAGGGGCTTGAGTGTTGGTCATCTCATCTTTACATCATTCTGTGTGTACACTCCCCAGAGGATCTGTGAGCCTCTTGTGTCCATACCACAGCATACTTTGAACCAGATCCTGCTCCTTGGTGCTTCTCCCTAGGAAACAATTAACGCTAAGTGGGAGACCCTACACCTCCCATCCTACGGCTTCACTGCTCAGGGGCTTTGGTTTGCTCTTGACACTGTGTGTGTTGGATAAATACAGCTGAGGTTTTCCTCTTGCCGGGACAAATACCTGAGAGAAACATTGTTAAAAGAGGAAGGGTTCATTTTGGTTTATGGTCTCAGAGGCTTCACTCTGTGGTTTGCTGGGTCTGGCTTTATGGGCTGTAATGAGGCAGAGTATCATGGCAGAGATGGTGAAGGGAAGAGAGGTAGCTCCCGTCATGGCGGCGAGCAAGCGGAGATGAAGGAAGGGATAAAGACAAGATCTTTCTTTCTGGGGCACACCTCTAGTGACCTATCACCTCACAACACAGCTGCATTATGGATTAATCAATGGATCCACTCCGCCTACAATCTCTACTCAGCAGCTCCATCACCTGGGAAGCAAGCCTTCAAGCCAGAATCCTTTGGCAGTGAGTGCATCTGTGTGTGTGTGTGCGCGCGCGCGTGTATGTGCGTGTGTGTGTGTGTGTGTGTGTGTGTGTGTGTGTAACTGGGTATGTGATAGTGTCATGGGGTGGGCATAATTCACTTCCAGCACAGCCTGACATTAGAGTTCCTACCCTCACCTGCATGAGTCTATGCAAATTAGTTAAACAGATTCTAGGGTCAGATTCCCAATACACTACTAGTTTACTCACTGTGAGACCTTGACTACAAACACTCTGTGCCTCAGTTGCCTCATTTGCAACAAGGAAATAAAAATTACACTACCCATGTAGGCCGGTTGCAAAGTCAATGCACTTGGACGATAAACAGAGACACGTGGGGAGTACCCCAAGACCACTAGCAGTCACTGCTGGTTAGTTTTTAACCCAGCAACCTGAGCATAGCAGAGAAGGTCCATGAAGACCCGACCACCCAAATGCATTTCCCTCCAGTCCATCCAAGCAAACTGATGCTTATCACTGCATCACCCTCCCTGTTAGTCCCAGGAAGGATGGATGCAGTGGAGATGCTGCGATACATTCACCCACCCCGCTGGTCAAATCTCCATTCACGAGCATCATGGCTCCACTGATTCTTCTCACAGTGGGGACCCCCCCCCGTTTCTTCTCTGCACACCAACCTCGGGCTGATAAACTCCCTGTAGTCCCCAGTTCTGGCAGCCACTCCTCCCCCCAGAGTCCTTTCTCTTCCCCTGTTCCCAAGTCTGCTGTCAGCGTCTGTTAGATTTTCATGGGAGAAAAAAAAAATGACTTCCTAAAGTGTTCAAAAGTCTTTCCTCGGTTTGTTATTAAAGCAATTATCTAACATAACACACCGAAGTCACCGAAGGTATTCTAATGGGAAACAAATGCTGAGGATGGCCAGACTCGGGGCTCTTGATTGAAGAATGAGGGGAAGGTGATTAGTGGGGGAAAGCAGGGGAGGAAGGATTTCCCACCTGGCCTTGGACAGGACATCAAAAGGATGCTATTTATAATCATTACTGCTCTGTCTGTGCAGCCCTGTGTGCTGCCTTCCTCATCCTTCCCCCCAGCACCACCACATGGAGCTCAGTTTATCTGACTGCCATTCTTAGTGCGTAATGGTACTGGGGCTGAATCTCAGACAAAGCCTGCCGGTCTGACACCCGTGTGAAGGACAGCCTGTGGGTCTTCATGGAACCACCAGTATCTTTCCAACCTTGTTTCAGCTCTGCAGGAGGTAATGGCCCACCATAAATGCCAATACCTACAACGGATGCTGGGAAGCCTGGATTCCCTGGCCTGGTGAGATCTTTGATTTTCTGGGAGCATGGACCAAGGATAGAGTGAATGCTATGGGGGAAAGATGGAAGGAGAGGGAAGATATATCCACTTAACAGCTGAGTCTCATAAACCCGAGACATACCAATTGTTGTGCTTTGTGCTAAAGAATATCAGGGAAAATAAACGTTAGCATCAGTGTACAAGACAGGTTTAGTTTGCAACAAGTCCCTGTGGCTCAGCAGGTACTGATTGGAACTATGGCATAGGAAGATTCTGAGCCCAGAAGAAAACAAATCTGCAATTGATTATTGATGTCTGCCATGGGCACAGACTGGAAGAAGCTTAGTCTCTCTTCAACTTCAATGTGCAGGCAGGGTATCTAGGATCTTGAATGACATACTCTGATGTAGCAGCTGGGTGGAGATTGAAAGTCTGTTTCTAGTAGGATCATAGCTGTTGCCACAGTTCTGGTTCAATGAGCATGTAGTAGAATCTACCAGAAAAACCACATCCCCAGATCCATCATTCTCTTAGCCAAGTAACTCTGTCTAAATTAAGACTTTTTACACTTAGGATCTCCTTTTGCCTGAGAAGTTTTCATATGACCCTACAATATAGCTATACTAACCAAATACTTAGTGAAAAATTAACCACAAAGAATTATTTTAAAGTTAATCTTGGTTATACATATCATTTTACTATTTACTAAAAGTAAATCTTTATTAAAGATTAAGGCAAATTTGCATATTAATGAGATGAATGTATTTATTTTTACATAGTTAAACCTCAACTGAATGTTTGACGATTTTCAGAGTTCATTTTTCAATGCCAAAAATGCTACTCGGCATAAATATGTAGTACAAAATAGTAAGTGAATGTTTAAGGTCATTTCAGAAATCATTGGAAATTATGTCTTAACTCCAAGCCAAAATTCAATGAATAATTTTTGTTTTTCTAGGAAATTCAAGTCAGCAACCACAATATCAAAGATTCTCACTCAGTTCAATCCAAAAAGATACTTTACCGAAGACTCAATGCAGGGGAATCTTAGAATCCTTTGTTTTCTGGGATTTAGCCGTTGTGTGCCTGTAGGAGCAGAGAGCTTTGTGGGCACAGTAAGAACAGTGCATAGCCTTCTGCAGTCTGGAATCTGAGCCAAGGTGTTTTGCAGAGTGTTTGTTGGTGTCATGTGGTATGACAGCCAGCACAGGGCAAAGCTTGAGTGCTATGTGTTTGGAGTCAGGGCTGCAGTAAAATTCCATGATACTACATAGGCTAGTACTACCCAGAGATACCCCAAATGCCTTATGAATTTGATTCTGAATTAATTTCTGGTCATCATACATTGAGAAATTTTTCCCTACTGCCCAATTTCTCCCACCCTAGGTTACATGGCCCCATGTGGAGTTAGAATACAGTAGCTTAAGAATCTGTGTTGGAGAGTGTGGGCTTCAGTGGAGATTCTAGAAGGGTGATTTAGCGTCATCTTGCTTCTGAGTTTCTCCCAGTTGTGGGTGTTGGCCAAGCAGCTCTGATCTTGAACTGGTGGCTTCCAATGCTGGGCCGGAAGCAAGCAGTAGCTCACAGAGGCCCGTTGCCCCCCTCCAAGAGCCCCATCCAGTTCAGTTTTGCCCTTCAAATCAACCTTAAGGTCTCTTCCACAAGACTCTGGGGGGGCCCTAAGCTCTCCATCTAAAGTTCCCGAAGGTACATTTCTGGATGAGCCATTGGGTAACAGCACCTCCTTCCCGGCTGAGCAGGGAGGATTTCAAAGGTCTCCTTTCTTGTGGTATTTCACTTCCTCTGGCCTTGGCCAGAGACCATCAACCTAGGGGCCTCTGAAAGTGAAAAGGAGGGAAAGCATCACTCATCTATTCCCTTCCTCCCACCTAAACAAAGGTTCCTGCTTGGACCAAGTTTGAGCTTGTGTGGAAGATCGGATGAGACTTCACAAAGTTAATTGACCCCTAATTCATCTTTCCATTTGGATTCCATTCTCACAACTGGGGCCCAGACATCCACCATCCCCTTCCCAAGTACTCTGTGGAGAGATTGGAGATAATGGTATTTCAAATAATGCCATTAAATCCAAGCCCATCTCCCAGCCAAACAGTATGACATCTGCCTGTCTAGTTGGGACATGTATGTATGTATGTATGTATGTATGTATGTATGTATGTATGTATGTATACATGTATGCACCTTCTCCTGGCAAGACTACATGGAGCCGAGGAAGAGGGTGAAAGACTTGAGAAGTGTTTTCCAATGCTTTCTCCCCATATTGATGGCAAAGGAAGTCTCCTCCTACAGGCTCCACTGGGAGGATATAGAGAAAGCCAGTCCAAAGGATGACACAATGTGGTTGTGACTGAAGTACAATCCACCTCTAGCCACTTCACTATAGGAATGAGGTACCGGCTGCTTCCTGACAACCTGCCAGCCACAACGTTTCCACTGAGTGGGTCTCGCTTGTCCTCAGTTGTCGTAGTCTGAGAAGTCCCTGTGAGACAGCTCTAGATTGGGGTTCAAAGCTATCTCTGTCTCTGTCACTTCTTAGCTGGGGGGACACTGCAGCTGGCTCAGTGTTGGAGTCCTTAAATATGACTATGTTCACTCGGACTTTACAAATACAACACTTTAGAGGAAGTTCCTTTGTAGAAATAATTTAGGAACATCAAACTATGAAATTATGAACTGTGAAATTAGCCTGGTAGGCATGATGAACTCAAAGATAAGTCTCTAGGGTTCTGTGTACAAATGCACACACAGATGTGTTTATGGATTTGTGTGTTTATGGAGGACACAGTTTAACCTCAGGATGCTCTCCACTTGGTTTTTTGAGACAGATCTTGTAGACCCTGGAGGTCTATGATTTGACTACCATGGCTAGACAGTGAGCCCAGGGATGTCCATGTCCTCGCACTGTGATTACAGGTGCGCTCCTCCCATCCAGCATCATCTTATGTAGGCTCTGAGGCACCAAATTCTCAATGGATGGTGGTGTCTCACTGTGGATGGTGGCGTCTCTAGTGGATGGTGGTGTCTCTCTGTGGATGGTGGTGTCTCACTGTGGATGGTGGTGTCTCTCAGTGGATGGTGGTGTCTCACTGTGGATGGTGGCGTCTCACTGTGGATGGTGGTGCCTCTAGTGAATGGTGGTGACTCACTGTGGATGGTGGTGCCTCTAGTGAATGGTGGTGACTCACTGTGGATGGTGGCGTCTCACTGTGGATGGTGGTGTCTCTAGTGGATAGTGGTGTCTCACTGTGGATGGTGGTGTCTCTCAGTGGATGGTGGTGTCTCACTGTAGATGGTGGTATCTCTAGTGGATGGTGGTGTCTCACTGTGGATGGTGGTGTCTCACTGTGGATGGTGGTGTCTCACTGTGGATGGTAGTGTCTCACAGTGGATGGTGGTGTCTCACTGTGGATGGTGGTGTCTCACTGTAGATGGTAGTGTCTCACAGTGGATGGTGGTGTCTTAGAGTGGATGGTGGTGTCTCAGAGTGGATGGTGGTGACTCACAGTGGATGGTGGTGTCTCTCAGTGGATGGTGGTGTCTCACTGTGGATGGTGGTGTCTCACTGTAGATGGTGGTGACTCACAGTGGATGGTGGTGTCTCTCAGTGGATGGTGGTGTCTCTCAGTGGATGGTGGGGTTGGAGATACAGCCACACCCCAAAGATGCCTGTGACCCTTGAAGCTGGAAAGAGGAGGAAAGACACCTCCACACACACACACTCTCAGTGTCTCCAGAGGGCATCCAGCCCTGCCCCTCATTGGTCCCCACACCAGTGATGCCTAGTTTATGCTTCTTTCAGTGTTGTGAGGAGATGACTTTCAGTTGCCTTGAGCCATCATTTTAGTGGCAACTGTAATTGATCTCCAAACCCCTTCATAGCTTCTGTTTCCTTGAAGCAGAGGTGAACCCTGGTGCTCACTTTTTCCTTTTATTCAGTCGAGAAGCCCATCCCAGGGAACGGAGCCACCCACAAGGTGGGTCTCCACGCCTCACTTAAACCTCTCTGGGAATGCCTCCAACACCATACCCAGGGGTGTGTCCCTTAAGAGATTCTAAATCCGTAAATTGACAGTTAAGATTAACCATCAAGGAATTAATAGAGTGCTTTAAGATCCTAGTGCAGTGCCTGGCTTACAGCAGATACTGAATAAATGGCTGAGCTGTTTTAAAGCCAAAGTGTGCTTGCATTTATGGTAATGGACCCAACACTGTAGGAAGGGTCATTGCCCAAAGTAAGCAAAGCCAATGTGGCCTTTCACCTGTTATTTCAGGAAACTTCCGGAAGTACCAAGGAGCCCTCCTCAACTGCCGTTTTCAGAGCAGTGAGTGCCTGGGTCCCTTACAGAGGAGGCTGCCTAGAGAGGGTTCAAAGAGGCTCGGAATTCTTCCAGATCCTCATTGGTTGAGGATTTGGGAAGTAAAGATGGGAACCTGGACTTCAAGTAAACAGAGCTGCACGTGGGTTTTAAGCTGAATTTTAAGACCACCCACCCTATTACTGTTCCTACATACAGAATAGCTGTCGGAAAGCCTGCTGACACAGCCTACCTCTAAGCATACGCCCTGAAAGGCTATAACCCACCTCCTCTCTCTCTCTCTCTCTCTCTCTCCCATTACCTGCAGCTGAGCTAAGGAGGAACTGGCAGGAGGCAGCCTCTCCCCAGGGAGATGTTCAGGGAGTCAGGGAGAGTTCTCATCCACGCCCACAAGTCCTGAGGTGGTGTTCCCGGCCAGGGGAGGCAGCGCAAGGAATAAAGAGCCCAGAAGTGGTGGATTCTGTAAATGCTGGGTGTGGAGCCAGGTTCCTTAATTCCAGTTGCTAAAAAGTATCATATCAAGCTGCCCTCTCAGGGATCACAGCTCACCTGCCAGCCACCTGCTAGTAAGCATTGCCATAAAAAAAGGAAGGAAGGATGAAAGGAAGAAAGAAGAAAGAAAAGAAAACAGAAAACTCAGAAGAACAGTGTTGAACATTCATGCCATAGCCCCAGCAAGCTCAGATCTCAGGTGCTGATAAACATGTTCATGAAAACCCTAAGAATGCTCCAGAACAAAACCAGCTGGTGGTACGCTTTTTTAATCCCAGTACTTGGAAGGCAGAGGAAGCAGTTCTGTGAATTCAAGACCAGTCTGGTCTACAGAGTGAGTTTCAGGACAGACAGGGCTACACAGAGAAACCCTGTGTCAAAAAACAAAGACAAGCAGTCAAACAAAGCAAAACAACAGCAAAAATAAACAAACAAACAACAACAAAAAGAGGAAGATAATTTTCCAGAACAAAACAACCCAAAGGGAAGCCAATCCTCGATTTCCGTCCTGCCTTCATGTTGCTGGTGGCTTCCCCCTCCTGGATTTCACAGAGCTGGATTCAGATGCTAGAAGTCCCATGCACTCAGGTCTCTCCCTAATGAACTGAAACCTACAGAAATACTCAGGAAACCATGGAGCATTGTCCCACCCTCCACTCTTGTTACTTGTGTCCCCGCCAGATCTCTGCAAAGTGTTGAGTTGATAAACCCTATTTTGACATTAAGCCCTGGGGCGAAAGGCCTCTGGATTCCAAAGCCAGTATCTGCACACTTTGGTGCTGAATGGCTGACAGACTGTAATTCTTGCTGGGTTACTGAACCTCTGAAGCAGAGGTTCTGAAAATGGCTCCAGCAGTACTGGCTGTCTTCACCAGACATCAGCATACCTATAGGGTCTACTCTGCTCCTGGTTCTAGATGGCTTACACCATGGGAAGTATCAGCCTTATGTACTTGGGCAAAAAAACGTCATGGTGGTGGGAGTCTGTGGTGAAGGGAGATGTTTACTTTATGGTTGATGAGTAGCAGAGAAAGAGGAAGGGACCAGAGACTAAATACAAGCATGACAAGTGACCTACGTCTTCCAGCCAGGTCCCACATCCCAAAGTTTTCTCAATCTCAACACACAGTAGCATCCACTGGGGACCAACCATTCTATACCTGAACCTGTTTGGGGGTGGGGGTGGGGTCCTGACTCAGCTTGTGGCTGGTTGATAGTGAGAGTTAAAACAGACCAGTCAGGAATGGCAAAAGTTCTCCGTGAACATTAGCAAGGAGTATTAATTTTCCTGTGGTGCTTTCTCACTTACTGTGAGGTTCTCAGTTTCTCACTGAGCTAATTCTTGCAAGGCACTGGCATGTATTCTATGTATTCTATGCGGGCCTGGGGCCCACAGTGGGTGCGTGCTGAGCCAGGGGCAGAGGCAGAGGCAGATTTTCCTGTGAATGGGTGGATGACACTTTCCAAGGCTTCTTCCAGGAGCTGTGGCAACCACTGAGTCCCTACCAAATTAAATAGAAAGGAACTCTCTGATTGGGTAGGAAGACATGACATCTAGAAACCAAAGAAACAGGATTGGTACGTAGCAGGGACTCATTAGGGACCAACACAGAACTGAAATCTTCATTAAACCCAGTTGTGCTGAGATCCGCCCTCCCCCGGCCACTTCCCCCCCCCCCCGCCAAGAGGCAGGAACACAGTCTGATGGCAGTGTGCGATTCAGTTAGCACCATGGACCTGTTCTCTCCTAACAGGCTGCCCTTGGCTCTCTCTGGCAACGGTTTAATATTTGCATCCTCTGAGAATGGAACAAAGACTAAAATAATCAGGGAAATCAGGCAGAGAGCTAGAGCTACACACCGCAGGCTCCAAGCACAAGAGCAGTTCTTCTATCCACTGCAGCTGTTTCTTGGGTTTCTTTAGGGTCCTCACAATGACAAGAAATGAGAGTTCTAGAGTTCCAGAACTGGGAAGGAGATGAGTATGTGGATAATGCTGGGCGGCATCGTTTTACCATGTGCTGCTGATCAGTTTGAAGACAGCAGTGGTTGGCAGGACAAGCCACACCTGCTGTCCTGGACTTGATATGCAGTGGAGGCAGAGGAACTGGGCAGAAAGACAAAGGATGGACTGGCATGTGTCACCGTTCCATCCACCCATCCTCATTTTCTCTGATTAGAAACTCCAGGCTAAAGGCAGCTGATGACTTTGTAGTGTGCATGCACTGTGCAATCTTGGGGGTGGCGGACTGAAGGCAACCAACCTTCCCCAGCGAGCATCTAAGCGTGCGGACCGTAAGTTCCAGTGCTCAGGGGGATGAGGAGGGAGTTCTCCAAGGTGTTCACGTGAAAAGAGCCTCTGTGGGATGTGAAGGTGGAACGTGTGTATGATGCTGTGGGTTTTCATTGTCAACCTGGCACAGCCTAGAAAAGAGACTGTCACATTGGCTTGACCTGTGGGCATGTCTATGGGGGTTGCCTTAATAAGTTAACTGATGTGGGAAGACCAGACAGACCCACCATGGGTGGCACCATTCCCTATCCAGGGATAGCCTTAACTATATGCCAGCCGAGAAACCATGATGAGCACAGGAAAGCAAGTGAACACGCATGCATTCATTTCTCTCTGCTCTTAACTGTGGACATAACGTGACCAACAGCTTCTAGCCCCTGCCGGGTGACTTCCCTACTGTGACAGACTGTGACGTAGAATTGTGAGCTAAAAGAAACCCTTGTTCTCCTGCTTATCTTCTCACAGGAACAGAAACAAGGCTAGAACCAGTGTTCCTGCCCAAGTTGGTCTAAACACCTAATTAGAACCCCATTCTGCTGGACACCCTGAATTTGTGGCTAAATTTAGTGGTGAGGGAGCTCTTGTCTAATTATTAGAATTATTGGATGTGACTTTATTTGCAACCACAAGTACACCTGTGCACTTGAGGGCTGGATCAGGGGCCAGGTAGGAAGGGAGGACAGAGTAAACAGTCAGGGGAAATGGATATATTCTCACAACTTCCCAGCTGATAATAACAGGAGACGCCATGTTCTCCCTCCAAATACAACTCTAGATCCTTCCTAGCCATTACATTTTCTCAGTATTCTTTCTACTTAACCATTTGTATCACTCACTTCAGTGAGTGCAAGTAACCAATCTGAGCAAAATCTTTCCAAGATCTTTAACTTGGGTGAAAGTCGACTAGACTTCACCCATGCGTGGGGAATTCCCTATGTCCTCTGCGTCTGTGTATCCACAACTCCAGGTGCAAAGCTCCATTTCTGGAGATCTTTAGGACACAGAAGTGAGTGAAAATGCACGTTTCTCCCATCACAGAGTCTGCACCCCCACAGCTCAAAGGCACGTCTGATGGATGACAGGCTGTGTTGACTCTTTTGGGACCCCTCCATCCCAAAAGCCCTGGGGAAACAGTTATTCCCCAATTAGAAATGAAGCAGAGTCATGGCAAGAGGATCATTGTCTCAAACTCACTCCGCAGTCTAGGCAGAGGCTGGCCCGGGACTACAGATCTAGTCTGTTGGTGGACGCTGTTGTGCTTTTTACCACTGGCTACATGGTATATCCTATTCCCCCTCTTCTTGGCTATGCATATTGTATTTTCATTTAACACATTTTATTGTTGGTGTCTTTATTGTTCTTTTCATAATCTCATTAAACTCTTACCAGAACAATAAAGTAAAAATTAAATGTTCCTTCTAATAGTGGGTACCCGCGTCATGTCCCAGCAGATGTCACGTTCTCTGAATTCAGTGCCCGTGGCCCACATCTCAGCAACCTCAGTACCTCTCCTCAGTGTTGGCACACTGCCAGCCTCCTATTCGTGCCTGAAGAGAGAGCCCAGCCCTGCCACCTCCTCCTGCTCCAGAGCATATTGGAATTCCAAGGCCTTATGGGACAGTCACCAGCTTATTGAGCAACCTTGGGTTTCCTTTGAACTATGTGGGTGATCCTGGGGACTAATGGAGTCAAGCTGACCTTCCTCAGCATCTGGGTCCATAGCCCCATGTGCCGCTGGAAGCCTGGCTCCATAGAAACTCCGCCCACCCCCTCTTTGGGGATGATGCCAGGGGCCTGTGTCCCATGGTGTCCGGTTCTGGTGAGCCAAACAACATGTATTTAATAATGTCATCCCATACACCATTGGCATCCATCCCATTGGCCATCATAATAACCTCTCAAGCTAAGCACAAGTGTGACTTGGAGGTTACAGGAGACAAAGCTGACAATCCAGTCAGTCTGAAGAATTTTCTTAGAATCATACAGTAGAAGACTCTAGGACTTAGATATGAGGGTCACAGCATCTGATGTCATGGAATAATCTTTTTGTATACTGTGAAGATGTGCCTTTGCCAAGGCGCCTTCTGATTGGTTTAATAAAAAGCTAAAGGCAGGAGAGCCAGACAGAAAGAGCTGTAGGAAGAAGGGTGGAGTCACCAATGAATGAGAGGAAACAGGCATGCAAGAAAAGAGGTAAAAGTCGCGAGTCCCATAGCAACATGAGATGAATAGAAATGGGTTGACTTAAGTTATGAGAGCTAGTTTGAAACAAGCCTAAGCCATTGGCTGAGCTTTTGTTATTAATAATAAGTCTCTGTGTCTTGGTTTGAGAGCTGACAGGAGGGACAGAAAAATCTGCCTACAATCTGAGGCTATACTCTGCTCACTGTATGGAGACAATGAAGATGGCAGGGCCTAAGCTGTGGCCCATCCTCCCTCCTGCCTCTCTCCATGTGGGTCTGGACACCTGCTGTGCAAATGTAGTGACCTGAGTTCAAATGCCCAGAATCTACATTAAGTCGGGCGTGCCTGGAATCTGTGATCCTGTGGTAAGATGGGAGATAAAGGCAGGTGAATACCCAGAATCCCATGGGTCACCTAGCCGGGATACACATGGTGAACAAGCTGTCTCTTTATTGTTCACCTTGTGTATCCCGGTAGAAGGTGAGGACAACCTCTCCTACATGTGTGCTCTGGCATGTGTGCATCTGGGTGCGTGCGCGCACCTACACTGGGGGATTAAAATTGCCTATCCTGGTTCCAGGGGATTCAGTGCTCTCTTCTGTCCTCTACAGGCACCTGTGTGTAAGTGCACACACACACACACAGAGAAAGAGAGAGAGAGAGAGAGAGACAAAAATACAAATGAAAACATCTTAAAGAGGAAGAGTTGCTGGGGCCAGCATCGTGGCTGGGATGATAAAGTGATAGTCTGAGGCATTCCCCTCTAAGTCCCATAGAATGGAAGGAAAGGAAAGACTCTTGACCTCCAGCCATGCTCACATGCATGCATACATGTGTACATGCAAGTAAACACACATATGCACACTCACTTGTGCACACATACACATACCTGTATACCTACCCACCAACACCTATGCCTACACCTACACACACACACACACACACACACACACACACATGCACACACACATGTGTGCCCTGCTCTTCATTTGTCTGGGTTGCATCCCAGACCATCTCTCAACTGACCTCTTCTTTCACAATAACTGATGTGATGTCTGAATTAAGCATCCATTAATGGGGCTGCCTGCTCTTCCAGAGGACTTGGGTTCAATTCCCAGCACTTACACGACAGCACAAAGCAGCTTGTCACTCCAGTTCCAGGGGATCTGACACCTTCATACCAATGCACATAAAATATATATTTTAAAGCATCAATTTGTGAAGAGGAGGTGATACACAGAAACGCATGAGTGTGAGACCCCTAGGCCTCTTCACAAACAGATGCACTTCATCTCTCCCCGCTCTTCACACTAAGTGCTGCTGCCTCCCAATGTTTGCTTCTCAGTGGCTCCTGAAAGCCCGGAAGTAGACATGCCCACAGAGACGGACTGAGGAGTGAAATATCACCAGGAAAATTCCAAGCCCACTACATAGCAACAGCAAGTCCACACCGTCATCCCACGGAACAACTTTAATCCAATTGAGCAAATTTAAGATGTTCCCAAAACTTGTAAAAGAGCGGCAGGATTGGGCCTGTGAGGAGAATCTAAGCATCTGGAGTATTTGCAGAGAGGAGAGTGGGATGGCTTTAGAAAGAACCTAGCTGGATTGGTTACTAACCATCAACACTGATGCAAGCCGTCAGTCCAAACTCCCTGTGTGCAAGCACAGCTTTGCCTTTTCTTTGTCTTTGTTTCCTAGTTTCCCCAGTTCACTTGGCTATCTGTTTCGTGTGTGTGTGTGTGTGTGTGTGTGTGTGTGTGTGTGTGTGTGTTGGGTATATAGAATGTGGGTGCCCTTACTCACATGCAGAAGCCAGAGCAAGAGGTAGGCTGCCTGCCTTTTTCCTCTGTTGCTCTCTATGTTATTGCCTCGAGGCAGGGTCTCTCACTGAACCAGAAGCTTGCCATTTTGGCTAGGGTGGCTGATCAGTGAGCTTCCAGGAGCTGCCTATCTCTGCTCCATAATGCTGGGATTATTGGCAGCCATGCCTGGCTTTTGTGTGGATGCTGGAGATTTGAACTCAGGTCTTCTTTCTTGCAAAGCAAGTACCCGTACTTAACATCCACCCAGGCACCACCTCCATGCTAGTACATAGAGTTCCCGCCTGGCTTTCTTTCTCTCATGGGCAATGCAAATCTTCTAACATCTTGGGGAAACTCCAGACTGATGTCAACCTTGCAGCAAGGTATCCTGTCCTGGCTAACTTCTATACATGTGTGTGCACGTGTGCATGGAGCCATGGGTCAAACTTAGACACCGTTGCTCAGGTGATATCAACCCTCCCATCTTTGCATGTCCAACCCTGGCATTATAGGTGTGCATTACAACTCCTTTATTTTAATCTTTTAACATGGATTTCAGGGGTTAAACTCAAGCTGTCATATTTGCATGGCATGTGGCTATCTCCTTAGACCCTTGACTAGCTTTCATGTGAGACTCAGGTTTCCCCCCTGTTGGACTGTAAGGAAAAAGAAAAGGTGTGTTTGGCTCATATACCATGGCTTTCCATTGCCCCATCCATAGCAAGCATCACAGATAAGCGGAGCTGGGGGCTGTTGTGGGATATTAGTTTAAGATGTGTTGCATTCTTTTATGTTGCACTTGTTTAACTCTGTGAAGCTGTGTTACTTTGCCTGCCTAAAACATCTGATTGGTCTAATGAAGAGCTGAGTGACCAATAGCTAGGCAGGAGAAAGGAATAGGCAGGGCTGACAGGCAGAGAGAATAAACAGAAGGGGAAAAAGAAAAGAGAGAAGAGTGATAAAAAGAGAAGAGATGCCCAGAGCCAGCCACCCAGTTACGTTGCCAGCCGCAGGGTAAGAAGGAAAGAAAGGTATGTAGACCAGAGAAAGGGAAAAGACCAGAGGCAAAGGTAGACAGGATAATTTAAGAAAAGCTGGCTACAAACAAGACAAACTAAGGTCAGTCATTCATAAGTAAGAACAAGTCTCCATGTATTTATTTGGGATCTGTGTGGTAGGCCCCCAAAGAGGAAAAAAAAATACAACTGAAATGAATGGTCCTAAGATTTGTCTCAGTCCAGGGAGCCTCCCCTACCCAATCCAAACAGACTTTGGGATTCTTCTGTCATTCCTGCAAGCGATGGTTTTAGATCTGCATCTTAATTATAAACACGCATACACCTTATGTATCACATAGGCTGCTATGCCTGCTGCCATAGTCCCAAATAAGTGTGTGGAGGACCTGCAGCCAACTTCTATAAGCTGCCTATGAAGGACCATCATTAGGATTACAATTTACAAAGAGTGGGCTGGCAAGATGGCTTAGCAGTTAAAGGGGCTTGCTGCCAAGCCTGATGACCTGAGCTTGGTTTCCTGGGTCCCACGTGGTGAAAGGTGAGAATCAACTCCTGCAAATTGTCCTCTGACCTCCACAGGCATGTGTTAGCAACACTCCTCAGAATAAATAAATGAATGAGGAAAAGTAATTACATGTTTTTCAAATAGTATTATAGACTCATTTTTTTTTAAAGAGAGGGGCCCAAATCACCCCACAAACCTTCCAGGAGGATATAAGACACAGATGGGAATGACCTCAAAATGACCCAGGTGACAATTATGGATTATTAGACAAGGACACTGGGCTGAACCCACAAATGGCATTTCTCCACAGACCCCAGGCAAATGCTCATTCCTGGCTCAGGGGTGACTCATTCCTCTTCCCACCAGCTGATGAAGGCCTTTGCCTGCCTCTCAGAAGCCTCCAGAAGAATAGCACCAATGTGTGGTTCCATCTGAGAAGCATTTTTGCACAATGTCCCAGGATTGACAAATCGTCCTTGGACCCGGCTCAGCTGTCAAGACTGACAGATGGCAGACCAACGCTTGCCTGAAGCAGTTCCACTTGGCTTTGGAAGAATCTTTGGCTCTTTGGCTCAGATGAGAACAAAAATGAGGGCCCTGATGTTACCAGGCTCCTGACCCTGGGCATCTCATAGCTTAGTTCATCCACCAACCCCATTGTCATAGGGGATGAAGCTAGAGCCTCCATAGAAGGAGGGAGGCTGGCACTCTGGCAATACAGTCCATGAATCTCAACACGGCGGCATTCAGATTCCCAAGGTTCAGAATCTCCTCAGACTCAGACACCTGGAGCAGGATGACTGACCTCATTTGTCCATCGTCATGACACAGACCCTCACTCGTGGCTCAGTGGGAGCCAGGATGGCTAGTGTCTCAACAACAGTGCTGTGTGGAAGGAAGAGCATGTTCCAGCTCTTTGCTTGGGCTCAGTCCAATTCTTGCTGTGTGTCGCCCCTCAGCCTGAGCTCCCAGGACCGTGACTTACTTTTCAACTCAGACATTCAGGGCCTCTTTCAGCTGGAAGGAATATCAAAACCAGCCAGGACCAGCTTAACCAGCACCACCTTTTCTAGCATGGAGTCTGACTCTGAGTAGCAAACCCAGCACCTTGGTGTTGCGCACATTGGCACACAGCTTCCACATGGTGGGTAATGAAGCCCAGACAAGCTTGCTCCCACAGGTCAGTATCGCTTCAGAAAACCAAGAGGCTGGCTCTGAGCAGGCCTGAGGACGGTGGGAGTCTGCACCCAGAACCGAACCTGCACAGCATTCCATCACCAGCTTCTGTGGCGATGACGCCCACAAGCTCCTCGAGGGGAAGGTGCGTCTGAGGGCTGCGTGACCTTCCTGGCAGTGCGTTTATTTGACAGACTGAGGCAACAAGTTGTAGAGAAAGGGGAATAGAGGAAAAAAGAAAACAGAAGATTCTTTAAGAACAAAGGCATCCACTCCAATCTGCCAAAGCCTCATAAAACTGTAAATGTCCAGGCGCATATAAACACATTAAGAAAAAATATAAGTGCAGGGGCTTGGAAGCCTGGAAACAGGTCCTTTATCTGTCTTATTGTGTAGGCTTGCTCACTGTTACTGGATCTATTTGGTACATAATAAATACCCAAGAAATGCCTGTGAAATGAATGCATGACAGGAAGAAACCACGTGGACAGGAACTGTCAGGGAAGGTGTCATGGTCTAGATGGATTTGTGGGGGATGGGTAGGAGGTGGGTAACTGGAGGGATGGATGGATGTAATCCGGGAAAACCCTAACTTCAACAAAGATCCCCTTGGGAGGATGAATTCATGGTGTTGGGAGATGGATGGATCAGGGGAGGTTAGGCTGCTCTATGGTCTATTTCCCTGGAAGTTTGTGACTCTATGTCCTTGGGGGCATGGAGCCTGGGAGAGGATGTCAACGGGTTCTACTCCATGCAGCCCCTCAGGGACACAAGCCCATGGCAGTTCTAGATACTATTAACTTGAATAAAAGAAGGAAGGATCCTATTTTATAGAGGGTCAAGCGCAGAAAAAAGATGCAATTCCGTCATGGGGGCCATGTGGGTGGAGTTGGAGGGCATTCTGATAAACATTGTGTGCTTGGTTACTTGTAGGAAAGAAAAAAAAAAAAAACAGAATTGATGGATGCTGATCGCTAGAGGGAAGGAAGGATAAAAGGGGATGGGATGGCGGGTATCAACACCCAGACAGATGAGGTGTGGGTTTGAGTGCACTGCAGCAGAAAAGAAGGGGAAGTACATGGCAACTTATAAAGAACCAGGAGAATGCTCAGGAAGGTTCCCAACAGGAAATATGGCCAATGTCTAGGGAGACAGCCAGCTAATGAATAGCTCTGTTGGTCCTAGAAGCTTATTTATTCATTTAATTTTACAATGTACTCTATAAGCACATCTGGTCATTAGGCACGGATAAAAAACACATGAATAAGCTGGGCACAGTGGTACCCACCTACAGTCCCAACATTTGGTTGTGAGCCTATCCTTTAACTGCTGAGCCAGCCTTCCAGTCCAGTCCCAGCATTTGGTAGACTGAGAGAGAAGGATTAGGAGTTCAATGCCAGTCTTGGCTACATGGAATGAGTCTGAAGCCAGCCTGGATTACATGAGCTCTTCTCTCAAATAGATAAATAAATAGATGTGTGGATAAATAAATAGATATAGGTAGCTTTAACATACAAGTTTCCCAATACATCATACAACGACCAACAGGCCTCCAGAAAGGTGTTCAATGCCACTAATGAATACTCTGAAAACACAAGTCAAGTCTGCAGTGAGTTATCATCCAGACAAGTCAGAATGGCTGTCACCAAAAGGCCGATGACTATTAATGAGAATGCAGAGGGAAAATAATGAACCCTGCAAATTCTCATGGGATGGAAATTAGTGAGGCCATTTTGGGAAAAGTGGGTTTATCTGGAAATCCACTTCAGGGTGTGCATCACACAAAGGAATTGAAATCAAGAGTCTAAGAGATGTCTGTAATTGCATGCGTGTCTGTGTACCACATGCGTGCAGTGTCTACAAAGGCCAGATGAGGGCATGAGATATCCCTGTAACTGAAGTTACAGATAGTTGCAAACGAATTGTGCTGGGAACTGAACCCAGGTTCTCTGGAAGAGCAGCCAGTGCTCCTAATTACTGAGCCACCTCTTCAAGCCAGTGCTGCTGCTTTTAAAAAGCAAAATAGACTAGCAGTTGCATAAGAAAAACAGGCAAAGCCCAAGGAGTCATCCCTCAGAGTCATGGAACTCCCTGAAATGGGGGTAGCCCATGGCTCTCTGCACAGAATATCAAAAGACAATAGAGATCCTTTTCTCTGACTTTAACCTTTATCTAAAATACCAGGAGAAAGGAGCATCTGAGGTGATAATTTTATTATTTATCTATCTACTTAACATGTATCTACCATCTACTAACTTTCTATCTATTTACCATCTATTTATTTGTCTTTGTATCTATCCTATTACCCATCTACTTATCCTATCATCTATCTTTCTATCTACCTACCTATCATCTATTTATTTATTGGATTTTCAAAGAACATTTCTATGTATCCCAGACTATGCTGTCATTCACTACGTAGACTTTGCTGGTCTTGAATAGGTGGCAATGCCCCTGTCTCAGCCTCACAATTGCTGGATTACAGCCATGTACCATAATACCCATCTCTTTATTCATCAGCTTTTGAGATAGAATCTCAGTGTATAGTCCAAGCTTTCCTTGACTCTCTATGTAGCCCAGTCTGGTCTCAAATTTTAATCTTCCTGCTTTAGCCTTTTGAGTAGTAAAATATGAGGTACATGTTAACATGCATAGCTAAAAACTACCATTCTTTATTTTTTTATAAATATTTGCTAATTTCTTAAATTATATGTGTGTGTGTGTGTGTGTGTGTAATGTGTGCAGGTGACCATGGGGATATGAAGAGGACATTAGATCCCCTGGGACTGAGCCAGAATTACAGGCAGTTGTGAACCAGCATATAGTATGCTGGGAACTGGGCCTGGGTCCTCTGCAAGAGTAGCAATGGCTGAGCCAGCTCCCCAGTATCCCAAGCCATAAATTCTTAATGCCCCAGTCAACTGAGACCACAGTTGACTGCCTCCAACAGTTAATCACTGGTAAAATGAAAATGAACTCAAATAGTTAGAAAGGCATGAGATAAGCTAAGAATATTTAGGAAAAACGATGAAATAAAAATTGTCTCACAAATTAGAGCTGAGGAAGATGGGTAATCCCAGGCCTCCCAGGGTTTATCACATGCCATGATGGTGTTTTTCCAATGTCACTAATGTCTCAGATGTGACTTCTGCACTAGATTCTGACAGTTGTCTCCTCTGCTAAAATGTTGATGGACCCTCTCTATTTGGGGATGCTTCTGAGAGTCATGGCTCTTGAACCCAGTTACCACTGCAACAGAGCCAGCACTCAGGCTCCGGAAACCCTCAGACAAGCATCACCCAAGGAGCCGTTGGCAGAGTGTGGTCTCTGAATCAGCTGCAGAGGTACTATCTAGAAAATTATTGAAAATGAAAATCGCTAAGATCTTCTGATACGGTAACCCCAAGCAGGGGTTAAGGTGAGGGTGTTAAAAGTGTGTTTCCTGGAGGATTCTGGGTCATTGGCTCTGCAGCTATGTTTGAGGGCTATTGTGGTAGGTGGGACCTTATTTCTCAAGGGTGGTCACCTGCGAGTGAATAATCACTACAGAATCCAAGAGCAACCATCTCCCAGCAGTGGCACCAGGGTCTTCTGCACAGTGTCCTCAACCATCATCAAATTCACTTGTGAAAGAACACCGTCCCTGCCTAGGTCTTAACATTTATCTAAGCACAAGATTCAGGACACTTTCACAGGCAGGACTCACTTCCAACGGTTCCAGTTCAATTGGTCAGGGGCCTGGCTCAGAAAATGGGATTTTAAAAGATTTCTCCAATGAAATCAAACACACAGTAAAACCTGGGAAAGGCGAGGTGGCATCTGAACTCATCCCTGGCCCTCGAGGTTGGGCGCTTCCTGGAGAGCAATAGAAAAGTTGCCAGGATGTTTTGGGAGCAGCTACTGCCTCTACCTGTCTTCTGTCAAAGAGGCAGGTCACCTAAATCAAGGACTGTCAATCCAACGTCCTGCCAATACACACACACTGGCACACACACAGGCACACAGGCACACAGGCGCACAGGCGCACAGGCACGCGCGCGCGCACACACACACACACACACACACACACACACACTGTTCAAGGCCCTGAGTTCAGAGGGAGGGCAGGTTGAGGGAGAGGTTTTATTACTATAAAGCCCGCATTCTCTGAGCTGGGCGTTAATTAATTTCAAAGTAGACTGAGTGATGGGGGAGGGCTAGTATTGCCAAGTGGGTAATAAAAAAGCCTTTCAAAAAACCCTGCTTGCCGCCTGGAATGTCTCCACCCAGACCCACCTACCACATCATGGTTAGAGAGAAAGGCCAGCCAGCGAGCAGCACACCTTCGCCGGCGCTACAGGGGTGGTATGCGTGTCTGTGACATGTGTATGTGTCGCAGATCTGCTCATGCCGACTAAGGCACAGAAGACAATGGCACCTCTTCTGTTGGCCAAAGGAAGGGGCCACTAGTAGCTTGTAGACTGAATGGAAAGTGTCTGTGCAGAACCAGAAGAGGTGTGGGGAGTTGAAAGGGGGGCTGGATAAGGCATGGGTGAGAACGAGGAGCAGGGAGGGGCCTTTAGAGGAGAGCCAGACAAGATTGTTCAGGGTCAGCATGCTGCCTGCAACATTCTGACCTTTCTCCAGTTCCCTGGTCCAATCTCAGCTTCCCTCTAAACATATTCAGTGGCGAGCCAATCTGCGGAAGTCCGTAGTCCGAGAGGGAGCTACTGGCCTGCAATGCTGCTGTAGGGAAATGACCCCTCTACTCACATGGGTTTCTGTGACCAATCTCTGAGTCACTTTGCATGAACCCAACCCCGCTTCCCCACCAACTAGAATTTTCTAGGCATCTCCCCTCCAGAAGACACAGGCATCAAGCGTGGACTTGACACTGAGATAGCCTGGGATCCGGGTTTTTGTTTCATTTTGTTTTTTCTTATATGACTTCATCCTCTCTCAACTTGAGAAATGATTTTGACAGAACATTTCCCAAAGCCATTTCTTCATGTGATGGCCTTGTTGTGCATGGAGGTTGGTAATTCTGGCATGCTGTGGGAAGAAGGGGTCCCAAGTTTACTCTCAATGGGAAAGCGCACATTTGGCCTCTTCCTCCATTTACTACATACTCACAAGGTTGGGAGCCAAAGGCAGATAGGTTCTCTGAGTTTAAGGTCAGCTTGGTCTACATAGGGAGTTCCAGGTCAGTCAGGGCTACATATAGTGAGACCCTGGGGTGGGGGGGGGGAGATGAAAGGATAAATGGAAAGAAAAACATGGAAGGAGAAACGGAAAGAGAGGAGAAAGGAAGAGAGGGAGGGAGGGAGGGAGGGAGGGAGGGAGGGAGGAGGGAGGGAGGGAGGACTCGGTAAGAGGATAGGTGAACCCATGAACTGTGATACATAGCATCAGAATACCATCAAACCAGATGGCCGTGGGTAGGTACCTCCTCCTATTTTAATGCATTTAGAAAGTCGGGGTGTAGATTGGACCCCCACAGATACTGTTTACTATGAAGGACACTACAGTTCTGCTGAAGTGCACTGGTCACAGGAAGAGCCAGGAATGATAGGTTTGTCTTTATGGGAGGGACTGTGAAAGAGACAGGAAAATGCCAACATCCCAGACTCTGAACTGCAACATTTGACAACGTTATGTGTCAACCAGAGGACCCAAAATTGGATAAGGGCTCGGAAGTGGCCATGACACTGTTTGGGTGTTGATTTCCTAATTGTGATGGTTATATTGTGACAGCAGAGGGCAAGTTTTTTGAGAATCCTAAGAATTGTTGAAGTTGTTACAAGGAGGCTAAATGTAATCTTATTTGTTTATTTGAGATAAAGTCTCAGGCAACCCAGGCTGATCTTGAACTCCTCAACCAAGTGTTGGGATGACATATACACACCACCATATCTAGCTTGCAAACACAACATTTATCCTAAATATGATGGACATTGTTCCCTACTGCTCCCAATATGAAGACTGGATTTCTCTCCAGCAGCCTCAAAGTTTCCTATAAAAATGTTCTCATCTGGAGAGGCTGAGGCAGGAGGATCACAAGCATGAGGCTAGCCTGGACTATATAGTGAGACCCTGGGGAGACAGAACATTGTACTAAGCTACTCACTCTACCTTGAGCTGCACTCCCCAAGAAGGCACTTCATGGCGGGCGCTGAACCTGGTGGCAGATGGGCAGATGCAGAGAACATCATGAGGTCTTAGATCTTAGGATGTTCTGACCTATTACATCCAAAGCCAGCTTCACAGAGCAAGGACCTCCGATCTGTGTCTGAAACAGTAGCTCACTGTGAACCACACCTGCCAAAGTCCATGATTCTATGAGAGATGTACTTGGGAAAAAAAAAAACTAGCCCAGAGGAAGAAGTATTCTAGATGCCCAGTTTTCATCAGAGTCAGCCAGTTTGTGCGGAAGTTTTGGGGGAAGAAATAGCCGATCCGATGCTGGAAAACCCAAGACTTTCACTTGAGTTGGGGAGAGGGATTTATTAGATCCCTGGATTAAGATTCCTGCATTTGAGACACAGTTCACAAGCACTTAATGGACTTTTCCCACCGGTTAAGAGCCAACTGAGGGCACAGTGTTCTACTTTCATAGGAGCTGTAACTCCATTTCATTTATAGACTAAACTGACAGAGAGAGAAAAAAAATCACCACCAGGGCAGCTCTCGCCAGAGAAAACACTAGTTTATGTGATTGCTCAATCTGTGGACTTGAAATAAAGGCTTGTCTGTAGCCTGGATGATCTCTTTTCCTCTTTCTATTTTTGGGATGGAGGTTGATTGGAAGGGAAACTTCTGTGGTCAGTACCCTATGAAGTTAACACTTCCAGGGCAGGACCCCTTGTTCCAGGCAAATGCCCTGGAATGCAGTTACAGGACAGCCCAATGGCTTGTGGAGGCACTACAGCAGGAGACCTAAGCAGAGACTCACTGTCAGCTGAGATGCATGGCAGTCGGCATGGGGCAGAAGATGCTGGGATGGGGCAAAGCCAAGAGGCACAATGGGACCTGTTTCCCATCCAGGTAACACTGGTAGGTGCGTTTGAGATTTGTGGAGAGCCCTTGAGTTTTCATGACAGAGAAACATTATTAATAGAGAAGACACTCATTTCTCACAGTTACATCTCCACTACAGATGTGTGCCTAGAGCAGACAGATGTGGGGGCTGCAATGAAGCCTTAAAGGGGGGAGATCTGGGAGGAGTCAGGACTAATATGATCAAAACACATTGTTTGCATGTATGAAATTCTCAAAAAGTTCACTGAAAAATTCACTTAAAATGCTTCAAGACATTCAAGTGTCCACCGCTACTATTGTCTCCTAAGGAAGTAACTAAATTTTCCTAAAATGGTATATTTAAATTGCTAAGGCATTCATTGTATAACAGGGACCCAGGCCTAGTAGGTGTGATCTTAGCACAACTGACTCCATGGTGGAAATACTGTTCAGGCTGTAAAACTCAGCACGTAGACAGCACCACCGGCCAAAACTAAAACAAAGGCCCAATCCATCGAAGTTCATAGTTCTGGGAAAGTCTAGAAATGGACCAACACTGCTTTTTGGCTTCGTAGTCCCACTTCTGGCTAAGTGTTCTTGTTAACTGAAGTATGTCAACCCAGAACATGGCTTTTGTGCTTAAACGCTCACCCTGGGAAAGTCTCAGGGCTACATTGAAATCCCAAATACCCAGTGCAGGTGCCAGCAGGCTAATAAAGGCTTTCTATTGGCTCAGACCCATGTCTGAATGGTTTCCTCTGGTGAATACCCCACTATATTTGTAATGATATCTCCACATATCAATATTCAAGACTAGCCTAGGAATCTTGGCAAGACTCCCTCTAAAACTAAAATTTTTGTAATTTAGGGCACTTGCCTGGATTGTGCAGAACCCTAGTTTTAATACTGCAAATTACACACACACACACACACACACACACCATACATATATACACACACATAATACATACATACATACATATGCATACATACATATACACACATAAACACATACATGGCATGCCATACAGTGTTTGAGAAGAAATAAATACGCAGTGTATGGTGGGAATTTGTCCTCAGTAGGCTAAAACAAAATGACAAGCTATAAATGAAACAGGGACCCCAGAAATGGCCATCTTGACAAGTAAGGACACTGGATGCTCATGCAGAGGACCTGGGTTTGGTTCTCAGCACCCACATCAAGCAGGTCTCAATTACAAGTAACTCCAGGCCTTTCTGGCTTCCATAGTCACTGTACACACAAGGTGTACATATATACACAGACATAAGACAGAAAACACACAGGCCATCTCCTTTTGTCTTTTGGTACAGTGAGATGGTGCACAAGCATGTCCTTGCATGCAGAGAAACCAACAATTGGACAAAAGCATTCTAAACTCCTCAAAGCAGTCAGGTGTGGATGACAGAATTACTAGAAAGTAACTTGCAGTAGCTGCATGAGTTTCTTTTCAAAATTATTTGTATTGTTAGACATCACAGGACATGTTATTATTAATTATGCATATGTGTGACTACATGTGGGCACATGCATGTGAGTGTGAAGTACCCTCACAGTCCAGAAAAGGGCAGCCCCTGGAGCTGGCCATTCCAGGTAGTTGTGAATGAATCCATGTGGAAGCTGGGAACTGAACTCTGATCCTCTAGAAGAGCACCCCTGAGTCTCTCCAGACTCTGCGTTCTTTCTAAAACCTACTTGCAACAGTATTTTCAGTAAAGGAAAAGAAAGTCTGTCTTAGAGACATCACCTTATTTTCCAACCTGTAGTAAAGAAATACATACGATATTTGGATTTTTCATTTATTTATTTATTTATTTTGGTTAATCTCAGCTCTGCCATTTACCAGCTGTTGACACTGGGAAAGCCACCCAGAGTCTGAGTTAGTCTTCCAAGCTGTTATATAATGACATTGTGAGGTGTCATGTTTGAAGTGGGTCTGGCCTCCAGCCTGATACATGCAAGATGTTCATGCTAAAGACAACAGCAGATGAATGTTCTGTACCTGTAGCAAGTGCAAACACCTAACCAGACCCAAGACCTAAACTTATGACAGCCGGTAAATAGAGGGAGCAGGGGACCCTGCTTAGAGTTCAGCCTATAGCTGAGCACTGTCTGGAGCAGATGCACCCTGGGAATATGGCATATATTTCTAAAGCACTTGTCACCTATCGGGGAGCCTGGCAGTAGTGACAAGGGGCCAACCTCACTGAGCACACCCTGTGCTCCATGGAGTGCTTGGCTTTTAAGGACAGCATGCTCTATCTCCATGCACCAATGTCCCCTTATTGTAGGGCAACACTGCTATTCTGTCTTAGAGAAATACAGAATCCACACGGCCAAAAAGTTACAGGGATGTCTGAGGTCCCAAGCACCAGGGCCTAGAGATGCCCGATTGTGAAGAGTGGGGTTAAAAGGGGAGCTATAGCTTCCAAATTTTTAACAAAGAGCAACTGGTGTTCCAGCCCCAGTGAACCTCAGCATGCCCTTGGTGATCCATCCTCACGACGCAGCTGGCCCTTCTCTGAAGCTTCTGAGGCAGCGAGTCCCATCTGAGAGCTAAGAATGCACGTCCTGTCATCCTGTCCATGACACTAGTTTTGTGTCCCACTTTGTAAATCACCGTGCCCGGTTTCTGAGCTGAGGGGTAAGACCGGCTCTTCCATCAGATGCCAACCACTGTGTAAGCATACAGTGCCCTCTCTTTATGGGAGGATAGCGCACCACTCTGATTTAACCGGTGTCAGATCATAAGATTTGTTTTAAAGAAACGTACTTTCAAAAAGCTTATTAATACAGACCCATTGTCCCCTGATCAAAAGTACAGTGTTTAATAAATTCCCTCAGCAGCCAAAGGATGAAAAGGAAAGGAATCTCTTCCTTCCACATCCCGGCAGACCCAATTCATCTCCTGTGTTACTCCCTGCGGCCCCTCTCCAGTCCTCAATCATTTACTTCTCCAAACACCTAGGGACGTTCCTCCTCCAGATGCCTCCCGAGGCATCTTGGTGCTTTTCGACCTTTGTTTCAAAATTCTGTCTCAATAAATCTCACCAGAGCTTTTTGTGTCTCATTTCTTTGGGGACTTTTGCAATTTAGGGTCCTATATTGAAGTTTACTATGTATTTGCACTCCTGAAGTTTTTATAAGATCATACACTTGTCTAAACTCATCAAATAATGCGCACTCAACATGGCAAGGTTTGTCTGTTTACTTTTCTGTGTCAGCCCAGACCCCAAAGGAGCTCTTAATAAAGAGTGGAATCTGGGAAGATTGTCTAAAAAAGGGAAAAATATACCCAGGAAGTCTCAGTTCTTATTAATTTAGTCATTACTGTGGCTAAAATCACTCCTAGACAGGAATCCGGGTTCTGTGTTTATTCACTTTTAATCAGTCGATTTTGCCAGTGATCTTGCCCTAATTACCTATCCTTGAAGTATGAACATCGTGTCAGCTAAGGGCAATCACTGCTGCTGCTGCTGCTGCTGCTGCTGTAGTGATTTGAGGGTGATGCAAGACAGGTAAAAACCCTCCCACATCTCAGACTTAAACAATTAGAAATCTGCAGACATGTTTTTACTAATCACATAAGCTTGAATTTTGGTGGTACAGAAGGATGTTGGTCTCAGTGGCTTGGGGTGTGTGTGTGTGTGTGTGTGTGTGTGTGTGTGTGTGTGTGTGATCTGCAAAATATGTTATGGATTTCCAACTCTTATTCATAGTGCATGCTTCTGCTGCTCCCACACATTAGTGAGAAGAGGGCCCCTAATTTAGGATGGCCTTCCCTCAGCAAGTTCTAGATCTAGATAATTAGAATTGGATGCCAGAGTTTCTTTAGAGTAGACGTCTGCTGACAGAAGCAGGCTGAAGACCACCAAGACAGACATCATGATTTCAAATATCAACAACAAAACAGTAATAATGCTTCCTCTTGAGGGACTCAATAAAAACTATTTTCAAGTTTAATGAGGGAAAATAGGCCATAAATGTTTTCAGTTTTTCCCCTGAATTATTTTTTTCCCCTCTATCACTGAACTAAACACTGATCACGTAGATTTTAGGTTCATTGAAGACTGAAAATTCTTTTCTCCCAACTCAGTGTCACCATTCTCAGGCAAAACCCTAGTCTGCTTTCACCTGCTGAGGGCTCCAAGGATGGTCTGGACAAAAAGAGCTGTCTGTCTTCAATCACATCCATTTCAAAGGCTATAGGCATTCCTGGTTCCCATATGTCTCAGGATACACCGTTATTTAAATGCCATGCATAGATTCATATAAATCAGTGGTTTTCAACCCGTGGTTACATCCAAACCTCCTGGGAGCTTTTATAAAAATCTCGACTCTCAGGCCATGTGCCAGGTCTACTGAATTTGGAGGACGTTCTTGCTTGGTTAAGGACCACGGCACAGGCAGTCTTTCACATCCTCTATCCAGAAGTCCATCGTATCAATGTCATCAGGTGAAAACCTTCACAGATCAGTCAGGAAACTTGGTGGCCCTCCACTGAGGACCTAGCAGGGAGGGTTGTTGAGGAGCCATTGTCTTCATGCATGGGCATTTTGAGGTCAACATATTCTACTGAGTGTGATAGTGGCTTCTTCACTCTGCTGCTGAAGATGGCTGGTGCTCCAAGAGAGGAGAGTATGTCTTGGAACAGCATCTGCCAAATGCACTTGTCCCTGTGGAGTGCTCCTTTCTGGAGCCTGAAGTTCCAAAGTTGAGCTCAGAACTTCAATGTTCATGTGCATATGTGCGCATGTATATTTAATAGCCCATTCAATGGGCATCTTAGTTAGGGTTACTATTGCTGTGAGGAAATACTATGACCCAAAGAAACTTGGGGAGGAAAGGGTTTATTCGGCTTTCACTTCTACATCATTGTTCATCAACAAAGGAAGTCAGGACAGGAACTCAAGCAGTGCAGGAACCTGGAGGCAGGAGCTGATGCAGAGGCCATGGAGGACGCTGCTCACTGGCTTGTTCCCTGCTCGCTCAGCCTGCTCTCTTATAGAACCCAGGACCACCAGCCCAGGGGATGGCACCACCCACAATGGGCTGGGCCCTCCCCCATCAATCACTAATTAAGAAAATACCCTTCACTTTGATGACTCTAGTTTGTGTCAAGTCGACATAAAACTAGCCAGTGTCATGGGTGAATATGCATACACGTGTATATCTGCATGGAGGTCAGAGATGGAGCCCGGGCATCTTCCTCAAAACTTCTCTCACTGAAGCTGATGCTCATGGGTCCTTCTACTGCCCATGGCTCTTTACAGGGTTGCTAAGGACCCTCGTGCTGTACAGCAAGCACCTGGCCAACAGAACTGTGGCCTCAGCCCAAGTTCAGGATCCTAAGTGCTACTGGGTACTTGAGCCCTGCAGTTGAAGGAGCTGTGGGCTCGGCATCCTTTGCCTGGATTTGGGCGATGGCATCTTTCCTCAGTGCCCATCCTTATCAGTATCTGAAAAGTGTAACTTTAATAGATTGACAGACAGTGTGGATGCACTATAGGAGCTTCCACAACTCCCCCCCCCATTTGTACAGCTTAGAAGCAAGCAGAGGAAGAGAGGAAGTGAGGCAGAGCATGGGGATGGGGACAACTTAGGTTGGCCAAGGGATTTAACAGCCTGATGGTAATCAGAGAACTTGAGCGTAATTGCTCGTGTTGTTTCTGAAAGCATCCCAGCCAGGCTGGTGGTCTGATGTCCTAATTAGTTAATGGGCACAGGAGGATTTTACATGTTTAGAAATGAAGGCTTATTGGATCAGCACTCAAAGATACTCACATGTTTTGGTAAGTTGACATTTCCCTCTAAGACAAGGAGCCTCTAACTTGAACATGCGTCAGATCCCCCGGAGTGCTGATTAAAACACAGCTCACTGGGCCCCACTCCCCAAGTGTCTGATACAGCAGGTCGGGAGTGGGGACCAGGCATCGCCAGTATAACGGATATTTGTTTTGAGTGACGCTGCTGCTGCTGCTGGTGGTGGTCTGGGAGCCTAAGACTGTTGGTGAATATTCTAGAAGGAGAATAGCAATAGAGAGAAATGAAGCAGGAAGAAAAGGAGACCAAAGGAAGGAAGGGGTTAAATGGGACACGGACAGAAAGGGTGGTGAGGAGTAGAGGTGATGGGGAGAACAGGAGCAAGGAAGGGGGCAGATAATGGCGACCCTCGCGCACCCGTCAACCCCTGCGCCCTGCATGCACAGTGCGCATCAAGTTTAATTTCCCACACATAGCTGGACATGCCAGCCAGTCTTTTGGGTTCTGGCCTCCTCTGTTCTCCCCTGCAGTGGCATCTTACCCCACCCGTGCCTTCACAGCCCCTCCCTTCTCGACTCCCTACTCCCTTCACTTCCTCTGTAACTAGTTAACAGTACCCAGCTTGGTTTTTTTGCTGACAAATCCAAAGCACCCACCCCAGGGTGGCGCGGTGCTTTGATTTTCATCTCTCATCTTTAAATTGTCTGATTAAAAAGTAATGATATGCCAGGCACAAATATGCTTATTGTAGAATACTATAGAATTATTTTTTTAAACATGCAGAGGGCAGAGGACAACTTGTGTGTTCCAGAGATTAAACTCAGGTTGTCGGTTTGGTGGCAAGCTACTTTACCTGCAGAGCCATCTTGCTGGCCCAATCACTATAGACTTTTATAGGTTTATTTTTACTTAAACTCTGTTTCAGTTCTAATTGCTCCCAAAGCCAGGCTACCTCTCAGGATTTTTCACGGTATGGTGTGTGTGGCTTTCCAGACATCCAGAATTCTTATTTTCATTCATACATACATATTCACCACTAATCATTCAAAACAAAAACAAGACTGTAATTCTCAGTCTATTAGTACACGGCTCATTAGTCAGATATCATTTGCCCCTCTGTGGAGGTGGGGATTTAGGCCCGTTCTTGTGCCTGATTGGTGAGTATTTCACTTCTGACAGTATCAGGATCTGATCTCATTGGTCAATAAGCAGTGAATGATCTTGTGGCCCACTATTTCGCCCAATCACAAATAGCAAGGCCCAAAACATCTCTGCCATTCTGGATGGGCTAACTTTGAAAAGATGGGCTACACGAGGTACAAGCTAAGAAAACCTTAGCTACTTTGCACTGGACAATGCTATCCTGTCCTATTGTGTAAGTTTTGTGTGCTTGAGACGGAAACAGACTTGTTTCCCTGGCTGGAGCTTTGGAGCTGGCTCCTTGCTTTGGAGCTGGGCATGGGACCCAGGGCCTTCCACACGCTAGACACTGCTCTCTCTTGAGCAACATCCCAGCCACCAATATTTGGGGTTTTTTGTTTTATTTTGTTTTATTTTACCCGGTCTTGGAGTTGCTGCTAAAAATTGAAAATGATGCGGTCCCCAGTCTCCCGGGTATTTTAGGGAAGATTGTCCTCAAAGTCAATCACAGCATCAAGACAGGAATTGGACGACTAAGCTCTCACTGAGCTCTTCCTCCTTCCGGTGGGAAGACAGCTCACTTTCCCAGGCTAGCAGGAATCTGCCTGAGTTCAGTTTCCCACTCTTTGCTCTCTAGTGCACAGTGCTGCTTTCTGTGGCACTGTGAGGCCCCCAGCCTGGGTGACTTCGGTCCACACCACGTGGGTGCTCTCACCCCACCCGGCTCCCCATGACTCAGTCCCACACTCATCTCGGAGTCATTAGAGAATGGAAAGCCTGAGTAAAGCCGGGCAAGCAGCCAGCAAGTGACAGAACATGCCCAGAAAATCAGGGATTCCCTTTTCTGCCAGGGAGCCACGGGTGGAGACAGTTAATTCTTCACGGTTAGGGTGGAGAACTTTCAAAGAGCTGGCTGTTAGGGGAGAAGGGGGGTAGTCCCTGTGTATGGCACCCATCGGAAACAAACAGACTTGTCCTGAAGCAAGCACAGGAAGTAACAGCTGAACCGAGCCATACCACACCACAGGCGCAGTGGCGAACTCTCTGCTTAGGTCTCCTTGAGGACCTTGTCAGGATTTGCGTGAGAAATGTCCACTCAGGGTTCGTGTGTTTGACCATGTGATGCTGTTTGGGGAGTTTGGGGGAGGTGGCAGACCCTAGCTGGTGGCATTGGGTGCAGGAAGGGGTCTAGAGAATTAAAGCCCTGCTCTGCTTCTTGTCCAAGCTCTCACCACTAGCTACTGACCTGCCACAGCCAAGGGCTCTCACTACCGTGGTCAAGGTCCACTGCAGCCACTGTGCCTTCCTGAGACAGTGGCCTGGATGCCCTGGAGGGTGAGCCAGCATAAACCTCCGTCCCTTCGGCCATGTATTTGATGATAGTGACTACAGCAGGCATCTTCACTGGGAGCTGTTTTCTCTCCCTGACTAATAGGAGCTGAATTTGCCGAGTGGTCAGTGTATATCAGGTATCATCCTTGGCACTTGCAGCATCTTATCCCATCCAGTTCCCAGACAACCACAACCCTTTGACAGGCATTCATTATTGACTGGGGAAACCGAGTCTCAGAGAGGCAAGAAAAGCGCTTTGCCACACATTTAAGAGAGGATGGTTTACTGGCTTCATAAGTAATGTAGTACTGGCTTCATGTAATAAGCAGAGACTAAAACATGTCTTGTGCGTATTGCTAACCATGAATGCATAATATGCAAATGATCCCGACTACCAAGCTCCTACTGGGATGCTGTTACCCAAAAGTGAGTGATTTAAAACTGGGGACATCTGCCATCTCATACCTTCTGATGGTAAGGACTGTGCGAGCAGCCCCACTGTGGTTCTAGCTCAAGGGGTCACATGAAGTGGAATGGGTGCGGTCCCAGGGGCGGGGGGCATCTCATCTAAAGGTTCAACTGGACATAAATCAATTCCCAAGATTGTCTGGGAAATAGTGTCAGGAAACATCAGCGACTCGCCATGTGGGTCTCTGCTTTGGGGGGGGGGGGGAGGCTGCTGCTGAAGCAGCTTCCTTAGGGCAATAGACAGGGAGGAAGGGAGGGAGAGAGGAAGGGAGGGAGGGAGGTATGAAGGAGAAATGGGAGAGGGGAGGTGCAAGAAAGGGGGAGGAGACCTTGGTTAGGACAGAGGAAAAGCAGGGAGGAGAGAGAGAGAGGCTGCTGCAGCTTTGTTACCTCAAAAGTAACGCTTCATGGCTTCTGTTGGGTTCTGTTGGTTTTACAGACCACCTCTGGGGGAAAGTGGAGTGCACTGCATCACTGTAGGACCATTTGGAATAATCTTGGAGGCTGGCACCGTGGGAAGCATCTGTCACCTAGCAAATCCTTGAGGGCACTGAGGACCGAGGACCCATTCTTTGCTCTCTGCCCCCAGACACCATCCCAACCAAAGTCCAATATTCACTAGAAGATGAGTCCTCTCCAAGACATGACGGAATGTTAATATTGATTCTGCCTACTAATATTACCCATTACATTTTGTTCCAATCAATTCCATGTTCTAAACAAGCACTGTCCTGTTCTTTCCTACCCTAGATGAAGGGTGTGGCTAGATCAGGGTGTGGCTTCTTCTACACTGTTCTCTCCGTTCTCTCCATCTTCAAAGACGTGTCCCCCTGCCCTGTGCTTGCCATGGTCCATGTGGACTAGATGACCTGGTCATCATGTTTCAGCTGGGCTTGGCCAATGAGAGTCACAGCAGCAGGTTGAGGGTGAGAGGAAAGGTTTTAGGGCACGCACACCCCACGCTCTCTGTCTTTGAGCCATTTTTCTAGAGGTGTGTGTGCCCACCGTGTCTATTACACCTCTTATTAGGCTGCCCACTTCCAGTCTAAGTTCACACTGGACCCTGGGGACTCTACTTCCTCCCGTGGCCTCAGCACCCCCATGTCCCAGGGTCATTAGAAGTTCCTGGGAGTCTCACTATCTATTTCCAGTCTTCCAACCCACTCACACCTCAATAAATGGGTAAACATCTCCTCTGAACCAGCCAAATAGAATTCATTTCTCTGTTGGGACCCAGGACCCACCGATAATGGAATTGACTTTGGCCCGTGGGCCTCTGTTCTTCATACTTCGTGAGTCGGTCCTTTAACTGTGTGTCAGTGTGCTCATTTCAGTAAACGCAGAAGCCCATTGGGACTCGAGTCCCTTAGGGTTATTACAGATCTCCTACTCCCCACCCCAATGCTCTCCCTTTCCCCAACCAATCAGGGCTTGGTCTTTGGGACATGTTATGTTGTGTATGTCTTTAATATAAGGTCTTTATAAGAATCTCCACGTTTTTCTCCCTTTCTGGGCAAATAGGGTAGAGTAAACTCAGGAATCTATTTGTGGTAACTTTTGAGAGAGAAAAGAAAACAAGGCTGAAAGTATCTGGGCAATCAGTCACTCACATTTCATTTACCCATCTATTTATCTGCTCCAAATTCCACCCCAGCATGATGACAGATTTCCTGGGTCCTAAGCAAATCAGACAGGATCCTTGCTAGCAAGAGGCTCTAGAGAGCCGAGGGGCTCTAGAGCGAGAAGGCTGAGCAGGTAAGCACCACAGCCCGAGACAGAGTAGGAAGAGAGAGGGGCTTGACTCTCTAGGTCTCCTTCAATCACTCTGATGCAGGGGCTTTCACAGAATATTGAGATCACTGATTAGGTCAAGGAACTCTAGGAATCCAGCTGTCTTCATGCACCAGCACTGGGGTCACAGATGCATGCCACTGTGCCCAGTTTTTATTTGGGTGCTGAGGACCTAAACCCAATCCTCTTCTTTTGCAGGGTAAGCATTATCAACTACTCGGGCCAGGGACTGCTTTTGTTTTCAAATGCAATGACATCATATTATTAGTCAAACAGTTTAATTACACTCAAGCTCCATTAATGCTGTAGTACATTTTAGAAATTGATTGGAATTCATTTTTCTCACTCCAGATTATCTCCTTTTTATGACCATAGCTGATCAGGCTGGGGAGCCATCTTCCCATGGACCAGGCTCCAAAGAGAACAAACAGATCACTCAGGACACTTGGGTTTGTTCAAGTGTAAACACACACGTCCTGCATGAGAATCTCTGAAGGAAGGATGAAGAATGAGGAGGGAAAATAATCTAATAAATCATCTAATAAAAATAATCTAATAAAACCCTTGAAGCTACAGATGCTCTTCTCTTCCAAGTTCTTATGCAAGAATAGGGGGAGAAATCCTTCTCTTCCTCACATTGACAAATCCCTGCTCTCAAACAGTTCCTGGAGTAAGGACTCAAGCCCATTAGTCCAACCACAGCTATCAACTCAAGCCAGAGAGAGGCAGGAGAGGTCTGTAGCTATTGCTTTTCTGAGACTTTCATGCCTTAATTACAGGGATAAAACGCACACTGAGGGAAGAAAGGCTCTCAGGTTTGCTGAAGAAGTGGTGTCTGCTCTTTGCATTGATGGAGGGTGTTGTGTTAGTTTATTTTTCTTGTAATATAAGAGATCTAAGGGAGCCATCCTGGAAAAGTATTTGCACAGAGTAGAAAGTTCGATAATCACAAGATGGACGTGTATTCTTTGCTTCCACATTGCCAAAGTCAGTAACACGTGTGTATGTGTAAATGTGTATATATGCATTATGTGTATATATGTATACATGTATATGTATATATGCACATGTGTATGCATGTATGTGTATCTATCTGTATATTTGCACATGTGCACATTTAGCATGTGCTTTCTATTGCTCTGATAAAACAACTGACCAAAAGCAACTTAGGAAGGAAAGGGTTAATCTGGCTTATGGGTTACAGTAAGCTCAAGGCTGGGATTGAAGCAGAGGCCATGAAGGAACACCACTTACTACCTTGCTCTCCATAGCTGGCTCACTTTGCCTTCTTATACAGACCAGAGCCACCTGCCTAGGCTTGGCATTGCCCACAGTGGGCAGAGCCCTCTCACATCAATCATCAATCAAGAAAACTCCCCCACAGTCATTCTTAGAGGCCAATCTGATGGAGGCATTTTCTCAAATTAGATTACTCTTCTCAGGTGAGCCTATCTTGTGTCAAGTTGATAAATCCCAACCAGGATATATACACACATATGTCTGTGCATGTGTGTGTGTGAGAAAGTATATGTGTGTGTGTATCTACGTGTGTGTATATAAGTATATATGCATATATATATATATATATATGTGTGTGTGTGTGTGTGTGTGTGTGTGTGTGTGTGCGCACACACAAAGGATATCAGAAATGCCTATCCTCACAGGGGGTAAGACAAAGGAACAGGCAAGAGTAAAAATGGAGGCCACAGAGTAGGTTGGGGGGATGACACACCTTTGGATGCTATGGTGTGTGTGCACATTCATGTGTGTGCCAGTGCACAAGTGTGTGTGAGTGCACACATGTGTACAACTTGAATTGCTGCTCCTCTGCTCTGTTCACCTTTTTTCTTTAAGCAGAATCTCTCACTGCCTGGAACTCATCAAGTAGGCTAGGCTGGCTGACCAGTGAGCCCCAGAGATCCGTCCTCCTGCCTGAACCTCCCCTTGCTGGGATTACAAGCATGTGCCACTGTGGGTCCTGGGGTTTGAACTGGCCTTCATATTTGCAAGGCAAGCACTTGATCAGATGATCTGTCTTCCCAGCCCCTGGATCAAACTCTTAAGAAAAAAAAAAAAAAAAAAAAAAAGAATATGTGAACGAATCCCTTTCCAAAGATGCTCTGTGCAACCTGCAGATATCTGCACTCAAAGAAGAAGGCAGCCCTGGCAATTTTGCTTGTTTGAGGGAGAGAGAAAAGGACTCAAATCCATCATCAGATAAAGCAGACAAGAAGTGCTGTTCTGTGAGCTGACAGCATATACACAGTCACACACACAGTGTCTTATGTGAGAACCAAGAGGGACACCCATAGAGAGGGGTAAGCACACCGTCCTGGAGCCTTGGGCTGATGTCCAATGAAGCCAGGGCGCTAACGCTAATGAATTCTGATGATTCGGAGCAGTCATTAAACTAATAAGCCTATTTCAAATTAGCACAGGGGCCGCAGCCAGCCATCATTTAGTAAAGCCGCCTTCATTATTTCAGACACAGCACACTTGTGGAAGTGACTGCAGGGGACAGGGCGGGACCCTCATCTGACGGTTTTATCACTTGCCTGCCGGAGCGTGAAACAATCAGTGTGATAAAGTTGCTCTCTTGGTTTCTCCTGCCAGGAGGGAATTCTGCACAATGCCTGTCTTTGAAATCAACATTTTGGCATTGGCCATTATTAACGATTTTGACTTAATTCTTAAGATTCCATTAGTTGATCAAATGTCAGCTTTGGGGGGGGGGACAGTATTGACCTGCATAGAGGTCAGGGGTCAATGCCAAGTATCTTCCTCAGTTGCTCTCCCCATTTACATACGGAGGCAGGGTTTGCCCTTTGAATCTGGAGCTTGATTGTTTGGATGAGATCTACATAAGACAACCTACTCTAGGGATCCCCTGTGGATCTCTTTGCTCTAAGCTCAGGGAACTCTGCATCCTGTATCCATTCATGTCCTTTACCCATCATCCTCTTCTGTGCTGTTTTTTGCAGCCAGCTTGTTATTACCCATAGCTCCATCAGACTGAGCCATGTGTCCTTGAACATGCCACGTTTTAGCATTGAAAGCCTCATGTCCTGGAGACTCCTGGGCCTCAGGCATCCAAGACCGCTGGGATCTCTTTTGCAGTGTGGAGGCTGTGTCCCAGGGGTCACTAGGCTCTATAGTGTATTTATTAGTAAAGGATAGGATGCTAGGTGCTTCCTATAAACTGTTGTCTGTCTCTCTGCCTGCCTTGCCCTTTCCCTCTGATTTGGCCTGTGTCCTTCCTGCCACCAAATGAGTGCTGGTGAGATGACTCAGCAGGTGACAGCATTTGCCACCAAAACTGATGACCAAAGATGGATGCCCAGCATCCACATGGTAGAAGGAGAGGACTGACTCCTGAAAGTTGTCCTCTGACCGGCACTTGAGCCTTGTGGCACAGGTATGCCCTCTTCACTCTAAATAAATGTGGTAAAGTAATTTCAAGATCAAATGACTTAAGACTTCGAGAACAATAAAGTTTCCATAGGCTAATGTTTGCAGCCCTCGGGTTGTTTAGCAGGGGTGAATGGATAAGGAAAGCCAGTGAAATATTATTTAGTCAAAAAACAGACACATTCCCACTCTTTGCAGAAAAATGTATAGAACCAGAAGTCATCATGTTTTGTGAAACAAACTCAAAAAGACAAATATTTAATTTTGTTTTAAATATGCAGAATCTAGAAAAATAACAGGACAGAACTGGAATGTAGCTGAGTGTGCGTAATGTAGCTTATGCATGTGAGGCTCTGGCTTCAATCCCCCTGCACGGAAAAAGGCATCAGTATTTGAGGCTGGCAAGCTGCCTCAAGCAGGTCAAGGTGCTTGCCACCAAAGCAAGCATCTAGTAACTCTAGATTGATCCCTCTTAGGACCCAAATGGTGGAAGAAGAAATCTAACCCTGTGAGTTGTTCTCAGATCGCCCCCCCCATACCTCAGCAGGATGGCTTGTAGACTCCCAAGCCCCTGTGCATACATACATAATTAATAAAGTTAAAATGTGTTTCTCAAAAAGCCCTGACAATAGAAGGGGATTATGAGGGAGGGGATGTAGAGAGGAGACGAGCAAAGGCTATGAGCAAGGTACATTATAACCTGTGTGTGTGTGTGTGTGTGTGTGTGTGTGTGTGTGTGTGACAGCACGGCCATTATTTAATAAGCTGGGGGATGAAAGGGAACCAACCAGGGAGACATAGGAGCTCTGAGGGGAGGGTATCAGGGTGAGGCATGATTTAGTATAAAGTTTGGGTATATAGGTATGAAAACACCACAACGAAACCCATTGTGCTAACTTTAAAATCCAAATTTAAAATTTCCTAATATATAAAGAATAATATCAAAATACTGAAAACCCAAAGGAAGAAAACAAAAAGAAAAACCCAGAAATGACTTCCCAGGAGGCATGGGTCGATGTCGGTGGGGAAGGACAGAGACTCACTTAGGTTACCCAGGGCTCATGTTGGGGTCCCAATCTCCTACCCTGTTTGGTTCCCACCTTTGCTCTTCATGGGATCTTCATGGCCTCGGGGCAGCTGCACAACTGAGGTTTTCACATTTATTTCAAAGGGATGGATAATCCTTGCATTTTCTTCCTCACACGAAGGTTTAGGATGGAATGAACAAACAGCCGGCGGAGCCGCCTCCTCCTGAGGGAAAGGATGAACGAACGAACGGCGGAATCACCACTGTTTACCCAGGGACTTTCCCTCTCTGATACTTCCTTCCTCCCGCGTGGGGGAGACATGGAAAGTGTGGGTGTGTGGGTGCACGTGCATGTATGTGCATGACTGTCCTTCCGCTGGACAATTTCCCATAGTTCTCAGAGGCAGGGGGCCTCTGTATGTACCTGGACAGAACACAGAGCCTGGGTGAAGAACGTGCAGTCCCTAAGCTCTGCAGAGGCTTCTGCAGGCCTGGGGGCATCTCCCGGTTGGAGGATGAGGGAAGAAAACCTCCAAGTTACATGAATAGGACAGGGGAGGAATTAACACAATCAACACTGCATTTGGGGATGATCACACGGCTGACAGAACCTCGTGGGTGGGTTGGCAGATCAATATTTACTGAATTCTTAGGCTGCATGCCACCCAAAGTCTTTAAAGATGTAATGTTTTTGCTGTAGGGGAAATGGAAAAAAAACGTTTTGGGAAGCCACCGTTCCAGCATGTGGCAGTGTGTTTTCTGAGATTCCAATGTGAACGGCTGTTTACTGGGCATTTACTAAGGCTAGAGCACTGAGTATACACTTATTAATCCATGGTGGCAAGTTAAAGGGCCTCCAGAAGATGTCTGAAGCAGCAGATGGTACCCTAGCCAAATACATTAATTTACAAATTAATCTTTATGTATGTTCAGGGAAATTATATATGACATATAAATGTGTTAAATATTTAAATATAATTACATATAATTTTTATTTACATATTCACCTATAAATTATGTGTGAATATATAATTATATGTATAATTTTCTTGTACATACATAAAGATTAATTTGTAAATTAGCCACAGAAAGTTAATAGCCACTGTCACTATCATAATTAATAATAGAACAGAATTCTTATCACAATAAACTGTTCTAAAATTTCCATCTGTAACAGTCTAGAATTTGAGACAGTGATGATGCATATTAAGGGTTGTGTAAACACAAGGACTAACATTGCCCTGGTCTGTAATCTGTTAGTGGAGGCAATCAGCTAATGAATGACTAATGGGTGAGTAGAGTCTTGTATACAGCATGGGTATGCTCTACAAATGTGTGGGTCCTATCCTGGGTGAAATAGAGCAGTACAGCATGAGTTGTTATGTCTCTACTCAGAATAGAATAGAATGGAAAATGGTTTATTTCTGGAAACCTCTGCTTAATATTTTCAGATAATGCTTGACCATTGCTAAAAGAAACAGTGGGGGGGGGAGGGACTCTGAGAGTGAGGGATATGTTACATCATCAAATTCTCACATGTATGTTAGTGAGGAAATAGATCCTGAGACAAGCCCCCTCTTTTCCCCTGTGTATCCATCAGGACATGCTGGAACCTGTGGTTTTTAATGTTCCATGAGCATTTGATGAAGTTTGCTCAAATGTAGATTCTGACTCAATGGGTTGGGGAGGGGGAATCTAACAAATTCCCAGCTGGTCTTTGGTTTGCATTTTTGATGAGGAGAGACTAGGTGATGCTCCAGTAACATAAACAGGAAATACTCCCAAGTTTTAAAAAGTTGATTATTTTTATTTCGTATGTATGGGTGTTTTGCTTGCATAGATGTATGTGTATCACATGTGTGCAGTATTCCCAGAGGCCAGAAGAGGGCATCCAATGTCCTAGAACTGGAGTTACAGAGAGTTGTGAGCTTTCATGGGTGCTGGGAATTGAATCTGAGTTCTCTGTGAGAGCATCAAATGCTCTTAACTGCTGGTTCATCTCTCTGGCTGCTACTCCCCCCCCCCCTTCTTTAAAGTTCTTTAGCGTCCACAGACTTTGATTTCTGCCGTCTTGAAAGAGCAGAGAGAAACAAAAACCCTGTCATCTAAGGGGTTAGAGGAGGAAGATGGAAAGCCTCACGCCAGCAATTAAACATCAGACTGGAAATTTATGACTCAGTGGCTGGAATCAGCCACGTGACTCTAACCAATCACAAGGAGGCCAAAGATCATACCTACCATGTTCAGGAAAGCTGAAGAGCCAAGAATGTCTGGTAAGGAACAATGAAACATCACACCCTCTCCACAAATCAACAGGTCCAGAATTTAACACGAGATCCGCACTGAGTAAAACACGTGATCTGCACGTGATCGGCACTGAGAGAAACACGTGATCCGCACCGAGCGAAGTGCTCTGGGGGCTGTTTCAAAAGCATTTGCTCCTCTTCCTGTCAGGTTTGTCTACATCAGCAATTTTAAAAGTCTTTGAAAATGACACTCCATGCACGCCCACAAAAAGCACATCAGAAGTTATGCAACTTTAAAATATGCAGTGATTGCAGACAGTCCTTTTGACTTGTGGAGAATGTGAATTGCACAAGCTTTCTGTGAATAAAAACGATTGTGTAACCAAGGAATGACTGTACATGCTCACGGGAGATCCTCCATAGGATACTTTGCATACTGCCATGTTTGTTTGTCGTCTCAGGCTAACAGTTTTCTGTGCATTTATTCCTCTGTACTTGCAAACAATCGTTTTCTTCCTCTGTAATGTTCTAGGAAGTGTTTAACTATACCTGTGTTTGAATTTTGCAATATTGTAACCAATATCTCCAATTTGCCTGCCTGCAACATTTTTCTTTCTGTTACTTTCTTTGCTGTGGTGTGTGTGTGGGGGGGGGGGCGAGTATGTGTGTCTGTGCATGCATGTGTCCATGTGTATACAGCCATGTGAGCCATGTGTCTGTGGGTGCCTGAGTAGGCCAGACATGGCGTCAGATCCCTTATAGTGGGTTGTGAGATGCCTGGTACTGGTGCTGGGAGCTGAGCTAAGCCATCTGTCCAGTTCCTTTTAGTTACTTTTCTCGACATTGGGACCCTGACAAGAACTGATCCTGAGGAGGAAGTGTTTCATTTTGCTCCTAGCTTTGTAGTAGGGAATGCATGGCTGTGAGGTAGGCTACTATCTGCGAAGGCATGTTCTTGGCACAGTCCTCTCATTTCTTAGTAGGCTAAGATGAAAGAAGTTTAACTGCAAGGCAAGCCTGGCTATACTTCTCTCTCAAGGTCATGGCCCTGCAGTAATTGCTTCCTACAGCTAAGCTCTGCCTCTCATAGGTCATACAACCTCCTCAAATAGCACCACCAGTTGAGCCTGTGGAGGATATTTCACATCCCAACCATCCCGCTTCTCCACCCCTGGCCTGAGGACTAAAGTTTCTGTCCCACCAGGTCCCAATGCTTTTAAGGGTTTTGATACACAGTGTCGAAATGCTTCCATGATGTTTACACCAGTTAACTTTTTCTTTCTTCCTTGTTATTTTTTTAAGCAATGTTCTATGAATGTTCATTCCCCCAAAATGATAAATATGATTTAACTGTAATTTCATGAGAAAAATATGTGGACATACATGTTTAAAATGTTCATTAATGAATTTTTTATTCTGTTTCATTTATTAGCTCATCTCATTTTCCTTCTTAATTTTAGCTTTGCTTACTCTGTAATGAGTCTGTGGAAAAGAACACATAACCTTTTACTTAACTTATATGTGGCTAAATTCTCACCAAAGTTTCTCTTGTGTTTTAGTTGATTTTGTTGTTGTTGTTGTTGTTGTTGTTATGCAACCTATGCTTGTCTAGGACTTGATATGTAGCTTGGATGCCCCCAACCCTCCTGTCTCCACTCTTCCAGTTCTGGAGTCATAGGCAGTTGCTGCCATTCCTGGCTTAGTTGACTTTAAGAAAAAAATCAATGAACACTATCGGGAAGGATATGAATGGGTATAAGCTTAGCAAGAGCAATTTAATAATATGTATCAAAATTTAAAAACAGAATATGACTTGACAAAGCTATCCAACTTGCAATGCCTCACCACCCATCAGGAAATCCATGTGAATGGATTGAAATGGTTCCATGTCAGGTGCTTGTCATAGTGTTGCATATAGCAGCAAAGTTTGGTGTTATGAAATATTAAAAAATGTTTATATTTGTTTATGCTGTGGAATATTTGTTTAGTTATGCAAAGATGTCTTGCATTCCTTTATGCTGCATTTGTTTAACTCTGTGAAGCTGTGAGACTGTGCCTGTCTAATAAAGAGCTGAATGGCCAATAGCTAGGCCAGAGAAAGCATAGGCAGGGCTGTCAGGCATAGAGAATAAAAAGGAGGAGAAATCTGGGAATATCAAGGATCAAAAAAAGATCAGGGGCCAGCCACCCAGCTACACAGCATGTCACGGAGTAAGAAGTAAAGAAAGGAATACAGAAATAGAAAAAGATAAAACCCAGAGACAAAAGGTAGATAGGCTAATTTAAGAGAAGCTGGCTAGAAACAAGCCAAGCAAAGGCCAGGCATTCATAAGAATAATCCTCCATGTGATTTATTTGGGAGCTGAGTGGTAGACCCCCTCCCTGAAAGATAAAAAGACTAAAACCAAGCAACAACAGTCAGGTCTTTGTTCAGTTTAGTGAGAACTGTGTGTTCAGTCCATCCCCAGAGCTCTGTTTCAGTGTTTGAGCTAGATTGCAGGACTGAAAGGGGAAAGATGCCATTTTCATATCTGTGGCTGTTAGAATGAGAATGATCCCACGGGCTCATATCTTGGAATGCCGGGCCTGCAGTTGGTGGAATGGTTTGGGAAGGATTAGGAGGTGTGGCCTTGCTGGAGTAGGTGCATTGCTGGGGGTGGGCATTGAAGTTTCAAAATACACCATTCCCAGTGTTCTCTCTATCTCTATCTCTATCTCTCTCTCTCTCTCTCTCTCTCTCTCTCTCTGCCTCCTACTTGTGGATCAAGATGTGAGCTCTCAGCTCTTCCTGTCTCCACGTCTTTGCTCCTCCATCATGGACTCTGACTCTCTGAAACAGTAAGGCCAAGACTAAACATTTTCTTTTATAAGTTGCCTTGGCCATGGCATTTTGTCATAGCAATAGGAAAATAACTAAGGCAGTATTCTCTTTTTCCATAATTAAAGATGGATATATAACTAAATGGTAGCTACCAGATAATGGGTCAACAAATCATACAATAGATACACATTAATAGAGGATGGATTGTTGGTAGTTAGATGACAGATAGACAGAGATATGTGAATGTATCCACCATGAGATGCATACCCAAAGCCACACATAGATCCTTCAGAGAACACACAAGTCTGGACTCCTCCCTAGAGAGCATGATTCAGCAGGGCCGGGTGGGGCTCAGGCCCAAGGGAAGAGTGTGAGAGATGTTACTGGGAACAGACAAGAATCAGAGGAAAATGCCAAACCGTTGAGTCACCAGTGAGGCTAAGAGCGAGCAGTCTTTTCCTAAACTCACGGAAAGGCTGTGTGTACCCTGAGCTCAGCCCATGAGATTCTTCCCCGTCTGTCTTGGGAGCACTGAGTAGAGGCCCATCTCAGACTATCCAGCCTCACACACGATTTCCATTGGCCTTTGTTTCCGTTTCCTAGCATGCCAAGCTGGCTCCTGGTCTCAGGGCATCTGCTCTTAACATCTTCTCTTCCTGGGATACTCTCCCTTAAAACATGGCTGTCTTGGTATTTAATAATTTTCAAAGACATTGTCCCCATCCCCTTTATGCCCAGGCTCTGCTCTACGTCCTCCCAAGGAGGACCACATCTGTGGTTCTTTATCACCAGTGCCTCGTTTCTCTCGTTTCTCTCCTCTCCTCTTTCCTCACCCCACCAGGGGTCCTTCTGACCCCTGCATCCTCACTACGTTTGTCATGATTCCACAGCATCACTCTGCAAAGATAGATTTCACCTTCCAAGTCCTTCTACCCTGCCCCTTCTGTACTGCTTGGCCTCGAGGATTCGTCTCCACTTCAGCTGTGCTATCAAATTCCCACCGCTTTAAAAAAAAAAAAAAAAAAAAGATTTATTTATTTTTAAGTGCATTGGTTTTGCCTGTGTCTGTGTCTATGCAAGGGTGCCAGATCCTGTGGAACTGGAGTTGTGGACAGTTGTGAGCTGCCATGTGGGTGCTGGGAATTGAATCCGGGTCCTCTGGAAGAGCATCCAGTGCTCTTAACTACTGAGCCCTCTATCCAGCCCCCCACATTCCCATTTTATCACATGGACCTCAACGCATGCTGGTGTGGAGTAAGAGTAGTAGCCTTCTGCCCCATGTGTCAAGGAGTCCTTCAAAGATGCAGAGGGAGACCTTGTCCTTTGCCCTCACAAGAAGAGTGTAACGCAGGACAGTCATGATCCAAATGTGGTTGGAGCAGTAAGAGTACAGACCTTTTCCTTCTACCCAGACTCTTGGGCACTCTGCATTTTGCCACAGTCACCACCACTCCCTAGGGTATGCTTAGCCGACTTTCTTGGTTATTTGTTGTGACTCTAAGCATGAGAGTCCAGTGCTCATCAATGACCTTATGATGGAATATCGAGCAGAGATGAAGCAGCACAATGGGAGGGGCCTTTTAGTGATTGTAATCTACAATACATTGGTAAATGCTCTTGTATTTAGGCTTGTCAAAGGGACAGGAGGGAGCAAGGAGGCCCGTGACTCAGATTCAGGCCTGCTTATGTCAAGTGATCTCCTATCAACCCTGTCCTGGGTCAGGGTGGCCTCCTGGCTGTGCAATGAGAAGAGGGGAAAACAGCAAGCTCTGAGGGATTAGAAACATTGTGTCCTCAAAAAGAGTTAGAGGATAAACACATCTAAAGGAAGTTACTGTTTACCCCAAGGTACAAAAATGCAACAGGGAGCTGAAAGCTCTTCTAGGGAGATATCCCCAATATGAAATTCAGCAAGGCTGTGTCTGTCTCCCCCGCTGGATGCCTTCCATGCCTGATTGGGTGATGTTGTTTACCGCTGGATGCCTTCCATGCCTGATTGGGTGATGTTGTCCAGGATAGCTCTATCAGTCTGGTCCCTCCAGTCATCTCTGCTGGGTGTTATAGATAGCTGATCAGATGCTATTTGGTTATCCACCTGCTGCTCCTGTCTACCTGCTGCTTTTGTTTGTTCTCTTGTTCCTGCTTGCTATATGCTTAATAAACTCGCTCGTTCAAAGCTAAAGCATGGCTGTCATAGGTCACTCTCCATACTAAACAGTTATGAATGAGGAAACCTGGCAGGTTCCAACATGGTGCATGTTAAAAAAACCTGCACATGAAGTCTGGTAGAAGTGTTGATCACTGTCCTAGGTACTAAGTTGAGGACCAGGCAGAAAGCCTCAGGCATGTTCCAGAGGACCCCTTTAATCACCCAGAGGCTCTGGGTGAGTGTCTTGATTGACAGCGTGAGTCTTCAAGGGGCAATATGTTTCAAGGAGAAATATAGGCAGTCCAGGGTGAAGTTATGCGAGAGCTCAAGGAACTGTGGGAAATTTTGTACAGCATGAAGGGTGGGTAGGACCAGTGTCCAGAGAACCAGAGCATCACTGCCCTGAAGCAGAAAGCCATATGGATGTTCCCCCTGCACTGGGATAGGGTTTGCAATGCACAGACAGGAAACACCAGAATCTTCTGATGAAAATGTATTTGCAAGAAGGAGAGGAAAGAAGGAAGGAAGAAAAGAAATCAAAGCTGCCCTGTCAAAAACAGACAGATGCCATGGATAGCCATGTGCATGGAGATGCTCTCAAGGCATCAGGAGCATCCTCTCTCTCTCTCTCTCTCTCTTCCCTCCACAACCCACCACTATCTTTATCATATTCTTGTTGAAACATGGAAAGAAGAAATCTCCCCGGTACTGGAAACTTCATTTGTCACCTTGATCCTTTGGATTCCCAAAGTGCTCAATGTGGGAGAATGTGTTTCCAATAACGTCTGTCTCCCTTTGTTAGTGTTTTGTCCGCTTCTACCCCAATGAGGTTCTGACCCCTGGCGTCTCTTGAGGATCAGGCTTTGGAGCGGTGGGGAGGGGGTGCCAGACTTGTCAGGAAGGGAAAAGCCACAACCGCCTAGAATAGCCCACATGTCCTGTCCCATCAAACCCCCACCCCCAGTTTTTAATTCATTTAACCTGGAAGAATCATTGCTGCAGCCCAGATTAGATTACGGGGTTGGTGGAGGTGAGCTAACCAGGGGCACACGGCCGCGTGTGGGCTGAGATCATCTCTGTTGACACCAGCTAATGCGAGGCCTGTGTTGAAGACAGCGGCAGCAAGGCCGTCTGCGGCTCAGTGGCCCCATGACCACAGAGGGAGGTGAGGCCCGGGCAGAGCCACTTTGATGCCTGTCTCATTCAATCTGAGAATGCCCCGAGTCCTCGCGTCATGATTTAAAGGTCTCCCGGTACCAGCTAAATGTCCCAGCTTCCTGTGGGCAATGAGGTCGGTTTCATGTTTCTCTCAGAGCAAGCTTTTGATGATAGGGACTTCTCCAATGCTCACCTTCCTGGAAGTCTGTGCACAACACAGCTCTGCATTCCCTACACATGGGCTGATTGTTTTGTCTCTGTGCAGTTCCAAGCACGAGCATAGGAAGGGACCATGCCCAAGAATCTCCTTCCTTGCTAAGGGAAAGAAGAACATATTTAGTCTTCTATCTCCTCAGCCTCCCCATTTGGCTTTCTAGCTTGATGTAAGGGTCCAGCATAAGTTTCTTTCTCTATAATTATTGGTAGAAAGAATGCAACCGTAGAAGTTTTATGGTTCGTGAGAAATCCAGATGAGAGACCAACTAGAGGAAGACCACTAGACACCCAAATGCCCTGCTGTGCCCTCACTGTAGTTTATGGCAAAACAAAATGTTACTATTTTTCTTCTAACCTCTGTCTCACATGTAGGGTCCAAGTAGGCAGGTCCTTATGTACCAGACTTAGAGCCTGAGCCATGGGAGGAACATGGCAGAGATTTATCAAGCAGTTTATTGGATGAGTGAATAAATATAGAATTCCTTTGAGTTAACCATCCTGGAAGACAGGCCACTTATTTAACAGTTCTGACTATAATTTTAATCTTTTGATTTTCTGCACGTGGCTGACTGTGTGCCCAGACCATGTGGGGTATCTTCTTTCCTGGCCTCCATCTTCATCACTCACTAAGTGCTGACTTTGGTTGGGTTACATAACTTCTGTGGGAATCTATTTATTCCTTTATAGGATGATGACAAATACAGAACCAACATTCATGCTTATTATAAATACTCAGTGTTGATATTTAAAAAAATAAATAAATCTAGTCAAGACAATAGGAAGGTTATAAATAACACCAGAAAAGCAGGGGAGGGAAATAAAGAAACATGGGTTAGGTATATAGCCCTTTTTGATGGTCATCTGGTTGACTGTTGAATACCTGGGGATATTTAACATTTGTTGCATCCACACACAAACCCTCAAAGAGCCTCAACACCATGTTTGCTGTGTGTATGTCCGCTGCCTCCAAACATTTCTCTCACCTTCAACATAATCATTAGTGATACTAAAGACTCCTAACCAAAGCCCTCCCCTCTCAGCCAATCTTTAAGGGGCTGAGGTTCTTGGCAACGGTGTGAGCAGCTCTTCAGACTCCTCCTACAGACCTGAAACTGTGCGTCTTCTGGGCATAGTCTCTTCTTCATTGTCCTTCCCAGACCGCAGCACCCTCCATCTTACTCTCCCCTCTGTGATTTTAGACTCTTCCTATCAGTGGGTCATGCAGTGTTCAGTTTCCAGATTATTTCACTGTTGTCCAGAATCCTCTCTGTTGACAATAATAGCAATACGGCTGCTCTTTGTCCAAAGATTTCCCACGGCTCCCACCCCATGTGATCTTGCATCTATCCACCAGTGAGCATTAAGCTAGTTGTACACATCCATGAGTGTTGCACTCAACTATGTGTGCACAGAGACACTTGGGTCCTGCTTCTGAGTCCTTGGGCTAATCCGCTGAGCCAGAACGGCTGGGTCCTTTGCTAGATCTCTACTGAATTTTCTGAAGAGTAGGCACACTGTTTGCAAAGGTGGCTTCCCAGCACAACACCCTCCACTAGCACTGCACAGAGCCAGCCTCTTCTCCACCTGCTCAGCACTCCATGCATGTCTTTCCTTCAAAATACCCCAGCCATCCTAACAAATGAGAGGGGCTGTCTCCTTGGAGATTTCGCAATCTCCTGCTGATACACAGTGCTGAGCACCAGTTTTGAATCTGGCTCACTGGTGGGTTCCCTACTGAAGTATACAAAGGTATATTAAGATACATTAAAGGAGTTTGAACAAATAATCCATATCCATTCACTAAAATTCCTGGCACAAAAACTTGAAATACAATAGGATTTTTTTTAAAAAAAAGACGCTCTGAGAGCCACCTCCAAACCACATGCAGGATGATATTTAATGATGATTTATAAAAAGAATTTTATTGGAATTAAAAATTAAGAGAATGCTTTTATCGCAGTTAGTGTTTGATAATTTTTTGAACTTCATAGGCAATGTGGGGACTCATTTAAATAAATTTGAAACAAAACAGATAAACAGGGCTGGAGAGACCACACAGCAATTAAGAGCATAAACTCTTGCAGAGGACCAGAGTTCAGTTCCCATCACCCACTTTAGGTGATTCAATACTGCCTGTAACTCCAGCTCCAGAGGAGCCGACACCCTCTTGTGGCCTCTGTGATTACTTACACTGGCGTGCATGTGCGCGCGCGCATGCATGCATTCACATGCGTCCTACACACACACACACACACACCCACACAATTTAAAATAATAAACCTTTGAAAACAAACACGTGAGAAAAGAGAATAAAGGGCACTGCACAGCCCTGGGAAATGCAAAGAGGCTGCCGGGAGACATCAGAATGGAATGAGCAGGTCAGTTCTCCTGCCAACTGCCATATAAAGCACCCACAAGTCATTACTCCTCCTCATCACAATAGTAGTTCCACACCAAAAATAGACTTGGCTTCCATGGTCACAGTTTCCATAGAAATGCCTAAGGGGGACAAACTCAATGCAAAATATATAATTCCCACATGCACAGTATTTCTAGGCATTCCTACGGAGTGCATAAAAGGCTGGCTTACATGGCAATTTCCAACATTGTTAAGATGTCACTTCCCTCCCAGAATTGTACAGAAATCATGCAATTTTAAAATGCCAGTGATCACTTTTATGAGGTGTGATGTAGATGGAAGATCAGGCCAAAGGAGCTTGCTCTGGCTTAGGGTCACTATCTTAGGTAGGGTTGGGTTTCTAATGCTTTGACAAAATGCAATGACCATAAAGCTGGTTGAAGAGGAGGGGTTTATTTGGCTTACGCTTCCACATCTTAGTCCATCATTAAAGGAAGTCAGGGAAGGATCCTGTAGGCAGGAGCAGATGCAAAGTACATGGAGGGTGCTGCTTACTGGCTTGCTCTCCATGGCTTGCTCAGCCTGCTTTCTTATAGAACACAGGACCACAGCCCAGGGGAAGGTACCACCCACCATGGGCTGGGCCCTCCCCCATCGATCACTAAATGAGAAAATGCCTTACAGCTGGATCTCATGGGCACATTTGTCTCCAATGGCTCTAGCTTGTGTCAAGTTGACACACAAAAGCAGCCAGTGAAGTCAATGAGAATTAGCTGAGAACATCTTCACAAAGGGGGACACATTTGACTTTCAGAGATAATCACGTAATGAAGCTATCAGAATCAGGGTCCAGGGGATGTACTCAAACGGACCAAGCACACACACCAGACTCTTCTGGCTTGTCCTGTGTTACACGTGGCAGCAGAGGTCCCAGTCAGCCATAAACAGGTATGGGGACAGAAGCTACTTTTGCCCTTCCGAGTTCCTGGAATTCAGTTGTTAGTTTTCCAGCGTCTGTAGTGCCAGGCCACCATCGTGGGGCCCTTGCGAGGGTACAAGAAGAGAGATAGGAAGAGAGGAAGGAGGAATGCAAGTGTGGATGGATTTCCCTTCCGGCTGCCGGGTCACAAAACACAACACAGAGACTTATCTTAATTATGAAAGCTCGGCCTTAGCTTAGGCTCATTCCTAGCAAGCTCTTATAAGCTAAATTAACCAGTATTTTTTTTAATCTACACCTTTCCACATACTCATTACTTCATCTCCATTTTGCCCATCTTGCTTCCTCCATCCATGTCTAGCTGGCAACCCGGCTTTCTTTTTCCCAGCATCTTCCCTGCCCAGAAATCCTGCCTAGCTATTGGCCATTCAGCTTTTTATTAAACCAGAGCGACGCATTTTTCACAGTGTACAGAAAGATTATTCCACAATAGGGGAGTCCTCAGAGCATGAAACCCTGGCCTTGTTTCCTCTGTTAGCCCTTGCTCCAGGCCCATGCACACAACAGGACAATAACATTCCCTCTGATGACACCAGCTTTGGGTGCTCAGTGACATGTCCTGCCAGCCATCCCTCTCTCTCTCTCTCTCTCCTCTTTCTGTGTGTGTGTGTGTGTGTGTGTGTGTGTGTGTGTGCGCGCGCGTGTGCATGTGCATGCGCACACGCATGAGAGTGTGTGATGAATACCAGGGATCTAGGCTTGAGATGGCCCAGTGGGATTTTTACGTAGCCGTGAAGAATTGAATCAGACTCTCTAGCTACCATGTAAAAAGCGGGGTGTGGTAGGGTTTGCCTGTAACTGCAGTACCGTGAGGGTATGTGTGGAGACAGGAGGATGACTGGAGTTTGCCAGCTTAGCTCCAAATTCACTGAGAGACCCCACCTCAAAAGAATAGATGGAGCAATGGAACAGGACAGCCGATGCCCTCTCCTGGCCTCTGCAAGCATATACCGAGGCCTCACACCTTAACACATACATGTGCATGTGCCACACAGACACACAAATAAGATAACTTCAACTAGCCACTCACTCTCCTAAAGACTTCCCAAGGCATATCCTTTCTATGGGACGTGAGCTTGGGTCACATGCTGGGTCCCTGCGGGCCAGCCACTAAGGGCAGCCACAGCGCCCCTTTTCCCCATCTCTAATAAAGGCTCTTGGCTGTGGTGTGTCATGTATGTATCTGTATATGTGACTGTGTAGCCGTGCTAGAACAGTGGCATGGGATGCTGGACTTTGAGGAATGCTGTCAGCCAGTTCTGGTTGGTTCCGTGAAGGGGTTGGAGACATGAGGTTGCAGAACATGGTGCTGGCTAGAGATCAGCAAAGGCTAAGAATCTTGGGATTGGAAGGAAGAATAAAGATGTGGTCAGAGGATTAGAGAGAGAACCCTGGAAAGATAATATTCCAGGGTTTGGGAGATGCTTGGTTAGCAAACGTCTTTCCTTGAAAGCACATGAACCTCAACTTTAATCCCAGAACCCAAATTTATAAAACAAAATAGCAGGACATGGTGGCATGCACTTGTAATCTCAGGACAGGGAAGGAAGAGATGGACTCACTGGCTAGACAGCCTAGCCTACTGGGCAAGTCCCAGACCAGTGAGAGACCCTATCTCAGAAAACAAGATGGACACCACCTGAGGAGTAACAGCTGAGGGTATCCTCTGGCCATGTGTGTGCATGTGTGTGTATGAATGCACACAGAGACGCACACACATGCACACACACACACACATGCACAAACACACCAGTTTTTCCAGCTGGCAAGATTTTCTTTAAAATTCTTTTCTCTTTTTCTTTGTGTGTGTGTGTGTGTGTGTGTGTGTGTGTGTGTGTGTGTGTGTGTGTTTTAGCAGCAGGCACATATTAATTTTACAATCAGTCAAAAAGGGGGTAAAAAAGAGATGTCTCTCTTTCCATTTGGGGAAAATTTCCTTTCAAAGGAACCACGCATCTGGGGACAGCAGTACTCCCCCCCTGTGAAGCCCGAGGGAGGGAGGGAAGGATGGAGCCAGGGCTCCGGCCTTTGTAGTAAATGTCTCCAGACCACACTAAATCCAATCTTCTCATTTGGGGCTATTTGCTTTCCGGACGGCAGGGTTGTGATGGATCCCAGATTCGGCACTCATGGCATCTCAATCAGATGTGTTTAGATGCCGCTGTGACACAAGATTATGACGTTTTGATGGGATTAGGAGATAACTTTACTTTAATCTATGAAGCCCTGTATGTTTTGGGATCTGATTACCCCCAAATTCCCTTCCCTAGCCCAGCAATTAAGATTAACCAGAGAGCCCTGTTAACCATCCCCATATTGAGAGCTCAGGAAATCAGAAATGGGTGGTTTTGTTTCTCTCTCTCTCTCTCTCTCTCTCTCTCTCTCTCTCTCTCTCTCATTTGCACCCTCTTTTACTTCCTAAAGAAGGCTCAGGAACAGAGGTTCTCAACCTTCTTTACCCTGCCACGCCTCATGGTATGGTGACCCCCACTATCATAAAATTATTTTTGTTGCTACTTCATAACTGTAATTTTGCTGAAGTTATGAGTCATAATGTAATTATCTGTATTTTCCAATGGTTTTAGGAGATCCCCGTGAAAGGGTCATTTGACCCTCCCCCAAAGGGGTTGGAGACACACAGGTTGAGAACTACTGCTCTGGAATCTGTCCGAGGATCTTGTCTTCAGATCACAGTGAGTTGTTTGTTTGAGACTGGGTTTCACTGTGTAACCCTGGTTATACTGGAACTCACTCTGTAGTCCAGGCTGGTTTCAAACTCACAGAGATCAGCCTACCTCTGCCTCCGGAGGGCTGGGATTAAAGGTGTGCGCCTCCACACCTGGCCACCTTGCGTTTTCTGTTCTTCTGTCTCCCCTTCCAGAGGAAGCCGTGTCTCTGAAATGTCTTCCTCCTGTTTCTGTTTGATTGGGGAATGTTCTCATACGTATTGCTATTCCTGCCCCTGGTGCAGTGGTAAAAAGCAGTCTTTGTAACTCCACAAAGTGATGGAGGTTAGATTGAGAGAGACTCTCACGGATTCCTTTCAGTCTCAGGAAGCTGGGCTGACCCACCATGACCACATTGGTTCGCCATCATGTGTTCCAGGGAAATCCACTCCTGGCACCAATACGCTATTCATAGTCCCTGGGGCAACATATTGTTTGCTTTGTTCATGGTTGTATTCCTACAGAAATCACAGTTGTGTGTGTGGGGGGGGGGGAGGCCAAAACCAGTCAAAAAGGAACCCACAAGGTGAGGTTAGTATGTGAGAGGGCAGTCTGCACCTGCTACATGTTTTGGATGCCCACAGCCCAGCTCCTGCCCTGCCCCCAAGCTACCTGGATTATTGTTCTGTATTAACAGTTACTGGTTGGTCTGGCCAATGGGAGACCTCAGCAGGAAATTGAGAAAAGACAGAGGAGACAGTTGTTTGAGGCTGGCCGTGACTCCGTTTCTCTACCCAAGTACATGCCTTGTTTCCGGGTTTTGATTCCTAAAGCTGTGGTTTGGTCCAGGATCTGGAAATTTCTTCCTTTCCATACATACATTTTGTAGGCCTAGGGAAGGTAATTCTTTGGGTTCTTCCAGACCCCCACATACAGAGTAAGTAAATAAATAAATGAAGAACCAAGAAAATAATATAGGATGTCCCCCAAATTATCCACATGGGCATGGCCTGATGGGAGGGGTGAGCTTGTACACTCAGCTGAAGAGCCCAGAGCTCCTATGTATAAAGGTGCTAAGACATCTGATTAGGTGCCCAGTTGGTTCAAACCATACCAGTTGTTATTTAAAAAATAATAATAATGAACCCTCACAGCACAGCTCATCCTAATGAACCTATTTCTCAACAACATAAAGGCTAAAGCAGAAGCAACTGATCCACGGGCAGCTTGCCTGCACGAGGCGATTCAGACACCAGATTTAGCTTCTTGTGGCTGCTGATCTTCACTGTCACAAAGGTGTCACAAGGTATGACTGAACACTGTGTTTAAGAACCACAAGGTATCAAGCCACCCATGCAGTCCTGGGGTGATTCTAGGGCGCCCTCACCAGGCCCCTAGTGGACACCAGAGTCTGCAGAGGCTCTGGACCCTTAAATAAATGACATGTTTGCATACAATCTGGGATTTCATGCTTTAAACAATCTTAGAACTTGTAACACACATCATAGTAAAAAGAAGTTGTTAGCCCACACTGGTGAGATGATTACAACAGGGGAAAGTCCCTAGTACACACGACATTGTTGGAAATGTGTGTTTGTGCGTGTGTGTGTGTGCATGCGTGTGTGTGTGCGTGTGTGTGCGTGCGTGTGCGTGTGTGTGGTGATAATGATTTGATGATGATGATGATGTCAGGGTGGAGGTTAGAAGACAGCCCCTGGGGTCCAGTTGGGTGAAATTCCCTTCCTCAATTTTCTTTTTTACTTTCTTTCTTTCTTCCTCCTCCTCTTCATAATTAAAAAAAAAAAAAAGTTTGAGACAGAGTCGCACATAGCTCAGGATATCTTTTGAGTCATTTCATAGCCTAGACTGACCTTAGACTTCTGGTCCTCCTGCCTCCACCTCCCCAGGACTGTGGTTACAGGTATGTGCACAGCTCCCAGTTTACTGGATGCTGGGGATCAAACCCAGGCCCTGGACCAGCTGAGCCACACCCCCCAGCCCCTCCTTTGATGTAACTGTTTAGAACAGAGCCCCAGGCAACAGTTAGGGTGAAGAACTCCCCCTTGGGATGAGGGTACCCTCTGTCTTCCATGTGGGGGCCATAGGGCAGGTGGCTGTCAGATACACAGAGCCAGGAAGTACACATGGCTTTCAGCTGTTTGTCAACGGGGTGAACAGGGCAAGGGACGCTCAGCTCAGCCCACCCCAGGAGCCTCTGATCCACCCCAAGGGAGGAAAGGCAGGAGGTGAGGGGACTTGATAAGACAGCGGGCGGGAGCATGGAGTCCGAGGTTTTCAAAGCTCACCCCTTCTACAGGAACCAAACTTTAATAACCAGATCCAGGGAGTGAAAGAGAAAGAAAGCAGACCTTCCCCTTTGAGGAGGCCACATCGGCGAGCTCAGAGGTTGGCTTTGAAACTGTTAGAGTTTAACCACAGCAGACGCACTTGACTCCCCCACACCCTGTTCCCACCTCAGGGGAAGTGGGGGGGGGGGAGGGACAAGAAAGGAGAGAAACGGATTTAAAGACAGAGACTCTGGAGAACAAAGAGACGAACCAGAGGCCACGTAGTCTTCTTTGCACAAGTCAGGGTCCTCAGGTTGCTGAGCATCAAGGGCACGGATGTGTTTCTGAGCAGTGTTTGAGGGCTGTCATTCCTATATCCCGCCCTAGCTAATCCTCCTGGAAAAAGCATACAAAGGCAGACATGAGCCCAGAGAGGCCGGCTCACTGATCCCATCACACACAGCTAGCTGGTAAATGCCAAAGCCCAGGCTCTGAACCTAGCCTGATTTCTAATAATTCTGACAACTCGCTCTTTATCTCTCTCCGGCAATACAAAGGCAGAAAGGAAACATGGTGAAGTAGTCTGTGAACCACAGTGAAGACAAGGGCAGTATTCGAAGCCTAAAGCAAGCTCCCTAAGCCTCTGCCAACATCTGGGCTCAACGGAGAGCCCCTTGCCTTTGCCGTGCGAAGCCTCCCTGTGCATTCTAGGACAGTCAGCAAGCATGGCTGGCTTTTCTCTCTCAGATGCCAGCACCACCTTCCTGCCTCCAGAATGACATCCAGAAATGTCTGCAGACGTTTGTCAAACGTTTCCTGGGAGAAAGTCACGCAGCATGTCAAAGGCCCATTGACACAGGGGTGGGAATAAGAACCAGTCATAACCAAGAATTGAAAATCAGTTAAGGGCTCTGGTCTCCTTTAGTCTCATTTAATACCTCATTTAATCCTCCATGAGAACACTGTGAGGTGGGCATTTTATGAACAGGACATGCAAAGAAAAGTTCACACAGAAATGCTCACACAGCTAGCATGAAGCATAGCCCTGGGTTTGAACCTTCATCTGTTAATCCTCTCCCTGCCCCCCCCCCCACCATGCTCCCAGTGAGGCTGAGAGAGGAAAACAAAAGACAGAAAGGGGATGTGTCAAGAAAAGACACTTAGCAACCCAAATGCAAGATGAGAACTAAGGAATCAGGAATCCGAGGTCAGTCCACCATGGGCCCTGGCAATACTACACTGACTAGGGACAAGTCTAAAAGATGCTGTGTCCTCATCAGCACCCCAGTTCTTGCCTCTGACCCCTAACTCATCTCTGCCTTTGCAAATAGTCTGCACCTGTGTCTGCCCTGACTTCCTCTCCCCTCTCACATCTCATAAGGGAAGAGGTCTATTTCAAATGCAGTGTGATTTATGAAGGAAACCCTCTTGCCCCGACCATCCATCTCTCTTCACGGGGACACACATGCCTAGGGGCATCTATCCTGGAAGTGACCCACATTTATTTTCTGCCAGGAGTCAATGTCCTGGGGGAACTCAAGAGCCGTCCCTAAATTACGAGAGAGTCTGGGGGAGAACTTCCCCCCCCCAAACAATGCCGCCCACCCCCATCCCCCAGCCTGAGCCTCTCTCTAAATCACCTTGTAGCATCTCAGCCGCTGTGAACTACACATGTGCAGGGAAAGGCGAGCCCCCGCCCTGCGGGCAGGAGAGCGGCACTGATGGCCAAGAACTTGAATTGGGGCTGTGCTTCGAACTGGCCATGACCTCCAAGCTTCCTGCAGCCTTCCCTTGACATTTCCTGGCGGATACCTTGATAGCAGGAAGCATATTTCTCTCTGAATTTTCTTTCTTTCTTTTTTTTTTTTTTTTTTTTTTTTTTTTTTTTCTTCCAGTCCCTCAACCCCTTTCCAGCCCTGGCATTTGTTCTTAATCGCTCTGGGGGGTGAAGGCTCCCTTTGAAAATCTGATGAAAGCTACGAGCTCCTCCCTTCATTAAATAAATGATTGTTTACTCCTGTTAAAGCCTTCCCAAATGGAACGACTCGTTTATGGTGGATTTTCTAGGAAGATAAAGGGCTTTCTCCTCCTGTTAATGCCTTGACTCTCTCTCTTTTTAACATTTACTGGTGTGTGACACACATATGGAAAAGCACACAAGTCATAAGCGCTCGACTTAATGAGTTTTCCTAAACTGGACAGACCAGTACAACCTTAACGCAGATCAAGAGGGAATGCTGCTGTGTCTGGAAGCTTCCATAGGCACCCCTCCCCCGGGGTGGGGGTGGGGGCTGCTTCAGCACCCAGTGTAGCCAGGAAGTTAGCTTTAAACAGCCTAGCTCCTTCTGCCCTGTTTCCGTCTTGACTTACGTGGAGTCATGTGCCCTGTGTGGGTATCTCCTTCTGTCCACCATTCCAGTGGGCACTTGCTCCACACCATGGAGTGTGCAGCCTAGGGCAGCAAGGGATTTCCCACAGACACTCCATTACGTATTTCTATCTTTCATGAGGCAGTGAGAAGGCATTCATTTTTTTTTTATTCTTTTCTTTTTTTTCAGAATTGTATTAAGATTGTGTTCTTCAGTGTTCTGATTGTAATGTCTCATGTGTCCAGGCTGGCCTTCATCTCCTTTGGTAGCCAAGGATGGATGACCTTAAACTCCTGATCATCCTTCCCTTCCATCCTAAGGGGTGACAGACGGGCATTGTCACACCCTAGTTAATGTGGTGCTGGGGATCAAACCCAGGGCTCTGTGCTCACTAGGCAAGCACTCTGCCAACTGAGCTACATCCCCAACCAAGTGTGAATGTGTGTGTGTGTGTGTGTGTGTGTGTGTGTATGCGTATCTACATGTCTGTGTGATGCATGAAAGTGTGCATGGGCATGCATGTGTTTGTCTCTGTGTGTGTGCATCTCTTTGCACATGTATGTGCATTTCTTTGCATGTGTGCATACACCTGTGTCTGTGTGTTTGCACAGGTGTGCTTTCATGTGTGTGTATGGATTCCTGTGCATGCCTGTTACATGGTAAGTTCTTGTTAGAAAATGTCTGTAATTCAGGAAGGAAATCTCTGGGTTGCTTTCTTCTCCCTACAATCTAACTCATTCAACTCCACCGCAACTACTTGGCTGAGCGCCTTTCCAGACCTTTCCCTGTGTTCAGCTACATGCCATGTTCAATAACTGGCCTTTCTATTTTGTGTCTACACGGATGTGATTATTCTACAATCCCCCCACACACCTATCAATATGTCCTGTAGACCTTTCCATGGATTGCTCCCACAGCTTTAAGCTGCTGAGTGTCCTTTCAGTTCAGAGACGGACTGTGATTTATTTAGCCCATCTCCTCATGGTTCTGGAGCAAGCGGTCTCTATTTTGCTGCTGCCGCAAACAGAGAGGCAACAGACAACCCTTTTATGGGCCTCTGTGTGAGCATTTGAGAGAAAAAAAAAAAGGGAAGGTGGAATTGCTGGCTGCACATATTTGCCTTTAAGTGGTTTTATGGGGCCAGGTGGATGGTCCAAGCTGTTACAAGTTCTGAATAGAGCTGGAGACTCACGTGACTCAAGGCATTTGACAGTGATGGACGTTCACTCCAGCTTGCAGGAACGAGACAGACATCTAGAACTGGGCAGACATGGATGCCCACCGAAGTGTCTTTGGTGACAGTTTGCCAGCACCTTATCTCTTGGGTTGCTGAACCTTCCCAGAGATTCCAGACAGAGAAGAAACTGCTGCCACTTTATTGTGAGACTGTCTGGGAGTGAGCTTCCCCCAACAACAGGAAAACTCATGATATGAGCCCAGTGAGGGTTGGGTAAGGCATTGCATGAATCAGGCACTGTATGTGGCTCACCTAATCCAATTCTCACCATTCTCCTGTAGGGAAAGCAGTGTGTTCATGTGTGTGTGCATTTGCATGTGCACATGTGTGTACATGTCTATTCACGGGTGTAGACTTCAGATGTTCCCTTTTTGGGAAGGGGTCTGGCCTGGCATTCACTACATAGGCAAGGCTGCCTGGGCAGAGAGCCCCAAAAATTCTGCTCGTCTCTGCCTCCACAGCACTGTGATCACATACACACCAGCCTTTTTCTTCTGGGCATTGTCCTTGCACTTTGTCCGGCAAGTGCTTTAGAAGCTGAGCCATCTCCCTGACCTCAAGGGTTCCATTTTGAGTCCCATTTTCCGGTGAGGAAAACTGAGGTTCAGGGAATCATCTACCCAAAGCCACACATACCCATGATGCTAATCATTAGCTAGGGGATTGTATCAGGAGCTGTGTTGATGGGTGGGGAGGGTTGCTACCCACTGTCCATTGGTAGAGACAGGCCAACAAAAGACGACCGGAAGAGCAAGAGGCCCTGGACCTCTTTGGTCCTTTCTGGGACCCTTTGGTCCTTTCTGTCTCCCCAATGTGGACACTCTCTCCACTAGATATCTCATAACCCTCCCCCCCACACACATAAGAACGCAGTAGGCACTGGGTGCACACTAGTCATTCACACTCCCCACCCCCACCAGCATGCAGCAGGCACCAACTACACACTAGCCACTTCGCACTCCCCCATCCCCTATCATCCATCTGGGGCAGAGGATGAACGCATTACCCAGATCCACTTGGGTACAGACTGAATGCCCAGATGGCATTGGCAGTAGCGCAGGGGCCCTTTCATGCCTGCCTTTTGGAGCTATTGAGTGCTTTGGGCCACATCCTGAAGAAAATTGCTCCCCTGTTTCACCTGTGAGTGAAAACTTAGGAGCAATCAGTTGACTGCGGGAGCCCGTGGAGGTCAGGCACATGCTTGCTGGGATCAGGGAGCACAGGGTAGAGCCCCAGCAGGGCTGGTGAGGATAAAGTACAGAGAGATGTAAAAGCCATAGGGGAAGTTGCCTGGTAACCTTTAACATCTGCTGCTAAGCAGAAATATTCAAAGACCATGCTGAAACTTGGGGAGGGAGCAACAGAGAAGCCAGGAACCAGCCCCTCTTAGATACCAGGGAGGAAGTGTAGGGGAGAGGTCAGGGCTCCAGTCCCTGTAGATGGAACCTGCAAATGCTTGCAGATGGGACCCCAAAGACAGTCTCGAGCAGACAGCATGCGCAAGCCCAGCACTAACAGCCTGGAGGGTTGAGTTTTAGTATTCTGGAGACAGGCTCTATCTCCATGTAATCCAGGCTGATGTAGAACTCACCATCCTCCTGCCTCAGCCTCCTGATTACAGGTGTGAGCCAGCACCCCTGGCAGGGACTCCCCTCACTAGCAGACCCAGAGCCTTTCCAGCACCCAGTGGATGTTGGGAGGGGCTCCTAAGAGAGACCTACCGTCTCTCAACAGGTTCCAAGTCTGAGCTGTATGTCATGGTTGCACAAGGCTTGCAGAATGGAGTGAACATGGCTCCCCAGAGAAGACACTAAACCTTCCCTCTCTGACCTGTCACGCCACCAGCATCTTTGGAACCTGGGCAGCTCATAGTCATAGCCTCATTACATTTCCCTTCTGGTGGTAAGAGAAATCAAATACCATCACTTCTGACACTCAGGACACAGGAAGGGTCCCTTGCCATCTCCATACTCTCGCCAGTACCCAGACACATCTTCTTTCTTTCTAGAAGCTTTCAAAGGGAACTTAGTCATACTCAAGATGAGGCTGACCTCAGCACCAGTTAGAAATATCTGACCTCACAGCAGAGCAGCCAGCTTGGCGCACAAATGAACCTGGATATGTTCTGACATTGCTGGATGGGTCATTATTTTTCATGCTATGTATGTGAAGGCTACCCCTTAGATGGTCACCAAGGCAAGCCATGCCCAACTAGCCATTCGTAACTCAACACAGACACTCCCTATTTTGTTTTGTTTTAAGTAAGTCTTCTATAACCCAGGCTGGTCTCAAATTCTCTATGTAGCCAAGGATGACCCAGAATCTCTGATCTTCCTGCCTCTACCTCCCAAGATTACAGGTATGCACAACCATGCCTGACTTAATGTGGTGCTAGGGATAGGTTCACACTAGACAACCAGTCTACCCATTGAGCTACATACAGCCCCAACCCTGATTCTCTTTGTATTTGTCAATGGATGTTCTCAAGATGGCAGACTTGGCCCCAGGAACCAAAGACAGAGAGTGGAAGAGAAGGAATGGCCTTTCCTGGGATAGTTTTGTCCTTTCATCACTGCAGAGCAGCATTTTCAGAGTCCTCCTATCTTCCATCTGGGTTTCAATGATCACAGCAAGGTCTCTTGGCCACCAAACTCTTTGCAGGAAGTAGGGTAAGAAATCAGTGTTGGGGGCTAGCAAGATGGCTCCGCGGGTAAAGGCAATTGCAGTTAAGTCTGATGACCTGAGTTTGATGCCAGGGAGCCACATGTGGAAGGAGAGAACAGACTCTGATCTCCTCACTTGCACTTTGACATATGCAAACAGACAGACAGACAGATAGACAGACAGACAGACACACACACACACACACACACACACAAATCAATGCAAAAACCACAAAGAAAAGGAAAAGGGGGTCTCAGAGTAGACTTCCCCTCTCACCCCGGGTGATGTCTTTTGTGGATTTATGACACTATCTTCCACACATTCTGTCTAAGCCAGACACACACATGGGCCACACCTTCTAGTGGCCAAATCACCCCCCAGACCTCACATACACTCCCCTCCCCCCAACTCCCTCCTTCCCTGTTCTCTTCCAGCCTTCTGGCCTCCAAACTTTCTCATGTGATGCCGAGCACACAGTAGGTGCTCGATAAATGTCAGCATTTGTTGGGCTCTAACACTGCAGCTCAAAGGCCAAATGGGTGGACTAGAAAGTTTCCATGGGAAAAAATGAAATTTCTGGGCTCCAGTAATTAACATAAAAAGGATGGGAGTGAGGGTAGGGGATGGGGTGATAGAGAGATGACTCAGTAGCTCAGCGGCTCAGAGTGTTTGCTGATTTTACAGAACAGTTCCCAGCACCTACATCGGGTAGCTCACAGCTACCTATGACGAGTTCTCTCTCTCTCTCTCTCTCTCTCTCTCTCCATATACATACATACATGCATACATACATACATACATACATATTTAGATACATTTCACACACACACTCAGAGACACACATGCCACACATGTGCGGACCCACACACACACACACACACACACACAAAAAAAAAAAAAAAGCAAACAAATAAATACATCTTTAAAGGAGATCAGCGGTTCAGTGGCCCTGTATCAGAGTCATAGAGGTGGTATTAATTATGGCAGCCACGAGTCCCCTGCCAAAACAACCCATCTCGCATGTGAGGTGAAAATAACTGCTCGCCACCATTCCTGCGGGGATGCTATGAAAGGGCAGAACCATCGGGTGTCTCAGAGAGAGGTGATAAGAAGATGTCCTCTACGACTGTTCTCGTTTTCCGGGTGGTCAAGTCCATCCTCACAGACCTCTAAGCACCACTTGCCACCAGAGCTGTCACAGCACCCCATTCCCATGTCCAGACTGCAGTCGAGGTCTGTGCCCCACAGCCCAGGAGACATCTGGATTTCCCATGACAAGCACAAGTCAGCTGCCCCTCCAGATCAGGGGCTGAGGGACTGATGGCCATTTTTCTTAGTTTAGACGGAAATCAGTCAAGAGAGCTCTCTGTGACTTCCTTTATATTTCTTTCCGGTCAGATCAAAGGTCTTGTCAGCAACCTTTGCTGATGTCTTGATTTCTGATTTTTTTTTTCTTTTTTCCCCAGTTGGTAGTTCAAATAAGAGTTCAAATAAGAGACTAAGAGTTCCTCTGGGATAAAGAGAAAGAAGGAGAGAGGGAAGAGGAGAGGAAAAAATGAGAGAGAGAGAGAGAGAGAGAGAGAGAGAGAGAGAGATAGGCAAAACTTAGTTATATTTTGCAATAAGTAAGTTGAGCGTTTGGAGACCTCAGAGCCTGGGATCTGATATTGCTTCCCACAGTGGAAAAACAGACGCCTGGAGTTATTTTCGAGGTTCCCACTGGGGTTCCAGCAGTTCACAGG